>NW_023425348.1:54303120-55503120 GCF_014108415.1 Molossus molossus | reverse complement strand
CACACCAGTCCCTCTTGGGCTCTGGCTTTCCACTGCTCTCATTGGCTGCTGGGCTGCACAGGCCCCTATGGAGCCCCAGGTCCAGCTGCTGATGGCTGGGGAGTGCTGCTGCCCCATGGGATTCAGCTCCTGCTCAGCCTTTGCTGCAGTTTTTGGCGATGGGTCTCAGCTGCTGGTCTGTGCTTCTGTTGCCTGGGGATGGATTCTGCTCCCCAGCTTCTGTTGCTGGGGGTATGTCTCGACTCTGATCGGGCTACTACTGTGGGGGATGGTGCTGGGCTTCTGGACATTTGCGGCTTCCGCAACCGGCACCTTGGCAGCTCCACTACTGTGCACTGGTCTATGTTGACACAGAGTGTCCACTGGTCCGAGGGTGCCAGGTGCGGTGGTGGGCTCAGGTTGCTGGGTCCTAGCCGCTCCCACTGCCTCCTCCCAGGGAAGACCCGAGATCTTCCAAAATGGTAGGACCTCCCCATGGCGCAGGGAGAAGCGCCCTGAAGGGCCGTTCTGTGGTAGCCGGCTGCTCCGTCCACAGCACAGGAACCTTCTGCTCCGCGGCTCTGCACTGCAGGAGTTTGGTCGTCCACCTTCACATCCACTCACCCTCTCTCAGGCACTCCCCCTCCCTCTGGTCCTGCCCACCACCATCTTTTATCTTTTTTCAACATTTGCACCATAGGAGTACCAAAAAAAAGAAGAGAGAAAGCAAGGAATTGAAAACCTATATGAAGAAATGACAATGGAAAACTTCCCTAACCTGGTGAAGGAGCCCTGGCCGGTTTGGCTCAGCGGTTAGAGCATCGGCCTGCGGTCCAGAGAGACCCAGGTTCGGTTCCCGCTAAGGGCACGTACTTCGGCTGCAGTTTGTCCCCGGCCCTGGTTGGTCATGTGGTGGCAGCCACTCGATGTGTCCCTTCACGTCGATGTTTCTCTCTCTCTGTCTCTTCCTCTCTCTCCCTCCCACTCTATCTGTACAAAAAATGGAAAAATGTCCTATGGTGAGGGAAAAAAAAAAAAAGAGAGAAAACCTATATGAAGATATGACAATGGAAAACTTCCCTAACCTGGTGAAGGAATTAGACATACAAATCTAGAAAGTGCATACATTCCCAAACAAGATGAACCCAAAGAGGCTCACACTAAGACACATCATAATTAAAATGCCAAACATTAGAGACAAAGAGAGATTCTTAAAAGTAGCAAGAGAAGCCTGGCTGTTGTGGCTCAGTTGGAAGCATCCTCCTGTGCATCAAGAGGTAGCTGGTTCAATTCCCGGTCAGGGCACATGCCCTCGTTGCAGGCTCTTTCCCCAGTAGGGGGTGTGCAGGAGGCAGCCGATCGGTGTTTCTTTCTCTCTCTCCCAGCAGAAATTTTGAGGCCAGAAGGGATTGGCATGAAACATTCAAAGTGATGAAAAGCAACGACCCACAACCAAGATTGCTCTACACAGCAAGGCTATCATTTAGAATCAAAGAAGAGATAAAAGAGCTTCTCACACAAGAGAATTCTAAAGGAGTTCATCACCACCAAACTAACATTACAAGAAATGTTAAAGGGACTTCTTTAAGAATAATAAGAGATAAGAAGTAGGAATAAGAAAATATAGCAAAAATAAAAATTCTCATTGACAAAGGCAATCAACATAATAAAAGCAGTGGATTGACTAAATAGAAAGCCAATACAAAGGGTAAAGGGCAGAAATAGAAACATCATGTGTAATTACAACAATAAATTAAGGGATACACAAGACACACAAAAGAAGTAAAAAAGAGTAGCAAACACAAATATGAAGGGGTGGGTGAGTAAATGGTAGTGTATTTAGAATGTGTTCAAACTTAAGTGACCATCATCTTAAAGTAGACTGCTACAAAATAACTTAGTATATATGAAACACACGGTAACCACAAACCAAAAATCTAAAAAAGATATATAGGAAATAAAGAAAAAGGAATCCCACACAACACTACAGAAAGTCATCAGCACACAAGAGAAGAGAACAAAAGAATAAGAAAGGAACAACAAAATACTACAAAAATAATTAATTAAAATGGCAACAACCACATACCAATCAGTAATTACTTTAAATCAAATGAACTAAATACTCCAATCAAAAGAAATAGGGTGGCCCTGGCTGGTGTGGCTGGTTGGAGCATCATCCTATACACCAGAAGGTGGTGTGTTTGATTCCTGGTCAGGACACATGCTCAGGTTGTGGGTTCGATCCCCAGTCAGGGCATGTGCAGGAAGCAACTGGTCGATGTTTCTTTCTTACATTGATGTGTTTCTCTCTCTCTCTCTCTCCCTAGAAAGAAAAAAAGAAAAAAAAAAAATAGGGCGGCTGAGTGGATAAGAAAACAAGACCCACTTCAGATCAAAAGACACACAGACTGAAAGTAAAGGGATGAAGGTATTTTATGCAAATGAAAATGGAGAAAAAATGCTGGCATAGCAATACTTACATCAGACCAAATGGACTTTAAAACAAAGGCTATAAGAAGATACAAAGAAGAGCATTTTGATAAAAGCATCAATCCAACAAGAGGATATAACTTTTGTAAACATTTACATACCCACCATAGCAGCACCAACACATAAAGCAAATATTGAGGAAGCGCCTACATATAGAAAGCAAGTATTGATGGACATAAAACTCCTACAAGAAAACACAGCCAATCAACTCTTTGACATCTCTCTTAGTAATATTTTTTTGGATATGTCTCCTCAGGCAAGGGAAACACAATAAAAAATAAATAAATGGGACTACATCAAACTAAAAAGTTTCTTCAAAGTAAAAGGAAGAATCAACAAAATGAAAAGACAATGTACTGAATGGGAGCAGGTATTTGTCAATGATACATTTGATAAGGAGTTAATATCCAAAATACATAAGGAACTCATATAACTTAACAGCCATAAAACATAATCCAATTAAAATGGGCATAGAACCTGAATAAACATTTCTCCAAAGATAGCCAACAGAAATATGAAAAGATGCTCAACATCTCTAATCAACAGAATTCAAATTAAACCAAAATGAGATATCACCTCACACCTGTCAGAATGCCTATTATCAATAAATCAACTAACAAGGGCTGATGAGGATGTGGAGAAAAGGGAACCCCCATGCCCTGTTGGTGCAGTTGTAAATTGGTGCGTCCAGTATGGAAAACAGTATGGCAGTTCCTCAAAAAAATTAAAAATAGAAGAACCGTATGACCCAACAATTCCACTCCTGCGTATTTATCTGAAGAAATTCAAAACACGAATTTGAAAAGATATATGCAGTCCTATGTTCATTGCAGCATTTACAATGGCCAAGATAGGGAGAAACTGGTGTGTCCATTGATGGATGAATGGGTAAAGAAGAGGTGGTACATATATACAATGAAATATTACTCAGCCATAAAAAAAAATGAAATCTTAGCATTTGCGACAACATGGATGGACCTTTATGGTACTGTGCTATGTGAAATAAGTCATACAGAGAAAGTCAAATACTATACAATTTCACTTATATGTAGAATCTAAAAAACAAAATAAATGAACAAACAAAATAGAAACAAACTCATAGATACAGAGAACAAATTGATGGTTGCCTGACGGGAAAGGGGTTGGGAGGCTGGGTCAAAGAGATGAAGAGATTAAGAAGTACAAATTGCACTTATAATATAGTCACAGGGATATAAAGTACAACATAGGAAATATAGTCAATAATATTGTAATAACTACGTATGGTGCTAGGTAGATACTAGACTTATTGGGCTGATCACTTTGTAAGTTGTATAAATGTCCAATCACTGTGTTGAACACCTAAAGCTAATATAATATTGTATGTCATCTGTAATTGAAAAATAAAATAAAGTGAAAAAAACAAAGTGATTTAGTACCGCAGTTGTAGTAGGCAGAATAATGGCCCCTCAAAGATGTCCATGTCTTAATTTCCAGGACCTATGAATATGTAATCTTACATAGCACAGTGGACTTTGCAGATGTGATTAAATTCAAGATCGTAAAATGGGGGAGAGTATCCTGGATTATCCAGTTGGTCTCAATGTAATCATCAGGGTACTTGAAAGTGAAAGAGGGTGAATCAGAGTCAGAGAGACAGAGAGAGAGATGCTGCTGGTTTAGAAGATGAAGAAAGGGGCCCCAAGCCAAGAAATGCAGGCAGCCTCCGGAAAAGGATGGGAAAGGTAAGAGTAGATTCTCTCCAAGAGCCTCTAGAAAGACACACAGCACTGTTGATGTACTGATTTAAGCCCAGTGAGTCTCATGTCAGACTTCTAACCTATAGAACTGTAAGATAATATAGGTATGTGTATTTTTTTAAGGAAAAAAAGCAACAACCAAAAAACAAACAATGTGTGTTCATTCCCCAGCACCAGGCGTGGTCTTTGTGATTGATGGGCAACTGGAAACCTACAAGGTTTCTATCCTTTCTCTCTGTTTTTGTTTTTGCCTCTTATAAATTTTAATAATATACATGGTATCTGCTTCCAGAGTTAGTGACTGAACTCTGAGCACTCACAAACGATCTGCATGGAAGTGCTTATTATTATACCTGTATCGGAACTGCTGCCCCAGGGAACAGGACACCCGTGGGACCCGGATTTCCTACACAAAGTCCATGCACCCAAACAGATCGGACACTGTCTGCAGGGCTTGGGGTTGGGCAGAGCACTCTGGCCCATCTCCCTTCTGGGGACATGAAGTGTGCCCGACAGCCAAGAGTTGGCTACACACCAGTTCTCAGTGGCTAAACGTTTATAGGTTTAGAGGAGAAACACGGGGTAAGGTATTTGCAGGTTTGACATTTGCGCAATGAACTCTCCCTCTCTCCCTTTTACGTTTAACAGATTAGCATTTAAGGCTTTAAAAATACTGCACACACAAAAAATACACACATACACACACACGCACGCGATAGTATTGGTTTTTCCCTGCAGTTGTGGGTGGAGTGTAACTAGATTGATCCTTGTAGAAGGAAATGAAGCAATTTCATAGTTGAGTATAAATTGCGACATTTGAGAATTTGAGTAATACACAGAACCTTATCACCTGTTAGAACCAGGTGCTGTTCGTGGATCACATTTAGGAGAAAGAGAGGACAGAGGGTTCCCCAGCCAGCGAATACGATGCTGTCCTGGAAGCAACTGCCCCTCCCATATGGAGGTCTACCTGAAGCAACCAGCATTCACTCCTGGACAACTACAGACCCACAGGAGGCAGAGCCATGTTCTTACTTTTATCATTTTTATAAAAAATCGAGCTACGTTTACAATGTCTGAAATTGTCTGAAATTAACAATAATGAAACAATGAACCAGAAACCACAGAATACACTTTTGCCATCAGAAACTGATGAACTGTACAATTTAGACTCTTATCTGATCCTTATAATTGGACAAAACTAGCTTTCACATGACCACGATCATTACTGCCATAGACTTCCATTGTATTGTTGTCCCTTAACATTTTAAAATATACCTTCCCTCGTACTTACAAAGGGAACTTATTTGTTATTTTAATAACATAATACTTATTTATCCTGGACCATTATAAAGTATTTAAGCCAACACATGATTGTTGGTAATGTGGTTTGTTTCAATGCAGGTGAAACTATATTTATACATATTCTTTTTTCCTAATATTATTTCCTTAGGAAATATTTCCAAAAGTGGAATTATTGGGCCAAAGTAAAGGACTGCTTCTGTGATCTATTTTACATATCATCACATTGTTCTCTAGGAGAAAAAGATAACGTATAATGCTTTCTGCAATTTTTGAATATATCTGTTTCCACAAAGCCCTGCCCATGTTCTATTTTATACTTTTATTTATTTTTTAAATAAGTTTTTATTGATTTTTTTTTTTAAGAGAGTAAGGAAGGGAGAGAGAGAGAGAGAAACATTGATGTGAATGAGAAACATCAACTGGCTGCCTCCTGCACGCCCCCCAATGGGCATGGAACCCACAACCTGGGCATGTGCTCTGACTGGGAATTGAACCAGGACCTCTCAGTTGGTGGGACAATGCTCAATCCACTGAGCTACACTGGCCAGGTTATTTTTGATAACATAATAGATGTGACATGGTAACACAGTTGTTTTAGCTTGAATGTATTCAGTTACCTCCCTGGGATTTGTTTACAGTGAATGTTTCTCTTGTGTGAATCATCTACTCATATCCTTTGACCATCTGTCCATTGAAGTCTTGCTTGCACCTTTTAAGAACTGTATAAAACTCTCCCAAAGTGTCTGGATACTAAATTCTTAGCTTTTATGTTTATTGCAACTATTTCCCTAATCTGTTGCTTTTCTTTTTACTTTTGTTGATTTTCTTCTTGTATGAAAAAAAAGGTGGGTTGTGTTAAATGTAATTGAACCCATCAAACTTGTCACAGATAATTTCTTCAATTGCTTCAATAGTCAGAAAATTGTCTTTTCTCAACAACTGGGGTAAGTATACCATTAAAAACATTAGCTCTTTAAACCATCTGGCATTTGTTGTGGTATAGGGATACAGTGACCATATTTTCTGAATCAAAAATTGGAACATGTGATCTTCCAAGTGCCAGTATTCTTATGGGCAAAACGGGACAGAATATTTGAAACTGAGACTGTCCTGGAAAATTGAGGACATATGGCCTCCGTATGCATGGAACAAGCTGTTATTTTAAAGGTACAGTTCCAGGCTCGGTTTTTCTCAGCTCCTGTCAGCTCTAAACAACAGAGATTTTTTAGCCTGAGGCTCACCTTACTGGAGTCCTGAGCCCAACCCCACTAGGGCAGGCAGGATCGGTGGGGCAGTCTCACCAGAAGTAAGGGTCCAGAGTTAGTTATGTTGCGAAAGCCCAGTGTTCACCCTTCCAGACCCATCTCTGCCTTCCGCACCCTGCTTACAGCACAGGAGTGGCTGAACCAATGAGCACGCACGCTTCCTTCTGCCTTCAGTTTAACTTATCCCAATGGGAAGTGCCCCCATGAAGACCAAACAGAGAGCAAGAGGAGCTTGGGGTACTGATGTCCTGATTCCCTTGCTGTGGAGTCACCATGACCAAAGACTCGGTCAATTGTGTGTCCCTCCTGACACCACTCCGTCTATGTCTGGAGTTCAATAACCACTCAGATCTAGGAGTGGTAATCACTCCCCAGGGTTACCAGCCCAAGGATGAAGTATACTTAGCTTACATCTTTAAGTACACCCTTTAGTAAACTGTTTTCAGGTTATACAATTTGAGGGTGCAGGGACCCCAATCACACACCCAGGATCAGGCTGCCTCAGTGAACAAGAACATAGGCGGCCGCAGGTGGTTTGCCCCAGGCCCCATCACTAAGTCGGCTCTGTGCACCAATGGTTAAAAGTCTAGTTTTCTTTTAGAAGTAGAGCCCTCCCCTAGACCACAGGCTGCATGACATCTTTGCCAGTCCCCTTCCTGGAAGACAGGACTTCTCAACTCCACCCACTAACTTGACCCCGGACAGACCAGACAGACTACGGGGCACTGCAATCTAACTGCTCATATTATCTTGAAATCTTGAATTTCCTGTCCCGGTTCCGCCCTATCCCAGCAGCTTTCTCTTCCCCCAGGCCAGGGCTAAAGTCTCAGATGCCTTGGGGTTCATCTATGTGGCAACAGCCAGTGGCTTCTTTCTTTGGGGGAAACCAGAATGCCAGAGACTATATAATGCCTTTAAGGTACACTGGCTGAGTGTAAAATGTTACATAAAAATGTTTCAGTCATCGTAAGCACTAGGTGATAATCGTCTGGCTGCTTATTCCTGGTCCCCCATGCCTTAACTAGTGGGCACTCATTTCTTGGCCCTTGAACGTTGGCTCATGATGCTGTCTGGAATACCTCACCATGCCACCTCGTTCTGCCAGCCCACCTCTTATCCACAGCATTGCCTGGTGCCCCACTGTAGTCCCCATTAACAATCCAGGTGAGAGTCTCAATGCCTTCCTATTAATACTATATCTTGCAATTGTTTAATGATTTGCCAAGTTCATGCATGCATCTTATTTAATCTGGCATTTGTTGTAGCGATACAGTGACCCTGCTAACTAGGTATCATGGTCTCCAACGGACAGTGAGGCTCAAAAGTGCCGGGTCCCCCAGCAGTAGTGCCAGGTACTACCCAAGGTCTAGGACTCCTTCCTTCACAGCGACCGCTTCCTTGCTTCTTCTCACTCACTCTAAGTAGGATCAAGCAGCGCTGATGACCTCCTGTCCCGCGCTATTGAGTTGGTCCTGCATCAAATAAGAGCTGGACGAGGCTATGAGGGCTGAGGCCTCCTCCAACTGAGCCTCTCTGATTCTACAATCTCACAATCTTTCAACCCGCCAGCAATTTTCCACATAGTAAGCATCCCCTCTCAATTTCCCCCAACTTACCACATGCTATGTTTTGACACTCAATTACTACTATACATTTTTTGAAGCCAGGCAGTGAACTGGATAGCAATTCCATTTCTCTGATTTCCTACAGTGTTCTGGAAAATTGTGTTACATCAGGCAAATGGAAGAGCTAACAGCACGGGGGTGGGGGTGTGTGGGGGGGTCATAAAAATGTAGCCGTTTTTGTTTCATCTTGCCTCCAACAGCAGATTTGGTTGGTGACCTCTCTCTGAGTCACCAAAGGCTATAAAACTTGCTCTAATTTACATCTGTAGGAAACAGAGTTGGTCTTGTATTTTTCTTAAAGAAAAAAAAAAAATTCTTTTCATTCTCAAACCATAGTTTATTCCCTTCTATATGGAATTTCTTGATAATACCTCAGGATGAAAATACACATACATAATAGCTTTTTGGCTTCATGGTGTGGATTAACCAAAATCACTCATTTCAACAAGAGCCTGGAGGCTTTAAGCCAATTACTCCAGAACTAGTCTGTGAGGTTTAGCTGGGCGGTCTTCTCCTCATCAATTCAGTCATGGGAAAAGGCTCACGATCACCAATGATCTCACTTGGAGAGTGATCTGCGAGGAAAAGCATTTTTTAAAAAAAGTTTCCTTCCAGAGAGTTTAGAGGCAAGGGGCTATTTTCATTATTTTTGGCATCTGAAGTATGGCAGATGGTCTAATCTTTCACATCTCTATATTCTGAACTCGATTCCAGAGGGAAAATAAAGAACCACAATTTAGCAGAGGTCACGAAGACAAGTTTATAACTGCAGTCCCCCCCACACCTCTATTCCCTGGGGCTAAACTTCTGTGGATTACAGCCATCGCAACAGATCCCCACCCCCCTTCAAGCCCACTCCTCAAACTAATTAATTAAAGGAGATTTTTAAAAAGGAAGATTCGGTGGCAGGCAGAATTCTAAAATGGTCCCTCAAGATTTTCTATCCTGATGCTAGGACGATGAGTGTGATTCGCTCTTATGCTCGGACAGTGTTAGGTTACAAGGCAGTAGGGATCCTGCAGGTGTCATTAAGGTAGTTAATTTTGAGTTAACAGGAGATTTTCTGGGTGAGCCTGACCTAATCACATGAGCCCTTTAAAAGAAGAGTTTTCCTCCTGCTGGTAGCAGAGAAGGAAGTCAGAGAGCCTGTCGGAGGCTCTGTGTGGCTGGCGTGGGCGACCCCCAGGGCTCGGAGCTGAGAGTGGCCCCTCTCAGTGAAGGGCTGTCCCTGCCAAAAGCCAGCAAGGAAATAGGGACTTCAGTCCGGCAAGGAGCTGAAGGCTGCCAACAAGCCGAAGGAGCTTGGAAGTGAATTCTTCCCCAGGGCCTCCAGATAAACCACCAATACCTTGATTTCAGTCCTGTGAGACCCTGTGCTGAGAAACCAGCCCACCAGGGCTTCTGACCTACAAAACTGTGACATACCAAATGGGTGTTGCTCAAAGCTGCTAAATTTGTGATCATTTGTTATGCAGTAAGAGAAAACGAATGCAGATACCCAGACAAGTCAATGGGCAAAAGAAATACAAATAAAGTCAGGCCACAAAGGGAAAGAGAGACACCCCCAGGCAGCAAAACCTTCTCTTCTTCTTTCATGACACCTGGACTCTCTGTCCCCTCAGCTTCTCTTTGGATCTTGACTAACTTCCAGTGCTTACTTGTGACCCACATGACTGCCAGCCCCCAGCTTGACCAACCCGGCAGGGCCGGAACCTGTCACCAATCCAGGAAGTCACTGTGCCCTGCGTTCAGATTCCTGAGGGAGAAACTGTTCACTGGTCATTCATTCAGCAAATATTAATTGAGCTCATACAATGTGATAGGAATTGTTCTGGATACAAGAAAGGACAAAAGCCTCTGCTCACAGGGAGTTTGCAATGAAAAGGCAAGCAATGGCACGTTATGCCGGCAATGACAGGTTATCAAGGAGAACAGTGCCGAGCAATGGAATAAAGAGAACAGTAAGAGCTATTTTTAAATAGGTGGCCTGGGGCCTGGGGGACAGGGGAGCTTTTGAACTGATATTTGAGTGAAGAAGCCAGATGTGCAAATACATGCTGGAAGGAACATTCAGGAAGAGGAAACAGAAAGCGAAAGGCTTTGGGCTGGAAATGTACACGGGAAAGGAAGGGAACAAGGGGACCTATGGAGCTGGAACAGAGGAGGCAAGGGGAGAATGACAGAAAATGAGGTAGGGGAGGGAGCATGAGCCAACATGAGTAAGGCCTGCAGGCCATGGTATTGACTATGGACAATTACAGAGTTGACCGCAAGGTAGTGACATGCTTTGGCTGGTCTTGGGTCAGAGATCAAACAAGATCTGGCCTGTCCCTTTGGCTGGGCCTCTGGGTGCCATCATTTCCAAAGAAGGGAGTGATGGCTGATTACATTATACATTTACTTCAAGTCTCCATCATAACCAAGACCAACGTCGGTTAATTCAATCATGCTTTAACCATGCTGAAGTGGAAGCCTGAGGACCAAATGGAGGGAGTGAAGTCCACAGGCAGTAACGGGTCACTGGTGGACGCAGTGAAGATGTCTGTACCGAAGGCTCTTCCCAAAGAGACAGCTGGACCCTCCTTATATCTGTCCTGCCATTTAGTTATAAAGAATATTCAACAGAACCACTAGCTAAGGAGTGGACCCATTCCTCACCATCCTTGTGTCCCAAGAGAGACGATGAATGAGGTCACATTCAGCTCAGAAACTAGAATACAGACTCCAAAAGACTTAGTATTTATAAAGTGCCCTGGGATTGGAACTAGTGAGGTCTCCTCTGCCATCCCCAAACCTGTCCACTCTCCATCCTAAACACAGTCTCACTCATGCAGCCTCTCTTTCCCCGAGACATGAGCAATTCTCGGCTGCGTGGTGTCCACCTTCACCCTGTTCTTCCTCAGTCTTCATCTGAACCGGCTGAGCTGATCCCCAACCCCAAACTGCCCCTTCCCTTCCCTTCCCTTCCCTTCCCTTCCCTTCCCTTCCCTTCCCTTCCCTTCCCTTCCCTTCCCTTCCCTTCCCTCCCCACCCCACCCTGGGCCAAGTTTTCATGAAATTGATCCAAGGAACATTTATTAAGCACCAGCCTCCTGACACTATGCAAGGCAGGAGGGATTCAAGTCCGGGGTCCAAGCTCGATTCTGCCACTGACTAGCTGCCTTAGTTTGGGCAGAACACTCAACCTACTGAGCCTCTTCTTTGAAAAGAAGACCATAACACCTACCTTGAAAGGGTGTTCAGGGGTTAGGGACAATGTAAGCCAAGTTTGTAGCATGAAGCTGGCCCTTAGTGGACTTTCTTGACTAAATGAGTGGCAAGGTTTAAGGTATATTTGATGATTGGATATTGATGAAGGAACTGTGACGACCGCTTCGGCAGAAGTACAGGATCTAAAAGTGAATGGGAAGCAGAGACCATCTGCTGTCTTTTCCTTTCACTCTCTTTGCTTCCCCAGCACACTCCCCACACAGGCCGCCCAGCTCCTCTGTGCTTCGGCTTCCACATCATCCCCACACATCTGATTCCTAGCAGGCAAATGGCCTCCTCCTTCCTTAAGAAGACCTGGATCCCAAGCATGGCCTTGATGCTCTTTCATATTCATATCATCATCTCTAGGTCCACCCTCCAAGTCTGCTCTCTAAATTCAACTCTATTCCCGTGAACAAACCTTCACCAAGCGCTTACTGTGTAAGGCAATGTGGACATAGAGATGAAAAGCCATGGTCTCTACTCAGAAAGCTCCTATAGTGGGGGAGACCATCAAGATGGCCAGTTCAGACAGCACCACGATGGCAGCAACAGAGATAGGTCCCTAGTACAGGGACAGCCTCTGGTGAGGCTTGGGAGTTTGTGGGGAGGTAGGGGAGAGAAGGAGTTGAGCTTTGAGAATAAATAGAATCCTGCCTCTTCCTTCCCAGACCTCATACCTCCAGCAGCGTGCTCCTCAAGCAATCTGAAGAAGAGGACCAGTTTCTTCTATTAAATTTCCAAATCATTGCAAAACGATACTTTGTAATATATGATAACATAAATTACTAAAAATGTTCAAATAACAACACATACAAAATACAAGCACACTGATTACGCACTCAGATGTCACAGGAATAGAAAATTGCTGAAAAGTTTCTCCTCTGGTGGTAATGGTGGAACAATGTGAATGTATTTAATGCCACTGAACTGTGCACTTAAAAATGGTTAAAACAGTAAAATTTATGTTATGCATATTTTACCAAAAGAAAAGTTTCTCTTTCATGGTCATGATATCCCTGCACTTCTTTAGATCTGGTTCCCACAACAGTCTCCCTAATGTTCTGTGGGGCCCCATCCTCCCAATAAAAAATGTCTTATATACAAGGAAGCAAAACTAACCTTCCTAAAACGCTGTTTCACCATGTCCTTACTCTAAAATAGTCCCTGGTGCCCTACTGGTTGGCTCAGTAGATTGAGTTTTGTCCCATGGACAGAGGTCCCAGTTTGATTCCCAGTCAGGGCACATGCCCGGGTTGCAGGCTGGATCCCTGGTAGGGGGCGTGTAGGAGGCAGCCAATTGATGTTTCTCTGTCACATTGATATTTCTTTCTCTCCCTCCCTCTCAAAAAAAAAAAAAATCAATTAGAAAAAACATATTTAAAATAGTCAATGGCTCCTTGGGGCCTTTGGCATCAATTTTAGTTCCCCCACCCAACTTGAACAGAAGCCTATAACTACATCGCTCATTACTCATTGTACACTAACACGGCATTTTTATTCCAGGCAGCCTAAGGGTCTCCAAGACCATTTGTCCCGGCTACTCAGCCCCACTGATCTCTCCATCTTCCGACGTCTGCTCCCCAAGCTCACCGACTCCTGGCTGAGAGAGTGTTATGAACGGGCTGTGTCGTGCATGACAATCCAGCTGAGAGCAGGGGCCGGTTCTGCTCATTCTCTTCCTCCACTCTTGATTCCAGTTCCATAAAAGAGATTATTAAGTAATTTTTGGTGAGTTGCCAGATGTGTCAGGTTTATAGTTAGCCTAAGAGAATATCACTATTCGGCTCAATTATCCTACTAAATTAAGTCTAGCAAATAATACCTTCCTAATATGTACATTATCCCTAATCCTCCGAAGAGGAAGATAATGTTATCTATTTTGTATTTGAAAACACTGAGACACAGCCAGGAGAGAAGGCAAGTGCCCAAGTTCACGTAAGTGGCAAGAGGAGAGCAGGATTCAGAGTGTAATGACTGCCTCTTGCCTTGCCCGGTTCCCACTGTACATTTAGCTTCTGAAACGGAAACTCTTCTCCAGGTTCTAGGGATGGCCTAGTCATTGTACCTGTGAGATCTGAACACCCAACCTGGTCCTGGCAGCTCCAACCTTCTGCTCAGGCCACGGGCTCGCCCCCCCCGGAGCCCACGGGCACTGCCACGCACTATCCCCCCCAGACGAGCACGCTGCAGTCCTGGGACTCATGCCCATCATCTCAGAAACAGACTGCTAAGAACCATCAGTCATCTGGGGTATTCGGATTCCCATCTGTGTTGATGAGAAAGATGTTTTCAGAAGTGGCCTGTTTGGTTTTTTCTCCCATGTTGCAGGGTCAGGGTCTTGGCTAGAGCGAGAGAAGAGGAGGCAGAGGAGAGGAACTCGGGGAGTAATAATTTTTAAGTAGAAAGAGAAGGAAGGGCCGGTGAGGAAAACGGAACATGTGTGTGGGGTCGGGGGGGCTTGAAAGGGGAATATCACAGCTGAGGAAGAGGAGCTCCCCAAGAAGCAGGGGGCTGAAGAGAGATAACGGGAGATGAAGAAAGAAAATTTGGAAGTGGAGAGGTCACAGGTAGCCTGTGTTGGAACAGTTTCAATGGGAGCAGCAGCCAGACCGCAGTTTGATACATGAGTGGAAGTGGAAAAGCAGCACTCGAGATGGGTTTTCAAGACATCTGCTGAACGAGGGAAGAAGGGGAGCTGACTGAGAAGGGGTGGGGGCGGCACTGAGGGTGGGGGTCGTATTAAAAGCTAGGGTTTGTTCCTAGCCATTTAGGCAGATCGAGTACCTGTCTCCAGCAGCTCCTAGCAGGCCCCCGTCAGGCTCAGGAAGAAAGCCTTGAGAAGTGAGTCAGGCCGGGTTGCTCAGTTGGAGAAATGAAAGAACAAACGGTGGGGGGTGGGTTGGGGGAAACCGAGGATGCTGGCGTACATGGCGGAAATAATCTATAACCGCCCAGGCTGGATGGGAGGGGACTGAGGATCTGGGGAAACAGAGAGTCGGGAACTAGAGGGTGATGAGCACCTCGTTGTGGGAATTACAGAGTAGTGGAGATGGTGGAATGGGGGTTCGGATCAGGGATGGGGAAGTTCTGAGGGCCTGTGTTCATGATCCTGGCATGAGGGTGAGAGCCGAGTCCGTGGTGGAGCGGAAGCAGAGAAGACAGAGGAATTACAAGGCTGGTGGACTGCTCAGTAGGGAGTCTGCTGAGTTCACCAGGGCGGCGTGGGACAGCTCCAAGGCCCGAGTCCTCAGGGGTGCAAAGGAGCATCCCGGGGTTCCTAACAGATGGGCGTGAGCTAACCAGGCAGCTCAGCCGAAAAGCAGAGGTTTTAAAGGGGTCTTGTAGAACAGTGAACTTAAAACCAGGGAACATGGGAGGAGAGTGATGCCCCAGCGACAGGCCCAGGTCTCTGGGAAACGTGTGAAGAATGGCTTAGGAGTCTGATGTCGGGGAGTTTCTTGATTAAGAGCCAGGATTCCAGAGAGGGACTCTGGTGGCAGGGATGAGTAGGGGCACCTGGCAGGAGACAGGGGACCTGAATTAGATGGGAACTCAAAGACAGAAAATACATGTGACCAGAGGAGTGGCCCCTCCTCGTGTTGGGCCCCACAAAGAGGGAAGGCCGTGCAGAAGACCTTGAGAAACGGCATCCAATTCCCAGAGGCCCGGAGCAGCCACGGGTCATGTTGGGCCTCACTGCCTCCAGCAGACCTGCAAGCAGAAGTCTGGTCCCCTGACCCTGGTTCTTGCCACAGGTCAAGGCAGCAAGTCCCACATAGAAGGATGAGCGGCCCAGGTCCGCGCGGCCTTGGCAACGGTGCGCAGAACGGAGGGAAGTGGGGAGAGGAAGTGAGTGAACAAAGGGACTTCCTAAAACCTAGTTTATTCCTTTGGTTGCAGAATATTCCTCTGAAGGCATAAAAAGGCATAAATGACTTTATAACCCTAGAAATCATGCCGTAAAGCAAAGCAGTGGTCTGCCCCAACAAGCTGCCTTCTACTCTGGGCCCATTCTGGGGAGTCGACTCTTTTGTAAACTCAGAAATCCACTCTCAGAAATAACGAGGGCCTCGTTCTAATTAATCTGGCCCGGCCTGCAGCTGAGATAGCAATCAGAGCAACGGGGATGCAGAATGTATCTGCTCCTCAGGCAGCAAAATGCCACTCACTGCTCTCTCTCCCTCCGGGACTGGAGGGCCGCGAAATTGCCCCGTGTCGGTCTGCCGGCCTTGCCCCCCTGCCTTTCCAAACAGGATGGAAAAATTGCTTACGTGGTATGATATTTTAACTGGAGGGCACTTGGAAAATCAGAATTTGAGGGTAGGCTGCACGTGAGCCTTGAGGCCAACTGTGGGTTTACGAAAATGTAAAGCAGAGGCCTAATGGCACTCTGACACCAGGCACCGAGGGAAGGCAAGCCCTCTCTCGGCCTGCCTCCCGCTTCCCTCTTTATTTTTATCTGCGGGATCAGGCGTGTGAGAGAGAAGAGAGGAGGCCTGGTAACAACAGCTTCCCCGTCATTCTTGGTTACTTACATCTGTGGTCAATTTTCCACACTTTATTCCATAAAAGGTAAACGAGGCACGGTACTTGCAACAGGATAATCTAAACAATATGAACCATGTTACTGTTAAAGACCATCTGGTTGATCAGGCTCAGCCCCTGACTTTTAACTCCTTGAGGTAAGAAAGATGCCAAACTGGGAGAGACTGGCCCTCCTTTGGTCTTTCCCTCCAGAATCCTTTCCTCCCTTTTCCAAGTCAATTAAAACAAGGACCTCAGAGGTCTCGCCAGCCCTCATATTCTAGGCGGCTGCTGGTGAAACTCTGCGAGCTTTGTGAATGAGCAACTTGCAAAAACGCTTCTACCCAATGCCTTTTCTCTTCTTTCTCTTTAAAAGGAAACATTAAAAGCTTTACAGAAAAAAAAAAAAGAAAAGAAAGACGGGGCCATACACACAACCCAAACTAAAAGTGCTGGGGTTGTTTCCTTCTTTCTGTATCTCCTACGTAAAGCCAGGGGACTATTTACATAATTTTAAAATGCAACTGACACCAGTGAAGACAGTAAAACCCATGCTTTGCTTTTATTTGGGCTTACACATTTTCTGGCCATCTGTTATTCGAGAAAGTTGCAAACTCAAATAAGAGATGGAAACATTGGAAATCAGATGGTGTTTTTCATCCTTTGGGTGGGGAGCTAATGATAAGAGATTCCCGGCAAGTTTCAAATGGCTAAGGTCACCACAAAAATGAGACTTGGCCTCCCTTGTAAGGTGTAGCATTTCCACCTGCAGAAGGAATTCAGCCTTTGACCAAGAGGTCCAAGTGCATTCTGTTCTTTAAGTCAGTCGTGAAGAACTCTAGCTTTTCCCCTCTAAGGAACTGAAACCATCAAAACAATTCAATTTAATACACCTTTTAATATTGCAAGCCATGCCCTGCAGTATTCCATCAGGGAAGCATCTTCCAGAATCACAGCCACAACAGAGACTTCATTTCTAGCCACTAAGCCCTTTGCGTGTAGCCACAGATCAGATCTAAGCTGCCAGTTCTCTGAGGAGAGGTTTTCAGAGGTCAAGGTAGAGTACGAGCTCAAACACAACGACCATGCCAGGCTTCAGCAAGAATGTCTAAAACCAACTGTGCGAGAACTACTACGAAATCCCCTTTTAAAAAGCATTCTGGAAAAATCTCAATGACACAGACAGAAAAAGAAGACATAAAAGCCCAAGGGAAGGCCAGTTGGCATAATAATACATGATAGTATGTGGCTCTTAGTTTTCAAACCACTTTAAATTCCAGAGGCCTGAATAAAGCAGTTGTTTTCGTTTTGTTTTGTTGACTTGTCAAACACACTGCAGCATCCTTCCTTCTTCCCCCAGCCCCTGGCAACATGCCCCTTTGGGACGCAGAGTGCTGAGTTGATGGAGCTAGTGGTCACCAGGACAGACCTTGGGAGACAAAGCTTCCTATCTCATGATCATAAATCTCTTTCAAGGCAAGTTTGAAGCAGGACTCAATTCTGCTCCAGCTCCCCAAATTCAGCATTCATCTTCAGTGAGATACAGTGACATTCACGTCTATATACACTCTCTTCATTTCCCAACACGTTCATCTCCTGAAATGACAATGGAAAGCCCTCTTGTCCTCAACATGCACATTATTTTTAAAACGAGCTCCTGAACCAGGCTGAATCATTTAATTAATAGGCCTTATATTGGAATTCACTTTTAATATCAATTCTCAGACTCTGTGAGCAATGTTTGGAAAGCAACAGGCAAGAAAAAAATTAGGAAAAAACCACAATTTAATCATACTCAATGGTAGTAGCGATTACACAATACAAAGAAAAAAAAAAATTCATGTTAACTGAAAAAATGATTTTGTGATTCGATGACTGGATATTGATCATATTACAGCTCCTTTGCAGAGCCCATTCCCTTTGGGGAAACAGGTTCCATCTCTTTTATGTTTTTTTGTCAAATGGGTAGGAGAGCCCAGTGTAAACCAATGGCCTTACCTCTGTGAGGACCAGGGCTGTAGCCAGAACAGGGGAAGTTGGGAATTCCCAACAACTGCTGGGTTCGGATGAGTGCTCAGGTTTGGAACCCATGGCAGAAGATGAGAAAGAGTCCCCACGGGCAAGTGAACACTGTGACTAAGAGGTGATGGCACAAAGAGAGGAGCAAGAGCCGGGGGAGCCCAGGGGTGAAGTGGGGCACGGGGTGGCATCAGCCTAGGGGAATCTGGACACAGGCATGAAAAGCCCAGTTGGGCAAAAGTCAGCTTTTGGAAGATGCAGTTCTAGATGGTGAGGCCTGAGCCTGACCAAGGGTCCTGTTGAGGTGGGTGAGAGCACATAGGTTTTCAAGAAACTGAGATGTGGGGGTACATAAGTGAAGCCACGTGGGAACCAGACCAGGACTGGAAACGCAGGGCAGACAAATGAGAGAAGGAGCCCTGGATGCTGAAGACCCTTACTTGATTCTAAGCTGCTGCGTTTTTCTCTGTAATAAACAACAGAGACCCTACAGCCAGGTGGTGGGCCTGAGCCTTCTGGCTTGGATCTGGGGGTGGGGGTGAGCACACAGGGTATTTTGTGCTGAAACCCTATTGTTAGGAGTGACAGTCATGATATTTAACAATGGGCAACGTCTGGGCAGTCAGATGTCAGAGCAAATCTGGGGGTACCCTTGTTGCAGGACTGTGGGGAGGGTCCAGCAGGGCCTGGGAAGAGACAAGGTTGCCTGCAAGGGTTGGGGGTACTGGTGGGAATGGGGGATCAGCTATTTACCAACCAGTGCAAAAATTAACTGGCCTGGGTCAGCCCGGGGAGTGGGGCAGGCAGGTTCTTCTTGCCTCCCGCTTGCCAGGTTTTCCACATCTGTGTGAAAGGGACATTACTTAAGAAAATGACACTGGGTGGGGCCGGGGGAACTTGTTTTGTCAATAAAAGTTTGTGCTTTTGATATTAGGGATTGTGTCTCTTTGTTCCAGCTGAGAGACCAGAAGGTCGACAACTTCTCCAACCTGTTAGGCAGGTTTGGGTTCTTTTGGGAGCCGCCAGGAGGGAGCTTTTGAAGAACCCTGGAGGGTAAGTAATTGGACAAGTCCAAGTGCTCTGTTTATGGTAATCCTCTGTCACAGCCATACAAGAGCCCGCTTTCTTGTTTTTATCTTTAAAGAAAGATATAATGGAAATAAGTGTGAAATGTGAAGTTATTAGGGACTACATCAAACATCCCAATTACAGTGAGTAATGCAATTTAGGCAAGATCCAAGTCAAACTCCCCACAGCAAGCTTGGGGTCAGGAAAGAAACGAGACTCTGTGTGAGCTTCTCTGCTGGAGGCAGCGTGGGCAACCAAGAGGGGCAGGGTGATGAAAAGTACAGAGCTCCTCACCCCAAAGAAGAGACATTTATACTCATTAGGAATAAGGGCAACGGGTGTGTTGAAGCCGGCCCCTCCCAGCTCTCTATTGAGCAGGTTGTTAAAGATACCCATTATTAAAATGTACAACATAAACTTATAATTAAATGGATTATGCTTAAAAACAAAGGTGATAAGCACTCAAACTTCATCATTTATTTTATCTATGATCTTGAGATTATTTACATTTATAGTAGTATCTATATGGTAGAAATACTACATAATGGTATCTCTTTTCCCAATTCCACATTCAATAGCACAAAATTGGTCAGGTGGGTGTATATACACTTTGGAAATCAACAAAACAGTACAAGTCAGGGCTGGGTTTTTGTTGTGCTGATTATCTAGAGCTAAGATGGTCTGTAGTCATTACATTTGCAAATAGCATTAAAAAAAAAAAAAAAGAGGAAAATACTCTCCCTGTATTTGAAAACTATTATCTGATTCAGCAAAGAAGGTGTTCAAGTCATTGGTGAATAAGTTCTGACATACTTAGTGCTGAAGCTGAAAGAGATTTCAGTTTAATGACTATAATATGCACAAGGGTGAGAAACAGTTTAGCGAATCATGTATCAGATTTGATGACAATAAATGTATCGGGAAAGAGTGGCTTGGGATGACAGTCTACCAGTCAAATCATCATGGAACTGCAACCACAGCTTAGCTATGAATATAAGAGCTCAACAAAAACATTCTGTGGCCCTGCCCGGGTGGCTCAGTTGGCTGGAGCTTCGTCCTGTTTCCAAAAGGTTAAGGATTTGATTCCCAGTCTGGGCACATACCTAGGTTGCGGGTTTGATCCCCAGTAGGTACAAGGGAGGCAATAAATATATTCTTGGGTGAAGATAAAAAAACAACCACCAAACATTCTGTGAAAATCAACTGGCTCATGGAATTTACAAGAAAGAGTATTGGATATTTTATTATTATTAGTGAATCACGTGCTGCTTATCCTTTGTCAGTAAAATTTAAATTCACATATGCATTCATTCACATGCGTTTTTTTCCGGAGAGTGGGTTGTTAAATATTTATCAGCACAAAACTGAATGACGGTGTCTGTAAACTCATGGGGGGGGGGGGGGGGTATTCTCCCCATTCCCACTGCCAGAGGGTTAAAGGTTTAGCACTTCTTTTAATACTCTGAACCTGATTAGATTATGGATTAATACATGTCACACTCTCCCTACCAACCCATAGAGTTTCCTCTTCCCCTAATTCCTGGAGCTCCTTCTGTTTTCATTCACTTGGCACTTAGCAAATCCTACCCCTACACTGGCTTTTTAATTTACAACATTTTTTATTTATGCCCCATCTCATGTTAGGACAAAGGTCAGTCTCAGAAGCTTTCTCTATGCCTTTTAAAGGTACCTGTATGGAGTGGGTGCTCAAAAATGTCTTCGTTCAGTCAGTGGGCCAAAGTATGACTATGGACTCTGACCTCTGCACTAGACACTCTGCCAATCCAGGGGCTCCAAGATGCATGAACAACTCATCTGTCCTCAAGGTCACAGGCTTGTGATGGTGATGGTGATATGATGACAA
Source organism: Molossus molossus (assembly GCF_014108415.1). Taxonomy (NCBI): domain Eukaryota; kingdom Metazoa; phylum Chordata; class Mammalia; order Chiroptera; family Molossidae; genus Molossus; species Molossus molossus. Next base: position 55,481,990 of record NW_023425348.1, on the reverse strand, counting down.
CCAGGGTTTGCTCAGGACTAAACACTTGCCAGATGCTATGCCAGGGACTTTGCACGTAATATCTAGACATACCAGTGTCTGTGAACATGTGGCTGACTGTCTAAAGAAGGTACCTTGAGACTGTACCTAGGTCATCTCGTTCTCAGGACCCTGCTCTGTCCTGGCCTGGCAATGTTGAACGCATGCATGTGTGCATGAATGAATGACGGAATGGCCTAGCATGAGCATGTAGCTATCCATCCTCTCTGTTTCTTCTCTTCTTCCTTCCGCTTCCTTTGCTTCCCTTCCTTCTTTTCATATAAAGGACTCGATATTGAAAAGAAACTGGAGAGTTCTGAACCTGATATATGAAAGCGAGACTCCTTTCCTGAGACTTGCGGTGATGTGGCCACACCTAAGGCATACGGCTTAAGACTCCATCTTTGCCCAGATGCTCTGCTCACCTTGTGCCATCGCTCTGCAAATCTCCTTGTTCCCTCATGGAAAGTGCTTGGTACCATTTTAAAGGGCTGCTCACCCTTTAAGGGAGGTCCCATGGACTGCTAGTGAGCCCTGGCCCAAGTGCTGGGAGACATCTCCCAGGATGAGGCGGCTTGGAGAAGATGGGCACAAGGTGGGAAATGGCGGCCACGCTGGAGGTCCACCCTCTCCTGCTCTCGCTGCTCTCCCAGCTTCTGGGGCACACACCTAGTCTGGACACAGTCCTGCTCACTGCAACCCCCTAACAGCTTTCCTCCCAGCCCAGTTGGAGAACCTGATGGGAACTGACTTCTACCCACTGTCATTCACCGTTTCTCAAGAGAATACAAGTTAGCAACAGGCAGCTGGATGTGAGGTTTTTACCTAAGAGCTTGCAACCTAAATTTGCCCACAGACGCTTTATTCTAACTTGATTCAGCCCACTTGGTAATCCACATGGTGAAAGTCTCTGGATAATTTTTATGCCTTTATGCTCCAAAACTTGCTTTTTAAAAATGTATCTGTTGTGGTTGAAAACATTTCTAAAGCAGATTTAAACCCACCCCTGCTCTCTTCAACAGAAAAGGCTGGACTGGGCGGGACCTATGCTTCTACTCCAGCGCGGCCATCTGCACCGCTGGTCGCTGCTGATTTGGGCTAAAATGATCATGTTTTCATGGTGATGGTTTTATTTTTCTATTTTAGAAAAGGATTTGAACAGGGTCTTGAAGACTGGTCAGACTTCAACAGTCAGGGGGATAAGAGGGTAAGAAAGGAAAAACGTAGGCTCTGTAGAAGACAGTGGATCTCATGACAATATATTTTTGACCTATTTCATGATCTCACTCTAGTTAAACAGTTATCTGTTTCAGTTTGGGTGGCTAATTTAGCAAGGAGTTATAAATCCCATGCAAATGACACATTTCTTTTATAATAATTGTCATATTTCCTTTCTCACTTATTTTTTTCTTTCCACTGTATCAATTAAGACAAAAAAAACACACACTTGTTTTATTAGTATGACTTGTACTTCATTTCTGATCCAATTTTTATTTCCTTCTCATGCTGTGCTTCCGCTGATTGCTTTCTTTTCTAAATTCTAAATTCTTTAAAACAAGATTTCAAAGCCGTTTTTAAAAGTCTAAATAAATCATATATATTTGTTCCCTCGTCTCTCTCCTTGCCATGACCATAAAATATTGGTTTCTCCCCAGTTACACAGCACCCCCTCGTAGCTATGACCTCTCACCTGTACTCCTGAAAGAGGCCCCTAATTTACCTTCCTGCTCCTACCCTGCCCAACCCCATCAGTCACACAGTGGCCAAGTGACATATGGCAAGGCCACCCAGTGGTCGGAGCTTGGGCTCTGGAGGCTCAAGACAATCTGATTATATGTTGGCTCTTTCACAAATATGCTATGTGACCCCAAACATACATCTCTGGGCCTTGGTTTCCTCAACTAGAAAATGGGCATATTAAAAATACCTATGCCATGTGGATGTTCTCAATATTAAATAAGATATGTATATTACTTGGAACAGTAATAGGCACATACAGTAGCTTAGAAAAATCTCTTAGATATAGACATAGATAATCTCAGGTTGCTTAAAACCCAAATACCCAACCCTGGACCGTAAGTATCCTTTGGTTCTGAACCTGCCTCAGCCCATGTCAAGTCCCCCTGATGTTCCACTCACACACCGACCTTTGGTTGTTTCTCAAGCCCACTAAGCTCTTTCATACCTCAGGGCCTTTACACACGCTATTCCTTCTGTCTGGCTTCATCACCTGGCTTCACTTAGCTAATGATCCATGTGTCCTTCAGCTCTTGGCTTATTTGTCACTTCAAATCTGACTGAGGCCCTGCCTGACCACCCAGACCAACTCTGTCCACATCCTTCTCTTTTCTTTGTAGCACTCAGCATAATTTGTAATTATATATTTGTTTGCTGGTTTACTTGTTGAATACTAATCTCTCTTACTAGAGCACCATGAAGCCAGGGACCATGTTTATTTTGTTTAACCCTATATCTCCCGCAACTAGCACATGGGAGCTACTCAACAGTTACCTGTTATAAATTCCATGCATATGACACATTTCTGTTGAATACCAATCTCCCTTACTAGAGCACCATGATGCTAGGGACCATGTTTATTTTTGTTTAACCCTATATCTCCCGCAGCTAGCTAATGGGAGCTACTCAACAGTTATCAATTGAGTGAATGGGAATGAGTGGCTGAACTAACAAACTTGGAAGATAAATATGGTGCTTTATGGAAACTCTTTTGCTTTCTTCTCCAAATGGGTTATAGTAGTTTACTAAAGCTAACAAAAGCTGCCCTTGGCCACAGATCTTACTGACTTTGCCTAACAAAAAAGTAAAAATCATTAATTTGTCAACACACTTATCCAATAAATATTTCATAATGTCTGCCACATTCTTAGCACTAAACAAAAGATACAGAAAACCTAAATTCTCCCTCCACTTGCACCCCTACAGGGATATTAGACATATGTGATATATATTATAACACAGAAGAAGTTTGACAATATGACAAGGCTGTGAGTAGTTTTGTGCCCCCTCCCCCCAATGACAGACTCAAGGAATACATTAAGATGAGAGCAGAACAAGATCAATTAGGGAAAATCACAAAGATTGGACCTTTGGGTGAGTGCTCAGAATGAACGAGAGGTGAAGGGGCAAAGGGTATTCTCTGCCAGAGAAACTGGGAGTTGGGAAGAGGACAAGGTCAGTGTATCGGGCCGGAGGGGATGAGAAGCCTGGCCTGGTGATTCATGGTGGGGAGTACAGTCGGGAAATTGCGGGGTGGAGGAGAGCCTTGAAGCTCATGTCAGAGGAACTGTTAGGCAAGTTCTATCTTTTCCATACATTTAAAACGGTATCCCCTAATGGATTCTCAGGGGAATAGCTCCAGATTTTCAAATACTAGTTACATTAAAGGTTTCAAAACAGAAACAAGATTATATGTTATCTAACTCACATTAGGAAGTAAATAAAATCCTAATTTAAAACAACTAATAAGGACAACACACACACACACACATACACAGACAAAAAGAGAGAGAGAAAGGGAATTGAATTATAGGACTATCTTATTCAAGAATATTGTTTAATAAATCTTAAATAATATCCTACAAATGATGGGGGGAGATAAACCAAAGAACTTATATGCATATATGCATAACCAATGGACATAGACAACAATGCTCTGGGTGGGAGGCGGGATCGGGAGGAGAGTGTCAATGGGGGAAAAAAGAAGAAACATCTGTAACAAAAATAAATTAATTAATTTTAAAAATGTCCTACAAACAGAAAAGGGAAATGTTTCAAAAACCAACAAGTATGAGCTATCCCAAAGACAGAATGAGCACTACCAGGGGAAATTATTAGGATAGCTCAACACTTTGATTAAAAAATAAAAATCTACTTTTAAATCTAAGAATTATTCTCAATGCTAAAAAGGCCATCATTAACATTCAACATTAACTCTTTATAAGAACATTTTGAAATAGGAAGAGATTTAGTCCTTAAGATAAAAATGATTATAGATTTAAATCTGAGTTTCGGTGTTATTTTTAATGTGCAAACACTAGATTAGAGCTGTCCATTAACACTCTCTGCAATGATGGAAATATTTATTTCTGTGCTGTCCAGTAACAGTAGCAACTAGTCACGTGTGGCTACTGTGCACTTAAATGTGGCTAATGTGACTGAAAACCTGAATTTTTCTTTTCCTTAATTTTTAATTTATTTACATTTAAATTTAAACAGCCCTGAGCAGATAGTGGCTATCACAGTGAACAGCACAGTCCCAGGGCTTCACTTTGCAAACACGGGCAGAAGCTAAAGATGCTCCTCTCCTACTGGACTCCTATTGGAGGTAACAGGAAAACATACTGTAGGACAAGATGGAAAAAAATACAAAATAAATAGAGGAAGGGAGGAAATAAAAACCTTACTTTTTTTTTTATAGGTGATAGAATAGTGGAAATAGAAAATGCAAGATCAACTAAATGCATATCAATGCTATAAACTAGAAGAGGCAATGAAAATACTGCTGTTCCCAATTCTAGGGAACAAAAAAAGTTTGAGAATTTATATCACATATCTAGGTAAATAAGATATTTGGTGAAGTAAAAATTATAAAATCACAATGGGAAAATAAATTCTAAATAAACAAAGTTACATTCATTACTCCTGATTTCGACATTTTAGAGTAATATCAGTAACATTAGTCCAGAAAACAAAAAAACAGATTAACATAAGAACAATTAAATTCCTACTAGAATGATCTAGGATATAATAAATCACTAGCAAAATTAATAAAAATACATAATAATATTAAAGAAGATTGAAGGAGAATAATCAAATTTGAGGTTATATTATAAAGTAATCTTCATCAAAACTAAATTTTGTTGGCTCAAAGCCAAGACAAAGACTCTAATAAAATAGTGATTCCAGAGATGGATTTAAGCTCTTATAAGTCCTTAGGATACAGCAAACAAACATAAACTAAGAATCACAATAATGAATGAAGGAATTACCATTTAATAAATGCTGGTGGAACAATCTGGCATCAATATAAAAAGAAGTAGATTATATCCATAATGAATTAAATAGGATAATACTTTCCAAGTTGGTCAATGAACTAATTAAACAAACAGTACATTAAAAAAAGGAAAATGTGTTTATACCAGCTGTGGCAGAGAGATACAGTCATGACAACTGAAAAACAAAATAGTATTATTATAAGGCTGGAGGAAGATAGATTCAAATATTTTCAAGACTATTTAAAGTCTCTTCCATACAAAGTAACAAAACAAAGAGGGCAAAAGAAAGTTTTAAATTATGATAAATATAATGAATCAATATTTATAATCCAAAATAGGAATGAAGTCTTATGTCGCGATATAAACATATTATCATCAGTAATGAAACTATATTTGACAGATGGTTAAAAAGGAAAAGGAGGGAAGTGAGAAGGAACTTTAATAAGTGGCAACCCTGTGCCAAGTATTTTATGTATATGTACAACGCACACTGGGAAACGTACCCGATACACCAAGGTATGGGAAAATGTTCAGTCTCGCTGACAATTAAACAAATATGAATCAAAATAACTGCATACCTATTCAAAAACAATGTAAGATGTAATGGTAGGCCAACATTGGCAGAGCTGTGGGGTCACGCATACCCACCCACTGGGGCATTGTGAGTTATGCTAGGGTTTCTGTAGCCTGCCTGACAATATGGAACAAGAACAACAAAACGTTTTGATGTGCTTTATTCCTCTTTGGGACTATATTCCCAAGAAAATACTCAAAAGAAAAAAAGAGAGAGAGAGAGAGAACAATAAGCAATGGAAATGTTCCCAACAGCATATTAATAAGAACCAAAATTAAATTGGTTTTAAGAGACCAACCACAGGGGAACAGGTTAAGTAAATTCTGTATAGCAATTACATGGGATCTTACGAAGTTATTAAGAACTGTAAGTGATCATGTGAGCAGATCTATGGATAGAAAGGTAAATATGGAACAATTTAAAATTTTAAAAAGTGCAAGAATGCTAAATGAAAGAACACCACAAACATTTCAAATTATACACAGAAGGTGATTGTGAATCAAAGCCCTTACCTGGCCGGCCAACCCTCCAATGCAGGGAGAAGTCAGGTGAAGCCTTAGCATCTGGCTTGCACAGCCACCTGGCCGACTTTGAATTCTAGCAAGAGATCTTGAACTACTCAATCAGGAATGCTCCAGGCCCGACCTGGTCCAATATTTCTAGAGCTTAGATAGTCTGACTTCAAAAGAACATAATCAGAAAAAGATTTGATCAGCCCCAATATTTTTCAAATGCATCCTTTTGGTTTTTCCTTTTATTCTGAGGATTAAGGAATGGAGTGCACAAACTATATTTGTGCAATTCCAGTTGAAGAGTCGAAGCCATTGTTTCCCACAAAAATACATCAGTGACTAAAAGCACTAGAGCTCGAGCATTGCCAATGAGAACTTGATCTGTCACTGTCCTGCGATCACCACGACCTCTGTCAAGCATGGCCTGGGCAGTTTGGTATCATTGGTGGGCAGTTAAGATACGTGCTGGTGGATATCCTAGACCATCTGAAGTCCATTTTAGCAAAACCATCTGTAATTACTGTAAAAGTAGGCTTTAAAAGGCAGATAAAAGGGGGAAAAGTCTGTTTGGAGAATTCATCTGGTACTTAGACTCACAGAAAGAATCTGATAGATGTAGTTGTGAGTCGCCACATTGTATACTGTCTCTAGGAAAGTTCATTCATTCTCAGGGTTTTACTGGCCGCCACCACCGTACCATCCCCAACCTGAATTCTTGCCCCATGTCTTTGCCTAGATTTCCTAATAGGATATAATGTAAACATCTACTGAGGGCTGAGCTGTCTGTAAATCCCTGTTACCATGCCTGGATGTCCTCATCTGCATCACTCTTTGTACCTAGGTCAGATCCTCAGGGGCCCCTCTTGCCAGCCACCTCCTTGCCCATTCAAGCAATCCATAATGGCAAGCACCTGTGTCCATCAAGCGATAACACATACTAAACTCAGGATGGCACCACCTTTCAGAGCTGGTACAGATTTTAAAATAGTTTTCAAACAGTCCTAAACAAGTTGAGATGAACAGATGGTTGACAGCTGCTCGAGTGACCATTGAAGGAAACGGGAATGTGAGACTTCTGACAGGTAACTCCTTCCATCCGTGGTGGGAGGCAGCAGGGGAGTGTGAAGGGCACAGGTTCTGAAGCCTACTGTCTGGACCTGGACACTGGTTATGCCGCTCTGGGTCTGAGCCCTCCGAACGAGCCTCACTTCGGGCAGATAAGATGGGTAAGCAGAAGCGAGGATGGAGAGAAAAGGTCAGGAGAGGAGGGTCAGGAAGCCATCTGGTAGCAAGACAACAAAACACACCAAACTGAAAACCCAGAACCTTCTACCTCCATGTCCTCTCCTGCTGCCTTGGGTGCTGAACGCCCTTCTGTCCCTTCCCCTGGAAGGTCCAGCTGTCAGGTGGAGGCTGCTCAGCCAGTGGTCTGACTTTCCTACTTTTTCAGAGCTCTTGCCAACATGCATCATAAAAACAAACCCCCATTACCTGAGATCGTTTGAATAAGACTCTTTGCCTTTGAAACTAAGGTGGACTAGCCGCGGCCTTTGTCTCCTAGATGGAGATGTGAGGAACCACTGAAGCAGAGGAAATTCCCCACGGGGCCCTGCCTCCCACACACAGCTCTTCCTAGCTGCACCTCCTCCTGGCGCGTGGGGTCCCTCCAGGTGCTGCCTGGGCTGCTTTGTCAGCTTGCCTCCGACATTTGGACTTCTCCTGCCCTTCAGGGCTTTGTAGCAGCAATTGTGACCAAGGCTGTTGTTTTTTTCCTGCCAAGGTGTGGGTTTGTCCATTTTAACAAAGAAATAACAAGAACCAAAGGACGTTCATGGGCTCCGGATATTTCTCCGCATGCTCTTCAGCACTCCCGTTCCTCCCGTTCCCTCCCTGCTCTGGCTGTGCCCCTGCATTGTCCCTGGAACCCCTCACAGGGAAGGCTGAAAGGGACTGCAAATTTTTTTCCGCTCTGCAGTCATTTCCTTGTGTCTCTGAAAAGCCGGCTCTCTCTTTTAATTAGCAGCCTCAGCTTCCTCCCCATCCTGCTTTTTCTCCCATACCATTGCAAAATCAATTTTACTCCAAGGAGAACCTCACTTTTCCCCAGCCAGGAGAATTTCCAACTTAAATTTCAACCCGATAATTCCTCCCCTAATGCACACCACTTTTCTCCCCCTTAGATCATCAAAGGCCCATCATTTCCCCATCTTCTCCTAATTGTTTACTCTTATGTGGACTTGCTGGCTCTTAGCCCTCTAGGACCCTTTCTTTTTCCTGCCTCAAATAGTGTCTGGTTATACAGTATTCTCCAGCTTTTTTTTCTCGATTTTGGGCCACAATCCAATTCCAAATTGCCTCCCCTCGGTTATACTTTCTCCTCTTTCTTGTTAAGTCCCTGCACTCTCAATGCCATGAAGAGGGTTGCTTCAGTCTTCACGTCTTACTTCCCACACAGAATGGGGGGGAACTTGATCTTTCCTCATCTTCCCTCAACTACAGATCACTCCCAAAGAACCCCTTTGCTGGACATGAAAGCACAAACGGATAAACTGAACGACGTTCAAATTTATAATTTTACTCTGTTGACTGTGCGTCCAAGGACCCAATCAACAGAGTGAATAGGCAACCTGTGGAATGGGAGAAAACATTTGCAAATCGTATATCTGATAAGGGGTTAATATCCAGCATATACTAAGAACTCCTACAATTCAACAACAGAAAACATACATGACCTGACTAAAATATGGGCAAGGCACTTGAATAAACATTTCTTCAAAGGAGATAAACAAATGGTCAATAAGCACATGGAAAGATGCTTAAATCACTAATCAAGAGGAAAACGCGATTCAAAACCACAATGAGATACCACCTCACACCCTTTGGGATGACTACTATATAAAAAACAAAAAAACCCAGAAAACAGCAAGTATTGGCAGGGGTGTGGAGAAACTGGAACCCTTGTATACAGCTGGTAGGAATACAACGTGGTACAGTAACTATGGAAAACAGTATAATGGTTCCTCAAAAAATTAATAAACTTGAATAGATACACCTAGGATAATAGCACTATTCACAATAGCCAAAATGTAGAAGCAACCCAAGTGTCCACTGCAGATGGATGGATAAGCAAAACACGGCACACACATGAGATAGACTGTTATTCAGCCTTAAAAAGGAACTAAATTCGCCACATACTACAGCATGAACAAACCTTGAGGACATTATGCTAAGTGAAATAAACTGGTTCCAAGGTACTTAAAGTAGTCAAATTCATAGGGACAGAAAGTAGAAGGGTAGTTTCCAGGCCCAGGGGGAAGAGGAATGAAGAGTTGTTGTTTAATGGGTATAGAGTTTCAGTTTTGTAAGAGGAAAAGATTTCTGGAGATTGTTGCACAACAATGTGAATATATATATAACATTACTGAATTGTACACTTAAACATGATTAAGATGGTGAATTTTAAGTTATATGTATTTTATCACAATTGAAAGAAGGGGAAACAAAAGAATTCCTCTGTCCCAGGCTGGTTACTTCACTGATTCACTTACTAACCTGGGCAAGTTATTCAGTCTGGCCATGGCTCCATTTCCTTATTTGTAGATGGGATTAGTTAGTGCCTACCTCAAAGGCCACTGTGATGATTAAGTAAATTATTATACCTAAAGTGTTTATAGGAGTGCCTGGCACAAAGTACTGTTCAATAAGTGTCAGTTACCCCAGAAGTAATAATAATGATTGCTATGTGTGTGGCACTATTAGAAGCACTTCCTATGTGATGGCATTTTGTCTTCAACACCCCCCTTCCACCCCCAATAAATCTGAAATGTTATTTTATATTTTCATTAACTATCACATTATAAATTTTGTTTTAAGCGAATTTTATTGTACATTTTAGATTTTCAGAAAATCTAAATTTCATAAAATCTAAATTTTTCTCATTTGAAATGCTAATATGTAAATGGCATATATTAGTTTTCTGTTTAGGGAGCAAATGGACATTAAAATGTAAACTAAAATGTATTATAGAATCAAAACAGATAATTTTTAAATAAAATCATTCATAATTCTTACATGTTTTGCTTATAGAAATTAAAATTTTTAAATATTTACTCCCCACTGTAGGGGAAGAAAATAATTTTTCCTCTACTCTTCTAGGTTCTTTACTCAGACCCCTCCTGTAATAAAAGACAGAATAACAGGAGAAAAACAGAAGTTTAATAAAATGTATGCCTCCTGTATACATGGGAGATACCCAAGAAAAACTCAAAGCTGAAATGTTATAGACAAGGAAACGGAGGCTCAGAGAGGTTAGGTGTTCTGCCTGAGTCACCAAGCCAGTGGGTGGCAGGATAAAGATTAAAGTTGGCTCCAACAGGATCCAGTTGCCTTACACAGAAGTAAGCAATCATCACACTGGCTCCAGATCAAGTCAGAACTGGAGCTTATGTCCCAACTGTGAACCAGGGGAGGGGGAGGCTGTGGTAGGGATGGCTGGGAAGCTAGGCTCTGCTCCAGGCCAACAACCCACCAGCTAAAGAATCCCAACTGTAATCGTCCTCCTCCCACACCCATCCTGCCCCAGGGAAGAGACCAGCTGGATCCAACAAAGAGAACACAAGACAAAAGTGGAAAGCTGTTCCCAGAGGTCACCAGGGCCCACAAGCAGATGGAGAGAAAGATTCAGAGGGGAGACCCGTGGTCAGGGCTTGCTGGGCACCTTGCCACACCCAGACTGAGGGGACAATGCCCATGCCACCCAGCCAGAGATCAGTGAATATCTATCATGAACCCAGGTAGGTGGCCTGCATTCCCACCTTGGACGCTCGCTGGGCCCATGTCAATTTACCAGGAGAATTTCTGAGAATGGGGACCTCAGTTCCTGATTTCCTTCGGGGTCCAGAGGGAGGTGTCACTAGGAACCTTCCAGTGACTTGCACTTTGGGGCTTGTTTTCCTTGAAATAAATGCTTTCTCCTCCCCACCCTGTCTTTTAAAACATGCAAGCTGGCCTTGTGTGAACTATGGTTACTTCCCATCAGAATCTGGTAGGGCTGGGGTCTCCAATCCAGAGGAAGGGTACCACCAGGCCTGATGTGCCTTGCTGCCCCCCTAACCCCCACCCCAGAGCTGCTCAATCTAGAAGGGTATCTGCTGGCTCTACCCCCGCAGAAGACTCAGGTCAAGCTATAAGTAAGAAGAAAGGCTTGGCCCTGGAAGAAAAAAGATCCAGGAGGATTTTGACATTTGGAAAAGTTTGTTTTCCTTCCCTGCACTGGGAGGGGCTCTATAAACACAGACTTGGGTCCTTCTCTGTGGAGAAAAAGCTTAAATAAATCCTCTCTCAGAGTGAAAAATCCTCCTCTTCTACCAATTGTATTTTATATTAGGCAAGTAATACATATTCATAGAGAAAATAGAGAGCGCAGACAGAAAAATTAACATCACTCCAAACCTCACCTCCCAAATTTAATCACTGTTAACATGTTAGGTATACATTTCCAGATTTTGTTCAATGCAAATATGAAGATATGTATTTTTACGTATCTACATATATAAATATGTATAAATGCTCTCTGAGAAGTTTCAATGAATATATTGTGAAAATTATTCCATGTCAATCATATAGAACTGCATAATATTTTTAATAACATTATAGTATATGATATGATGTACCATAACTTATTTAACCATCTCTTCTCATTAGACACATAGTTGTTTTCAAGGTACAAATATGAACAATGCTGTTATCTACACAGGTTTACACCCTTATTCAATTATTTCTTTGTTTTGTTAATCCTTCTCGTGGATATTTTTTCCATTGATTTTTAGAGAGAGAGGAAGGGAGGGAAGGGGGAGGGAGAGAGAGAAACATTGATGTGAGAGAGACACACTGATTGGTTGCCTCACACACACACACCCCAACCAAAGCCAGGGATCAAACCTGCAATCCTTTGGTGCTCAGGCCGACACTCCAACCACTGAGCCACACCAGCCAGGGCCGATTATTTCTTAAGAGTAAACTCCTAGCCCTGGCCGGTTTGGCTGAGTGGTTAGAGTGTCCACCCGTGGACCAGAGAGCCCCGGGTTCGATTCCCACTAAGGGCACATATTTTGGTTGTAGTTTGTCCCTGGCCCCAGTTGGGGTCATGTGGGTGGTAACCACTCGATGTCTCTCTCTTGCATCGATGTTTCTGTCTCTCTTCCTCCCTCTCTCCCTCCTGCTCTATCTGAAGATAAATGCAAAAAAAAAATGTCCTCAGGTGAGGATTTAAAAAAAAAAAGAGTAAACTCCTAAAAGTGGAATTGCTGAATCAAAATGTTTTTGTGATATGTATAAATCTCCCTAACAAGGCTATTGCAATGATATACAAGTTTCCTTCAAGTGACAGACCTTTGCTCTGTGCTTATAATTTGAACCAGCCCTCAGTTTTCTCGAACACAGTTCTTCCTCATAAGCAGTTCCAAAATAAAACTCCTCAGACTCCTGGTCTATGAGCTCAGAAATGACTCAGTGGCATTTAAAAGATACACAATTTTATTTTGATTTTAGTAATCTGCTAAACAGAGACCCACATGACAGATGTATCAGGATACTTGCTACACACAATATATTTGCAAAATTAGACTTAACTCCGCACCTTCTGATCCCCCCTCGTTCTGTGCCCCTCCATCTCTCTGCCCTTCCCCCGTCTCTCCTCCTCTTCCCTCCCTCCCTCCTTCCTGTCTTCCTCCCTCATTCCCTTCCATCCATCTTTCTCTTTCCTTTCAAAATCGCTTCCCTCTTCCTTTTCCACTCCCTCCCTTGTTTTTCTCCCCTTCTTTTCTTTCTTCCTCCGCATCTCCGCGTCCTTCCTGAAGCAGCAGTGACCCTTCCTGAAGCAGAGACGGCCCGAGCTGGGCAAAGGCTCCAGCTGCCCAGAGCTACACGGATAAGCTGTCTGCGAAACCTTCAGTTTTTGGTATTCATTATTTAAGTTCTCTGGAAGTGGGTTCACTTTGAAGTCTACTGACTCATCCTCCTCTTTAACTTCTTATTTCCTGTAAACGATCCATTAGTTTTTGGCAAGGTTCACGTGGCACAGCATTCCCATCAGAAGGAGCTCTCCGAGGCCCTGGACCACTCGAACGCTGCCTTCTGCTGGGGAACTGGAGGCAAGATGGGCCGTGTAGACTCTGCTTTCGTACAAGTTGCTTCAAGGGGCCCTAACGCTGCCTCGGATTAACAATGTGAAACACATGCTCCATCTGCCTGCTAACTGGTGACAGAGCCATTTATGTTCATAATGGTCAAAATTATTCCACAGACGACATGTTTTCTAATTCTAAAGCTGGTCACATAGGCTAGTCCATCAGTTCACCAAGGGCGAACATCCCCCCTCCATCACTCCACTTTAGACCTCTTTGCTAGTTCCCCACGGCATTAGGATGTTGAAAGGGCAAACACATGAAGACTGGAAACAGTTCTCCTAAGCTAGCTTTCTTTTCCTTCCTTTCTTTCTTTCTTTCTTTCTTTCTTTCTTTCTTTCTTTCTTTCTTTCTTTCTTTCTTTCTTTCTTTCTTTCTTTTTCTCCTCATCTGAGGATATTTTTCCATTGAATTTTTCAGATAGAGTGGAAGGGAGGGAGGGTGGGAGGCAGGAAGGGGCAGGGGGAGAGAGAGAGAGAAACATCAATGAGAGAGAGACACATTGATTAGTTAGTTGCCTCCCGCACGACCCCAACCAGGGCCTGGGATTGAACTGCAACTGAGGTACGTGCCCTTGACTGGAATCGAACCCAAGACTCTTTGGTCCATGGGCCGACACTCTAACCACTGAGAAAAACCAGCCAGGGCAGTTCTAAGTTTTCAAACTTTCTTCCCCTAATAAGATGCCTAGATGAGCACCACTAGCTAAGTAGGAAAGGCTGTGTCCTTCCACAAAGATCCAGGGAGCTCCTTAGGAGTCTTGTGGATTTCAGAGACCAAACAAATAGATTACAAAGCTTTTCCCTTCTTTTTTTTCTCAAAGCTTTTTCTTTAAGAAAAAAAAATAAACTGGGCTGAAAATAGGACGATTATCAGCAAAACGTTAAATATTTCTTTCCCCCCCGTGGCTGATGGGAGCAGAAAGATATCCCTTTGATATCGCAAATAAAAGTTTGAGTTATTGACTGCTCATGTTAATGCTGAATTTTACTACCACCATATTTCACAATGAAATTATTCTACACCTATGCCTCTGTGATAATATATATTGCAGTCCAGATAAGGTCTTCGCATCAGATGATGTAAAAGCTGATTCCCCTTGAGAGTAAACATCCCTGTGGTTTCTCATTGAGTAAAACTCTCTTCATCTTTCCAAATAAAGTTGAGTATTGATGACAACAGGGCGTGTTGGCAGGTTATCAAAGCACATCTGGGGGTGGGGAGGGCAATGCCACTTAATAACCAAAGTGGTTGGTATGTATTCAATGCAGGGTTGTCAAAATACGGCTTTTTCCTACGATTTACAGAAATAAAAGGCCGAGGAGAAAGCTTAGCATATTGCAATCAAAACTTTACTCTCTTCCCACGCTGCCATGTCGGAACCCTAGTTCCAAGTGTCTCCTTCCATCTCTGCTCCCATGGGGTATTTACAGATCTCCAGTGCCCAAATGCCCATCTGTGTAAGTACAGCCAGCAGCTCACTTGTTGGAAGTAAACTCTCTTTCCAAATCCCAAAGTCCTCAAGGCTGCCCCACTGCCTTGGGCACATGGATTCATGGGGGGTGGGGGGGGGAGAGAATGTGGGTGAAAAGCAAGGAGTGAAGCCAGCCTGCCAGTGCCTAGGGGGGTTCCTGTGTCCAGCCTCACATTCTGAAAAAAAAAAAAGGCTCTTTTATCTGTGGTATTAGCTCCTCTGACACAGGGGAAGGTGTCTTCCCCTCCCCAAAGCCTCCTTGTAGCAAAGCTTGCAGCAGGCCCACTAATGTGAGTCTTGTTAACATCCATCAAGGGCCGCCACACCCACAGAACTCTCGCACCCCACAGCTGGGTCCCTGGGCCAAACAACATTAAAAATCTAATTCCATTTTTAAAATTGCTTTTCACAATTCCTTTTATTTCTTATGAAAACAAGATCAAATGTTTGTAATGACTCATTTGAGTATATTTTCACTTTCTAAACAAGCTAGGGGGACCAAAAAAAAAAAAAAGAGAGAGAGAGAAACTCTCAGCAGCGGTAAGTCAAGACCGGTTCTCCCTCTTCCAATCAGAGCACTACGCACATAGAAGGAACATTATGCAATAAAAACATCTAACGCTCTCTCATGCATTCTCTCATTTAATCTTGCAATTCTTTACTATCTACATTTTAACTGAGGCTTTACAGCCTTACATTTTTCCAGAGGTGCTAAAATATGAAAGAATCTAAAGCATTACTTAATACTAACTTGAAGTAAAAGAGAAGGCGGTTCAGGCCCCTTAAAAATTAACATTTAACCACTCAAACGTCTCAGAGTCTGCAGGCAGCATAGTCAGCTAAGTCTGTTGACTCTTTGAGGGAGTGGGCTGCTGTCAATGTAAATAACTCCTCGTTGGCATCTCTAGCTTTTTTTGTTTTAATTTTAAAACTGGAGTGTAATTATCTCTTATTTACTAGAGTCACAAACACTGCCTAAGGGAAAATAAACCACTTCTTTTGGGATGAAATTACTGACAAAGGTTTGACCAAGAAAAATAACTAGGAGCTCCATGCTGGCACTGGGTGAGTCCCCAAGCATGGCAAAGTGAACTTGCAAAGGATGTGCCAGGCGTGGCTTCCGCGTGCCTGCAGATCCTCAGGGCCTGGCCAAGGGCACAGCGCACACCTGGTCCTGAGATCCCTGGCAGCTTCTAGAGGGATTTAGGCTATTGTGTGGGACAAGAGTCCAAAGGGTTTCTGCACATCCTCCCTTCGTCATCGTTTTGTGCAGAAATTGCTTTGCTCTCCAGTTACAGACTCTCTCCTACTTAAGAAAGCTGTCCATGGACAATTAATGTCTTTCAGCTGGGGGCTCGAGTGTTCTCCAAGTTTGGTTCCGGGCTACACTGCTTAGCATTCTCATCCTGAGCAATGGTGGGGAGAGCGCCTTTGGGTCAGGGAGCGGCCAGTGGCAGGTTCCTGGAGCCTGCCTGATGGGCACCTTGCCTGACCACCATCGCGATTGAGGGGTCCAAACAGAGGAGGGTGCAGGAGGATCATGTGAGGCTGGGTCAAAACCTTTAGAAGGAATCCACCTCTAAATATGTGCATACTTTGCAGTTCTTGTGCAAGTTTTGAGATTCTATCTTATATTTGCTTTTTTTTTTTAAATCCTTACCAGCCAGTGCTTAACTCTGCTTTTAAAGTAAACTATAAAAGTCTTTTGAATACAAACAGTATTAAATTCTAGCAGATATTCCCTCTGTATTTTCATTTGTCTATCACAAATGCTAGGAAGCTCACGGCCCCAGAAGAGTAAGATATTATCATTTTTCAAATCATTTTATTATTAATGATGGATTTACTTGTAATGCCTATAAGATCCTATCTTGTGTGATTATCTCTTCCTTTCCCCTGGGGCACCGTCATGTTTTATGTTTGACAACTATTTTAGATCCTTTTGGGTTATGCCTGGGTGACTGACAAGAGTTCAGGTCTTGCAGCCGGAAAGAATGTGATGTTCAGCCTTGACAAATCACGTAATGTGCCTGAGCCTCAGTTTCCTCATCTGTGAAACAGAGCAGATACCTCTGTCGCTGTGGGCAGAGAGGCTGCTGCTCTAATTCTCCTGGATGCCCAAAAGCAAATGCGTGGCCCAGGCAGATAGCGCCACGACAATACCTGGGCCTGGAGCGGGCACCCAATACGTGAGAGCTATTGTTATTATTATTACTGTTAATAACATCAGCTGCAAGAACAAAATAATAGATGTTATTGCCCCCAGAGAGCAATTTCTACTGCAAGCGCCATTATCTCAAATTAACTCAGCTAATTTTTTCCCCTCCCTGTTGAATTAAAAAAAAAAAAAAAGCCCTGAGATTTTGGCTCCAACATCGCAGTGACAATTTTGGCTTTAGGAATATTCATTAAAAGTTTCCTATCCAAAGAGAACTATTAAAACTGAAGTGGAGGCAGACATTGGGAAATCTGAACCAAGTGAAGGTCTGCTGGCGGCTATAATGAGATCATTTGCTCCTGCAAATAGTACTTGGCTATCAGTATCTTTTGTCCTGATTTCTGCAGGCAAAGACCTCTGGGGGAAAGAGACCATCGGGGCCCACACATGTTTTCAGAACAGGCTGGTACGTCCTGTCCTTGCTACAGAGCCTGGCACATTAGTAGCAAAACAGACCTCTCTTTTGACATACTTTCTTCGTGGATTCTGCCGAACCCAAGGCTCGACGCAAAGGCCACTCCTGAGCCTTCCAGTGGGGCTGGGCTGGTGAACTGCTTCCTGGAGCCCCCTGGTGGCCCTTTGCATGTTCACGCCATACTCTCACACCCCTTTGGGGCAGGGAGAAAGGGGCTTTACAAGATCCAACCAAGGATTCATCAAGGTCATCCATCACCCACTGGGGCACCCCAGGTTCTGAGGACAAAGTGCTCCGTGTGAAGGCTGGTGTAGGACAGCGTGCTCATTCACTAAGCATTTCCCAGCACCCACTGTGCCAGGCCCCGTGTGGAGCATGAGGAATACAGAGAGGATTATGGGTCAGTCCCTGTTCTCAGGAAGCTTTCAGCCTAGAGAAAGAGGCAGCGATGTGACCCAAAAGGACACTGCAAAGAGATTTGCCAAGTTTTGTGGGAACCTTGAGGACAGTGCCAGTCTCTTAGGGAAAGCATCAGGAAGGAGGATCTTAGCTCTTCCCAGAGACCAGGCAGGGGAAGGAAGGCATCCCAGGTGGAGCATCAAGATGCCCCAAAGCCCAGACCTATTCAGAGCCTGTGGAGAGGCTGGGAGGCCCTGGGGAAATGGGCAGGACGGACCGAGGACTCTGTGGGCCACACCCAGGAGCATGGACTTCCCCTTCTCCACTGGGATTTTCCAGACAGTGCTTGAGGCTTCCACAGACATTTAATTCTCATTTCATGAATGCTAAGACCGAGGGGAAACTGTGGCAGCCGCCCTGATCCACTGGCTTCAAATTTCGGCAGTCAACTCCAGTCTAAACAGGAGAAAAACATCACATGAGTTCCAGCAGAGGCATTCTGCAAAACACCAGTGCTTCTGAAAACTACAAGGTCATCGAAAACAAGGACTGTCTGAGAACTTGTCACAGCCAAGCGGGGCCTGAGGAGATGTGACAACTGAATGTAATCCACTGCACTGACTAGAGTCCTGAAATAGAGAAAGGGCAGTATGAGGTAAAAACTAAAACTGAAAAAGTACCAACCTTAGTGATCATGTATCAATATTGGTTCATTGACTGTAACAAGTGTGCCATACTCATGTAAGATAGGACCTCTATACCATCCTCACAATTTTTCTGTAAATCTCAAACTGTATGAAAAAATAAAATTTATTTTTAAAAGTCTGTGTTTATCTAAACAGTGAAACCGAGGGGCTTTAATGATAATTAATATTAAAAATGAGAACTTAGAAAAATCAGTTTATACTCTAGTAACAATACCAACATTTCCTGAGTACCTGTGCTGGCCAGGCACTCTAAGTTCTCCATATAACTGATCACATTTGATCTCCACAACAGCCCCATGAACTAGGACGGTCAGCTCCCCCATTTTACAGATGAGGGAAGTGAGGCACAGAGCAGTTAGAGGTTATGTAAGTAACAGAACCTGGATTTGATCCCAGGTCTGTCTGATGCTAGGGGCCAGATGCTTCATGACTTAATTCTACTTTATTGCCTCTGAGTTTTTTTATATACTGTTATTTCGTGGAAAAGGAAGGTTCTGTAATGATGTTTTTTTCTTGTGAACATCTGAAACCGCAGCTACAGGTGGAGTGGGCGGAGGAGGGACGAGGTCACTGCTGGGTGCTGGAGCAATCATCTGGCAGCCACGGCGTGAAGGATGGGCTGGCCGGCGCTGGGCCTCCGCAGCGGAGATTTTCTAGCAGTGTCTCCAAAAGGAGGAGGAGCGACTGAGAGAATCAACTTCCCTAAAAGGATCAGGCATGAGCCCTTGCCTAGAGCCCTTCATCTCCAGCCCTGACCAACCTAACCATGGGCATTGCTGAGCCCCCAAGCGTGCCTGGCTGAGGCCTACCTGCAGGAGCTCTCTGCCCGCCAGCTCCACAGACAGGACCGAGGCTTAGGAAAGGGAAAAGCAGCTCAGCCCAAGTGATGGAGCAGTCAGGCTCGGGGCCCTGCCACGGGGGGGCCAAGTCTGGAAGGAGTGCTTCCGGTGGGCTGGCCCGGAGGACTGGGAAAGGGCAGGCAGACCGAGGCATTTTAGGTAGGGTCCAAGGTCAGGACAGGCAATCCCCCCACTCCAACCTGCATCCCTGAGTCCCCCAGCCAGAGGGCACGGGGGCTGAGAGCCCAATCTCTTACCATACTTCTGTGGCTTCTTCTGCCCTCCAGATTGGTGAAGAACATGACTCACTTCACCAATGTGCAGGAGAGGCTACTACGTGCCTAGAGGCACATAGGGAATTTGGTACCCCTAGAGGTTTCGGAAAACACGTCTCCTAGCCGGTCAGCTCCCCCAAAGCACAGATGCTATTTTACGTAGCTTAGCATGTAGTAGTAGGCACTGGCTCATAGATGGTGAACTAAAGAGAGATTGTAAAATTCATGGGTCATAGGTCATACTGGAGTTTAGACTATTTGGTGCAAAATTCTTACATTCGTTTCCTACGGCTGCTGTAACAAATCACCACATCCTTATTGGCTTAAAACAACCCAAATTTATTATCTCACAATTCTGGTGGTCAGAAGTCAAAATGAGATCCATCGGGGGTAAAACCGAGACGTTGGCAGGGCTGCATTCCTTTCTGGAGGCTCCAGGGGCGAATCGATTTCTCGGCCTTTTCCAGCTTCTAGTGGCCTCTTGCACTTCTCCTGCTCCTTACATCTCTTTCCTCCACGGTCATGTCCCCCCACCCCCCGGACTCTTCTGCCTCCCTCTTCCACTTTTAAGGACTCTTGTGATTACACTGGACCCCCTGGATCCTCTCCCTACTTTAAGGTGAGCTGATTAGTAACCTTAACTCCATTTGCACCCTTAATTCTCCCTTGCCACGGTCAGGGAACACATGTCCAGGTTCTGGGGATTAGGACATAGCCGCATCATTCAGTTTATTACAAACTTCATCTTTTAAGATCAGGTTATAGGAGATAACCATTCCTTCTTCAAAATATGAAAATAATAATTACTATTTATCAAGCATCTATTATGTACCAGGCTAACCACTAGACACCTTATATACATTATCTTATTTAATTGTAGTTAATGTTTAACAAGGCAGGCACTGTTAATAAGCCAGAGCATGTTACTCACGGAATAAAATCCCCTAATGGCTTCCCATATACCCTTAGGAAAAACACACAGCCTTCTGATGGCCCGGTGAGGTCCTGTGAGGTCCTTGGCCCAAGACCCAGCCCCATCTCCCACCAGCCTGGCCTTGACCTCCGTGCCTCATGTGGGCCTCCTTTCAGTCTCTTGAACTTCTGTGGCTGCACTTGCTGACCCCTCTTTCTGGAACATTCATCCCCATTATCTTCCATTCTGTATCCCCAACTCCTAAAGTAGGGTTTAGCATATAGTAGGCACTCAATAGATATTTACTGCATGAACACATCTGAATTATGTAAATGAGGAAGTGATATGGCCAGGGACACAGAGTGGGTTAAGCACTGCCCTCATGCTAGGGGCCTTCAAGAGAGCTGAGGATGCTGCTCTGAGGGTGATGCAGAGAGACCCCGACGTTTCCAGGGCACGAGCGTGTCCGACTTCTTTCCTCCGGGGTGGTGATCACGGGGCAGGGGGAACACCTGGGAGGGTATTAGCAGTGACCAAGAGGAGAAAAATTGGGAATTGTGACCTGTAACTGGAGCTTAAACAATTCCCTTTTCTCCCTTCCCCCAAAGTGAATATTTATAGTTTCTTGATTTTAGGAAACAACTTGAAAAAGCTGGTCAGAAAGGATTTTTGATTCACCAAGCATGTTTTAAACAAAACATTTAAAAATATCCCTTCTTATCTCCTCTATACTTCAACTCCAAAGAATAACAATCTATATTTCTATGGCCCTTGCCCAGCTCTACTCAGAACGCTTGCCGTAGGAACTACTTCAATGCTGTTTTTCCTGAAGACATCCAAAGGAGAATGGAGGCCTCAGAAATAAACCTTAAAAAAGAAAAAATATGGTTCCAACCTCCAAGGAAATTGATCTTTCCATATTCTAATATTCAGCTACACACATTTGAAACAACAGAATTTCAGTCCAGTTTGCTGTCACTTGTGGGGAACTTGAATAGACGTCATCGTATGTGTCTATGGGCGACAGCAGCAGTCCAGCTCACATTGAAGAACTCTTCCAAAATTCCTGCAGGCCTTCTGAAGATCCAAATATGGGGGCTCAGCCGTGGTCGGTTTGGCTCAGTATTAGAGCATTGGCCCGCAGACCAAAGGGTCTCAAGTTTGTTTCCCGGTTGGGGGCATGTACCTGGGTTGTGGGTTCAATCTCTGGCCCAGGTGGGGTCAAGCGAGAGGCAACCAATCAATGTTTCTCTTTCTCTCCCCATCACCCCGCCCTCTTTCTTCCACTCTAGCTAAAAAGTCAATGGAGAAGTATCCCCGAGTGAGGATTAACAAATATGGGGCATCAATAATGAGGCAGCAAGGCAGCGACAATCTGGAGAGGATGATAACAATGGCACCAATATTGGAAGACTCTGTCCTTCTCATCGTCGTCCTTCCTGCCCGGCCGTAGGTAAGAGAAACAGGAGAAGGAAGTGGAGAAAGAATGAAGGATCACAGCAGGCCCACCCACCCACTCCCAGCTCCACTGCAGGCGCCTAAGTCACGGGGCGGAGCCAGGAGGAGGGGAAGGACGTGGGTTTAGAAGGGAAACAAGTCTTGATTTCAGACTGATACCAGATGTTCATACCTATCAAGTGAGTGAAGATTACCTAAATGAGACTGTCTTTATAGCTGGAAGAGGCTTGAAAGTTGTGTGACCCACCTAAGATGTCACAGAGCATGTTTTAAGGTGGTGCTCGGGCGGGGGAAAGATTTTTCCTGATTGAACTCCAGTGGAAGTCAGCCTATTCAATTTGTTATTAAATAATAATCAAAATACCAATAGAATACAATTTTTTTGGCTAGCAAATGAACAAAGATGAAAAACAAAATAATGCCCAGTTTTGATGAAAGTGAAGTGAAACAATTATTGCTATATGCTTCTGGTGTCTTAGTCCATTCAGGCAGCAATACTACAATACGACAGACTGGATGGCGTATAAGCAACAGAAATGTATTTCTCACAGTCCTGGAACATGGAAGTCCAAGATCAAGGCACAAGCATGGTCAAGCCCTCTTCCATTCATAACAAGCCCCTTCTTCCTGTGTCCTCGTGTGGCAAAAGTGGTGGACATCTCTTAAAAATCTTATTCCAAAGGTCCGACCTGCACATACCATCATACCAGGCTTTAGGAATTGAACAGATGCATTTTGAGAGGACACGCACATCCAGGCCACAGCATGGTGGGATTATAAACCAGTACATATTCTGAGGGGCAGTGCTTCTCAAACTGTAGTGGGCATACAAGTCACATGGGGCAATCTATTAAAATTAAAATTCTGATTCAGTAGGTCTAGTAGCGTAAGGCCCAAGAATCTACATTTCTCACCAAAGATGGCAAGGATTACAGCTTAGGAAGCAATGTCCTACAGAAACTTTAGGAATGCATATCAAAAACCTTAAAATCTTCCTAACTTTTGGCCCAGTAATTTCCCATTAGTGATATATTTTAGGGACTAACAATAAATTGTAAAAAGAAAATGCACCCAAAGATGTTTATCACAATATAGTATCTGTAAAAACTGGATACAACCTAAATATCTTACAATAGGAACATTCCTAAATAAATCACGGTAAAGCCATTTGCTGAAAAAACAACGTAGTCATTAAATATAAAGTTCTTATGAAGTGTTTGCTGCTATGAAAAAATATTCGTGACATGCAAAGTGAAAAAATCAAAATACAAAATCGAGGTATATCATATGTGATGTTTTCTGTGTCAAATTGGTTAGGTTATAGCACCCGTTTATTTAATCAAATACTAGGTGTTGCTGTGAAGGTATTTTGTAGATGTGGTTAACATCTACAATCGACTGACTTTAAGGATGTTGCTCTCCGTAATGTAGGTGGGCCTCATCTAATCAGCTGAAGGCCTTATGAGCAAAAACTGCGATTTCCCCAAGAAGAAGGAATTCTGCCTCAAAACTACAGCATTAACTCCTGCCTGATTTTCCCGATTGCCAACCTACAGATTTTAAACTTGCCAGCCCCACAATCATGTGAACGAACTCCTTTAAATAAATCTCTTCATATGTATGTGTGTACATGTGTGTATCATTAATATATATATACACATGCATATATATGTGTATATATATAGGGGAGATATATGTATATACATATGTTTTATTTCTCTGAAAAACCCTGATTAATACACAATATGATTCAAATTTTGTAAAAACAAAGCTAAAAACATACACAGACGCTTCTCAATTTAAATGAGGCTACATCCAAATAAATCCATCGTGAAGTGAAAATATCCTAAGTGGAAAAAAAAAATGCATTGAATACACCTAATCTAGCAAACATTCTAGCTGAGCCTGGCCTGCCTTAAACATGCTCAGAACACTTCCATCGGCCTCCAGTTGGGCAAAATCACCTCACACAACGAATGTCGGTGGTTTACCCTGATGTCAGTGTGGCCGCCTGGGAGCCGGGGCTCCTGCTATGCCCAGCACCACAAAGTTCCCTACCACATTACTGCTGCCCGGGAGAAGATCAACATTCAAAACTCAAGGTCCGGTTTCTACTGAGTATCACTTTCACACCATTGTAAAGTTGAAAAGTTGTAAGTCAGGGACCATCTGTATATGCATAAATTACATTGAAAAGGCTTGGGTCCCATAATTAAATCTATATCATGATTCTAAATTATTAAGATATTAGATATATATGAATAAGAAGAAAACATTCAAATAGTAACGGTGAGAAGACTATTGTTCCATTTAATGTTTCTTTTTATACTTAATATTTTCTCTTTTTTTTTTTTCCCCTCTCAGCATGTGTTAAATTTGTAATCAGGGCAAATAGCATTACGATATGATTTGAATTCAGCAAAGCAATTTCAACGTCCACTAATAGGTATACTGTGCAATTGTAGGCACGCTGGAGAACAGAACACCTTTCTTTACCATCTCACCTCTACTCAAGTCAAAATGTGTCCCTGGCCTTCCCTCCAGACCTGCCCAGCCCCACATTTCTGTGAGTGTTCCACTCTGCCTCCCGCCCCTTCCTTCACTCTCTTGAAAGACATACCCATTCGATAGGCAAGGCACTGACTTTTATTATCCCTATTTTATAAATGAGGAAACTGAGGCTAAGAGGGGTTAACTGGTTTGTACACAGATACTCAGCTGATAGTTGTCACAGCCCAAATTCCTTCCTTTGTAGACCATAAAACTAGGCACATGTGAGTAATTTTCATTAATGCTCCCTTGTGGACCATGTGAGAACCATGTCAATTACATTATGGGGAGGGGGGGGTCTTCTGCCCGGCCTTCCACAGCCTTCCTCAGCGACTACAGACACCAGCTCATAAAGCTCTAGGAAAGATGAGGAAGGCCAGGGTCAGAGGCCCTGGGCTCTGTCACACCCAAAGCACGCCGGCCAGGGACCCTTATGACTCAAGCTCCACAGCTGGAAGCCAGCAGGGCCACCCATGCTGCCCCAAACGGGGCCAAATTCAGCACTTTCCACTCTCAGCAGCCCCTCAAGTCCCCACCTAATTACTGGCACAAGGCTCTGGCCAGCAGCCATCCCCGTACCCATGAAGGGATGGCCCCAGGGCTAAAGAATCAGGGTACAAAAGCGATTCCCACCGCTGGCACCTTCGGGTTCTTAGAATAGACTCCAGCACCGAGGCCTTTCCCTCTTTCTTCCTCTGGGGCCGCCCAGGCCGAGTCCTCTCAATCCCTTCGGGACTGGACTCTGTTCCTGGGCCCAGACACTCTCCTTGACTTCCCTAGGGGAATGGACTCTGCTGTTCCAGCATCCCTGCAACAAATGGCTGATCTCCCCAAATCATGATCCCTTCACCCCCAAGCACCAGTGCCCAAGAAGATCCTGCTAGAACATGCAATCCCAAGACCCAGTGGCAATATAGGCTGGAATAATACCCAGAGTTTGCTGAACAAGTGAATAAACATATTACGTACGGGCCACACGGAGGTCCTGATAAGTTTCCTATCTCAGCATTTCCCACTAATTAGAAAAACAAGAGCCCTAGACAGGTGAGCCGTCCGTGCAGCTGCCTGAGTGCACGTTGTAAGAAGTGCTAACACCCCCGGAGCAGCTGGAAACAGCACCCACGAGCTCAGGCTTCCACATACTGCCTCCTCCACGGCTGGTGGAGGGCCTAATGGCCCACTGTCGGAGACCGCAGTGCACGCGGTGGGAAGGCACAGCCCTCTCTGCAAGGCAGTTTGGATGAACAGGTTTGAACGAGGCCACACTCCCGACCCCGAAACCAGTCAGCTGCCAGGAACCTCAAGTCAGCAGGCCCAGGTCAGCTGAAACCAAACCAAACCCAGACATTGCAGCGGTTCTCAACCTGTGGGTCACGACCCCTTTGGGGGTCAAATGACCCTTTCACAGGGGTCACCTAAGACATAACAGTAGCAAAATTACAGTTATGAAGTAGCAACAAAAATAATTTCATGGGTGAGGGTCACCACAACATGAGGAAGTGTATTAAAGGGTCGCGGCATTAGGAAGGTCGAGAATCTCTGCATTAGGGCTACTTCGTGAGACTAAGTGATGTACTGAAGTAACTAATTTTTTTTTTATCCTCACCCGAGGATATTTGTTTCCATATTTTGTTCAGATAGAGTAGGAGGGGGAGAGAGGGGGAGAGAGAGAGAGAGAGAAACATCGACGTGAAAGGGACAAATTGAGTGGCTGCCACCCGCATGACCAACCAGGGCCGAGGTACGTGCCCTCAGCGGGAACCGAACCCAGGTCTCTCAGGACCACAGGCCAACACTCTAACCTCTGAGCCAAACTGGCCAGGGCGAAGTAACTAAATTTTAACCCCTTGACTGTATTTTCCAAGATATTGCTTAGTGCAGAAACTCACATGAAATAAACACCCATAAGGCCTTATTTGGAATATAAAGAAACAGGCCTATCAGCTGTATTCACATCAATGTCCGTTTCTCTCCAGCCCCGCTGCCTAAGTGTGAAACATGCTTCAAGTGTCTGGCTGAGCGGCTGGGTGTCAGCACGCCAGAACCCGCGGGCACAGTCCACACGCCGAGCACCGACTGGGCACCGGGACGGGGAGGGGCTCCCGTCATCAGCATGTGGAATTCTCAGGGAAGCAGCCCCCCTGAGGGTTATGTAGTGTTCCTGCACCAGCTACGGGGCTCATCAGGGCACTGCTCCCCATCCTGGTGACCTCAAAACCAGGGGCTCAGACCGCTCATGGCAAAATCAGAGAAGCAAGAGGATTCCTCCCCCCCTCCTTCCTCCATTATGATGAATAGAAATGGCAGAGGACAGGGTAAGGAGGTAAAGGAGAAGGCAGAGTGGAGTAGGGATTTCACAATGAAGCCTTTGATAAGAGACTGCGAGAAGCAAAGCGGAGAAAAGTAGACAGAGCCTAGAGCAGCTCGGGCTGGCCTCTGGGGAGGGAGGCAGGCAGTGAGACCCGGCTGCTGGGGCTGATGATGTGTCTTAGCACAAAGATGTAATGGGCAGTGCTAACCACAGGTTACAGAGAGGGATTAAAAAAAATACCTTCTCAGCTGTGCCAAGTACATTACAGAAAAATTACCATAAACACCAGAAAATGTATTCGGGTTTCTGGAACTGAACTGAGCTCAGAATGCAGACTCAACAGCTGAATCACAAGCTCAGAAAGGTATTAAACCTTCAGATAGAAGGCCAGACCCAGGAGGAAACTAAGCTCCTTCTTAGATGTTTTATCTGCAACAAAGCAGAACACACATGTTGACATCTCTGAAACTCCGAGGCAGGGAAATAGCTCATCGTTCACATTTATTGAGAGCTTACTATGTGCCAGGCACTGTTCTGTGTGTCTGACATATATTAACTCACTGTCTTACATCATAAGAAATGTACTAGTAGTATCCCCTGCCTCTGTAGAGACTGGGGAACTATAGCACAATGAAGTTAAATCATTTTCAAAAGTTACACAGATAGTAAGAAAGAGCAATCCTGTCGAATTTCTTGTGACCAAGGAAAAAAATGAAAATTAACTGTAGAGTACCCATCAAAATTAGTTCACACATACTAAACCCTTATTATTTGGCCTGTCTATCCATCTGCCATTCCCCATCCACACTCTATCATGGTTTGGCCAGTGGATAAGGTCAGGATGTTTAGTCCCTGACTGCCTCCGTGCTGGGCCAGGAGTTGCCAATGGATTTTCTTTGATGGCTTTCTCCCCAGCTGCTGCACGATACCCCGTTCCCTTGCCCCTTGAGGCCCAAGGGTAGTAACAGTCCTCTGCTGGTGTCAGCCCTGGGGTGCTTCAGCATCCTTGGTTTCCTTCGTCCCCTCCCACAGTTTTGTAAAGGCCCCTTCATTACTCTCTTCAATTACTCCACGGAGTGTGCCAACTGTTCCTACCAGGGCCTCAACTAATATATTAAATTATGAGCACTTTATGCACAACTTTTTTTTGTTGTCATTGTTGTTAATCCTCACCCGAGGATATTTTTCCATTGATTTTTAGGTAGAATGGAAGGGAGGGAGGGAGGGAGAAAGAGAGAGAAACATTGATGTGAAAGAGACACATCGATTAATTGCCTCCTACATGACCCTGACTGGGGCTGGGGATTGAACCTGCAATCCAGGTATGTGCCCTTGATCGGGGATTGAACCTGAGACTCTTGGGTCTGTGGGCTGAGGCTGTAACCACTGAGAAAAACCAGCTAGGGCTTTATGAGCATTTTTAATCCCTACATCAACCCCACTGGGCCACATTACTGTCTTTATCCTACAGTTGGGGAACTTGAGAATTATGATGCATCGATTAACTGCCCAAAGCCACATAGCTAATTAATGGCAGAATCTGGATGATGGATGCAGGCAGGTGTACTCCCATGTCTATACTCTACTTAACTCCTGTGCGATATTGTCCTTCTAACCTAAGCTGTGGACAATGTCTTCACTTACTGGGCTGCCTTGATTGTTCCATTTTAGTAGGAGGAAGAAGCGTTTCTAGTGCCATTTAAGACTTGACCGGTGATCATGGTTTCCCAGTCCTAATGCTCTCCACAGTTACTGGTCTACCACTGGTCAGAAAGGGGAGCTGGGAGTAAATAACTGCATTTCCAAAACCAACCCACATAAACTATGGGCTATCATTCCTATTTCTCAGATGAGTCTATACCTCAGCACGAAGGTCCCAGCTTCTAAAGATTCATGGCCACTGTAACATCAATGCCATGGAAGCTGGACTGGCTCCAGCATCTTCCACGGTCTAGTGTGTGCTGCAAAACATGATTTGCAAGAGGTTAGTATAAGCTTCTTGAGAAATAAGGTCCCATAGGTAAAAAAAGTTTCCGAAAAAGGGACACTATATCTCACTTTGCTGCCGCTTTGGAAATTCAGAGAGCATATTAAGTCTTAATATCAAGAAAAGAAGCTCTGCTCTGGCCGATTTTGCTCAGTGGTTAGAGTGTCAGTCCTCAGACTGAAGGGTCCCAGGTTCGATCCCCAGTCAAGGTCATGCATCTGGGTTGCAGGTTTGATCCCCACCCTGGTTGGTCGGGGCACATGCGGTAAGCAACCCATCAATGTGTTTGTCTCACATCTATGTTTCTCTCCCTCCCTCCCACCCTTTCACTCTCTCTAAAAATCAATGAAAAAAATATCCTCCAGTGAGGATTAACAACAACAACAACAACAACAACACAAACAAACCAAAAAAAAAAGAAGCTCCTTTAACCTAGCTTTTTTCAAACTAATTTGAACATAGTGTACTTTTTTGTGGACATTTATTAATAGCTTCCCTAAATATAAAATTAGATAAATGTTCATTCTAAATTCCCTTAATGCCCACACATTTTAGCTAGTTATAATTACTTGCCTATACAGCCACTATATGTTCCAATTAGGGCCTTTTGCATTGCTTAAAAGGATTTACCTACCCAGGGAGGGGACCTGAGGCTTTTTAAGGTGGGAATCACTGTCCCCACCCCCCACCGCTACACCCTTCCACTGACAAACATTTTAAAAGGGCGCCCTTTAGGACATTATGAGAAATCACTGTCTTACTGATAAATATCTCCTACTGTTTTCAAAGAGTAAACAAGCACTCAGGAAATCCCTTTAAAGGAAATATAGGCCAACATTTAGTGCCAGACTTCAGCCCAAACTTCCCTCATCACTCTGTAGCACTCACTTTGCCCACACGGTCAGAACGGCACACAGCACACAGGGGTAGGGTTCAATGTTTATGTTCAGGCATCTAGAATTTCCTGCGATCATCCAGATTTCAAAATGCTTCCTACTTTACCCATAATTAACAAAAATACGTCAGAAATTCCAATGGATCTGTAGTTTCCAGAATTGATTAATTCAAGCTGGCATGTAATACTTACAAAATTGGTTCAAATCGTACACACACACAAAGAAGGAAAGAAAAAGAGAAACTATTCAGCTGAAGAAGTAATGAAAATACTCAAGAAAAGTCCCTCTCTTAAAACGTCTGGGCTGCTACAACGAAATACCATTGCCTGGGCGGCTTATAAAGAACAGAAATGTATTTCCCATAGCTCTGGAGGCTAAAAGTCCAAGGTCAAGGCTCCATGTGGTTGTGTCTGGGGAGGGCCCTCTTCCTAGTTTCTAGCCAGCACCCTGCTGCTGTGTCCTCAGATGGCGGAATAGGGCAAGGGCTACCTCTGGAGCCTCTTTCATAAAGGCACTAATCTCCCCAAATCACCTCCCAAAGGTCCTGGCTCCTAACAGCATCATCTTTGGGGGGAGGAGGATTGGAATTTTTAGGGGACACAAACATTCAAACCATAACAGTCCCACATGCTTGCTACATTATTGCTGCATAGTTTTTGGTATGAATTCAGATGGGCTTTTCTAAAGAGGAGGACCATCAAGGTCTTATAAAAGCATTCCCAGTTATAGCAGCAGAGAACAGGGGAAGGACCTGGACAATGGAGGTACCATATGTCACTATGTAGACTTAATGTGTGGGTTTTCTTGGCTTTCAATCTAAAGGAGTTTGAAATCTGTTCAAAGTAAGAAAATTTTACTCTAGTGTCCAACTGAAAATAAAGCAAAAGAAGAAATATAAATGGCTGCATGCATGGAAAATGGTCAACCTCACCAGTAATCAAATAAATTAAAAACAATTAAGGCTGTTTTCATTAATTAAATTATAATAATGAATGCAGAAGAGGATATAGTCAAACAGGAACTCTCAGACTACTGCTAGGAGCATATACTGGCCCATCCCTTTTACAAATTTGATAATATCTATCAAGAAATTTAAAAGGCTTCATATTGTTTGACCCAGTAATTACATTCTATGAAATCTACCCATTGGAAATAATATTAAATATGGAAAAATAATTATACTAAAACTGTTTACCATAGTATTTTTATCAGGGCAGATAACTGAAAACATACCAAACTCCATGATAGAGGGAATAGTTGGTAATCTATGGTACATCTTCCGGATGGAATATTATTATTCTGTTATAGTCATTAAAGATTATACTCAAGAATTGTTTAGAGTAACATTATAGTGGGAAATGTAGTGAGAAAAAAGAAATGTGTATATTGACTAAAAATAAAGAGAAAACACAGAAAAATGCTGGAAATAAGTATGCTAAAATATAAACAGTGTTTGTCTAGGTCAGTGCTACTCAGTATATGATCACAGACCAGCCCCAGTCTGTGAACTGTGTTAACTGTCTATCATGACATCAAAATAAGTAGAGTATGCATTTAGAAATGTTTAGCAATATGATATTGCTGTGACACCCAAGTGGAACAGGGTATAGACCAACCTGAGTGTTGTCAATTTGAGGGAAGAGTTACAGCTGCATAGTAGTCACACATAGTAGGACATCACAGTCCACAAAGGATTAGAAATAAAAAAGAACTGTCCCTTCGTCTAGACCACTGATCTAGTTGGTAGCACTGTAGATAAACGCTTTGATCTTCCTTGTCTATATTTTCCAATGTTTTAAATAATCCTATATTGCTATTATAAGAAAAGCCAACATATTTTGTTTGTTTTTTTATTGCAAGCAAAAAGAGGAAAGTAAATGCCACTTGACTGCTATATCTTTGGAAAACTTTCCTATAGAAATGTACAAACATATACTGAGAGGCAGAATGACGTAATGTTCAGGAAAGTAGATTCTAGAGCTGATCATTTGGGTTTGCATCCTGGCTCCACCCTTTACTTACTGACTGTGGGCTAGTTGCTCGACCTCTCTGTGCCTTGGTTTGTTCATGCATAAAATGGAAGTAACTGTAGACCTTGTCACATAGCTCCTCATAGGGTCTGGCAGGATTAAGTGAGTCAACGTACATAAAGACTTGGAACCCAGTCAATTGTATATAAATGTTCACTAGCATTATTATAAATTATGGGCAAGGGTGAGAGCCACAACCAGACCACATTTCCCAATTTTTTATTTGCAAAATGGGTCAAAAGGAATGGTAGAAATAGTAGTAATAACAGCAAGTAATATTATGTGTGCCAGGTTCCATGCTAAGCACTTGACATGAATTAGCTCTAATTATTAACAACCTCAGAGACTGGTATTAAGTTATCTTCATCCCCATTTTATAGAGGGGAAAACTGAGGTGCAGAAAAATGTAGAGACTTGCCCAAGTCACCAGGCTATTAGGTCTGTTTTTCCCCAGGACATGGGCTAGGCATAGTAGCACAGGGGTCCCTAGAGGCTAGACCTCTTGCCTCTTGAGCACAGAAATGCACTGTCTTGTTCCCAGGGGAAGTCGGGGTCACCAGTCTCTTCAAAAGACTTGGCCAAAAGAAAATTCCAGGATTCGTTTCCAGCCAGGGCCCTCACTGGGTCCCCCTCACCCAGGCCAGCAAACAGCAGCTGGCCTTCCTCCCCAGCCTGGTCAGGTGGCTCCTAGGGAGTGATTTAAGCCCCAAGGAAAGCAGCTCTTGGAATGTAACAGGAGGACACTGGGGTTTGTGAGTCATTCCACTCCCCCTCCTCGCTGCGTCCTGGACACAATCTATCATCTTCGTCACTGGGTTTTCTCCCGCGGGTTGGCTAGGGGTTGGTGGAGCAGTCTCCCTAAAAGGAAGTCAGTCTGTTACCAAGTCCCATCTCTCCCTGCCAAAGGAGCCGGAGGCAGGAGGAAGGACACTGTCAGGACCCAGCTGTTTCCGGGGGGGAGGAACCCCAGGAGGCAGGGAGGCCTGTGCCGGGCGGCGCATCGCTTAGCGATAGGCTCTTCGGAGATTTCTCCCCAGGGAGAAACCAGGCCCCCGCAGCAGACAGTGTCCATCCCAGAAAAGTGTGCCATCTCCAACTATTTATCCGGAAAGCTGAAGGGAGAAAACGAAAGTTCTTCCTTCAGAGAACAGGGACCTGGGAGAGGGCAGACAGTGAAGAACACACAAGGTTTTGCCTTGAAATCCAGAACATTCTGTGTGTACCAGAAGCCTGGCTAAGAAAGGCATTTCCAATGAAATGACAGATCTGTCTAACTTTTAGTCTCCGCCCTCTCTTTTCAAGACTGAATTCTTAACAAGAAATAAGAGTTTGAAAGTTCGGGTGGGCGTTTTTCTTCCCGCGCAGTTCCTTTTTGGAGAGCAAGTTGGTGATATCCAACAAAATTCAAACTTCATTTGTGACTCAGAAATTCCACCTCTAAGAATTCACGGTACAGATAAACAGGCAGAGAATGTTTTTACTTATCTGCAAGCACGTTTAACGGAGCATTGTTCGGAGTAGCGAAAAACTTAAATGTTCATCGATAGGGAACTGGTTACATTTAACTATGGCACGTATAGGCAGGGCATAAGGTTGTTTAATATATGAGATAAATCCATATGTGAAAGATACTCAAGATGAATAGGTCTGTAAAAAAATATAAACCGCTGAACACTGGACCACGTTATTCCAGTTGTACAAAAACAAAACAAATGCTTAAAATTGCAAAACAGAACATCTCTGACACTATGCTATTATTATATTAGCATACATTCTATTATTACTATTATCATCGCTGTTATAATAGGCTATGCTATCATCTCTAAAGCTTGAGAGTAGGAAAGTAGGGAGGGGCCTTTACTGTTCAGTTACATTTCTGACCTCTTCACATTTTTTACATCAACATTTTTAGCTAGTCTAATTAAAACAGAAGTGATGGTATCAGCTGGCTAAACATGACAGCAGGGTCCCTGACAGCAAAGACACAACTCTTCCTCTGGGACCTCGGCAGGCTCCTGTTCATGCAATGCCCGCTGAGGACCAAGTCCTCCTTTAAACACTTTGCAAGTACTGATTTCTTTCATCTTCATGACAACCCTCGGAGGTGGTCTTAATAACATCCCATGTTGCATATAAGGAAGCGGGGAGTCAGAGAGACTGAGGACCGCGTCCCAAGGCACAGAGTCAGTGTGTGGTGGGACCAGGCACTCTGGTGGGCTCCAGAACCCAGAAACCTCCCCACCAGACTGCCTCTAAAGAAATGTTTGTTGAATAAATAGATTAGAAACACCACCAATACCTTTCAAGACTCGAGAAAAAGTAAATTATTAAACAGTTACTATTGTACTGTTTATTCATCACTGTTAATTATTACTGATGAATGAAAAACAAACTATTCAGAAAAGTCAGCTGTGTTATAGGGGGCAAAGCGTTGGCCTTTAGTATGAAGAAGCTGATTCAAATCCCTGCTCCACTTAGTAGCTCAGAGACCTTGGGCAAGTCACTTCACCTCTCTGAGCCTCAGTTTCCTCATTTGTAAAATGGGGATGACAGGACCTCCTGCAGTTACTGTGGGGATTAAATGTGACATCGTATATGACCGCCCTAAGTGCCTGACATGCTGGATATGTGTAAAACTGAGAAGCGATGTGGAGGATGGGATAAGCTGTGCTCAGGGAATCACCCAGCAGATCTATCTTGCTTAATCTGCTGAGTTTTAAAAGTGAATTAAAAAACCTATGTTCATATATCCTCCAATAATCTAAGGAGGAAATCAGGGTTTTTAATTGCTCGATCCTGCCTCTAGAATATTGATTTAGGACACTTAATGCCATCTCCAAATGCCATGCTTAATTTGCATCAGGTCAGAAACTGGGCTGCTGAGCATTGGCTGTTGATTTTAGGCCGGGACTCGAAAGGGCCTGCAGCCTACCTTCCTCCTGGCCTGCAGCCAGCCCAGAGCCGGCTTCACCTGGGACTCAGGAGAACTGGCCGGCTAAGGAGGCCAAGTCTTTGATGGATTTTCACTATTTAATTAAAGTGCAGCTGGGGCCGTGCCGTACTTTTCAGCAAGATATTCATCACGGGTTGCACAACTCGCCTGTGCGGAGGCCATTTGGCCAGGGCAGAGCCCAGACTTTGGCCTGGTCTGTCTCTCTCTCAGGAAGCCTGTGCTCCTGCCTTTTGGAGGCCCCAGGGCTCATCTTCAGCTCTTTCTTCTCAATGCTCCTCTGGGGATACCTCGGAATCAGAATTCAAGAACTGGCCCATGGCTGCCAAACAGGGTTTCTGGAGACCTGCTTCCCAGAACATTCCGGGCGCTCAGCGGTCCTTCAGCAAACCCGCTCTGTGCTCTCAGCCCACCCACAGCACTGCAGGACCATGCGGCAGCCACGGAAGGACCACCCATTCAAGTCTCTTCTGTTACAACGGTGTCAAACAGGCCCCAAAGCAGAGACGCAAGTACAACAGCCCTCCCTGTACCCACTGTCATTCGACGACAACACGCAGCTGGTGGACACTTTGTCCATCGACACCTCCACCCCTACACCGCAGCACAATCCGGACATGTTATCATGTCATCCGCGAACACTGCGGTGTGTACTTAGAAAACACGAGGATTCTTCCTTGTTAGCATCACTGTGCCATCTTTCTCGCAGCCTACAAGTGAACGGTGATTCCTGAACGTCCTCAAATCTCCAGTGAGCATTTACATTTTCCTGATTGTCTCACAAATGACTCACAGAGTTGATTTGTTTGAATCCAAACAAGGTTCTGGCTCAGCTTGGAATTGCACCTTTGGTGCTTTCTTATCTCCTCTTTCCTGCAGTCCCTACCCAGCACACTGGTTTCAGGTGGCTGCTAGGGGCCCAGACACACCTCTGGCTTCCACGGCCTTGGACACATTATCAAGCTCTCTGCATCAGCTTCCTCCCCTGGGAAATGGGGATCATAAAAATTTCCTATCTCATGGGGTTATGATGAGAATCAAATGAAACAGAACATGGAAAAAGCTTAGAACAGTGCCGGGCACAGGGTGAGCATTCAATCAATATTAGTTCTCATGGTTATTCTTCTCTGAAAGACGGTGATTTCGACAAAACTCCCAGGCACAGCCTCCCAGCCACCAAAGACAGTCCCGTGTGGAAAGAAAACTGAAAGCTGTGCAACTCTCCACATTTTTCTCAGACTTGAGCCACTGTTCACAGTGAGGTGATAGAACGTGTTAGTTGAGAGCAGCTTTCTGGAACCAGACTGCCCAAGTTCAAACCCCATGTCTTTCCCTTGCTATGGTAGAACGATGCATGTGTTTGCAAAAACTCATTTCCTTTCCCTCCGGGCAGACAGCTCAACTATAGTTCTTGGCCTCTCTTGCACACAGGTGTGGCCACACAACTGAGTTCTGGCCAGTGGTGAGCGGGCAGAAGTGATATCCATCATGTCTATGCCTGACCCACAAAAACCCCCCACTGCAGTGTTGTTTTCTTTTTCACCTACTGGCTGGTTGGCGAGGACTCAGAGAACTTGGAGGAAGGCAGAGCCATAAGAAGAAAGAAGCCTGGATTCCCCGAGTGACCAGGTAGAAGGCAATCCAATCAAGAATGATGCCATTGGGTTCTGCTGTAAGCAAGAAACACACTTTTTATTGTATTAAGCTTCTGAGAATTGGGGGTTTATCTAGCAGCAAGTGTTACCGTAACTAGTACATTAGCCTTGCTCTTGGGCAAGTTACCTGGCCTCTCTGTCCTCCACTTTCCTCATCTGTAAAGGGGCAAAGATGCTAATAATACCTATTTCATGGGTTGTCAGGAAGATCAAATAGGTTAGTATATATACAACTACATTGTCTGGCTCCTAACAGCTCAGCACAGGTGCTCACCTCTGATAGCATTGCTGTCATTGGTGTTACTGTTTTTATTTGAAAAGTCATAGCATATCATCAAGAATTCCCACATTCCACTTAAAAGTACAAGTTTTAAATCGTTGTTATTTTCCTGGTAGGATTTTAATGATTTGAAGCTAAAATTGTATTCCAGCCAAACAATTTCCAATTTAATAATGAAAGCCAGTGGTCTAATAAGATTATGACAATTTGCTTTACAGGAAATATTTCAGGAACACAGTCATGCTGCAGAATAAAATGCACCTCATACAAGCAGCAGCACGTCTCCGGTGCTCCCGGCCAACGCGACGCACGGGAGAAGACTTCCTTCCTCAGCGCACACCTTCTGGGTCAGCAGCCAGAGCCCTCTCGCTCAGCCTGAGTTGTGCACCGAACTCACGGAGTTTAAAACGCCAAGGCCCCGCTGATCCACGCATGGTCAAAACGCACACCCAAAGATGCTCAACGTCATGAGCCATCAGGGAATCGCAAATGAGAACCACACTTCACGCCCACTGGGGCGGCTTTCATCAAAGACAGACAACAGCATGCCAGTGCGGGTGTGGAGACATCGGACCCCTCAGACCCTGCTGGTGGGGAAGTGACATGGTGCCGCCACTGGGGAAAACAGCTCGACGCTTCTTCAAAATGTTCAACCTACAGTTACCGTGTGGCTTGGCAATGCCACTCCTAGGTGTCTGCCCAAGAGAAATGAAAACGTATGTTCACACGGAAACTTGGACTTGGAAATTCACAGCCACGTTATTCTTTTTTTTTTTAAATATTTTTCTTTATTGATTTTTAGAGAGAGAGGAAGGGAGAGAGAGAGAGAGAGAGAAACATTGATGAGAGAGAACATCAACTGGCCGCCTCCCACATGCCCCTCACTGGGGATCAGGCCCACAGCCTGGGCATGTGCCCTGACCGGGAATCAAACTGGCGACCTCTTGGTGCATGGGCCGATGATCAACCACTGAGCCACACCGGCCGGGCAGCCACATTATTCTTGATAGACAAAAGGTACACACACTCCAAATGTCCATCAACTGATGACTGGATAAACAAAATGTGGTACACTCATATAATGGAATTGTTTTAGTCATAAAAAGGAATGAAGTACTGATAACTGCTATAGCATAGATAAAACTTGGAAATGCTATGTGAAGTGAAAGAAGCCACTTACATAAGACCACATAGCCCGGCTGGTGTGGCTCAATGGTTGAGCATTGACCCATGCACCAAGAGGTCGCCGGTTTGATTCCCGGTCAGGGCACATGCCCAGGTTGTGGGATAAATCCCCAGCGGGGGCATGCAGGAGGTGGCCAGTTGATGTTTTCTCTCATCGATGTTTCTATCTCTCTCTCCCCCTCACCTTCTCTCTCTAAAAAAATCAATAAACAAAAAAAATAAAAAAGACCACATATTGTATGATTCCATTTATTTATTTATTTTGTTAATCCTCACTGGAGGTATTTTTCCACTGATTTGTAGGTAGAATGGAAGGACGGAAGAGAGAGAGAGAGACAGAGAAACATGGATGTGAAAGAGACACATCAATTGTTTGCCTCCTACATGATCGGACCAGGGCTGGGGATCAAACCTGCAACCCAGGCATGTGCCCTTGATTGGGAATCGAACCCACGGCTTCTTGGGCCGAGGTTCTAACTACTGAGCCAAACCTGCCAAGGCTATATGATTCCATTTATATGAAATGTCCAGAATAGGTACATCTATAGAGACAGAATGTAGATTAGTGGTTACTTGAGGGTCAGAGAAGGGACAGAAGGTGGACTGACTTCTAATGGCTATAGGGTTTCTTTTCGGGGGGGGGGTAATTAAAATGTTCTAAAATTGGCTATGTCAATGGTTGCATAACTGGAAATATACTAAAAAAAAATATTGAATCCTGTTTCAATGGGTAAACTGTATCTCTATAGTTACAATCTTTTTTTCTAAAGTGTACACTGCTCCACATGGATCAGGTCTTTCCGCTGGACTTGAGCGGCTGCCAGACAGCAGAGCACATTCCCACCTCATCAGAAGCCTTCGGGAACTGTGTGCCCTATTAACGCCCAGGCTCAGCTCTGTGCAAGTGACAATGCCCAGGCACCCGCATGCTAATGAGTCTAGGTTCAGGGGCGAGGTCGTGGCTGGAACCTACCAGCACACCCAGCCAGGAGATAAAACTGCCACGCACACGCCCACAAAAGCCAACAACCCATTGCTAACAACCCTGCACAAGCACCACCGTCTGACCCCAGAGACATAAGCCAGGTTGTGTTGGGGTTTTTTCCCCACAAGGAGCATAAACTAGACCGTGACTCACACTTCCCAGAATCAGTAACACTGAAAGGGCTAGGTAACTGGGAGACCAAATTACGTAAATTGATGTCATATCATGTGAAAAGCTGACATTCAGGCCCTACAAACTGAACGACAATTACCATCTATCCAATTCGTGGCCCTAGACTCCTGTTTCCCACCTGCTCTAACACCAATTTAAGCAATTCTGAACTTTGATCTCCATGACAGAATGTCTCTGATTTCTTGAAGTGTCAAGTCCCAATTGTGCTAACATCCAGCCCTGGCAGGGTCATTAGAAGGTGTGAAATCTGGGTGCCCATCGCCCTGGCCAAGTTCGGCACAGTGACAATCAGAAGGAACAAATCAATCTGCCTCTCTATCACGGGAGCCTTATAATTTATCATAATGACAGGCATGAAGGAAAAGCAGGGAGAGAGATCGTTCTGTTCTCTAGGTCCTTGGGGTGCTGGAGGGGCTACTGAGCCCCCCAAGAGGGGCCTTACAACCCTCAGCCAAGAGACAGTTGCTACTCTTCGCAAGGGGCCTGTATCCCGAGTTGCTTGAAATGGAATTGTGTTGCCCTCTTTCTGTGTTCTGCAAACAGCATCCAAACTGTGGGTTCCTGCTGCCCCTCCTCCTGGCTGTCATGCTCAACTACCTGTCTTCTGCAAGTCTGCCCCACCAGGCTGGGAGCCAGGGAGGTTCAGCCTTATGGTAAACAGGGAAACCCCTCCCCACTGAGAGGAAAGTTTATTTCCAAAGCTAGAGTGTAGGGGGATGAGGTGAGAGAGGCAAGACCTAGGTTCCCATGTGAGCACTGACAGCCTCCCCACCCATGTCCATCCCGCGGGGCCAGTGAATCCTGAGTCCACCCCAAGACACACAGTAGCCTGCCACTGCCCGTCACCTGCTCAGCTAGGGTCCCGACATGCTTGGTAAATTCTGCCAGCTTTTGTCCCCAGGGTTCCGAATCTCAGACCCCACCCTGCACTCAGATGAGGCTCCCTGATTCAGGACTCAGGCACCGAAGAAATGCCAAGAGTCTCTGCACTCTGCCGCCTCCATGCCCACTTCAACTGACCTGGGGTGCACTGCCCCTAAACTGTGGCTGCGGTTACAGACCTTCTTCCAGACCCATTTTCCTCCCCACAGGGGTTCCTAGCTTGCCTCATTGCCGAAGCCACACCAAGACAAAACTGCTTTAGGCCCTGGCCAGGTGGCTCAGTTGGTTGGAGCATCATCCCATACACCAAAAGGTTGTGGATTCAATTCCCCATCAGGGCACACACCTAGGTTGCAGGTTTGATCCCAGGTTGGGGCACATACTGGAAGCAACTGATCGATGTTTCTCACATCAATATTTCTCTCGCTCAAATCAATAAACATATCCTTGAGTGAGGATTTAAAAAAAAAAAACAAAAAACCGCTTTAGGAACAATTGTTTTGAATTGAGAAGTCAATGTAGTACTGCAAATGGCAGATTAATTATTCAACCGATGAATGCACCTTGCCCCTCTGTGGTCCAGCCTCATCCTCACCCTGGAGACCGGCTGTGTTTTCATGAAGAACATCAGTCATGGCTCCTCAGTGTCAGGCTGTGTTTCTCAGAGTGGAGACAAGGGGAGTTGCCTCTAGATCGTAAACGTGATAAGGGAATGAGTAAAGGGAATGTGTATGATTCAACGATGAAATAAATGCCCTTGACACATCACTCACAGGGAGGGCGTCTGCCTCCATGGATGCCTCCCCAGAAACACTCCCCGGGGGGCTGGGTGTAATAATTACATGCTCCAACGGGCTCAGATCCATTCTTAGGAGATGAAATAAGACACCTGACTACCGACTCCCAATGCCTGTGGAGGAAACTGAGTCCCTGCGGCCCACTCTGTTAAAATCCAACTGAAGCCCTGGCCGGTTTGGCTCAGCGGTTAGAGCGTCGGCCTGCGGTACAGAGAGACCCGGGTTCGGTTCCCGCTAAGGGCACGTACTTCGGTTGCAGTTTGTCCCCGGCCCTGGTTGGTTGTGCGGGTGGCAGCCACTCGATGTGTCCCTTTCGCGTCGATGTTTCTCTCTCTCTCTCTTCCTCTCTCTCCCTCCCACTCTATCTGTACAAAAAATGGAAGGGTGCCCTCGGGTGAGGATAAAAAAAAAAAAAAATCCAACTGAAACTCAGAAGGCTCTCCAGTCCTGCCCTTGTCAGCCGGGGGTTCTTCCTCTGGCTCCCAGAATCTTGCCTTCTAAGGGCCCCTCAAACCTGTGAACCTAAATTTGTCCACCGTGGCACTTGCCCACTGTCTCGCTCTTCCCTCCCATCTGTCTGTGGTTACCATGCTGTGGGGCAAGTGCAAGAATTCAGGAGTGAGGAGGTGGGAAGGAAGCGATCAGAGGAAGGAGGGACTTCTCGATCAAACCTCCACTGTGTGGACTCCAGCAGGAGGAGGCCTGGGGGTGGGGGTTGTGCCTCCAGGGGAGCTTCAAGGACGACTATTCCCAAGGCGGCCACACCTTGGGCTTCCTTATAAGGAAGAGCAGGCACTGGGTGGGATCCATGGGGCCACATATGGACGGAGGGAGGGCCACAGACAATGTTCCGAAATAAAGACCTGCCTGTGCTGGAGCTCACTCGGAACACCTTCCTGGACACCATGGAAACCTGTGCCCTCTGGAGGCCTCGCCCTCCCAACCCTTAGGTGACCTGGTCCCGCCAGCCAGGAGCAAACAGAAACATTCAGCCTAACAATGTTGGTGCTACTTTCAAACAACCTACCAGGAAGACCACCCAGACTCAAATAATCTGTTACAAACCATTGATAGTAAACAAGCCAAGTGTCAGCTTTTGACCCTGTAATGGTACTTTTGGGGCTCCATGCAAAGGAAATTATTCTGAATTAAAAAAAAAAAACCTTAGGTAGCATTATTGCTAAGGGGGAAAAAATGGACCAAAAGAAATGGTTAAGTAAACAACAGAACATTCTCTCAATGGAATATTATGCACCTATAAAAAGTATATTTGATAAGATTTGTAATGATGAGAATACCAATTACCTTATAATAATAAATGAAAAGTGACACAGAATATTCATCTATCTAATATACATGGTATACTCACATGATAAAAATGAAAACAATTATAATGAAGACAAAGAACAGAAAGAAAGAAATCAAAATTCTAACAGTGATTGCCTTTGGAAGTTGCTACTTTGAAATCCTGTTTTCTCTATTTCTATAAAATTAGCATGGGCTAATTTTATCATGGGGTTGGAAAAAAAACTTTCATTAAAAAACATCAGATGCTAAGTGATTTGGTTCATTCTTCTCTCCCCAAGAGAGTGTGCGGCAGTTCAAAATACTTCTGATTCAGTTCATTGCCTGTCGTTCCCCTAACGCCGGTCTGGAGGGAAGACCGCGACACTCGTCACAAAGTTTGCTCTTCTAGGCTTTGGCAGGCTGGTGCGTTCCAAGCAAACAGAGCCACCACTTAGTAGGCGCTCGCAGAGCCGGAGTTTAGATGAGTCCTACAGTGACCCACGCCGTGCAAACACGGGTCCCAGGACTGGACAGAACGGAAGCAGCCGATGAGCAGAGATGAGCAGAGATGAGCAGAGATGAGCAGAGATGAGCAGAGATGAGCAGAGCGCTGCGGAGGCGTGGCCGCCCGGCCTTGGCAGGTTCTTCTTCCGGAAGCAGGAGAGCTGCGGAGACCGCATCTCCGGCGGAGGAGTAACGACAGTGGCCCTGCTCTGACCCGCTCCGATTCCCTTAACTTTGCAGACCGTGAGTAGACGAAGCTGAGCAATTTCAGGGTGCACGTTTCTCGTCTCGCCGAGCCTTGCAGAGAGGCTACTTCACCTCAGTTCCTCCTTGAAGCACGTGCACGTGGATGTGTGCAAAGCCATTTCGGCAAAGCAAGCTTTTCTGGGGGAAGACAAAGAACACTGGCCCCGGAGCTCAGCCTCACACCCTTGACCAGTGGGCCTCCTTGCAGGCTCCCGGCCGCCCCTGGACAGTCAGATTCAAGGACCCAAACTTCTGGTCTTGGGGGCCCTATGTGTGTTTGTCAAACAGCAGGGCTAAGTGATAATATCTTCTCACAAAGGGTAAAGTGATTCCAGGGCGAGGGAAGGAGGCAGTTTTATAAAACACACACACACACACACACACACACACACACACACACACACACAGCTAGCAGTTGAACCCTGATGAAATTGGGAACTAGAAACATCATCTGAGGTTAGAACACAGAACACAATTTGAAGTAACCTGGGCACTCCCTCTGTAGGAATAAGATTCCCATTGACGATTTCAGTGTGTTAAGAACCATTTGAGCCCAGCCAGTGTGACTCAGTTGGTTGAACATCCTCCCAGGCACCAAGAGGTTGCTGGTTGGATTTCTGTTCAGGGTACAGGTCCTAGTTGCAGACCAACCCCCAGTAGGGGGTGAGCAGGAAGCAGCCCAATGAGGGATGTTTCTCTCTCATCAATGTTTCCATTTCTCTCTCCCTCTTTCTTCCTCTCTCTAAAAAAAAAAAAATCAATAAAAACATGTATTTTTTTTCTAAAACGAACCATTTTGAGGGTACCTACTAAGACCCTGATCCTGTGCTAGGCACTCGGGGTACAAATGTGAGCAGAACACACACACCCGTGTCCTCCTGGAGTCCACAGGGAACCGAGAGGGAAGCTGAGGGCCCAGGACTGACCCAGATGAAACATCCTGGGGGCTCTGGGTCTCAGGCAAAGCCCCCACTTGGATTTCTGACTGACTTCAGGCTACAGAACAACTGAAAACGTAGCAGGAGTTTCACAACTTTTAAAACAAGTATTTTGTTTTAATTTCATTTTTTAAAGTATTTTAGTCTTGAAATTACTACAGAGCTTTCCCCAAATGGGTCCTTTGCCCCCTAAGAGTGAGTGGAGATTTTTGACGCTTACAGATGTTTACATGAGGCTCTCAACCTTCCTCCCGTACTAATGGCTAAAACACAATTACGAACTGCGCTTGTTAACCAAATAGAGATATTCCACGAGACAAGGAGACCGATTCCTAATATGGGGGTGTCCTTGGGCCGGGGCCCACTTATCCTGGTTTCCATCTCCTCCTCCCGACACGGAGGTGCCTTCATTAGTGGAGGGAAGAAAGAG
Organism: Molossus molossus; assembly: GCF_014108415.1. Classification (NCBI taxonomy): domain Eukaryota; kingdom Metazoa; phylum Chordata; class Mammalia; order Chiroptera; family Molossidae; genus Molossus; species Molossus molossus. Next base: position 55,437,884 of record NW_023425348.1, on the reverse strand, counting down.
GTCTTTGTGGTGATGTCATTCCCAGACCACCCTCCACAGACAATAAAACTGAATTTGAGAAAAGCCTGGCGAAATGAGAGCAGAAATCACAGAACACCAGGGTGGCAAGAGCCCTCCGAGGTTGTTTAGCCTAATCCCTGACGTTAGACATGGGCAAAGGGGAAGAGACTTATCTGAGATTACACAGCCAGTCGGTGGTGGGCTATTTTCACCAAGGTCAATATGGGGAAACTCATTCCACAGAAATTCCAGTATCATCATGTGTTGACTATCACAGGAGGCAGGACGCCTACCGGAGGAGGGATTTCACATGGTGTGTGACCACACACCCACAAATGGCTGAAGGCAATGTGTCCGGTGCTGCCACAGAGGATGGACAGGATGGGTGAGGTCGGGGGGAAGGAAGCATCTCACTCTTCCTGGGGGTGCACAGGTGGCTTCCAGCAGAAGGGGTTGCCTGAGTTGGGCCTGAATGACTGAATAGGAGTTTGTGTACAGTGAAGGGAAGATGGTCACTCCAGAAATATGGAACAGCCTGTGTGAAGGTTAAAACATGTGGAAGAACATGATGGGTTTGGGGAATAAAAAGCGGTTTGGCATGGTTCAAATGGAGGTTTCTTGAAAGGGAAATAGAAGAGATTAGATTAATGAGCACTTGTGAAGGTCTTGAACGTCTTGCTGAGAAGTCTGTACTGGGGAGACTTTATCTTTGTGTTTAAAAAAACAACATATGCCCTGGCCAGTTGACTCAGTTGAGAGAGAAATGTCAATCAGTTGCATCCAGCATGCCCCCGACTGGGATGGAGCCCACAATCAGGGTGTGTGCCCTGACCCGGAATCAAATCAGCTACCTCTTCGTGCAGGGACAACGCTCAACAACTGAGCCACACCGGCCGGGCAAAACAGTAACTTTCAAAGAAATAAACAGTCTCAAAGACAAAGAGCACTCCTGAGGCCTAAATAAGGCAGTGATATTTAGAAGGTAGAATTAGCAGGACTTCATGAGAGATGATTGGAAGTGGGGATGAAAGGGAGCAGGGGTGGGCAAACTACTGCCCACAAGCTTTGCCCGCCTACCATCTATTTTTGTTCAGCTTGAGGGCTAAGAATGGGTTTCACATTTTAAAGTGGCTGAAAAAGAACAAGAATATTTTGTGACACATGAAAATGAGCTGAAATTTAAATTTCAGTGTCCATAACTTAAGTTTTGTTGGAACGCAGCCATGCTTCTTCATGTACCTGTCGTCCATGTCAATCAGGAAAGAGCTGAATAGAGGCCAGAGGCCGGCCAAGTCTTAAATATCTATCTATTATTTGCCCTTTAAGAAAAAGTCGCTGACCTCTGAAATAGAGGATGACCACAACACTGCAACCTCAGGCAGCTAGTGGGATGGTGGAGGAGGAGGGGCAGATTTGGGCAAGCGGGGTGCATAATTGCATTGAGGGTGTGTGGAGTTTGAGGATCCTCTGATACATCTGGGAGATGGTGGAAAGATGTATCTGGACTACAGGTGCAGATCTGGATTTGAGAATCATTAATGCTTAGATGGTCATTGAAGCTATGAGAGTAGATGAGATAATCCACAGGAGAAAAAGAAACAGAGCAAAACAGGTGCAATCAGAACCCCCGGAAATGCTACTGAGGGGACAACCAGATACGAAAAGCCTGTGAAGTCTGAAAAAGAGGCATGGGAAACACAGGGAGCAAATTCAGTGTGAATAAGGACAAGGGACAAGGTAATTTTAAGGAAAAGACAAAGTCGAATAATGTCCATTGCCACCAAGAGCCCAAGTGGTATCTGGGTTAAAAAGGAGACTGACTTTGGAGACCAGCCAGTGAGTGTAAATAGTGGAGACAGATGGACAGCACAGCTGGCCTCCAGGACTCGGCACGCTCCACTTTCCTGCTCTCACATGGGCCACTCCTTTTCAGCCTCTCGCTGGCTCCTTCTCATCTCCCAGCTTCTAAAAGTTGGAAAGCCATTGGGCTCAGTTCTTAGACCTCTTCTGTTTTCCACCCATGCTCTCCCCTTGATGATCCCATTCAGCCTGTTGGCTTTAAACACATTACACACAGATGTGTCTCCAGCCCACATCTCTCCCCTGAGCTACACTCCTAGAACCAACTGTGAACTCAACATCACCCCTGGGAATGCACGTCTAACTAAACAGTCCAAACTGAGCTCCTCCAACCGGCTCTTCCATCACAGTGAAAATCACAGTTCCAGCTTTCCAGGTGTTCAAACCAAAACTCCGGAATCATCTTGATTCTACTCTCATCCTCCACCAAATCTTTCAGGAACTCCTATCTGCTGTATCTTCAAACTACATCCAGAATTCTACGCTCACCGCATCCACTGCTACCACTCAGCTCTAGGCCATCACTGTTTCTCGGCTGGCTCATTACGGCAGCCTCGTAACGCACCTCCCTGCTTCCACCCTGTCCTCTTGGTTACTGACCACTGTCAGAGTGATCCAGTTAAAACAGAAGGGTGGCCGTGTTATTTCTCTTCGCAAAACCCTCCAAAACCTCCCTGTCTCACTCTGACTAGAGGCCCTAGTCTTAGGACCTCCAAGGTCCTACACAACCTGCCCCACCCTGACTAATTACCCCTGAAACCACACCACCTTCCACAGTTGTGTTCACTTTCTCCTCTAGTTACAGTGACTCCTTGCTGGTTCTCAACACACCACTCCTGCCCCAGGCCCTTTGAATTTGCCATTCCCCCCGCCTGCAATGCTCTTCTCCAAAATATACCTGTGGTTCTCCAATCACTTCCTTCAGGTCTTTACTCAAATATACCCTTCTCAGTGAGGTCTTATCTAGCCATCCTATTCAAAATTGCCAACCACCCCGCATCCCACAGCACTCCATTTTCCCGCATTGTTGCACTGTATAGCACTTAGCACCACAAATACAAAACACACATATTTTACAAATCTATCTCTTTATTACCTGTCTTCTCTACTAGAATGTAAACTCCATGAGGGCAGGGGTTTTGTCTGGGCCATGTCCCAGCACCTAGCACAGTGCCTGCCATATGCTAGGCACTCAAATAACTGCTGAGAGAATAGGAACAGTGGATCGGGAAGTGACTAGGAGGTAAGGAAGGGAAAGCCGGTACAGGTCATGCTTTCAAGATCTCTGGTGAGTAGCTTAAGAGGAAACCAGTATCAGGAGATTTTCTTCAAGTGGGAAAGACTCAAGCATATTTACAGAATGTTAGGGGAACAGAGCAGCATGAAAAGGGCTGAGGATTTGAGGAAGGGTATCTGGCTATGCCAAGTCTGGGAGAGAGGGGAAAAGAATGGCCCTGTGAGCAAGGGGAGAAGGGACGTCCATGAGAGGGACGAGGGCAGGAAGGCAGCACAGAAGGACAGGTGTAGAAATGGAATAAGCTCATACCTGGATCTCAGTTTTCTATCTCAAGGTCCGGGGAAGAGCTTGAGTGGTGAGGGTTTGAGGAGGCTTTTCTGAAATGAGAAGGCAAGCTGACCTGGAGAGAAGGGTGGCTCAGTCATGCGGAGGGTCCTGCTCACTCGAAAACCGTAAATCTGTGGCGGAGTTTGGGGATCTCCCCCAGTCACACCGCACAGCCAACAAGAACCAAAGCGGTAAGTCCTAGGACTGTCAGAAGAATGATTAAATTAAAGCCCTTATTAAACACTTCAGACACCAGACAAAGTGTAAAACTCTGAGGAATAATAAATAAGTGGGTAAATGATAGGAATAACCATGGTTGGTGACCTATTTTAGAGCACCTTCAACTGACAGATATATTTCAAGATGGTATTTCTGGAAAGAGCATGTTTTGAGGACAGGTCTGGAGGAAGAAAGATGAAACTAACCATTTGGCAAGTGGACTCTGAAAGGCTAGTCTAAGAACCTAGCAGGAGGGCATGCATGGCATAAACAGAAACCCCAAAGAGAAGATCCACAGAGAAAAACAAACACGTCTTAGCTACCGCTCGCTAGGAAGGGCCCAGATGTACCCTGAATGTACCCTGGCAGGTTTGGCTCAGCAGTTAGAGTGTCGGCCTGAGGACCCAAGCCATTGGGTCTGATTCCAGGTCAATGGCACGTACCTGGGTTGCAGGTTCAATCCTGGCCCCAGTTAGGGTCATTAGGGAGGCAACCAGTCGATTTCTCTCTCTTTCTCTTCCCCTTCCTCTCTCCCTCCCTCCCTCCCTTCCACTCTATCCAAAAAAAATCAATGGAAAAATATCCTTGGGTGAGGATTAACAAAAATAAATAAATAAAATGAAATGCTGAAATGTAACATTTTGGAACCAAAGAATTTGACTTGCAAGAAAAGATCCCTAATTTCCAAAGGGACCAAAACAGTGCTTACACGAGCTTCATACAATCATGGGCTCCTGTAGAATTGTCTTCAGTCCATAATGAAAGTCCAACTGCAATGAGACTTATATTCTATTATGTAGCTAGTAAGTATTCTTAGGAAGACATATTTTTATATAAAAATTATTGACCTAAGTAGCTGCTAACTAACATGTATTATGTCCTTCCAATCTTTGTATACTACAGTGGGACAAATGAATGAATGATAGTCCTTGGGCCCGGAGAATTCTATGCCAAAGAATTGAAATAATTTGTGGATAGACCAACATCAATGATCTTGAGGAATCGTGAAGAATTGGAAGTTCTAGAACACTAGAGGTAAAGAGGAAGAAGGCAGTTTCTGCAAAGCACAGAGCTGTGAGATTATGCATGATCCGGAGCAGGATCTAACCTTAATGTTACTGGAGTGATGGTTAATGGACGCCTGGAAAGGTACAGTACTGCTCACCAAGGTCATTTCAGACCCACTCCCCTGCTTACTTTGACTGGGCTCGCGGTGGTGGGCAACAGCAAGAAGCTGGAGCTGGGGGATGGCTGGCCCCTTCAGGAGAAGCATGTGCTCTTCAATTTACCCATTTACACCCCCTGGATTAGCTAATACAGTCAGCCCTCGTTTATCGCAGTTAATCAGTTCCAGACTCCACCGCGATAAATGAATTTTGGCAAGTAGGATTCTTTATTTACGCACAGTCGTCCCTCGCCACTTGGCGCTTCAACGTCCCCGGCTTTGCTCTACCACAGTTTTTTCAAAATATAGTCTAGTATTTGAAAAACCGCGATAGAGTGAAGCCGCGGCCGTCGAAGCGCGAAGTGGCGAGGGACCGACTGTAGACAGAATGACAGATTCGGGACTTAACAGTTACTATAACAAGGATTAAAAAAAAGATCTTGCTGCGGGCGGCAGCCACTCGATGTGTACCTTTTGCATCGATGTTTCTCTCTCTTCCTCCCCCCTCCCCCTGTTTGAACAAAAAATGGGAAAATGTTCTCGGGTGAGGATAAAAAAAAAAAAAAAAAGATCTTGCACTTGATTTCAGAAACCCAACTGAGAAAATCCGAGATAGGGAAGGGAGTGATTCAGGAGCAACAAACATAAAAACATCTTTCAGCTGATAACAAGCTCCATGAGAAATCAACAGCGAAGTAGGTGGCAAAGTAAAGCAAAGCAGCCTTAAGAGAACATGGTGTCTACGCTAAAACAAAGGCGGCGGCAGCAGTGTTCTGACCAGGGCTGGCTGCACCGGACTATTTATTATACTATGTTGACTTCTGCGCAGCTCACTCCGAGAGGGTCTGCTAGTTATTCTGCATTGCCCCCCACTATGATCTATTTTCTGCACTGCTCTGTGCGCTAAGGGAGCTGACCCCTGCATCACCCAGAATCCCTTGCACTGGGTACTTCCCACTGGGTCCAGCCAATTGGAAGTACCGGAGAGAGAACAGGCAGAGCGTCCCTTGTGCCGTGTCCCCCTGCTCCACCTACCTCCACCTTACTGACAGTGGCTCTGTCCCTCCACAGCTGTAGTTCCTGTCAGACAGCCCCCCTTCCAGAGCTCCAGCTCTCAACGGGCTCTGGTTTGCTCCCCTCGTCCCTTCGGGTCTAGGGATGGTCACAGCTTCCCCTGTCTGCTGCTAGGCCCTAGGTTCCTCATCATCCGCCTGGGTTCCCTCAACCCTGCCCCCGCCTCTGTAAACAGTCTCTTCCCTACACGACTTTCAAAATCCCAACTAAGTTGACCTTCTGTTTTCTGCAGGGACCCTGAGTGGAACTGAAGAGACAGGACGCAGCAGGCCATAAATTCTTGTCTACGAGGACCGACTATAGAAACAGAAAGTGTTTGGCGCGAGGGGAAGACTGCAGGAAATAGCTAGCCCACCTGAAAAAGCCAAGGGCCACCATCAGACTCAGCCTCCTGGCTCCGTGAATAGAACAGCAGTAGATAGAGACCACATTTTTACTTTTACAGCAGAGTAAACTTTCCTAAAGAGTTGGCAAAGGCGGGGTGAGCTCTCCTGGGAGGTCAAGAGCTCCAGAAATTCCGACTTGCCCAGTCTTAAACCAGAGAGCCCATATCAGCAATACCGTAGGAAAAAGAAGGGCCCTCTAGAGAAGGGCTTTCTGAGGCAGGATTTCATGATTTGCTACCAGCTGCATGCTACTCAATGATTTACCAAATTAACCAAATAGGGGAAAACATTTTTGGGGATGTGTTTTGCTGATTCTCACTTCAAGAGAAAGGATGGAAAGCTCATTCTGTGTGTCCAGTTGGATAATTCTCAACAGTGAAGTTCTTTTTTACGCTTTAAGGGAATTCAGGAACATGAAACTTATTTTACATCTCAGTGTCGCAGTCTTCAAAAAGGATTATTCCCACACCACTGAGCAGTCGGAGAGGGGAAAACCAATTAACCAAGCAACTTCTATCTATGCATCGATCACTAGCTTCTTCAGAATTGTCATTTCATTTTTCAAACCAAACACCCGGATGCGAAATCTGCCCATGAGACAAAATATTTTACAAGCAAATTGTCCTGGAAAAAGAAATGAGTGCTTCAATTCACCCGGGTGGGGAAAGGAAATGGTTTTTACAAGAGCTCTCAACTTCTGAGTTCACAGAAGGGTCACGTCCATGATGCTACGTGTGTTACTCATCCTGGTTTTCTCCCCTCGGGTTCCGGTTGATCATTTTTACACAGCAGGACCGCCAGCTTTTCACTCATTCATTCAACACGCATTTGATGTTGATCTACTCACTAACAGAGTCCACTGGGCCCTGGGGATGGGCAAGATCCAGAGGCCAACGCTGCATCTGGACTTCAGCAAACAAACTGACTTCAAAGACCAAGGAAAGGCAGAGAGTGAGAGTGACGGCGCCCAGAAAAGTTTCCGCAGAAACTTGGGAAATGCCAGCCTTCGGGCGCACAGAGGGCGGGGACTTGGGCCTACAGGAGGACACCGCCTCCTGCCTGGCGGGCCGTCCGTCCTGGGCCCTCGGGCCACGCGGCCGCGGCCCCCGGCCCAGAGCGGGCGTTGCCTGGTTCCAGGCCCGGGCAGCTCCACCCCAGCGCCGCGGGGCCCTGGAGAGCTGCGCGGGTGCGACCACCGGCAGGGCGAGGGCGAAGGCCCGCGGGCGCGCCTGGCCCCGCAGACGTTCCCGGGAAGCGCGCGCACGCCTCGCCGCGCCCCTCTCTCCTCCGGGCACACGCGGCGCGCTCCCGCCCGGCCGGAGCCCCAACCCCACGAACCCCAGCCCCTGCCGCTCGTGCGGCCGGGCCACACTCACCCTCTTTGGCTTTCTTCCTCCGGGCCAGAGTCCCTCCGAGTTTCCCCAAGAAGGAGTCATCTTTCTTTCGGGATGGGGGCGACTTGGGAGTAGGGGACTTGGGGACCGAGGGAGACTTTTGCGGGGAGGTGGCCATGGCGGTGGAGCGGGTAGCTGCGGGCCGGTGGGGACGCGGACTGGCGCTGGGCGGGCGCGGCGGGACTGAGGCTGCGGCTTTCCAAACGGAAGCGGAATTATTCCAAGCATTTAAGGCAGCTCACGCTCGCCTTTCCCTTCCCTCTCTCCCTCCCTCGCGCCGCCCTCCGCCCTGCGAGGAGCTGCGCGCTCGGGCCCTCGCTCCAGCCAGGCCTGCTCCCTGCGCCCCTGGCTGCCCCAGCGGGGAGAATGTCCCAAATCGGCCCCGTGCAGGATTTACAGCCTTATCTGTTTGTGCGTGTGAGTGACCCACTGGCCTGAAAGCCCCATTTCCTCTGGCTCTGCACCTAGCACAGATCCTTGCAGAAATCCAGGGTTCAGCAATTGCTGAACCCAAACCACCTGTTACTCTGTCGCCCAGTGTCTTGGCTCAGCTGCTTGGCGAGGCCCTTGCTTTCTCTCGGCATTTCTACCTGTACAGTTAATAGGCCCGTGTCATGTGCCCCAAAGGGAGTGTGCAAAGAAATAGAGGGAACCAAAATGTGTTCAGGCCCTACCAACTGGGCACCTCCGACTGTTTCCACATTTATCCAAAGCTGTGGCGTAAGTGGGCACATCAAACCTCCTCTTCATTTCCATACCCAAAACCGAGAGGTTTGACGTTCATGAGCACAGGGCCCAGGCTTCTTATTCTTAGAGACATCTCTGCTTCTAGCAGTTCAGTGGCTTGTGCAAAGGAAGATCCCAAATGTTGGTGTGGACATGAATGAAGGTACGACCATGGGATCCTGTGAAACTGCCCCCTCCCTCAACTTATCCCACCTAAGTAAAAGCAACAGAGTGACAACCAAACTCATTTGGGTTAACAGGTGTCCTGGACACAATGTTTCAAGGACTGAGGCTGGAAATGATTAAAAGGCACGTTTCAATGTGCTTACCCATTGTAAGTTCTCACTTGAATTCTTCTGTCTGTCGCTCCGACACACACACTCACACAGCCCCTTAGCAAGTGTGTTTCCTCCAAGTAGCTACAGCTGATTGACCTCACCCAAAGAACTGCTAATGCTTGACTGGAGAGCAGCCAATAAGATAGTCTCAATCAAGAATTAAGCTCAGCTAGAGAGACTTGTCAGAAGTTGAGAACTTAGTGATGATCATGCAGACTTAAGACTGAGTGTCCATTTTTAGCCATACTATGTTGATGAGCAAAGAACCAAAAGAATGGAGCCAAGTAGTGGTCTCAAGGAGCCATGTGGTCTGATTAAAGAAAAACCACAGGGAATAGCTGCCTGGACCTTGAATGGCTTCCCAGTGCCTACTTGCCCTCAGAAGGCAGCTGTGTGTCCCTCTGAGGGTATGTTCCCAGAGCTTTTTAATAACCCATCCACCTTTACTACAACTAATGAGAAAACTAACAAGCAGCAATTTCTGAAAACAAAAATGTAACAAACAAGATGATCAATAGATTCAGCAGAGTATGTGTTCATTTTATCTTTGCTGAAAAGTCCTAATTTTACCTGTTTTGAAAATTATACTTTAGCTGCTGCCTCTTACCTAATAGAAGCAGAGAAGTCATGATGACTGCTAGAACTTTTCACCCGGGAGCAGGGGGACATTATGACAAACACTACCCAACCCCCTATTACCACCCTGATAAATCTTAAAGAGATGGGAAGCAAAATAGAATTGTGTTTTGATTGCATCACTAACATAATTATTCAGGATATTGAATGCATAAGGGACATCTCCAAAATCTGATCTCCTGGGAATCATGAGAAACAGCTCAATAGCTATGTCATCTTGGGCACGTTTACTCTTGTTTCTGAGTCTCTAGTTCTTCATCTACAAAATTAAGCGGTGGGAAGGAATAGTGGATCATAAACCTGACTGTGCATCACAATCCCCGAGGGAGTTTGTTATACCCATTCACAGGTCCCATCTCTAGAAATTCTGGTTGAGCACATCTGAGATAAAACCAAGAGTTATTTTCTAGCGGAAATGACATCAGGTGATTTTGATCCACGCACTGATGTTTGGGCACCTAAAACTACTTCCAGCTCTAACACTCCGTGATTCTCAATTCTTTACCAATTGCTGATATCTATGTGCAGGGCTTAGGTTCTAAATACAGCATGCTCAAAATTATACATGGAGATTTCGTAAATCGCTCATGCATGGTTTTGCATATACAACCCTCTTCGGTAATTTCTATGCATACTAAAGTTTGGAAGCAACTGGGGCAAGATTAAAAGGAGGAATAAACAAAGGAAAGTCCTGATTGTTGAATGCTGGCTCCCAGAAAATACCAGCAAAATGAGCTATGGAGAAGGCAAAGCTGAGGTTATTGTTCCCCATGGTAAGGAGATCCCTGCCTTCACAGTGTTAGTATCATCTTGGACTAGGGAAGAGCAGGGGCAAAGCAGGGATATTTGTAAGGTTTTGGAATGTGGTTTAAGGCAGGTCTTTCATGAGGCTGTGCTAGATCATTTTGGCTAAGGATTGTGATAACATAGTTTAGGATTAGTGGACACAAGCCAAGGCTTTCAAAGAGTCTTAGAGATTAAATAGTCTTTTTAAAGCTGCCTATTGAAAAGTTTAAGGGTTTTCTGTTCATTTCCATGACATTGAAAGGGAAGTTCTTGAAAAGAACAATAAAGTTATTTGTAACTTTTATCTTTTATCTATTCTGTCGAATAAAGTCCCGTTAATGTAGACAGTGAACGGTTTCCAGGATCTCAATATTATGCAGATGTCTTTTTATTCAAAACTTTCTGCCTCAAAGATAATTATTAATCTCTTGAAAGGCCAAGGGGGAATGGGTAATAAATTATGAATCAGTGCTACTCAAAGTGTAGTCTGAAAACCAGTATTGATCTGCGAACTATGATTGGTCCTCAATGATATAAATGTAGAAACGGAGAGTGTTTAGGAACTTTTGTTGCAATTTAACAATGCAATTTTATATCGGTTTAATTTAATAATAAAAATGGGAAGCTTATATTTTGCATGCTATATTTTATTTTCTTAATAATTCATTTTTTAAATTATATTTTACAAAAAGAGTGGTCTATGATGGATTGGTCCTTCACCACAGATTGTTTGAAAAGCATTGTTCTAAATCGCTCTGGTTTGCTTACGGAGTTTATATACACTCTTTTAATATTATGCTTTTAGAGTTCTTATGGATATGAAATGATCTGGTTTTTATTCAGAAGATTAAATGAGATAATATATGGTGAAGCGCCTTGCACAAGGCCTGGCCCTGTGTAGACTGAATTGAAATCTGGTGTAATCAGGGACACACTGCACACTGTTCTGTGATAAGATGCAGAGAGGAACCTTCACCGGCTTCTCTGATCGAAATTGGTGGTGACCAAGCCCCTCTCGTGCTTGGTCATTGGTCTCATCTAACCCAAGGTTTAAATGACAAGAACAGCTCATAAGTTAAATGTGTATTGTGTGAGACTCTGCCGAATGTCTAGGTCATTCTGTCCTTGAAATCTAGGCCCAGACAAACTGCACCAGGAGAGCATAACCCCCTGTTCCAGTCCTGGCTCAGGAGCTGGGTGACCTTGGACAAATCTCTGCCCTTGCTGTGCTTTCATTTCCATCATCAGTAAAGCGAGCCCAGGCAGTACCATACGATCAACAATTACAACCTAGGTTACGCCCAACAAAAATGAGTACATTTGTGTACCCAGATATGCAGTCTAGAAAGTTCCTAGCAGCACCATTCAGATGCCTATTTATAGTTCATTCAACAATTAAATGTGATAGTCACACAGTGGAATATTACACGGTGATGAGAATGAACAGTTGGCAACTACACGCACCAATAGGAATGTATCTCTCAAAATAATGTTGAATGAAAAAAAAGCAGACACAAAGAACATATACTCTAGCATTCTATTCGCAGAAAATTCAGACAGGCAAAACTCATCTCTGATGCTAGAAGTCAGGATAATGATTAGCCCTGGGCGCGGTAAGGACGAGAATGGGCGGACAGTGGGAGGCAGGAGGGAGGCTACTGGAGCTGCTCATGTTCTGTTTCTTGGTCTGGGTACTGGGTCCCTGGGTGTATTCACTTTGAAAATCCATGGAGTGTGCACATAATAATTTGAGCCATTTTCTGTATGTATATTGTACTTCAATAAAAATGTATAAATATATCACAAAACAGATTAATTTGGAAAAATAAAGCCATGAGACTACATGCTCTGTAGAGTCCCCTTTACCTCCACATTCTCCTTCTCTAACTCCCTGGGTGACCCGCATCACTCAAAAATTGATAGGTCCCGAACTAGGCCAATTCTGTCCCCAGACCTTCCCTTAAGCGACCATTTTTCTTCTTTTTCCATTGTCCTATCAATAAAACATGTGCTGCCCTCAGCCCCCCGGCATTGTTCCTGCCCCTTGCACCTCCCTCAGCCATTCCAACAGGCGGGGCATTGTGATTACCAGTCAGCAGCATGCAGCGGTGAAGGTTTGGGGTTCAAATCACCATCCTGCAGCCAGATAGCTGTATAATCTTGTGCCAGTTAACCCCTCTGTGCTGTTTTCTCATCATCACGAGAACACAGGAGTACTTACCACACAATATTGTTGGGAGAACCAAGAGAGTTGGTGTGAATAAACTATTCAGCCCAGTGCCCAGCAGATAACAAGCCTTAGCTCAATGAATGTTCATTATTAGTTTCTCATTTGAGATGCATAAGTGATATTATCTCCATTCTATAGATGAGTAACTGGAAACTCAGAGTTTAACTTGCTTTAGATCATGTGACTAGCCAATAACTGAGAGACGAATACTAGAGCCCCTAGCCTCTGTTCTCCCAAATAGCCATAGGACCCGCACTGGTCAGCTAGGATTACGGTCCTCAGAACAAAGACAATGTTTTCCAGGTAGGTGCAGTCACCTGATTAAGCTTTGACCAATAGGATGCAAACAAAGTGTAATGTGACAGCTTCCAGGGTCTTCCTAACAAAGAGATGGAAAGTGGCTGTTTGGTTTCTTGTACCACCAGACTATGGAATGCAGGCCAGCCCTTCCACTGAAAACATTTAGGAAAGCTGGACACAGTGCAAAATAAATCTGCTTGAGAGCACAGGAAAGCTAATGAACTTGGAGAAGGAGGAACCCCAGAGTGGTGAGCCTGTCACTTGGGGCTACTTTCCCCGTAGGGCATCTACCACTTTCAGAAGAGGCAGTTGCAAAGCTGAGAGACTGAGCAGAGCAATTGCCAACCCCACAAGGATAAGCAGACAAAAGTTGAGGTGCCTGCAAACTGGGGGTATCTGGTAAAGACCCCCTTGCTTTGGTTTGGGACTCCACTCTAGTAGACCAAGAGATAATAAAGGTAAGGCATTTTCGGTAAATAAAATAAAACAAAACACAACTGATAAAAATAGTCAATAGCAGACTCAAACTAAAGAAAATACTAAAGTGCATTGCAGAAAGAAAATCCTTCCAGATGGAAGACTGGGGACACAGGGAGGCATACAACACAAATAAAAGGGCACATAGATGGGTGCATCTAAAAAAATATATAAACTGCATAAAATAACTATAATAAAAAATGTTGTATAAGGTTTAAAAATATATAAATCAAACTAAAGTACACAAAAGCAAAGGCATTCAAATTGGGAAGTAAGTGGAGGTAAGTGTCTATGGCATTGTCTAGGAAGAAGTAAAAGCAACAGTTGCTATTGGACTTGGATAAATCAGGGAATCGTGCTGTAACTCTAGGGTAACCATTAAAACAATAGTGAAAGAGTAACTGTAACTACTAAGGTAGTGGAGAAAAATTGGAGGCTGTGTGCTCCATTGAGAGAGATTTTATAAATTGTATCTAATTCCTATCTGTCCTATTTATTCATTTGTATTCAGCTTTCTTTTTATTTTGCTGTGTTACTTTTTTCTTTAGAACCGAGGATGGAGGGAAATGAAGCATTTCAAATCAAATTAAGGTACAACTCCAACTGGAGGAGGAATTCACTGGGGAAAGTCACATTTCCCAAATGTGAATACAACTGTTAGGAGTTGAACTGTGCCCCCTAAAAAGAGATACGTTGAAGGCCTAACCCCCAGAACCTCCGGACGTGACCTTATTTAGAAATGGGGTCATTGCAGATATAATGAGTTATGTTAAAATAGCACGTTAGGTCGCACTGGAGTAGGATGGGCGCCGAATCCAGTAAGACCAGTGTCTTTAGGAGAGGAGGGAAATTTGCCCTCAGACTTGCACAGAGAAAGCTGGTGGCAGGAACGCCTGGGCTACCAGCAGCTGGAGGAGGTGAGCCACCACCCTCCCCTAGAGGCCGGGAAAGCAGCAGCACCTGGCACACACCTTTGTTTTGGACTCCTAGCCTCCCAAACTGTGAGATAATAAAGTTCTGTTGTTTTAAGCCACTTTGCTTGTGATACTATGTGGCAGCGTCCCTGGACCTGAATTCACCATCTAAGAAACAAAACAGGAGCTCCTGCAGATCATGAAGAGGGTTTTACAGAGGGTCTGGATCCCAATCAATAATCGGAGGTTGTTAAACCACATCAAAGCAGTGGGGGGTGGGGGGGAGTGGAGAGAAGCCAGCCAGAGCCTCTTGGGGACCTCTTTGATCACCGAGAGCAAGGTGTGTTTCTCGGGATGAAAAGAATGTGAGCGATGAAATGGCTCTGAGTGAGTCTTAAGTGAGAATTCTCCCTGCACGTCCCCCTTGGGAACTCTGCGATACTAGCGGTGGTTTTTGAACGCCAAGCTGCCAGGGAGCGTGTCCTTCAGGGGTCTTACTTGCCTGGGCCCAGAAGGCAGGGGTGGGTGGGGGAGCAAAGGCTTCTCTCGGTGGGCAGAGAAGGCTTCAGGGCAGGGGAAGTTGAACAACCTCAGCCTCTGACGTGGTGGATTGAGGATGAGGGTGATTTTGAAGATCAAACAGGATCATGCCATTCAAATGGTCTCTGAATCAGCCACGTGTCTCAAGTTCTTTGAGACCGGTGACCTGCTTACTTGTCCTCAGAAGTCCAGTAATGAGCTGCAGACATTAACAGGAGGGTTTCCTTCCCTGTGCATGAGAGCGGAGTGCCTGCTACACGCAGAGGTGACAGTAGTTTCTACTCGAGTGGCCCAGCGGAGGAATGAAGACTACGCCAGGGAAGGGGCAAAGCTTTGAAGGACAGAAAGGAGTTGTCGGCCCCTTCAGGCCCAGCCTGGCAAGAGTACCTGGGGTCCCACTGATTCTTTTGGTGTGCGGGCCGTGTCTCAGGCCGCTGAGATTACTTCCAAGCTCCCCCTTCCCCCTTTCTATGGGCTGTGGTTGTGGTCCACCTTCCACCCACACCCGCCTCCACACATGGGTGCCCTGGAGAGGCAAGAGTCTCGCTTCCATCTTTGCTGGGGAAGGTATTAAGGTGATTCCTACCTCCAATGTTTTCTTTTAGGGAGGAAGGTCAGAAGTACTACATCTAAATGAGATGCAACCAGATCACCAGGGCCAGATGGTGTCTCCAAGGAGAACCCGAAGAATCACTGGCCAAAGGGGTCTGCAAAAGACTGGGCATTTGGTTGGCTGAGGCTGGTTCGGAGAGAGTCCCAAAAGGGAGGTGACAATGCTCTGAGAAGTGTGTCTCCTGGCTCACTTTACTGCTTATATCTCCTCTCATGGAAACCGCCCATTCTCACCCATTCTGCTGAGATTTGAAAGTTTTGTGTGTGTTTTTTTTTCCTGTTTCTGCTGTTGGAATTTGAACAGTATGAGATTCACCATAGTCATCCCAATTACAAAGTTATGTCCTAGCATTTCCATTGTAAAACTGCGACCTATGTACAGCAGACTGACTCCTTCAAGACCCCGGTGAGGGAGGAAGGGCGGAGGGAAGATGAACCCGCTTCGCAGACGAAGACACCGGGCACAGCCAGGTTGTTCGGTATCACCAGCGAGTGCAGGCAGAGCTGGAGTTAAACCCTGAGCCAGCGACTCAGCCCAGTGTACTGTGTTTAGAATGATGAACTAGTTGATTTTTTTCCTTGAGCTATTGATTTGTTTTCAGATCACGTACTTACACATTTGGGACTACTCCACACACATGCACATTTCCCCCAAATTCTTGTGGAAACACTCCATCGTCCCGGGGGTGGGGCGGGAGCGGAGCTCAGGCGCCCTGGTGCATCTGGAGCTGGGCCCTGGATCGGGGTGTCTGTGACAGTTCACATAGGACCAGTGATCGCTGTTCTGCTCCTCACCCTCCCTGCTCCTCCTCCCCCACCTCTAAGGGTCTGCAGAAGCTACCCCACTCCCAGCTGGTCCTACACACTCCCTCGGTCCGTCCTCTCCCATCCCCTTGGCCCTGTGCTCTGGGGACTTGATTATGTAATGCTATGCTTCTCAATTTGGGGAAAAAGAGTGCCCTGGGGGAGAGGGGTCCACAGCAGTGTGTCAGGGGTACCTGGTCTTTCTGGATAAACAGGATGCACCTTCCTAAAGGATCATTTTTTTGTTTGTGTTTTAATTTTTCTTTATTGATTTTAGAGAGAGAGGAAGGGAGAGGGAGAGAGATAGAAACATCAATGAGAGAGAACATCGATTGGCCGCCTCCTGCATGTCCCCCACTGGGGATCAGGCCCACAACATGGGCATGTGCCCTGACTGGGAATCGAACCAGTGTCCTCTTGGTGCCTGGGTCGACTCTCAACCACTGAGCCACACCGGCTGGGCAGGATCATGTTTACTGAAAGATCTGTGTGAAGGGAGGTGGAGGTAGGCCATTTGCCTGTTCTGAACCATCATTCTCGTGTTAGCATATGTAAGAAGCAGTACAGAGGGTAACACAAAGACTGCAAAGCAGCAGCTTTGGCTTCTACTCTCGGGTTCCTCTGAGTAGGGCTTTGCATGGGGTGCTGGGGAGGGTGGCCAGGGGACCGGGTCTAGGGTAGGAGGAGAAGAAGCAGGTCAGCACGAGGCACAAGTCCAGGTGGGGACCCAGAGCAAGGCCGTGCAGCCTGATGTCTAGAAGCCAACATCTGCGTCCTACCTCCATTTCACCTCTGTGTACCTGGATGACCAGGTAAGCTCCTAAGCCTCTGTGACTCAGTCCTGTCATCTCAAAATGGGGTCATGTTGATCTTCAGGATTTCGCTCTCAGGATTGAAAGGAATAATGCACGTCCAGAGTTTAGGCCAGCGCCTGGCAGAGGGGGAGCTGAATTCCCAGGCTCATCACCATTGCCGGGGCAGAGGGCTCCTGAGAGCCAAGACAGCCTTGGTTTTCGTTTTAGCATTTCTGGAGATGAGCTGGGAGAGGGAGTGAGCATGGAATTACCAAGCGCGCCCCGCAGGCTGAGGGATGGGGAGTTGCAGCGCATGGGTCAGCTAAAGGCCAGGGCCTGTGGCTCGCCGGCAGGAGGAGGGCACACCAGCCCAGCAGGGGCGGGAGGAAGACTCACCAGGCGCCATCCAAGGGGGCAGGCCGTTCCTTGGCGCTCTTCCCTCGGCATGTTAGCGCTTGCAAAACAGGCACTGTCATCTGCAGTTCTGTTTACTTTCGGTGGGTGATCAGCAGACCAAAGCTTTCACACAATGGGAAAACAGTGTGTGAAATGACGGGGACCGACCGCCTCATGACGCTGGTGTGGCCATTCAGGTGTGCTACCCACTCACAGTTCATGAATTTGCAGGCACGGGGGTTACAAACAGCAACAAACACTCGGCCCTGAAAGAGTGAGTGGAAGGTAGAGGCCCTTCTGTGCAGGAGGGGGCGTTCCTGCTGAGCGACTGAAATACAAAACCACGCCACCCCGGTGCGAAGGTAAGAGAAACGGGAGGTGGACCGAGACTAGGCCCCCCTCCAGCTCTGAGAATAGCCTTCTTTGTTGAGAGAACACCCGAGGTGAGCCTTCTCGGCTCCTCCTCCATTCGAATCCAGTCTGCTGGGCAGGTAAGTCCTTCCAGGTGCCCCAGTGGGAATCAGGCGTCCATCGCTGACTCAGACTCCTACACGAAATCAACACTCTGTCCGGGTCCTTTCACTGAGAAGAAAGAAATGAAACGCACACCGCCCTCGGAGGTGCCAGACCAAGCCCGCGTGGAAATGTTTCGATGCCTTGGACACAAAACCATTTATTTTTGGTTCATTTCAGGATTTACAGCAGAGCACATGTAACACATTTGAATCCACATGAGCAGTTCCCAATTGTGGGAACAAATTAATCTTTTACAAGCTACTCGGCAGTGAGGTTAGAAGGTAAACAGTAGGTGAAATAGTACACGCTCCCCTGTACGTGACCCTTCTTATTACAATCAACTCCTACACTGGAGCTCACCACATCCAATCGCTGCCACTCCCTGGGTTCATGCGGCAGCCCGAGCGGCCACCTGGGCCATATGCTGAGGGAGTTCTCTGATCGGCTTCCTGGGTGGGACAGGCTGCCATTTCCAGTTTGGAAGGAAAAGCTTGTAAATCTGCTTCCTGGGAAGACAGAGATTGCGGAATTGTCATCCAGAACGCAGAAAACATCAATTTCAATGCAGCTCATCAGGGCTGGAAACACCTGCCACTTCCTGTCTCCCTTGCAATTAACATGCTGCATCTCAGCATCGATTGCTTCCAGGCGGCCTAACAGCCAAATCAAGGTTTCAATGGAACAGTACTACCTGATATTATTTCTCACAGTTTTTAGAAACACGAATTTGTGTTTTGAGTGCCAAGGGAGCCCTACAATAGTTGGGGCTGTACATTGTTATGCTTAAGATAAATGTGAGTAAAATAGGTTGATGCATATAACAAAAACAGTTCTTTATCTTTGCACTTATTGGGGAGTGGTGCTTGTTTATGTTTTTGTTTCTTTGGTGGGCAGAGTGGAGGAATACTATTCTTTCTGTATCCCAGCACCTCACCCAAGGCTACAGAACTCCGTGGGTATTTGGAGAATGTTTCTTAAACAAATAAATAAATGAATGGTTTGGGAGAGCAAGCTTAAGAACTGTCCTCTTGGTCCAACTTACGTAAGATCCTGAACTTAAGACTATCATGAGTCCGTTGGTTTAACTTAGCTGTGTGAGACTCTGAAATACGACCTGAGGCTGGGGCTTCATGTCTCGTTCAGAGTCCTGAATGGTTCAGCCTGGATCGCAAGTGTTTTTTTAGGGGACCGTGAAAGCTGTGTCTGTTTTTATCATACTCTTACTCAGATTGCATACAGAGAAGCTGTCTTCAAAATGTGCAATGTTATACATCGCGAGGGTCTAAGAACATTCTCTATTGTGAATAAGGAATGGAATCCTGTTACAAACTTTAACAGCCACAGTATTTGTGTCTTTTGGAAATGGTCACTGAAACAGTTTTTATGTACTGGTAAAGCTGAAAGCCAGTGTACGTAGAAGGCTGCTAAGCATGAGATTTATGTTTTAACTCGGCCAGATAAGACAGTCTTAAACTACAGAACATAGTCTTTGGAAGAAAAAGGGAACAAATTGCTTCTCTCATCTATTAACAGAATGCTAGGGCCAACCACCACCGTCTTTCTTGGCCTTCTTAAGAGAATCTTTCTTTTAGATGAAAATAGAACAAATGAAAATAAGTGGCAATTAATTCTTTTGCACAATAACAAATCAGATACTACACATTTGAGCATCATCTGTTAAATGTATGCAAGCATCCAATAATGAACTTTTATATAACTGAGAGGAAAGACTGGGCCTGAATATTTCTACATATTCTAGAATGAAAACTGAAGCTATATCGCCTTCTTAAAATAATTAATATCCGTGCACATCCATAATCTTACCTCCAAATGCCTGGTGGCTGAAAATATTAGTTTGACTATCTCAGTAAATCTTTAATACTATATAACTCTCTGCCCCAAACATCTGAGTTATTTGTATATTAATATACCAATATTATATACCAACATCTTAGTAATAATAGGTCTTCTCCAAATTATAACACAGAAAAAGCAGAATTCTGAAAAAATCACATTAGCAGTTTCCACCAAATAAATAAAGTAGGTAAATAGCCACAAGAGATACAGTCTTCATAGATAGATAGATAGATAGATAGATAGATAGATAGATATACATATTTCTTAATAATAGAATCCAGGCACTAATATTTGATTCTTTAGAGAAAGAAATTTGATTCTTTAAAGAAAGAGAGGGAAGGAAGGAAGGAAGGAAGGAAGGAGGGAGGGAGGGAGGGAGGGAGGGAGGGAGGGAGGGAGGGAGGGAGGGAGGAAGGAAGGAAGGAAGGAAGGAAGGAAGGAAGGAAGGAAGGAAGGAAGGAGAGGGAAGGAAAGGAAAGGAAAAGGAAGTGAAAAACCCTGCAACCTCAGGAACTTGCTGTACCGTGGAAGGGTTGCAGCTGCCTTTTCATATGACCCGAGGCATTGGCCGATCAGGGAAAACCAGTTACACTTCTTATTTCTGGCTTGTCAGCTGGCCAGGTCAGTGTACACAGACAGCATCTCAGACAGAAGTGGTCCACGGGTCAAGTCATATTGAGGAAAGTTAGGTCTTCATTCAGAGCCAACTGTTGCAAAGCACCTTTTGTCCAATGACACATTTAAACACTTGCAGAAAGGAGAGAGGCCAAACATACAACAAAGGGTCCTTCAGTCTGTCTTTTGTCAAAGATAGACTGAATCTTCAAAGAATCCCATTGAAGGAAAACACTAAAATACTTTATGACAACAGATCACCATTTGAAATCTTTCTTTGGTTCCACATGAACCATCAAAACATCCCAGGAATTCCACATCAGTGCACAAAATCCACCTCCCAGGTTTCCTTGTACATTGAAAATGTCATAAAAAAAAAATCCATGACCCAATTTGGGATTTGGTAAATGGGGTCACCGTACTCAGCTTCAGCTTGAAGTCAGAAGTGGTTTTGACCTCGTCCCGTGGGGTTCCTGGGCAATCCCTGCAATGTCTCAGCCTCACTTATCTGCTTTGGACCTAAGAAGACCACCGCTGGGACGTGTTCCCTGCCTTGGATCACTAGTGTTTGTTTTTATAGCAGCACCAACCTCACCCATATTTTTAACAACAAATGGAAGAGTTTCTCTGTTTGCCATTTCCAATAGTTTTTTTTTAAAGACATTAATTTTCTGCTCTGGCTGGTTTGGCTCAGCAGTTAGAGCATCTGCCCACAGACCAAAGAGCTGTGGGTTCAGTTCCAGTCAAGGGCCTGTAACTCAGTTGTGGTTCAATCCCCAGCCCTGGCCTTGGGCAGGGTCATGTGGGAAACGGTCAGCCGATGTCTTTCTCTCACATCGATATTTTTCTCTCTCTCTCTCTCCCCAAAAATCAATGAAAAAATATTCCCTCAGGTGAGGATTAAAATATATAAAATATATAAAAACACTTTCCAGTATATTACAGGGGCCATAAGGACAGTACTCTGAGAATAAAAAGCTTTTCTAAGCCAACAGTACTTGGTGAAAACTAATGATCCTGCTGGTAGAAAGTTTTATTTCCTTTCTTTCTTTTTTAATAAAATTAAGGCTCAAATGTTCCATTAAACTCTCATTGCTTATGTATATTATATTAAGGCTTATAAATACACCTGGTAAATTAAATTCACCCTGGATTGAATTAACACCTGCTATGTGAGTTATTTGCTTTATGTAATCAGTAATCTCAAGGTTTCTCCTCGTTCTCTGGAAATACAATTTAAATATTAACCTAATCTTTAAACTGCTGCAGCTTCCTTCTGACATTTGGAAAGCAGTCATCCATGCAAAAAAGGGCAAATATGGATATATTAATGAAAAAGCAGCGTCTTAAAAATCTTAAGATGTGTAACTCAATGCACGGGGCAGATAAATGATAAAAAGCAGAAGGAAAGTCCATCTCGGGGTCACCTTCTAGGGAAAACAATGGCTGGACATCTGCCAAGGTCACCTCCAATCGGAGAGACCTGTGAGGTTGACTGCCAATTCCAAACACGTCTTTGTGTTTTCTTCATGATCATCTCTGGGAGGATCTGGGGCAGCTGCAGCACATATGAGAGAATCTGAATTTTTACAAACATACTGCAATCTGGTATAACTTAAGCTGCAGGGATGACAAAGACTGCAAAAGGAAGCAGGAGCGTGTGAGGTGTGCGTGGCGGGCTCCGTCCTTGGTGGGCTCCGGAGGAGAGGCCCCGCTCACGTCCTGCTCAGCTGACAGCCCCTGGAGAATATGAAGCTTTCAAAGCGCTGGTCTTCAGCTTTTTCTCGTATGCGCTGCTCCTCTAAGGAATCCACGAGCCTGTTCCTCTGCTCAATCACTTGCATCATCTCGGTGAATATTTCTCGCTCCTCACTGAGGTCGTTCTCATCTTTCTGGCTCTCTACAGAAAGAGAAAAAGAAAAACATCGAACCTCAGCTAAGATGTGGCCCCAGGAGAGCTCTGGGCCTGTTCATTCTTGATTGTTCTGGACTTGTTCTGCCCTTTGATTTCCGGGGAGAGAACAAGGAAATGAATCGAACACCGGGGAACTGGCCCCAAAGCCACAGAGCGGAACGGTGGGTGCTTTGTGCTGCAGTCGGACTGAGAATATACACACAGTGACGGGGGAGGGCCTCTCTCTGAGAAGACGAAGTTAATACCAGCCAAGCCCCACCAAGGTCTCCACACTCCCCTTTTCTGCAAAAAGAGAAACCTACGAACAGCAAAAGGCTGTTCTCCCTGAACATGTCTGAGCTACAGCAAAACGAGTTTCTAAGCAAACTGTCTGCACCCGTGGCTGGTATTTCAGTGACGAGAACCCTTTTCAGTTTGTAGTTAATGGCGAATCCTAGCCCTTTGGGTAGAGGCCAAGGGAAGCAGAGGACCACAGCCGGCCAATAGGAGGGTGTTTCCAGACTGACTGCTCTTCCCTTTAGCTTTCCGGAGTACGTGACCTTCTTCCTAAATGGCCCGAGACAGCCAATTGCCTAGGGGAGACAAGATTGTTACGAAAGCAAGGGTAAGAGGAAGAAACGTACCGCAGGGATGACTTTCTGACGCTCAACACAGGATCTTAGAGCCAAATTAAGTCTTGTCAGGACTTGATAAGCCCCCTTAGCCCCTTCCGTTAACACATGGGGACGAGGCGGTGAGCCCCCTCCCAGGGCAGAAAAGTGCCACTGTCCCTCACATCAGTGGGCAGGGTCAGGATGACATATGTCACAACAGGGAAATAAAGAGGCCCACTCCCTTAGCAGCTCATGTTTTTTATCCTCACCTGAGGATATTTTTCCATTGACTTTTAGATAGAGTGGAAGGGAGGGGGAGAGAGAGAGAGAGGGAAACATCGATGTGAGAGAAAACACATTGATTGGTTGCCTCCCTTACGATCCCAAGCAGGCCAAGGGATTGAATCTGCAACCAGGTACATGCCTCTGACTGGAATCGAACCCGAGGCCCTTTGGTGTGCTGGCCGCTGCTCTCGCTGCTGAGCCAAACTGGCCAGTGCAGCAGCTCATGTTTTATGGGATGGTGAGAGTCCTGTCTGTGTTCCAGTCTCTCCATTCTGGACCTTCGAACCCCCCAGGGGGCAGGAAAGGTCACACCATTCGGTGGGAACACTGGGGAACCAAGGACTCTCACCTTGCCTCTTGTTGGAAACTCTGGGCAGAAGCCAGCCGGAATGGCGCCCTGCTATAAACCAGGCTGGGCAGGGAAGGAGGGAGTGACTCCCTGATCTTATCTTCTGTGTGTGGCAAGGGTGGAGCCCAGAAGTGTTCACTTGCCCCAGAGCTGCTAAGGGAGCTGGCCGGGGGCCCCTGGGGCTCCTGCATGGCGAGGAGTGAAGGAGCCCCACAGGGGAGGCTGGAGAGTGGACTGTCTGGCCACGCTGAACGGAGGATGCGCTGAGCTGGTGAGCCGGGGACGCCACGAGCTCCCGTGGGAGGATGGCGGGCTGGACTGCGCTAGCCGCAGCTACTAACGCCCGCAGAGTGGCAGCCCAAGGACAGGAGACAGCTGTGAGGGGACTTAACGACTCAGCACCGCCCAGGCAGATTCCTAATGCCCCAAACTCACACACACCTGCCTCTCCCGTTACCTGGCAGTCACCTTAGGGAGAAGAGCAGAAGGAAGGGGTGGCCGTGTGCAACATCAAACATTTCCGTCCCAAAGAGATTGAGCATTTCCTGCAGGGACTGTTTAAAATGTTGCATCAGACTGAGTTTACCAGAGAAGGGTATGTAAAGTTCTTTTTTTTTTTTTTTTTCTTGCTAATTAATGGGATGAAGCTTTTGTGGAAGCTCAGGTACAGACAAAATAAAGCAGCTTTTTTTTTTTTTGTACACCTGAGAGGAGAGAGAAAATGTATGCCCATTACACCTAGTAAGAATTGAAAAAAAAATTTGAGGTTGGCTAATAGAGTTTTTGGTGGTATTTATTTTATCACCCTGAAACAGCGAATTAAACTTTGTATCAGATTTATAAATCAGATCTTAGTTATGTATGATGATTTGTTAATTAAGTATATTCCAGTTTTGATGCTCCTTATTTGATAATTAACTCAGAAAACATTTTTAAATTCCTCTCTTAATTTGGCTTGTCATCGATGGACCCAATTGAGCCCCTTGCAACAAATAGAAGATGCTGTGCACCACTTTCTTTTTTTTTATCCTCACCTGAGGACATTTTTCGATTTTTTGTTCAGATAGAGTGAGAGGGAGAGAGAGGAAGAGAGAGAGAGAGAGAAACATCGACGTGAAAGGGACACATCTAGTGGCTGCCACCCGCACAACCAATCAGGGCCGGGGACAAACTGCAACCGAGGTACATGCCCTTAGCAGGAACCGAACCCGGGTCTCTCTGGACCGCAGGCCGACGCTCTAACCGCTGAGCCACACTGGCCAGGGCTGAGCCCCACTTCCATCCATCCTGTACAGCGCAGCTCTGTAAGGGTTTTGTCAGAAACAGAACTCTGTTGCTATAAAGAAACAGTCTACAAGTCATACTAACAGGAGACCCTGAGTCTGTGGTGATCTGTTCTTTAATCTTAGCCCTATCATTTACCTCAAGCTTGCTTATTAAATTCTCAGACTCAGTTTTCTAATCTGTAAAATGGGGATGAAAGACTGAAATAAAAATATTAATGATGATGATGTCTAATAGTTACTGAGTGCTTGCCCTGTACCAGGCAACCCCATCGGTAGGTGCAGTGTTCTGTCCTTAAGGTGTAAAGAAATTACTTGACTTGTTCTTTAAGACCTAGGTCTTTTTTTTTAGCTTTATTGATTTGAGAGAGAGAGAGAGAGAAACATTGGTAAGAGAGGACATGCCCCCCACTGGGGATCAGGCCCATAACCTGGGCATGTGCCATGACTGGGAATTGAACCAGCGACCTCTTGGTGCATGGGTTGACGCTCAAACACTGAGCCACACCAGCCAGACAAGACTTCGGTCTTACTGTAAGAAAGTCATGTATGGATCTGGCCCCACAAACACACTGGTGCAAAATAGAGTGAATGTGCCCAGCTGGCCAGAGCCATTGGATGTATATGCCAGTATATGGCGTCAATTGAGTTTACAACAATTCTCTGTGTGGTGAAAATAGTTTTCTCACATGCAAAGCCCTGGAAGGATGCTGGGAAGGGTGTTTTTTTGACCAGCTCCTCTGTGGTCCCGAAGCACCTGCGTGTGCCCCTCATCTCACTGCACCATAATTATGGTCCCGGGTGTTGGTCCCCACAGTGATACCACAGGGCACAGTGGGTCTTCTCCATATGCCAGGCACACGCTGGATTCTCCACAGATACGTGTTAAGGGAATGCACAGGTGAGCGCACGAATGCATGGATAAAGGACTGTGTTCCCATTCGCACTTGGGATGGAGCCGCGTTAGTGCTGCTCTCACGGGCCCCGTGAGCAGCCACCCGGGGTGTGCTGTGCTGCGGGGGTGAGCAGGGAAGGCTGGCTTTGCCTGCCGACTCCGGGCGGGCAGGCGCTCCGCTCCGCGCTTCGCAGCGTGTTCTGCTCACATGTCTTTCTGGGGGAAATGTCTTCGACAAGGACCCAAAACATATCACCGTACTCACCCTCCTTGAGCATTTTCTCTCTTAATTTCTGCTCCAGTCTGCTTTGATGATCTTCTAATTCTAGCTCTTGGGCCCTAGGGAGGAGAAAGCATGCACACCTTATAAATACTAGAAATTTGTGTAGACACAGTGGCAAATAAGCCCACTGACAACAGCTACGGCATTCTTTTTTTCTTATTAAAACTGGAATATCTCCAGCCTGGCTGGTGTGGCTCGGTGGATCAAGCGTCGTCCCATGGACTGAGAGGTCCTGGTTCGATTCCTGGTCAGGGCACATGCTCGGGTTGTGGGCTCGATCCCCAGTAGGGGGCGTGCAGGGGGCAGCAATGGATGTATCTCCCTCACATTGATGTTTCTATTTCTCTCTGGAATACAGTCGTCCCTCGCCACTTCCCGCTTCGACTTTCGCGGCTTCACTCTATCACTGTTTTCTCAAATATATTCATTAAAAAGTTGATCGAGACAGTGAAAATGATACAGCACGCGCTCGGTTGTCTGAGTCAATTATACACCCCTGTATTACAATTACAATTAAAATTACTATACATATGGACTGTAGGCCTATGTATTCGAGCACCCCAGGAATCCTTCAACGCCAGCTGCAACCGCTAGAGTCTGGAACGGATTAACCGCGATAAACAAGGGACAACTGTGTCTCTAAACTGAAAGTTTTGCCTTGAAGGTGCCGAGAAGGATTGCTAAGATGTGCTGAACTCAAGAAGCCGTGGGGAGCAGCTGAAGGTGGAGGTGTGACCTCGGTAGGCTTTTGGAAGGCCGTTCAAGCCACCTGCTACTGAAGGACCTTGAAGAAGTAACTAGAGTAGTCTGGGGGAAGCCACGACAATCCAAAACTCTTCTCTCTTTTGGGGGGCGCCATGGCTTCAAGTATCACCTCTAACCACTCCCAAATCTCTGACTGTGGTGGACAAGAAAGTGAGAAAGCAGAAGCATGAGTGAGACATTTTGTCCAGGTGGAGGCAATAAAACTCGGACAACATCTGCTTGTAGGAGCGGGGGAAAGAAGAGTCAGTTGGTTAGAGCTTGTCCTGATATGCCGAGTTTGTGGGGGCAATTCCTGTTCAGGACACACATAAGAATCAACCAATGAATGCATAAATAAGTGGAACAACCAATTGATTTCTCTCTCTCTTTCAAAGAGTGCCCCCTGCAGAGTGCTAACGGGAAGCCACCAGCACCGACTCTCCCAGGTAGACCCTGTGCAGACTGAGCCTCCTACACACCTCCGTGAATTCTTGCCATGTCTTACTACTGCTGTGCTGTGTGTTTGCATGTCGGCCTCCCCCGAAACCATGAAAGCCTAGAAGATAGGGACTGCGCCCTCTTTCATTTTTATTTCCACGTACCCAGCACAGTTCCTGGCACCTAGAATATAATATGCTTGATATGTTTTTGTTGAATGAATTTCATAATTCAACCTGACCCAAAAGCAGACGGTATGATTATGTTAAAAAGACTTTGTAGCCCTGGCCGGTTTGGCTCAGCGGTTGGAGCGTCAGCCTGCGGTACAGAGAGACCCGGGTTCGGTTCCCGCTAAGGGCGCGTACCTCAGTTGCAGTTTGTCCCCGGCCCTGGTTGGTCGTGCGGGTGGCAGCCACTCAATGTGTCCCTTCACATCGATGTTTCTCTCTCTCTCTCTCTCTTCCTCTCTCTCCCTCCCGCTCTATCTGAACAAAAAATGGAAAAATGTCCTCGGGTGAGGATAAAAAAAATAAAAAAAAAGACTTTGTAGCCAGGTGGACATGAACAAATTACTCAGTAGGTGAGTAGCAGTGCATGCATCAACTTAAAAATAGTGATGGAAATAACAATGACTGCAAATGACCCCTTCTCCATTCCCAGAATTTCCATCCGTGGAGCTTGATGAGCGTAATTCTTGGCCTCCTCCCCTAGCCCCCATTCGCCCCCCTCACCCCAGGGGAGGTAAATCTGGGAAGAAGAGACGATGAACTCAGCGCACATCCTTTCCCCTGAGGTTAGCCTGCCTGCAGCAGATATGTGTTCTTGATTACACTGAGCCTTGCTGTAGGGACAAGATTCCTCCATCTTGATACCATTGACATTTTAGGCTGGATAATTCTTAGCTGCTGGGGGAGAGGGGTGTCCTGTGCATTGTCGAATGTTTAGTAGCACCCTTGGCCCCTCGTCACCAAGTACCAGTAGCACCTCCTAGTTGTGACGACCAAAAATGTCTCCGGACATTGCCAAATATTCTCTGGGGAGGCAAGATAATAGTCCGTTGAGTCCCACTGGTGGAGTGTAAAAGCTTTGCCCTTAAAAAGTAAGTGGGTCCGTTACATTTTGTGACTATGTCGATAAGTATGTCTTGTTCAGGAGTTCGGTTAGTGGCATGGGTTGAATGATGGCCCCAAAGCTATGTGCACATCCTGACCCCTGGAACCTGTGAATGTGACCTATGTGAACAAAGGTCTTTGCAGGTGTAATGGGTGTAGAGAAGGACCTAGAGATGACACTCTAGATGATCCCAGTGGACCGTAAGTCCAGTGACAAGTCTCCTTATAGAGGAAGAGGAGAAGACAGACACGGAGAAGGCCGTGTGAAGACAGAGGCAGAGACTGGAGTGAAGCAGCCACCAGGCCAAGGGATGCTTGGAGCCACCAGAGGCGGGAGAGGCGGGGGGAGCATGGCCCTCCTGCCCTCGTGATTCGGACTTCCCTCTTCCAGAACAGCGAGAGAATCCTCTTCTGCTGTTGTAAGGCACGCGGTTTGTGGTAGTTTGTTACTCCAGCCCTGGCACAGTGACACAGATAACAAGCTTACCCGGGCTCTCTTATTTAGCCCAGACATCTATTGCCTCGGTAGTTTTATTTCTCACCGGGTTCAGAACCTAGCCAAGGGAAAGGAATAGACTTTATAAGACCTCCCGGGATTGGGGTGAAAGTGAGGTAAGACGGCATACGTAAAAGCACCCAGTACAACTTGTGGCACTTAATTGCTTTGCATTAAATGTTACGTTCTTTCTCTCCAGAGTGGTGACAGGTGACCTTCAACTTTGTCAGAGTGTGTGGAGATCCATCTCACTTTCTGATCCCCAAGCCAGGCTGGTACCCCTCATTCAGGGAGGACGGCCAGACAGATCTCAGTCCCTCGCTCCACTAAAGCCACAAGGAAGTGCCCAGGCAGCTCTCGCCAACATTTCCTGTGGTTCATGCTAAGGCCCGGGACATGCTTCCCCATGGCAGGTGTGTGACTGCAGGCGGGTGACTGCAGGCGGGTCCCGTTGGTCTGGGAGACAGGGATGAGTTGAAAGTACTTTTCCCAAATGCCCTCCAGCTCCAGCCCCATTACCTGAAATCTATTTTAGCTATAGGACTTCACGGGAAGAGTAGACAACAGAAGAT
Source organism: Molossus molossus (assembly GCF_014108415.1). NCBI lineage: Eukaryota > Metazoa > Chordata > Mammalia > Chiroptera > Molossidae > Molossus > Molossus molossus. Next base: position 55,408,716 of record NW_023425348.1, on the reverse strand, counting down.
CCTCTGCACTAATGCCAGCATGATATGCAAGACACCAAATATCAATCTGCCTCAATCACAATTCTGTATGCACAAGAAGAGCAGACCCTGGGGCTGCACCGTGGAGGGCGAGCCACCCCACGCCCGCCTGCTTTGCGTTTAGGGCTCACCATTATCTGTGTTGCCTTACTTACATGATCAGTAGCTCCGACTCATATCGCATTAATTTATTCTTCTCCAGAACCAGCTTAAACCACTCCTGCAAAAGCTGTGCTTCGTCCTGTGTGCCTGAATCTGCTTAAGAAATCAACGACAAATGGGTTAGATTGGCGCTTTTTTCCACATGATCAAACTGCTTTGGAGCTACTTTATCGGACCATGTTTGTAGCAAAAAGGGCTCAGCAGGCTGCAGCCCCCTGATGGCCTGTTGATGCCTCCAGGTCAGGGACTTGACAAATAAAACCCACCCGTGCATGCGCCAGGGGCAGCCCTCTTCCGCCTTTAGGGCATGAATACTTACGTGTAAGGTCTATACCTTTGATAATGTTCTGCTTACTTGTATGTTCTCGGTAAAACTTCTAAGTCTGTGCATCACATCCTTCTCCAAAGGAAACCCTAATAACCCTGCTGATTACTATCTCCTCCTCCTCCTCCTTTTCTCCTTCCAAATCAAATGCCTACTGAGTGCCCTGGTGGGGTGTGGCTTCCTTCACGGGGCAGAGACGCTCATACCACATTTGGTCATAAAGGAGTAGTGATTGGCATTTAGATCTTTTTGCAAAAAGAAAAGGCAAATAATAGGGGGAAGTGTTATTAGCTTCAAGACTCATAGGGAGAAAGTTATATCCATATACTCTTATAACTCAGATTATGACCTTTATTAAACAGAAGAATAACCATGAGAAAATAGACACTACTTTTAGACACTCAATATTAAATGTTAAATGTCCAGATATGAAAATGTTAAAATCTGGGCATATTTGAGAAGTAGCAACGTGGAGATGACTTCCTAGAATTTCACAGTGAAATGAGAACACAGGCTCATGGCCATTCCAGAAGGATTTGTGCTGGAGGGTCCAGTGGGCAGAGGGAGACGCAATGCCTGCAGAAAATACGTGTGACTTTGGGCAAGGTGTTTAACCTTTTGGAGTCTCTTCACTGGTTAAACTGAACAATAAGACACACAGGTGATAGAACAATAATAATAATCATGAGCTACTGTTTATTATGCAACTATTAGATGCCAGTCAATGGCCATGTGCCTTATATGCAGCATCTCATTTAGTCCTCTCAACAAACTCACTAGTAGGTTCCCTTATTATCACCACTTAACAGCTGACGAAATAGAGGTTTAAGAGATTAATTTGCCCAACCTCACAGCTAGCAGTGGCAGAGCCAGGGCTTGAACTCAAGTGAGCCTTATCCTAAACCCATGCTTTTCACTGCTTGTACAGTACCCCGCCCCCCATCGTTGGCATGTAAGGTAAATAACGCCTCTAGCACATCGTCTTACACACAGCATGGCAAGTCATTCATAAAATGAGTTCCCTTTTCTTCCTTCTCCTTGACCACCTTTTTTTTGATAAAGAAAATGGGGTCTGGAGAGATTTAGATTTAATACCCCAAATCACATATTTAGTTAAAGTGCAAACTGGTGATGCAATGCAGCTCTTCTGGTGAATTCATTCATTCATTCATTCATTCATTCATTCATTCATTCCACATCACTTATTTATGAAATAGGTGTTGAGTAGTGCCTTGGGAACTTGGGCTACAGTGACAGACAACGCTATATATCACAAGAAATTTGGAGATAATAAGGTAGAGTACCTGTTAGACAATCTTTTGGATCAGATGGACCCAAAGACTAGAATGAAACAGAACATTAGAAAATTGTCGCCAAAACAAAGCCGTAGAAAAGACTCAGGGAATATAGAGAAGGGAGGATTTTCCTGGTCAGGGAATGAGTTTGGGCTTCCCAAGGAAGGTAGTGTTTGAACTGGGATGTTAAAAAATGAGTAGTATTTTGAGAGAAAATAATGAGGATGGGAGAGAAGTTTTTCAAGAAAAGAGAGTAATATGAGCAAAGATGAGGGGATTGCAGAAGGCAGTGAAGACAGAGATTGGGAAGGGCTAAGAAGGCATGGGGGGGTGGATGACAAGCCTGGGGGGTGTGTGACGATCGTATTGTGGAGGCCCCTGAACATCATGCTAAGGCTCGTGTACTTTGTTCTGTAGAATACAAAGGGACACTAAAGGTGGTTGAGTAGGAGAATGATATGTGAAGTTTTATGCAGGAAGAACTAAAGAATTAAAGGGGGAAGAGAGAAGAGGGAGAAAAATAAGTAAGATGTTATTCTTTTTTGTTTCTTGACTGAGTAAATGAATGGAGTGAAAAAACATAAACGCGCTGAGTACCAACATCTCCGAAGTGTCGTTTGTGGTGCTGAGGGACAGGGATGAATACACAGTGGTTCCGGCTCGTTGGGAAACTGGGGCTTGCAGTCCAAAGAGTGAAACCAACACTTCAGGGCCAGGTAGAATACGACATGCATCCCTTGCTATGCAACACAGAAGAGAAGCAACCAGTCTTGTGTGGAGGAAGTTGGGAACAACCTCAGAGAGGAGACAGAAGGTGAACTCAGTCTAAACGGATGAATAAGAGTTTTCCAGGGAGAGAAGATGTAAAGAACAAGATATTCCAGGACATCAGTTAATGAGCGAAGGAATGAAGTATATAGACTAGGGATCATATATAACATAGATGTTAAGAGCATATCCTTTAAACTCAGACCTGGGATCAACTTCCGTTCTTCTACCTACCACTGTGCGGGCTTGAGCACCTATTGTAGCCTCCCTGAACCTCGGTCTCCTCATCTGGTATGAAGATGCAATGGGACTGTCTACACAAAGACCTTAACCCCGCTCTGGCACATAGTATCAGCTCAATAAACAACAATGGTCGTAATTAAAATCCTATAACATATGTGATGAAAGAACCCATAGGAGTCACCTGTTCCAGCTGAGATGTGCAGGAGTCCCCTGCACCTTCCTCCCTTCCAGCTCCCACTCTTTCCCCTGATGGTGGAATTCCCTGTTTCGCAGAAGCTCACTGCAGGGCCCTGTGCTCTAGGTATTGAAAACTTCTTTCTGTTAGAATTTGATGGGTGGGCTGCTAGCCACTGAATTCAGTTTTGCCCTCTCGAGGGAAACAGAGGATACATACTGTATACTTTACATGAAAGACATTCGGACATTTGAAGACAGGTCTCATGATCCACTGAAGTGTTCTTTTTTCAGCCAGCACCTCCACATCATTTATCATTTTGTCATAAAAGGGCTGCCCGCCTCTGCTCGCCCTCGAATTTCCCAGGAGACGTCTCAAGGAAAATGCAGATTCAAAAGATATAGACCAGAGTGGAGAGACGCCCTCACACCTTCTCCTGTGCCCTGGGATTGCAGGTGTCTTTTCAGCAGGCTTGTCTTCACTGGCTTCCAACTGACTTGCAAACGAACGTGGTCTTTCCACGCCAGTGGTGGCGAAGCGTGACGAACGGCCGCGTGTTCTGTGGACGCAACCGGCCTTTTCCGTAACCTAGGACTTTCTATGCATCTTGTTCAATATCCTGTTTATTTTGTTCCATCAAGGAGAAATCTTTTGAATATTTTATCTATCGGACAGGTTTGGGGTTTCTGAGGAATGGGTCAATGGCCAGCCTGTACCTTTATGTGATGTTGAAAAGCAAAATGTCAGATGGGACTGGGCCAAGGACAGAGCCATGGACCCGTGGAGGGTGAAACTGTTCCACAGACTCCAAAAGCATCTAACTGGTACCACCCAGCCCACATTCCTGTAACTTGTCTGTTAGGTTGTTACAGGAAACTTTGGTAATGAAATAATTTTCTGAAATCACAGTGTCTGCCATGTCCGTGGGCGCTACAAGCCTTGTAACTCCACTCAGAAACGGACATGACATTTGTTTTCCACGGCTTCTCAGTAAACACCAGTGGTTCCTTAGTAATCTCGAAATGTCCTGAATATTCACATTTTTGAAAATAATCCCATCTAGAATTTTGACAAGGATCAGAATTCATGTGTTGTTTTTTTTTTCCCCACGTGAAGAGTAGAAAACGGACTCATCACTAGCCTTTTGGCTCTGCGATGCTTCATGAGTTTCAAAGACTGAGGTCACACCTGCAAGTCTGTTCAACACCAGGGGGTTCATTCGGTCCAGTCAACAAATTCTGATGGAATGATGCCACGTCCCAGACTCCACTCTGTGCATGCGTCATCTTTCACCGGTGCTTAGAAACCTGAATTCATGGCTCCCGTTTTTCTCACCTACCCAGATTCAGTTTCCTCTTCGAAGTGGCTTTTGAACATTTCTAACCAAGGACCATTTGCCTCAATAAAGAAAACAGAAAAGCTGAGAGCCGAGAATCCTGCTTTTCCCCATCGTGTGACATGATACCATCTGCCTCAGCACGGGGCCTCTCTGCTCCTTGTTTCCGATCCAAAAGAAACAGCACTGTTTTGCCATCCTTAGAGTGTTTTTTGTTGTTGTTTTTCAGATTCAGCCTCTTTGCTGCATCATAGCCTCAGGCTCTCGGCAGACTTCTGCCCTGGATCACATGTCCCTCTTCCAATTTTTCTTCTGTGTCCTTCTAATACCTGGTCCATTCGAGAGTTCCCTGTGCAGCCACACTGATTTATTTCCGCTGATGCTGTTCTTACCAAGCACAGGGTGGATTGAATCGATCAATTTAATTTTTCTTTTTTCAATGCAGTAAGGTGTAATTTTATAGCCTACAGTTCCTCTTTTTAGAGTCATCCTCCCCTCGGTCGTCAAAGTCCCTTTTGGGGATCTTTGAACGTGGACTCGCGTGCGGGTTCCTAGGAAATCTGCCCACCTGGGCACAGGTGACGTGTGGAGCCCAGACGAGCCTTGCTCTCAGCCCAACAAGGCACTGAGCTGCTCCACCCATCACACGGCCCCGTGCAGGTGCTGCTGGGGCCTGGACCAGGTTGCCCTCACTGCCGTGCAGGGCGTGGGGTGGCAGAGGGCCTGGGCTTTGAGGTCAGCAGGCCTGGCTCAGCCACTTGTGAGTGTGTGACCTTGGGCAAGTAACCTCACCTCTCTCCACCTCGGTCCCTTCCTGTGGAACACAGGGAGGATGACGGTATCCGCCTCATGGTTGGTTATGGGGATTAAATGAGACGGTGCATGTAAAATGCTTGCCATAGTGGTCGGCACATAGTGAACCTTCCGTAAACTGTACCATTGCTATTAGTCCCTCATGTTTTTTCCAGCGTCTACTTCCATCTAGTTCCATGCGGGTTCCTTTTCTGTTCACCTTTAAAACTCAGCTAGAGTGTAATCCCTGATTCGATTATACATGCCTCAATTTGACCGTGTAACTGCATTTGAGGTTAATAAAAACTCTTAATTCCTTTTTGGCCCCATGCAAATGAAAAGGTCCCGTGGCTGCCTGGAACGCCAGCACCTGCTTGGGAAGACGGGAGCACTCTGCCTACCCAATTGTTGGCTCCACCACATCTCCATCTGGTCCTGCGGCTGCTGCTGAGCTGAAAGGCTTCCCAGGGCAGGGATGTGGTCCTACATCTGGGAACCGGGTCGCAGCTAGAACGGCGCTCCCAGCGGGCGGACCGCCCTGGTGATGACCAGAAGAGCCAGCTCAGTTGCCTAACCTGCGGCCATCCTGCTGGGTTCACCATCGGCTGGTGCTTCCTTAGCTCCTGGGCGCCCACATCACGCTTCTCCCAGACAGAATGCCAGGTTTCCACTTGCTCGGGTGAAGCGAAGTCATCAAAACTCAATGCAAGCCATGTTTTTATTGATGGAGTTATTTAAATTGACCCACTTTTCCCCAAGTGAATTCTCACAAATACTAAGCAAAATTTGGTTACTCCCTGCTGAAATTCTCTGATGACACTCCGCAGTCAAGTTCAAACCACCCGACAACACCCAGTCCCGGCTTACGTTACAGGGACTGGCACTTAGCGGTCGGTAACTTGTTTGAATAATAACAATACATGAACAATCTGCTCTTTAAAGTCATGGCTCTTTAAGCACTTTCTTTTGTTGGGAATGCTGAATACTTCTCTGGCCGTGTATTGGTGTGCGGTTTTTCCAAGCTGGGTCTTGTTTAAATGTTGTCTGGTTTTCAACTAGTTCTTTAGTTGTGAGTTCCTGCCTCCGTGGCATCCGTGAGAAGCCCTAATCTGGCGTTCGCTGCAGTTCTGTCAACGTCTTCCACAACCTCACCGATGATCTGGGGCATAAAAGGGCATTAGAGAAACTGCCGCCAGAGCTCGGGGCACTGTGCAGGGCATCTCCCCGGGAGGGCTGGGCTCCAGCCTCTGTCCCCTATTCTCTGGCCTCTGGTCAGCTCTTAGCTCCTGTGCTCACCCACAGGCCTATTTCATTTACATCTCCAGCCAGGCCTTCTGCACCCAGCGCTCTGGGGACACTCACCTCCCACAGGTGCCTTACATATGCTGGGGATAAACCAGAAAGCTGCCCGGGATTATCACAAAGCCAGAATGCTGTAAGATAAAATGTTCTCTTCTGCCGCTGTCGTGGTCAATCTGCGTGTGTAAAGCAATGCTCTAAAGCGAATGGCTCTGAGGCCTCAGTGACACCGGAATCCACGCAGTGAAAAGAACCCAAGTCTCCTTCAGGAAGAGAATCCGAGTTTTGTCTGCACTGGGTCCATCTGCTATAAGGCCACTGAGTTTCTAGCCAGTGGACGCTGAAGCTAGAAACACAGAGGTGAATATCTCATAAACAGATTAGCGATATTTAGGTAAGAAAAGCTGCCATAAACGTCAAGCATCCCTGTGTGTTTGCTGAATGTGCCAAATGGAAAGACCTAAGAGCCATTCTCTGACCCTGAGCCATTCCTACACCAGGATGGCAGGCAATTCCAAGAACAGGTCAGGATGCTGCAGCAGGACTGCTGTGAGACATCTGCTTCCTGAGGGAGGGGGACCGGCTCGTCTGCTGCTTGCTCTCAAAGCTGCGGAGATCTTCGTCGAGTTCCTCCGTTGTGGCACAATCCACTGTGTGCACCAGCTGAGCCTACTCGGTCACACCACAGGACGTGGGCACAGGGCAGCGTGCACCACACGGCACACCTGCCGTGTGCTGTGCTGTGTGTAACAAACCCCCTGCTGTGATGTGCTGCCCCTCAGCCTCCACTCAGCACCCCAAGGAGGGCAAACCATCCAAACACCTTGCCTGCTGCACCATCAGCACTGAAGTCTTGTATTCCTGGCTATTCTCTATGAGGTTGGAGTCCTGTCCTGACCCTATCCCATTGTATTATGTGATGAAATAATGTTACCTGAGCTTCCAACGCGATGGCCTCCTTGTATCCATACAATCAGGACCACGGAAGGATCTCAGCCCTCCCTCTGCTCTGCTGACCTTTGAGGGCACAGCAGCCAGCCACTTGTGATGGCTGACAAACCAGGTAGGGAACACATCACTGTGGAAGGTCACCTAAAGGATGTTCGTCCCCCGAAATCTAGCCCCAAATTATGGCATGCTGTCAGAGAGGCATGCCTCAGGACCACAGTGTTTGCTTCTCTGTGTTAACCTGCTCTTATTGCATTGTTTTGGCGGTAACAGCATGAGTCTACATTGAGACCCTAATGGGGACCAGGCAGGTGAAATTCATGTCTTATATACATTTATAGAAACTAGTTTAAATGTCTTCTAGGGAGTGTAGTTTTGAAGGAATGTGAACTATTGAACAAATAAATAAATAAATATAATGTGAAAAATTGTTGACCCTCTAATGATAGGAATATGAAAGAAAAGAGGTATGTTCATTGCAATGTTACTGACAACAGCCAAGATCTGGAAGCAGGCTGAGTGTCTATCAGTAGACGAGTGGGTAAACAAGCCATGGTACATTCACACAATGGAATCCTACTCAGCCATGAAAAAGGACATCTTACTATTTGCAACAGCATGGAGGGACCTGGAGAGTATTATGTTTCGTGAAATAAGCCAGTCAGGGAAAGACAAGTATTACATGACCTCACTTACATGTGGAATCTAATGAACAACAAAATAGAAACAGACTCATAGATACAGAGAACAGACTGTTAGAGGGGAAGAGGGTTGGATGAAAAAGGTGAAGGAATTAAGCAACAACAACAACAACAACAACAAAAAAAAAAAAAAGGAGGAGGAGGAGGAAAGAAAGAAAAGAGGAGAAATTAATATTTTTGAACACCTCTTATATGCCAGGCAGGTTTTTTAGTTGCTTTACTAACATCATTGCATTTAGTATTTCCTTCAAACCATGCCTATAAGGTTGGTATCAGTCTGTTTTACAATAAGAAAGTTTTGAAAAGAGGTAATTGTTATACAATGACCACCTTGGGATTCGAATGCAGGCATGCCCAACTTTAATTGCGTCAGAGTTGTGGCAAACCAACCCGAATTCCTTACCTGCAGAGCCATCTCTTTGGGGGTCTCTTTACTCCTTGCCATTCTCTATGAAGGGCATCGAGATTCAAACTCAGGAGTGTCTGACTCTAATATCTCTGTTCTTTTTTAGGACACCTCACCATTACATTATCCAGGAAATTATTATTCCTTCTGTTCCTCAGTCAAAATAAAAACCACAGAGTATAAGCCAAACTACTTCCCTCTTCCTGGCTAGGATTTCACGGCAGTTTCTCATCATAATATGTGCCCCTACCGCCACCTGCTGGCAGCCTCGTGTATCCTGCTATTCCTTTGTAAACCCCTCTATATGATGGAAAAGCCATCTGGCTTAAAAAAAAAAAAAATGTCAAGAAGCTCAATGCAGACAGCTAGCTGGTAAACCTTCCCAGGAGCTGGTAAATTTATAAGACAGGGATAATTCCCATACACCTCTCTTGGGGATAATTTCTTTCTCCTTCAAAGTCACAGTTTTCATCAGATTTCACCTTTCTCTAGGTATTGACAGAACAAATTCTGTCATCCAGGCCATCTAAATTTGAACGATGGTCTCTTGTTAAAATGGAGTATTCCATGACCCCAGCACATCACACTGACCACTGCATTGACAACCAACAAACCAGCAGGGAACAGGGCCTTAATTAAGAAGAATCTAAGTGGCTGGCAAAGCTCCGATTGGCCTCCTTACAGAAGGTGGAGCCCAGGGTGACAGGACACTGCGTGTCCTGGTCCTTTACTCTGGGCAGCCAGGACCACCAGGGGACTGCATTCCCTTTGTCAAGGACATCTATCTATAACACACACACACACACACACCCCTACAGAACATAATGACTTGTCTTCTGGGGGGAGTCTTGGATTTTTGTTTTCCTTTCCTTGACAAAATGGGGGGAAGCCCTTCCTGGGGGTGGGGAAGCTTATTTCTGACTGTTGGAAAAAAAAAAAAAAAAAAAAAGAAAGCAGGAATTGTTGTCACAACAATTAGGAGGCTCATCAAAGCCTCATTTTGCTCATCAGCCATCACTGCCCTGCGTCCTGCACCCCCGCATGTTCCTCTAATTCAATGCCCGCCTAATGAATAACTCCTAGGAACAAAAGACCCTTTCAGGCTGGCGCACATCATTATTAGAGGAGACTTGCATAACTGTCGCAGACTACTCGTGTTTTCAGGCCTGTCTCTAAATTTGGTTATTCACAACCTTTATAGCTCAATATTATTGCCTAACTGTGATCATTTTCTAATTATCCTAATAATACCTATTAAATAATTCCCATTAAATGACTTGAACCAGAGCAGCACAGGCCGGCTCAAATACAGCTTAACCTAATAAGCATTGGTCATTCATTAAGCACCAGGGCAATCTCTTAAAGGGGCTGAATAGAATATCAAACTGCAAAGGAACATTATTATTGCACAAATGTTATTACAAGTTACAGTGTATTAATTTTGACGCCTGGTTCGCAAATCTTCTATAAGGTCTCCTTTGGGGCTGCTCTCCAGGACCTGACTCATAGTCCTTAGCCCCTGGTCAATTCGCATCTGCCACCCACACAAGGACAATCGAGGGGGAAAAGGCCCATAAACTCAACAGGAGGATTAAATTACCAAGGATGTAAGGAGAATGAGTGGCATCCATCTTCCGACCAGGTTAGCACACCTTTAAAAACACCGCAAGCTGTGTTTCCTTAGCTAATAATTCAAAATAGCCTTTCTTTACATTGGGGTGAGGGAGGTTTTCAGAAGTGTTAAAAACTTGGTTTCTAGGATTTCAGTCTCAAACAGTGAAGATTAGAGAGTCAGTTCTCTGAAGTGTATGTATGTGGATGTCAGTGTTCCGAGAAATACTAGCAGGTAGCATTCATTGCCTATACTCTGGGAGACACTCTGCCCACCGACACCCTTCATTCTCAAAATGGCCTGGTAATGTGGAGAGTATGAGCTCCATTCTCCAGATAAGGAACGTGGGACCAGAGAGGTTAAGAGGTTTTCCTGGGAGCATGCACCCTAAATGCAAAGGAACGGAGTTTGCACGCAGGACTCCTACAGTCTGCTGGCCCCGTGATGCCACACTGCCTGCCCCCTTAGCAAACTGAAACAGCTTTGCTGGTTTCTCCTTTTTATTGCTAGTGCTCTCGCTGAAGTCAATGGATGCCCGGAGAAAAGTTCCAGAGCTTTCTTGATGGGCTGGTATGCCCAAACATCAAACAAGAGCAGCTGTAAAGACAGGCAGCAACGCTCACTCCGAGCAGCAAGAAACCGTTGTCGTTTTTGTAATGAAACCTACCTCTGGTGAGTGCATTTGGGTTTTCTTTGCAAGGAAATGCATAGTGTATTTTAGTAAGAAAAGGAACAAATATTTATTATCCATCCCATAATCAGGCACCATGCTAGGGCTTCAACATAAATTGTTTAAGCCAATCCTCACTATGAATCCAAGAAACATATAATTATCACTCTTACTTTACAAACAAGGAAACTGAGGCACAGAGGGGTAAAGTCAGGCTCCAACATTTCCCTGTTGTCCAGACAGCTGCTAAAGCTGAACCCACGGGGCCCCTCACTTGGACGGCCCCTTGCAAGGCTGGGAGCGGCTCTCTCAAGTTCGCAGGCGTGACTCTGTAGGACCGTCTGGCCTCACAAAATGTGCATCTGCCCCTGCTGGTACCATCAGTCTTGGATAACTGAACTTTTCAGGGAGTTGAAACCCTAAGCTTTCGCCATGTCGTTTAACCAGTAACACATTTTCATGGTTGCGCAGTGAGAGGTGTGTTTTCAGTGTGTGTGTTTTTCACACTTGATATCCAAAATAGAAAAGACTGAAGACATCCTGTCACAAAGCTAAAGGGACAATGCTTCCCACAAACTCTAAGGGCCCCTCCAATTCACGAGCCACACAGATGCTGGATGGTTTCCAAAACGGGGTGGAGTTCTTGGTCACCCCTCATCCCAGAGCCCTTGGCTGGCTCCTCGTTTGCGAGGGCATTTCCCGTCTTTCCACATCTGGCCTTTGCAGGTGCGGCTCCCTCTGCAGAGCAGCCCCCGCGCCGCACGGTCAACTCCTGTGCCCTCTGGTTCTCATCTGGATAGGTCACCCCATCCGGGACCCTGCCTGACCGCCCCTCTCCCGGGCTCAGTGAGGAGCCTCTGGATCCTGTTCCCCTGCACCCAGTGCGTGTCCCTATCACAGCACTTGTCCTCCTGTACTGTGGTTCATCTCTCTACATGTCTGTGTCCTTCGATGGACTATAACGTTCTCAAAGGCAGAAACTATCATAGTCATCATCCTGGACTCACTGCCTTCACGTCCAACACATGGTTGGTCTTCACCAGATGAATTTTCTTTGGATATGAGAATCTGAAGCTACCGGTAGAATAGTTACCATTTAGTGCATTACCTGTGCCAGGCAATGTGCTGACTTATATATGTGCATCTTTATGTGTATATGTATGTATGTATGTGTGTGTGTGTGTATGTGTGCATATACAGAGAAATGTCTATATAGATATATCCATATAAAATTTCTTCTTAATTATTACATCAGCTCTATAAGCTAGAAAACCACTATTATCTCCATTTTAGGGGAACAAACTTAGTCCATAAAGATTTAAAATGTGACTGGCCCAAGATCACACAGTGAGTAAAGTGAGAAACCAGGATTTTTACTTTAAATCTGGGCTTTGAATCACTATGAACATTGCCTGAATGCCCAAATATTCCTCCTGAATTGATCCTAACCCTGACTCGCAAAGAGCAGTTGCACTAGCAGATACCTGGGAGACCAGAAGCCCAGTGGCCGGGCCCACAGCCTCCCAGTGGCCCTGGGAATTCCAGATGGGACTGCGGGGTTGATGGTGGACGCGCGAAGCACTGCAGACTGCACACTGTCGACGCCGAGCGATCACGGCGCGGACGGGGTCTCTCCGCTTTGCCCAGCCGGTCAGAGCAGCACGGTTCTCCGACCACAGCCACGGCCGGGCGGCTGCGGACCTTCGGGAAGCCTACCTGCTTCTCCTCTCAGCGCCTTCTCCAGCCTCACGCCCTGGATCTCGGAAGCCCTCTGCCGCTCCTCCACCTCCTCCAGCTGCCTCTGGATGGCCTGCAATGCCAGGGTCTTCGGTCACATGGGGACGCTCGGTGAGCAGAGTCACATGAGGGGCCAGTTCTGAGACTTATTTCCAAGAGGAAGCAGCCCTTTCCCATGTGACATAACCTCCCTTATGAACTGGGTCAGGACCTCCGAATACCCAAACAGAACTTCACATTTCCCTTCTTTAGCACGAAGACATAAAGTAAGGAGTCCGTGGGTCAGCTCAGTTTGCCCCCAGTGGACGTTAAAATAGTCCCCTTTGACCGGGCCAGTCCCACAGGCGTGTCTCAGGCAGAGGCTGCCAGGCCCCTGGACTCCTCAGCCTCTGACCATGGTCATGGCCGGACTGGGGCTGCAGCCACTGCTCAGAAAAGGACAGGGGTTCGGGGGTGCACACAGAGCACGCTCACATTCTGTTTCCCCAGGAGAACACGCAGATCCCTCCCAGAAGCTGGTCTGGAGTAGACCTGGGCCGACTTGGAGCTGGGTGCTCCTTTCCTGGTTGTCTGGCTCCCGTCCTCGGCTACAGGTTGCACCTATTCCTTCACGGCACCACGGGGCTAATGCCCGGGGGCGGGGGCTTTACTACGGAACTGTATGTTAGCTTTGATACTAGCAGGTTATTAAGACACAAGATGTTTATCCTACTAAGTGATAACCTCTCATCCTCCTTAGACTCACCACGGGCACCTATTAAGGTTTGGAGTCATGAGTGGGTTTGCATTTTCATTTTACTTTCCCTACCAGCTATTTCTATCTAAGGAAGAAAAATGGGGGGGGGGGGGGGGGCTTTCCTGTGCAGATTCTGCTCATCCCGTCAATGTTCTCTGTTTTCAGACACCACGCTGCCAAAAGGCATTTCTCTGGGCAGAACAGGCTTTGCACCTGGCAGGCCAGGTATATGAAGGAGCGGGCAGCTGGGGCTGGTAGTATGTGTGCATTCTTCCTCCTCTACATCACTCCAGCTTCATCTCACTCCCCTTCCTCCTCACCTGCACACCTTTCTAAGTCTCCCCTGGATTCAGGGGCACAATAGCCAAAGCTTCTCCAGCCCCGTGAAGGGGCCCAAGCAGGGGTGCGGCCTGACCACCTGGCTGCTTTTGTGCCAACTAAGAGTGTTTAAGCCCAAACACAAAATCTAAAATAGATGGGAATTATATCTAAAACAACTTGTAATTTCATGCCCCCTTCCTCTCTTTCTTTTAAAGATAATTATATCTTTATAAATCGGTCTCTTGCTGGCATGGCGTAGAATTGCAAAAGGAAAGAAAACATTTAAATAACTTTATTACTGATTACTTTGTAATTATGGCTGTGGGGTTGTTATGGAGTAAGTAGAGTCCCTCCACCCCCATTCATATGCTGAAGTCCAAACTCCCAAAGTGACTGTATTTAGAGCCTTAAAGGAGGTTAAAAGGTTAAATGAGGTCATGAGGGTGGGACCTTAATCTGATAGGACTGACATCCTTAAAAGAGGACGAAGAGACACCAGAGATGGATCTCTCTTTCTCTGCATGTGCACAGAAAACAGGCCATGTGAGGACACAGCGGGTCTGCTGTCTATAAGCCAGGAAGAGAGTCCTCACCAGAAACCCACCCTGAAGGCACCTTGACCTTGGGCTTTGAGCCTCCAGAACTAGGAGGGGATTTTTGTTGTTTAAACCACCCACTCTGTGGTATGTTGTTATGGCAGCCCAAGCTAGCTAATATAGTGGTCATTCTTTAGAAACGAAGGCTGAAAGTCTCAGAGATTAAAAAGGAATGCAAATTAAGACTCAAAAGGCCATTGTAATTCTTCTCTTATTGCCACCTATGGTCTAGAGCGAAAATATAAGCAGGGGAAATTGCTGAGCTCCCCAACCCATATCATAAAGACTTTTCTCATTCTTTGGTCCTGGCCAAGTAGTTCAGTTGGTTAGTGTGTCGTCCTGCTACACCAAGGCTGTGGGTTCGATCCCCAGTCAGGGCACAGTGAATGCATGAATAAGTGCAATAACAAATCTCTCTCTCTCTCTCCTGTCCTGACCTCTCGCTCTCTAAAATCAAGTAAAAACAACAAAAAAGAGACTTATCTTGTTCTCAGAAGGGAAAGTTGAAATGTTTCAAAGAAACCTGTTTTAGAAGTTGAGAGCAGACAGAGGACGCTGATGGGAATTTTCCCTGTTCACCAGGTGAAAGGTCAGCTCCCAGGACAGTCACTGTGAAAGGTAAAGGAGGTTGGATAAAACGACCTCCTCCTTCTCAGAAACAACTCAGAGGACCGATGGCTGGATGAAGTGAATCACCAAAGGACGGAAGGGTACACTGGAATAATATGGTCATTCTAAGTCCTTCTGTCCTAAAACCTAACTGTTTTCCAAGGCCAGGATGGGGGTCCTCAGGGAGCGAGAGGATGCGCTCCATTCTGCCTCATGGTGCCCATCTGTGACGGAGGTGGCAGATCAACGTGGGCAGGAATGCCAGGAGCAGGCGGGAAATCTATATTGCGATGCTGGTCGCATGATTCTGAGACCGAGACAGCCCCTAAGAGTTGTCAGTCCGGAAAGACACTGGCAGGAAGCTGAGGGAAGGTGTGTCCTCAGACTGCTCTGTGGCAGTCCAGGCCGCTTCGAAGCCATGTGCTGGCTGTCATTTCAGCTCACTTTGCTGGAAACACATCTGCAGACGGAACGGTGTTTGGGAGTCGGCCTGGTCAACACCTGGGCTCTCCAGGCCCCAGAGACCCACCAGGGATTGAGCCAGCACCTTTATTATTTATTTTCTTAAATATGATGTTATTGATTTTTTTTTTTTTTTTTTGGAGAGAGGGCAAGGGAGAAAGAGATAGAAACATCAATGTGAAAGAGATACATCAATCGGCTGCCTCCTACACGCCCCCTCCTGGGAATGGAGCCGGCAACCTGGGCATGTGCCCTGACTGGGAATCGAACCGGGACCTCTCCGTCCATGGGACATGCTCAGTCCACTGAGCCACACCGGCAGGGCTGAGCCGGCACCTTTACAATGGCCACAAACCTGGTCACTCAGAGAAGATGACCTTTCTCCAGCCCACCTCCCCAGTGCAGTGCAGACTTCCAAAGGGCTTTCAGATCCAGCTTCCCAGAATCCCAGACCCACTCACTCATATCAGGTTTGTTTTCTGACCTGAGCTTTATGAAGTCTTTTTAACTCTTCTTGCTTAACCAATTGCTTTGTTGCTTTTTCCAGCTTCTTCCTTCTTCTAAGTGTCTTCCTCTCCTATAAAAACCCAACAGAGAAGAAAAAAATACATCTGAGAAAACAGGCTTGAAACTTACAAAATGCTGTCATAGGCTTCTGCCCTCTGCAACCAAACCACTGCTTAGCTTCTGGAACAATGACATCCAATAGAACCGTCTACAGTGACAGGAATGTTCCACGTGCTGTTGAAATATGGGAGCCCACATGGGGCTATTGGACACTGGCAATGATGCTAATGTGATTAAGAAATTTAATTTTAAATTTTGTTTCATTTTAATGAGTTTAAATGTAAATTTAAGTAGCCACATGTGGCTAGTAGGTGCTAGATTGGGAAACTGGTATTATGTATGTCATGTGTGTGTGTGTGTGTAGGTATGTGGTTGGGAGTGGTTTTTGGTTCATTTGAAGGAAGGAATAATATAAGAACTATGCTCTCTACAGGTGCTACCATAAGGCCCAGAGATAATGAGCCTGGGACACACACACACGTATACTACCTAAAAAGCAGTTAGCAACTTTAAATAGTACTTAGGTTAGGTCTACATTGCCTAATTAAACCTGGGAATAGAGGAGCAAATCTAATTCAAATAAAAAGGTTTCTTGGCTAGAGAGAGGTGTGAGATCATTTCTCTTCCCTACTTGACGTTGCTCTACAGATGGATCGGTAGTACCACCGGGCTCCCTGTGCCTGGCCTCATGAACACAGCACTTCTGAATGAATGCACTTAAAATACACGTCTGCATCTTGAGGGTGCTGTTTCCAGGCTTTAGACACCAGAGAAAGGGGCAGCAGCGGTGTGACCAGCTCCATGTCTTGGAAGGTTCAAGAGACACTTCTGATTAGAGAGACCGCAGAGGATAACGGTGGACATGGGCAGGAGGCCGTGTGAAGCTACATCGATGCCCCGCTGAGCTACGTGCGCTTCACACGTCACACACTTTCTGAACTTCAGCGTCCTCTTCAGGGTGATGAATGATTTAATGCCTACCCTGTAGGGCTGTGATAAGGATGAAATGAGATAAGGTGGGTCAAGCCCTTTGCAGAATACTTGATAAAGATGTAGGATAGAAATTCAGTACGTACTATGATTTTTATTATTATTAGCATCATTATCATATTATAAATTAGCATGATTATAATTCTTTACTAAAATCTATTATTATTTTATCTATTATGTGTGTATGTATGCAGGAGTACATATATTATATGTATGTATACATCCTGCATACACAAAATAAATGTTTAAACTGGGCTAGTTTTATTATGAGTTAGTTTATTAATTTTTTTATTATGGGCTAGTTTTATTAATCTGTATCTGAGCATACAGATTAATTTCCTATAGTAGCACGAAGATTAGAGCATGCTAGAGATTCCTTTTTAATGCTGGCAGGAATGAATACGGAATTAAAAAGTTATTAGGGCTCGGCTGGCGCCGGGGTATTCAACAACTGTGACTGAACTGAAAGTTTGTCCGTTAAAGTTAGTACATCCACAAGTGGGGAGAAGACCTAACAGGCCTGGCCCCAGATACTGCCGGAGGAATCCGGTCCATAACAGAGGTTAGCGGTTGAGCCTCAAAAGCACGACTCTTTCCAGGGCTTCAGGGATCCTTGTCCTTCTGACGCCCATTCTACCGAGAGACCATCACTCTCCTTGGGAAGGCACCCAGCTTCAGCGTTCTGGATGTCCACAGACCGTCAGTGAAAACATTTATCTCAATGATGAAACCTGGTTTTTACAGAATTCCCTTTAGGATCTAGAATCCTTAAGGTCTCATGCTCTCCCTCATTCTTGGAAGGAAATTTTGGCTCTCGGAACTGAAACCGATTCCCTATCATATCATTGCTATTTCTAGGGGAGGAATTCCAGACTGACTGGCCATCACTCTGAGCAGAGGTTC
Organism: Molossus molossus; assembly: GCF_014108415.1. Classification (NCBI taxonomy): domain Eukaryota; kingdom Metazoa; phylum Chordata; class Mammalia; order Chiroptera; family Molossidae; genus Molossus; species Molossus molossus. The sequence goes on along the minus strand of NW_023425348.1, from coordinate 55,391,045 downwards.
TGGGACGTTAGGGTGGGGGAACCTCTCTAGTAGGCAGCCAGGGCCTTTCTGGAAAGGCTAGGGTGGGGCGGGGTGGAGATCACTAGTAATTGTTATCCAGAGACTGTCTAACTCAATCTATAGAGAGTCAGTTCATTTATTTAACAACTACCTCTTGAGTTTACAGTCTACTAACCTACATAATAAATCCCAGCGTTTATTGAGTGTTATGTGCTAGACACTGTACTGATTCGTTCAGATGTATCATCTTAATTACCCCTCAAATTAGACTTTATTTTATAGATAAAGGAAATGAAAACTCAGAGATGTTACATAACTGGCCCAAGACGACACACAGTTAGTAACTAGTAGAGCCGGGAGGTAAGCCTGGGTCACCTGAGTCCAGCCTCCATGTTTTCGTCTAGTCCGTCCTACCTTTCCTGTGCCAGGTACTGTGTAGGCACAACAAGGACTCCTGCTTTATAGAAATGGCAACGTTTCCCCCTGAATTAAGACCATTGACTACAATTTTAAGGGAGGATGCATCAACAGCATCGCGCCGTCTCAGCCCACCCCAGCAGCAGGGCCGCCTGGCCCATGGCTTTACCAATCAGCAGAGCAGCACCTGCAGGAGGAAGAAAGTCCTTCACCTTTTTATGAAAAGATGCCGACACAGAAATGGAGGGTGCTTCCTGAACACGCGGGGAGCCTTACGGCGTGCCAGGCACCGTTCTTACACCCTCCGTGATGGTGATGACGGCACACAGAGGAAAAGAAAGAGGCTAAGGGCTCAAGAAGAAAAAGTCAAGGCCAGAGAGAGAAAGGAGGGCCCTGGCAGGACCAGGACCAGCTGCCGGCCCCAGTCTCTGGGATCCAGGCACCGTTTGGGAGCAGAGACATTGGGGAGGCGCAGAGCAAAGGGAAGAGGTAGAGTGTGCATATCCTGTCTCCTGTTTCTTACACAAAAACTTATTTGAGCTGACCTGGTCTCTGGGCACATGTCTGGGGACACACCTGTATGGGAAAGAAGAGATTAAAAAACAGAGGGGGGAAACTCCCCTGGTTCCTGCACTGTGAGCCCTTGGGAAGTCCTCAGGCGGCTCTGTTCCCTGTAGGAGCGGACACGTGGGGGCCTGGGGAGGCGGGCAGGCTTCCCTTGCTGCCCCTGGCGGAGGGCTGGTGCTCTCTGCAAGGACGAGGTGCTGCCTGCGGGGCTCACCCTACATCTCAGGGTCTTGCTATTTCGGTGTTTTGGGCCACTCCATTCTCTTTTCCATAAGTGTCAGGGTGGCTGGTGCTGGGGCCTCTGCCTCCTTTGAAGACAGAGGTAACTCAGGGTCACTCAAAAAGATGAAAGGGGCAGGAAGGAAATCCCAGAGATCAACACACACATAGAATTCATTTGTGTTGAGTAACAAACTAACCAGAGACGCCCACAGTTACGACGTTAGAAGTCCATACATGTTCTCTCATTCTCATTCTCTCTCGCTCCCTCCCTCCCTCACACACACACTCAGCCAGGCCCCAGCCCCCTCCTGACTTGCTCCAGGCTGGGTCACGGGGAGCTGGATCCCCTGAGTGACTGGAGATGATGCCAAAGCGCCGAGTGCCAGATATGGAAAAGTTGAGTCTAAATAAATTAATCTACTTCTCTCTGTTTCTTCTCATATCCTTACTGCCCGCCCCCCCAGTAAACACCGCCGGAGCAGGGAGCTGCGTCTCTATCCCCTGGGTCGCATTTTAAATCCATCCATTCAGCACCCCAGCCCCAGTGAAACCGCACTGGCCCCGGTGGATAAAAAACAACAAAACAATAGTGAGCTTTGGTCCAGAATGTGTGTCTCTGTGTCTGTGACATACAGGTACGTTTAAAGCATATAACACTGTTTGTGGGTTTTAGTCTGTGTGTATGGGAGTTGTTCCAAGTGTTCTCCAGAAATATTAACCTGTTACCCGGGGAATAACCAGGGAATTCCCTTTTTACGGTATGCAACGTTTGACGTATTTATACGTCCCGCTCGGTTAACAGGTTAATGTTCCTTCAGCCAGGAGAGGACTCTGCTGCGGCCCCAGCCGGGCGCAGCGGGTCCCCTCCACGGCAGGGCCCTCAGAGCATCCACACCTACAAGCAACTGCGTGGCTTCTTCCGCATTTCTGATTAGAATAAACGTAGCATTTCCTATGCAGTCTGCTTCCAGTGCTTCCTAAATGAAGCTGTGCTCCCCCCAGGGAACGATGCATCCGCTTGTCGTAATTTTTTCAATAGTTTGCTTGTTGGACCACAAATTAAACCCACTTTTAAGAGCTGTAGTCACCAAATGGTTTCAAGTAAATACGTCTATTTTTTTTCCCTCCCCAGTTTTACATCTCCGAGAAAGGCAAGCTCATAAAAGCTAATAACAACAATAAAAATAAAAAAAAAGATAATTCTTGGGGTATCCCAGGTAAGAAAAAAAAAAGCAGTTGCTGTCAGATGCACTGAAACGTGATCCTGCTAATGAAGCCACTGCAGCTGGAGTCCACACTGGTCTCGGGTCTGGAGGGTAAACAGCCCCACAAGCCAAGGCCCCCTTGGGTTTGCCAAGTGTCGTTACCTTTGACCGCAGGGAAAGCTGGGGATCAAACTCTTCATCTGCGGAGGAGGAGGTGGTGGAAGAGGCAGCCCCTGTCACCTGCGCCCTGATGGGGGTGTGCTTGAGACCTGCAAGGGGAACACAAGGACTCACTGAACTTCTAGCTTCTTTTCTTACTTAGTGACCCAAAGCTGCCCCCCTCCCCGTTCTCCTCCTCCCTGCCCCCCCTCACTGCACCTGCCATGAGCAGGAGGAGGCAGTACCTAAGGGCAACTAATTTGGCCCTCCACGTTAATTACATTTCTGGGTTCCTGCCAAGAGCTTTGCAGCTCTCTCTTCACATTAAAAATAAAGGTATTATGTAGAAATCAATTAATTCCTTAAACACCATTTATATGCTGTGTTGTTTGAATGCGTTCAGAGATGAAATCTATTATTAAAATGCTTGTCTGAAGTTAGCTGAGTTACCTAAATGCTTGTGTAAGGTTTGTTCTGCAGAGTAATTGAATGCAAAAAAGTCGGAGCCAGCTCTTAAACAAATCGCCTTTCTGCGGCTCACAGCATCTGGTACCCATTTTTACTACATGACATCTGCTCAGTGTAAAAGAGCTGGCGTCAGAATGTCTGGTCATAGAAAAAAAATCCCAAATGTAATCAGAAGCAAAAGGACTCTAAGCCTAAGGTTTTATCACATAGTCTCATGCAACATAAATATTTCATTAATTATGGCTAAACAAATGCCACTTTTATTTTCCCAACTTGCAGATATTATCACATCATCGAAGTGATGATTCAAATGCCAGGAAAGGCAGTTTGAGACAGGGAGGGCTCAACAATGCAGGGCCCACGGGAAAGCCAGCGTCCAGGGCATATGGCGACCTCTGAGCAAGAGGTACGTGGTTCGAGGCCGCAAAGGGCCCGTGTCCACGAGAATCTCTTGGGGACCTGGCTGGGGACCACGTGTGGTAAAGTCTTCCAGGGGCCGCAGGAGGCGTTTACTCTTTTCAGCAAGAACATCTGTCCCTGCACATCAACCTGATGCAGAGTTAATGATTAATATCTAGATGAACACATTCTGGACACTGAGTACCAGAGCCAGCCAGAACTCCGCGATAGAAATTTTCTAATTTTTACTCTGCCGTGGCAGCTTATATCTGAATAGAAATATAAGGTGGGTGGGGAGGAAAGGGGAGAAGCAATTCCAAGCCAGCTAACATTCCCTCCAATCGGCCTCTCCCTCCCCATAATTTTCAAATATTTACCCCAATGGGAGAGGCCAAGTTTTAAAAAATAAGAATAATCTTAACCTCCAGGAGCACACTGACATATGCTGTCATTCAAAGCAAAATAATGCAAAACATCTATATAATAACAGCCTCTCTGGGGAGGGAGTTGACTGTTTTCCACTTTAATTTGCCAGATGGGAAAGCTCAGGTGAAGATAGGATCAGGGAGCCGCGTAATAATGGAAGGAGGCGTTGTTAGTGCTGAGCTGAGATTGTTCCCCAGTTGCCGCCATAAATTACCACTGGGTAATTGAGTGCGAGTGAGGGGCCTTGAGGAATTAACTTTTACCTCCCTGAGGGTCCGGGGATCATGACTTTCTAACTTGCAGATTTGTATTATGAGGTTAAAAATGATCACTGTGAAGAGTCTAACACAGTGCCTGGCTCACTGGAGGTGCTTAAATATGCGTTGTTATCAGCATGGGCAACAGCCACTGTTTCACCATGGTCACTGATTGAAGTGACCCATCTGTACTACTAGGAACACCGCCTGATTCACCTTCAGGTATTGGAAAAAGTACAGAAACCTTAGGATAAAACTTTTTCTAACTCTCAGAAGCAAATTTTATATTCCCATTAAAGTCATTTTGAGATCAAGGAGACCATGTTTCCAAATATAATGCATTTCTTAAACTTCTGGCAAAGTTACAGACATTCTGCAGGTGCCTCTGGATCTCGTCCCCTGGACCCTCTTCCATCACAGAACCATCCATTCTAGGCATTCACTTTTCATTTACAGATTACAAAAACAACTTGGCAGCATTGTTTCACTCTGGCTACAATGGAGAGACTGATTCTGGGACTGATCTCCCACCATGAAGCCCTGGAAGTCAGGACAAAATATATGAAGCAGCTGTTGCCAGGCATTGGACAATGGGAAGTATAGAACTATGATAAAGGTGAGAACAGAAGCAAATGAGGTAAGTCCTACAATCACCATAGCTTCCTCTGCCTAGAGGCACTTTCTTCCAGAGCACAGTGCTGTTAGGAAGAACCTTAACAGAACATAGGCGATTAACTGGGTGAAAAGACAGAGATCAGAGTTTGAGAGGGCTGGGGCAGCTGGAAGGTGTGAGGGAGAACACTGGAGAGGACGGAGCTATGCAGAAAAACAACTTCAACAATAAGCATAGGGCCCCTTGAGTCGGCTGCTTAACAGTTAACTACAGAAGCAGAGAGAGACTGCATACGGCTGGGCAGAACACTGCTAGGGAGTTATAGGCTAGATAGTATCTAAAACTAGCAGGACAGGGAGAGGTTCACATGTCCCCCAAACCCCCAGCCAGGTTAGAACAACACAGGGGGCATTAGTAGAGGCCACAGAAGAGTCCCACCTTAGTAACAGGGATACATGAGCCCTACAGTAAAGGTTATTACATTCACCTGAATACATTTAAGAACAAGCCTTGGAAGGAATAAATTATCTGCAAGTATTTGACTGCCTTTCCATACATTCTTTACTGCCTACTTAATATTCTTTAAATAAAGAAACAACACCTAGACACTATGTAATAGACACAACATCCAGCAGCCTAATCCGAACCCGAACCCATCCTCAGGCTCGGAGGGTGTGGCACTTCAGCTCCATGGGGACAAAAGCTCTCGTACGTGGGACCCTTCCTGACTTCACCAGCTGTAACTCTTCATCAGGCTGTTCATCTGTAGCCTTTATTATGTACTTTGTAATAAACTGGTAAGTGAAAGTGTTTTTGAGTTCTATGCTATCCCAGCAAATTACTGAACCAAAGGAGGGGGTTGTGGGAAGCCCTATTTATAGCTGGTTGGTCAGAAATACAGATGACACCCTGTAAGGATACAGAAGATTTGAGCAAACACTACTAATACATTTGTACAAGACCCCCAAGGACTAGAGAATATACATTTTTCTTCTCTGAGCCCATGGGACATTGACTAAGTTGGTGCTATGCCAAGCAAGCCATAGAGTAAGTATCAACAAAATTCAAAGGACTGAAATCATACATATGTGTTCTGACAATAGTGAGATTAAGCTAAAAATCTGCAATAGAAAGTAACAGGAGATGGGAAAGCTCAGGTGAAGCAACACTTTCTAATAACCTATAGATTAAAGAACTAAAAATAAATTTAAACTGATGATTTAAAAAGGCATAACAAAATGACCAGGATGCAGCCAACATAGTGATTAGAGGGAAATTTAGAGCTTTAAGTATACACATTATACAAAAGAAAAGTTGAGAATTAATGCTCCAAGTTCTAATTCAAGAAGCTAGAAAAAGAACCACCAACTGAGTCTAAAGAAACTAAAAGGAAAAAATAAAAGGAAAAAATAATCAAGGAGAGATTATGAAAGACAATAAAGACAAAGCAGAAATAAAATAGAAAATTAACAAAGCAGAATTTTGGTTCTTTAAATAGACAAATACAATTAATAACCTCCTATGAAGAATGTCCAAGAAAAAAAATAAAAATAAAATAAATTGCTAATATTTGAAATAAAATAGTCCTGTAGTAAACTATTATATAAACTATTTTGTGACAATAAATTTGAAAATTAGGTTAAATGGACAAGTTTATTGAAAAACATGATTTATCAAAACTGTCATAAGAAAGACAATCTGAATAATGATATCTATTCAAGAAAGTGAGTCCATAATTAGAAACCACCCTTCAAAAAATTCTAGGCTAGATGACTTCACTTATGTCCAAATGTTTAAAAAAGAAATAACACGCCCTGGCCAGTTTGGCTCAGCAATTGGAGCATTGGCCTGAGGACCGGAGAGTCCCGGGTTCGGTTCCCGCTAGGGGTACGTACCATAAAAAAAAAAAAAAAAAAAGAAATAACACCAATGTTAAAAAAGAAAAAAAAGAAAGAAAAGAAAAACTCTTCCAGAGAATAGAGAAAAATGGAACACTTCGCAACCTGTGTTATGAAGCTAGCATACGTTTGATAATAGAACTTGACAAGGATATTGCAAGAAGGAAAAATTTCAGACCAATATCTCTCATGAACATACGTGTAAAACTACTAAAAACAATGAGCAAATCTGATACATGAAAAGATTATACATTATGACAAGGTTGGGTTTACACCAAGAACTCAGTAATGAAGTAACATTTCCAAATCTATATAAAAATGCAATCAACGTAATTCAGCACGTTATTGATTAAAGTAAAATAATACTATCTCAATAGAGGTAGAAAAAGCATTTGATTAAATTTATCATTATTCATAATAAAAGCTCATTGTAAGCTAGGTTAATGTGAAACATAATTCTATCAAAAGCAAAAAGTTGTGTTTAATACATTTAATAGAAAACATTTTACACTGCTTCAGTTTTAAAATTTAAATTCATTAGCCCTCACCGGATGGCTCAGTTGGTTGGAGCGTTGTCCCTGTACACCAAAAAAAGGTTGTGGGTTCGATTCCCTATCAGGGCACATACATAGGTTGTTGGTTCAATCCGTGGTCGATGTGCAAATGCAAGGCAACCAATCGATGTTTCTCTCTAACATCAATGTTTCTCTCTCTCTCTCAAATCAATAAATATATCCTTGTCCGGCCGGTGTGGCTCAGTGGCTGAGCGTTGACCCATGCACCAAAAGGTCACCGGTTCGATTCCTGGTCAGGGCACATGCCCAGGTTGTGGGCCTGATCCCCAGCGGGGGGCATGCAGGAGGCGGCCAATCAATGTTCTCTCTCATTGATGTTTCCATCTCTCTCTCCCTCTCACTTCCTCTTTCTCTAAAATCAATAAAGGCAAAAAAATTTTTTTAAATAAAATAAATATATCCTTGGGTGAGGATAAAAAAAAATCATTAACAGTAAATAAAATAAAAAATTCAGTTCCTCACTCATGCTAGCCATCTCTCAATTGTGAGATAGTGGCTGCCATTGTGTACAGCACAGTTCTAGAAGGTACTATAGAACAACACCTTTATAATTTCAGAGTTGGAAAAGATTTCATACCCAGGATACAAAATCAATAACAATGAAGAAAAATATTGATAAATTTGGCTTCATTAAAATGAGTACTTCTTTTTATCAAAAGATATTTTAGAGAACTGTGAGGGGTTGGGGGACGGGATCCAGAGGAGGTTGTCAATGGGGAAAGAAGGAGAAACATCTGTAACAAAAATTAATTTAAATTTTAAAAACCAAAAAAAAAGATACTTTAGACTTTAGAGAGTGAAAAAGTGAGCTGAAGACTGGGAGAAGATATTTACAGATTATTTATATCCAGAATCTACACAGATTACAAATTAATAAGGAAAGGGCTGTCTACACAATAAAAGTGTGGACAAAACACTTGGATAAAGACTTAATGCAAGAGAATATAAACAAGCATGTGAAAAGTAGTGCAACATCATTATCAGGTAAATGCAGGTTCAAACCAATAATGAGATACCACCACACCTCCATAAAAAGAGTCACATTGAAAAAAAGCAAAACAAGGCTCTGGCCGCGTGGCTCAGTTGGTTGGGTGTTGTCCTGTACACCAAATGGTTGTGGGTTCAATTCTGAATCAGAGCACATATCTGGGTTGTGGGTGCAATCCCCAGTCAGGGTGTGTGCAGGAGGCAACTAATCTGTTTCTCTCTCTCTCTCTCTCTCTCTCTCTCTCAAATCAATGAACATATCCTCTAGTGAGGATAAAAACAAACAGACAAAAAACAAAACAGACTTTCCAGTGACAAAGATGTGGGTCACTTGGAGCTCTGATGTCCTGTTGGAAAGTATATACACAGGTACGATCACTTTGGAAAGCGGTTTGACAGTCTCTCCTAAAGCAAACCATACCTGCCTACCCCATGACCTGTTAATTCACTCCCAGGTATACAAGGGGCGGGCAAGTAGGCTTACAGTTGTGAGTATGCGAAACACAGAGTTTATTCTTATTATTATTTTCCATGAGAACAACCGTAAACCTATTCTGTACTGACAAGCTTCTCTCTTTGAACAAACTTTAGCCAAGCTCCTCTGAGCCCTTCTCTTGACTAGGCCTTAACCTTGGCTTATAAAAATTATAGACCCTCCATATAAATGATTTAGCCCACTCACTCCTTCCTACATTCAAAGACTTAAACACTAATACAGTTTCTAACAGCTCAAGGCCACATCCCTGGGATGAGCTCAGCCCTGCTTCAAGTACTTGAGAAAACTCAAGGCTGGCAAAAGAATGTGCTGTTTTAGCCAACACCTCCAGACAGGCCCCTGGCGAGCCACCCTTCCTGAGAGTTTACTAAAAAGGGCTTACCACTGAGAATCCTTCCTCTGTCCCTTTGAGATATATATGTGTCTCCTACAACTCAGGAGTGTCTTTCTCGAGAACCCGAAAGCCATTCCTGTGGAATGCAGTCATCAGGAAGCACAGAGCCTCTGTCTCCCAGGCTCCGTGGGAGGATGGAATCCTAACTTCAACAGTAACCAGCTAACAGACACAGCTGGCACAGTCAGCATGTATCCGGACCAACCTCGAACTTTTTTCACTTCCCTGACTCTGCTGGGCCCCTACTTGGCCCCTCTCCCTACTCCCTCATCCTCCCTGTAAAACACCATGCCTCCTCTGTAAACATTAAAGCTGAGCTCGGTTCATGCTAGACTCTCTGCTACATTGCGATAATTACTAATTAAAATCGGTCTGTACGACTTTAACTAGTATCTGGCTCTGTATATTTTTGACAGTACTCCAAGGAAAGGGTATGTATGAGCGCTCGAAGCTGCATTCCTCAAAATAAAAAGAACCAAAAACAGCCTAAGTACCCACCGACAGAATGCACAAATAAATGTGGCATATTCGTACACGGAGATAAAAACGTGGCAATGGGGAAGAATGAACCACTGCTGCGTCTAACTATATGGATAAGTCACATCCCCACACGCATAATGTTTAATGAAAGGAGTCATGCACAAAAGAGTAGATACTTGTATTAGTTTCTAGTGTTGTGGAAGCAATGAGCACAAATTTAGCAGCTTGCAATAGCACCCATTTATTATCTCACAGTTGTGTAGGTCACAAGTGCACAGCTCAACTGGATCATTTGTTCACCGTCTCTGCCATCAAGGTGTCTGCTGTGCTGGATTCTGTCTGCAGCTTCGGGGTCTCCTCCAGCTCATTCAGGTTGTGGCAGAGCTCAGCTCCTGTGGGTGCAGTCCACAGGGCCCTGCTTTCTAGCTGGCTGTCAGCTGGAGGTCAGTCTTAGGTCCTAGCGGCCTCCAGGTCCTCTCACAATATGACAGCTTCCTTCTTTGAGGCCAACAGGATCATGTCTTTCTCACACTTTGAATATCTGACTTCAGGAGTGGTCCAGTCCTTGTTAACGGTTCGCTAGATTGGGTTAGGCCCGCCCAGGATAAGCTCCCTTTTGATAAACTCAAAGTCAATTGGTTTGAAACTCAATTACATGTGCAAAATCCCATAACCTACTCATGGGAATGAAATCCATCATATTTACATTCCCACCATACTCAAGAGGACAAGATTATACTGGGCAAGCACACCAGGGGTGGGGAGAAGTCAGCCTACCACAATACTGAAGGATTCCATTTTTGTCGAGTCAAAAAATGACAAAAGTGGTCTGTGATGATAAGTCAGATGGTAAGTATTTTTGTTTGGTGGCACCTGTATTTGGGAAGAGGCATGAGCTAAGCTGAGTGCTGGCAATATTCCATACCTTGATCTTCGAAGTGATTACACAAATGTGCACTTTGTAAGAATTCATCATTTGTGTACTTAATATTTGTGTTCTTAATTGTATGTATGTTATACTGCAATAAAAAAGTATATGCAAAAATAAAAAGAGGTTCTCAGGGTACCTTCTTTAATTACACACAAGAATAGTAATTAGCATTAACATTGTTCGTATAAAATAGGCCCTGGTAAGTACTTAATTTATATCCCTAAGTAATTTAAACACTGATGCTATATATAATACGAATAGAAAAGTTGTGTTGTAAAAAATAAGAAAAATTAAATTAAATTTCAGCTGGCTCTTATTCAAGTGATCATAATTCAAGGTACTTCAATTTGAATGATTTTTGAAAGTTTCTCACTTTCCATCTGAGTAGTATTTTTTCTCTCCATTGCATGGAAGTATACAAGTTAAGTGTGGAGAGAGCAGGGTCTGTGTGTTTGGTGGGTTGGTCAGGGGTAGAGAGATGGAAGGAAACTAAAGGGTTCAATCTGATAGGTTAGATAAAATCTTAACATTGTTATAATATCGACCTAAACGCATCTGAGAGAAACACAAAGATTTTTTATGAGATGGACCCAGGCACAATTTTCAGAGCTGGTCAGCCTTAATCCTAATTCTATTCTTTATATTCCCATTTTGTTCGAAGCCAAAGAACTCACACAATTTCCTAATGAATATAAACATATGCAGCTGTCCATACTAAATCAGGAAAACACATTTACCCCAACTTATTGTAATCAGCATATACAGAAGTCATATAGGTATGGTATAAACGAACTAAAGGCTAATCTGACCTATAAATTTGATGCAAAATCTTAAAATATTAGGAAACAGAACAAAAAAGTATATTAAGATAATAAAACACTGTGACCAAGTGGTATTTATTTCAGCAATTGAAGGATGGTTCAACATTAGTAAAATGTATTACATAATTCACATTAATCAAACCAAGAAGAACATATTTACACAATCATCTCAAAAGTTATTAAATTAATATTTGATAAAATTTAATATACATTTGTGATGAAAAATAGAGTTGAAACTGTTAGCCCCCACCACCACCACCTACCTACACAGTGAAAATTTGGCTTGTAACTTAAGTAGACCCTTCAAATACTCAGATTCCCATTCACCAGGTGACCCTTGAACAACATGGATTTGAACTGCTTGGGTCAATTGGTCCAAAATCTGCATATAAGTGAACCTGTGCAGTTCAAACCCATGATGTTCAAAGGTCAACTGCACTTTTAATAAAATATGACTAGATGGCTATTTCCTTAAAATGATTAAATATGTCTGGCTCAACCCAGGAGCCAGAATCATGCTTAAATGGAGAAACATTATTTTCATTAATGAGGTGCATCCTCATTAAAGTTAGGAATGTAATAAGAATAACATTATGACTATTTTTATTTAATATTGTTCCTGGAGATTCTGGAAACCAAAGAAACCAAGGAAAGGAAACAAAATAAATTAGAGGTACAGAACTTCAAAACAAGAGGTAAAATTATCATTATTTTCACATTATGATTGTAGATTTTGGGGAGAATACACTGAAACATTTTTGCAAGCAAAGCAAATTCAGTAAAATGGATGGGTACAAAATGACTACACAGAAATCAATAACTTTCATGTACACAACTAATAGTAGTAAGATAAAATAAAAATATCTTATTTACAATAGCAACAAAAAATAAACATATCTAATAATAAATTTAACAATAAGTATACAAAAACTATTTGATATAAAGTTTAGACTATTCCCGAGGATCACAATAACAGATATGAACAAATAAAAAGTCAGTTCATAGCATAAGGTTGTAAATTCTTTCAAGTTAGTTTGTAAAAAAACACTTGTAGGATTTTTAAAAATATAGACAAAGCTGATGCTAAATTCATACAGACTATCAAACAAGCAAGAAGAGTCAGGGAATTTTTAAAAGAAAAGATCAGTAATAGAATACTTTTTCTTCCTGATAGTATAATACACAAATTTAAAAAATATATATATGAAAATAATTAAAACAGTGTGGTACTGATATATAACAGATAACTCAATAGAATATAATAAATGGTGTGGAAATCAGTCCAAGTATAGGAATTTGTTATATGATAAAGATGTCATCTCACAGAAGAGAGGAAAAAGATGAATTATTCACTGAATTATTTTAAGATAACCAGGGTGACGTCTAAAAAAAATAAGTTTGGATCCATATCTCAACTTTTATACTAGGAAAAAAAAGTTAATATTTAAATGTACAATAATTAAAAACAAACAAAAGACTAAAAGAAACTGCAAGAAAATTCTTCTATAAACTTGGATGAAGCACTTTCTGAACTATATCTAAAGCCCAGAAGCCATAAAATGAGAAATTGCTTATGACTACTATATAAAAATAAAAATTTTATATGACAAAACAACCATAAACAAAGTTAAACACTAACAAGAAACTGAGGAAAGTATTTGTAGTTCAAAGGGCTAAATTTTCCCTTTAACAGAGTCCCCACATATCCTTGATAAAAATACCAACAACCCAACGGGAAACTAAAGAACAGAAACAATAGTTCACAGAGAAAAGAAATATAAATGACTAATGAAAGATGCCCAATCACTTATCAGAAAGGTAAAGACTAAAAAAAAAAAAAAAGGTTGGGTAACAACCCAGTTAGCACCGTCTAGAAACCGCACCCTCGTGCTCTGCTGGGAGTGTGAGCCGGCACCCCTTTGATGGAGGACAATTTGGCAATATCTATCAATATTCTCAATTCACATGTCCTTTGTTCCAGCACTTCCATTTCTAGGAATTTATCCTGCAGATCAATTCACCCATATGCCTTGTGGCCCAGGTTCTTAATTATTGTGCACGTCTACAATAGCAAAAGATTTGAAATGACTTAAACTTTCCATCATAGAGGACTGGCTACATACATAATGGCACATGTGCACAATGGAATACCATGTAGCTGTAAAACAAAGGAGAAAGCTCTTTATGTACTAATACAGAATGATCTCCGAAATAAAAGTACAAAAAAGTCTGTACAAGGTGCTAGCATGCTACCATTTGTAAAAAAAAAAAAAAAAAAAAGAATATAACACATAAATTTGCTTGTGTATTCATAAATTCTGTCTGAAAGAAAGCCCAAGAACCTGATAATAACATCTGTCACTGGGGTAGGACCTGGAAGGCTCAAGGACAAGGAAGGGAGACAGGACATTCTGTGCCTTTTGTACCCCTTTATTTTGAACCACGAGAATGTATTATCAAAAAATGCGCAACACAGAAAGTGTACAATGTGATATAAAGGGTGTAGTTACATTTCAGCCTGTCCATGCTTATCCTGAACTTGGCTGAAAGTAAGCTCTCTTGTTAAATCTGTACAGCTTTTTGACTAAGGCACCAAACAAGAGAAGTAATTTTTTTGCTTGAAAACCTATGTTCCAAAATAAAAGTTAAATAATAAAATAAAACATCAAAAAAGTAAAGAAAAACAAAGTTGCTCAACAATAAGAATAGTAGAATCAGTTTGTTTAAAAGCAGCCAAACAAATATCAACAACAAAAAATTAATTGTGTGAGTGTCTCTCTTAAGATACACACCAAAATTTTGGCGAGGAGGAAGAAGTGAGAGAACACGATTCTCTCTTTTTTTAGATATTTCCATATTGTTGAGTTATTCAGATTTTTTAATGTATTAATTTTATAATTTGAAAAATTAGAAACAGATTTATTTTTAATCCTCACCCAAAGATATTTTTCCATTTATCGTCAAACAGAGTGGGAGGGAGAGAGAGAGAGAAACACTGATGTGAGAGAGACATGCTGGGGGCCAAACCACAACTGAGGTACGTGTCTTTGCCTGGCATCGAACTCATGACTCTTTGGTCCACAGGCCAATGCTCCAACCGCTGAGCCAAACCGGCCAGGGCTAGAAGCAGATTTAAATATAAAAGCCTAAAGTTCAATAGGTAACTAAATATACATAAACATGTTTAAGTTAGTAATAAAAAAATATAAGTTTAAAAGAGACACCATTAAGAGAATTTTTTTCAATTACATTTTACATTCAATAGTATTTCGAGGCTCCATTTTTTCACTAGTAAAATAACAATATTTAAAAAAATATAATATTCAGTGCAGAGTGTGGTGAAAAAGGTACTTTCATACATTAGTGGTAGAATATAAATTGGTACTTTTCCCATGTTTTAATTGAAATTTACAACCTAGTTATACGAAATAGCACAGAGAAATCCCATGTATCCTTTACCCATAGTGTTCTCTTTTAAAGAGTAATTTGTCAGTGTAAGTTGAAAATCTTAAAAGTATTCACATTTTCATCCAGAAATCCCATTTCTTGGAACCTATCCTAAAAAAATAATTCAAAGGAGAGAAAAAGCTACACGCATAAAAATGTCCACCCAAGACCATATGTAAAATATAAATATATTCATATATATAATTTATATATATATATCTCTATATATGTGAAGCCATAAAAATCAGTTCATTAAATAACATAGCCACTAGATAGTATATTAAATCACATTTATGTAGGCTATGAGGTAATAGGCTTAATACCTATAATATAATGTTGATTTTAAAAGATACAGAATTCTGTGTACAACCTAGTAAAAAATATTCATATGTGGACAATGAGGGGAAAGTGGTGAAATTATGTTTACTTGTCTGTTCCCAAGCTTTCTATAATATAATCTCAAATTTAACTTTTTCATATTTTTCAAGTTTTCCTACTTCTGTCAGAATTTAATTTGAGAAGGAAAACAGAGGAAAAGATGCCTGTTTATGAACAGCGACGGCAACTAACTGCCCAGCACGAACGGCGGACTTGGGTTCGGAAAGGGCCACTTACCTGCGTCCCGCTGCGGAGAAGGCGGAGGGGCCCTCTGTCCCGGGGCACCGACAGGCGGCGCCCGCTTCTCCAGGGGCGTGCTGTCCACCGGCTGCACCTTCCCCTTGGGGATGCTAAAGAGGTCCCGGAGGTCCTTTCTTTGTCTGGATTCTTGGAGGGAACTCTCAAAAGATTTGTCTTTCAGTCTGAGGGAGGAAAAGAGTGAAGTTTTTCTCTTTGGACTCCTAGAAGCATCTGGCAAGGTCTCTTGCAAACTCACTTTCTCAAGGAGCGTGGGGACATCTTCCATCTTGTTGCAGGGCGGGGACGCGAACCCGGGAAGCATCTTGGACGGGCGGTTGGGCAGACTGTGGGCGCGGAGGGCAGGGCCAGGGAGGCCAGGGGTGGAGGGCAGGGCGGCCCTGCCGGGCGGGGTGCCCAGGGAGAAGAAGGCGGAGGCCCTGCTCGCCATGTCTCTCCCCGCGGGCTGCTGGCTCCAGTCTCTACTGGAGCTGGGTTTCCGAAGGCTGAAGGAGCGCGCGCAAGCTTGGGGCTGGCTGGTGGGCAGAGGCGCTGACTCTGGCTTGATGCAGGCCTTCCTCCCACCTTCGGAGCTGGGGAGGAGGGGCTCCAGCGACCTCCGGATGGCATTGGCAATGAGCCTCAGCGGGGACTTGGGTGGAGCCCTTTCAGCTGGGGGCCCCCTCTTCTCCTGAGCGTCTGCCTGGGCCCTGGGGAGCAGCAAGGGGCAGACTGGTTTCAGCACTCGGCCTCCTCTGCCATTCTCGCCGCTCCTCTGGGCAAGTTGTGGCCCGGCCTCTGGGGGCAAACTCTTGGTGTTGAAGTCGTTCCAATCCAGCAGCCGGGTCTTCTGCTCCGGACTGAGGGCCAGCTTCTTCAGGCCCGACTTCTTCCCCTCCGCCAGCTCCGAGCCACCCTCCCCTCCCCTCCGGGAATCAGGGCTCCCTTCTCCGGAGTCTTCTCTAGCCCCAGGAGACAACTCTTGGTCTGGCAAGTGCCTGTCCTTCTCCCCGATGGGGGGTGGGCCTCTGTGGGGGCCTCCAGAGCCCTGACAGTCATCAGAAGCCATGTGTGCAGGGCTGGGTGGCCTGGGGCTTTGGAGGCCGTCTCCACCAGGCCTCACCAGGCAGTACCCCGCGCGCTCCAGCACCTGGCCATGAGGCAGATAGAGAGGGATTTCTTTGGGTGCTCCTTGGGCTCTGGCTCGCCTCAGAAAGATTGGGGTGGAAGGACTGAAATGACCTCTTGAGACCTGCAGGGCAAAAGAGAGCAGTGACTTAGAAATGTCCAGCATTTGTTTATACGAGAGAGGCACATCTCTCCAGAGCTCATTCCCAAAGTCAAAAGGAAGCCTGCCTCGGGTGATTTCAGGGGCAGCTCTGTTCAAATGGCTACCTTGGGACCTGCCGGGACCTGCCTGGAGCCCCTGGATCAGCACCGATCAAAGGCTTTTCTGGGTCTTGGTTTAGGTGGGTAGGAAGCCACAGGTAAGGCAAAGACATGGACAAGCTCCCAGCGATGGTGGGGCTGGCCTGGCCCCTTTGGGTGATCAGGCACACAGGGGAGGACAGGTCCCTCATGGCTCGCTCAGCCGTGGTCCCTACTATCAGACACGTTCCACCCACAGGTATGTTCCTTCGACTACCAAGAAACCAAGCTTGTTCCTCAGAGCCTACTGAAGTAAGGAGAGTGCTACTCTTCTGGGCTGGGCTGTGGTGGCCACGGGGACCTTCCAACGACTTTGCTAACCTGACTCATGCCTGGTACCACCAAGAGAGTTGTCGTTTCTAGCATGCAGGGACTTGGCCTTTGGGAAAGGAAGACCACAGGTGGACTCTAGAAGGAGGGCTGTGCCTGCGAGAGCTCTGGCCAAGGGCAGGTCACGGGACAGCAGCTCTATAAGTACACGTGCTTGTCCGTCGTGTGCCCTGTCCTTCCAGAGCGCAGAGCAGGGCCTGGCAGGCCACAGAGACCTGATGAACTCAAGTTGCAGGAAAGAGTCCAGCCCTGCATTTCCCAGTGATACCATTTTCTATTCAAGGAAAATGTTGCTTTCAAGGTTCTCAGCGTCTTCCAGAGGCACCCTTGGGTCTGTGCCTGCCCTCCTGCAGCTGCCAATTGCTCAACGCCCTCAGGGAGGACCTCCAGGTCACAGCCATGTCCTCGGGGAGGACCTCCAGGTCACAGCCAGGTCCACCCCTCAGCATCCCGCAGCCCCGTCCAGACCCAGGCCCCGCCCAGTGTGCTGAGTGAGTGAGCCAGAGGCTGCGCCCTGGGGGTGGCTGAGAAGGAGCAGGTGAGCTGTGAAGGAGGAGCTGGGTAGATCCTTGACAGACCTTCTCTCCGGCCCTGGCTTTGCACATGGGGCGGCCTGTCAGTGCTAAGAAACCAGAGTTGAGTGTTGAAGTGGGGGCAGGAGAGGCAGCTTACTTTCCACCGCTGTGCAGGTGCTGAGACGGACTTACCTGCGGTGGGGAGGACCTGCCCGGAACACTGCCTGGGATGCTCCCTGGAGAAGGTGCTGGGGAAGGCGAAGCAGAAGACAAGGAGGAAGCAGAATCAGAAGGGGAAGCTGCCTTGGGAGATGACACGGTTATTTCGTTGTTCACTGGCGTCACACCTACCAAGGAAAGGACACTCTACATTACGGAGAGGTTCCTACCTTATTTCATCATGGAAAAAGGAGGTTTTAAGTGAAGCATCAACTCGATAAATGCAGAGGGAGGAAGATGTCAGAGATGGGTCTGTGGCCCCTGTGCCCAGGACTGGGACTTGGAGGGACAGGGGGAAGAGTGGCAGCTCCTATAGGGGAAGGGGTCCCAGGAAGAGAGGTCTAAGAGCCGTTGCGCCTCTCCCTCCTGCGAGAAGACTCCGGAGCTACCACGAAACAGGAAGCCCCGGGTGTTTCTTAGAAATGGACATCTACCGCTGCAGCTCCCTGAAGCCACGTGGCGGGAGGCTGGGGCCCCCCAAGGCCACTTCTCACAGCTACAGGACCATTAGCTGTGGGCACGGACAGGCAGCCACTGCTGGTGCAACAGCCCTTCTTTCCCACGTGTGTGCTCAGGAGCTCTAGCTGAGATGGTTAGCTCGAAATTTTAAGAGAACACAAAGGAGGGAGGTTATCATGAGCATCAGATCATCTGAAGCATATGGAGCGAGGTCCGTGCCAAGCTCCTGTTGGTCAGGACAGAAACAAGATGCAGTGGATGTGCTCAGAGCAACATGAGAAAGGAGTGTGCAACCAGGCTGAGAGGACGAGCCTGATCACGACTCTGGGAGCTGAAATCAATTAGAATAGTGACAGCAGAATCCTGACAGTTGTAGCCGATGAGATCAATCTTGTCGTCTCTCTCTCACCATCTCCCATGAGTGCACACACTCACACACATGCATGCACGTGCACACATATGCACACACCCCCTCCCAGGAACCTTAAACCTAACATTGCAAGCATTTTGTTTCCATATTGAACCATTTCAGTAATCTGCCCTCAAAGGGATTCAGAAAATGCCATGCTCCGCCTCCATGTGCCTGCTCCGTGTCTGTCAGCCGAGCCAGCTCTTCCGAGAACCTCCCAGCACAGAAAGGCTGCCCAGCACCACTGTCTCCAACTACCCACTCCCGTCAGACTCCCTGCTGACCCGTTCCAATTTTCCCCCAAGGTGTTCAGCCTTCTGATTTCGGCTCACTTCCCAACTCAACACAATCCCCTGGCCTCAGTTTCCCTAAAGCTGTGGGGAAGAAGCTATTCCTCTGAGACCCACCAGGCCAGGCTAAACCCAAGCATTGACCCAAGAAGCATTCCTTTAAGTTCATTTCCCAGCAGACCACACGGGATGATCACTATTCCCTCCCGCTTTCCCCACACACGCAAGCCCGTCAGAGCAGGGGTCCCGGGCCTGGCTGAAGAGATGGCCGCCACACACATACAGTCGCAAGGGAAGCCCTCCAGCATGCTTCGGGGGGAGAGATAACTCAGGGGAACAGATCCGAGGGGCCAGGAAGGACCTGCTGGGGAGCATGACCACCAGCTGCCAGGAGCTAGCACGGGGGAGGCAGCTGGCCTGCCACCCAGAGCCCCAGCTCAGCCATGGACCTCCATCTCAGCCCACAGTTAGACGGTTCGAACCTAAAAAGGCAAAAGTTGTGAGTCATTTGTTGCCTTGTTTCCTGGGCTCAGCTTGCCAAATTCCTGCCGAATTCCTTCTCCTCCTCTTCCTCGCCCCCTCATTCTCCTCTCTGCCACCTCCCAACTCCGACTCCTGAGCTTGTCTGCGTCCCTTCAGCTCAACATACTGTGTTTTTGTTCCCTCAACTCTCCAGGGACCTTCTGACAGAGCCAGGGACACCTTGGCAATCCTGCCGGGAAAGTTTGGGGTTCACAAGGTCATGACCTAGGAGCTGCTCCATCTCTTCTCCTTCCCAGTCCCCACCTCAGCCCAGCCAGTGGGGTGTCTGGCCACACGCGTTCCTGCCGCACTGTCTCCAGGAGAGCGTGGGAGGGCTCGAGGAGTTGGGGCTAACGGGACACCTGCCATTTGAGCCGCTGCTTGGGAGGGGTGCTGCCCGGGAGAGGAGGGTGAGGCCAGAGCAGAGCGGAAGGTGACAGGGAATCTCACCTGCCGGGGGGGCTAATGTCTTTGGGCTCCCTCAGAAAATGGTAAAGGGAAGCCTGGAACCCCATCTCCTTTACATCCACATCAGCTGCCTGACACTGAGCAAATTTCTTCACCCCCCCATTTCCCCGACCAGAAAACCAGTCTGCTGCTGCTTCAGAGGAGTTAAAGAAGTAACATGAGATAAAGAGACTGCCCAGTGTAGGAGGCAAAAGCTACATGCAGGCCAAATAGTCATTCTGTCTCCTCTCCCCTCCCCATGCGCACAAATGGTGTCGAATACAGACATCGCTGAACTGCTGACCCGTTCCAGAGGGGGCTGCACACCCGTGTGGACTCGGTGAGTCTCCATTCACCAACTCAGACCCTTCTCTGCTGGCCCTTCCTTTTCATTAAAACCTGGCATGGCCCAGCAGGGCTGCCCTGCCCTGTGCTGCTGGCCCTTCAGCTTCCTTTGTGCAAAGGGGGCGATGAGCCTGGATTACAGCCCCACATCCCGTCTGGACCCTCTGGCAACGGTGACCTTTCCCCTTGATCCTAGAGATCATTCTGGTGAACATGGCCAGCTGTGGGAGGGTGCCGAGGGCAACCACACAGAACCAGCTCTTTGGGGGCAGGGAATGGACAGGGGAGAAAGCACAGGACCAGTCTTGCTCATTGGGGTTTCCTTTTGGGTAAAATGAAAGTGACCAAGAAGATGACTCTAGTGGTTTTCAGCTCTGAGGAATTTTAAAAAGACTGGGACTGCAGGGCGCAGCTTCCCAGAATTTTGAGCTCAGGCAATGACTCAAATCCTCCCAAAGTCTTGGAGCGCCCTCTAGGGGTCATAGCCTAAATAGTCCTGAACCCTTGTGTTTCATTTGTTTCTGCTCTCAGTCCAGTCGCTTTCTTCCCTGGTGTGTCCATTCATTTGTACACTCTTCATTTATAAGTTCATTCATTTATTCAGCAAGGAAGGACTTCATGCCTCTTTTGGGATAGGCCCATGCTAAGCACTAGCCCCAAAGAAATAGTATGAACTCAAGGCCTGCCCTCAAATCAGCTTTTACCAATACCAGATACTCCTGGGATCACTAAAGGCAGGGCTGAGATCTCAGGCTCATCACAGAACCATGCTGCTGGGTACCAGTTCCCCTGTCTGTGCCTCCGTCAGCAGCCTGGCCCCGCGGTGACGGCCCCCACCAGACTCCCTGCTCTCAGGCCAGAGGGGAACTTCGTGAGGGCGAGGACAGGCTCCCCAGCACTGGTGGCCTCAGTACAGTTGACTACAAGCCCTGGGGTAGAATCTGCACCCAAACGGACCCACCCATGGAAGCAGAGGTCCCATGGTGGGGGAGGGGCTGCGGTGAGTTGGCTGGTGCAAAGTAAACATTGATGTTGAGTAAACATTAATTGGCTCCTTCTCCTCACCCTCATCGCCTGGGGCTGTAAGTTGATTCAAGACTTATTTTAGGTTGTCTCAGGTGAAGTGCCCTGCCCAGATGGGCAGCCCTGATCCAGCTCCGGAGGCACCCATGTCCCAGCCTGACCCGGGTGAGAGAGGCTGCGGTCCAGGGGTTGCCGGGAGAATGACTCACGGGCCAGGAGTCATCGCTGACTCAGAAGGAAGGAGTCAACCAGATTAGCGCTATGTTCCAACTACAACAACACTTCTTTTTTAGAAACCCGTGTCTAACCCAGAGCTTTCCAGGCTTCATCTCTCCTAGAGCAAGGCCTGGAGAGGCTGTGTAGGGGCAGGAAGCGGTGGAAGGCAGCGATGGATTGAGACTTGGAAGAGTCGCTGCCCCTCTGTCAGGCTCAGAGAGGGACTCCCTGCTCTGTAATAGCTGCACCTGGAATGTGGGCAGACCTGGGATGCGGGGCAACTGTGTGTGGTCACTGCGCCCCCTGGTGGGAGCATGCTGCCTTGGTATCCACAGAAGGACCTGGTCCTCACCTACCCCCGCTTTTCCATGGGATTCAAGGATCACAGCCTGCTCAGAAAAAGGAGCAGGGCAGTGTGTATTTGTGTATTTGTGCATCTGTGCACACTTGCTTGCAAACATGCATGTGTGTATGTGTGTGGCTCCCTTCATTGCTTTGCCCATAACCGCATTAAGTTAAGCTGATGCTCCCAGCCCAACCCCAGGGTACGGAATCAAAACGTACAGTGACCCTGGGCCTCAGTTTCCTCATTGGTATTTCAAAGAGCTTGGAGCTGATGCGATAAGTCCCCCTCCAAATGTAACTGAGTCCTAAGGCGCTATGATTCTGGAGTGGGGAGCTGAGGGGGGAGGGAAGGTCCCAAATCCCCCAGGAAATGCTTCCTCTCGTCAGCAGCGGAAATAAGGTCAACCTAATATTTCTTTCCCTGCCCCTCACGTCCAGAAGGCAGGTCGGGAGGCCATGTCAGGAATGAGAACAGCTGCCCTGAGAATTAACCAGGGAAGCGTGCCGCCCGAAAGCCCACCCCCGCCCCCCGGAGTTCATGACTCACTCGGCTGGAATTTTCTTCTCCAGCTCTGGTATTTGCTGGGAGTCGGGGACTGGAAGCTGTTGGCCCGTTGCAGAGCTGTAGTGAGAAACAGAAAGGGGCAGGGAAGGTGGGGAGGGAGAAAGAGTCTGTTAAACATGTAGAAAAAACAGGGAGTTTTCTCCTATGGTCCATCTACCAAAAGTTAGTTGGCTAATGATCATAACTGACTGAACCCCTTCCTTCCCTCGGACGGCACCTTCCTGTCCCACAGCACACACCCCCAGTTCCCACTCAGTCATTCATCAAACACTCACTGAGACCCTGCTATGGGACAGGACTGCCACCTTTCAGAAAGTGCCTCAAATTATGAGCCAGCATTCTAAACTGTCCATCACTAATAAGTATATTTAATATGTGTACACGGTTATATGCCTACATGTATACACATATACATACACGCCCCCCCCCCACACACACACACACTGGTTTTTAGCAGAGCAGTTCTTCAAAGCTGAAGTCTCACATCAGTGTCCATATCGGTACTAAAGACGGAGCCGCTGTCATTGAAACCTGGGAGCTGCAGGAAGCTCTAGTCTCTCCCCCCTCCCCTCAGAGCCCCGAAATCCGTGGGGACCAGTTTTAACCGAACCTCTGGACAGTCCATTGCCATGAACATCCTCTTGGCCTTGGCTGCAATGGAGACGTTTGCAGGAGGCTGTGAGTGGGCACGGGGGACCTTCTGCCCAGCAGGGCCTTGAGGAATAGCCGAGAAAAGGAACATCACAGGCAGAAGAAGATTCCCACACTGGGCACAGATGTGGCCTCAGGCTTCAGGTCCCTGTGGCGGTTCCATCACAGTCTTGACAGAAAGAATGGGGGTGATTCATGTCTGAATGCTCACCCAGGTGGGACCAGCGGCGTGGAAGGAAGAAAGGCCACGGGAGTGACTGGGTGTGGGGAGAGTGCAGGGACGGCCTGAAGCAGGCCTCTCGGAATCCGAGGCCCAGCTGGCACTGCCCTCTCTCTCTGTCGCGAGTCCTGGATTCCACCCAGCTCCCTGCCGGCTCAGAGCTGGGTGTCAGCTTGCCAGCCAGGATGTGCAGCACAGGTGTCAGCCACAGCCCGGGGGCTTCCTTCCCTCGGGACAAGATCCTTCGGCCCTTCAGCTTCTCGGCACCCCTCCCTCCCTTACTGCATCTGGAGAGGACTTGAGCCTGCTCTGGACGGCGGGTCACCACCCCACAGGCCTGTTTTCATAGTCACACCCATGGGTTTGAGGGGAGCCTGTGTGGACAGGCGCAGGGTGCAGTCTGCCCGTCTCCCCAACACAGGATGCACAGTCTGCCTTCGATCTTGGTCTACTTCCTCCCACCAAGTGCAGGTCAGGGCTTTCCAGACTGGCTTCCCCGCACAAGGAGCAAGGCAGCCTCAGGGCCGCCAGCCTGCCGGCCCAAGTCAACTCATCATAGCTCATGGAGAAACTACTCAGCATGGAAGAGGGCTTAAGGCTCTTGCTGCTTCTCCTTAGCTTCAACTCTGTGGAATGGAGCTTATGAGAAATGGCTCAAGTTCACGAGAGATTTTCCCACCGCCTGTGTGTACAGGGCACACACGTACACATTTTACCACAGTAGAGTGGGTCATGTTGAGCAGAGTACAGCAGGGCTGTTCCCTTCTTTTTACCTTATGTGTTATTCCTATTTATTTAACGTATTCATATATATTTTAAGGGAGTGCTTTTGTAGATCTTAGACCGTAGGCATTGTGCCATAGGACTGATGATGCCATTTTATTGATACAAACTAGCAGTGTCCTCCATGGGCCACTGGGCCATCCTATTATCAAATTACAGGATGAACGACAACAACAAAAAAAGGGTTAAGACCAAATTTTCTAAATCAGAGTGATTTGGGGGCAGAGTGTCCTCCTTACTGTAGGAGGGTTATGTCCAGGAGCTCAGTGTACAGCTCGATCATGGCATGGCTTAGACGGGCATCTGTGCAACTTCTCCAGCCCGCAGGCCTGGGGAAGCCGCTCTTCTGCGCTTCCCACAGGGCTGGACTCGCCCACCCCCCGGCACAGAGGCATCTGGGGGCTGCGTGAAATGCAAAGCATTGGCCCCACCCTAGACCCACCAATTCCCAACCTCTGGGGGTGGGAGGGCAGAAATGTGCCTTTCAAACAAGGTCGGTGAGGATCACGAAACTAGGTGTTTCAGGGGAGCAGTACTGAGCGTTTTCTGTGGCCGCGATAACGCAGGGCTTGAGGTCTGTTTCACACCTTCATCTCGGGTGTGGTCTATGCTAAAGACCTTTGAGGAGGTGATAGGTTCCTTGATGAGCTGAGGTGGTCCCAGATTGTGGTGAAATGCACAAAACGTAAAAATGGCCATTGTTGTCATGGTAAGTGTCCCGTTCAGTAGTGCTGTGCAATCATCCCCACCACCCACCTCCAGAACGTTTCCCTCATCCCAAACTGAAGCTCTACCCCTTGAACAGCTCCCCACCCACCTCTTCCCCTGGCCTCTGGTAAGCGACATTCTACTTTCTGTCTCCATGAACTTGACTATTCTTGACACCTCACAGAGGTGGAAATCACACAATACTTGTCTTTTTGTGCCTGGCTTATTTCACTTAGCATAATGACTTCAAGACTCATTCACACTGTAGCATGTTCTTCGGGCTGAATGACATTTCACTGTGTGGCTACAGCACAGTTTGCTTATCCGATCACCTGCTGATGGACAGTCGGGTCGGCTCTCCCTTTTGGCGGCTGTGAATGCTGCTGCTATGAGCAGCACTGCACACACACCAGGATTCTTTTGAAAGCAATAGCTCGGTCTTGTCCAGCATTTTCTTGGCTTGTCTCTGAACCGCCCATCCAGGTGATTCACAAAGCTTCCAACACCCACAGCATGATGTCAACCCTACATTATCTGCTAACGTGACGGACACCAACCAGCCACAGTGTGTGGACCATGCCAGAGACTATCCGTATGGAGTGGTTTGCCTTCCAACGATCCCAACCAGGGTGGGTGAAGTTAAAAGGGACAGATGATTGCTCGAAAGTCATGCGGTCTGTCCACTTCGGTCTACTCTGTGTGGTGTTCTGGAATGAAACTGGACCGTCAGAAGCAAAATGCGTTGGCCACAGTGCCTTGTTCTCTCAACCCAACTCTGGGAGAACGGCTCCTGTCAGGTCCTGTTTTGGGGTCACGCCCTCGCCTGCTGGCAAGGGACGCCGCCGAGGGCTACAGCCTCGGGAGAGCCGCGGCTGCGTACTTCCCAGAGCCCCTGCTCGAGACGCGATCGGATGCCTCTCTCAGCATCGTCCATTTGTCAGGAGCTGAAACATTTCTCACGAGTGAAGCGTTGGAGGCAGAGGGTCCTGCCACTGCAAACCAACACACATTTCCCCTCACGGACAAGGAGGATAAAAACGGTCTGTTTCCCTTTTAATTCAGGCTGCCAGGAAATTCAGAATTGAATTTAGGATTCCCTGAGAGCACCTGTCCAGGCTACGACCATCCTCTCCGGGGGCTCTACCTCCTCAGCTGGTTTGTTGACCCTGATCATGAGGCTGTCTTCCACGTATGCAGACAGACAGCTTTGTTTTACGTCTTTCTCATAAATTGCCCCAACCCCCTAGCAACTGAGGAGGGAGGAGAAAAGGAGGCAAAGAAGGAAAGGCAGGCCAGCTTCGTGTTCTGAGTGAGGAGGCTGGAGCCGCCAGTCCCTTTGCTCACCTGTAAACCGAGACGGAGGGCCCACCTAGGCCTGGCAGCCCCTGGAGAGAGGCAGGCTGCGCCCAGCACCGCACTGTCCCTCCGCAGGTGCTAACCCTTCCTGGATAGCACCACACATGGCACTTAGCAAAGGTGTCCTTTGTAGAAGCAGGCTCACAGGGGAGGGTCAATTTAGAACTCCCAAGATTTTGGCCTCAGCCTTGGTCTTCCTGGTCCACCACTTTCATGGTGGTTCCTGGGAAACCACCCCCCAGGAGAACTTTCTAGGTTCCAGTGTCAATTCCGCTCTGGCCCACCAGAGGGCAGTGCAGGACAAGCTGAGCTTCCGCTCTCAGGGACGGCCTGGCCATTGGTCCTGCTGGAGGCATTTCTATTCACCTGTTCCTCCCACGCTCATTGCTGCTGACAAGTCAAAACACCCGTTCAAGGCCACCTGTATTAAACAAGCTGCTTCTAAGGGCAGCTTCCTCTGGTAGAGAGGCACCCAGCATCGGGCCAGGTACTAACTGGGAGACCTCAGAAAAACAGTCCGTTTGCTCACCTGTAAATTGGGCTTCACAGGACTTACCTTGAGGGTCCTGGGAGGATGAATGGGCATGTGTGGGAAAAGCCCGGCCCATTCCAGGTACTCCGTGAAAGTGTGTTTTTATTAGATCAGTGGTTTTACTGCATCCCACAAGCCCTGAGCCCTGGCAATGGCCCCGGGCGCTGTCTGGGGCACATGAGGTCCAGTAGCAGCTGAGCCCACCTCTCCCGTGTGGTGGGCTATGGAATGCCAGAGGGGCCCCAAGGAGATACAAAGGAGCAGACTACTCCAGGCAGGAGGGTCCTGGGCCACCTTATCTCTGCCTGCCTGTGACACACAATGACAGGCAGGCCCCTGCCAGCTTCCTATTTGAGATTCCAATGCTTCCCATGAAGGCAGTGGTGGGCCTGGGTCACCCCCAATTGCACCCCAGCCACCTAGTCCCAGCCTCACTGCCTCTGAGCCTGCAGGTCATATCTCCTGTCACCTGGTCCTCCATGAGTCAAAACTGGGGCTCTGTGCTCCTTCCCCACACCCCAGGACCAAGCAAGCCTGTCCCTGCAGGCAGGCTCTCTGCTCACCATGCAGAGCTCGGGGCCCCTCAGGGCACTGTCCGGAGGCTGCCCTGGTCAGGGGCTCCCTCAGGGAGCTGTGGCGGGTGAGGGGCTTCGGTAGGGGTGCGGGTTCCGGCCGCTGGGGTCTCTCCTCACAGGGCTCCGCACCGGAGGCCTCGCTGCTGCCGCAGTTCAGCTCAGCTTCAGAGCTGGAAGGAGGAAGAGAATGTGGGTGACCAAGGAGCCCTGCCAGTCACCCCCAAACCCACACTGTCCTACCTACCACTGCCTCCAGAAGACTGGGTTCTCGGCTGCATAACTGTGACCCCCCAAATTCATATGAAGTCCTAACCCCTAGTACCTCAGATTGTGACTGCATTTAGAGATAGGGTCTTTAAAAGGGTAATTACATTAGAATGAGGTCATTAGGGTGGGTCTTAGTTCAATATGACTGGTGTCCTTGTAAGAGGAGGAAACTAGGACAGACAGCCATTGTAGGAAAATGTCACGTGGCCACGAAGCTCACCTTCGACATACAACCTAAGGACAGGAGCCTGGAACAGATCCCCTTACACCCGCAGAGCCGCCCTGCCAGCACCCTGACCTCGGACCCAGCCTCCGGACCGAGGCAGCTCATCTCTGCCCGTTAAGCCTCCAGTGGTGCTCCCAGCAGCCTTAGCGAGCGCGCCCCGGCGTGGATCAGCGCAGGAGGCAGACGCCCAGCCCTGGGCAGTGGAGCACTGGTGTGGAGGCTGGTCCTCTGCCTGCACCCACCCCTGCGCATGACCTGTGAGCTCTCTGGGCAATGAGCTCCTCACAGGAGCCTGGTCCTAAACCTTCAAGCATTAATTCTGCTTGCCCCGCTTGCGGGCGGTGGGGGAGTGGCAGTATTTACGCGGGTCTGAAATGACCAGCAGGAATGCAAAAGGCAGAGACGGGGAAGCAGGTGTCCTGAGGCTCCAGGACAGGCGAGAAAGCGCAAAGCCGGCCAGACCGTGCGTCTCAGTCAGTGTGTGCACTCTCTCTGCATACATACCTCCAGTGTGCTGCTGTTTGGTCCCTGCCCCGTGTCCATTTGGTGGACTGTCCATCAGACTGGCCAAGCCCATCAACCCTGGCACCCCAGTCCTGTTCACCAGTTAGCCCCAGAGGGGGGCATGTGACATTGGAGGCCTACCTCGAAGTCTTGGCACAGGGGACGTGCATTTATGCGTATGGGCTGTGGCCCTCAGTGGCCGCGCATGGAGACCCCTCTCTGAGCACTGCTGTGACCCAGCGTGCAGGCAGCAGGAGCCCGCGCGTGGGGACCCCTCTCTGAGCACTGCTATGACCCAGCGCGCAGGCAGGCAGGAGGGCAGCTGTTTGAGTCTCTGCTCCAACCTCGCCCATCAGAGGAACCAGTCTGTTACTTAAGCCAGTCTGAGTTCTACACAGTTTACACGTGAATTCTTTGATCTTCCAACTCCCTAGGACACGGGAGCTACGATGGCCCCGTTTCACAGATGAGGAAATGGAGGCACAGAGAGGTCATACTGCAAGTAAGCAGAGAGAAGACCAGCTTCTGAATACTGTCCCCCTTCCCAACCCACGCTGTCCCCCCCTACAGTGGCCTGGGCATACCTGCTGTCGTCGCTGGTGACCAGCACACACACAGCCAGCACGTCCTGCCCAGCTGCGTCCTCCCCGGGGCTGATCCTCACGGAGGTCCACTCAGAGGGCAGGGGAGAGGTGGCTCTACCTTCCACAGCACCAGGCTCTGGCTCCGGGACACTCTTGGGCTTCTTGGGGGAGGTCGGCTCATCTGCTGAGAAGAGAAGAGGGTCTAGAGAGACGGTGGGCACGGGCAGCCCTGCAGGCACCTGCTCTGCCCACAGAGGCCTGGGCAGGCTGCTGGCAGGGGCTGGAGTGCGCCCTGGTTCCTCACTCCCTCCCTGGCAGCCCACAGCACTGGAGTAGGTGGGGTCTGCCGCCCTGCCCAGCTGACATGAGACTCAACCAGGAGGCCTGCTTTGACCAGGGGAAACCAGTGGATGCAGTGTGACAGGTGGCTGTTGGAATGCTGCTCGCCTCCACTCAGGCCTGCTGGTTTTCCGTAAGAGCTTGTCCCAGGTAACCACTGCCTCTTCCGCCTTGGTCCCTGGTTGCAGGCACACGGAACAGATCTGGAGCCAACCTACAGCCCGGAGCCTGGCCAATTCCATGAGAGCCCAGGCCACCCTTGTACCTGCACCCTGAGCAGGGCCACCCAGCCAACCCACAGACCTACGGACAAGAAAAAGATGCTACAAGCCACTCAGGGTTTGGAGGCTTGTTGCACAGAATGACTGTAGCAGAGACCTGACTCTTTGCTAGGCTTATAGCTGAGTACAGGTACGTGTACTTGTGAGCTGCATGTACAAATACGTATTTAGTCAGCAGATGCTACTGATTCAGGCCAGTGTTGGAGGGCCGGAGAGGAGTCAGCCACGGTCTCTGCATTCAAGGCTCTCTTCACGGGGGAGAAGAGGCATATTCACGAATATCTACGTTATAAGGTAGACCATCTAACAGTGAAGCCGACACAAGGAGGAAGGGGAGGGAGATCTGACTTCCAGGAAGTTAGTGCTTTGTTGAAGGCACCATTTGAGCCAGGCTGGAGGACAGTAGGAGCTGAACCCGGAGGAGAGGTGGGTGCTGCAGGGGGCGGACTTCTGTGAGCAGAAGCAAGGGGAAGCACTTCCTGCAGGGAACAGGTGTGGCTGGAGGGCAGGGAGTAAAAGGAACCGGTGGGAAGGGATGGCACTGACGTCCACCCCGAGGGCCTCAGAGGGCAAGGCAGAGCCCCCTTGACTGTGAGCAGCCCCTGCAGGCCTGGAAGAGAGGGACGCACCGAGCCAGCTCTGCATCACAGACAGACTGCCCTGGCTGCAGGACCCAGGAGAGGGGACCAGTGAGCAGCCCTACAGGTCGAGAACGTGCAGCTGGAGAAGAGGAGAGTGTGTGTGTGGGGTGGGGTCCGCGAGCAGCCTGGCAGGACAGGGCAGCTGCAGGCAGAGGTGACCTGCACCAGGCGGCGGTGGCACCAGGCCTTCGGCCCCCACACCCCAGGAGCCAGCCAACCGTGCACGGGACATCCCACGGGTCTGCTTCTCCCCTCCTCCTCCCGGACAGTTCTGACTTTGCCAGCAGGGCTGAGGCGTGGGACAGGGTGAGGGCTCAGGGTGGCATCCTGGGCCTTTGGAGGGGTGGGGACAGGCCTGACTGATGATCCCTCAGCACCACAGGGTCGGCCGGCCCGCATCTGTCACAGTGGAGCCCAGACATCAGTGGAGGGGTGGGAGAAGGTGGCACTAGAAGACTGAGGGGAAGAAGCTGATGCTCCCTCTGATCACCACGTTTCCCAGGCAAAAGGCCCCCAAGGGGGGCATGCTCTTCCTCTCCTGCCCCAAGGCCCAGCCCACAGCGTGTCTCTGGGGTTCAGTGCCGCTCCTCAAGCGTGCACTTCTAGGCACCCCTTTTGTTCCCGGTGGACCCGTCCACATGCACACCCCGGGAGTGCAGGGCACTAGTGCCGGGGACGGAGGTCATCAGATGGCAATGGGCAGCCACACTGGCGCACTGTCCGGTGCCCACGGGCCTCCCGCATCCTGGCAGCCTGAAGGGACAGGGTGCTCATCTCCATCTCGTGAGTGGAGGAACACAGGAGTGGGAGTCCAGAGAGTAACCTAGCCAGGGCCACCCAGGGAGCCAGCTGGACCGCCCCTGCGGGGACGCGGAGCAGCCCCAGGTGAGGGACCAGGGTGTGCGCCTCTGTGCCGCCGCCCCAGGCCCGGCTGCTCTTTGTCACGGACTGTGCCTTAAGTTGTCTGTGGTCATAGGGGAATCGGTGCTCCCGTGGGGCTGGGAGCGGCCCGGGTAGGGGTACCTGGGGGTGGGCTAGAACAGTCCCACACCTCTGGGCCAGCTGCCCCGGCCCCCCAGAGGGAAGCGAGGCTCAGGGCTGAGCACCGCCCCTCTCGGAGCTCGCCAGCCGCCTGCTCCCTGGGGAAAGGTGAGACCCAGAGGCAGAGCCAGGCAGTGTCCGATGTCTGTCCTGGCTCTCCACTCCCAGCTGCCATGTCCTGAGTCCCTTCCCCGCACGGCCGCTGCTGCAGAGTCAGGGTGACGACCCTTGTCCTGGTTCTGCTGGTGAAATTGTTTCTACCCAGCTCAGGGACCCTCCCACTCTCCCCCAGAGCCCAAGGAGACAACCTGTTCTCCTGTGTAGTAACCCCATTTTACAGATTAGGAAACTGAAGATCATGCCCCTTGGAAGGCAAAATAGAAGCAAAATCCAAGCTCCTTTCTCCCAATCAGCCAGAGGGCTCTGCGGAGGTAGCAGACAGACAGTGTCATCGTTCTGTTCAGGTTCCCCCTCCTGAGCCACGAGCCAACGCCAGCAGGACCTCCCCCAGCCCAAGTCGACTGCAGGTGCCTCGGTCTGAGGTCCAGGCCAGAAGGCAGAGCCGGCCATTCCTTTATGAATTCTACAAATATGTACTGAGGGCCTACTGTGTGCCAAGCACTGTACCACCTGTTGGGGTGATGAGTGGTCAAAAGAACCAAAGACCCCTGCCCTGGGGGAGTGTATGTTCTAGCAAGGGGAAACTATGAGCACACAATACACACAATCCGTACGTGAATTACGTAATAGGCTGGAGGGGATAAATGCTATGAAAAAAATCATCTCGTCAGGAAAAGGGGATCAGGAGAGCTGGGGCTGCAGGCTGCAGTGTTGAAGGAGCTCCCGCTGGGAGGGAGAGGTGGGAACAGGGGTTTGACTGAAGGGCAGGGTCAGCCGTCTGGATGCTGGGGAAGGGCATTCCGGGCACAGGGAACAGGCTGTGCAAAGGCCGTCAGATAGAGAGGAGCCCGGTGTGGCGGGGACGCAGAGACAGGAGGAGAGCAGGTCCGAGTCCCAGGAGCCAGACCATATTGGGCTAAGGCCATCGCAAAACGAAGTCCTGCTGGCAGGTGTCAGGAGGGACGGGGGCTCCAGTGCTGAGGCTGGGTGTCTGAAGGGAGGTTGGGAGATCAGAAAACTAGAGACAAATAGATGTTGTCTCCCAGACTGTACTGAGACCCCCATTTAGCTCCCAACCTGAAGACGCCCTGTCCGGTGCTCTGAGCCCCTGCTGACCTAGAAAGCCTGCCTCAGGACACTGCCCACTGCACGGAGCCAGGAAAGCACTGCCCAGATCTCCGAGAGCCCCCGCTGCCCCGCGTGCCCCTCAGGCATGCTCACCCACGCTGCCGGCACAGAGCCTGGATTGCTGAGTCAGCACGAAGGGCTGCAGTCAAAGTCCAGGGCTCTTCCCAAGCGCCAAGCCCGTCCCAGGAGCACCTGCCTCCTGGCCTGGGCCCACGGGACGCTCTGTTCCCTTACAGTTGAAAATCCGGCTCTAGACCAGCTCCCTGCTCTCAGTGAGCTTCTTCAACGTCAGCACCAGCTTCAAGGTTGCCATGAAGAGGCGAAGAGTTTACGAGATGCCCCACAGGAAGTGCTCGCCCCGTGCCTGGTGCGAGGAAGCGCTCGTCAACCACAGCTGTCCCCAGGGCCGGAGGAGCAGCAGTTGCTTCTTTTACTTATTTCAGGGATTAAAGAAAAAGCTGTGTGCCCTGGCCAGTTTGGCTCAGTGGTTAGAGCGTCGGCCTGTGGTCCGGAGAGACCCGGGTTCGGTTCCCGCTAAGGGCATGTACTTCGGTTGCAGTTTGTCCCCGGCCCTGGTTGGTCGTGCGGGTGGCAGCCACTCGATGTGTCCCTTTCACATCGATGTTTCTCACTCTCTCTCCCTTCCTCTCTCTCCCTCCCACTCTATCTGTACAAAAAATGGAAAAATATCCTCGGGTGAGGATAAAAAAAAAAAAAAGAAAAAGCTGTGAACATGAGTGAGTTCGCAGCAATAAAGGAGAACAGCCCACCCACTCTGCTCGACCCCCTCACGCCACTTACTATTCTGGCTGCACGGAGATCTGCTTCTTCTGCGGATTCTTTCCTGAGGCCCAGTCCCCTGGGCGGGGTTCCGGGCCAAGGTCAGAGGCCTCTGATGGATCGCATAATTGTTGCCATATTGCTTTCCAGAAGGGACTGTCCTCATGTACTTGTCCTCAATCTAGTTGCTAAGTTCATACATTTTTTTTCTTTTAAAATCTATTTTTTTTCTTTACCAGTTCAACGGGTAAAGCATAATCTGTTCACATTCTTCTTGTAAATACTTGCTTTTTCTTTTTAGCATTTACTTTTTAATTTGCTTGAGCATGAGCTGTCAATGCATGGTCTTTGCCCATTTATCACTGTTTTTTGTTTTTTTTTAATCCTTACCTGAGGACATTTTTCCACTTTTTGTTCAGACAGAGTGGGAGGGGGAGAGAGAGAGAGAAACATCGAAGTGAAAGGGACACATCAAATGGCTGCCACCCGCATGATCCAACCAGGGCCGGGGACAAACTGCAACAGAGGTGCGTGCCCTTAGTGGGAACCGAACCCGGGTCTCTCCGGACCACAGGCCGACACTCTAACCGCTGAGCCAAACCGGCCAGGGCTATCACTGGGTTTTTAATCAGCAAATATTAACTGATCAATGACAACTGTGCCAGGTGCTTTGCACGAACGTTTTAAATGCTGTGCCAGTGCACTTCTGTAATCACATCTAATTCAGACTCTCTTCTCCTTCTGACGGCCCTATTAAACATTTTTATTTTTATTGTTATATCCTGAGTTTTAAAAATGGACATTCCGATTTATGTCATGTTTTTCCTATGTCACTTTTTCTGCCCGAGGTTTCAAAGTTTAGAGAGTTACCACCCCGAGATCTAATCAACATTCAGATCTATTATTTTACAGTTTTAATTTTAAGTCTTTAATGTTTCAGGGATAAAGAATACTCTACTAAGCACTTATGTAAAATGTAACATGCAAAACAAAAACTCCCCCAAGCAAAAACACTACTTAGATAGGTGTGCCCACCTGAACTACGCTACATAAGCTGCTCTCCTGGGGAACCCTCGGAGACTTGGACGTGCTAATAAATCTGCGGGTGAGGGAGGACTGGCGTGACCAATCAACATTTCTCTAACTTTGTGCCCATGGAGCCCTTTATTCACAAAGCACTTCTTGGAGCTAGTGTTGCACTGCCCACTTTGGAAAATGGTGCTTTAACCCAACATCAAATAACAATATCAAAGCCAAGCCCTGGATGGTTTGGCTCAGCAATTTGAGTGTCAGCCCATGGACCAAAGTGTTGTGGGTTTGATTCCCGGTCAGGGGCATGTACCTCGGTTGCAGGTTAGATCCGCAGCCCAGGTCAGGGTCATTGGGGAGGCAACCAATTGATGTGTGTATCTCTCTCTCCCTCTCTTCCTCCCTCTCTTGCACTCTATCTAAAAATCAACAGAAAAATATCCTCAGGTGAAGATTAATAATAATATATATATATATATGCCAAACTATGTGCTCCGAGAGTGAGGACCTGGTCAGCTGCATTTCCTGCTACATTCCCAGCTCACCGCAGATGCTCAGTATTAGCTGAGTAAACGAAGGAGTGCATGTAAAAATGCACGAAACAAACCAAGTCTAGTATACAGTACCAGACACATACGTTCCGAGATGCGGGGGAGGTTGGGACTCTGTGTGGTTCGCTGCTACGTTGCTAGGGCCTAGAGGACGCCTGGAGCATGCTAGGCAGTCAACAAATACTTGACCAGATAAATGAATAAAGGACTGAGTGACTTGCCCAACCCAGCTCCTGACTTCAGTCCCTAACACCTTTCTTTCATGGGAGGAAAGGGGATCTCACGTTGGTCATAACCCCAGGCAGCTCTGAAGGCAGGTGTCTGCAGCTGGGCTGAGAGGCCCAGGGCCCCCAGAAACCCCCCTTTGGAGGTCAAAGGGCCCTCGTGAAGTTCACAGATGAGTTTTTAACGCCAGTGTCAGCAGCTCAGCTACACTCAGCCTGGCAAGGGAGGCATCCCCGCCCAGGGGGCGCTGAGGACCAGACTTCCAAAGGCAAGTGGGACTCCAAACCCTCCCTTTAAGGACAGCCTAGATGGTACCAGGGCCTGTCACGGAGCTGTCCTCGGAATTTCCCTGTGAGCAGAGCCTCGCAGCCTAAGACCCCGAGTCACTGAGTCTTTGGGGGCAGGACAGGTCTCCTAGGGTCACAGAAGGCTCTTCGTCTGGATGAGCACACCTGCCTTGTTCACTGCTGTCCGGAAACCGATGCCCGGTGCTTCCTCCTGGCCTTTCACCCATCACTCCGCTGAACCAGCATAACACTTCCAAGAGCAACCTCTGCTATGTAGGAACCTAGATGAGTATACAGCTCCTCAGTAAAGCGCTCCTGCAGGTCCATGGCCTGGCGTCTGCGGCAATGTGCCAGCAGCTGTGAAGACAGCCTGCCCCTCCTGGCTGAGGGGACACGGACCCTACCGGCTACGCCCAGCATTGAGAGCAGAAAGTACCATGAGTTTTCAAGAGAGAGATCCCAAAGCCTGGCCCAGGAGCATTGGGGACTTTTTCCAAATATTACCCTCGGGTAATATTTACGTTCAGAGTGCCCAGCGCAGCCCCAGAGAATCCCACGTCACCACGAGTGCAGGTCCCGCCAGCAGTTTAGGGAAGACTGGCCCCTAAACTAACGCCTGGGTTTCAGGTCTGAGCAGCTTCCAATGCAAAGAAGAGAGGAAACAATGAGCTTTATAAAGAACCATATTTATTTTCATTTACAGCATCAAATACCATAAATAAAGCTAAACATTGTTTGCTGTGTGCAAAATACAGGGTTCCATGTGGCACTGTAAATGATTGCTAAAGGTCACAAACATGCATTGCGATGAGATGGGGGGGGGGCTAGCTAAAGAGGAGACTGAGGGGGAGGAGGGCACTCTTTGGTTGACATTCTATAAAGGAAGGGAGACTCTGTAAGAGAAGATAAGACAAGAGCAATGACTTCGCCCTGGCTAGGATCTGCACCGATGCGGTGAGTGATGCAGCATGCGGGGCCGTGCAGCCAGGCCCAGAGGTCAGCGGGGCTCTGGGCCGCATGCAGGACAGACCCACTGCAGCCTGAACTGTGAGGCCTGGCCTACGGTAGTGCCGCTGTTCTTGGCGAGGTGTTTCTCTTTAAAAGCCCTTTGAATATCCTGCTGCTCCAGGTAATGAGTCAGCAGGGAAGGTGTGCTTGGAGCAGAGCCATGGGGGTATTGAAATTGGCCGCTCCAGGAGTGG
The DNA here is from genome assembly GCF_014108415.1 of Molossus molossus. Classification (NCBI taxonomy): domain Eukaryota; kingdom Metazoa; phylum Chordata; class Mammalia; order Chiroptera; family Molossidae; genus Molossus; species Molossus molossus. The sequence goes on along the minus strand of NW_023425348.1, from coordinate 55,354,525 downwards.
GGATGAACTGACTCATTCCCAAAGCCATTGCTGGCCTGTGACATGACTGCTCTAGTTGAGGCTGCTGCCTCACCCGAGGCTTCGTGAGCCAAGAGAACACTAAGAAGAGCCTCGGCGAAACCTGTGGGTCTATGGCATAGGCTGCAGCAGGGGAAGGAGTTGCTAGGAAAATTGTGATGACATGTTCACAGTTCAGAGCATGGACCGAGCTGGTGATGCAGCCTGGGGGGTATTTTTTTTAATCCCTCCAAAGAGTCGCCTCTGGTTTTGATCAATGACATTAATAATCTTTATAGTAGAGCCAATGTACGAAGACACTCGTATGCATAGGCTTTTTCAGAGGCTCCTAGAAAAAGGCTTTCTTTTCAAAGGGGACAGAGCCCCCTGTGGTACTGCCTCACAGTCCGGTAACCCTCCCAGAAGGTAAGCGGCTTCAAGTGCAACTGGAAAAGCATGCGCGCAGGCCACGGGAGCGGGGGCAGGGGGCATGCACCTGCTGTGGGCTGGCTGCCGGCCCAGAGGTACGTGGAATCGGAAACAGCTTTCCGGCTGAGCACCACCCCACGCTGGTCCCCCACCCCGCCACCAAAGGAGTCTGTTAGTACGCAAGACACTCACAGTTAGCACAACCAATACCACGGCGGGGAGGGGGGTGCGGAAAGCGGCTCGGGGGTTAGTCCCATCTCTGAAAATCGGCAAGAAAACCAGTCACCTCAGAGCAGAGTGTGTCAGCCAAGAAGTGGGTGTAGCACTGGAAGGCTGAAATGAACTGATGGCCACAGTGTAAGGTTGGAAAGAGAGAGACAGAAAAGAGAATTTAGTTTGGGGGAGGAAAAAGGACCTCGGCCAACAACAAGAGAAGACATGGGAATTGAAAACAAGGCAATCATTAAAAGGGGGTAAACGTCCCCAAACAAGTCACTGCTTGCTTAAGACCGATGAACCTTTCTGGTCGTGAGCAGCCCCTTAGCTACCAGAGTGGGCGTGTGTGGTTTGCATCTGCCACACTCCACGGCCCTCCACTCAGCTCCATGCGCCCTCGGGACCCCGCCCCCAGTGTCCGCTCGACTCGAGTGTCTCACAGTCACTCTTGAATCCAACGTGGAGGCTGAGCAGTGCCCCACCCCTGCTCCCCGGGATCCTCTGTGTGTTTGGTGCTGCCCACCAGGAAGGTTCAAAGTCTCAGAACATACAAACATCTCAGGCTTCTGACAGGCACACCCTGTCTCCCCAGAGTAATTCACACCAATCTCTTTATGTCCATAAACGACATTGTCCGAGATGCTAACTGTGGCTCCGTGGAACATTCCACAGAGCATCTCAGCCTGCCCTGAGCGGAGGATAACAGGGACACGGCCTGTGTTCACATCATGACCTGGGGCATTTACTTTCTGGGATCAAACATGAAATGAATCAAGGGCTCCTCCCACCAGGCCGAACATGGAAACCCCAACACAATTTTGAGAAAACACAATGCAAGTTATCAGACTGAGGCCAGTTCCCACAAGGACAGAGGTACCCATCCCTCTGTTTTGCCCGAGGACTTCAGGGAAGTGTCTGCAGAAATGCCTTCCCCTTCTTCTCACCCTATAGAAACTTGTCATCTCAAGAGCTCTGGCTCCAAACCCACGCCAGACTGCAGCCTTGCTGGGGCAGAGGAGATCTCTATCTAGGGCAGTAAGTGCGTAGTGCCGTCTCCGGCCAAGCAACTCTAGGTACACTGACCTTTCTGTCAGCCTCTCATTGTTCAGCCAGCGCAGCAGCTGTGCGTGTCTGGGCAGAGTGGAGTGGGGGGAACTCAGGCCTCCTCCAGATTCCCAGAAGGAAGGATGCAGGTAGGCCAATGCTTGTTTTTGCCCCTAACAGGACATATTTCTTTGTATTGGTCAATAAATAGCTTCCACTCCCAGCCTTCCCTGCCAATCAAGACACAGGTGACCTTCCCCCTGGAGGTCTTGAACATTTGTTTGCTAGGACAGTGTGAAAATAAATGATTTCTGACTGTCCTGACCAAATATGCACAGCGACTGAGTGGCTAAGCGGCCAGCATGTCCGCAAGTAGTGCTCACCGGTAGGCCTTGCTTCCCCAAAATAACACCCTGAGGTGCTAACAAATGCCCTCAGTCTCAAAGGACATGATATGAGGGAGCACAGACTTCCCTCAGCCTGACTGTTAAGGACCCTGAGTGGCCTTGGCCCTGACTGCAGCCTGGGCTGGGGACCCGAGCCCCTGGCCCTTGCCGCTGGCTGACACAGCTCCCCCTCAGCAGCGGCATCAGCCCGACGGAGCTCTGCATGGCTGGGTGCCAACGGGCTCCGGCCGCGGTGCTCGTCAGCGGGGCGGAAAAATGCTTGTTTGTAGCAATCTGCTCGAATGCCCCCCGTTCTGTGTCATTTGCCTATCATTTGGTATGGGGAGTGGGGAAACTTGAAGTCACTACTTTACATCAAAACAAGGGAGCAAAACAGTCCCCGAGAGAGGACATTTAATAGCTAACTACACACTGCCATGTGCTTTGAATGCTTAATTCTACTCTGTTCTTCTAAAATGATTATGCTCCCACATTGCCAACAATCGCCCCCTCGACAAGTGGCACCCAGGCATGTAAAGAAAGGCACTGGCCAGGAGATGGCGCACTCACTTCTGTCACGTGAGCGCCCGTCCTCAACGTGGAAGGCAGGGACGCAGACAAGGGGTTTGTCATGCGGGGTATAAACGGCAAACCCGTGTTTAGGAAACTCGACACACATGGTAAAAAAAATGCTTTCTTAGATTATTAAAAGTTAAATATTGAAATGTAAACCTAGAAATACAGCTCGCTTTGGCATAAAAGAAATACAAACTATAAAAAACATCCTTCATGTCGTGCTGGCGCCAGCACTAGGAGCAGACGGCCACCCTGACAAGGCAGGTGCAGGGGGCCAACTCTTTGGTTTGAGCTAATGAGTTAAAGACCGCTGGGCCGCTGCCAACGCGTGCCATCTACACTGAACGTGCGGAGGCCCTGGGCAGCACCCGTCAGTAGAGCTTGCCTGGGAAGTACCTGAGCACCCAGTCTCGGATGCTCTCCAGGGACTCCTCGGACTCCCGGTACATGGAAGCCAGGACCTCGGAGAGCACCCACAGGAGGGGCAGCCCGAGGCTCAGGAGCTCATACGTGTAGCAGTAGTTGTAAGCATTGTCCCTGAGATGCAGGCCGAGGGCGCGCAGGAGTCCCCGAATCCAGTTAAGCAGGCTCCGGGGAATGTGAAGCAGGCCCCAGGGCAGCCTGAGAGGCCAGCTTAGCGCCGTCCTAAAGGAGGAAGTGGGGATACCTGGGGGGCTGCCTGCCGGAGAGCCGAGGGCGGCGGCTGCACAGGAGCTTTCCGCGGGAGGGTCTCGCCGAGGGGCTTCCTGCGCCTTCCACATCCCCTCCTCCTGAGAAAGATCGCAGGGAGGGGAGTTAGTCCACGATTCTCACAGAGGACCCCTCCGACAAAGCAGACGCACAGAGCCAGTGAAAACTGAACTTGGCAGAACCAGCCCCCAAGTATCTCAGTGCCCGTGCAGGCTGAACGGGGGCTGAGCGCGGGCATGGCTGTCCCGGCGGCAGGTTGAACACAGGGCTCCCAATCCTTTAGAACACACGTCCTGTGACTTCAATCCCATCTCTAATGATCTACCCTAAGTGGAGAACGTGAAATATGGATACATTTGCACACACAAAAATGTTCACTGTAAAACTATTTATAAGGTAAAGATAGTAAACAACATCAACGTTCAGCAATATGGGACTTGTTAAATAACTTACTGTACCGACCCTTTTTGGACACTAGGAGGTGGGGTGAGAGCAGGAAGAGGGGGTCAATGGGGGGAAAAAGGGGGACATCTGTAATATTTTCAACAACAAATAAACAAATAAATGACCATTTTTTACAGGCACCAAAAATTACACTCCTAAAGAATTTTTAATGTCGTGGGAAACTGTTCTTGATAGAGTGTTGTAAAAATAGAAAGATAAAACTAGCACTAGGCGTCTGGCTAGGTGAAAACACATTCACACAGGAAGAAGTCTGGAAGAAAATGTTTGCTACAAAATTATGGTTTTCTCGGGATAGAGTGATGACAGGTAATTTAACTTTCCTTCTTTATATATTTAATCTATTTATCCATATCTCTACATTGAGCCTATATTAACTGTGTAATCAGAAAAAAGCTGTAAGTTGTGGGTCTTGGCTGGCGGTGGTGATTGATCAAGCCATGGAGGTATTTGCTAAGGGCTGCCAGAGGGGGCGCTATGACAAGCCCGCTGCTCATCACTGCTGACATCCAAGGGCCTGGGGAAAGGACTTGGAAATCTCAGCAAAGGTTGGCCCCACACCAGGCATCCTTACAAATAGCGCCCTGTGGTCATTTGGGGGAGTCGGGTGCAGCAGACAGGACACAGGGGACCACAGGGAGACAACCGGTAACTTTTGCATGGCTGAGCATCTCGGCCCATCCCTGGCACCTGGGAAAGCTCTTCTGAGCTTCTCATGAGGGGCCAGCCCGGCCTCGCCCCTGGGAGTTGGCCCCTGCTGGGACACCACAGAGGCCGGCCGAACAGACTGAGGCAGAAGGACCCCGGGCAGGGAGTTGAGTCCGCTTCTGCATCTGTGACCCTCAGTCCTTCCAGGGCCAGACGTGCTGTCCTAATGTGGAGGCCTGCCCAGAGCCCTTCCCCGCTTCCCCAGACTTTCCCGCTCGACGCACCTCTCTCTGTTGTTTCAAGTCTGCCCGTCGCTTTCGCTGCTGGCTGTTGCTTTTACAGTGAATGAAATGAGGCTTGCAGAAAAACTTGCCTGTAAAAAGACACACACACACACACACACAGGTTTTTCTCCTGGAAGCCAGAGCCACAGGAGACCTGAGACAAGCTCCCGCCACTATCTAGGTCAGAAAACACCAGTAGTGAAACCAAACCCAGGTCAGCTCGCACTCGGGACAGGGTTTCGGTCACCTGTCTTCCAGCGGCACCGAGATGAGCCAAGGACCCTGAGCTGCCTCCGAGGCTGCAGAAGGGGGCTCCTGGGGAGGGGCTGAGACCCCAGCAAATCCCCAAACTAAACGGAGGCCAAGTCTCTTCCCAAGACCAGTTGTCAAGCAGCAAAATGAGCAGCAACACCCTTTCTAGCTGCTCCTCCTTTCTGGGACCCCTGCGGGGGGAAGGCCAGAAACAGAGGGGAACAGAGATCGGGAGGAAAAGCCCAGGCCAAACACACATGGGGCCACTGGCCACTGCCCAGGGCCTTGGGCGCTTTGCAGAAAAGCCTATTTGCTCACTGTTACTTCACTGACAATAGTGACAGGAATAACGATAACATAGGAAAAACTCTTGCAGGACTCACAATATACCAGACACTGACTCTTCTAACCGCTCTGGTGAACTAACTCATCAGCCCTCACAACAGCCTCACGCTAAGTACTGTTATCACCCTGATTTTACAGGTGAGGAGACGGAGGGGCCAGGAGGTTACGGCACAAGCCCAAGGTTACACACCCAGTAAGGGCGACAGCCTAGATTTGAACCTGGCACCGGAGTTTGAAGGCCCGGAACCTCGGGCACTGTGCTTATTGCCTCTCGCTATATCTGACAGGGCCAGTACCAAGGGCTGAACATCAGAAAATAATCCCTCGTTCCGCCCTGGCCGGTTTGGCTCAGTGGTTAGAGCGTCGGCCTGCGGTCCAGAGAGACCCGGGTTCGGTTCCCTCTAAGGGCACGTACCTCGGTTGCAGTTTGTCCCCGGCCCTGGTCGGTCGTGCGGGTGGCAGTCACTCGATGTGTCCCTTTCACGTCGATGTTTCTCTCTCTCTCTGTTCCTCTCTCTCCCTCCCACTCTACCTGAACAAAAAATGGAAAAATGTCCTCGGGTGAGGATAAAAAAAAAAAAAAAAAATAATCCCTCGTTCCAATGAGTGCAATTCCTTCATCAATGACCTTGGATGAGCCACGTATCAGAATGGATGCTGCTATTCCGGTTATTTTTCTAATACGTACTTTATAAATAACAACATTCAGGTGCCGCCACCTACAGAATCCTTACTGCACAAGTAGTGTGGTGCTGAGCACATGTTTCTTTTTTTTTTTATCCTCACCCGAGGACATTTTTCCATTTTTCACTCAGATAGAGCGGGAAGGAGAGAGAAGAAGAGAGAGAAACATCGATGTGAAAGGAACACATCGAGTGGCCGCCACCCACATGACCCAACCAGGGCCGGGGACAAAGTGCAGCCAAGGTACATGCCCTTAGCGGGAACCGAACCTGGGTCTCTGTGGACCGCAGGCTGATGCTCTAACCGCTGAGCCAAACCAGCCAGGGCGAGCACATGTTTCTTGACCACACAGGGAGATGGCAGGTGGTGAGACTGACCGAGAAAACACACACAAAGCATGTGGCACTCAGTAGGTGCCCCTCAGGGCCAGTGCCCACCAGGGGCTGGCAGCTTCCTCTTCCCTCAGGAGCCCCTGCCCACCACAGGGTCCTCCCTCTGTCCAGAGGAGCGCCAGGCTCCCTGACCGGCTTCCCTGATGACACTGTACTGCCTGGAATTGTTGGGTGTTCCAGAGCCTCCAGAGGGACAGGAGCCAGGGCAGAGACCTGTGCTATCCCCGGGGGAAGGCAGTCACCTTCGTCGCCATCGAAGGCGTAGGCGGCCAGGCGCAGGGTGGTGGCACAGACGCTGCAGCGGAAACACTCCCGATGGAAGAAGTGGCCCTCGGCGCTCAGCCGCTCCATCACGTACACACGCTTCCTGCAGAAGTAGCAGGTGTCGCTGCCGCCGAGGCTCAGGGGGTACACCTTTCGCATCGTCTCCTGGAGGCACAGGCATCGGGAGAGAAGAGCAGGCGGTGAGGACTTACACTGAGTCTTTGGGTGAGAGGCCCGGGCTTTCAGAAACTCCCGCCTGACCGTGGGGACGTCATGGCTCCTGACACCACAGGTGCTGCAGCCGAGTGGGAGTGGGAAGAGATGCTCCCAACACAGCCCCCAAACTGCCCAGGCAGGTGGCCACCGGGCGGGCCTGGAGGGGCTGGCTGTCCCCGAGCCTGGCTGCCCTGGTTCGGGGTGGGGTGATGTCTCCTGGCCTAACGGAGTGGGCATCTCTCACGGACATGCCGGTCCAGTGACACCATCTCCAGGAACCGGTCCAGGGGTTAAGTGCTGTCAGGTGTACACATCCTGTGTACATCCTGCTCCCCTGCAGTCATTATGTCAGGCAGGGAAGCCTACGGCATCGGAACTATTCAAGAGAACTTGAAAGGGGAGCGGTGTGTCCCACAGCCCACCTGTCAGGCAAACTCCTGCATGGAAGGGGGAGGTGGGCGAGGGCAGGGGTGCACCTGGGCGACTCTCGGGGAATGTGCCAAAAGGAAACCACAGGAATTGTCCACTCAAATCGCTGGTGATGGCAGTGAGTATCCGCGACTGGAGAAATGGAGAATCCAAAGAAAAGGGGTGTTTCTCCATTACTGAATTCTCAGTCTAATGCAAAAGGACTACTTAGTTTGGACACTAAACATTGACGGTAAGGGAGGGCCTGGCCTCTCACCGAGTTCCCAGACTCAGGGACGATGCTCTCCCTTGTGAAACAACCCCCAAGGTCATTGGTGAGGTCGGTCTCCAAGGAAATGCAGCTTCCTTCTAACTCGGCTCCGATCCAGCCCATTCTTGGCCCCTCTTGTCCAGGAGAAGGGGCACCATGGGAGAGGGCCAGGCCACTCCCTCTGCGTCCTGTGTGCTCTCCCGGGAAGGCTGGGGCCGGAGTCTGAGGGGCAAAGCTCAGGGGGTGCATTCTTACCAGGTCTGGAGAGGAAGCCTGGGCCTTGGGTCTGTGATCATTCATGTACAGATTGACCAGGACTTCGGCTGCAGCCCCTATTCCGCTGGACACTTTCCCTACCGTCAGCTACCCAAGAGCAGAGGTAGAGAAGACAGACAAAGATAAGGCCAGTTAGAGCGAGAAGGACAACGAGGACAGGCTGGATGTGGGAGAGGGCTCCACACCCCATGCAAACAGCACCCGACATCCTGCGACAGGCAAAACCAGCCAGGAGCAGGCAGCAGGCACTCTAGAGATGGGGAGAAGGACAGAAATGGATCCCTGTGACCCTTGTTGAGCCTGGTGACTCACATAACTAACCCACCGGGGGTGCAGAGCCTTCAGAAGTCATGGAGTTCCTCAGTGCTCGGATGGGGTGAATGAAGCCAGAGAGAGGACGGATCCATTCAAGGCCACTTAGCAATACACGTGAGATCCAGGACTCTACTCCGGTCTCTTTACCCCACCCCCACCCAGGGGCTCCCCACGACCTCTCATCATCATCGGCTGGGACTACTTGGGCTGCTTGGCCTGGTCACCACCAAAAGGCATGTTTGCACCTGTGTTACCAGAGCCTCCAAAAGCCGGTGAGGCACAGAAGCCCAGCCAGGGAGACACAGAGCTGAGGAACAAAACCTCACAGACAAGCTGGACTGCAGCCACCTCCCTTCAGAGACCCTCCCCCTTGGAGGGCTGTCAGCTGCTGCTTAGTGGGCGAGGTGAAGACCCCGCATCTCTGCTGCTGAGCTGTTTTCAAGTTTAATAAAATGGGGATAACTGTGCCTGCCTCCCGGACGTGTGGTGGGAACTGTGGTTCCAGGAATAGAGAATGTGGCTGCGGGCGCTTGATCCCATGTCTCAGACAGATGGGACCTCCTCGGACTTTTTTACACAGCCTGCCTCTCCCCAGGGGCGGCAGCTGTCCGGCCGGTACTCCCCCTCCCTCAGCTCCCTGCACCCTAGCTGGCCCAGCCTGGGAGAGACTAGGACTCTGCTTTCAAGCACACCGTCTGTAATTTTCAAGATTTCACAAATGCCAAGAAACTTGGCTCCTGCTTCAAGAAGTGCTCAGGTGCACTAGCTGAGACAGCGTGCCGCTGTTCGCCCAGGCTCCGTCCCCCAGTGGCCCTCAGACGGGCTGTAACATTCTAAGAACTTTCTGGGTTTACATCAACATAGAGAGGAGAGGTCAGGTTGACCTCCCTGGCCACATGGCTCGCGTGGCCACCTCCACTGGCCCCGTGTGTGGATGGCTCCGTGGTGCTTCTCCAGACGCACGACAGTGATGCTGTGATGCCCATGTACACCGATGGCCTCCCCGAGTTAGCAGACACTGAGACTGTACTTTCCGGAGCTTTAGCTACAAGTCCCTAATGAGATCCCATCAATCACTTAGCTAATCAGCACTTTGAATGGCCAAGCTTCCACACAACCATGACTTAGGGAGCGAACGTGGAAGCAGGCGGAGGGCTGTGAGGTTGCTGGGGTGTCGCCAACACAGGTCTGTGCAGCCATGAGCCTGCTCGGCTGTTCTACCCGCACTGTCCAGTCACCTGGCCGGGGGTGCAGACCACACCTGGCCTGTGGTACAGGCCCCAAAGGCTCCATTCTCCCAGGTGCATGCACAGCCCACTCCGTGACAGCGGCTTTCTCAAGAAGGATGCATTGAAAGCATCCTAAGGAAAACGGCAGTGGGTCTCTGCATGCCCTTCCCAGCCTCATGGAAACCATCCCAGAATCTCTGCCAGTCCATACCAAGAGGTGGGCGGGGACTTCCTGGCGAGGTCCCAAGGAGGCCAGGTGATGGAGAACTTGTCTGACAGGGTGAGAGGGGGCCCATGAAGCCCACCCCCAAGACCAGTGTGAAAGAGGATGCTCCCGTTACTGTTTCCTGACAGCAGGACACCTTCCTGACTCCACGAGAGGACGGACGTGACCAGCCGGACCTGTGCTAGCCGAGGCTCCTCCAACTTTCGGTGTGAAGGGCCAGGTTTTGCTTTTCCTTTTAAATCTCTAATCCCTTGTGGCCTGATACATTTGGATACAATAAAAATGAATTAGGAGGAATAGGGATCACACACTTGGATGTGTGGCGATGTCACACTGCTGTGCGGGTGACGAGTGCTCCCTGGGTCCCCCACCAGGACCTGCCCGCCGGCCAGTTCAGCAGCACTGGTCTAGTGACTGGGAAGTCACCGGGCTCTCGGGGTCCAGAGAGAGAAAGAGATGCTCCACTCATGGGGAAGCTTCCAGAAAACTCAGCCTGGTACTGACCTCAGAGTCAGAGCTGGAGGTTCTCAGAAAGGAGGTTCACACATAGAAGAGCGAGTCACGCGTGTACCTCGGGAGGGCTCACGGTTTGGCTGGGAAAGTCTGTCAGGTACAAACTCGGGCAGTCTGATGATCTGACCAAAAAGGATCATGTCCCTGTCACCAGTTTTTTAAGAACTGGTAATTTTGGAGGACATGGGACTGGCTTCCATTACCCTTCATGTATCTTTCCTTTTTTTTCCTTTTTTATTTTTAAATTTTCACCAGAGGACATTTTTGCATTTATCTTCAGATAGAGCGGGAGGGAGAGAGGGAGGAAGAGAGAGAAACATCGATGTGAGAGAGACACATCGACCAGTTGCCACCCACACAAACCCCAACCAGGGCTGGGGACAAACTGCAACCGAGGTACGTGCCCTTAGCGGGAACTGAACCCAGGACTCTCTGGTCCACAGGCTGACGCTCTAACCGCTGAGCCAAACTGGCCAGGGCACAGCATGTATCTTTCAATATTCTTGTAAAATTAAGGAACTGGGCTATTTCTCATCCTTTATTCCATTGTAAATTCTAATGAGTTTTTCAGCGGATGAGAGCATGCTGGCATGGTTAAACAAGTCCGGTCCATCACCTCACGTTCTATTAGATGACCCTCACACGCCAGTTCCCTCCGGGCCTCAGCCTCCTCCTCTATACACCGGGCGACCGCCACCTCCTGCAGGGCTGCAAGAGGGTAACAACGAATGTGGGCTGTGCCGCGCGGCTCGGGCTCCCGGGAGCGCGTGGCGCAGAGCTAAGGAGTCCGGGGCACCGCGCTGAGGCAGCTTCACGGGTCCACGTTCTGGGACGTTTCCCTCCTTGGACGGCCTTCGCCGGGAGAAGGCCTGGTTGCTTGGGTTTCCTCCTCTGCACAGGTAAGAACAGGGGGGCCCACCGAGGGTGAGGTGCTGGCTTTTCTCGACCCACCTTCTAACTCGGTGATATAACTCCTGTCCCGAGCACCGCCGCCAGAGGCGGTAGAAGGTGGCTGGACCCCCACAGAAAGACTTTCCCACGGCAACCCTATCACTGCCAGCTCGGAATGTGACGGTCTCTGTCGGAGCCTTTCTTCCCCTGCTCTGAGCCAGCCCCTCTCCCCTCTGGTTTGTGTTTCCTGATGTCACGACCCTGTCTTATTCACCTCTACCCCCGGCACAGGGCAGATGCTCACCTCTACCCCCGGCGCAGGGCAGATGCTCACCTCTACCCCCGGCACAGGGCAGATGCTCTGAGGAAGGAGGACGCAGGATCCTGGGCCCTTTGGGGTCTAGTCAATGCCAACATCCCCCCTTGAACCTGGAACTCAGCCAAGAGTACGAGGTGGCCAGGCTGTGCTTCTCTGCAGAGCTGGGCTACCTGGGGCCACCTGGGGCCACCCGGCCTGCGGTGAGCATCATAAAGCCCACACGGTCAGGCGGCGTGAGAGTTAAGCATCTGGGCCTCAGAGCTGGGGGCTCACAAGAAGGGGGTTTCCACAGGCAGGGCCAGAGGCCATCTCCTGAGCCTGCTGGGGCAAGGACACTCGTCACCAAGGGGTCCTGCCTGAGAAACATCAGAGAACAGGCTGGTAGACCTGAGTCCTCAGCCAAATGCCCAGGCTCAGGGAAAGGGAGGGTGAGGATTGAAGCCCCCTTGTTTGAAGGGGTCTGGACATTACTGCTCAGAGCTGGGGCACGGGCAGGCCTTTGGGGCTGTGGCACCGCCCCCTCCGTGGGAGCCCGTATCTGTGCCTGTGTCCCCTGCTGCAGGCACCGTGCTGTTCCTCATCTGCATCCCACCCTCTGGCCTGTGAGGCGGGTCTCATAACCTCCCTTCACAGCGGGCGTGGCTGGGGTTCCTGGAGTCCCTAGCTCCCCGTGGCCACACTGTTCCCAGGTGACTAGGACAGGAATGGAGAGTTGAAGGTGACTTCTTTGCCCTGAGAAAGAGAGACTCAAGCTAGGTAAACAAGCTTTCTTCTAGAAGTCTCCTCCACTGGGGAAAGAGCACATTTACTGGGCACATCAGGCATTTTCGACACAGGCTCGGTCACTGGGTTATTCCAGTCACACTCAGGAGCAGCCGCTGTCGTCTCCACACTACAGGTTAGGCAACGAAGGTGCTGAGAGGACCACCCACTCGCCCAAGGTCACACGGTAACTGGTGCTCTGACTCCAAGTGTGAGTCCAGCTCCCTGCCTCCCTGAGACACACCGGCACTCAGCACACGAGCATCCGCGGGCTAGAATGCTCAGAGGACTCGTCCAAAGAGCCGCTGACCTTCCTCCCTGGGCAGAGAGGACGATAAGGTTGGAGGCAGCCAGCCTGTATCAGATGGAACAAAGGCAGACGCCCACTAAGACTGCCCACTTCCCGCTAACATGCAAATCCCTACAGCAAACCCTGCGAATCTAGTTTTAAAACAAACACCGGCAAGGACAGAGCAAGCTCCTTCTGCAGTGCACACTGCTCCCTGACCGGGAGGGCTGAGCCGGCCCCAGGCCCCAGCCATGAGGCCATCCTCCCGCTCAGCTGTGCAGACCCCCAGCCAGCATCTTGCTCCCACAGAGCTCACCAGCCCTGGCGCAGCTCACAGCCATGGCAGAGGCCACGTGACAGCGGCCTCCCTTCTTCCTTGTAAGAACAGTTTATAGATGTTTAGGAAGAGAGAAAGGGAGAGAGTGAAACATCAATGTGAGAGTTCAACGTTGATCAGCTGCCTCCTGCATGCCCCCCTACGGGGACGGAGCCCGCAACCCGGGCACATGCCCTGACCGGGGATCGCGCTGGCCCGGGACGACGCCCCACCAACTGGGTCACACTGGCCTGGACAGTGGCCTTCCTTCTTAAATAAGGAAGTTACCTAATGGATGAGAGGGGGCTGATACCACTGCAGGTGGCTGGTTTGATGGGATAAATGAGTCCAGTGGTGCTGAGGACATAAGACTGGACATGATCCCATAGTCTAAGGTCTTGAAAGACGACTCTGGGGTAAGAATCTGGGCCCTCAATGAGAAGACCTCAAGATTCTCTGTAACTGTTCAGGCCAAAAACAAAAACAAACAAACAAACAAACAACATCAGGATCACCCTGAAATTTAAGGCAGAGCTTCAGTCTGAGAGGAGGCAAGTGTAGTCTGAAGGTAGAGTCGGTGGCCCAGGTTTTTGTCCCCATAAGTAACATGTGCTCCTCCTGGCAGGTCTGCTAAGCCTGTTCCCACGAGGAGGTGATTGTCCCTGGGTCCTCAGAATAGCAGCGTGGGTCTCTAGCGCAGAAGCAGCGACACGCTACCTGCCAAGGACGTAGCCTCAGTTCAAGTGCACCCTCTCAGGCTCCCGAGTGGAGGCAAACGTGGGTCACGGGCAATGGGAGCAGCCCCTAATCTGCTGGAAGAAGCATCAGGCCCCCGGCTCCCTCCAGGAAGGAGGCTTCCTGAGCTCCACCAACTGAATGAGGTTGTTTGTCCCCAGGTTGTCACCTACTTCAAGGGGCAGCCGATTCTCCTCTCGAGGAGACCACTCTGCCAGATTCTGCAGGTGCACAGCCCAGGCTGAGTGAAAGCTGAGGGGTGGTCAGGGAGGGGGGAGGGGTGGCAGTGCTGTTGGCGATATCCCCTCAGAAACTCGCTACTCCGTCCCTGAGCGCCTGCAGTGGCTTCCCGGGGGGCTCTGGAGGGGCCTGTGGGTGTCAGGCCCGACCTGGGCCCTCTTCACAAATGGGGGAACTAAAGCACAGAGAGGGTAAGTGACTTGCCCAGGGTCCCAGGCGGCCCTTTCTAAGAGCCCCCGGATCATTCCCAGCCGCACGGTGAAAGGCACAGCAGGTGGAAGCTATTGAAGTGGTCCTATCACACCATCGTTTGATGGCCAAGGTTGGCTTAGGAGATGGGATAAGAAAAAACAGGGGCCACTGTTCAAGCGCACCTGGGAGAAATAAGAAACAAAGCTGTAGAGGAGGTGGCCAGGGCACCTGGGGTTGGCCATCCCGAAGTCCACCCTCGGTGCAGCCTTCCCTGCGGGGCTCCGTGGACACAGCCTCTGGCTGCTCCTTCGGAGGAGGCCTCCATCCACGCCTGGCCTCCGTGGCCCAGAGGAGAGAACAGCGGGCTAGGGTCGGAGCCCCGCCCCCAGTCTCCTGCCTGGGTCTTCGCTTCCTCCTTGGAGGCTCCTGCTCACTTAGCACTTTCCCAGGAAGAACCTCCCGTCACCCACTGAAACGGCTTCCGGCTCACTTTCCACAGGAAGTATCATCGTGTCTTCTGACATACCACATAACTGGCTTCTATATCATATTATTGTTGGCTATTTCCCCCTGCGAGGAGGCCTCATCAGGGCAGAACATAACTCCTGCTCACTGATGCCCAAAATGCCTGACACCAAGCTGTCATTCAACTGATGTGCCAAATGAATGAACCTTCACTCGTTGGCTTACTGCGTGCCAGTGGTTTAGAGCTGCTGGAAGAGCCCATTGGAGAAGCAGCAGCCTGGACCTCCTGGGGTGACGCCACGAGGCTGTGACAAGAGGTACGCCACTCACAGGAAGTGTGCCCCCCCCCACCCCCCCCGCCGGGGCCCACGTGCACGTAGGCAGGCTGCCTTTGGCTGCCTCCTAGAGGAAGAACACCTACTGGAAACCACGTCAGGGAGTGTTGGGAAGTGTGGCTGGTAGACGTGTGTGACGGCTCTGCCCTCGACCCTGACAGGGCCCTGACCAGGGCATCCTGAGGTCAGAAGAAAAGCAGGTGCAAGAGGGGCTGGGCCAGAGACAAGCAAGGTGTGGGCAGACTGCCCAGCTAGGGCATGAGCCACTGCCTGTCTGTACCCAAGTGCCCTCACCTTTATCACTCTGTCCAGGGTGACAATAGCCTTTTTCCTCAGCAGGAAGTCCTCCCCAGGGAAGGGCAAGAAGGCTACTCGGAAGCCTTCCAGTGAAGGTGACGGCAGAAACGCCAGTCTCCACCTGTACAGCTCACGATCATGTGGGCCAGGGATCCTTCTCGTGTTGAGGACAGAATGGAGGCCCAGACAGGTCAGGGGGCTGAGGTCAAACCGCTGACTGAAGGCTGTTCTCCACGCTAGCTCCTGCTGCCCTTCCAGGATGCGTCACACCACATTGAAGAACTTGGAGGAGGCAGGGCTGATAGGAGTCCTTGCTCCTTTCTTGGAGACCCTACCTTCACCCCTCTTCCCAGAGTGGTGGGGGTCAAAGGGGTTGGAACCCTCAATTCCACACAAGGTAGCAACTCCCCCTTTCCCACGAGTGCGGCAGCAGGGAGCTGGTTTGTGCACCAGCTTAGCAGCTTGGAAGCCGATGAGCAGTAACTCTGCCGGGGAGCCCTCAGCACTGCCCACCGAGCTGCCCAGCTGGCAGCTAGACAGACTGCGAGGAGCACAGTCTGTGGGGAGGAGACTCCCCTGTGCCACAGCTGGAGAAGTGGGCTTCACGTCCATTTCCAGGCTCCTCCACTCCAGGGGCCAAGCTTCTTCAGAGGCTGCCCCTCCCTCCCAGCCTGGCAGTGTTCTCCAAATATCAGGTAACAGGAGGGCAAGAAAAAACATGAAAAGTGCCCCAGAACGCAAATGGAATCGTTGCTCATGGTGCATTTCATTATCAACATAAACAGAGTTAGGTGCCCACCTCTTCCCTGCCTCCCTCCAAGCCAACCTCCGCACTGCTACCGAAGTCATCCTTCTAGAACACAGAGAAGAGCCTTCCGTGACTCTCCGTGAGAGGATACGATGACAATCCTTGACATGAAAGGAATGGGCTCACTTCTTTGCACCCCCAAGAATACTTCTATCCCCAAGTCCCAGTCACACCAGAATTCTGACCTTCCGTGCATGCACGTCCTGTGTGCCTTCCTGTGCACACGCCGGGTGCTTTCTAAAGTACCTTCACCCTCCACCTGTCTCCCGTAAATCCTCCCGCATGACCTTCCTCTCTCAGCCCCCACGTTCCCGCCTCTGTGACTCCTTCCAGGCTTCTCCCCTCTGGGTTCCTACAGCCTTGCCTTTTACACCTCTCATAGAATGAATGGACAGTATTGCATTAGGTTCACCATGTGAAACTGCTGGGGTTTTTTTAGGTCAAAAACAGCCCAGTATCGGAGATGTCACATGGTAGAAAGTTATTTCTATTCTAATGTTCCATTTGCCATCTACACGGTAGTAAGAGAACCCTACCACCCTCCTCCTTCGTTCCTCAGCACCTGGCACAGTGGTTGGCATATGGTGGGTGTCCAGCTAATGCTTGCTGGACGGATAAGTGTCAGATGATGTCTTTGCTGCCTGTTCTGCTACATTGCTGGGTCCACACAGAACCAAAACCTGATCTGGGACTGTTGTGACGTATCTTAGGGTTTTCATCTCGGCCCACCCGGCTCCAGCTGTCCGCCTGTGCAGTCAGGCGGGGCAGGGGGACGTCTCGGAGCATAAAGGGTGTCGGGGGCTAACGTTCAGGACAACTACCTTTCTGGCAGGAGAAACAGAGTCAGCAGTCGATGGAGAGGAAGCAGCAGCTGGATCAGGAGATGGAAGGCAGGAGGAAGAGGACGGAGGATGAGTAGGAGACAGGCCTTTAGAGAGTAGTTTGTTCTGCACAGAACAGAAACAGAGAACACTGTGAGTACCCCGGGAAAGGCACAGTGGTGCTCGCCTGGGTGCAGCCCACGCCTACATAGCCGAGGAGGGGGAAAGGCTTCCAGGCCTGCAGCTCAGGACAAAGCAGAGGCCTCTGTCTTTGCAGCAGGACTGCCTGGCTCCTGGCTCCATGTTCTGCTACTATTCCAACTCCCTTGCCACACTGTAACAGTTGGAGCAGGTCTATCCTGTTTCTGCCTATGTCTGCCACAGACACCAGTGCCCAATCCTGAAGCCCTCACGCTGGAGCTTGGTATAAAGTGGCAGGTGCAAGCTTAGGAAAGGAGAATCCTGGGTGACTGTGGGGTCTCTGCAGCTGCAGACAACTGTGCTAGCCTCCCTGCACCTACAAATGATCTAAATAAATGCAAAGCTTCCTTCCCATGTCAGTGACTCTGCTGAGTAGCAGAGGACTCAGGTCTGGAGGAGACTGAGTGAAAGCATCAGGGGAGGAATGTTCTAGAGATCAGGTTTGCTGCAAGAGACCACCTTACACATACACACACTGTGGGACCTCATATCAGTTCTTTCATCTCCTTGCCAGCACACGCTCTTCTTTTCAGCAAGTTTCTAAATAAGCACCTGGCTAGCAGGGGGCTGTGCTTTGTATTCTAAGGCAAAGCCATGCTTCTTGGCTCCATGAAGCCTTTTGGGAAAGCATCACATGGTTGACATTGTCAGTGTCTCCCTGATCAAGGCCATGAGGAGATTTCTCCATACTGCCCCAAAACATCATGAGCACCTGGTTTGCTTTCACCTTAAAGGCACTGTGATGTAATTCTTGCAACCTGCCAGCTTTCCCTCATTGTGTTGGCCCTTAGGAAGCTCAGAGCCTATTCAGCAGCTGTCTGGGATCTAACAGCCCACGTTTCTGTTCAGTCAAGTCTGCCTCTGATCTGAGCTCACTTTTCTGCCTTGGTTTTCCCTTTGTCCTGACTTATCTACTTATTTTGAATAGTCTCATTTGCATCTTTTTTGGATAGCACCTTGAATTCTTTAGCAGCTTGAACAATGAACCGTGCCTCATGCTATAAAAGCAGGAGGAGGGAGGAAATGGAGCTCCAGAGACGGACTCACAGCCACCTCCCTGGATGTTCAATGCCTGGGCTCCTGGGGCTCTGAAAGCCCGTTTACCTGCGGGAAATCCCCGTGTCCAAACATGGAGGCAAGGTGAGCCGCCTTCTCCTTAATGTTCTTTTTGTGAAATTCCCTGTTGGCCAAGTTCTGAGCCCTCTTCTGCAGCAGAGGCGAGAAAGGAGACAGAAAGGAGACAGTGAGCGAGGCCGGGATGGTGGGTGTGGACGGCCGTCAGCCAGGCTCGCCTCACTCACCACACACAGGACAGGGCACCAGGCAGGAACAGCGAGAGAAGAAACCCGCCCTGGGCAGGTGGGGGAAGAGGGGACGGAAGGCACCCAGACCCGGGCAGAGGCAGGGCAGAGGGCAGGCTTTCACCTGGAGAATCTTCTCCTCCACTAGCTGCAGCCGCCGCAGCACCCCGGACAGGGCCAGCGCCCCCTGGCAGGCGGGAGGCAGGGCAGCACGGTTCTCGGGCCTGCCCAGGTCGGACTTGGCCCTGGCTCTCCAGGGCCGGCTCGGGCCCTCTCCACCAGCAGACACTTGGTTTATCTCTCGGAGCACATGCCCCGTCACAACGACCGAGGAGAACTGGAGAGAAGGGAAATCAAGCTTCCTTCCCTACTGTGGCCCTTTCATAGCCCCCAACAACGAGGACTCCCCACACGCCCAGGGACCAAGGACACACCAGGTGCACCTTGAGAGATTCCAAACTAACCTCAGGTGTTGATATTCTACCACCTGCATCAGAATCTCCTGGTATCTCCTTTTATTGAATTATTTTTACATTTTCTTTTTTTGTTAAGTCTATTACAGTCACATTGGTTAATAACATTATATAAATCTCACACCCTCCTTAACATCGGTGTTGGGCTTCCCTCCACACCCACTGAATCAAAACCTGTACAACCTTGGTTCTCAATCCTGGACACACACACACTGAAATCACCTAGGGCACTTGAATATGCAACCCAAGACTGGGCCTCACTTCCAGAGACACTCACTTAAGTGGTCTTGAGATGGGCTCTAGATATTGGTGTATTTTTTTTTTTTTAATGTACCCATTTTTTTAAATCCTCCCCTGAGGACATATTTACATTCCAGATAGAGCCGGAGGGAGGGAGGGGGGGAGAGAGAAAGAAACATCGATGTGAGAGAGACACATCGATTGGTTGCCACCCACATGACCCCAACCAGGGCCGGGGACAAATTGCAACCGAGGTACGTGCCCTTAGCGGGAACTGAACCCGGGTCTCTCTGGTCTGTGGGCTGACGCTCTAACTGCTGAGCCAAACCAGCCAGGGCTGTACCCATTTTTTAATGGAAAAAATAAATTGCCCTTCAGGTAACTCATATACACTCAGACAAAATCCCTGCTTTATGCCCACATTGACCCCTCAGCCTCCACTGCCCGGAAGCGACAGCACATTTCTCACGCTGCCCAGACATCTTTGAAGGCTGTGGTCAGCAGCAGTGATTCCGTTCAAATCCCGAACCCAGAGACGCCAGCAGGAGAGGCCACAGTCCACGGCTGCCTGCCGCCGCCCTGGGCTCCCAGCAGGTCCCTGTCTGCTCCGGCACTGGGGAGCCTGCACCCAGCCCAGCCCAGTCCCTTCAATGTGCGCCGCCAGCCGGCCACCTAAGCCCATTGCACCTCACTGCCACCTTTTCACCAACTTCCAGATCAGACCATGTAAGTGGACTGCAGCTACAGCTGCGTGTGCCGGGCATCCGACAAGACAGCCCTCAGACCATGGGGTGGGTCAGCTTTCCCCGAGCAAACAGAGCACCAAGAGCACAACGTCAGTCAGCTGAGGCCTCTGGCTGGCTGAAGGCCCAGTGACATGTATTTCAAGAGGCTGCATATTAGGTTATTCTTACCTATTAGGGTGGGGACCGCATGTTGTATCTGCCTTCCCAAAGAACCTAAAATCAGCCCCACTTGGGGGGTGCAGAGGGCCAACTGAGCCCACCCCTCTAAATCAAAGTGCCCTCTGGCTTCACCGAGACCCCATCCACTGGAAGGAGCCCTACCTGCCTTTTCAGAGGAGGCGATGGGCTGGCTGTGGGCTCTTCCGGCTTGAGAGAGCGAGAGTTAACAGGAGGGTCAGAGGACGAGCGCAGGACAGGCTCACCTATGCCTGAGACACGGTGTTCCTGGGAGGAGGAAGGTGAGTCGCAGGAAACATGAAGGAAAAGGTTGAGTCAGACTGAGACACTTGGAGGAGGAGAGGCAGGGAGGGAGAGTTTTCAGGAAGAGAGAGAGCACTGGGCTGAGCTCAGGCTGGGCTCCACCAAGAAGCCTGGACCCTGGCTCTCTGCCTAGGTGAACAGCAAGTCCAGGAGTCCCCTCCTTGGGGACAGCGTGTGAGTTCAGGGAGGCCTTGCTGTTGGCTCAGACCCGGGCACTGAACAGGCACTGCCGGAGCCCCTGCCAGGCCAGGTGGCTGGCCCGGAGTCCTCCTGGACAGGGAAAAGCTTCCTGCCTACCAGAGGACGGGGTGCTCCTGTCCTGATGGAAGACCGTTTCAGCAACACTTGGGGGCCGCAAGGACCAAGCCTCCAGAAGGGGCAATTGAGAATAACATTCAGAGTAACAAGTCTCAGGAAAACGGCCCCCTTGGAATAAAACCTGGCTTCCTGGGAAAGGTCAAGTTCATCCGGAAGGGGCGTGGTTCACATGCAGACCAGGGAGACTTCTATGATCACCTGTAAAAACCTAATCAACCTGGAGTCTGCCACCCCCTGAGAGGAGCCTAACTCCTTTTTTAAAATATATATATATTTTTTTGTTGATTTTTTAGAGAGAGAGGGGAAGGGAGAGAGAGATAGAAATGTTGACGTGAGAAAGAAACATCGATTGGCTGCCTCCTGCACGCTCCCTACTGGGGATCGAGACCGCAACCCAGGCACATGCCCTGACCTGGAATCAAACCGGGACCTCTCAGTCCATCTGACAATGCTCGATACACTGAGCCACACTGTCCGGGCAAGGGGAGCCTAATTCTGTCATGTGAAAAGCACTCTCCAAAAAACCCAAGCCCCTTACCCCAAGCTTTGGTAGTGTGGCAGTGGCATCCCAGAGGAATTTGGGGAGCAGACTGAACCAAGCAGCTCAGACCTTACGCTACAGTCCAAGCTTTGACTGCCTTCAGCCACACTCTGACCCTGGTCAGACACACAGCCCTGCCAACCTGACCTGGGGGAATAGGGAGAGGAGGCACTACAACACTAGGGAGGTTGGTCCCCATTCCCGTAGGCCCACATGGAGCTAAGACCTGTGACTCAGTTTCCCCTTGTTTGGATGGGTCTTCTCACCATGGACTTGGTGCTCTCCCAGGAGCCAGCACCTCTAAAGCTTCTTCCAGCTGCACCATCTTACTGAGGACCGCAAACCAAGTCATGGTTGCAAAGTAAAACCAAATTAGGTAAAGGATTTCTTCTCTAATGCAGAATAGGCATGGCACACTACGGTCCTCGGGCCAAATCTGGCCTGCTGCCTGTTTTTGTAAATAAAGTTTTATTGAAACACAGCCATGCACATTTATTTAGGTCTACGCTGCTTTCAGGCTACAATGGCAGAGTTGAGTGGTTGCAAAAGAGATCAGGTGGCCCCCAGAGCCTAAAGTACTGGCTATCCGGTCCCTTTTAGAGGATTCTGCTGACTCCTGGTTGAGAAGAAGGCTCACTTGAGCCTGGCCTGGCTGACATACCTGAAATCCATCACTAGCCTGAACATCTGTGCTGCATTCTCAGTTCTGGTCACCAAGAAAGCAGGTCCAGCGAGCAGGTCCAGGACTCACCTGCTTCAGGAGTGAAGGGTTCCGAGAGTTCTCCTCAAACTTGGCCAGCAGCTGACTTGCCATGGACTTGACTTTGTTCTGATTTCCACCTTCCTTACTGCCGCTGCCCTCTTGACTGGAGCCCAAACTTCGGCTGGAAAAGGTTGGAGGCTGCAAAGTCCAAGCCGGTGCATTAATTGTTGGGTCCCGGAACCGAGGTATCAGGGAGAGGGTCTGGGCGCTGAGGACAGGGGACTAATTTCCCAAAGAAGGGGACCCTCCATGGTGTCAGGAAGTGAGGCCCAAGCAGCAGTTGATGCCCAAATGGAGACAATGCTCCTGGGGGGGAGGTGTCTTCCCCAAGACGGGCACACCCAGGCTCAGGAGCCAGGACTTAGGGTTTGAATCCTGAGTCTTTTACATCCCAGCCCAGTGACCTCGGCAATTAACTTCCCTGAAGTTTCCTCATCCGTAAAATGGGAGCATAACCCATTTCACATGGTTGTTGCAAAAAAATCAGATATAATAATGAAGCAGTAAGTAAAATCATTTTCAAAATACTTCCGTTGGTTTCCAAGAGATGAACAGTTGGGGGAATAAAAGGAGCAAGAGGGTGTCAATCAGGGACAAGCTTTGGGCTTCTTTCTCCTTCCTCCTCTGCAACCCACTCCCATCTTCTACCTGCCCCGCTCTGCTGTTGCTATCTTTTAAATTTCTTCTTTTTTATCCTCGCCCGAGGACATTTATGCATTCATATTTAGGTAGAGAGGGAGGGAGAGAGAGAGAGAAACATCAATGTGAGAGAGACACATCGACTGGCTGTCACCCACACAACCCCAACCAGGGCTGGGGACAAACCGCAACCGAGGTCCGTGCCCTTAGCGGGAACCGAACCTGGGACTCTCTGGTCTGCAGGCCGATGCTCTAACCGCTGAGCAAAACTGCCCAGGGCTGTTGTTGCTATCTTTTAAAAACAACCTTTAATTGTGAAATAATTTCAGATATACAGAAACGTTACAAAGATAGCACAGACGATTCCTGCATACCTTTCACCCAGCTGCACATAAAGTTAATGTCTGGAATAATATGCTACTGTTATCACAACTAAGAAATTAACACTGCCACGACACGATAAACCTTAGACTTGGTTTGGATCATGCCGGTTTTTCCACACTTGTCCTTGTTGGGTTCCAGGACACAATCCAGGATCCTACATCCTACATGGAATTAAGCCATTACTTCTCCTTAGTCTCCTTCCATCTGTAACAGTTCCTCCATCTTTCGTTGTCTTCTATGACTTTGACAGTTTTGGAGCGGGCTGGTCAGCCATTGTGTACAAAGTCCCTTGACTTGGGCTGCTCTGACGTTTCTCATGAGTAGGCGGGGTTAGGGGTTTGGAAGAAGGGTGCCACAAAGTGGGGTGCTCTTCTCCTTGCTTCATACCAGGGCACATGACACCAGCGTGACTAATGCCTGGTGAGATGTTGGCTGTGACCACTTGATTATGCTCTTTTCTAAGATGGAGTTCCACATAAGGTTTCTTTAGCTCATCTGCTAAAAATAAACCTTGGAAAATTACCAGAGTTCACGGAATGTCTGTTCCCTTTCCCATAGGACCTGCTCCCACAGGCCTCGAAGGGTCAACGGCACTGTCAGGTCAAGTGGTCAGTCTGCTTTCCCAAGGAGACCATGAGTCTCCCTCACAGAAACAGCTGTTCTGAAGACAACAAGGAAACTCATGGAAGCAGCAGGCCACCAGCCATGTTTTACGAAGATCCCTAAGAGCAGCGGCCCCCTGGGACGCCGTGTATGCAGGGCCACTCTGAAGTGTTGGGCAAACACGAACTGGAGACACTCCCCATTTCAAAGTGGGAAATGTAACTCTGCATAGCAATGCAGCCTGGAGTCAGAGAGGGCGAGGGCACTGGGTGGTCACTGCTTGTACAAGGCCAAAGCCAGCCGGGACAGTGGGTCATGCAGAGACAGCACTGCCCAGACACGAATCACCAGGGGCTCCTTCGAAAACAGATTCATGTTCGGTGGCCTGGAGTGGGCCCTGAGACTCAGCATTTTTAACCAGCTGCCTGGTGACGATGATGCTTCTGTTCCTTGGCACACGCTTTGAACAGCGAGAATTGAGAAAAAATTATTGCTTGGTTCAATCTGACTTGGAAGCAAAAAAGCTGGCGCAGAAAACTGCCCAGAGCCATCGCAGAAGGGGCAGGTGCAGGCAGATGTCTCCCCACACTCACTCCCGTGCTGTCAACAGAAAGAGCACAAACGCCCCTCAGAGAGGCCCGGGATGAAAGGCAGGAGAAGACATCCACCCGAGACAAAGTGCACCCAGGGAAGCTGCCTAGGCGGAGGCCAGAGCAAGTCACCAGCATGTGAAGTGAGAGCCAGCACCCATCACGGGGAAATGAACATCTCTCCTGCCCCGCCAATAAGCCTCTGCTTCCTCCTCTCAATTATCGCCCTATGCCCTGGTTTCTGGCTCACACCAGGGCCAAGAGACAGAAGCAGCAGTTCTTGAAGTGATCAGCCAAAGTAGTTCGAGAAAAGGTTTGAACAAGGGTGATCTGAACTCACTGAATAAAATGAGTCCATGCACATTTTAAGACATAAACTGAACTCCAGGCTTTCTTTGCCAGCGTTTCCCTCTGAGCATCCCAGAACACAGGCTGGCCCACAGGCAGCTTCCCTCTCTCCCACGGCAGCCCTCATGGCTCTAATTGTTACAAAGTTCAGCTGTGAGAACCAGGGTCCTGATCCCGGTCAGAGCTTCCCCATGAAGCAAATCCCAGACATGAACAACGTCATGACAAGATACAGCAACAAAACCTCTTCAGCCATAGAAGACGAAGTCTTTTCTAAGTCCTGTAACTCAGGTAGCAGTGCATTATACAAACTATCCACGTGCCTCTATGTCATAATCGTGACATCAGCTGTTAGGCTCCCTGGAGCTGGCATCCTGGGGTTCATTGACAACATCTGGGCTTGCTTTTGTGGGACTGACGGCCTTTTCAAATGAAGGGATATCTCAGGCCTCTTTAAAGAGCCGCCTGGGGAAGTGGAACTGATACTTTCTTTTTCTGCTGATCAATTTTTCAGTAGTAGAGAGATTCGTGCCTGGTTTTGACAAAGTAGCTTGTCATTTTCTTGTATCACCAGAAGGTGGCACTTGTGGGCACTGGGACATTGGCCTTAAAGTTCAGAAAACATGAAAGGTGGAAACAATGGCTGGGAGAAGGGACAGCTGGTGCCCCTTTACTGCCCACTATTAATAGTGATTATATATTGATTAACATAGGTGCCATATATCATGCCCAGCATGTTACATCAATAACATCTCCTTACATAATCTTCAAAAATCCTGCCAAGTTTCATACATTTCAAACGTATCATTTGTATTTTACAGACATGAGCCCCCCCCTGGGAGGTTCTTCTCCCCAAGGTCACCTAGCCAGTAAGCAGTGGAGCGAGGACCAGAACCCGACTGTTTTCCACCAAGTCAAGCTTGGAACCGAGTGGTTCCCGAGAGCAGAGAGCAAGGAGGACAGGGCACTGGGGCTGCCTGTGGCCACTGGCGTCGGGCAACGGGCCCTTGTGTAAACCGACACTGTGCTCACGAACCTCACGCAGGCTGTTGAAGCCTTTCCGCCGCCGCTTGTTCATGTCGTTATTCTCCTCGGTTTGGCTGTCCACCTGCAATGGCCAAGAAAGCACGGTGATCTCAGGGCCACACGAGCCCACAGTTCCGCCAGCAGCCCTCCCCACCCCGAGACAGACAGACAAACTGCCCTGGCCATGACTACAGCCGCACAGAGCTCTGTGTGGGTGCAGCGGTCGGATCCTCACCCCACCTGTCAGAAGGGGTGGGAATCACATCCCCACATCGTGTTGAGACACCCCAAAGCACAGACTCCCTGTGACGTGACGGGGAGTTTCCCCGCTGTGAACGCGACCTTGGGCTCAGGCAGTAACAGCCAGCCTGCTGGAGCCCCTCAGGGACTGCTATGGGGACCTCCTACGACAAGGTGACGGGCTCACTGCGCAGGCGGGATTCTAGGGACTCAGAGAGCTGCCCAGGGATTTGATGGTAAATTACATCCGCATTCAGTCACCACCCCAGCCACCAGTGCTCGGTATTTTCATTTCAAAGGAGCACCAGATTTTGTCCGAGCACTGTGATGAGTATGCAGCCCCATTTGTCCAGGGCACGTTTGACTCACTGCTTTTTGTCCCTGGCATAATTAGTGATAATGCTTCTCTCCACTCCCCAAAGCGGGCTGGTTTGGACAATACATTACATGGTGGCCCTACCAATACCCTTTACCGCCTGCTCCCTGCTGCCCGGATCTGGACATGTAAACGCAGAGAAACTCGCACTTCCCAAGCCTATCACATCACCCCTGCAAGGACCACCAGAGGCCACCCGTCGTCGGGCTTGGTTGCCAAAGGAACGAGTGCAATGTCCAGGTTGCGCTGGGCTGGGTCCGAGGGATGACTTAGCACCTCCTCTGCACACTGCGGGTGAGTCCATTCTTGACACTGAGGTTAGGCCTCTCTACCACCAGTCTCCAGCTGGGGCCTTCTCCAAATGGCCAGCCCCCTGAGGACCATGAAATCATCCCCACGACTGTGTATCCCTCCAGCTGGGGCCTTCTCCCCCGCAGAGGGCCCTCCGCGGCAGGCCCAGATGAACTCCTGGCCGGGCCACTTTGGAGGCAGTCGCAAGGGCTGCTGGTTGCTCTCTCCCTCAGCCCAGGGTGCCACCCCCAGCCTCACACACCCCAAACCTGCCCAGGGTGCCACCCCCAGCCCCACACGTCCCAAACCTGCCCAGGGTACCACCCCCAGCCCCACACCCCCCAAACCTGCCCAGGGTACCACCCCCAGCCCCACACGTCCCAAACCTGCCTAGGGTGCCACCCCCAGCCCCACACACCCCAAACCTGTCCAGGGTGCCACCCCCAGCCCCACACGTCCCAAACCTGCCCAGCCACAAGCGGATTCTTTTACCTCCCAGTTGTTCCGGAACAACACTAATAATTTCAGATACTATGATAAGGGATGATCATGTACTATATAACAGTGACAGCACTAACAATAGCACAGAGTCCCTAGCACGGTCTGTTACGGACTCACCGGCTTCCACCAGAAAGCACCTGCTCCCCAGTCCTTACACTTCCCCTCACCCCATACTTACCAGAACCTTTAATGTTTTCAAAGTCAAGATCAACCAGAGTTTAGTCATTGATATTTGTTTAAAAAGTTGATCCTTCCCTTGCTCAGGCATCAAAAAAATAAAACCGGATTAAAGGGCCCTGTCTTCCCTCCCACATTTCCTCAGCTCCCAATAAATCATTATTCTGTGAATGGAAATTATTTCAGGCCCAACGGCTTGGGCAAACACCAAGAGAAACAGATGACCTTGTTTTCAACAATGCTGGGCCTTAGAGGCACAGGCCGTCTGGGCCCCCGCTCCAGAGCCGGAGACCCGGCCTGTGGAAGAACAGGCTGTCCTACCAGCGGGGGCACTTGGCGCCCATCGCAGGGTTTTCTGTTGTTCTTTTTGTTTGTTTGTTTCCACCTCAAGGGAGGCCTTGGCTTTTTCCTTAAAGAGCAACATGTCTTTATTCTCTCTTCTGCATTCAACAACCCCAGGTGTGACTATTCCAACAACCGGAGTCTGTCGAGATCCAAGCCCAGTGTTAGCCACAGGCGCACACAAAGCTCCTGGGGGAGCGTGTCCAGTAGCGGCACCTAAGACGACCCCAAATCCTTCGGGGGAATCCAGGAAGTGTGGGGGCAGCCACAGCGCCTTTGCTCCGGCCTGACCCGTGGGACAGTGCAATGTGGTCTATGCGGAGAGGTTAGCAGTCAGCTTGCCGAGACGAGACGGTCTCTGCTCTTCCCATGGGTTTAGCATGGAGCACTGATTCTCAGTGAAGAGTTTGGTTAAAACAAAAAGGTGGAGAAAATGCAAATCTAGAAATCTATCTATTTTTTTTCTTATCTGTCTGTATATCTCTATTTGGGAACTAAAGTTGCTCAGCACCCCCCTTTCCTGGCTCTATTTTGTTCTACAAAGAATTTAGGTGCAGGGAGAAAGAAAATATTTATGGTACCCTGTCAAACAGAGCGTGAGAATAAGCCAATACCTCACTTTCTTTTCCTATTAATTTTTTCCATCCTTTTCACCTGAAGTTTTTATCATGATTTCCTAATGATTTGTAAGATTCTACATATCAGAAATCATTTATTAAAGTAACCGGTATCTCCATTAAAAAAAAAAATAGATGGCCCAGCCGGTATGGCTCAGTGGATTGAGCTTCATCCTATGGACTGAGAGGTCCTGGTTCGATTCCAGGTCAGGGCATATGCCCTGGTTGGGGACACGCAGGAGGCAGCCGCTTGATGTATTTCTCTCACATTGATGTTTTTATCTCTCCCTTCCTCTCTCTCTCAAAGAATCAATAAAACCATATTTAAGAAGAATAGATGTATATCTACCAATCTGATAATTTATTTGATCAGCACACAATAACCATGTTCCCATACTGTCTGACTTAATGTGATGTCAGCCCAAAGCAAACAAAGTTGTCATTTAGTTAGCTACTATAACCTAATCCTGGAGAAATTCAGGTCTCGGTCACAGGGAGAGACTGGCCATTGCAGGCAACAACTTGGTTGAGTAGGGTGGCTGCCGTGAGATCTAGAAAGGTGGCCAGTGACACTAGCAAGAGAGCACTGTTCTTCTTCAAGGGCAAAGCAGTGGGAGCCATGGGTTCAAATCCTGACACTGATTACTTCCTGGCTGTATGACCTTAGGGAAATCACCGAACTCTGACTTCAGTTTCCTCACCTATAAGATGCTATACTCTCTAGCTCATAAAATGTTGTAAGGATTAATAAAATCGTGTGTGAAACATTTCTTACAATATATGGTGCTATATACATGTTAGACACCATCACTCAAGTTAATGCTCCTTAGCAGAAATGAGAACATCTGAGTTCTAGGTCTGACTTTGAGAGTCACCCCCTACATAACATTGCAATTTACTCTCCCCACTTCCAGGTTTCCCCCTCTCTAAAACTGGGATGAGAATGCATTCCCTGCCTTCCTCAGAAGGGGACACCAGGGGCAGGTAAGATCTATAGAGAAGTGTTTCATATGCTGTCAAGTGCTACATCGATCCAAGTGCAGTACTGATCCAAGTGTTCAGGCCAACTAGTTTCACTCATCTTTTCAGACAATGAGCATCTCTATGTAGTATTTATAAAGCAACTATCATTTATGGAGCCCCTTCCACATGCCAAAGAATGTGCTCAGACCTGCAGCACACATTTATTTATGGTGTCTTCACAGCAATGCAATATTTGTTATTGTAGTCATTTTGCAAACAACCAAAGGAACTCCCTGAGAGGTTTAAATACATGAGTCCCCGGCAGACCTAAATACGTATGCGTCTGCCATTCTGTAAATCAGCTCAGACCTCAGGCTGTGTTTGTATAGAGTACAGGAGAGATCAGCCTGCAAACCGCAGGTGCTGGAGGGCTGCCCATGGGTCCTGCACTCGCTGAGTGGGGCAGCATCAGGGCCAGGTCCTCTTGACTCTCCTAAACCTTCTTAAATCTCTGAGTTGAGAAGTACTAGAATGCCAGAAGGAGCTTTGGCTGCTGGCGGGTGGTTCTGTGAGAGTAGTGGGGGAAGGGAGTGAGAGGAACTTAAGGAGTCTCTCCAGAAGGTCAGCTGCCCTGGGCGGCGTCCTTGCTTGTCTGGTTCACTGCTCCACCTCTGGCTTCAAGAGGAGAACTCCCCATCAAACAGGCACTCAGTGAATGAGCCGCATGGATGGATGGAGGAAGCACTTCCATGCCTAGCAACCGCTGGCTCTTTGCGGAGTATTTGTGCAGAAGGGTCAAGGAGCAGAGAGCTGGGAGGGAGACCCAGATCACCCAGACCAGACACTGACATGAGTCATGGGCACTCCACTCTTCCGGGACCAGTGCTGGCGAAGGACCTGGGTCAGAATCGGTCAGCTGAGCAGGATAAATATCCTGGGATCACTAACCCGGCTTCTGGGATGGGCATTTCATGAACAAGTGATGACTTCTGTGCTGTGTTGTCCTGCAAACCATGGGCTCAGAATGCAGAAAAGATCAGGTACCCTGAGTACATATGTAACACAATGTGTGTAATGGCTGAAGTGGCCACAAATGCAGGCATTACCCACGCACGGCAGGCCTAGGAGAGCGAGGACAGAGCCATGTCCAGGTGTCACCTATGGTACATGGTGCCAAGAGCCCAGGAGTCCCCAGGAATCGTCACTTTTGATGCTGACCAGGACCAGAGGCCAATCTGCAGAAGCAGACTAAGGGCTTATTATTATTTTTTAAAATCCTCATCTGAGGATATTTTTTTCCCAATTATCTTCAGATAGAGTGGGAAGGAGGGGGAGAGGGAGAGAGAGAGAAAGAGAGGGAGAGAAACATCGATGTGTCTACCTGGTTGCCTCCTGCATGACTCCGACCAGGGCCGGGGACGAACTGCAACCGAGGTACGTGCCCTTGGCCCGTGTCTGTGGGCCGCCACTCTAACCACTGAGCCAAACCAGCCAGGGCAGAGCAAGGACTTAATAAGAGGGGAACAGAACCTCAAGCTCTTCTTTTCACAGGCCTGGACTATCCAGTCTTCAGAGCTAATCAACCTACTGTAACCACTCACTAGAGGGACAACCTTCTTGGCAGGTGGATGAGAGTTACTCTCTCTAAATGTAAGCAAAGCTCTTGGTGGAGGAAATGTCTCATTTTGCCTAATGTTGGTCAGTAGGGATTCTGACATTATCAGGATCAGGGACGAGAGAAAAATTTAACACCAACAGTGAAAATGAGGAGGGAGAGAGACTTTTAAGCCTGGCTCAGCAGAGAAACAAGGAACCCTCTTCAGATGAAGATGCCACCTCGTGAACAAACACGGGCTGGTCCATTCCCACATCATCACTCCTCTGGCAGTGGGTGGGGGGCTGGGAGGGGCAGGGTGGAGTGGAGAAGGGGCAGGGTTGAACAGAGAGGCACCTGTGTGGACAGACCGTGTGTGCACCTGTTGTGTAGAACATGCAGGTGCGGCCGGGCCTGCCTCCGGTCCACAGGGGCACACGAGCCGGGCAGCAAGGCTGTGTCTCTAATTGCACTGATGTGGTCTGGGTGTAACTAGTGGAGCCTCCGTGTGTGTGGTTTTCTGTGTCCCCAAGCAGACATCCTCCATGTCCATCCCAGGGCAAATGGGAGTGGACTGGGCACTCTTTGCTTGTGAGAAATGTTAAGACCAAAGAGCGTTGCAAAGCGGTTCTCCAAACCAAAAAAACATCCAGTTACAAATGGGGAGAAGGAACTGTCCACGTGGTCCGGTCACTGCACTGGCATTGAGCATGGACAATACGCTGGTATGTCAGTGACGACCAAGGGAGCAGGTGACCCACTGGCCTTGCTAACTTCCATCCCACCCAGAGGAGACATGCAGTCAGTTTTAAGAGAGGACCAGTAAGACACTTCAGCGACCTAACAATCTCTCTAGCTATCTGAAGAGCAGGGCAGGTTTGGGGCACTACATGGGGCCGTGGGAGGGTCAGATCTGCAGCTTTCTACTTCTCTCAAGGGGGACAGCCCACAGGCACGCCCTGGAGGAGAATGGACATGGTCAGGCAGGGCTGGCCAGACACACGCCGGCTCCCTAGCAGAGCCAGGGGAAGGTGGAGCGAGGCCCAGCAGCCGTCAGGACCTGGCTGGCCTGCGGACTGTGGACTTTCGACCCTTCCCACCTCCTGGCCAGGCCGTTTCCACTCCGTCACTGTAATTAGAGGTGTGGTAGTGAGAGGGTTAAACATTCCCTCCAGCTTCTCCTGCTGTTCCCAGCTGTGAGCCCTGTGGTGGGGGCCACCAGGGGGACTGCTCTGCCCAGGGGGCTTTTGGAAAGGCCATGGTGGCTGCCTGGATGGGGGTCCTTGGGCTTCAAGGGAACATGCTGGCCTGGGGAGGAACAAGCCTACGGCTGTTGTCCAGAGCACAGCTTCACTCGGGTCGTGTGGTGGGCGACCCAGCCCTTACACAGAGCCTCTGAATGGGACAGCCAGGGGCACAGAGGGGGACCGAACGGCCGGGTGCGGCTCAGCCATTTGGCTCTGCTGAAATCCGGAGCAGGCCTGCACAGCTTCCTTCCCGCCCTGGCGTGGTCGCCCACGCCTCCCTGCGGACAGGGTGGAGCACCAAGCACCCTCTCCCGCTGCTGGAGTTAGCATGACGCTTGCGGCTTGTGACATTATCGGGAGCGCAGGCCTCGGCGGAGAAAGTGACCACAGCTTACATAGCTGAGAGAAATGAGGGAGGCCCCACGGCCCTGGCCCCACCTGGGCAGAAGGATGGCAGGACATGGCAAGGCTGGCCAGGGATTGAGACACCCAGCAGCTCGGGGAGACGGAGACATGCAGGGGCCTGCGGCCCTCTGCCCAGCGAGCGAGGGGAGGGCTGCCCGCGCCGGAGACAAAGGCGAGCCCCGTGCGTACTTGCCCCCTAACGTTTCTGGTCTCCTTTTGTAGATCCGGACAATGAGCACCATAAGCAGGACAACGCGTATTATCCCTTCCACAGAGATGCCATGATTCAAATAAAATGATTTCTCCTTCAGTCCCTAGTTCCCAAATTGTGCCCCAAAGGAACCCATGGCACCACAGTAAAAGAGGAGCTGTAGGTTGTTTTAAATTTTCTAGGGAAACATGGTGAATGAAGTCTGTCGTATACTGTGTACAATACCCCTACTAAGTTATTTGAACTTAACTATTTAATAAGTGGAATTTCTAGGTATTTCTTTTTATCTTGGGCACTGAGCCAAAAAGTACTGGAACACGAAGGTTGCCAAAGGTAAGGGACGTTTGGGAGCCTCTTCATTAGTCTCTAAGCTCTTCAAAGTCAAGGACCACATATTATTCATCTCTGCATATTTTCTTCCCTCATCAAAACAAGCAAAAAGTTCAGCCCTAATTGTTGGCATACAGTAGGGCCCAATAAACAGTTGATGAGTGAATAAAACAGAATTAATAAACTTATATGCATGTGTGCATAACCATGGACGTGGACAACAATGCTAGGGACGGGTGCGGGGGTGGGATCGGGAGCAGGGGTCAATGGGGGATAAAAGGAGAAACGTTTGTAACAAAAATAAATTAATAAAAAAATAAATAAAAAAAAATCAGAAGGAAAAAAAAAGTTAATAGAACAGAATGTGCAAAGGTAGCGTCACCACACACCCCTGCCCCTCGATGGCCACTGTGCTCCTGATCTGAACGAACTGCTCAACAAAGTGAGAACCGGTCTCCTCCTCCCCACTCAGGGGGCCAAGCTGAGCTACCGTGACCTTCCTGCAACCGCTTTTCCGTCCCTGAGGCTAGCCTAGCTGCAAGGTGCCAGGGGGCCTTCCCATCACTCGGACTGAACAGAATTTCACGCACGTCTCTGCGAGTGCTTCATCTGTGAGAACAGCAGCAGAAACAGGTCAAGGGCAGGACGTTCTCCAATCCCCTCCCCCCATCCACGTGCAAAACTAAGTTAAATAAAGCCCAAGTCTGCACTCACTCGTGGAGTCCTCTTCCTTGGAAACGTGAGGTTGAGATAGTTATGAGCAAGGGATGATCTGGCCACGCCGAAGTCAGCATTTTCTCCGTAGTTTTTGCCCCAGGAGTCTGTTAGGAAGTGAAAGTAAGACGGATTTGAATCCTGTCACAGCTACCCAAGGGCTCAGGGTGTCAGTGCCACACGTTCCCTCCAAAATAACTCTCTCCCTCCAACTAAAGATGGACACGGCCCCGAAGCCGGGGGCAGACCCAGCGTCACCTGGCATCTGCAGTACACGGACCCACTTACGTGCACAGGTCTGGGTGGGTGGGGCTCACCCATCTGGAAGCAAAGTCGAAGGGAAGGCATGGGTCAGCCCCAGGACAGCAAACACCAGTGTGAAGGTCAGCCAGACACGGGCACGGGGCAAAATGGCCCAAGGGCAGAGAGAAGCCTGGTCCCAAAGCAGGTCCTTACCCACAGGCCTCAGCGGGGTACCCCGGAAGAGCTCGTAGAACTTGGAGAGGTACATGACCATGCTGAGCTTGTCGGGCTCCTGGGCTGACGCCATCTCTTTGCCCGTGGTCACTGGGGGGATGCCAAACTCACGCTCAGCCACGTCAAACGCTAGCTGGTTGTTCTCCACAGCGTCATCTTCATTCAAAGAGTCAAAGTTGCTAGAGAATCAAGACAAGGTGAAATTCAGGGAGAGGATGCAGAGGTGGGGGGTGAAGGAGCAGCAACCCCTGCCCGTGTCCCATCCGCCTCCCCCATCATTCCCCAGGAGGCTGAGTCACAAGAAGCTAACACTGTCCTTGTCACCCAGGGTGGGACCGAATCAGACTTGGGCCATGACAGTGCCATTGCTGTCTGGGGTGAAAACAATCAGAACATGACTTACGCCACTTTGGAAAATGTATGAGCTCCTTTACCTTTAAACGGTTCCCTTATGTTCTGTTTCTTTTAATTATGAAACTAACATGGTCTTCTTGTCAAAAGAGAATCAAGTTGTCTATAACACGTAAAGTGACAAGTGAGAGCCCCGCCCCTCCTCACGGCAACCTCACTTTCTAAAGGTACGAATTAATGATCCTTAGGGAGGTTTCCTTTCAGCCCCTTGGATGCATTTGCCCCTGGGTGTGTGGTCACACTGCACACATTGATCTACATACAGTTCAGTCTTCCTAATGAACCTGACATTATCCCCAGTAAACGAAGGAGCAAACTCAGAGAAGACAAGTGGCTTGCCCAGTGCACAGAGCTGGTCAGTCTGGGTCTCAACTCTAGTTATTTGGCCTGTAAACGGTCACATCTCCCCCCAGAATTAGGTCTTGCCCATGTTCCCCTCTCAGGGCAGAGCCCCAGGGTGCAAAGCTCGAGGCTCCCAGGAGTGGCAGTGGAGGGGCAGCAGGACGAGTATAACACCGAGCCCAGTCACTTTTGCTCCCACATATTAGGGACCTCCGTTCAGAATGAGCTGTGGGCAGATTAATTGGTGCAAAAGGAAAAAAAACAAACTTAAGAAAAAACCCAAATTGAAAATATGCACAGAGAAATTTTGAACCAAGTTCTGGAGATTCTGCATCTAGCAGAACAACCCTGGTTCCTCTTGCCTCCAGGGCCCCGTGGGCTATGAGGAACTTGGCAGGTCCAGCCGGGGCCCGACTCACATCAGCTCAGGCCGGAAGCGGTGGATGATGGCACACAGGGCCAGGCCACTCCGCCAGGATGTGGTC
Organism: Molossus molossus; assembly: GCF_014108415.1. Lineage (NCBI taxonomy): Eukaryota > Metazoa > Chordata > Mammalia > Chiroptera > Molossidae > Molossus > Molossus molossus. The sequence continues at coordinate 55,319,556 of NW_023425348.1, read as the reverse complement.
AGGTCGGTGACGTTGACGTGCTGGTAGCCCTCGGTCTGCTGCTGGCACCAGTTTAACAGTTTGCTGGGCCGGATGTCTGACTCTGCAGTAAGGGGAGAGATAGTGAGATGCTCTGGGGAAATCTCAGGGTCCCCTGGGGACCCTTCTCTACCTGCCACCAAGGCTGGGGACCAGGAGGAACAGCGCCAAGGCAAGGGGCCCTGTCAAGAGTATGGTAGGAGGGCAGGATGCTGGGATAGGAAGCATGGTCTCCTACAGCAGAGTCCCTAACATCCTCTGGAACACACAGGTGAGGACAGTGTGGACTCTGCCACATCCCATCCCATGGGGAAGACAGACACGGACGCGGGTGACGATGACACGACGCTGCAATGATGCAGAAGCAGGGTGCCAGGGGAGCATGGGAGCGAGTTTGCCCCGAGTCTGCCAGGGCCCGGGAACTTGCCAAAGAGAGTCACAAAAAAAGTACATTTGAGCTGCATCTTGAAACGCGTCTAGCAATTCATCAGACAGAAGAAGGCATCGCAAGAAAACAGAAAGGACCATGCCGTGGCAAAGACGCTAGGAAAACCTGCCACGTTTGTGCAGAACGGTTGATTACGGGGCGGCGGCAGCGGGGCATGGCTGTGGGAAGGGCTGGGAGGGTGGCTGCCAAGGCCGAGCCGGCCCAAAGGCAGGGAGGACGCGAGGTCTGGGCAGGTGGCGGAGGTCAGAGAGGTCTTTAAGCAGGACGGTGACCTAAGCAAAGCCTGGTGGATATGGGGAGTTATTGATTTAGTAATCCCTTCCCTCTACTACTGTGCCAGGCCCTGGAAGGTCAGGAAGAGTGGAGTGCATGGGGCTTGGAACCCAGCTGGGAGACACACCCTCACACTGGAAATCAAAGGAAAGAAAAGCGAGTCCCAGCCACCGTGGTTCTGCCGTTCACTCTAATGTGCCAAGTGCTCAACACATTAACTCCTTGGTGATGATTATACCGCCGGGGTGCCCTGTCCTGGTTTTACAGAACAGGAAACTGAAGCACAGAAGAGAGGAGCCTGGCCGAGGTCAACCAAGTCATTTGGGCCCCCATGGCCCCCAGCAGGCTTCCTCCCTGAAAAGCCTTCCCAGTGGGGTGCCAGAGGGTTGCTCACCCTGCCTGGAGAGGCCAACGGATCTTCTCACTGAGCCCTGCCTCTTGAGAGGGAATTGGTGCAGCTCCTTCGTGATGTACAGATGCTTCACCTACAAGCAAGGAACACCATGCAGCGCTCACCAGTTGGCCCCCAAATTCTCATCGCAGGGCCTCTGAACCTGACCTACTCTCTGCTTGGTGCCAGCCACCCTTCCCCTCTACCGCTGGGCGTGACACAGAGCAACGGGTCTCAATCATCCACCCGAGGCGGAGGCACTCAAGTGTGACTATGTCACTGGCTCACTTTAAAATTCACACCACTCGTGCTATGGGCCCAGGAGGTTGTACGGTCTGAGTCAATGGGAGAAAAAAGTGGACTCGAGGACGGTGGTGGAAAGGACTTAATATTCGGCCATGTAGACGCTTTGAGCGAGGCATGCTTAGCAACACACATGCTTGGTGACAAATAAACCTATGTAAATATATGTACAGAGGTGGACATACACTTACATAGGTTCTAGTTCTCTCCTGTGACTCTCCCAGAGAGAGGAGCTGGTTCCACTTTGGGCCAAGAGGCAGGGGTGGCCTTGGTCCCAGGGACATGCCAAGATTTCAGGTGACCCCTCCTTCCCTCCGCTCAGTGCAGGGTCCCAGGGAAGGCCTTACCTGGTGGGGCCGAACACAGTGGGAGTTGAGGTTTGGGTACCGTGTCCCCGGGTCCAGAGTATACTGCTCAAAGTTCTTGTTGATGTTCTCCGGGGTCGTCTGAGGTAACAGCCGGTAAAGACTCTCCCTGGGGGAGGCAGGGCACGGGGTCAGGGAATGCTCTTGAAGCCCGAGGCCTCTGTCCCCACCCCCACTCCTCTCCTGCTCTCAAGGGCTCCTTAGATGTGTTTGTATAACCCTTCCCTGCAGTGCCGGCCAGCCCCGTGGTTCTTGAGATCTGCAAAGTGGGGGAGGTTCAAAGGGTGCAGAAGAGGCAGGAAGGAGTCTGGGAGGTGGAGATGCTGGCCACCTGCCCCAGGCAGAGCCGGCAGCCCTGTGACCTGTGGTTTTGTTATAACCACCACCCAGCCACGTGGCCTCCTGTGGCCTGTCCCCCATGACTACAGGCCTCCACACCCAAGACCAGCAAAGGCCTGTGCCCACCCTGTCCACCAGCTGTCACAGCCACATGGCCAACGGCAGGGTCCGGGAGGAAGCCCAGATCTCAGCAGCAGAAGAGCGGGGCACTCAGCGCTCCGATGGAAGCTTCCCCTAAACCACTCCCAGCTCCCAGGCAACTGAGCAGTGCCGAACCCCAATTTCATGGCCGCCCCAGAGGATAATTTCACTTTGGCATCTAGGACCTAGGGCCTGGCCCCTAGAGAAAGTGACTGAAGGAGGTGGGTCATGATGGAGAAAGTTTCCTTGGGACCCAATGAACAAATCGAGCCACGTGTGGGAAGGCAGGCGAAGGGGACAGAGCTTCATCCAGGTGCCTCCTAGCAGCCAGCCATGCCCTTCCCCGCCTCGGTCGGGCGCCCGCTGCCACACTCACCTTTCAGCCAGCAGCTCCAGGGGAGGGGTGCCCTGGTCCCAGCTCTTCACCATCCATGCTGTGTCGAAGGCGGCCAGGAAGCCGCGGGCGCAGCCTGTGCCCATGGGCCAAAAGGGCTGCAAAAGAAAACATACAAGATGTGGGTCATTCTAATGGCTCCCAGCCTGCTGTCCACCCCGTCCAGCACTCTCCGACCGCCAGGCCCACGCGAGGCACCGCGGGGTAGACAGGCGACAGGCAGCCACTTGGATTCTCCGCAAACACCAATATCTGCAGCATAGCCACGTATGTGTAACGGGGCCTGTGACCCAGAAACAGCGAGACGGGGGCTCAAAGAAGGCAGCGACACACTCCTCCTGGGAGGGAAACGGGCCTGTTTCATCAAGGAGTTGCACTGTAAAGAAAGCGTAGGATTCTGATTTTAATCCAGTCAGGAATCGCGTAGGGGGAGGGGGAGCAGCGGGCAAAGTCTTGGTGGCTGGTAAAGGATGGAGCCTGATGGAAGAAGGGTTGGTCTGGTTGGCTAAGGGGAGATCATGGGGCCAAGTAGTGAGACGGAGCTGAGAAGTGGGGTGTGCGGTGAGGTGCTGAGTACTTAAGCAAGGAGCTTAGGTTACAGCTCACACACTGATGAGCAGGGACTGCTCACTTCTCACTAAACTGTCCCATGCGCGTCCCAAGCGTACGTTGGAATTCGATGCTCAACTTGGGATAAAAACATGCACACATTTTGGTTAGTGCTTACATTACAGATGAAAATGGATCCCTTCTGAAAGCATTGATTAAACCTAAGGATCCGAGCATTTGCCGATTTTCTGGGAAGACTTTTGAGCAGGGACGGAGACTGGACTTAGCCCACGTGCCTTTCTGCAGCCCACAGGATCTCAGGGCTGCAAGGCCACAGAGACCCCCCCACATGAGCAAGGGGTCCTGGCCCAGCTGAAGGTCCACGTGCTGTGAGAAGGATGGCCATGAAGTCCAGACCAGGCCACCTAAGTGTGTCCTTCAACAGAGGTCAGCCCACGACAACCCCGAGGTGGACGAGGAAGCTCTGTGACAGACCAACGGCTCCTCTGCTTCAGAGGAAGGGCACGCCCCGAGGCCGGCATGGGCCTGGCACAGTCCTGCCAACAGACTGAAGGCCCGGCCTTCCCCGGCTGCAGGACAGCGGTGCTGCCAGCCCGACAGAACCCCGGGGACCTGCCTTCTAGCAGGAGTGCGGGTCTCTCCGTGCAGCCCGTACCTCTAGCAGGCTGTCGCCCACCAGGGCCACGAGCAGCGGGTGTGACTGACGCTCCCGCACCAGGGCGGCGTTCTCCGAGGCATACATGGAGGTGAAGTCAAACATGGCCACGTCGGGCTGCCCGTAGTGGTTCATGGCAAAGTCTAACGAGGGCAGCTGGTAATTGGTGGCGAAGTCAGCAGCTTCGCGGGCGTAGGAGAGCAGGTTGTCCTGGTTCACGTTCTCCGCACACAGCAGCATCTCAGTGTCGATGTAGTCCTGCGGGGGAACAGGAGCGCAGTGTGGCAACCCGTCCCTCTGAGGGCAAGGGTCCACCCCCACCCCCTTGCAGAAGGACTTGGAGTGGCGTTGGTACAGGGCGGCTAATCAAACAGAAAGAGAACATCAGGGCCAAGGGAAGAAAGAACCAAACCAGCCAGCTGTGAGCGTTGGAATTGGCTTCGAGCTTCCTGGCCCTCAAGGCAAAAGGGAAATGGGATCACAGTTCTGTCACAGTTCTGTCCTTATCAGAAAGAAAGAAAGAAGCACAGAAATTCCTCGGGGGAGGAAACTTTTTCCTGGCGCTAAGTTCTAAAACAACCATCTCACTGAGGGGTTTCAACAGAGAACAGTGTACACAGCCAAGGTCTTGGGGCAGATGCAGAGGGATGCTTCACACGGCTGGTTCTCGCCGGGACTTCGGTGAAATTAACAGAGAAAAGAGTGCATGAAAGAGTGATTTCATAATGAACTAGGCTAAGCTGACGTGGTCCAGATACACTGTATTTAGTGATCAAAGAAGAACAGAAAAGAAAGGGGTGCTTCCCATAACTCAAACTTTCTCTCCAAAATCAGTTACTCCTTTTGTTGACAGGCTGAGGGCTACTCGGGGCCCTGCTTTGCTCTCATGGTATTATGTGCTGTACTTCCTGCTGTGGGGGGTGGGGGAGAACCTGAGCCCAGAGGACGGGGATGCCGGGCTGGGGGGGCCCTGGCAGCGAACTGTAGGACACCTGTCTCCCAGAGCCTAGTCTGCTCATCGTGTGGCCAAAGAAACTAAAAGATTATCTTTCCCAAAAGGTGACACAGAAGGTGCACATCTCGGGGACAGAGGTGGGGGGGAGGGTGACAGGGACCAACACAGGCCTTGGGGTTATTGGGGAAGACAAGTCGAATCCCACTTCTGCTATGTACTGACTGCATAAATTTGGGCACGTTATTAAACTCATCCGACTTCCCCTTTTCCTACTTGTAAATGAGAATAACAAGTTCACAGAGCCATGTGAGGAGCAAATGAGACCATGTCAACGCCCAGCCTGACACCTGGGCAATGAACGGGAATTCCTGTGCTCAACAACGATGACCCAAACGATGACCCCGAGGCCGCGCCAAGAGCAGTTACAAAGCCCTTGGAAGGCAGGTTCCATCTACAAACAGAGCAACGTACTGGGTCCATCTTCTCTGTAGCCATGACTCCAAATACCTTGTTCCGGGAATTCTAATCTCTCCGCACCCAAACCATGTCACCCACATTGCGTCAGCACTGGCCCAAGCGCCCCCTGTCAGGTCATGGTGCCTAGGCCGGAGCTCCTGCTCTTTGATTTCCTTTCTCGTACCTGTTCCTACAGTCATATGATCACTCCCTTCCCCTGAAGGTGTGGAGACGAGATAGGGAAACAGGAATAGAAAGATGTCAGAAAGCCTCCTCTTCAAAACACGCTGTGAGCAGCCCGGAGGTGGGCCGGAAATGGGTGAGTGTGGACACGGTATACTGTCTGGTGCTGGTGCCCCGAGCAGAAGTGTGGGGACCAGGCAGGGGGACAGACCCCCAGGGTGCACGGGGGCGACAGTCCACCTGGCCCAGGCTGCTGGGAGGAGCCATGGGGCCTGGCAGGGCGCGAGGTCCCAGGTGAGTGGGCGGGTGGCAGAAGCGGGTCCTCAGGGTGGGGGTGAAAACAAGGACCAGGAAGAAAAGAGTGGGACTGAGGCTCTCAGTGAAGTGGGCAGGCCTGGGACGTAGTTCAAATTCAGATAAAGGCCGGGGGATGGATTTTGACCCCTTTCCACAGGCCCAGAGCACTGACGAGAGCTGGATGCCAGGCAGGCAGGTGGGCAGCAGAGGGAGGCAGCAAGAATGCGCAAAGGTAGGCAACACAACAGATAGCGTGGTCTCCCTCGTGTTGGGCTGGAAAGAGGCTGTAGGCCGGAGGCGAAGGTCAGGCAGTGTCTGTCCGGTGCTTCAAACGAGGGTGCACTCAGGCTCGGGAGACCCGCTGTGACATGCGTCTACCTCACACGCCTGGAGACCAAGCTCCCGTCACGGCGAGACCGAGCCTGCTGCACCCGGATCCCAGCCTGCGTGTGCGTGGGCCGGATCCCAGCCTGCGTGTGCGTGGGCCGGATCCCAGCCTGCGTGTGTGTGGGCCGGATCCCAGCCTGCGTGTGCGTGGGCCGGCAGAGGCAGGTCCCGGGGAGCGGCCCGCCCCCTGTGGGGAGAGCGAGGCGGAGCAGCTGGGAGCGCAGGGGCTGGTGTCTTGAGGAGAAACGGTCCTCTCCTTCCAGTAGCCATAGGGAGAAGCCCAGAAATCAGCAGGATAGATGGGGAAGCTGGTCACTCGGTTATCCAGCAAACACCCTCTCAGCACCTCTGTGTGCCTCCAGGCAGATGCTGACGCGTGTAGGGAGAGGAAAGCAGAGAGGACTTGCCATTCTTGCAGGAGCGAGAGAGGAAGGCTAATTCGAGTGGCTTGGGACAGACGGTCGACTCCCAGCTTTTGCAACTACTATAGAGCTGGACACCTGGAGACAGGCCAGAGCTCCGGAACCAAACGGTGTCCAGTTCCGCCATGTCCAGCCAGTTTCTAGATAAGAGTTCATGTCTTGTACCTACAGGCCCCTCAGCACCAGCTCGAAGATGCTCGCAGAGTCTCCGAGGGGGAAGAAGGGCCCCGGTGAGGACAAGCACAGGGATCTGCTCCCAGCCCCCCCATAGTTGTGATATGTGGGACCAGAGTGAGTCCTTGTCACCCCCCTGTGCCACGAGGCAGAGCCTGAGATGGGAGTCGGAGGGGCTTTGACAGAGCCAAGGAATCGAGTCACACAAACAGCATGCTGTGGCCTGGACAAGTGCCCTGGGTGACCTCAGGGAAACCAGAAGGCTGCAGTGCTCAGCCAGTGAGACCGGAAACCCAAGTCACACTGTGCCCTGTGCCCCAGAGGAGGGCTGACAGAAGCACCCCCCCGGAAAGGTCCCCCTACACCCGTGGATCCCAAAGAGTCCTTCACTATCTGATACAGGCATCCTGACAGAGGCCACAACTTTGGGAGCAGTACTGTGGAGCAGAGGGAAGAAGGGGACACTGCCCTGCCTCCCCCAGACCGGGCAGCAGTGGGTACCAGAGGCCGAGCCCACGCTCGCACGTCTGCTGGTGGTGCTGTCGGCTTCATCCGGTGCCCCACCCCTACAACTCCCATCCAGCAACTTCGGTTCTCAACCAAGACCTGGCCAAGGTGCAGGAGGCCCAGGGGAGGGCTGGGTTACCAGTGCCATCCGGCCGCTGCCAGCACGAACTGGCGAGCAGATAGGCACATTCTTCTCTGACAAGCAGCAGTGAATGGTCACCATGCTGCTGGGGCTGTAGGCCGACACCGGAGAGCAGGCAGACCCTGGACTGCATGATCCTTATCTCGAGGCTGAATCATCAGCAGTGGCAGGATCAGGGGCTCTGGGAAGGCCCAGGGCCCGCCGCTCTGTGCTCCTTCCTGCAACCCTGCTCCCTGTCTCAGCAGGAAGATGCAGAGGCAGGAAGCAGAGCCAGGAAGCCGGCAGGACAAACAAGCAGGTGGAGAAGTTGCGGAGGGAATCCGCGGTCCACTGCGAGCTAGGCGCGTGCGAGGGGCTCTGCGTGCATTTTCAAAGGCACGCTTCCAAACCGCCCTTTCAGACAGAAGCTGTTATTCCTGCTCTGCAGACGAGAATTCTGAGGTTCGGAAAGGTTAAGCAGCTGAGTCTCGGTCCTGGGTTAATAGGTGGCAAAGTCAAGATTCAATGCAAGTCAACAAGGGTGACAGCGTGAATTTCACAAGTGAAAGTGTCTGAGTCCCAGTAGGACAAGAAGCCCCAATCTGCCTCCAAATGTCTGTGACAGAGGAGAGGGCAGGGCTGAAGGACATGTGGGGAAGAGAAAGACTGAGGTGATCTCTCGGGGCAAAGGCCCACACTAACACTCAGGTTAGCCGCCCCCTTTCCCCCGTCCTCTGCAGAGATGCCTCTGCCTGTATTATTGTGGGCTCAGGCACACAACACCAAGAAGGAAAGTGGCAGGTGGCGGCCCCTTCCGCTCCTCCCCTCGTTCAGGCTCTGGCAGGATGGCGTCGGCCCTGCACTTGCTGATGCTGCCAGCCCGCGTCCCACAGGGAAGCCAGGACATAACCGCCAAGCGGGACGTACGTTAATGATGACACCTTTGTCGAGCAGGCTCTGCTTCTTGGCGGTCATGACGAAGTAGTGGGTGCAGTCCTTGTAGTACACGATGTTCTCGAGATCGATCCCTGAAAGAGAAGGTGTTCGAGTACTCAGACGGCTTCCCCCGCGCCTGGTGTGCCTTAGCCTCTTTATTTACCTGCAGGGCATCTGTGCTGGATACAGTTTTGAGACATACAAGGCTGGGACAGATAAAACCGAGTGCCAGAATGTACCCAAGCGAACACAGCTAAGCGATGTGTCTACCTTGTCCTGGCCGTGTGTGAACACCCAGGAGCCCTGGGAGGAGCAACTCAGGTGAGAGGGCTGGGGGTATCTTTTCACTTCCCACCGATGGCAGGCGCTGTATCGACTAGGTTTCTGCATGTAAACAATGTCGTGAGATGACAGCTTAGTTCAGTGGTTCTCAAAGCAGGGACCCCAGCCAAAACTTACTGGAAATGTAAATGATCAGGCACAACCCAGACCTACTGAGTCAGAAGCTCAGGGGTGATTTGGAGTCACACTGGAGTTTGAGAAGCATTGGCCCAGCTTTTTCCAAGGCAGAGAGAGGAGCAGATGCATGGCAACTTATCAGCAGTGGGCACAGAGGCGTGCTGGGTAACCATAGGAACCCCTTTATTACTACTGAATAGGAAACAGCCCTCGATGCAGAGGGCCCCCCAGAGAATCAGAGGATATCCACTGTTGTCACAGTGTGAGGGGCGGTGCTGCGAAACAATGGCCAGAGGTGACAGCCACCGCAAAGTCTGCAGGAAGCTCATTCAAACGTGTGGAAAAACACACTCAATGTCCGGCCATAATTTATAGTTGGTGGTTTATTTAAGCATTTATTTTCTTGGCTTTTGAAGGGAAGGAAGGGTTGGAGAATTCTTAAATCCTTCCAAGGGCCTAATATGCTGGAAGGAAATACTTAAAAAAAATAATAATAATGTAACCGTGCTGAATTTCAGAGGGTCACTCAACGGGCACATGTCACGGGAATAGTGAGGGGCAGAGTCTGGCTCAGTAACGAGCCCCATTCCTAGAAAACTATCTTAACAAAATAATCCTCCACAGAAGCTGTAACAGTAAATAACCGAAAGGTCTAAATCAGAGGTCAGCCAGCTTTTCCTGTGAAGGGCCGCCATGGCCGCGAAGACTCCGGGCTCCGTGAGCCCACCGGCCAGTGTCGCGGCCGCTGCTGCTGGAGCGGCCACGGGCCACACCGTCCACACGTCAGCCCGGCTGTGCTCCCGCAGACCTGTGGCTTCAGACACCGAAACCTGGATTTCGTATAACTTCCAGTTTGCCACAAAATTTTCTTCTTTTGATATTTCTTCAGCCATTTGAAGAATTAAAATGACTCCTGGCTCAAAGGCAATACAAAACCATGTGGCCGGCCAGCTTGCGCTCCATGGTTTAAATGCTTCAGCAGTGATAACATATCCCCGTAGTGAGCTATCCTCCAAAGCTGGCCACCAGGAGGACTAGGCAGCAGTAGGGACAATATTTAAAAGGTGACGCTGACTGAGGAAAGCACTAACGAAGAGCCTTGGCGCTACCCCGAGAGCAGGGTCCCGGTAAAAAGTAGGAAGGCAGGTGAGACATTACTGAAAAGTGTGTGGAAATGAGGACTGTCTTGGGCCAGCCGGTGGTAGGTGTGGATGATATGTGTTTGTGTAAAGATTTAACACTGTTGTCACACTGTCCTTTCAAGAAGAAATATGTATTTTTACATTAGGTTAAACAGGAAAACAATCTGGAACTATCTTAACTGGGAGCGGGTGCTCCATGCCTCACTTCCCCCTCACCCTGCAGGTCTTCCCCCGCCGTCCTTGCCGACGACCGGCTGTTGTGAGCTGGTCTCCCTCTAGAGGGCACCGCTCCGACAGGGGGCTTGCTGGGCCAGGTGCTCCCTCTCACGCCCTTGAACAGCACCTGGCTCCTAGTAGGCATTCGGTACATATCGGTCAAGGAAGTAAAACGCATCCTTTCCTTGAGGCCCTGGCCTGGAGGACGATGATGCCCCTGGGTGAGTGTCAAGTGCCCTGGGCCTCCCTGGACATCCCTAGGAGGAAGGGTACCAGGCATACTACACAGAAGCACCTAGGTTTCTTCAGGGACCACCCACAGGTTCCTGGCTCCCCACTCAGAGCGCCCCCTGAATCACACGCCGATCTCGGTACAGCTCCACCAACCCACATTAGGATGGTTAATATGGGCGCCCCTCTCTGGACAGGGAGCCCTTTGGGTGGGGTCCAGGTCAGCCTCCACTTTATATCCCATGATATTCAGCACCAGCACGGAATGGGCATTCAGTAAATGCTTCCTGAGTCAACAAATGTGTACCTCTAGTCACGTACAACATCTAGAACTTTCCCTCAAGAATCCCTCTGTCCTCGAAGGATCCTGCCCATTATCATCTTAAAGAGAAATCTCTGCTTCTACTCAGAGTGAGGACCCCAGTCCAAAAGCTGCTCCTCGGGGCGCTTTAGGAAGTGACAATGGCCTGGTTTGGAGAAAGGCGACAGTCTCACCTGTTTCTTCTTTAAGGTCCTGGAAAAATTTCTGATTGAAGATGAAAGCCACGCCACTAATCTCTTCCACCTTGGCCTCGGCTGTGCTGTTTCTGTTTATGAAGTTGGCGGTGATGGCAATAGCCAGCTTCCCGCGGAATTCCTTCCTCCTGAACCCTGCGAAGGAAGGGGAACGAGTGGGTCTTTCTGCTGGACTTGGTACGGAAACCAGAAAAGATTCCTGAGAAAGCTGTTCCCCGACGGCCCACCGGTCAGCGGAGGCAGAGTTCCGATCCCTGGAGAACCCGGCAGGCAGTGACGCTGAGCTCTGCCCGGGGAGACACGCCAGAGGCCTCTCTAAGGCAGTGAGACTTTCTCCTTTTCTAAACCTTTCAGGACGCATTATCCTGGTTCGGCTTCGGCACACATAGGCTGATCTCCGCAGGCACTCACTGCCCACTCTGTTCAAGATGTATTAGACCTGCACGCGCTGTGAACTTTCCGATTAAAACCACTTTGTTAGCATGTTCATGGTGTGGTGTGTCCCCCCCACTTTTGAAAACAGGATTACGAAACTGAATTCTTGTGAATCAGGAATATTAACAAATGTTCCTTCTCAAGTCTGGTGGCTGGCACTTAGTACACACTCAATAAATGTATAATAAATAGGTGGCATTCTAAGTCACAATTAATGTAGAACAGTGATTCCTCAGGGTTTTCAATGATTTACACTGAAATTTCTCTTTAATGGCGGTAAGAAGTTAATGTGCGGTGTTTTTGTTTTGTTTTTCTCCCACACCAGCAAGCAATTCTGGGACACCAGCTGCAGGTTCCACGATTCACCTCAATTCTGACACTGGCTGCCCAGACAGAGCGTCAGACTGCCCCGGTGAAGGGCTCAGTCCCACGAGGCTGGCCTCCCCTTCAGGTGCCAGTTGCGAGCCCATGTTTCCGACCCACCAGCTATGGTTTGGAGGTTCCAAGGACCCCTTGCTTGGGTTAAATTCTCTAGAGCTCACAGAACTTAGAGAAACACTGTCCTTACTAGATAACGCAGGGACAGCCAGACGGAGAGAGGCACAGGGCGAGGTATGGGGGAAGGGTGGGGCTCTCCCACACTGCTCAGAGCACCCCCTCCCTGAATACCCACCTGTTCCCCAACCCCAGAGCCCTCCGCACCCTCTTCCTTTTGGGTTTTTTGAAGACTTCATTACTTAGGCATGACTGAGTGAATACTGGGCCCTGGGCACTCAATCTCCATCCCCTTACCCTTCCCAGGTCAGGGGGTGGGGCTGAAGGTTCCAGCCCTCTAATCATGTGACTGGCTCCCCTGGCAACCAGCCCCCCCCATCTTTAGGTGATGTCCAAAAGTCACCTCATTAACATAAACTCAGGTGTGGCTGAAAGGGGCCTGTTATGAATAAGAAGGCACCCACTTCACCTTTATGGCTCCAAAGGTATTTCAGGAACGAAGGACAAGAGACTAAATATTACGACAGAAGATGTTCCCCTTGCTCTTATCATCCCAAGGGTTTGGGGGGCTCTGTGCAAGAAAGGGATGAAGACCAGATGCACATTCCCTGTTACAGACCACAGTCCCACAGGTGGTCACACAGAAAACCGCAAGTGGATGGTCACATCTCAGACCACTTTCTAATCCCCTTTCTTTTTAGTATCTGACTATCCCTCCAATCCCGAGTGTCCCCTCTGCCCCAGGCACTGCTGGTGACTTTAACTCAGGCCCTCCCTGTCCTGGCCGACTCGCCGGACATGACCTTTGTCATCAGCCACCTTCGGGAATTGCCCTCACATTCCCTCACCGTATCATCAAGCCTCATGCTGATGCCCAGAGTTCTTTGTCAAAAATCCCTTTGACTGAAAATCATGGGTTTCTACTCTGTAACCACTCCTTTGAGTTCTTCTTCATTGGACCTTTGTCAAAAATGGTCAGAAGTGGCCATTATTCTCTAGTCTAGTGTTTCTTAACCGGGGGTGATTTTGCACCCCAGGGGGGATTTGGCAAAGTGTTGAGACATCTGTGGTTACTACAACTGGGGTTACTACTGCTGTCTAGTGGGTAGAGGCCAGGGATGTCACTAAGCATCCTACAAAGTCTTGGGGACAGCACCCATGACAAAGAACCATTTGGCCCCGAATGTCAGTCGTGCAGATTGAGACCCTGCTCTGTTCTGCCTTCTTGCTCTCAAGTTGCTCAAATGGTTCCTCCTTCCTACCCTGTCCCCGTGTTCCCCAAACACCAAACTACATTCGAGCTGAGCGTGGATCCTGAATTTTCAACTACTCAGACTCACAACTTCCTCACACCACCAGAATGGCCCACAGCCTCGAACAGCACTCCATCCAGGTTGGCAGCTTACAAATTCCTCGTCAGACATGGCCACTGATAGCAGGGGTAGGGAACAGGCATGAGGCCAGGAGAGAGGAAGAGCAGTCTGCGCAGCGGGTGGGAAGCCTCGGCGGGCCAGCCCTGTTCCAGGGGGTGTGCCCACCCCCAGAGGAGGTGCCTTCCCAACCAGGTACCTGCTCTGCAGCCCTCGAGCAGGGCAAGCTCGGAAAGCAGACCTGTGCCTCCTCAAAGAGATGCCACGTGGGACTACTTCGTCACAACCCCTGGTCTCAGACGACACAGCAGAGTTAGTGCAAGTGACTACCACCTGTGCGCAGTTCATGTCGGGGCTGGGGTGGACGTGCCTGAAGGCATTTCCTGGCAGCAAGGTTCCTCTCGCAACCGAACTAGATCCTAACCCAGGAAAATCGGTGCAACTTCCCAATGTACAACTCAGAGAGCGGTTTTGCACCCTGACAGCCTGGGCAGACCCATCTCACTGCCCAGGAGGGGATGTGCTCCACGGTTATGAAAGCCGATGGGCTCCTCCTTCCGGAGCACTGTGCTCAACAGTGAACTGATACCCTGGGAGCACCCCGGCTGGAATGTGTGTTGATTTTTTCTTTTAATTTCCATGGCACTTAACTTTCATAAAGCATGTTTACATAGAAACCCTTTCCCAGTCTTCAAAATGATTCTCTAACAAGGTTCTATTTTCCACCTTTCACGAAGTTCAGAGAGAATTAAACGGCTGCTCTCTAAACACTCACCGGAGGCACAGCAGGGCGGCCTGCCCTTCTATCAAGACCCCTCCAGCTTTGGCACCTGTCACCGTGCTCCCTCTTCCTCTCCCCCTTCCAGGCACACCCCTCCCACCCGTCTCCCAGCCGCAGCCCTGAGAAGAGAAGAGGAGTCTTCACCTTCCAGTGTGTTCCTGCGGCCATCAGCGCCGATGATGACATCGAACTCAAACTCCGACAGAGAGTGGTCTGCAGGGAGAAATTCTGCCCGCCAGCCGATTTCTGCCAGGACAGGAACATGAGATGGTTTGGCACAGAGGGTGGTGGGAGGAGAGCGTGATTATCCCCCCCCCCCCGTGTTGGCCATGAGCAAAGGGCACTGCCACGGGGTACAGGCACCCCAGACAGAGTCTCCAGAGGAAAGACCGGAGCCGTCTAGATTCACACTGGAATCTGGAGTCCTTCTGGCTTTCGCTGTAGTTCAATCCAAGACAGAGTAAACCAGCAGCACCAACCCCATGCCTGGTTTTACTGGTTTCTATAAAGGCTGGAAGTCTACCCTCAATGATTCTCACACCGGTCTCACTTGCACCTTATTTTTCTCAGCTGATTCTACCATGTTCTCTTCATATTCCCCATATTCCTCGGTGCCCTCTGGTGCTGATCAGACCACAAAGGATGTGCAGGGTGTAATAAAACCAGTTGGAATTCCCACTTCATTATGTTCCGTTGTGCAGCACAGTCTTTATGAAAGCTTGATGGTTCTCATAATTAGAATTTAACATGCACTGGAGGGCTGGGGAACACTTCGAGCACACAGGTCTCTGAGGGTTGAATGGATGCCCAGCTACAAAAGCCAGCTAACGCCTCCCCTAAATTCTCAATATTCTGGACTAAGACAGGGGGAACCAGAGTTGTAGCCTGAGTGTGAAACCACGAGGTCTCCAACACTCTCTGGCTCAAAACTGAAAGCCAGGCAGGGGAAGACTTCGATAGTAAGTAGGATGCAGAGGCGTCGTGAACAAACTCTCTGACCGTGGTGTGCATGCAATATCAGAATTTACATAAACATACTTAAGGGGGGTGGGTACGTAAGGCATAACTACAATGGGTGCATTTTATAATTTGGAAATTATACTTTAATCAAGCTTAAAAATATTATATACCAAATACTATTTTGAATACATTTATTTCATATTTGCTCTGGAAATGTCTTTACTAGACTTTAAAAATGCCATGCGGGTACAAGTGTGTCTGCATATCTGTGTGTGTACACAAACATCTTGAAGAGCATGTACATGAACTTTGTCCGACAGCCAAATCTGTCTTCCAGCCTACTTCCTGATTTGACTTCATTTGTCAAAGCCCCACCTCCTACTGGCAGGGTAATCCAATTACAGGGTTAATGGCTTAATCATATAACCCCTGGGAGCTGAAGAGCAAACCGAACTGACAGCAGTGGTCAAGAAAGGTGAATTATCCATGGATGGAATCATGCCACACAGCTCCAGATAAGAATAACCATCACCGAAACATCCCGAGAGCGGCTAATGTAATTTCCATTTTGCAATATCTGACTTCTAGACGGAAGAGGAAAGTTATACTGTACTGTGGTTTTCTTGATCTTCAGGAGGCTCTAGAACCTTCACAAACTCCACATTCACATGGATTTCAACTCCCAGTATCAGGGCCACCTTGAACAGGATGAGCTGTAACTGACGAATACCTGTTACAAAGGAAGGGGAGAGATGAGCGGTCAGCAGCCATGCCTGGGGGCCTCCTGGACATAGAATGTTGTATAATCGCTGCTCAGGGACCTCTGGGCATGGCGATCCATCAATAATGATCAATACTGGGCACTAATTATGTGTCAAGTACTCTGTCTTCTCACTTAACCCTCACAGTGCCCCTTTGGGATAATAATTATTCTCATTTTATAAATGAGAAACTGAGGGCTAATGAGGCTAAGTGACTTGCGCGGGGCCACCCGGCGGCAGAGCTAGAATGTGGACCCAGCGCAGTGTGATTCTAAGGCTGCGCCCTAGCTGTCAGACAGCGCTGTAACGATGGGGCTGTCTCCTGCCTCCGTCCTCAGCTGGGCTGCGGGTTTGGGAAGACAAAGATGGAACAAAGAGTAAAGAGAGAGAGAGAGAATAAAAGACCATAAGTAAAGACATTCAT
The DNA here is from genome assembly GCF_014108415.1 of Molossus molossus. NCBI lineage: Eukaryota > Metazoa > Chordata > Mammalia > Chiroptera > Molossidae > Molossus > Molossus molossus. The sequence continues at coordinate 55,303,431 of NW_023425348.1, read as the reverse complement.
CAGTTGGCTTACTCTGTGGGGACCTAGACCTAAGCTCCCAGCCATGCAGGGTTAAGGGGTGATGTAGGAAACTCTCCCCACAGAGCTGGGCTTATGGTTCCCGACCTCCGACCCACTCTCTGAAACTCCCCCAATGTGTGGCCCTTCGTTTCTCTATTTTGTCCCCTGCTACTCAGCACCAACAGGGTTGCCTCCAAATAGATTTCTGTAGAATGCAGTTTCAGACTTTCTGTGGGTCCCTCTGTGTTCTGTGGGCTGTGCTCATTTAACATTTACTGAACGTCTACGATGTCCCGTCCTAGGTCCAGGAGATATGGAATACCCCCTCTACCGGAGGAAACACAGTACACAGAATGGGGTGGGGCAGGGCATGGTGTGGGGGGCAGAGGAGTAGCAGGGCAGGCCTGAGCTGCAGTCCTGAAGCAGAGAGGAAGGAGCAAGAATACCACATCCCACGGACAGATGAAGGGGTGTGAAGACTACAGGAGGCCAGGGCACTGGGGAGTTAGGAAGCTTCTGGAGACGTTGGTGAAATCTTGGAAGCTCAGTGGTCGTGGAGAAATCAGACTGCACTGGGAGGAAGCATGAGTGGAAAGTGAAGACAATGTCTACATCTCTTCTTTCTAGAATAAACACCCGGAAGTCAAGAACAGTCACGGGCAAAGGCAGAGGACTGGAGCGGCGGTGGGAGGTGAGAAGCAGGAAGACTGAGTGAAGGGGCAGGTGAAAAGGAGGGAGGAATCCTAGGGGCCTAGACGGGGGAGGACGTGGTCAGCTCTTGGGTGGAAAGGAAGGAATGCGTACTTGGGTGGAGGCGGAGGAGGGAAGGCGGGAGCGGGGAGCGCCTGCCAGTGGCTTCTGTTCCCCAGAGCACAGGAGGGAGGCCAGCTGCTAAGAATGAGGAGGCTTGGAACAGCCACGGTGGGAACTGGAGGAAGACGCTGACGCAGGACAAGCCGAGAACTGCTGAGCAATACTGAGGACCAGGACGCAGCTGGGGCTGGGGACCATGGTCAGTCTGAAAGGAAGCCGATCAGCTGGGGTCTAAAGACTCCAATCCACCTCCTACCTAGAAACAGACATTGGGGGAGGCCTGGCCTCTCCTTATAGTTTCAAAGGTCCTAGGCTGTATGTTTCCAGCACCCAGTAGGTGGTCAACAAATTCTCCCTGCCGCCCTTCTCACAGGGACTGGGCTGCCCTGGACAACGATCACTCAGAAAGCTGGAATCTCAGTGCCCCGGTCCTGCCCGAGTTTCTGCACTCCTGGGACCCAGGAGCAACCTGGGAGCGGAGAGAGGCTGCTGGCTGAGAAGGCAGCCCAGCAGCCTGGGGCCCTCGCGGGCCTCCCGGTGCCCAGCTCTGCCTCTCGGGAGGGTCTGGTGAGAAAGTCGTGCTCAATGTTGATGTTCTAAATTGGTAACCAACATACATTCTTCCGTAGGGTGGTAGGGAATATCCTGAAGCTGACAGCGCAACTTTCTGGGCAAATCCAAATTACTTTCCGATGGTCTCACGGAATGTTCTCATCTCAGAGCGGGACCAACTGGCGCTGCTTAGGGCTCGTTCTCCTGCGTCTAAGTTACACCCTATGTGGCTAATTGTCTCCAGTCATCCCCACTTGAATCCCATACCCATTTCCATCCGTTCTTGTCCTCATAGAAACGTAATCTCCAGGGTTCTCCTCCCTCCCGTGTTCCGAACTCTGGAGCTTGGGGCCTGGCTGCTCTGCTCACTGCAGGGCGCCAGGTGTCAAGCTTCTGACCACCTGCAGCGCACCAGGCACAGAGACAAGCACATCACAGGCTTGGCTTTGTTTAATCTTCTCAGCAATCCTGGTGGGCAGGCGTTAATCACATTTATGGGAGACAAAACTGAAAAATGGACAAGACAGATTTTGGACCTGACTCTGTTCAGACTTTGAACTCTGCCCATAGTATTAACCGCCTCAACTTTTATGAGTCACGGTTGTTACATCAAAATGGCTCAAGACCTCCTTCCTTGACGGGCAGAGGGAGGCTGCTCACTAACGCCCATCTGCACAGCTCTGGCCTCCGGGGACCCAGGTGTGAGTAACATCTGAGCGGAAGGGCCGCAGCCCTCACGGCATCCTACCTAAGCATTCAGGGGTGGCCCAGGAGCTGAAGTCCATGTCCTCTACTTCCCCTCCTTCTCTGCATGAACCCCCATTGTGATGTCCCCTCTCTTTTCAAAGCTCATGACAACTTGGTATGGGACCCGTCCGCTGGGTCACTCCTCTGTCCTAAAGCGGTCGTGCTTCCACGGAACCGGTAACCCTCCTTTGCCTGAGGCCCTCGATGTCCTGGCCCACTTAGTGGCCTCGTGTGGCTCCCTCTTCCGAACTCCTCTAGCAAGTCTGACTGCTCTATGAAAGACCCTTTCATTACTGACAAGACCTTGGGAATTCTCCAAGAGTTCAGACTCTGCCCCGGTTTTCCATATGTCACTCATTCACCCAACAGGAGTTTACTGAGCATCTACTCTGTGTCAAGCTCTCTTTTATGCTCTACAGAGACTCTGGTGAACAAGACATGCCACTGACCTTGACCTCACGGTGCTTACAGCCTACTAGGGCCTAGCACAGGGCACTGCACAGGGCACGGCACAGGCCTGGCGCAAGGCACACAGCAGCCTCTTCACTAATATCTGCCACTTGGATGTGTGGAGCCCTCAGGGACTTTCAAGATGGAACATTCCAGGGACTCCTCAAGGTAGGGAGATGAGTCCCAAGGTCAGCCCCTCCCCTCAGGGCTGCCACCATTGGCTCCACTCACTGATGTGGTCGATGGAGCCGGCACAGAACTTCCCGTAGAACTTCTTGGCTCCCAGGCCCCGCAGGTCGTGGATGGTGAAAGGCCACAGGTGCAGCACGTTGTTCCGGGAGAAGGTGTCCCTCTTCTCCACCACGACCACTTTGGCCCCTAGGTAGGCAAGTTCAATGGCAGTACGCAAACCACATGGTCCTCCTCCAACGATGAGACACTGCAGAGGTGAGGGAGGGAGACAGAGAGAGAGAGAGAGAGAGAGAGAGAGAGAGAGAGAGAGAGAGAGAGAGAGATTCAGTGATTCTAGCACTGTAGACAGAAACCCACATTAAGCAGCAAACTCCCATCCACCCAAATCAACCAGCAGGTGCAAATCGAGCACCTGTTAGGACGTGCCATTCATCCAGCCAGTGTTCATCACCTGTGGCATATTGTGCACCAGGCACTGTGCCAAGCCCTGTGAGGAATGCAGAGGGAAAGGGACTTGGGGGAGGCACAGACAGACAGATATACTTGAGGTTCAGAGCAGACTAAACCGGGCTTACATCCCAGCTCTGGCGTTTGATCTCTTAGTTTCCTCATCTGTGAAATGGGTCTGCTACCCTTTCCTTATAGGGTTATTAAAAATAAGATTGCTTTTAAAAAGCTTATGGTGCATCTTTGTGACCTCGATTAGGCAATCATTTCTTAGCTGTGATACCAAAAGCACAAGCAAAAAGAAGAAAGAGGTAAATAGGACTTAATCAAAATTAGAAACTTTTATGCTTTAAAGGGTACCATCAAGAAAGTGAAAAGACAACCCACAGATGGGAAAAAATATCTGCAAATCATATATCTGATATGAAATTATTATTATAAAGAATTTTACAACTCAACCATAAAGAGATAAATAACCCAATGAATGAATGGGAGGATGATCTGAATAGATACTTTTTTTTTTATCTCTCACCCGAGGACATTTTTTCATTTTTTGTTCAGATAGAGTGGGAGGGAGAGAGAGAGAGAGAAACATCGACGTGAAAGGTACACATCACCACCCACACGACCCAACCAGGGCTGGGGACAAACTGCAACCAAGGTACATGCCCTTAGCGGGAACCAAACCCGGGTTTCTCAGGACCACAGGCCAACACTCTAACCACTGAGCCAAACCAGTCAGAGCTGAATAGACATTCTTTAAAGAAGATATATAAATGGCTGGTAAGTACATGAAAAGATGCTCAACATCATCAGTTATCAAGGAAATGCAAATCAAAGCCCCAGTGAGATATCCCTTTATACCCACGAGGATGGCTTAATCAAGAAGACAGGAAAGCTCTGGCTGGTATGGCCCAGCGGTTAGGGTGTTGGCCCTTGGACCAGAGTCATGGGTTCAATTCTGGTCAAGGGCACGTACTTTGGTTGTGGTTTGTCCCTGGCCCTGGTGGAGGTTGTGCAGGAGGCAACCAATCAATGTGTCTCTCTCACATCAATGTTTCTCTCTCTCTCCTTCCCTCCTGCTCTGTCTGAAGACAAATAGAAAAAATATCCTCAAGTGAGGATTAAAGAAAAAAAAAGAACTTATATGCATGTATGCATGAACAATGGACATGGACAACAAAGCTGGGGACAGGGCGGGGAGGGGGGCGGAGAAGGGAATCAGTGGGGGAAAAGGGAGAAACATCTGTAACAAAAATAAATTAATTAGTTAAAAATAAAATAAAATTTAATTTAATTTAATTTTTTTTAAAAAGGAAGACAATAGGAAAACCTGTGTTGGTGCGGATGTGGAGAAACTGGAACCCTCACTCACTGCTGGTGGGGACAAAAAGGGTGCAGAGGCTCTGAAACAGTGGCCATTGCTCAGAAAGTTAAACACAGAGCTGCTATAGGACCCCCAGCTCTGCTTCTAGGTTATACCAAAGAGAAATGAAAACTTGTGTCCACACAAAAACTTATACACCAATGTTCATAGCAACATTAGTCACAACCGCCCAAAACCACCCAAGTGTCCATTAACTGATGCATAAACGAAATGAGGGATATCCTCACAACAGAATATTATTCATCTATAAAAAGGAATGAAGTGCTGATCTATAGATGAACCTTGAAAACATTACGTGAAGAGAAAAACCAGACTCGCAAGGACACCTACTGTAAGACTGTATTTATATAAAATGTCCAGAAGAGCCAAATCAGTGGGAACAGAAAGTAGATGGGTTGTTGCAAGGGAATGCTGGGGCAGGGGGTGGGGGGGGGGGGGGGGACGACAGCTGCTGGTGGGTTTCTTTTCATGGGGATAAAACATTCTAGAATTAGATAGTGGTGGTGGTTTCACATTTGTGAATATACTGAAACCACTGAATGGTATACTTTAAAAGGTGTTACAGCATGTGAATTATATCTTAGTACAATAATTATATGATAAAAAAGCATATGGTATCAAGTTTAACACACTCTAGTACAGATGTTGCTATTCCCATTGCTGAGACCCAGCCCTAGGAACTCTCAGTCTAGGTGAATTCAGACTTGTGAAACCACCAACCACCCCGAGTGGCTAGCTATTTGGAGCCAGAGGGGAAAACGAATCCAACTTGGTGAGCTGGAGAAGACTTCACAGAGAAGGTCTTTAAAAATGATCATCACTACCACTATCATCTCCTCCTCTCCTTCCTCTTCCTCCTCCATTATCATCATCATCACCACCACCACAGTCTACATTTGTTGAGCATTTACTGTGTGCCCGACGCTGGTTTAAGTGCTTCATGTGTTTTCATTCTCAATCCTTACAACAGATCTACGGGATCTATTATTATTATTTTATTGTTGTTAATCCTCACCCAAGGATATTTTCCCATTGATTTTTATTTTAGATAGAATAGAAGGGGGAGGGGGTGTGAGAGAGAGAAAGAGAGAGAGAAACATCGCAGTGAGAGAGACACATTGATTGGTTGTCTCCTGCCCAACCCCAAAGGGGGCTAGGGATTGAACCTTCAACCGAGATACATGCCCTTGACAAGGAATCAAACCCATGACCCTTTGGTCCACAGGCCAATGCTCTAACCACTGAAAACGCCAGCCAGGGCTAAGAGAAACTATTATTATCTCCATTTCACAGATAGAAGAACTGAGGCACAAAGCAACTAAGTATTTGGCCCATGGTTTCACAGGTTAAAAGGGGCAGTGGCTGGATCCAAACCCAGGTGGTCTCAATCCAGAGCCCACCGTGCTGTACTGAGTCCGGTTTGCCAGGAATACAAAGAAGAAAGAACATTTCAGGAGAGGGGTGGCCCATCAAAGGATGGAGAGAAAGATACTTGGGGGAAAGGAGGAGACGGAGAAAAAGAGATGAGTTTGTCTGACTGGCGTGGGAGCGTGGCCTTGGTTCACAGTGGGCAGAGGTAACACGCAGCATTCTGTGCCTACTACGTCCCAGGCAAGGTCTTAATGGACACCGGGATGTTGAAGAAGACTTCCCCAAGGAAGATACAGCCATTTGGAGAGAAGGGAAGACACATAATGACCTGGCTAGACATAAGGGGCAAAAGCCCTTTATTCAAACCAAATCTTAGCAGCAGCTGCAATACTGTTAAAAACGAAACAAAACAAAACAGCAGAGAAGGGCAGCATTCTGGCAGAGCGACTCAGACACCCCCACACAGCACCCTGCCCTACTCCCAGGCAGCCCTGAGACAACTTCCCCAGAGTTCACCCGGGGCGTCTCAGTAACTAAGGGCACCCCAGCAAGGCAAGGAGGTCTGCACCCGCTCCCCGCTGCTCCTCACTGCAGAGGCATCCGGAAACTTCCCTCCTGCCCGAGATCAAACCTTATCTTACAAAAATACATTCCCCTTCCCTGAGCAAATATTCCATCATCCAGTTATCACTCATCTGGGGCCTGCGTGGTCCCAAAGGGGAAGCGCAAACAAGCCTATCAAAGCTCCCACACCACAATCAGTGTGGCTCACTGGCTGGAACCTTCAGAGCGTTTGTGGAAGCCCCATCTGGGGAAATGAAGTCACCGCTGAGATACAACTCACTCCAGAGACGTCAGGAGTGGGTGTGCAAATGAGTCCCTGGCTCCCTCCTGGTGGGAGCCATCTGGGGAGAACGCGCTCCCGCCAGCCCAGCTCCAGGTGGCATCTCCGGCTCGGCGTGGACATAGCCAGACCATGACAGGCATTTCAGAGCAAGACTCCAAACCCCAAGGCCTGTGACGTTGGCTTTGAGGTTACGTTTGAATGCACTGCATTTCTTTGCAGTTAGTGCATCTTTCCTGCTTGCCGAGTTCTGTCACTCCGGGGCCAGAGAAGGAGACGGGGCGGGAGGATGTGGGGTGAGGAAGGGCAGGAGAGAAGGGGGGAGCCCTCCTGCATCCTCTGTCCAGCAGGCCTGACCTAGAACTGCTCCGAGGACAGGGCAGGACGTCCCCTCCCACCCACTGGAGGGCTGCTGTGTGTGTTTTGTGCAAACGGTAGCTGGTGTTGTGTTGCTGACCCCACCCTCCACCACTGGACCTGAAATAGCATCCGGTAGGGCTCAGCCTTCCCACCACCCTGGGCCCCAGCCTCTACTCCAGGCCTGAAATTTCAGAGACGCCACTCATACCATCAGCTAAAGTCAAAGTAAATACCGATGGGCCTGATTGTATAAAGGGAGAAAATTTGGTGCAGATGTTATCAAGACAGGAGAGAAGGCTTGTTGGCAGGGGTCAGACCAGCTCCTCTCAGAACATGCTGGCGATGATTCACATGGGAACTCGGAGCTCTGACACGAGGCCAAATACCATGGCTGCTGCACGCCTGGGCAGAGGAGCCGGGGAGACGAGGGCATCCCCGGTGTGCCTGGTGTGCCCCGACGTTGGGCACGGCGTAAACACCGTGGATGCCAAGTTGTGATAACTCAATTCCAAGGAGCTGTCCACCTTTCCCAGGCCCAGCCGGGCTATGCCTGCTGAGGATTACTGTCTGGAAAGAAAACTCTTCATTAAAACTCAACCCCAGGGCCTTTTTCCTCGAGCCCCAAACTAGGCTGTCCCTTCCTCCCACCAGCTCTGTCCCTAGTGCTACCGCAGAAGTAAGCTGCCCATATTATAATTTTCTGCATCTGATTCCCAGGTCAGTGTGAGTGTCCTCTGTCTGCTCAGAGCCCAGCACAGAGCCTGGGACACCGGAGCCTCAATAAACACTTGATGGATGAATGACCTTCCCACACCCTCGCCACCCACCAGTCCTGGCTCTCCGTCCCTAACCGGGATGCTCGGTTCACCAGCCAGGGTTTAGATCTGCAGCTCCCCACCCAGGCTGGGGGAGTGGGGTCTGCCAAGGCCACCAGCATCACAGACGTCAGCAGATCTATGTGCTCAGATGACATAAATTTATTGGCCAACAGGGAACGAGCAGATCCAACACCAGCAGGAAGTCCATTGTATAGATAAGCTTGGCAGTGCTCGGGCCTCCACGTTCCCAGAGACAGACAAACACCACATGGAAAAATCCACTTTCTATTATCAAGGGGCGGGAAGAGGGGACGAGGGGACTGGCCCGCAGTCAAGGCCCAGGGCTGGGGTGGCCCCAGCTCACACAGAGGCCTGTGCCACCCCAGAGGAGCCCCGCAAGCCCTGCCCACTTCTTGGTAGCACTGCACGTCTCTCGGCCATCAGTGGGTGCGTGCGCTGGGACCGCGCCAGGAATGCAAGCAGGGTCCAGTCCCCGAGGGAGTCACCGGGAACCAGGGCTAAGCCAGGAGTTCGCTAACTACCTGTCTGGAGACTTGATTTCTGTCTCTGAATTCCACCTCTGGTTTCCTTGGGGGCTCTGTGTGCGGGCACCCAGGAAGACGAGGGCTGCAGGCACTAGCTGGCGTCCCCGGCTCTGCACCTCACTGAGGAGGAGGACTACAGTGTCTGAGCTGTACTGCACCTGCCCAGCTCTTTCCACGTGCAGGTACAGTCGTAATCCCTTTATGCACTTCGCCTTCCCAGCTCCCTGTGAAATGGCACAGTCATCTTCACTTCGAAAATGAGAAAACCAGGCATGGACAAGTCAGGCAACTTGCTCCAGGTACCCTATTCATCCCCACTTTTGAGCTAAGAAGCAGAGACAAAAGAGGGTCAGAAACTTCTCCAAGATCATATAAGCAGTGAGTGGTCAAGTTTGGATTCCCACCCAGGCAGGGTGGGTCCAAGGCCTGTGCTCGAAACTGCTTGTCTGATAGCAAAGCCTGACCTCGGGCATGTGGTGAATGAAGTGAGGCCATTTTTTTATTCCTCTTCCGTCCGCCCCGAGTGCAGAGCAGTCTCCCAGATGGGGCAGGGCCCAGGCTGCGTGCAGGGGCCTCACATGAAAGTCTAAGCTCGCACCTGCATCCGGGCTGAGCTTTGTCCGCTTCCCTGGGGTGGAAGTTCACGGGCCGGATGGCGCTGGAGCCCATGTAAGTCCTGGGACTCCACTCCAGCAGGTGCCACAGCAGTAGTGACTCTGGGCAGGGACAGTGCAAGCCCTCTCCAGCGCCCGGGCGGCCAGGCAAGCCAAGCAACACAAGGTCATGCATGGTGCCGTCTCCCTGGGAGCAGGGGCCCTCACAGCGTGCTGACCCACAGGCCATCTCCCTGGGCATCGCTCTGGTCCCAGGGACGTGCCACCACACTTCCTGGTGTGGTTTCCAGCCTCGCTGGCTTTCAGGATCAGCCGCTTATCTAAACCCAGGCCGGAAAGCCCTGACTTTCACTGGGCTACCATGAGGAAAAACAGTTCACCGCAGAATCACAGGACTGAGAGTTTTCAAGTCCAAGGGTCCACCCACATGCTATCATGGGGGACTTGCACCGGGGACCTGGCCTCACAGCCCTGCCCTGCAGGATGGTGCAAAGGGGCGTTCGAGAAAGAGGCAGTCACCTAAGTTTCTAGCCATGGAGGAGTCTCTGCAAGGGCTGGCCAGGCTAGGACTCTTCGTGGTGACTTCAAGGGCCATTCTGGGCAGAAAGTGACATCTCATCTGATTTGACATGTTTGCCCCAGTCCAACCCCCCGTATCTCAGTCACACCCAGTTATTCCTGAGTGACAATTACACACCACTTACTAACCTCAGAAATTCACAGAAAGGAAATGGAAAAAGATAATCCTGTTCTCCCTGCCTGCTCTCAAATACTCCTTCTCTGAGAAACATTCTCCTCTGATCTGAGCTGGTTCCCTTCGCTCATGAGCAACTGTCACCAGTGACCACAGGATCTGCGTTTTCAAGGACAGTCTTATTTGCAAATACGCTACCCCTTGGCCTTAAGTAAACCCATATTAGCCCCCTCGTTTGGAACTTACAAAGACAACCATCAAGGCTCTGCAACTGCCTTTGGGTGCTGCTCATACCTCTCAGCATCTCCCCACCTATGGCACGGGTTCCCAGAAGCCAGTGTGGGTGCTGCCCCCAGACCAGCCCCGAGCCAGGGGAGAGACGATGAGTCCTTTCACTTCAGATGTTAGAGTGCGCCCTCGACAGTGCCAATGCCATCCCTCCTTTGGCGGTGCCTGTGCCTCCCTCCCGGGAAGAGCAATAGTAGTAACAGTATGCATAGTAGAAATCAGACCACCCGACTGCCTCCTTGTGATGTGCAAAGCACTGGATAAGAAATGCATCTTGTTTCATTCCTAAAACAACCCTGACTTAGGCAGACTCGTCACCATTTGGGAGATGAGAAACCTGGAGTTTGGGAGGTGAAATGACTCCGACCATGGTCACAGATCTAGGGTGAGACCCTAACCTCTGATCCCAGAGTCCATGCTGGAGATCCCAATCCTATATCCATTCCTCCAGGTTTCCGTGAGACAGACACACACACACACACACACACACACACACACACATTTTTTTCTTTATTGATTTTAGAGAGAGAGGAAGGAAGAGGAAGAGAGATAGAAACATCGATGAGAGAGAACATTGATTAGCCGCCTCTTGCATGCCCCCCACTGGGGATTTGGCCCACAACCTGGGCATGTGTCCTGACCAGGAATTGAACCAGCGACCTCTTGGTGCATGGGTCGATGCTCAACCACTGAGCCACACCGGCTGGGCAGGGACATTATATATTAACATGCTCCCGTCTCGATTAAGATGTTAAGGACCGCGAGACCACGTTGTGGGATTGTAGTGGACACAGGAGAAGCCTTGTGTTCCCAAAGCTCGGGACACCATCCCTCTGGGACTAAGGAAGAAAAACAGAGACAATGAACGCTGTATTGTTTGGAACTACCTAGGACTACTGCAGGAATCTACTGGAGGAACAGGTTGGTGACTTTGGTCAAGAAAGTGTCCCTCCAGGAGACGGGCCATGAGTGGAGGATTGAAGCTGGGGATTTGGAGAGGCAGAGGAAATGCATGCTGCGGCCCAGGCGGAGGAGGGGGGTGGCGTGGAGGGAGTGGGGAGCCCTGCTGAGCTGAGGGGAGCATGGTGCTGAGCACTGGTGGGGAGGGCGAAACCAGGCAACAGAGGGAGAGGAGCTGGATCATGGAGGGGCGGGGATGTCAGAATGAAGAGTCTGGACTTCTTCCCCCTTTTGGCTGCTGTGGGTTTGGAGAATGAAGCTGTTAGTTTAGGACAGCTGGTTCCGGAGCAATAACAAAGATGACAGGAGAGAGAAGAGACACTAGAGGTGACGAAACCAGTCCCCGAAGCACCTGGAACAGTCATCTACTCTCTTGCATCCCCTCCTCTGCATGACCACAGATATCAGGTGCCTTTCTAGTCCCCCCCTTCTTGACCTCTACCCTGGAAGTGCCTGGGGCTCCCTCTCAGTCTCTTCCCCTCTTGACCTTTATTTTACCTCATTTACTCCCATGGCTTTGAAGGTCATCTGCACGCTGATAATCCCAGCCCCCAAACTCCCAGACTTACAACAGCAGCTCACTGATGGTCCCAGCAGCTCTAACACGCACTCACATGTAAGCGCCACAACCACACTTCGATCACCCCACCCCCAACACCCTGCCCCTCTCCCCGTCATGGCCATCTTGTAACCGTACATCTACTTTCCACTTTCCCCGCCCCTTGGGCCGAGAATCTGGAATCAACGTTGATTCCTTTCCTCCCACATCGTAACCAACCCACCAACAAATTCTGTGGGATCCTGAATCCAACCAGCTTCATGTCCTCCATGCTGACCCTCTATCCAAGGTATGCCATGCATCTCCTGCCCTGATATGAGGCTCCTACCTGGTCTCTCTGCTTCCACCCTTGTCCCCTTGCAGTCCCCACGACAACCAGAGGGTCTAAAGACAGATCATGTCACTCCCATGGCACATGGAACTCAAAACTCAGACCTTATCTGGCCTTGAGACCCTCCATGACCTTGCCCTCAATTTCCCTCTGTTTTCAGCTCCTACCACGCCCCACCCTCTCTGCACTCCAGCCCAGTGTCCTCACCAAGAACACGCAGGGCCTTCCACTTGCTTTTCCCTCTGTCTGAAACATTCTTCCCCTAAATATATATATTCAAACACAAAATAAATCTATTGCAAAACAATATACAGGCTCAGTTCTATATTTCTTCATATTAACAACCAGTGACAATAACATTTTAAAGGTTTATAAATATTTCTAGCATCTACTTGCATATTTTTTCATTGTGGCCTTCTTCTCCACCCCCTCCCCCCCCTTTTCAATCTAGTAGTTTTACAATATTTCCCCCAATATTTTATTATGAAATTTTTCAAATATTATACAGAAAACTTAAAAGAATCATAGTGAACACCCAAACATACCCGCCACCTAGATTCTATAACTAGACTTTACTCTTCTTGCTTTGTCGTATATTTGTTCATCCACCCAGCCCTCCACCCATTCCTCGGTTTATCTAATTTTTTGGTGCATTTCAAGTAAATTGTAAAATCAGTACATTTCTTCTGAAACACTTCAGGATGAACCCGAGTTCCATCTTGGTTCAAGTTATTTTTAAGGTAAAATGGGTGTACGATGAATGCACGTATCTTAAACATACCCTTTGGTGTGACAATCTACAATATATTTTGCTTCTTAAAGCATTCGTTTTCCTCCCTGTTGGTGCTCCTTCTCCCAGTCGACCTGCGGGTTCTCGCCCTCTGGACTCTGGCTGGCATCTTGGTGCACTGTTGTCAGTGCGGAGCTTCAGGTCAAGGGGACGGGAGGGGCTGGGGCCGACCAGCCAGCCGCCCCACCTCTCTCCCTCCCTTTGGGAGAGCAGAAGCCGCATGCCTCTCCAGGACCCCAAAGAAGGGTGTGGAGAACTCACATTCCTGTAGGGGGAACAGGGGAAAGTGCCTCCTGAGAGGGGCTGAGTCCAGACAGACTCAGAGTTCAAAGCTCTGGGGCCAGTTATAATCCGTATGTGGGGAAAAGTAGAGCTAAGATGCACAGACAATCTCGCATCTAGAAATACACACACTAGTTCATTTGTATCACATCCTCTTTTCCTCTTTGGTCACTTAGCAAGCTTTCGCTTTTATAAACTGAGTGCAGTCATGTAGGGGGCCCCACACTACAGTGACAATGGCCAGCTCTCCGTCCTTTGTCCGCAGAAACCCACAGCCATCATGCCGTGTTCACAGCTCCGTTAGAGACAGCGGCAGGAATCAAACCCTGGCGCCTGGCTCCAGAGACCATGCTATAATCGCTGAGCCAGAGAGACCCCTGCAGGTACTCATGCAGAGGGAGATGGTCGACCGAGACCCCACCCAGCTCTCCACTGATCAGTGAATTTAAATTATTTTTCAAGTCTGTCTAGCTGACTTCCTGTGACCTCCTCAAAAGTAAAGGCATGTTTGGCTCGCCGCTGCATCCCACACAACTAGCCTGGCATGGGTTCGTACTCAGGGATAATTAGAAAGAAGAGGCAAGAGTACTTGGTAGGCCCTGGGTGGGCCAGCACCTTTGGGGCCAACCTGTTGCAGTGGTTGTGAGAGCAGCAGGTAGTGACAGGATCCAGGAGGAAAACTACAGCAATGGCAAGAGGCCCCTCCCCCGCCAGGACCTAATGACTTCTGGAAGGGGCCAACATCATGGGTGAGCTAATCCAAGGATAAAGGCAGAATGCATGCTGAGCATTCTGTCCCAACCCAGAGAGCCCAACCAGGGCCGCCACCAGCAGCCGTGGATCTACCCAACGACAAACTTTCCCATTCAACAGGTGCCATGAGTGAGGTCAGGAGAAGCCTCCGCTGAGCATCGCACACATGCCCACCCTGCAGCAGACACTCTGAGGACATGGACTCGGGTCCACGGTGCAAGGGGCGTGGCCGTTCCCCGTTCACAGTTGAGACACAGACTGGAGGAGACATGACTTAACAGAGCTGGTACTTGTCAAGCTCCGACTCTGTGTCAGGCACTGAGCTAAGTGTTTCAACTGTACTGATTCATTCAAGCCTCACAGCACCCCAGGATCAGGAACCAAGGCACAGAATGGTTAGGCAGAGGAGGAGGAAAGGGCGTTTGGATCCAGGCACCTAGCACCAAAGCACAGGCTCCGATCGGCCACGTTCCACTTGCCTGAGATGACACGGCTAATAAAGGGCCGGGCCAGCAGTCGCTCCCAGGTTCTGTGACTCCGGCAGCCAGCTCTTCTGTTGCCCTCTGTGCCACCTTTCTCCCGACTGTTAGGGCCTAGCTGGACCCTTTTCTCTCCCTCGTGGGGACTGTGACTCCTGTCCTGGCGCCACCTCATCCCATAACCACCCACGGCCACAGGCAAGGCTGCCCTCGTCCTGGGCTGGCCTTCACAGAAAGGCCGCTGCGGGCCTAGTGACGGATCTGGATGAGAAAAGGCCAGACATTCCTTCCACGTTCACTGACTCCTATTGCTCTGAGGTCAGCAAAGGGGAGACTATTTACCTGAGCCCAGCAGCTGTTCCTGTGGCCAGCCCAGAGCTGGACCGAGGGCCCAAGGAGCAGAGACATGCTGCCACTCCTCAGCTGTGTCTGGACCACCTTGCCAAGAGCCCTGGAGTGCTCCCCAAGGAGGAGGTGGCAGATAAGAACGCACTCTAAGAATGCATTGTGGGAACATGCTGGCCTCCTTCATCTTCTCCTTGCATAGGGTCTCTGGCCCCACAGGGAGCTGCTGACTGACTACGGCGTAGGACCCTAAGCATGGCTGACCTCAGGCGTGCAGACAGGTAAGGTACAGCAGCCCTCGGCGGAACAGCACTGAGGACGGTACACGTGGCGGTGAGGTGAGGGGTCGGAAGCCGGCGGGCCACTCACCAGCTGCGGGACTGGGCACAGACGCCCAGTGCACTCAAGTTACTTGACCTCACTTTCCCCAACCATAAAAGAGGAATATGTGTGGTTCTTACCAACTAGGGTTGCTATGGAGATGGCATCAATAAACTGCAGAACTGTTCACCAAAGAGCCTAGAATAACACATGGCGAGCACTCAGTAAGTGGTAGCAATGATCGGCACCACCGCCGCCTCCTCCCTGCTTCCTGAGGAGTCCTGGAGGTGAATCCAGCATTTGACACCTGAGAGCTCATGGTCCAACCCATCCAGGCACACGGGTGCTGTGATCCCACCAGTTCAAAGGCTGTGGTTTGCGTTCCTTGGGGTAGATGTACTACTTTTATCAGGGCAGCTTCAGTCATGGTGGAGGCTCAACAGGAGCCTGGGCCCCAGGAGGCTGTGGGCTGCTGTCCCCTGCACTAGCCCTGTGCCCCTGAGCTCACAGGGACATGTGCTGTCTGACCTAGAAGGGACGTTAGAACAGGGCCTAGCACGCTTTTTTCTGTAAAAAGTCAGTAAATATTTCAGACTTTTTGCCAACTACTGTCTTAGATCATCCTGTCTGACACTTCCTTCCTTGTAACTTCTGCCCTTAATGGTCCAGGAAGGTACTCCTGGGAGCAGAGATGCCATTTTCAATATCTCCCAGTCGGATGATCTCCGTTCTTGCTGCCTGGGACATACTTTCCGCGGACCTCTGCACTGGACCCTTCACCACTCAGGTCTCAGCTCAAACATCACATTACTCAGGGGCACTTCCCAACCCCCCATTTGCTCTTTCACATCCCCCGTTCATTTTCTACACAGCGCTTATTGCAACCGTAAATCTGTTTTATCCGTTCACTGGTTCACTGTGTGTCTCTCCCCTTGGAACGTGAGTTCCACCAAGGAGGGACCTTGCCTCCCTTATCCATGCTGTATCCCCAGGGGCCAGCATAGTCCCTGACCCACAGGAGGTGTGCTGCCAAATAAATAAATGAATTCAATCAAGTCCTACCTCTAAACCCAAATCAGGATGCATTCAGAGGCGAACTGAAATAGCACAGCCAGTATTTACTGGGATGCGCTACCTTGGGGTTTTACACGTAGTATCGTATTAAATGAGACAAAAAGTAACTTATGAGATAGGGACTCTTTTATCTCCCTATTTCTGACAAGGACACTGAAGTGAAGGTCCCACTGTCCAACGACTGTTGTCTGGTGAGAAGCAGAGCTAAATTTCCCACCCAGATCTGCCCAACTCTGGGCCCCAAGCTATTAACCACTACTCTTACTTGGCATTATATCAATTTAGCGTGAACACAGATTATCTGTGGCAGATCAGCCACGCTGAAGGGCAGTGAAGCGCCTATGTATTTGTGAAAAGTGGGGGGAAGACATTATCTAATATACAGGGGTGGGCGAAAATTACCAGCCAACATTACCTAAAAGATAAATCATAAGTAAGGAATATGAAATAGTAACAATAATAATAAGACAAATAATACAACTCAATAACCTAATAAATAACACAAGAATAAACTGTGTTTTGTGTTCTCACATCTACAAACCTACTTTTGCCCACCCCTGTAGCCAAGCTAGTTTGGTAAACAACTTGTTTTGAAGCCTAGATTTTGGGGGGGAGGAAGGGAATCAAAGTTGCATAAAGGCTGGGGTCTCCTCCTCTTTTACCAGTGACACAGCGAGGCTCAGGTAGAGGACACAACTTCAGACGTCACAAAGCCAGGTAGAGGGGACAGCAAAGCCTCAAGTTTCCCAAGGGCAAGTCCATTTAATCACAGCCCTTGATGCATCTCCTGGGGACGGGATACACATCTGGTACCCAAGCCACGGAAGACAGCTGTATAGGAAAGTGCCAAACCCAGATGTGGACCGCCGCGTGGCTAGTCCCCAGCAGGGGAGCTCTGGGCCTCGAGGAGAGAGGAGGGCAGGAGAAAGTGAGTCCTCTCCAGCCTCTCACATGCCTTCCGGGCCGCGGACCATCTTCCCAGTGCAGTCTCGTTTTGACTCCATTTCAGCTGCTACAAAAGAAGTGAGCCAACTTGCCCACAAGCCCTTGATAACTCCCAAGTGGGTCACCTACTCCATAAAGTGGCTTGTAATTAAAATATTTCTAAACGGGGCCTAGATCACACTTGTCTAGACATCGGGAGACTCCAATCCCACACCACCCTGCCCAGCCGTGATTACAATCTGCCGAAGGACAGGCTGTTTTCTTTATCGGGATCTTCAAGGGCATGTTTCTGGAAAGCCTCTCCTCACGACCTGCTGGGAGCTGCTTGGGAATTCTTTCTGCCTGGGCGGCGTGGGGACCTGCTCTCCCAGGCAGGCCTGGGCCTGCGGCTCACCCCTCAGGCTGCTAGGGGAAGCCCATATATGGAAGGTGGGACTTCCGGGGAGCCAGGTGCTTGCATCAGGCTGTCCCCCTCCAGGCAGAACAAACAAACTGCCGCCCCAGCTCAAGCAAGGGGTGGTGGTGGTGGTAAGGGGGTGAGGGGGGGAAGAGGTAGATGAGGACACGGCTTAAGCCCTGCTGAACTACTAAAAGGAAAAGAAAGCGCCTGGAAACCACTGTCCTACCTCCCTGTAGTACCCAACCCTACCCATGAGCCAAGGAGAAAAGGATATCTATCATTCATTTATCCGTAAAGCACTCAATAAACACCTTTTTTTAAGCGTCATGTTGGGTGCTAGGGAAATAGAAGTCATGTCACGTTTCCTGCCACAGGTACTCCCACTTCAGTAAAAAAAAAAAGACACGGAGGGTTCCTGAGCAAGCGGGAGTTCACCAACCGCACACACAGGGATGGGGGGAGGGGGGCTGGGAGGAAGCCACTCAGGCCGGGTGAAGAGGTCCCACGAGGTGGGAACGGGAAGGACGACGGGACGAGACCCACTTACCCCATACATGGGAAGGGATTGCACATTTGAGTGAGTGGGTAGAAGCAGGAAGTGGAACTGACTCAGATTCTCAGAGCGGTAGGGTGTTGCCACTGTGTATTAAGATCGAAAGTCAGAAAGAAGAATACATTTAGGGAGTGGAAGAGTGAAATTATAAATTTAGTTTTCAACTTCTTGAGTGGCAGATATCAGAGAAAATCCAGAAAGGCATGTAGGAATCCTAATAGTTGATCCAGAGAGCCAGCAGAGTAAAAGATACAGATTTTTAAACAATAATAGTAACTTCTATTTAGCAGAGGTCTACTATATACCAGGTCTACATGTCAATCTCATTTAATCCTAACTAGACACCTAACAGAGTAGGGACTATTATGTCCATTTTACAGATGAGGAAAAAGAGGCTCTGACATGTTAAGTAACCTGCCCATGGTCACAGGTATCTGACTGTGGGCATTCACGATCTTCCCACTGTGCCCGAGGGCCTCCGATTTTGGAGTCATCGCCTATCAGAGAAGACAACCGCGTGCGAAGTGAGAGTGTGCAGCAGAACCCGGCTTCTCGGCTTTGGCACTGTGGACATTTTGGGCCCAGTCACTTTTTGCTGCAGGGGGTCGTCTTGAGAATTGCAGGATGTTTAGCAGCATCTCTGGCCTCCCCTAAATAGTTAATAATACGCCCCCTGTCCTGAGCATAACAATTCAAAAACTCTCTCTAAATATTGCCCCATGTCCCAGAAGGAGAGGGAGGCAAAATTGTCACCGGTTAAGAACCACTACCACAGCCCTGGCCGGTTTGGCTCAGTGGTTAGAGCGTCCACCTGCAGTCCGGAGAGGCCCGGGTTCGGTTCCCGCTAAGGGCGTGTTACTCGGTTGCAGTTTGTCCCTGGCCCTGGTTGGTCGTGCGGGTGGCAGCCACTCGATGTGTCCCTTTCACATCGATGTTTCCCTCTCTCTCTCTTCCTCTCTCTCCCTCCCACTCTGTCTGTACAAAAAATGGAAAAATGTCCTCGTATGAGGATTAAAAAAAAAAAAAAAAAAAGAACCACTACCACAGAAATATAATGGGAGCCACACGTCATTTTAAATTTTCTGGTAACAACATTTTTTTTTTTGAGAAAGTAAAAATAAAACAAACAAAAATAACAACAGGTAAAATTAATTTTAGTAATATATTTAATTCAATATATTCAAATTATTATCATTTTGACATATAATCAATATAAAAAGTATTAATGGGCCATTTTGCAATTGATTGTTCATACTGAGCCTGCAAATTCAGGCACGTATCTTACACTTACAGCACCACTCGGCTTGAACTTGCCACACGTCAAGTGCCCGAGCCGTGTGGCTAGCAGCGCCCATGCTGGACAGCGCGGACGGGGAGGACGGGAGGAGGGCTCACCCACATTGATAAATGGCGGAGCCGAAGGAGCAAAAGGCAACACTGAACAATGGTCAGAGGTGTAACGGACAACTTCTGGGGATGCTGGCAGTTCAAGCTTTTCCTTCGCCTCTGAGGAACGCCCCTCCCCACCAGTAAAGAATGGTATCTGGTACGGAGAGGGGAAACCAGAGAGAGAGAGAGAGAAAGCCCAGGCAGGGCCCCGGGAAGCCCACCCACACAGACAACGGGGAGTTACTGACGCTTTCCCGAAACCAGCCACCAGACTCCAGCAAGGGAGGCAGAGAGGCGAGGAGTTTACAGCTACAGACAACTTATCCACAGTCAGGAAACACCCAGTCACCTCTTCCAGCAGCTGCTGATGCACGGCTGATTCCAGCCCCAGTAACCGCTGCACAAAACCCTCAAAACCACAGCGTCTGAGTCAATCTCAAGTCAGAGGCAGAAAAATCTGGGACCACTCAGCAACAATCAACACACCTTTGGATCGTTGAAATGGAAGGCCCGGGGTCTAGCCACTGTCTGGGCTTCATTTATTCACTCATTCGACCACTGCTACCCTTCGAGGAGCAGTACTCTCCTCAGATGGAGACACAGGACCCCATCTCCAGACAGGGTTAGGGCCAGGATGCATTGCTAAAAAAATTTTTTTAACTTAACTGAAGCATTCAATGCAAAAATAAACCTTAGAGATGGTTCCCCCTGCCCTTGCTTATAAAATTATTTAACTAATCAATGTTTATGTAAGGAACAAGGAACAGAAAACCCTCTAAATGAAAAGCAAACAGCTCCATGGAATGAAAAGGAGGGAGGATGAAGGAAGGCCATGGGCAGAGGCGGCGGCGATGGAGGCGGAAGGAGCAGGGCTCCGGCCTCGGGTGGATTGCAGGAAAGTGCTGTCCGCCTCTGCTCCGCACGCCTGGCCCCCGGCCCCCTCGGGTTCTCTGAGAGGAAACCGCTCGCCACTCAGAGGCTCCCCCGACGAGAGCCAGCACGTGGTAAACCAGGGGCCCCGCCAGGTCGCCTTGAGGGCCACGCTGAGAGGCCCCATGGCCTCGGGGCCTCAGCCTCTCCTGCCAGGTCCCGAAAGAGGCAAATCTCACCCTCTGAAATCGCAGCTTCAGGAGGGAACCTCCCCTTAGTTAATGTCAGGGTTCCCATCACCTGTGTTGGGCACCCCTGAACTGCCCAGCGCCCTGGGGGAGGTGTCAGCTTCCACTCACCACACTCCCACTGAGCACCTGAGTGGAGCAGAGGCACATCCTCTTGCAGCATTTCCCCCAAAGGGATCTGTTATCCTCCAGATGGGTAAACTGAGGCCCAGAGACCAAAAGCCAACCTGTGTTCTTTCTGCTCTGTAACAGGCAAAATGAAGAGGGGTGTGTATGTGCACGTGTGCACGTGTGGTGTGTTCATAACCCGAGAGGGGAAGGTTACCACTATTTATCCACACACACAATGCATGTGAAAGGGCTTTGTAAATTATAAAGCCCTTTTACAAAGGATAGTTGTTATTATTAAATTCCCTCTTACTGCAGAGCGGACATTGTCCTCCTAGACAAGCTCAGGGACCTACGTTCAGGGACTAAGGCTCATTTACACAGTTTCTTGTCGTCTGCTACTCAACTCCTTCCCCCGACCCCCCAAAAGCCATGTCTAATCTCTGCTTCATCCCTGCCGAGGCAAGGTCTTGTTTGTTTTCCGAAACCCACTTTTTAAGCACTGGAGAGCTCTCCGCCCCTTTGCTCGGTTTCCAGTAAACGAGCCCCAGTCACTCCCATACAGAAGGCCTCCGCACAGCGGGCTCGAGGGCCTCCACCTCCCGCACGAAGTGGGAGGACAGGAAACCCCCGCCAGCGCCGGACACCGGCCTGTCGCAGCCAGGACCCACTGCGGGTCCAGCGCTCCTCTGCTGCGCACCTGCTAGGTGCCTGAGACGCGTGTGGTATACGCTGAAGAAGGTACCAAATGTCCAAGTCTCTGGCAGGATTTTGGAAATGTAATTGCAGACAGTGGGTGGGTTCAGTTGGAAGCAGTTTAGAGGAAGCTCAGCAGGGTGTAGGGGTGTCACCAGTTTTCTCTGGGCCTCCGAGGTCCCAGAGCTTCTCCTTTTTCATACCCTGTAGATAGGCCTGGGCAACAGCGCAGTCCGACCCTGCCTCCTCCGGCCTGTGTGCTCCTCCATGGAACGGCTGGTAATGTCTACACACAGCAGACTGCGGCCAGGAGGCTCGGTTCCAGCCCCCGCACACAGCAGGGGAGCCAGAGCGGTCCTCTGGAGGGAAACCGGAGAGGCTTAGGGCCAGAGGAAAGGAAGCAGCAAGGGTGTGGGGAAGCCCTGGGAACTGGTCGAGGGTGACTGTGTCTTCCTTCGTCCTTCAGCACTAAACAATAGCAATGGTATTGTTCCAGCAGCCACCGATTATGGGCGGTGAGAGACGAAAGCTAAGCAATGCTCAACCCTTTACAAGAACACCTCACCTGGGCCGGAGGACTCCTGAGGGGCAGGCGAGGAGCCCTGCCTTTGGCCATCAGCCTTTGTATCACTTTCTAGGCCTTCCTCCCTCTCCTCCCGCCAGGGACTCGCCACCCACCTGGGAGGCTGAGCGATGGAAATAACTGCACCCACCCCTGAGGCTTGACAGGGAATGAAAGACTACAGAGCCCCGTGCGGGTTAGTTACCAGTGTTACCAACACCCACATTAAACTCCACCCAACCCCTGTCTCCTGGCAGACTGAAGTGAGGGATCCCTAAAACCATCCCCTACCAAGCTCATTCCCGTGTCAGTACAGATACGCAGGGCCCAGGCGTGGGCTTGGTTTAATACAATGTCTGGAATGCATTTGTGGAACCTCTCAGGGAGCCCAGACAATTTCATCACAAAATCCAAATGTCAGACATTCTCTGGGACAGAAGACAGGGCGGACACCAGGAGCCAGGTATCCCGAAGACAGAGTGGAGACTGGCCCTTACCCCGGGCAACCTCTCCTGGGCTGGAACTCCAGAGAAGCAGCTGAGCACCAGCTCTGCGGCCTCGTGGGCAGCTGTGTCCGGTGGCTCGGGCCTGGAGGGACACCCTCCTCTGGGATGCAGACACCGTACTTAACCACTAGGGAGAAGGTCAACCAGGAGCAGCTCATGGGGCAGGGGGCCGACAGGAAGGATAAAGGGCCACATTGTTCAGATCCCTTTCTCCCGACAAACGGTGAGAAGGACCAGCACGCGCCAGGCACTGTTCTAAGTGCTTTACAACATGCATTTATGCAGGTCTCACAATCACCCAATTAGTTGGGCATCATTATCTTCTTCATTTTACAATTGAAGATATTGAGGCACAGAAAGGTTAGGCAACATGCCAAAGGTCACACAGTGTGAGAGGCAAACCCAGGTTGGTCTGACCTCAGGGACCACACTCTCAAGCACAGCCCCACCCCCACACCCACACCACCATCCCACGTCCGGGCATGAAGCGAGAGCCCCAGGGCCGTGTATGTCGGTGGAGTCCTTGGAGGACCTAACTCTCCTGTGTTCTGGGGCAAGCAGCCCCTCTCACCTCAACAGTGCCCGGCCAGCAATCTACCAGTAGCGCTGACGACACAGACACACCACCCACCCCTTGTGGCTCCTCGCAGTCTGAGAAGCACTTGCTTCCTCCCACTCCATGCTTCCGCAGGCCTGTGCAGACCAGAGGGGGTTCAGTCCGGACCCGGAGCTGAAGCGGAGGCTCTGTGTCTGGGCTGGGACAGGAGGAGGACGTGCAGAGTAGGGACAATGGTCCTCTCTGGCTCTGCTCCAAATGGATGTCCATTGGGCTGAGACTCTCGCTACCATCGCAACAAACAGCGCAGTGATCAGCCGGGCATACCACATATGTTCACCTGAAAACTGAGTTGGGATGGAATATGGTTCCAAGGGCCTGGACAAACCACCAAAAAAACAAAGCTACAATATATGTCGTCTGAACCCAGTGACCACAAAGCCTTTTTTGATTCACAGCTTAATTAAGAACAACAGCAAAGGAGCAGGACATGGTTTCACGATGGCAGGGAGCCACGTCCCCCGCTCCTGACTTCCTGCACAGAGAAGCATGCCGTCACTTCAGCACCTTCTCACCGAGACAACAATGGGCCCCACTTTTCCATCCAAGAACAGTCAGCTTGAAACAACAGACGGAGGAGCAGCGAGCACGGCTGTGGGTCTGCAGGGCCCTGCGGACAAGGAGTAATGGGTTTCCCAGGTCCGCTATCAGCTGCTCCAGACGCTGAGTGTAGGACTGTTCTTAGAACACGTTCACCACAGACCCTGACGGGCACTCCGGGGAGCGGAGCTCGGCCTCCCATTCCTAACCCGTGAGCTCAGCCTGGAGGGGAGCCAGGGGAAGCCTCGGTGGACAGCGAAGGGCCAGGAGGTCCGAGAGCCCCTGGCTCTCACTGCTGCTCCAGGAAAGGCGACTGGCAGTCCTGTAGGCGTTAAGGCACTGGTTGGGACTGGACAGTCTGATTTGGCCTTAGTTGAAAGAAAGACACAGGACACAGCACAGAAGACAGTCCTTAGAGAGGCCATCTACTAAAACCTCATATCACACCAGAGCAGGAGGTGGGAGAGTGGAGTTGATGCTCCTGAGGACCTCCTATGAGACAGAAGGGGGTCTCTGTGTGCTACAGCCCATGAGGTATGCTTCAACAGTTCCGCTTTACAGATGAGGAAATGGGACTCAAGCCACTACAGTGATTGGCTGAGAGTTACACACTAGTAAGTGGAGGAATAGAGGTTTGACCCAGGTCCGTCTCAGGCTCTTCCCAGCATGCACTACGGCCACACACAGGCAGACCCCTCACAGCTCCTGACCCCTAGTTCCCCCCCTTTGTCCGACCAGGGGTCCTTGACCATTTCTATGCCATGGTCACTTTGGGTGAAGTGACCATGGAAACTGAGTGAAGCCTATGGACACCTTCTCAGAATAATATCCATAAAATAAAATTATAAAACATTTAACATATCTAATAATACATTATATAATAAGGTCTAGTTGCAGGTCTAATACTTCATGTAATTTCCAAACAATAATAAGTGTAAATCAGAGTTATATCTCAAACTATAATGATAAATGAAAATATAGGTGATTTCACTGGTGACAAACCACAGGCACCACAGGTTTCCTGCTTATATTCATGATTGGGGGCAACGCTACATGTCAATTAGAGGCTAGTGAGTGTAGGCATGTTTGCCCCCAACCAAGTTCACAGACTCCTGAAAAATAAAACAAATAAAAAAAACCCCTATAACAATGAGATACCACTGACACACCTATTAGAATGGCCAAAATCCAGAACACTGACACCACCAAATGTTGGCAAGGATGTGGAACAACAGGACTGCTTGTTCATGGCTGGAAGACACGCACACTGGTAAAGCCACTTTGGAAGACAATTTGGTGGTTTCTTACAAAACTAACATACTCTTACTACATGATCCAGCAATCAGGTGCTTTGGCATTTGTTCCCAAAAGTTGAAAACGTATGTACACACACACACACACACACACACACACACACAAGGATGTTTATAGTTGCCTTATTCATAATGGCCAAAACTTGGAATAAACCAAAATGTCCTTCAGTAGGTGAATGGATAAATTGTGGTACATTCAGGCAATGGAATGCTATTCAGCTCTAAGAAGAAATGAGCTACCAAGCCATGAAAAGACATGGAGGAAACTTAAATGCATATCCCTAAGTGAAAGAAGCCAGTCTGAAAAGGCTATTTACTATATGATATCAACTATATGACATTCTAGAAAAGAATGTAAATAAAACTATGGAGAGAATAAAAAGATCAGTGGTTGCCAGGGGTGGGGAGGGAGAAGAGGGACGAACAGGCAGAGCACAGAGGACTTTTAGGGCAGTGAAAATACTCTGTATGGTATTATAATGATGGATACACATTACACATTTGTCCAAAACCACGGAATGTAGACCACCAAGAGTGAATCCTAAGGCGAACTACAGACTTGGGATGATTGTGATGTCAGTGTAGGTTCATCCGTTGTAATAAAGGTACTACTCTGGTGTGTATGTTGATAATGGGGGAGGCTATACATGCATGGGGGCAATAGCATACAGGAGGTCTCTGTACCTGCCCCTCAGTTTTGCTGTGAATCTAAAACTGCTCTTAAAAAATAAAATAAAAAGACATAAAGAAAGAAAAGAAATGAGGCAATCACCAAAAAGAACAAAACCATCTGAGACCAGCATTGCCATAAGCCCCCAGCATGGAGGAACAGCTGTCAACCCTCTCCTTAAACCTTAGTGTGAAATACCAGTCACCATCTACTGAATGCTCATAATGGTGTAGGCTCCCCACTGAGCTAACTTACAACTCTGTGAAGTGGGCACCCTCAATCCATAGATCTGAAAATCTTGGTTTCAAGGTTGACTCTTAAAGCCAGTTAGACACATCCACCTCTTGCATGTTTGAGTTTCTGAAGTATTGTAATCGGAAAGATTGCAAAACAAGCTGTTAGCTCTTTTACTTGAAACTCATTTTAAATTTGTGTAAATAAAATAAATGAGATGCTGAAGCTGATCTAAGGCTGCAAAAGCCATACTGAACCCAAATGTTCAAACTGCTACATTCATCAAGAGCTTCATGACACAGGACATTAACTGAGAAACTCTGATAGGCAAATACTCAAATGTGAACTTCTAAAATCATAAACAGGAAGTGACGCTGTTATCCACCTTACATATTTCAGGCAGCAGTTCTTTTGAAAATAAAGGTAAGAATAATGTCTGAGCCCCCCCGCTCCCCCCCCCTCGCCCCGTATCCTTAACACCCAATACTAAGTGTTGAAAACATCACGTGGTTGGAGGTACCATGGAGTTAGATCTTTCTGAGGCTCACTGCCAACACTGAAGTCCTCACACAAATGTCAATCACCTGGATACTAAAACCTCGGACCCCTGGTTTTAAACATTCTTGCATTCTTCCCTTTATCTCCTGAAATTCCTAAATGTATTGCCTGACGTTCCAGGAAAGTCCTGGCATTTATTGAAATTCCTGAAATTATTGCTTGAAATTCCAGGCAAGCCCTTTATCCCAGTGAAGCCTCAGTTTCCTCATCTGTAAAGTGGGGATGATAATGGCAACACTTCCATCCCACAGAGTTATGGTGAGAAGCAAATGAGATACTGAATGTAAAATTGCTCTGTCAGCAAAAAAGCTTTATACCACTGTGATGCAGGCTCTAGCGAACCATGGCGTCATTCAGTATGAGCTGGAGCCCCGGCGTAAATCTGAAGGGAAAAATACCCCAGGCTCCTGCAGCACTAGAAGGGCTCATAAATCCACGCCACTCACACCTGTCGCGAGCTCAGCAGCCTCAGCAGAGAGCCCATGACCTGCTCCTCACGGAAAACTTTCCTGCCAAGAAAATGTGAAAACACTGGGAGAGGTCAAACCTGTTAAGCCTCAGGTTTACAAGTCCTTGCAAAGGAGCATAACTCACATTCTCCCCTCCCGCAAGGACCAGGGGGAAATGACTTCAAGGAGATGGTGACTTTCTACGTGCTGTGTCTGAAAGCGACCATGCAGACGAGGATGCAATTGTAGTCATGGTCTGGGCTCACTCCAAGGCCCCCGGAGACCCCAAAAAAGCATTTCTGCTGGCACAGAGGGAATGAAGCCAGGTTACAGTGAGTTGGGAACGAGAGGCAGATGCAGCCGTGGGAGCAAAGAGCCACAGATGATCTTCCCCAGGAATTCGGCTGAGAGGGAATGAAGAAAGGGGCTGATGATACTGGTTTTCATGAGAACGAAGGTGGCTATTTAGAGGGCTGGGCTGAAGGGCAGAGAGGCAGATGGAGGCTGGCAACAACCTAGAAAATGGGTGGACTTTCTTAAAAGGCTGTCCTGGCAGCACGAAGATGCTCCGCCATGAGTCACCAGAACTTGGTGCTAAGGCCGCCCTGCTGAATTCTGCTACTTGCAGCCCTCGAGGACAGCACAGGGTTCGAGTCAGACCTGCCAAGGACGTCGGGACACTGAGGCGCTCTGACGACGACTGCACAGACAGGCTTCAGGCTGGGTAAGCAAATGGGGAGAAAAGGGAGGAGCTGCTGAGGATGAAAAGCTGGCTGGGCAGCAGGTTTGGTGAGTGTCCCGGTGACGGAGGCAGCAGCTCAGAGTGTGGTTAGAGGAGCATGCCAACTGAGCATTTAGGCGGAGCAGTTCTGGGTGGGGGCGCACTCCGAGGTGCGGCCCTGGGAAGGGCTGCTGGGGTGGAGGTGGCAGGTGGAAGCCGCTGGAGCTGCAGGACGGAGGGCCTCCCAGGAGAGCGTGCTCAGCAGGCCGGGCATGGGAAGTGCGGGGCGATGGCCAGAGGCAGGGAGGAGAGGAGGCTGAGATCCAGGAGGGGAGTGTGCTAGTGGAGGGCATGTGGGCAGGGGCCTGGCTGGGAGGTGGGAGGCAAGCGGTCAGACAGGGCATCAGGCCAGGCTGAAGGTGCACCTGTAGCTTAGCACAGGTTCTGGGGAGCCAGGAGTTTGAGGAAAGAGCCACATTTGGTTCTGTGCTTGGAAGGGTGACTCTGCAGGGGTTGGCAGCTGGGCTGAGGGGAGGAAAAGCAGAAGGAAAGCTCAGAGTCTGGCGACGGGGGTCACTTGGGTAAGAAACCACTGCCTCCACCAAAATGGGGGCAGAGGGAATGGAGAGAAGGGGATGGGTATGGATACAATGGCGAAGGAAGGTGCAGCAGGACCTGGCAGCTGATCAGACATAGGGGTGGAGAGCAGATGGGAGACCAAGATGACTGCAGAGTTTTGAGCCTTTAGGACTTGAAAAAACAGAGGAAGAGAATCAGGTTTCCGAAAGAAGATGGTGACTATGGTTTAAAGGTGCCCCAGGGACATTCTGAAGTTATCCATAAGATACCTAACAGGTCAGGGGTGCGAGAGGGAGGTAAGAGCCAGAGATACAATGTCGAGTCATCATGGGGGTGACGGCTGAGTGCAGCTGAGACTGCCCTGAGAAAGCAGAAACAGGGACCAGAGACAAGCCCTGGAGGACACCAAGTGCGGCCTATGGAAAAGGAGAGAGAGCACGCAGACTGCTTTTAAAAACAGGTCAAAAACGTTGTGTCACAGATCTAATAGAATAGTTTCAAGAAGGAGGAAGAGGTCATTAACAGCTACAAGGACTTCAGATGTTTTATGGATATTTCATATATAACTTTCACCCCAGCCCGAGGAGATAATAACTGTTACTATTATTAATTATTATTCCCATTTCAGAGATGAAGAAGCAGAGGCTCCAGGAGGCAAGGGCACACTACTTAGTAAGCAGTGGAGCTGCTATTCAAAGAGAGTTCTTAAAATAAAGCCTAACCTTATTACCAGGGACCATATGAAAGGCCCTTCAATGATCTGCCTCCTGTCAACACCCCCACCTCATCTTTTACCACTGTCCCCTTCGCTCACTTCACTCCAGCTCTCTCTTAGCCTCCTAGCTGCTTCTGCCAACTAGCCAAGAGTTTTCCCACCGCAGGGCCTTTGCACTTGCTGTCCTCTTTGAACAACCAGCTGTTTGCTGGCTGGCTGCTTCTCATCTATAGATACCAGTGTAAATGTCAGCTCTGTGGCACCCTGTCTAGAATCAACTCCCCTCTCCCAGGTCTCTCTAATCACATCATCTACAACACAATGTCTTTCTTGGGATGTCATGACAAAATTATCTTTGTGTGTTTCTGTTCTCTCCCAACTAGATGGAAAGAAAGCTCCATGAGTATGGAGACCATCTCTGCTGTCTTCACCCTTCTTTCTGGTGCCCACAGAGCACTGGCACGTAGCAGTCACTAAATGAGTGAATGAGCAAATTAATTAAAAAAAAAATACCCCTTCTTGGGTAGTGTTAAGAGCTATGGACATTCTTGAGGACTTTTCCTTCCAAGAAGACTTTGAATCAGAATGCCCCGTCTGCCCTGACCTGGGCAGCAAGGCTGTTTCAGCCCGTCCTCAGTCTGCTGGTCTATGGGGAAAGAGCAAGCAGCCCCTAAGCCATGACAAGCACAGGATGCAATAAATTCCTTGGGCCTGAGACGGCTGTTATTCACCGATGGGAGAGACTCCAGTCTACCTTGCCTTTTTTCACTTCTGGGATTTCACAATTCTTTCCATGAGGAAGTCCGATCATGTGACTCTTGGCTCAAAAGCATCTCATTCAGAGTAAAAGTCCTTCCAATGGCTTCCGGGCCCACACACCTCCCTTCCTAAGTCCATCTCTTCTCACCCCAGCCTGGCTCCTTCCAGTCACATGGGGCTCCTTGCGGCTGGGAGAGTACACTGAGCACTCTAGCTGGTCAGCCTCTCTGAGCCGGCTGCCATGTCCTTTGCTTGGGTCTGTCTTCCCTCTAAGAGCCACCCCTCATGTCCTCACTTCCTTTGGGTCTCTCAAAGGTCACCATCTCACGGAAGCCTTTCCAGCACGTACAGTTTGAACAGCAACCCACCTCTGCTCGAGTACCCACGTCCCCCTCGCCTTGCTTTATGGTCTCCATAGCACTTCCCACACACACGTGCGCACACACTCACATGCACACTCACACACTCAGGCCACGCCTCTGTTCATGGTCTGTCTCTCACTGAGAACATGAACTCCAAAAGAACAGACATTGTGTCAGTTTGTTTCTTTTTAATGCTATATCCCTGGTGCCTGGCTTTTAGTAAACACTCAAAATGAATTTCTGAATGAGTTAATAACTGAAAATTTTAACTTAGAGATGGCAATTTAAAGAGTAAGTGGATCCAGCGATTCCACTTCTGGGAATATATCTGAAGAAACCTGAAACACTAATTCAAAAGAATATATGTACCCTTATGTTCATTGCAGCGTTGTTTACAACAGCCAAGGTTTGGAAGCAGCCCAATCAGTAGATTAGTAGATAAAAAAAAGCTGTGGTAGCCCTGGCCAGTGTTTTTCAGTGGTTAGAGTGTTGGCCTTTACAACAAACAGTAATGGGTTCGATTTCCGGTCAATGGCACATACCTGGGTTGTAGGTTTGATCCCCAACCCTGGTTAGGGTGATTGTAGGAGGCAACCAATTGATGTGTCTCTCTCACATCGATGTTTCTCTCTCTTTCTCTCTCCTCCTTCCCTCCCTCCCTTTCATTCTCTCTAAAAAAATCAATGGAAAAAATATCCTCAGGTGAGGATTAAACAAAAGCTGTGTGCCTTGGCAGGTTTGGCTCAGCGGTTAGAGCTTTGGCCCATGAACCAATGAGTTGCAGGTTTGATTCTGGTCAAGGGCACGTACCTTGGTTGCGGTTTGTCCCAACCCTGGTCAGGTTGTGCAGGAGGCACATCGATGTTACTCTCTGACTCTCTCTCTCCCTCCCTCCCACACTATCTGATAATAAGTAGAAAAATATCCTCAGGAATAAAAGGAATAAAAAAAAGAAGAAGAAGAAAATCTTACTTTTGGTGATAGCATAGACAGACCTGGACAGTATTGTGCTAAATGAAATAAGCCAGTCAGAGAGAGAGACAAATACCATATGATTTCATTTATATGTAGAATCTAATGAACAAAATAAGCTAACAAACAAAATAGAAACAGACTCATAGATAGAGAACAGACTGACATCTATCACAGAGGAGGGGATAAGGGGTGGAAAAGGTGAAAGGATTAAGTTAAAATAAAAAACCACAACAAACTCATAGACATAGTATGGTGATTACCAGAGGGAAAGCAGGGTAGGGAGGGGTATGAGAGGATAAAGGGGAGATAAATGAAGATGGAAGGAGACTTAACTAGGGTTGATAAACACACAATACAATATAGATGAGGCATTATAGAATTTGTACACCTGAAACCTACAGAATTTTATTAACCAATGTCACCCCAATAAATGAAATAAAAATGAAATAAAAAATAAAGGTACGTGGAAACAGCATGGTGGTTTCTTAGAAAGTTAGACACAGAATTACCATGTGACTCAGCAATTCTCCTCCTAGGTGTATGCCCCCAAAGAACTGGAAACAGGGACCCACAGTGATACTTGTTCGACTGTGCTCATTGCAGCATTACTGACAATAGTCAAAAGGTGGAAACAATCCAAGTGTCCACCAACAGATGCATGGATAAACAATACTTGGTACATACTTGCATTATTATTCAGCCTTAAAGAGGAAGGAAATTGTGACACATGCTACAATGTGGATGAACCTTGAGAACATTAAACTAAGTGATTTAAGCCTATCACAAAAGGACATAGACGTCTGATTCCACTTACATAAGGCACATCGAGTAGTCAAATTCCACAGAAGGCAGCACAGGATGGCCAGGGCTGGGGCAAGGGGAGAGTGGGGAATTAGTGTGCACTGGGTACAGTTTGGGACGTTTCAGTTTGGGAAGATGAAAAAGTCTGAGAGACGGATGGTGAGAATGTTGCACAACAATGAGAAGGTACTTAATGCCGCTGAACTGTGCACTTAAAAATTGCTACAATGGTAAATTTTATGTTATATATATTTTACCATAATTTTTAAAAACCCATATTCAATTTGGTTATTGGAAAACTTTTAAGTATGTTTGGAATAAATTGGATAGGTGAATCTACTTTTTAAACTGTAAATTTTATGAAATCTAAATACCGATTAAGTATTTCTGATTAAAATTCAGCATCCAAATTAAGGTGTGTTAATAGAGTAAAATATATACCAAGTTTTGAAGGCCTAGTACAGAAATGTAAAACATCCTATTAATAACTTTTATAGTGATTATACATTGAGATGATATTTTGATATATATATATATATATATATTTTTTTTTATAGAGTGGGAGGGAGAGAGAGGAAGAGAGAGAGAGAGAGAGAAACATCGACGTGAAGGGACACATCGAGTGGCTGCCACCCGCACGACCAACCAGGGCCGGGGACAAACTGCAACCGAGGTACATGCCCTTAGCGGGAACCGGACCCGGGTCTCTCCGGACCGCAGGCCAACGCTCTAACCGCTGAGCCAAACTGGCCAGGGCTTGATATATATTTTTAATAATAAAGTATATTACTAAAATTTTTAAAAGAATGAGGTTCTTCTACATACTTCTACATGGATGAATCTTGAAAACATCTTACTAAGTGATTCCACATACATGAAATGTCTATAATAGGAAAATTTATAAAGACAGAGAGTAGATTAAAGATTACAGGTGCTGGGGAGAGGAAAGAATGGAAAAGTATTGCTATGGGCATAGAGGATTTGTTTGAGGCAATGAAAAATTCTGGAAATGGAAATGGTGATGGTTGTACTACACTGTGAATGTAATTCATGTCGCTCGGTTATACACCAAAAATGGCAAAGTTTTTACCTTGAGTGGTGAACACACAATGCAATACACAGAGGATATATTATAGAATTGTACACTTGAAACTTATATAATCTTATTAGCCAATATCACCCCAATAAATTTAATAAAAAAATTTTAAGTGGCAAACTTTGTTATATATATTTTACAACAATATAAAAAACATATCAGGAATGCATTGAAAAAAAAAGATATTTGGGAGAGGTCACTTTCTTGTTGTTTTTTTTTTAATCCTCACTTGAGGATATTTTTCCATTTATTTTCAGACGGAGTGGGAGGGAGAGAGAGAGAGAGAGAAACATCGATGTGAGAGAGACACATCGATTGGTTGCCTCCTGAATGACCCTGACCAGGGCCGGGGACGGAATTATAACCGAGGTACATGCCCTTGACTGGAATCAAACCCGCGTCTCTTTGGTACAAGGGCCGACGCTCTAACCACTGAGCCAAACTGGCCAGGGGGAGAGGTCACTCTCTTAAAGAGAGATCAATCAACTGCTGTAGTAAACATCAGTGTGCCCTCTCCTCGGGTACTTTCTCCAGGAAACTTCCCTGGCTTGTTCTTCAGATCTGAGCATAAAAGAATTATCCCAGGTATGTTCCTAAGAGTTGGCCAGTGTCCCAGATAAAAAACTTCCCACTGCAGAATTCCCATGGGCAAACCTTTGGTGAGAGCGTGCTCCCCTGTATTTATAGCTCTCCTCTCTCATAAGCCGTGAGAGGAGGTGTGGGGTATGGCCAGTGGCAGTGGGGCGTGTTACCTACAGGAGACGTTCAGAGCAGGCTCTGAAGTGAGAACATACTTGGGTTTTCTTTCCAAGAAGCTGCATAGAAGGTCAAGGTAAAAAGATTTTTATGTAATATAATTTCATATGTAACACATCAAATACATGTAAATACTATATTTACAGCTTACTCCCCTTAAGCGTACACGTCTATAACCATATATGTTATGTAGTGTGGTGTATTTATTGACGTAGATTATTGACGAAGATGTTCAATACGTTCTATGGAGAACTCGGAGCTGACCATCCTGTAGTACCCAAAGTTTGTGAGGCCTCCCACCCTTGTCTCTTACAAAAACTAATTTGCTAAAAGGCCAAGTAGAAAAACACCCAACTGCTTGAACCTGCAGGCATTTGGCTCTTTTGTACAGGGTTTGACTTCTTCTGTCCATCCCTGCTTCTCCCCACCCTTATTCCCTTCACAGGCGTTGATTGCTAATGAATATCTTACACTACAAACACTTCTAAGCACCTGCTTTTGAAGAACTCAGCCTGCAACGATGAATACCTAGTATGCATCAGGCATTATGCTAGGTGCTGGGGAATCAGCAAAGAATATATAGACAAAAAGTCCTGCCCCGTGGAGCTTATTTTTCCGTGGGGTTCCAGGGAACACTCCTGCCTGCGTGGTAAGGCAATGCACGCATCCCCGCCCCTCTCCTTCCTGCCTCCAAAGCAGATGCGATGGTGGCTCTCACAGCAGGAAGAAAGATGTCATCCTGTGGCAACAAAGTGACAAGCAGGAGGGAAAGCCTAGAGCTGCACTATGCAATTCGCAAGCCCCAGTCACGGGTGGCTCTTTCAGCCTTTGAAATGCGGCTAGTCTGAAGTGAGATGAGGTATACCACACAGAATGTCAGAGACTTAATACAAAAAGTAAAATAAAAACGTAAAATATCTCAATCATTTTTAGATTGACTACATGTTGAAATGATAGTATTGTGACTGTATTAGGTCAAATAAAATATATTGCGAAAATAAAGTTTATCATCTCTTCGTACTTTTTTAATGTGACTGCTATAAATTACATATGTGGCTGGCATGGAATTTTTACCGGAGAGCACTGGTCTAGAGAATGGCGAGGCATGTGGCCACTGAGCCTCCAGCCACCACCTCTGTCCTGACGTCTGGTTTAGAAACAAGCCCCTGTTGATTGAAGTGTCTGCAGTCAGGTTTCAGTTACTTGCAGCAGAGTGCAGTCCTCACTGACACCGAGAACAAACCAGTGACTAGCCCTGGACCTGCCCTGTGGAAGGAGGCGGAACTCAGCCTGGTGCCCCGCCCAGCTGAGTAGGAGGTAGACAGATAGATTAACACTAAGTGGAAAAATTCCCTGCCATGGAATACGCTGATCACCAAGATATTTTTTATCATTAAAAAAAAGCCAAGCAGAGCAAGACTCTCTGATGAGCAGGAAAGAGGGCAGCCAAGGGATTCCTTCCCGTCTGGGAAGCAGAGCATGAAGCGGCTTCATGGTTTCCTTTTGCCCTGCCCCGTGGTACACATTTATTTGGATAATTTTAGCCAGAGATTCCCTAAGGCCTTGTGCAACCCTGGGTGGGCCAGGAACTACAAGAGGGTTTTCTTTTTTTCTCTCCAACAAAAAGAAGGCCCAGCCCTTCAGCCTCCCAGGCCTATTGGCTGATTTCCCTGTCCCCCTTGTAAACACCACAATAGCCAGAAGCTAGTCAAGGCCCAGACGAGGCTGTGGTCATTATCCCCACACCACAGGAAAAGGACACTCAAGGAGCAAAGCTCTGATACAAACTTGGACAGATGCTTAAGTAAGGAAATAAAGGGGTTGGCTGGTACTAACTTCTGCAAACCCACGATCAAGGCTTGGAAACACGGGCCTCACCCCGTACAGCTCTGGAAAGAAGAACTATAGATGTTACATAGTACACTATTTGTACAGCCTCTGGAGCTGCCGAGTTCATTCACCCAGTCCCTGAGCAGCTTCCCTGTGCCAACCCTTGTGCTGTGTGCTCCGGACCCAGGGATGAACCAGACATGGTCCCTGTCCTCAGGTTGCTATGGTGAGTGTAAAAGAGACCCCCTTCCCACACATAAAAAGCAATCAGCGAAGGACACTGATCAGTGACATCTGGTAGGACCAGAGTCTGGGAGCCTACATGGGGCACCAAACCCAGACTAGGGATGGCATAAAGAAGGGGGAAGCAGAGAAGAGGTCAGGAAGGGCTCCCTGGAGGAGGTGGTGAAGTTTACAAACCTCAGTCATAAAGAGAACAAGTTAGTTAAGCCAGAAAGGGGCCCCTGTTCAGCACAAACAGCATAGATTCTCCTTGGGCCAGGGCTCTAAAAGCTCCTACTCTTTGATAAAGTTTTTGTTTGTTTGATAAAGTTTTGAAGAGCAAATATATACTTGTATTTGTTCTTCCTTTAAAGAATATTCACCTTCACCGATGAAGCAAACTTCTTTTTTTTTTTTTTTATCCTCACCCGAGGACATCTTTCCATTTTTGCACAGATAGAGTGGGAGGGAGAGAGAGGAAGAGAGAGAGAGAGAGAGAAACATTGACGCGAAAGGGACACATCGAGCGGCCGCCACCCGCACGACCAACCAGGGCCGGGGACAAACTGCAACCGAGGTACACGCCCTTAGCGGGAAACGAACCCGGGTCTCTCTGGACCGCAGGCCGATGCTCCAACCACCGAGCCAAACCGGCCAGGGCTGAAGCAAACTTCTTAATGAAACCATGTATACGCAACTATTTTTTCAACTGTAAAGTACTACGCAAATGTTGGGTGGTAACCAATGAAATCGCTGTGACTGAGATTGCCATGCAGGGGGCGGCAGCGACCCCCACATGATCCTGCTGGACTGCTCTGTTCAAGGCCCCCAGCCCAGACTCCAGGGTTCAGAGGGTGCCTCCTCAGCACGGCCAAGGAAATCCAAGCAGCCAACATCCCGCATGGTAACTCCCTTTTAAGAACTCAGCATTCTCTGGCACTGTGGGGGTGGGGAGTGGGGGGGTGTCCACAGGAAGAACCTCGGGGGCGGAATTTGACCATGCCTCTAACATTGTTAGTGCAATGCACATACCTTTGACTCCGAAATTCTCAGTCTATCTCATAGCGATGGTTTCACGTCCATACAAAGCAGTATGAGGAAGTCTGCCGCAGCTCTGGTTAGAAGGGCAATAAACTGGAAACAATCTAAGCAGTTAAATAAATTGGGATCTAGCCATAAAATGGGAAGCCATAAAAAGCTGGGAAAATAATAAAGGGATCAGTGCCCCATGATATAAAGCAATCTCTAATGTTTATCTTTGAGTGACAAAAAGCAAGATACACAACAAATATGTGTAAAATATCCGTTAAAAACAAGGGGCGCGCACACCTCGCGCGCGCATGTGGAGACTTCCAGGAAGGCACCCAGGGAGGGCTGCCTCTAGGGAGAGGACCTGGGCGCTGCAGTAAGGTTTCTTTTCACAGTATATTTTCTTGTCCTGCTTGAACTATTTTTTTATCACGAGCATGCATTTTTCATTTTAATTAAAGAAAACTAATTATTTTTTTTCTTTAAAAGACAAGGAAGCCCTGGCTGGTGTGGCCCAGCTGGTTGATCATTGTCCTGGGCACCAAAAGTTTGCTGGTTTGGTCCCCGGTCAGGGCACATGCCCAGATTTCAGGCTCAATCCCTGGTTGAGGGCCAGCAGGAGGCAGCCACTCTATGTTTCTCTCTCTCCCTCCCCCTTCCTCTCTCTCTAAAAATCAATAAAAATATTTTTTAAAGACAAAGAAGTCTTTACTTACACATATATTTATAAAACAAGCCACAGTAAATCCAGATTAACCACTTCCTATGAAGACAGCCAAAAAAAAAAAGAAGGCTTTTCAATTCACTTTAATATTGTTGAGAGTCGAATTTACTCAAGTTCAAGTAAAATATCCAATGCACACATCCATGCAAACCCACATACTCCATGTGGAGCGTGGTGACTAGTGTAACCCTTAGCACAGCCCGACTGGTAACCGGCCTGACCGCGTCCAACGTGGCAGTGCCGGAGTCCACTATTGGGTAAGTGGACGAATGCAGAGTCCATCTAAGCTTTTCGTTCAGACTGGAACAGAAATTCACACCCTGGAGACCATCCTCTGCTCTATTTGCAAGTGTCCATATTAGGCAAAGGGGTACTTGATATGGCCCAGTGGGTGCAGCAGAGCCTGGCTCTGGGGGCTGTGGTGGGTGATTTCAGAGGTCTGGAATGTCAGATAGGCTTATCTGGGCCAGGCGATAGCGGCCTTCAGCTCCGGGCTTCACCCCTCCCAATCTCCCACCCTAGCTCCCTCGTCCCTCCCTCGTCCCTCCCTCTTCCCTCGTAGCTCAAGAACCACATAATGAGCGGGCCGCATGCATTACCCAGCCTGGGCTACCCCTCACTGAGGGGCCACTGCAGAGGCCAAAACGGGCCAGGGTCAGGTTCAGGAGCCAAAGGTGTGGGGTGACCCTGCTGGATGCTCACAAAATACAGACATTCCCTTTTCACACGTTAACGAAAGAGTCTTCGTTGTACAGGCTAGCCCCGTTTCAGCTGGTGACAAAAGAGTCCATGACTCATTTCCTGAACCCATGTTTTTATGGCAATAATGTACAAATGCCTTCTGTCCTGAATTGGTTACCTGTAATTAATGAGCCACCCCAGGGAGGGTTGTGGAAAGAACCCCGGACTGGGAATCACGGCTCATCCTCCCTCAGTGGTCCTCCGTGTCCTCTGTTTGACAGCAGGACCCTGTCTTCCCAGCCTGGCCCCAGGAGGCCCTTCTCTCTGGGCTCCTCCTGCCACCCCCCATGCTGCTCTCACCGGCTCTCCCCCTCACCTCTCCCCACAAGCTCTTTCATGCTCATGTCATGAGCAGCACTCTCTGCCTAGATTATATCTCTGCCTGGCGTTCCCTCCAGCCCTTCCCTCAGCAATGCAAGGCGAACTCCTACGCCTCTGTCAAGGCCCAAAGCACACGTCCTCTTCTAGGAAGCACTTCCAGCCTACCCCAGTCACACATGCTCCTGCAGAATAGGGTATGTGCCTCTCTCACAGCACTGAGGCTATAAATGGTAATAGTGGCTGAACATTTACTGACCACTTATGTACCAGACAGCATTTTAAACACTTCACAAAAATAACCTTCTTTAATTTTCAGTCACTTCATGAAGAAAGTACTTCATTTACAAAGAATACTACTGAGAATCAGAGATTTAAGTAACCTGCCCAGGGCCACAGAGATATTAAGTGGCTGATGGGTACCTAGACAAGTGCCTGGCACATAGCAGCTGCTCAACAATTATTCACCTCATAAATGATTAAGTAAATAAATAAAGAAATAATCACATTTCTGTCTCCTCTATAGAACGTTCAAGTAAGAACTACTTCTTATTTACCTTTCAAACCATCTCCCCTGTCAAATACCAACTAATGTATAGGGCAAGGGAAATATATAATCATTAAATGAACAAAAGAATAAATGAGTAAGCCCATGAACAGAGCCCAAGTCCTGTCAATGCCACTCACTAGCTTCAGACAAATAGCTTTGGCTTGCTGGGCCCCGTTTGTTACCTGTCAACTGTAGAGACTGCACACAGCATTCTCTCAAGCTCTTTCTAGAATTAAAGGTACATATGAAATAAACAACCAGACTCCATGACTTTGTGGTTATGGCAATTCCCATGCTATAACACACTGCATTTCCTCCTGAGCTGTACAGGAACATTATACATGGGACGTGGCATTGGATCCTGGTACTACCCTAACACAGAGCCAACAGCGGTCCTGAAAGAGTGAATTTGGCCTGACCCTTGGTTCATATCCAAATAGATCCCACCCAGGGAAAGAATTATTAAGTGAAGGACAAAACCCTCACAAGTAATAATCAGTAATAAATAATGAACCCAAGTTAGATTACGCAACCGGCATCTAAGCCACTGTGACTTTGCAGGTCCTTTTCCCTGTCCCCTAGCACGTGCACCAGAGACCTTTTTCTTCAAACTGTTCCTGGTAACCAATCTCCCCCCATCATCACCACCAACACATGCACACATACACACACACACACACACACACACACACACTCACTGCGGGCATGAAGGGAGTAGCATAGTTCTTAGCACATAGTAGGAGCCAATACATGCTTATGAAATGCTGAAGCCCAGATCCACTCCAGAGGGTGCTGAAATGCGTCTACATCTGCACAGGGTGGGGATTCGGGCAGAATTTCATACATTCCCACTCTCCCTATGGCTAACCGGGAGCTTGGCTATAGGCCTGGGACCTGACACACCTGGCCCCACGCTCAGCATTCATGATCAGCCACATGCATGCTAATGCCTAGCATTTCTTGTTTGGCTAATGCTCAGCATACATGACTACACCAAAGGATACCTAAATGAGGGGTGTGAGCAAGACCCTATCGGTTCATGTCGAAAGAGCAGGAGGACCATGCTCTGCGATTTGCTCAGCTCACAGCAAGGAGTGCATGTGTCCGGCTCTCAGAGCCGAGCACTAACCATCCACATGAATCTAGTATGGACGGGGCCACTCTCATAACCGGGCTGCAAATAAACAGTCACTGTGAAGGACACCTGTTGTTTATCTGTCTCTCACCTCATGTCCTTGGGAACCTGCTCCTCCCTTACGTCAACCGTGTGATGCTTCAAAGGGCTGCCAAAGGTGGTAGCCAGCTCCCCTGTTTTGGCCACCATAACTGGCCCAGAGATTTTTTTTTTTTTTTTCAATATCGAGCAGGAAGAAAAAGATTCTAGCCTTTTGTGTCACAGCGTTATAAAGACATGAACTAGAGGCTACCAACATGGGGGGAAATCTGCTCGCAAGATGGAGGGATGGAGCCAGAGCAGAGCAAAACCTTCAAGGGAGAGACGGAAGGAGAGGGAATGGAACAGACTGTGAGTGTCTGGACCTTCCTGTTTATACAAAGTACTGATTTCCCTGTTTTCTTTAGGGTGGTTTGAGTTGGGTTTCTGAAATATGCAGCTAAAGTGGCCTCACACAGTCACCACCGTGCTTAGAGTGCATTTTCAAACGTATTTTCTGCTCTTGGGGTGGTTTTTATGAGACAGGCTACCACGCATTTGAAACATCTTTGTTCCTCCTCCTAAGAAAAGCGTACAAATTACTGGGCAGGAATCACTCTTACTCAGCATCACTCGCTGAACACGTTAGTTCTCCCCCTTTGTATCTCTGCCCCCAGTGGTGACCTGCCGACCACAGGATGTGAGGAGTCTTCTATTTCAAGCCCTCAAAGCTTGTAAAATAGGGGCTGGCCAGACAGGCGAGGCGACTGGCTA
Organism: Molossus molossus; assembly: GCF_014108415.1. Classification (NCBI taxonomy): domain Eukaryota; kingdom Metazoa; phylum Chordata; class Mammalia; order Chiroptera; family Molossidae; genus Molossus; species Molossus molossus. The sequence goes on along the minus strand of NW_023425348.1, from coordinate 55,262,653 downwards.
GTGATTTCTGAAAGGACATTTCCGTAGTGGTCAGCTCTCCATCTCGTCCCTGCTGGTGATTCCCTCTGAAGGTCTGTCTTCAGATCGCCAACAGAGTGCCCCCAACAGCTAGAAGGGGCGATGCATTTTCTGATCAAATAAGACCCCTGAAAACCTTCCCCAAGAAAACATTGTAGTGCAGCCACTGACTTCTGGTACCTTCTTTTTAATCCTCACCTGAGGATATGTTTTTATTTGTTTTTAGAGAGAGGAAGAGAGGGAGGGGGGATGGGAGGGGAGAGAGAGAGAGAGAGAGAGAGAGAGAGAGAGAGAGAGATATCCCTGTACGTACCCTGACCAGGGATAGAACCCACAACCTAGTTGTACACCCTGACCAGGAATTGAACCCACAACCTTTGGTGTACGGGACAATGCTCCAACCACCTGAGCCACCTGGCTAGGGCTATGGCACCTGTTTAAAAGAAAGCCACCACATGCAATTACCGAGATCAGTAATGCTCTTAAAGCTAAAGCTTCCCCCGCCTCTAAGTCTGAAGAACTGCCCAGTGAACTATGAACCCTGGAGTTACAACAACAAGGAAGGGAGGTGCTGGGTGGGGCTGGCACCTAGGACACCGGCCCCACTCCTTTCTCCCCCTCTCTTTCTGTAACACTTTCATCTCCTCTGTGTGAGGCTGAAGCTTGGCAGCTTGTGGGCAGGCACTGCTCGGCAGGCTCAAGTGCTCTGGTCTGCTTCACCCCGATGCAGTGCCCTTCCCATGCCCCATACAGCTGTGCACCCCAGCCTCAGAGGAGCTTGGCAGCTGTCTCCCCAGGGGCAGGGGAAAGCAGCCATATCCCACGGTGGACTCAATGACTCCTCATCACCAAAACAAATACACAACAGTCCTGATCGCCATGGAGAGTTCAATCCTCTTGTCTGGGATTGGCACTGACTAGAATTCCAAGGGCTCTGGCTCAGCTATCTCCTGTGAGGTCTAAATACAGCATGCTCACTTTCAACCTAAACATCCAGTCTGGCCCGGTGCCCGGGGCAGACAGCCCCCGAAGCCCAGCCACGAAGTCTGGACTCCCGGCTGTCCAGGCAGCGCCGAGCACTGCCGAGCGGCTGGGATGTGCTGATCGGCCCCCGGGCCCAGATACTGCCGATGGCCGAGCAAGGGGGGCAGTGATCGGCTTGTGAAGGGTTAACCACAGGCGGGGTCCGGAGCAAAGAAATGCTTCCTGGGGAAGGAGGTGGGGAGGTGAAGAATGTGGAGGTTGAGGAGGAAAAGGCAGTAAGGACCAAAGACCTATTTCTTAGCCAGTTAAAGTCAGGGCATCTTTCTCAAATGTGGGCTCCCACGGGAACACAACTCTCTAATTAAGCCGCTCCACAGAATTCAGGGCTTAAGCTCCGGAATCAGACCAAGGTTGCCTTCTGATTGTGTGACCTTGGGCAAGATCATCGACTTTTCAGTTTCCCTGTCTCTAAAATGGCCCAAAAGACCACTGTGCGTGTTCAGTGAGCCACGTACGTAAGTGCCCGGCACACGGAATCCGCTCAGCGAGTAGGAGCCACCGGCGGAGGTGACAGAGTGGATGATGTCCAGCATGCCTTTACTTCCTCCGCCGGGGAGAGGGCACGGGAAGAGCTGCGAAAACCACCACGATGAGACGGAAACTCCCAGTCGGGATAAGCAGTGCGCACTTGCAGACCAAGGAAACCTTCAACCGAGCAAGGCACCGCCACACACCCACACCTGCTGAAAATCTCATGACGGCAGAACGGGGCCAGCTCCCTGCCCTGGCCGCCCGTCACCCCCATGCCCAGGGGAAGAAAGGCCCCCACGTGGCCCCCTTACCTTGGTGTTCGTACACAGCTTCCCTCGCTTATACTCTTTGTGAGACCCACGCTTGTCCAGTTTGTACCACAGGGCTTTGGCCTTCCAGGTGGTCACTTTGGACTTGAGCTTGGAGTAAAAGTTTCTGTGGTCCAGAGGGTCTAGGTCCAGGTGGCGGGTGAGGATGTTGAAGGCCTGGAGGGTGCCTTTGCACGTGGAAGCCTGGACAAAGTTCTCAAACACCTGTCCGGCCTGGGTCTGCTTCTCGTCCTCGTTTTCCCCCATGTTTCAGGAGCCGGGTGGAGCAGTGGTGGGCAGGCGGCCACCATGAAGTACCTGCAGAAACGTCACACCTGCAAAGGGAGGTGGAGGAAGAGGTGAGCTTCGAGGTGGGAAGGACTAAGCGCTGGGAGATCAAATAAAGTTCCTTTAAGCTGCTATACAGAATACTTAATACCAAACAAAAATAATCTACAGAGAATGCACAATCACGCTGTCTAAGCTGGCGACGCTGCCCACGCGTGATCTCTTCTCCCCAGTCCTCCCACTGGCTGGCGAGACCCACAGGCAGCTCCGCTGTGCCCTGGCTGATGTCAACATTACCTGGTCCACTGTCTGTGAGCCAGATGGTTCTAGAAATAGGAACTCGTAAAAGGAAAAGCATAGAAAAAGCGCTCTAGCTTTATCACCATTAAAATCTTATGATTCTTGCTGCAAATTGGTTGACTAACACAAAGCAACCCGGCCACGTGGCATTAGTACACAGGCCAAAAAAGTCCAAGCACAGGCCTTCCTAGGTTCCATGACCATCTCGTCTATCATTAGACATCAATCTTTAAGTCGTCGTCGTTACCAGAGGGCAGGCCTTTCTCCGGCGCAGACAATAGCAAAGTCTCAAAACCTCTCTACCCCGGAATCTGCCGGAACCACAGCATCTACCTCCGTCAGAGAAAGACAGAGCCATGTGGGTCTCCTGACACACGAGAGGAGCCTGTGCTCTGTGAGCCCAACGGTGAGCTCTTCCCAACAAGTGCTTAGGCTGACAGCAGGGAAATGCGACGGGGGTTCGTTCCCGTCACAAACATAGCTTGGCTGGGTTTGGGCCCTCGCCCTTTCTCTCTGCACCACTCTCGCCTCAGGCATTTCTTGGGAAAGTCATTTAAGTTTCAAAGGAACAAAAATAAATTAGAGCTGATTTTCCAAAGGGCTAGCTCTTTTTCCAGAATCCAAAGCTAGTGCAAGAAGACAAGCAGGGAGGAGCTGGGGCTGGACCAGCTGTCAGGAGAGCTGGAGGGGTCTGTCAATGAGAGGATACAGCACACTGAGCCCCCCGCCCCCCGTGCGGAGGCCTGGCAGGAGGAGGTCAGCAAACACAGCAACAAGGCACTCAGACTGGGCGACTTCCCGCTCTCCAGATGGGAACGCCATCATGGGTGCATTTGGATTGCGGGCTGGCTTTGTAACACTAAAAGCAGAGAGAGCACGATGTTTATCCTCTCCCTTAATCCTTTACTCATTCATTCAGCGACAATTACTTAGCAAGAGCCAGGCATCAGCCTAGGCGCTGGGGTCCGGGGCCTAGCGAGGGAGGCAGGCACACGAAGAGTGGATTACAAGACAATGGGCAAGCCCTTGTAGATATGAACACAGTGCGTGCAGGCCCAGAGCAGGGGGTGGCCCACAGGGCCAGAGGAGCCCCAAGAGGAAAATGCCAAAATACTGCACTTTTCGGAATGGGGTGGATTTTACTAGAACACTGGAATGGATGTTTCAGTCAATGGAATCACCATACAAAGGTGTGAGTCTGGACAGAGCCAGTACAGCGGTGGAACGACCGCGGGTTCAACGCTCTGGGAGTCCAGGACTCGTGACGAGGTGTGGCGGGGACACTCACGGCAGACCGTGGAGGGACTGGTTTCTCCAGTGGGCTCTGGGGTGCAGGAGATAAAGCAGCAGCTGGGACACGTCTTCGGGAAGATGGGCGGCGACGGTGGACTGGAGAAGGAGGCAGCTGGGGGCTGCCCGGTGACAGTGAGGAAGGCAGTAGGGAGAGCAAGGGGAGAGCTCCCCGTGAGCCTGCACGGCAGCCTGCTGGGGACAGACAGGCTGTCCAGACCAGACACCCAGGTGCTGACAGGTGAGGGGGCACCGGCAGCAGAACAGGACCCCGCACTCCCTCCCCCCTTTCTCCCAAGAGCCCCAGCGTGCTGGCACCATGCTCTGCTGAAGGGAGACGGCACAGTCCCTGTTCCAGGCCTAGCCAATGTCCACTCCTCAGCCAGGCCTCCTCCTCCAGAACTAACCAGGCTGCTCCAGCCCCGCAACTCAACAAACTCCACGGACTTGGAAAGCTGGCTCGGAGCTCGCCTGGCACTGGACACGGAGCCGCTCACAGATGCTCTCCCGACTTCATCAGTGTCCACAATGCTCACTTTGGCATCACTCACGTAAACACTGCTTCCTTCTGTGTTTCAACTCCCCCCCCTCCAACACTTGCCACCCAGAGAGCATAAACAGGGAGCAGGACTTATTTGCTTTTCAGGAGTATGATTCCTCAGTCTTTATCTCTGGAACCATTCCTCTGCCCAGACTGAACAAAGGATGTCACTGCTGACTGACCGATACAAAAGGACTTGAACTGGACTGGTATCCTGCAGTCCTTTCCGAGGGTGGGCAGGTGGTGAAGAAAAATCCCTGGGCTCTGGGTGGCTTAGCGCCCGAGCCCCAAGCTCAGCCTGGCCCCTCACTGCCCACCTGGCCGCACACAAGCCACAGAACTCCTGAGCCTGTTTCTTTTGTATGAGACAGGTGACAGCCTGCACTCTAGGGTGGCTGTGAGGGGCAGGACGCACAGGCGACAGCAGAGCCTGGCTCTGGGAAGCACTCGGCAGACATGCAAATGTGTGCGGCACCCATTACACGGGCCGGGCTTGTATCTGGGAAATGCACCAGTTTGAGAAATCGTTCTGTAAATCAGTCTCCAAGTTGCCAGCTCCTCCTCGTCTAAAATGTTGAAGCTTTCAGAGGCATCGAGCCAGCCCTGGTTGCCAGAGAATCATTGACAAACTGGAAGAACCTGTCTCCTCCCAACCCCTGCTGCCCCTTCTCCTCCCCACAAAAGAATAATGAACAGCTTAATCGTAGGCCTGGGTAGAAAGAGCCAAAGGTGGTGCTGAGGGCGCTGGGTGGGCGTGGGAGCTCCAGGAACTGGCTCTTATCTGGAGTGAGATAAGGGAGGTGGAGGGAGACAGCCAGACAGCAGAAGATAAACGCTGCCTTGGACTGTACCCCACGGCCCGTACCAGGCTCGGACCTGCCTCCCTGGATTGCAGCTATAGGGTCTAGGCTCAACTTCTAAAATCGGTTTTCCAATTTAAGGCAAAGGTCTTAAAAATGGCTCTCAGAAAAGAACATCAGAATATGTAGAATCTGGCAAATGTGGCGTAGATCTGGTCACAGGTACTTGTCAGCTGGGTGACCTCAGGCAAAGTTATCTAATCTATCTCAGCCTGTTTTCTCATCTGTGAAGTGGGGATAATAATACTCACTTCACAGGGTTGCAAGGATTAAATTAGACCATGTCGGTGATGTATTCGGCACCTGATGGCTACCTGATAAACAGCGCTCATTTCCAGTCTTCAAATGGCCCAAACCATATCAAAGCAAAAGAAAGAGAAAAAGGAACACAATGGATCCCCACTGGGACTAGCTTCCCACGCCAAGGAACTATGTACTTTAAAACCAGAAGTTGTGGGCTTCTAATTCAGTTCAAATCTACTTCCTATCTGCATTTCCTTGGACACCTCACTTAATTCTGAGTTTTAAGTTCCCCATATATACAGTGGGGAGCCTCAAATGAGGAAGGCTGGGTAATGAACTGAAAACACACATGGCGCAAGGTGGTTTTATTGCCATGGAAAGGCTGAATCTGAGTCCGAGCTTCAAGCCTTTTCTTCCAGAAACTGGAGTATGAACTTTTGGTAACTACCTCTCTCCTTCCCCAAAAGGAAAAGGTCCAGGATGAGTTAAATCAGGGGACCTTGGGTAATAACTCTTGTTAAAGTCTTCCTTGTCAACCACCACCCAGCTGTTGCCTTTTGGAGTTTGATAGGAAATATAAATAAAGCCAGCTACCCAAAAATATGAAAGGTTTCTGCATTTTCTGGGAAGAAACAAGATGTGATGCTTTAGTGTCCAAGAATAGCCTGGAAGCAATTTGGTTTCTGCCAACTGAAGTCCCTTATTTGTGGTTCTGCCTATGTGACTTCATGAGTCACAGAGCAATTCCCTTTCCCTGCCTCCAGCTGCTACAAACTAAAACTCAGGGCCTCAAATTACGGGCCGCAGCGTCGGTAATGGGCTTGGCCCATGGCATCTGGGAGATGAGTTCAAGGTTTGTGCAGAATCCCTGAGTGCCTCTCAAATTAGAGAGGGAGCCTCCCGGCCGAAGGGTTACCAGTGCGCTCACATTTAGGACTGGCATACCTTCTGTCCTCCCTGGGCCCTGTCCCCTGTCAAATGGCACCCAACGGTGTGACCAGGTGGTGGATAAATGGCAGCGTCCATAAATCTTAAGGTGGGATGGAGGGACGCTGGGCAGAACCTTCCCATAAAGCAGCAATCGGGCTCAGGAGGACAGCTCAGTGTCAATGCTTTCCATCCACAAGGGCACATGGCAACCGGCTTGGACCAAAAAGGGTAGCTCCCAGGGTTGGCAATGGACTGCAAGGACCCCCTTCTCCCTGTAATCTCCTTCCAGCCAGGGGGCCCCAGCCTTCCCTCAGCCCCCTTAGTCACCTACCCACAGGGGGAGCACACTGCCTCTTGGGGAAGCCTGCCCCACCCTTGCCTCCTGTACTGGAAGAGGCCTCAGTGAGATCAGGCTCCCTCTAACAGTTCCTCCCTGTTCCTGGTGCAGCCTTGAGATCACCCGCAGGAAGGCAAAGCCCTTCCATGTAGGCTGGACGCAGACGTGCAGTCTTCTTACAGGACACGCTGCTTGGGGCCCGCACTAGGAAAGGCTGACGAAAACATTCCAGAGGTGAACTGTGAAGCCCAAACAGTTCCCAGTGTGCAGCCGAGGCCTACGCACTGCCCTCGGTCTGCACTGCCCCAGGGTAGGAGCCTCGGGAGAGGCTCCGGGCCCCCTGCAGGTCCTGGCCTTTCCGGCTGCTCCTCCACTGAGAGCACCAGGTTATCTGGCTCTTGCCCTTCCAGCCCCAGCCCTCTGCTCCCTCTTTCTCCGCAGTGAGTTGACCCCACTGGTCTGGCTTAAAGTGACCTCATACATTCTCACTCCCCCAACTCCACCCGTTTCCTCATGGAATCACTCACATAACAGATTCCAAGATGACCCCCACCTGCACCCCCGCAGTGAGGCAGAGACCTGCATGCCGAGCAGTCAGAGTGCCGGGGGGAGGCCAACCCAGGAGAGGCCCAGGAGAGGCCAGGCCTTTCTCCTGCATCATCCGGAGGAGTCCTCACAACAAATCGGTGAGGTGGGTGGGGAGAGTCTATTTTTATTTCTCTCTTTCTCTCTGGCTCTAGTCTGTAAGAAAGGCATTGGGATAAAATAAAAAAAAAAAAGTCATTCCAGAACTTGCCCATCTTGCTTTTCTTAAATGCAAATATAAGTTTCCCATATGTGGTTTCTATTGTGTGTGTGCACATATGTGTATATATGTATGTGTGTTATGCGGTATATATCTATACGTATGCATGTATCTAGGTGTGTATGTTTGAATACATGCATATATGTGCATATATGCAGGTGTGCATGTGTGTAGATGCATGTGCACATGTGTTTGCCTATGTGTATACACATATTTTTAAACATTTTCCATAAGGATTTCTAGCCAGTGCTCCACATTTCCACTTGTACCTCTAAGCCTCTCTAGAAACTTCTAGGAGAACCACAGCCTCTGAGGTGGCAGAACTCTGGTCTGGGCACGAGGAGGCGCTCGCCTCTCTCCACCCTCACGAGGACACTGACAGCCGCACCACTCAGCTGCTCGCCGCGTGCCGGACCCTTACACCCACGGCGCATTCCTCCACCCTTGTGTGACGGAAGAAAACAGACTTGTAGAGGTTAGCAACCTCTCGATATTCCACAGGTAGCAAGCGGGATGCTGTGAAACCAACCCAGTTCCATCTCACTTCAAAATCCACACTCGGAGTCACCGGTCAAGGTGAACCGCGTGGGCGGACACGCCGCAGCCTGCCTGCGCTGCGGCCGCGGGTAAACGAGAGGGACTCGGTTCTGCAGCCTCTGAAGTTCTTTCCGCCTCCGGGAGTCCTAAGTGTCAACGACAGGGCGGAGACTCATGACTGATGGTGCAACTAAACAACCACGTCTTAGGCACTCCATTAAAAATAACATTTATAAGGACATTTGATCCCGGGAAATGCTCATGCCCGAACGCAGAGTGAAAACCAGGCGCGCTGTCAGGGTCTCGGTGTGGGCCCACTCCGCACAGTAATATCTCCGGGAGAACGAAACAAGCCGGACGTGGGCAGTGGCTCTGTGCGCGAGGGTATGCAGATGATTCCTACTTTTAGCTTTATGCTTTTCTGTCGTTCCCAAATGTTCTACCCGAAGCATGCGTACCTTTTATAACCCTCTCCTATACATACATTCCAAGTCCACAGGTCTTCTCTCCCTGACGACTGTGAGGGTCCTGGCAACAGGAGGTGGGCTTCTGTGTCCTTTCCTCAGACCGCAAGTGCTCAGCCCATGTGACCCCACCACATGAGCAGTGCTACTTTTCTGCAGAAAAGAAAGGGCCACCCTGCAAGAAGCCCCGCTGTGCTAACTTCATAATCACCTTACGTTCCTGGAGGTCAGGGACCAGGCCCCAGAGGCTGCTCTGCTCTCCGGGCCACAGACCCTCAAGTCCAGTGTGACAGACCCCTTTCCAGGGAGCCATGCTGGTGAACGGGAAGACAACACCTTTGACCCAACTTCAGCTGTATGCCAAGACCCTCTGCTGGTAAACCCACAAGAGCGAAATCTGCATACCTGGTGATGGGCCAGGGGGTGACAAAATAACACACCTTGACACACACACTGAGCCCATCCTATCAACAGAAACCTACTCTACTCTGCATGTGCACCAAATTGTCTTGGTCACACAGTGGGTTCCCAGGAAAACTGTGAACATGAAACTCACATTTCCAGGAGGCCCGCCTCTCTCAAACCCAATGGCAGGAGGTACCAGAATAAGCAAATCCATGCACACAGGAAGTATCCTGTACTTACCTCTGTTATAAGTTCTGTGCTGAATTAATGTTTTACTTCCCTAGTCCCAGTTCCTAGCACAAGCCCTCTGTGTATAGTATGTGCTGAATGAATGAATGAATGTTCCATCCTGGGGAACCTAATCATCATTGACATTTAATGAGCATCAATGAAGTCTCAAGCAATGTTTAAAAGCCTTATAAGTATTAAATAAGTTAACCATTGTAACAAGCCAAGGCATTGCTATATACCATTATTATGCCCCTTTTTTCAAAGAACTAGAAAAGTTGGCAACTTGCCCAAGGTCACATGGCCAGAAGTGGCGAACCGGAAGCCCATCCCCAGAGTTCAGACACCACATCCTAACCCACCACATCCTACTGCTGCCTGTCAAGTGGACGGAGGTTCCAAGTGCCCCCTCACCCACCACGTCAGGAGCTTAGTCTCTAGTCGGGCCCTTTAATTCATTATACTCCCCTACCTTTCCTTCATCAAACTCAAAATGCGCGGATCGGAAGTAATGAGATCTCAATGCAGTATCACGAAGACTGTGAAATAGGCCGACATGCTCAGCTGAGAGGTGACTTCCAAGCCTTGGTGGGTATGGCAGAGACAGGCTAGCTGATTCCCCATCACACTGCTCCTTCCTCCTGGGCCCTTCTTTGCGGCTGTGCGATCGCACATGACCAGGTTCTAGGAACCGGAATGCGAACGGGAGCTGCCTACCCCACTTCTAGGGCCAGCCCAGAAGAACCTCCCCTGGCGATCCTGTGCACTTCCCACTTCTTCCAGAGCACAGCAGCCTTGAAACCACACCCTGAAGATGGCAATGCCATGAGCAGAAAGGAGCCAGACCCCCGGGGTGCCCACCTGGAGGAGAGTCCTCTATGACGAGGAACATCTGAACTTTACGTATGTGAGAAATACACTTAAATGTGTGTGGAGTCACTGAGAATGGAGGGTTTATCGGTCAGGCAGAAACATCACATCAACTAACACAGTAGGCAAACCACAGCATGGCGGGCATGTCAGATGTGGCCGGTGTTAGAAAGCCCCCCCTCCGAGAAGTTTGACCACAGGGCTTAGCATCTCCGGCAACCAGTTCTAGCTTCCCATCTCTGAGGGACTCAATATCCTGGAAAAGTTGCTTGATCCCCCAAAACAAATTTGTCTATCCCTCTACTTAAGCACCTCTCACACACACCCCCTATATTGAAAAAGCACATCCCTTCCCTACTTGAAAATGGAACAAGACAGGAGATAGGAGAAACAGGCGAGGGCATTTCCCGGGTTTCAGTAACTCCCTGCGTCCTCAGCCGAGTCCTGGGAAGCTCGTGTGGTGTGATGGAAAGAACGTGGGCTTCTGAGTCACCGAGAACTCCCTGAGCAAGTCATAAACAACAAAGAGTCCTGTGAGGGTGCAGTGAAGGCGCCGCTTATGTCAGGCTGACAGATGCGTCATTAAGTGTCATTCCGGAACACTGCCCTGGGGACAAGTCCCACCGCCCCAAGATACCCCAAGCTAGACCGAGACAGAAATCGGTGCGTTTTCACAGAGACAGCAAGGGTGGCTCATCCGCTCCTTCATCCACCTTATGCTGACCGGACAGCTCGGAGCTCATTTCCGTCAAGTCTCTGCCAGGCGCACATTTAAAGTCACTCCCCCGGTGAACCTTTGTATCAGGACGGTGCTACGTCTCCGGACTTGCTGAAATCGGGCCTCAGGGACTTGAATCCTAGTAATTAGTCTGGAGGATAGAGAGGGATGCTGGGGAGGAGGTAGAGAAGTCACTGCAAAATGAGTCTGAAAAGGATTTCTCAGTGACGCCTGCTGTCTGCACACGGCCCTGCCCCCAGGAGCCGGGGACGGCCGCAGAGCTATGAACCCGGGAAGCTCACAGCCCGGCTCGTGGACTGTCTTCCACAAGCCCCCCATTTTGAAGAATTCTGCCAAGTAACCACCTTTATCAAATTTTAAAAAATGGGGGGACCCTGGCTGGATGCCAGGTGGCTCAGTAGGTTGGAGCATTGTCCCGAACACCAAAAGGCTGCAGTTTGATCCCTGGTCGGGGCATGTCCGGGAGGCAACCGATAGATGTTTCTCTCTCACATTGGTGTTTCTCTCTCTCTCTCCCTTCCTCTTTCTCTAAAAATCAATAAACATGTCATCAGGTATAGATAAAAAAGGGCAGGGGGGACTTACTGACTGACAAACGTTTGTTTTTTTTATGATCTGTGAATTTGCCAGTGTGAATCATTCTTTAAAATGTGTACAGACCCAACCACAGTTAGAGCCACATTAGCTTGTGCTGGAGAAACAACAGGGCACTCCCCCTCCTTCCCTCCACAGCCTAGGCTCCCAACAGAGGGTCCAGTCTGCCACGTCCATTTTCTCACCTCCACTTACCCTTCAATCCACCGCAGTCTCGCCCACTCACACACACAGCCCACCCCAGGCATCCTGCCCGAGGTCACCACCAACTCTCTCTGTTGCTAAATCCAGGCATCTCTTATAAGGGCCTTATCTTGCTCTGGTCTCTGCCTACTGTCAGCCTTTGCAAACGTCTCTCTCTACCTGCCCCTGAACTTTTGCTGTGTCCCAAGGTTCTGATCTTTACCTTCCTCTTGCTCGCAAGGACATAAACACTCCTATAGTTGAACCAGCATCTATGTCCGGATGACCCCTCCCCGCCCCACGCTCTCTCTCCATGTATGTATGTCTGTCTCCCTGCTGCATTCCAGTCCCTATGTCAATGCCAGTTACATATTTCCTTGACTCTCCGGTAGACCTCACAGGCAGTCAGTTTACCTCCCTCCCCACCTGTTCCTCCCCTGCTCCCCAACCTGTGTGAACAGCAACTCTGCACCCCAACTCTCAAGCCAAACCCTTGGAGTCACTGTCTCTGGCCCCCTCCCCTCATCTCACGGAGCCAGCCAGCCACCAGTGTGGCGCCCTCAGTAGCCCCATCCATGACCTCCCGCCCTGTCCTGCCTTCTGGCTCTCACTGGAACTCTCAAAATCTCATAGACGCTGTTCCTGCTTCCCGATCACCTCCCTCCAATCCACCAGCCTACTCCTCAAGCTGCTGCCAGAGAGATCTTCATATCAAAAATGCACACTTGGACAGGTTCCATTCCTGTTTCAAATCCTTCAACAGCTCCCTGACAATCCTCAGGGTGGAGTCCAAACATCTCAGTAAAGCAAACATAAGCCACCACGATAACCCTCTTCCCTGCTCTCCAACCTGCCCTCTCCCCACTCCATGGCCCCTCCTACTCTAGACTCACTGAGCCAGCCGCAGTTCCCTGATGAGCCGCCTCCTTCACGCCTCCCTCCCTGTGCCTCCACGGTCCTGCTGGCCCTGCTGTCTAGAATGCCCGGCCAGACTCTGTTCACTTGTTGCAATCCCAGTCAGCTTGAGAGCTGAAACACCAAAGGCAGCAGGGTGTCAGGGGTCCCGGTGTGGCCTCGAGTCAGGCAGACTGTCTGTAAACGTGACCTGCCACTTACTAGGTTTGTGGCCTGGATGAGTTACCTAACTTCTTTGAACCTCAGTTTCCTCATCCATAAAATGGGGGTAATAATAGCTCTGACCCTGTTGGGTTATATGAGGATGAAGCACAATGATGCCTGGCTGGGCACTATTCTGGCTGCACTGCTCTTTGAAGCCCACCTTGGCCTCCGCCCACCCCCTTTTCCCACACTGTACCTACTCTGTGGAGCTCCTAGTGATGGCTTCATACATACCATGGCACCAATCTGCGTGTGGTCTGCTGCCTGACCAGTGAGCCTTCTGATGCCACAGGCTGCATGTCCCAGGGCCTGGTACCTGTGCCTCTGGCAACGATAGATGCTCACTAACTGTGGCTTGTGGGTAAACTCTAACCAAGAACAGCAAAAACTTCGGGCTAGGTGGTGGGTGGGAGTGTGTCTGCCCTTTGTCTCTAACCACCAGCAGAAGTGCCAAAGGAGCCTCCTAACTCGCCTCCACTTCCCGTTTCCCAGGCACCACCTTCGTCCCGCTCACAAGGCCTTGGGACTGCCTGCATCTCAGCCCAAGTCCAGACTCCCTAACTGGGCTCATCAGTGCCTCCCATGCAGCCCCTATTTCCCTGGAGGTCCAATTCTCCGAGATATTCGGGATCCCCAGGGCTGCCCATTCTGTGCTGCACATCCAGGCTCTGCCCTCCTCCTCCCACCCCACTCAAATCCTACCCATCCTCGGAAGCAAAGTCAGCCCCATGTACCAACTGAAGACCTACCGACTATGTGCTGTCTCCCATAGAGGCACCACAGTCTATTCAAGGGATCAAATTCAAACCAACAATCTTTGGTAAGAGCTGCAGTTGGGGTGGACCCCAAGACGCGTGGGCACAAAACAGGAGATGGCGTGACTGACAGCCTGGACAGCCACTCACAGGAGAAGTGGCACCAGATCTGGATCTTAGGGAACAAGCTGGAGTTTTCAGGCACACATTCCCCATCCCTTCCCAAGCTTCTCTCCCCATACCTCTGCCTCCCTCCTGGAGTCTATGCCAGAGGTCACCAAATCTGGCTTTACAGCAGGTTGACCAGGAAGTGTCCAAAAAGGCCGCTTCCTAAGCCCACTCCCAAACAGAATTTCTGCAGCCTAACTCCCCAGGGAATTCTGTGGGCCAGTGAGGTCTGGAAATTACTAACCACATCCACTCATTGCTTTTACCAGGCTACATTGAACCCAGTACCCTGCACGGCAGGTACCAGGTGAACAAGCTCCGTCTCCCCAGCTTCTGAGAAATTACTGTCTGGTGGGGAGGCAAAGAGTTATAACGTGGGGGTCATACACATAGGTCAGACTATTTGGCACTTCGTTTAGCCTTGAACCCAACCCATTTTTTGTGCATCAGTCTTGTTTGGACAGCTGATATATAAACTTAAGGAAAAGTCCAACGTTTTGTCTTTCTGCTTCCCAGAGTACTCAGCTCATTCTGGGTGAGCAGTTGGTACTCACTCAGTATTTAAGATACAAATAATTCAACTTTTTGACTAATTCATCCATTAACAAGTTGCCTACTGATTTTTATCTTTATAATTTCAGTATTGGTGTAGCGTGTGCTCCTAGTAGGGAGTTAGTACCAGTTGGTTGAATGAATGACTATGGGTAAAAATCTGTTTCAGGAGGAATGGAACAGCTTACACGAAACCACCTTAGAGTGTACTTATGAGACTTTCAAATGTCTCCTTTGAATTATAAACCTTTAATTTCAGGATTAATTTCCTGATATGAAATTATACAGGCTTTGTTGTTTATATTGTCATTAACGTTATTAGCAACGTAAATAATACCTCCCTGGATCTCAGCAGTCCATGGGCCTCTGTGTGGGGGTGGCCCTGGCAGAAGGGGAGATGCTTACCCATTCCTTCCATTAAGCCATCCGCCCACCCAGCCAGCAGTCCAGCCTGCCACGCCCTCCACCCCAGCCTCTACCCAGGGCCTGTAAACGGCATTCAGTCTTTAGGAGCAGGTGTGTGCACCTGCGTGGGCAGGTAAGCCCTGCTTGAGTCAGAAAAGCCTCGTGTTCAAAGCCCATTGGAGTGGAAACATACTTGGGGAGCCTGGATCTATGATTTCAATATAAAATCCCCTCTTCTGTAGAGAAGAACACGGCAAAGCAAGAACATCCCTCGGGAGACATGTCCAAGCACGGGACCTTCAGCCAAGCGGGGGCGAGCAGGGCCAGCCGGGGTAGCCAGCAGCAGGGATCCCACCCTGCTTTCACTGGGGCTACAGCCCAGCGGTTTGCTGATGTTGTTGTTTGTGTATTCAGGCCCCAAAACAGGACTCAGTGTTGAGGAGCAGTTTCTGGATATGGATTGAAGATTGTCTGGCCCTCCCTTCAGGCCCCAGCCTAGAAGATGGGAGCTCTGTAACTGCCTTTGCACCAAGGACCGCAGGAGAACATGCCGGATCCTGGACCGCACGCAGGCAGCTCAGCCTGAGTCCTGCTCACTCCCGGTTTGCTTCTGCTGGAACACAGGAGGATTTACTTGCTGGTTATGTATTTGTTCATTTACTCATCCCACCGACACGGATCCCCTGTGCCAGGTGATGTGCTACATGCACAAAGCTTAACAGTTCTCAGCTCCCACTCAGGAGTGAGAACGCTGCCCTCAGCTCTCCAGGACCCGCGAGGGTGTCTGCCGGTGCCGTCTGCTGCTATTGGAGGCAGTTCCGCAGGCGGAGCAGCCGCGGGCGAGCAGGACCGTGGGAGCCACCTCCTCACTGTGCAGAGGAGTTGAAGTCTCCTGGAACTATTTTCCCAAAAGCTCCATGAAACCAGTTAAGATTCCAGACAGTAAATACAGAAAGGTCTCTCTGATAAGACACGGGAGAACCGGTCCTGAAAACACACTCCACTGCTGAACCCACTCCTGGGGAGACTGTTGGCCTGACAGGTTGGACTTCACATTTCAGGCGTACAAGCCTGCGGCTGGACAGTCCTGCGACGCCGGCCTATCGGCAGAGGCCACGAGGCCAGCACTGAGGGCGGGGGGCCCGTGTGGGAGGGCAGCAGAGGTCTAAGGAAAAGGGTGCCCAGCTCTCCAGGTGACACTCAAAGGCCATGTTCCTGAGAGCACACAGATGCTTGGACAAGCGCCCCAGGACCAGTGATTGCCCTGACCACTGCCCCATTCAAGGGATCAAAATGCCCCTCAGTGACCCAAACCTCCAGAAAAAATCAGCCCCAGGGAGAGGACCACAGAAGGTGTGGCTGAGCTGGGTAATTTTCTCCCACTATCCCTATGCAATAAATTTGTGTTGGCTGAATGAAGATGTTGGACTCTCCTCTCGATGTTTGGACTCACGTTCTGAAAAAGTGCATTCACTAAAATAAGCAGCGGCGGTCCCGCATAGAAAAACGAGATGCAGGGGCTACCGGAGATGGCCTGTGGCACGGGACCAGGAAGCCTCTAACTCTGAACCGGGCTCCGGTCCTTTGTTCTTTCGTCTCCACGAAGGACAGGTCAGGCTCCACGCCCAGGTTCCAAAACTCCCTTCCTGGGGCAGATCTCGGCCAAGGAGTTTGTTAAAGAGGGGAGAGACAGCTTGGCAGGTGCTCAGTTGGTTGGAGTGTTGTCCTGTACACCAAAAAGGTTGTGGGTTCAACTCCCGGTCAGGGCGTGTCCCGGAGGCAAGTACGTGCTCTCTCTCTCTCTCCCCACCCACCCTCCCTCTCTCTCAAAATAATGAAAACATATCCTTGGGTGAGGATTAAAAAAAAAACAAATAGAGGAGCGAGACAGGCGTTTCTGGAAGGCTCTCTCTCTTCACCATTATTACTCCTCCCCACTCTAAAGAGTTGATATTTTTAAAGATTCTGGCTCACCCTTATGGAAAATAATCTACTTCCCAGATACTTTTGCCTTGCAAATATCATCCTTAAAAACAGCTATATCTTTTCATTGGTCTTTATTTTTAAGTAGCCTTCTCACCCCACACCCCCAGCTCCCACAGAATGATTGTGTGACCCTGTCTGGAACGCAAACCCTCCCTGGAGAGACAGTCTGCACACGAACTCACAAGGGTGTTTGCTATCAGCTTATTTGGTGAGAGGAATCCGAGACATTTTAAATATGAACTGGCAGCGTGGTCGGTCCCGCGCCGATGCCTTTGCCCCGTCAGTGAACACGTCCACTGGCACGGGAGAAACACGAAGTAGAAAAGGCACACAACCGTCTGAAAACGAGCCCCACCCACATTTCTATGGGGAAAGGGACTTGAGGCGCCTGGAGAATTCTATCTGGAGAATCTTTGCTGGTCTCCACTGATGTTTCTTTCAACGGCTGGCACTTAATTAGCATTTTAGAAGGACTCTGTCAGGTTCCAAACCCCCTCCTCCTACTGCAGCTTATCTCTCAACTGAATGTTCCACTCCTACCCTCTGCGGAGGGGAAACACACATAATACCATGTCCAGATACAGAATCGAGCCTTTTCATACCCCCACACCTCCCACGTGGGCACCTTCTGCCTCCTTCTCTGCATAGCAATCTCCTATCCATCCTTCCCTACCCGAGACCCACAGCTCCCGCTTGATACGTGCGGCATCCTCTTCTCGTGCATCCCAAACCCCCGGCGTGCCTCTCTGTGCGGACTAGGCCTTTGCAGCCCCACAACCAAGCCCAGGGCCTGGCACTTGAAAGTCCCGTAATGAGTCCTCCCTCCTCTGCAGAAGGAGAATGGGCTTTGGAGGCAGACACCCTGCATGCTGTGGGACATGCGCAAGTTGTTTAATGTGTCTCTGCCTCTAGTTTCTCTTTGATTCGATAAACAGCCATGCCCACCTCTCAGACTACTGTGAGGAACTAACAGGTGAAATATGTAAACCCAGTGCCTGTCCAGTAGAAGGAGTTCAAGATACAGTTCCCTGAGCGCAGTAGGAAATGCTGAGCCAGACGGAGTCCTACAGAAAAAAGTGACTGGCTTCCGTCTGGCTCACATGCCACCAACACAGCGACGGGGCGGCCAGCCTCTCTCAGAGCACGGACAGTGCCGGCTGTACACAGTGCATGCCCTTAGCTTCAGAGTCTCAGAAAGAGGCCTGCTTAGCAACAAAGGTGCTTTTTATCTGAAAAGCAAACCCACAAGAGGCCACTACTGCTGAGGCTGGGCCATCACAGCCTTTATTTCCTGTCTTGAGTTAATCTTTCACCCCCAAGACATGCCATAAAACAGAATAATGCTGACTCCACAGTGTTAAGTCACTAAGTACAAATCAAACAGCCGGCCCACAAGACGACTCAGCCTCTCTATGATGTTGCACCCAACTTTTATTAGGCCTCAAAAATCAGTGAGGTGGGAGCAGTTGGGGCCCTGCTAACACCTAAGACAATCAAGCTCAGGGTCACAGAGGGAATGGAAAGCGTGGTGCTGCACCCATGGGAGGAGGCAGCTTGGCGAAGGGGCCAGAGCCACTCCACAGGATGCTTATGATCCCCTGGTTGGGACCCCGGAGGCTGGATTGCCATCTCAGTTCCAGCACTAGCTTGCTTTAGGTTTGGTTAAGTTACGACGCTGGGCCTCAGTTTCTTCACCCATAAAATAGAAGAGTTCGGTTAGATGATCTGTAAGTTCTTTCCAGCTCCAATGCTCCAAGGTCATAATTCTTGGAGATGGATATACCTTCCCCAGCTCTTCCCCTTTCTGTTAGCCGTCTATGTGAGATACTTTCAGCCCCCCTGGGCAGCCTTCTACCAACACTATGACCTTTATTGCTCCAGTGTCTGGTCATCCCTGAGCACACAGCCTGGCCAGGGAAGAAGAGGATAAACTTGGGGCCATATTCCTAAGAACATATCTAGTACTCTCTGGTCAAGCGACTCAGCAGAGTCTGGGTACCTGGGGGCATCGAGCTTGGATACCCTAATGTGGACAAGAAAGGGTTCTGCAGAAAGTAACCTCAGAGGGGTGACCAGATCACAAATTCCTCACTGGGCAGTCATGGTGGGTAGTCACTCCCCAGGTATCACTTCTTTAGTAAAGAAGTTTCTCTTTGCCTTAAACAAGCCCTGACCATTGTTTCTGTGCATCTAGAGGAACACCTTTGAAATGCCTCTTTTCAAACCCCTCCTTCTGAAGCATGACCACCCTCAAGAGAGCACGTAATCTTTCTTTCTTTTTCTTTTTTTTTTTTTTTTAATAATTGCTACTCCTTTTTAAAAAAATTGATATTTAGAGAGAGAGAAAGGGAAAGGGAGAGATAGTTAGAAACATTGATGGGAGAGAACATTGACTGGCCGCCTCCTGCATGCCCCTCACTGGGTATCGGGCCCACAACCTGGGCATGTGCCCTGACTAGGAATCGAACTGGCAGCCTCTTAGTGCATGGGTCAGTGCTCAACCACTGAGCCACACTGGCTGGGTACATGTAATCTTGCTTAAATATCCTGTAACCCAACTCCCTCCCCCTCCTTGCTTTCTCCCACCCCTATATAATCTTGCTTAGGTTCCCTCCTTGATTTCAAACCATAAAAGAAACTGCAGACTGTCGTTTCCTGGAAGTATTATATCAGTCTATCGAGCTCTTGCTTCCAGACATGTCCTCTGTTTGGCTCCAATATATTTTTATAATCATTCTCTACAGATTTGGACACTCACACGTCAATACCAATGATCCCTAATCACCTGGGCTGGCTTCTTTCCACTCCAGGACTTGTCCCACTCCCCTCCCACCCCCACCCACCCTCACAGGCCCCCAGATCTTTCCCCAGGCTGCTTGGCGGAGAGAGGGTGGCAAAGGCAGTTCTTATCTGTGTGCTGGCCTCTCTGAGGGTGGGGCGGGCAGAGTGGCAGAGCCACACAGCAGGAGGAAAGTGCTCACAGAAGCAAGCTCAGGCCCCAGGAGGAGGAGGAGACTAGGAGGAGAAGAGCGAACTCATCATGAGGACACACAGAATGGGCTCAGACAAGCACAAAAGTCTAAGAGGCTCCTTGAAGATGCCATAACCCTCTACACACCCCACTCCATTATTTCCTTACTAAGAAATCTGAGGGCAGGTAAAATTCTTGTGACTGGCCCAAAGCCATGCAGCCGAGCTGTGAACAACCAACACAAGAACATGGGCCTCTGGTCTCAGCCGACTTTTTTCCACTCTACTCCTGTTGACCTCAAGAATCTAATTAGGTTGCTCTAATGAGGCCAGCTGGATCCCCTGCAGACTAAGCAACATGACCCAAGTGTCACTCAGGGAAAGAGCAGGCCCAGCTGACACTTTGATAACTGCCTCCCCGACCCCATGCATTTCTTCCCCACCTGGCATGGTCCCCTCGTTCTTTCTCCAGCCCTCACCACAAAATCTTGGGGAGTTCAGAGATCAGTGAGAAGGAAGAGGCAGGTCTTCTTGTCGCTACAAAACCCTAAGCGTCTGGGATAACCCACAGGAGCCTCTTCCTGCAGCTGGAAGGGGCTGGTGGGGAAGAGTGGCCGGAGGGGATCAAGTTAACCCACTGGACGTCTGACCTGATTAGGCCGAGAGTATCCACCGTGGGCAGTTAGCTGGGTTGTCTGAAGGTTTATGACAACAAGCAATAGGATCTGCCTCTGCCAGGGACCTTTCAAAGATCAATGCTGGAGGTTCATCTCAGCATCAGCAACACAAAGCTCTGAGTAAAAGATTCAAGGAATTAATTATTTAGTGTGCATGACCCAGTTCCGGGAGGTGAGGCTGGGTGAGCAGAGAACTCACCCATTCCTTATCGTGGCAAGAAACTCAAATACTTCACAGAGTAGTGTTCCCTTGCCGCCAAAGAGGATCCATCTATGGTTAAGTGTGTCAAAACAAAGGAAAATAAAATAGCCAAGGTTCACTCATTCAACAAATATTTATTGAGCTCGTCTTATATTCTACACCCTCCAGGGATTTGCATACGGTTGGAGCATCGTCAAGAAGAAAGAACACTGAGTTTATAAACAGGAGGCCTGAGCTATGTCCCATCTCAGCCCTGAGGCAGCGACCTTACCCTGGCAGGTTACAGACTAAGTCGAATTTCTCATCTGTGAAATGGGAGTAAATCTACGTGCCTCATTATAAGATGCAATGATCTTTATATATGTAAATTGTAAACAATAATGATATAACACCGCACACTTTCCCTGCCCTAGAAGTTTAGACGTTTACAACCTCATCATGTTTTGGAAAATAATCCAAGGTACCTATTAGGGAAACATCAGATTCTCTGTAATTTGGGCAAATTGTATGTTTCACCCTGCCTGTGGGGATGAAGCCTGTGTCAGTCCCAGCCCCTCAGTCTGTGCGCCCGAGAAGGGGAAGAATAAAAATGGAAAGGGTAGCCAGCACCTACCTGGCCCTGGATCAAGCCTGGACTGAGTAAATGACCCAGGAGAGCCCCAAGATTCAAAGGGGGGGCGGAAGACCAACTGGAAGTGTGGTCAATCAGAAACAACAAAACAAAAATTCACTTAGGCACAACAGGGATAAGCCAGCTAGAAACTGACCATTTCCCTCCCCATGCACATTTCCGACCAGGATGGGATTCATGTCCACTGCCAGACCCTCCTCTGTGGACAGACTGACTCTACATTGTTTCTCCAGGAGACAGGAGGGATTCTCAGGCCATAGCAGACTGGCTAAGCAGGGCCTTTTTGCTCAGACACTGAAAACCAGTTACTAAAGCAGCTTTGGTCCAGTCAACCCTTCTCATTCTGCTGATCAGGATTCTCAGCATGGACTCCTCAGCCCCATGGATCCTCAGTGCCCACCAGGCCAGCCTCTGCCTGCCCAGACATGCCCACCTGCTGCCCTCCCCGGGGCCCCCACCAGGCTCCAGCCTCTTGGGTTGGGCCCTAAGGATTTCCCCTCACACTCTCCTGTCCTCCCCCCTCCACGGAGATCCGTCCTTGTCTCACAGCTCCAAGGAAGCTCCTGGGGTGGGGCCAGTGCCGTGCATTTCTACATTCCCACGAACTCGGACACTCATTAAGTTCTCCCCCTCCTGTCAATGCAGAATGATGGTCCCCAAATGTTCTCTGATGGCTGTCCACAGCAGGAGGCAGAAGTGGACAGAACGCTGGACTAGAAGTCCAGAGCCTGTGTTCCGATTCTCCATGCGGCACTGGCTGGTTATGTAATCTTGAGAAAGTCTCTTCAGGCCAGGTCTCAGTTTCCCTATCCAGTAATGAAGGGTTTGCTCTAAATTATCTCTTGGGTTCTCTCTAATTAAAATGTGGCATTACAGAAACCAGACCAGCCTGGACCACAGGAGAAGTGGGTCCTGGTCCTTATTAGGGGACAGCCTGGGGAAGTTAGCTGACTGCCCAGATCTCAGTCTCCGTGTCTATAAAATAAATGAGGATGATGGGACTACCCCTCCCAGGGTGCGGGGCTCCCATGAGACACTGAGCTAGAACTTGGTCAGCCATAAGCCCTGAAGAAACCTCGGGCTTTGAACTCTGTGAGTCAACCAACAGCTGTCACCCCCCTCACGTGCCCAGGACTGTACCACGGGGATGGGGCTGCTCAGCGGAGACAGGAAGGTTGGAGGACAGGTGTCTGTCCTCAAGGCGCTCACAGCTGGGGGTGCGATGGACACGTGAACACACCCTACCTCGGCCAGTGATGTGCCTGAATCTGAACCCAGAGCTGAGCGCGCAGAGGCGGCAGGGCACCAGCTTTGCCCAAGGGGGTGAGGGGCGCTTCTCAGAGGGAACAGCATGTCCCAGAAGCAGACGTCTGCCCCAGGAGGCAGACAAAGAGGGGAGGCACACAGCACGGCTGGAAAATGAGGCTGGGGTCTGATAGGAGGAGCTTTGAAGGCCAACCGCAGAGTGTTGGTCAGACAGGTCTTCGGAGAAGGACAGAGCAGAGGACAGAGTGGAGCGGGAGAGAACAGAGAGCGGCTCTTCCGATAACAGCCCGTGAGGGTGACTGCGAAACATGTCATTATTGATTTCTGCCTACACCTTAGCCTTCTAGACCGGAAGCCTCCAAGGACCTGCTGAACCTTCATGAGGATGTAAACAGGTGTGTTCTCCTTAGAATGAAACCCAAGCCGAGGACGATGCTGCAATCCCATTTTCAAATCTTAGACAAATGGTCGACAGTGCTCGGAAGGCACTCCCGACAGAAGCTGCCCAGTCAGATTCCTGCCTCGGCACCAGCGGGGCCAGCAGGAGACGGCGGCACTTTCAGAGCTGGGCCAGGGCCAGGGCCAGGAACGCTGGGTTGCTGCTCTTACTTTGGGAGAGAGGGGCAGAGATCCCACCCACCCAAAGACCACTGAGTTACACAGGTCTTTCATGTCCCCAAACACAGCCCAGTCTCTGCCCCCACCTCCCCGCCCCCCACAAGGCTGGAGGGCTGTGCACAGGCTGTAGGCAAAGACAGCTTTCACTAGCCATTGTTTCTCCAAACGGGCTCACATTGACTTGGGCTTGGAGGAGGAGTGCAAGCACCCCCACGCTGTCCAAAGCCTGGAGCCAGCCCCCCAAGAGCTGCTCAGTGCCTCAGGAACAGAGATCCAGCACTGTGACTTACTCACTTGAGTCTCAGGCATCGCAGTGACCAAAGTTGCCTCCTTCCAGGACGAGCCCCGCACAGATTGCCATGTTCCTTTAAAACAAGAGCCCAGTAATGAAGGTTACTTATCCTGCCTTACAGCCTCCTATCTTCTCCCCGCCAGGAAGGCCCACATCCATGTGCACTTGGCCCCTTAGTGTCACTTCACCCCACAGGAGGAACCGCAGACAATTGCTCTGAGTGCTCCCAGCATTGCAGGCGAAGACAGGAACTGTGAGCCGGTCACATTTTGTTGTCTGCCACCGTCTGGGCACCTAAGGGCTGTCACGTCTACACAAGGCTTGCCGAGAAGGTAAGATGGGTCCGGAAAAAACTCTTTATTGGGCACTTTAGTGGAAACAGAGAATGCAAGAATTTCTAAGCTTAGGACATACATAAAAGTAGATCAAGCCGATGTAAACACCTCCTAACAAGTCACCAATGAGAAATGTGTCACCTGCCTAAGGTGGACAGGTCCAAAACGCTAAATGAACTAGGAAGTTATATAAGTGGGCCATCTGATCGTGGCTGTTTCCTAAACAAATTATTACTTTGGCTTCCGAAGACCACCCAAACGATTTGGTTACAGCTGCTGCTTCTGTAGAAGATGCCTCTGCACCTGCTTGGAAAATGAAGCCCAGAGTTCCAGGCATTTCTCAAGATTTACTGTCATAATTTTAAAATTGTGAAAAGAGGCAGCTGCCGGAAGACAAGCGCGAACGCGGACGCGCAATTTGAGACGCGCAGGAGCCGGTACCCACGCTCCCCCGGCGCGCTCCTGTTCAGCAAGGCAGCAGGCCTGCGAGCCCACGGAAAACACCGAGTGTTCTCTCTGATACACAGAGATCTGCCTCTAGAGCCCGGGGTTGGGACTCGCTGTTCAGAATTCTCGGGCTGTTCACGGGAGAGGGGCTGCTATTTCCTGAGCGCCGGCCAAGCATGGAGCGAGCACTGGCAGAGACTAGACTTGCTGTGTCCGGTGGCTCCTCACAGACGGGAGCAGGGGCTTGGCGAGCAGAAGGCCCCTTGGCCTGGCTGACCGCTGCTCATGGCTCATGGTCTGCCCTACCACCGGGGGACAGGTGTGCTAGTGCAGCTGTAATGGGCCCACACCCTCGAGAGGCCTGGCAGGCTTCGAGGGCAGCCACCCGGGCAGAAGCTGCCATCGTCTCTGTCATCGTCATCATTACCAAGCCACACCCCCTCAGCCCGTGGCAGCCTACAAACAGGCTGGCCCGCCTCGGCCACATTCTATCGCCTGAGCTGCAGGCTCCGGGTAGTCATCTGGAACCAGCAGTCAGAGAAGCTCCACATATCTGGCCCCTGCTTCTCAAGGGAAGTTTCTGGGCGCAGGGGGTGGGGGAGCTGGACATCCTGGCAAAGATTTCTACCACTGGTCTTCCCAGGTGTGGGAACCAGGGACCTCCCCACGCCCCCCATCTCCCCGGGGTGGAACAGATGCCCCTGCCCACCCAGGGACGATGCTGAGACCAGCGGCAGGGAAGGGGGCTCTCTGAGGTTCTGCTTGGGTTGTCTGCATGGTGGATGCAGTAGGCCCGTCTGGACCATCCTACAAGGGCTGACCACCAGTCAGATTCCCACACCACCCAGGCCTAGGCAGCCTGTGATGTAGCCACTCCAAGTACCCACTCGTACCCTCTGTCTGACCAACAGCCGAACATGCTTTGAGCTCCCTTTAATTCCAGTAAACCAGAAGGTCCTAGGGCCCAGCACCATCCCTCCCCTAGAGGAGCCTGTTTCCTCATCTGTAAAATGAGAGGCTTGACCTAATTGGTGATTTCCTCACCAAGGAGGCCTTCGAGCCGAGCCCTCTGTGGGCCCTGACTTTGAGAGACATCTATAAAACGAGTCAGTCCTTGAAAGGAAGGAGAGGGATTAATCCTTGTGCAGGCATCACGCTGGGTAGCTAGCATTTGCTATCTCAGAAGATCCTCCCAGCAACCCAATGAGTCAGGTAGTACAGGCATGTCACAGAGGGGGAAACTGAGGCATGGTACAGCCAAGTGCCTCCTTATCTGCACTGACCATAGCAACCTGGGACTCACAGCTGAGCTGGTCTGAGTCCATGCCCATACTCACTCCCTGACACATGTTTCCCTTTGTAACCAATCAGAGTGAAGAAACAAGTCTCCTGTTGGACTTGCCACCATGCCACTCCCAAGCAAAGGAGCATGAGGTCTCCAGGCCCTGTGGCCTGACTTGGGTAGTGTAGGGAAGGCTTCCTGTGAGCTTGAAAGGCCTCCTGGATCTCGAGGAACATAAGAGCAATTCAGGGACCTTCCTCTCTGCTGCTCCCCAAGCCTACCTCCATAGAGGAGAGGTCTTCACTAAGGGACCCCAAGCACTTAGAGGAGGGCCTGGCACCTGCTGGGCACCCTTCAATGTTTGGTGAATGGAGAAATGAAGAAATCCAGAGCTTAGATGCACTGAAGGCTTATACAGGACCCTTTGGTGTGAGTTAGTGTGAAACACCAAGACCAGCTCAGAGCCACATGCCCAGGCATGTGCACCCAGCAGGGTCTTCACATTCCAGACCCCCAGACAGAAGATGAAGGCTCAGATGTGGATCCTGGTCTGCTCTTCGTCCCAGTCACCAGGGAAGCTTCTGATAGAGCAAGAGAAGTGTCTGAATGCAAAAGCTACCCACTGAAGTGGCCCTGAGCTCAGGCCCTGGGATCAGGCAAATCTGGCTTCCTATCCCAGCTCGTCGCTTTGAATGAGTCAGGTGACTCCTGGGCAAGTCACATAACCTACCTGAGCCTCAATGTCTTATTAAAAAGTAGGGGTAGCCCAGCTGGTGTGGCTCAGCGGTTGAGCGTCGACCCATGCACCAAAAGGTTGCCGGTTTGATTCCCCATCAGGACACATGCCCATGTGGTGGGCCCGATTCCCAGTGGGGGGCATGCAGGAGGCAGCCAATCAATGTTCTCTCTCATCAACGTTTCTATCTCTCTCTCCCTCTCCCTTCCTCTCTAAAATCAATAAAGAAAAAAAATGTTTTAAATTTAAAAAGTAGGGATAATGTTAGTGCCTACTCCATAGTCAGTTCTGAACATGAAAGGAGATTCTGCTGTAAAGGACACAGCCCAGCGTGGAGTTCAGATAAGTGCTTGCAGCTGACATCTGCTATTATTGTCAGCAGCATAGTGGGTGGTTAAGAACACATCTGGAGTCCTCTACTTGGGTTCAATTCCAGCTCTCCCATGAGCCAGTTACGTGGCCTTGGGCAAGTTGCTTAACCTCTCTGGGCCTCCTCTTCCTGATATGTCAAATGGGGTTGATTGTGCAGATAAAATGAATTATATAGGTAAGCAGTCAATAAAAGAGGGTTATTCTTACTTATTAATAGTACTAGTATCCTTCTCCCTATGTTCTGATAACAGATTTCCCCCCTTCTACTACTTCTGACAGAAAGGTGGGCATGGGGCTCGTCAGTGTATCTTTCCTCTTTGGCCACATTCCCGGGGATGAAGGCTGTGCCCATGCTCCAAGCTGGGAGAAACTCCAACACGAAACGTCCTAGGGAGGGCCTAGCCCTCTTGGGAAGGGTGGGGCTGAGCGGGTCCGCTGGAAGCTGTCTGCAGCCAGGGGCCACTGAGCAGGGGGCGCTGTCCAGGGAGGCTGAGGTCACCTGTCCTCTTCTTGGGACGCCTCCTTTGAGTCTCTGAGCCGCCCTTAGAACATCCCATGTGTCCCATTTTTGCTTAAGCTCATTCAAGTTGGGTTCCTGTCACTGGAAACCAAGAGTCCCAACCAGCAGCAGCACTTGGTGATCGGATGCTTTATCATCGCTGAACCCCCCAGGAAAGGGTGCCCGCCGCACCTCAGTGAGACCAGGCAGCCGGGGAGGAGCAAACACGTCGGCGAGGAGCTCCACCAGCCGAAGCGAAGGGAGGTCGCTGCAAGCCCCTGGACCAGTGCCCTTTCTAGGGGAAGAAGGTGCTGGAACCAAAAAAGTGAACAGCCCAGTCCCGTGGGCCGCAGCTAGGAACCCGGCCTCATATGCGGATCCCCTGCCATGAGAATCGGGGAAGGGGAAGAAGAAAAAAGGAAACTGGAGCTGATTTTCACTGAGTTCACAGTGGCACAGGGAAAAAACCCAATGGAAGGACGGTGGGGAAGAGAAATCACCTTGTCTGAGCCCTTAACAGTGGGTCAGAGTCTTGCGCTGGGACAATCTCATCTGACCGTCAGCACAGCCCTAGGGGCTAGATGCTCATCCAACCCGTTTTCTAGCTGAGGAAACGGAGGCTCAGAGAGCTCAGTGACTCAGTCGCCAAGGTCACACCGCTAGAGCCCAGCGGTCTGCTCATCATGCTGCCTCCTCAGCACACGCTGATCCCTGAGCCTGCGGCCTCCTCCTCACACAGGCATGTCTGCTGCCACTCACACCTGTGCTCAGACCCGCCCACGGGACAGGGCTGTGCTGGGCCCTCATCCACACCGGCCCTCCACCCCTGCAGACAGCCTTCAGAGGGTGGGCAGCCTGAGTGAGGCATGACGGACGGCAGCCTCTGGCACCTACAGTACAGCCTTGGGCACGTTTCCTTCTCTGGACACTGGCTATTCTAAGCTCCAAGAGCATCGGTGAAATGTTACTGAGGTGGCATTTATCCGTGGGTTTTAACTGGATATGCCTGTCAGAGGCCATGGGGAGATGGGGGAGGGGGGTGTTTGTTTCCTGTTTTTGTTTATTTCTCAGCAGCTTTACCAAACGATTCCGACATAAAGGTACAACTGCAATGCTGGACATATAGCATGGTCTAGCTAACAGCTAAACAGTGTTATTTTTGCTTTGTCTCATTTTCTTCCTACCTTCTGGGCCCCTCCCAGAGATGGTCTATTCCTGTATCTCCAGGCCTCCTAATAGCACCCTCATTCCCTCCAGGAAAAGGAGCTCTACCTTCAGATGTGCTTTAAAGTGTTTCCGAAAAACAAACAAAAGCAAAGCCCTGGCCTGGTAACAAAGAGAGAGGCAAACCACACTGACTGCCTCCCTTCCCGTGCAGCCCTAGCCATGGGGTGGACACGCAAGTGAGCTCACACAGCTGCCTTCTTGCACGGCCCGGGAGCCCGCACGCAGGTGTGCAAGGCGTTCCTCCATGACCAGTGAGGGGAGGATGCTGCAGACACAAACCTCAGCTGGTACAAACGAAGACTCAGCCGGGAAAGAAAGCGGCAGCTTCCAACATTTGCTAGAGAAAAACTAGAAACCACGACCAAGATGATGTGAAAATCATCCTGACCACAACAATGCCAAGAACAGCCACCCTTGGCAGGGCGTGGGCTGTACCTGTGGGATGTGGGGCAGCTCAGTGAGCCATTCCAAAGAGGCCTCACCCACAGACCCCCCGCAGGACACACACAATGCCACACATGCCCGGAACCAGCCTGCCAGCTAGTGGCTTTTCTCTGTTTCCCAGCAACCGGGTTCAGGTCGAGGCTGCCAGTCACGGGGGATTATCCAGACAGGTATTTCCCTTCCTCTTCTTTTTATAACTTTATGCTCTGCTATTAAAAAGAAAGAAATAAAAAGGAACTGGCTGGTTTCCCCTCAGGGCACGATTTGGTTTCCCACCCCCTGCCTGGTGTGATGCTGGTGCCATGCTGTCCGGCACTGCCTGGTGTGCAGTGGAGTGCAGTACCCTGGCAGGGGTTCGTGGGCACGCTGGGTCAGCTGAAATCTGAAAGAGGATGGAATGCTCAAGGGGTCCCGTTTCCTGCCACTGCCCCCACCCCCCACCCCCGGTTCTCATTAAACCAGCCAGAAAAGATCATTCACTAAGCATTTGCTGAGTGTCCTGACTAGGTGTGTGAAGAATACCAAAAAGCATGGGGAACAGAGGCCTGGGCTTGGGAAGCAGAGGCAGTAGAAACAGAGTGCAGCCAGCCCCGGGTCCGGAGGCCGGCCTCACTACCTCCCCTGTCCCGGGGCCGGCCTCGCTGCCTCCCCTGTCCCGACGCCGGCCTCGCTGCCCCCCCTGTCCCGACGCCGGCCTCGCTGCCTCCCCTGTCCCGGGGCCGGCCTCGCTGCCTCCCCTGTCCCGACGCCGGCCTCGCTGCCTCCCCTGTCCCGTGGCCGGCCTCGCTGCCTCCCCTGTCCCGGGGCCGGCCTCGCTGCCTCCCCTGTCCCGACGCCGGCCTCGCTGCCTCCCCTGTCCCGTGGCCGGCCTCGCTGCCTCCCCTGTCCCGACGCCGGCCTCGCTGCCTCCCCTGTCCCGACGCCGGCCTCGCTGCCTCCCCTGTCCCGACGCCGGCCTCGCTGCCTCCCCTGTCCCGACGCCGGCCTCGCTGCCTCCCCTGTCCCGTGGCCGGCCTCGCTGCCCTCCCCTGTCCCGTGGCCGGCCTCGCTGCCTCCCCTGTCCCGTGACTGTCCGGGCCGGCCTCGCTGCCTCCCCGTTCCCGACGCCGGCCTCGCTGCCTCCCCGTCCCGTGGCCGCTCGCTGCCCCCCCTGTCCCGGGGCCGGCCTCGCTGCCTCCCCTGTCCCGACGCCGGCCTCGCTGCCTCCCCTGTCCCGGGGCCGGCCTCGCTGCCTCCACTCTGCCTCCCCTGTCCCAGGGCCGGCCTCGCTGCCTCCCTGTCCCGAGGCCTTGGACAAGTCAACTCAGCACTGAGGGTCACTTGCTCCCCTTTGGGGGATAGTACCACCTTATAAAGCCAGGGTATGGGCTGACAATGCAAAAGACAGTTGCAGCTGACATAGTGTCTCTATGGGCCAGGAACTGCGTGCTAAGTGCATCATGTGGATTGTTTCACCAGATCCTTACAGCTTCCCTGAGAGGTAGGGAAGGGTAGTGGTCTGAACGTGCAAATGAGGACACTGAGACTCAGAGAAATCAAAGCACGTTCCCAAAGTCATACAGCGCATAAGAATCAGAGCGGAAAAGTGCACCCAGGACAGTCGACACCAAGTCCTAGACTGCTCGACTGCCCGCTGTCTGGCAGGCACTCAAAACACATTACATAACGTGTAAATGCTGGACTGGGGGCGGCTGGCTCCCCATCCAGGAGGCATGTGGGGAAAAGAGGGGGAGCTCTGGCGGAGAACGTTAGGAAGCCTTTCTGAAGCGGAAGGGCTGAGTCTCCGTCTTGCAGGGCGAGGATGGATAAAGGCGAAAGACAAGAAGGACAGCACTGTGTACTGGGAAAGAAAACAAAGAGGAACTGGAGGCGGGGTGGTCCGGGCAGGCGAGCAGGAATGCCAGCAGACGGCCAGCCTGGCGCAGGAGAGGGGCATGGCGCCCTGAGCCATTATCACAGGGACCGTTCCCCCGGATCCTCCTCGCCCACACCTACTGTCATACAATAACCACGGGGGATTGAGAACCATGACTCAAAGGCCCAACGCTCTTTTCTCCCCACAGCAGGCTCAGCACCCAACTCACGGAGGGGTTCTGCCGGCTCCCAGCCTGCACGCTGTGCTGCCAGCCCCAGCCCCAGCTCCAGGACGGCAGGAATGTCCGTCTGCCCTCTGCACACAGTATCACCACCATCTCCCTGGCATGCAAGGTTCCCAGGAGGGGGAAATGTGGAACTGAGGCCTTAGGGCATGACCCCTGTGGCTAGGTCCCTATCTCCCCTGAGACATCTCACCTTCCTCACACCTGCTGGTACTTCCTCCGTGACCTCTTGTTGAGCTGAACTACACAGACGATTCTTTGGCTTAAGGAACTAAAGTTTGATGAAGTCCTGGAGCCTGTGGATTAATCCCACCTTACCTGGAAGGACCATTTGCCTGTTTGCCTCCCAGAGAGAAGTGCCTCCCACCCCCACCCCGCAATCTCTTCTTCGGTCCCCCAGCTGCCCTCTGCACCCTGGACATGGTTCTGGGCCCTACATCCAGCACCTGCCCCTCCTTCTGGGCGAAGGTGTGGATGCCAGCCTCCTCCACCTCCAACTGCGGGTTCCCCAGGGCACGGCCCTAGAAGCTAAAGCTGCACCGTCTCTGCTCACCAAGCCCAGAGCGCTGAGCCCGTCTCGGCCTCAGACCCACAGAGAAGGAAATGTGAGTGGAGCTGTCTGTGAGCAGAACCTCGGTCTCCTTACCTATCAAATGGGGATAGTGACCCACGACCACACAGGACAGTTGTGAAGACTGAGTGAGATCTGAACATGATGTGCTTTGCAAACTGTAAAGCACCCTTAGTAATATCAGACATTTTCCATAATCCCGCGAAGTGGGGGACGCAGGTCGGAACATGTGGCTCGAAGGGAAAAGGAGAACTAGAATCCAGACCATTACTAAACTTCTCTCAGCACCTTCTAGGACAAGGCACAAGTAAGTCTCCAAGGACTTAAAAAGCACCGAGTGAGACCTACATATGCCCTCCTCTCAGGCTCTCAGTCTGGAGAGGGGAGAGCTCCACCACATTTTCATAGTAAGGCCAAACAAAATGTGTTACTGGAGGAATTGTGCAAGGGGGGGTGGGTGCATTTTATTCTGGTCTCACAGGTCAGGAGAGGCTTTTATACTGATTCTTAGTATAATAGTAACTGAGTGCCTGCCATGGGCCAGGAAGTTCTACATATTTACATGGTCCATCTCATTTAATCCTCATGAAGCTCTGAATGGATCACAGATGACGAAACTGAGGCACAAAGGATTTCACTCCTGTGTTGGCCTTACACATCTGGGAGGTGGTGTTGCTGGTATTTGAACTCATCAGGCTCTGCTCCTCCAGCACTTTAGGGGCTGGGCCAACCAAGACAGGTCTCAGACAGACTGTGTGGCTGAAAGGCTCTGATAAGGCCTTCAGGGATGAGTCACAGGGAAGGCACTGACCCACCCAGAGCCTCTTGGCCCGTGCGCTGGTGACTCCTGGCCCTGCCACTCTCTGACACTGCCCCTGGTCTATCCTGAAAGTTAGCCATGCCTCTACACTCCCAAGGCTCCATGTGGGCACTAAATGCCAAAGGAGACTGATGTAAGAACCTATATGTGGGTGTACATTTACATAACAGATCATTCATGGAATAATTGTTCTTACTATAAAAGGTAGATTGTTCAATGTGAAGAAAAACACTCTCAAATCCCCGCTCTGTGACCTCGGGCAAATCTTAGCCTCTCTGAGCCTCAGCTTCCTCTCTGTGAGATGTACTTATCAGTACTTATCTCGGGCAGCTGTTGTGAAGATAAAAGGAAAGTAGCATGTCTCGTGCAGCACCCAGCACACCATGGGATCAATAAATAATGGTTGAATCTGATGACTTTACAAGGATTTCCATTGGAAAATCATTTTCTTCATGAGAATATTTGGTGCTAATAGCAGTACTTTTAACTAGTATTCATCTGCCACTAAGCTAAATCCATTATGCATTGCCTCATCTAGTCCTTAGCAGTATCATTTTCTCCGTTTGACTTAGCTTCAGGACAACAGAAAGGATATCAACGTGCTAATTTTATTCACACACACACACTTACGTATGGAGAGAGAGAGACACTCAAACAAGCTATACGCCAGCTACTAAGTATTCTACATTCAGTAACCTATCTCATCCTCTCAAAAACATGCCCGTAAGGTAAATATTATTTTGTCACCCATTTTACAGATATAGAGCGAGGCACAGAGAGAGGTTAAGAACTTGCCCAAGGTCACTCAGGCAGGATTCAAACCCAGAGCCCACATTCTTAAGCACTATACCATACTAAAATAATGAAAAAGTCACAGTCACAATGTTTAACTGACCCCAAGCCCCAAATTCAAAGAACTCCAGTGTGTTGCTTGTCAAGCCCCTTCCAGCCTAAGCCCTGTCATCATTCCCTTTCCGCCGAGTCTGCTCTCGCCTGTACCTGCTGCCTTTGCTCCCAGCTCTGCCCCACCATGCCTAGGCAAGAAGTGTCAAACTCGTGGACTTTTTAAAGCCCTGGTCATCTCCTCTTGGGACCTGAGCCTCACCCCCTACATTGTATCCTCTACAAAGCTACTGGGGACATCTTCCCATACATGGTGCTCCTCTGCTCAAGAACACTCAAAGGCTCCCTGTTGCCGAGAGCTGAAGACCCAATGGATCAAAGAAGATCACCTGGGGACTCAAGATCCCTGCACTACCTGGCCTGGCCTCCTTTCCTGTGGCCCCAGACTTGCTGGCTGACAAGTCCCAGTCAGTGAGCCCTTTCCTGGCCACCCTATTTGACATTACAACCCTCCCCCACCTGCTTCCCTCTCCCCTGCCCAGCACAGTCTATCTTCGTCTTTGCTGTAGGGCCCTTCACCTACCTCTCATCCCTGGCCTCGTACATTTGACTGACTTGTTTACTGTCTCCCCCTCTGTGTGACAGGGACTGTACCCTGGTTTTCCACGTCCCTGTGGTTACACAGCACCGAGAACAGGTTCTGGCACACAGTAAGAATCGTAAATACCTGCTGAATGAATGAATGAGTAGGTGTTTAAAGTGCCTATGCAGCAAACGTCCAAACAAAACAGCGATGAGAGAAGGACTAGCGTGTCTTTGGGCCCCTCTCTGGACCTGAGGACCTTTCCGGAGGACAGGCTGGAGATGCCCAGATTAAAATGTCTAGAGGTCAAGCTATTTCTTCCCAACCTTGCTGAGTTACAAGAGTTCCCTGTGACACCCTGGGCCCTTATCCTCCCACCACTGTTCTGAACTTACACACACACCATCCCTGGCTCTCTGCTGAAGGCTGTCTGCCTCAGCCCTAAACTCATCTGCCCAGCTTCAGCTCCCTCTAACCACCCTCCCACCAGGCCATTTCCCATTTCTCCTGACCTTGACGCCCACTAGAGATGCTCTCTTCTTCGTCCTCCTCATCCATCAGCCCTTCATCTTCCCTTCAAGATCCAGATCAAATGTACCCTCCTCCCCCTCCTCCTCCAGGAAGCTCGCCAGGCCCTCTCCAGCTCCTAGAAAACACCCCCACACCCAATGCAGTCTCCGCCAGTCATATGGAAATTAGTCATGAACTACCTTGTGACTTGCCTTCTATGACTGAGCTGAATTGTTAACAAAATCTCCTGTTACTTAATTATTTTAAACATGTGTGTCTTGCCCAGCCGGTGTGGCTCAGTGGTTGAGTATCGACCCTTGCACCAAGAGCTCACACGTTTGAGTCCCGGTCAGGGCACATGCCCAGGTTGTGGGCTAAATCCCCTGTGGGGGGCATGCAGGAGGCGACCAATTAATGTTCTGTCTCATTAATGTATCTCTCCCTCTCCCTTCCTTTCTCTCTAAAATCAATGAAGAAAAAAAATATATTTTTAAATAAAATAAACATGTGTGTCTTGTTCTGCCAGGTATCTTGTGAACACTTTGGTAGGAAAGACTGGGCCTTAGCCATATTGTCATCCCCATAGCATAGGGCCTAGGCCACACAGTAGGTGCTCAGGGTATGCTTCTCAATTAACTGCCCAAGGTAAACAGGTCACCTTCCTAATCAGGTCACTTCCTCAATTACACATACCTGGACCGGCTTCTCCCAATGCCCTGAATTTTCCCTTCAGGGCCTGCTCTGACCTCGGTTATCTACAAAGCCAGTCATAGGCCTGTGTTTTCAAAGGGTGTTAGACGCATTCTAATGGCCCCCTCCAAAGAAATGATCTGTCAAGTTCCACAGCTCTGGAAAAGAATAGTACACAGTTGTTCCGGGTAAACCCAGGCATTCAGAGCATTTCAATTTCCTTAAATACTGGAGTTCAGCAGAGAGGGGGAAATAACCAGCGTGTAAATTGTAGGTGCACCAGCTCCGAGTAAACGGAGATTACCACAAAAGGCAGCAAAATCCAGAGTTACCTCTGCGCCTCGGAGAGCTGAGTCAGGGAGTGGGGAGGAGGCCCAGTTCAGTTCACTGCAGACCCTCTGAGTACGGGCTCTGGAGAGGGTCTCCAAGCATCCCCACTGCAAGGTGCACAGGCTGCCACTAGCCCTGTTCAGACCTGAGATCTGAGGTCCATGTAGCAGCAGGCGGCAGAACAATGACCCAATGAGGTGAGTCATACCCTTTCCACCGACTGCCAATCAGGACTCCTAGATTATCTATGCTTTTTAAGAATTTGAATAGAAAACACATTCACTGAGTTCAAAAGTCAAGAAGAACAGCCCTGGCCGGGTGGCTCAGTTAGTTGGACTGTTGTCCCATGCACCAAAAGGTTGCGGGTTCGATTCCTGGCCAGGGCACATACCTAAGTTGCAGGTTTGATCCCTGGTCAGGGCGCATACAGGAGGCAGACAATTGATGCTTCTCTCTCTCTCTAAAAAGCCATGAGCATTTCCTGGGGTAAGAATTAAAACATAAATAAAAAAGCACAGAAGTACATAGGAAATGTGTCCGCCTACTTGGCCCCGGCTCCCCGGTTCGTTCCCACCCTGAAACACTGATATTAGCTGCTGTGTCCTGTTCCTGACAATGTTTACATATGTGCACACAAATACAAACATGTGTTCTTTTCTTTACATACACACATTTCTCTGTGACCCACTTGCAGGGGTAGGGAACCTTTTTTCTGCCAAGGACCATTTGGATATTTATAACATAATCTGCGGGACATACTAAAGTATCAACTTAAAAATTAGCCTGTTATATTTGGTCAGGCTACTTTGGGGAGGCGTGTGATGTTAGCTGGTATTGACTTCACCGGCCTTATCCAGCGCAAGGGCTGGATGTTCCCCACCCCTGGGGGAAATGGACTTGGCCTTGGACTAGAGAGGGAGATGGAGTGTCTACATAAGAGACCTGTCTGTGTGACAAGCCCATGAAGAGAGAGGGGAATGATTCTGGAGAACGCGTGTGGAGAGAGAACTGGGGCATAAAGGTGAAGTCGCCATGGTCTGCGGCTGAGCCACATCGCAGGCCAACCAGAGAGGCGCTCGGGGGCGGGGGCAGGGGGACCGACCACCCTGACCGCCGAGGAAGCCCACTGGCTGAAAGCTCTGACTGGCCTCGCTGAGCATTTCACCTTCCAGAAGACACAGGAAGCTCCGTAGAAACGGAACAGCTAACCTAATTCCCACAGCTCTGGCCGAAGGGTAGTGAGGAACACAAGGGAGCTGCAGAGGAAAAGCAATCATTTCCTCTGAAATTTCTGAGACCAGGAAAGCTGGTGCCTGAGGCTCTACGAGAACGGACTGAAATGGCTGGGGGAATAGAAGGGCTCTGGGACCTGAGACCGAGGAAGTAAATGATTCAGACTCTGAAATGCAATTCTGGTTATGCAATTGGGAGGGGGGAGGAGCAGTGAGGAGGAGGAGGGAGAAGGAGAGGGGGGAGGAGGGAAGTTTAGGAAGGGGGCAACTCACTCTAATGTGGTTGGACTCAGGGGCAAACTGACTAGATTCTAATTCACTTTTCCCCTTCCCAGCTATGACATTTTGAGCAAGTCAGTTAAAGCCTCTGAGCCCTAATTCCCGCGTCAGTAAGTAGGAATAATGACAAGATCTACCTCATGGGATTGGCCTGAGATTAAATGAGTTAATATTTACAAAGCCCTCACCCCAGTTTGGCTCGCGGTAACAGCCCTAAGTGGTAGAGAACAAGAGCCATGTGGCTGCACAGGGAAGCCTTGCTAGAAATCCCAGTCTCATCTCCAGGAGAAGGATGCAGGGCCCGTGCTGGAGTGCAGCCAGAGGAGGCAAGCCCAGGACGCCGAAGCTGCGCAGCCTGCCTCGGGGGGCGGAAGGTTGGGGGGGGGGGCTGTCTTGAGCCAAGTGCTCTAGAGGCATAAAGGGTCCTGGGAAATTGGGCCTTGGTTCCCACTCGGGGCTCATCATGGCCTCTGTCAAAAACAACTTTTTTTTTTTTAGTTTCTTATTAAATTTATTGGGGTGACATTGGTTATAAAAGAGCTATTCTTTGATGAGTAAAAGATCCAACACTGAGATGAAACTAGAAGCTGATATGGGGGAGGAGCCTGATTTTTTATAAAGGACATTTAGATGATTTCAGTGGCTTCAGGTCCCCTGGCACAAGAGGACTTTTGCACGGGAGACTTTTGCAGACGAGACTGAACTGCCTCCTGTGCCTCCGGGAACTGAGAACACGGATGTCCAGGGAGAGCTCACTTCTTTCTGTGATAGGACATGTGATGGTCGATGGAGAATTGAAATAGACTTGGCATATCGAGACTCAAGAAGGTATCTGGCCACAGGTCAGACAAGCAAAAGGGCAGAGACTTAAACAAGGGGACTGCCTTCCCCAAAGTAGGCCACTGAAGATCATGTCGCCTGAGGGGAGGCCGAGCAGCCCCTCTCCTGACAAGCATGTCATCGGTGACGTGGGTGATGCTGTGGAGGGCACACTTAAACAGGATCCCGAAAGAGCTCAACAGAACACGGCTGCACTGAATTGCACACGTTGCAATTTAACACGAATGGTTGTTGTGACTCAGATGGGAATAAAATAGAGGCTCTGCCTTTCCATTCTAAGGCCGCACACATTCTAGGCCAGGGGAGAAGCAGCTTACCAACACCACATGCTAAAAAGATCTGGTCAGCAACAATGTCAGCAAACGTGGTGTGATGTAGCTGCCAGGAAAGCTGACGCAATCTTGGCTGCATCAGGGGGAGTAGAATGACCTGAACGAGGGAGGTGATAGCGCCCTTCCTTGGCTGGGGTCGCACCACAAATACCACACGTGGTCTGGGCAAGGCCCTCGCTGTATTAGAATATGGACAAACTGGAGTTTGTTCAGAAGAGAACCAAGGGAAGGTAAAAAGACCTGAGCCTACACCATGGATTGTTAACCTGGAAGAAGACTCAGGAGAGAACGAAAGGCCTGTCTTTAAATATCATATTTCATGTGCCAGACCAATGGACAGAGACAACAATACTGTGATGGCGAGGGGGCGGGATCTGGAGGAGGGTGTCAATGGGGGGAAAGGAGAAACATCTGTAACAAAAATAAATCAATTTAAAAAAAAAGAAAAATGTATCATATTTCACTAATTAGAAGATGCAACTCTTTTCAATGATAATGTGTCTGGAAGCAGAATGTATCTCCTAACCCTCTAGCATCTCACAATCCTCGGGGCCGGAGGCAGCTGCGGCACAGTTGCCATCGCCTCGTTGCCACGGTCAGATGGAAATCTGACTGCTGATGTATCCAGACAACTGCCACCTTCAACACTGCAGGGCTCGAAACATTTAAGGACCATTTGAGGGAGGAATGTGAATCCTGGTTGTTAACGGAAAACCCTCCACTGATCCCTTCTGATAAAAGTCAAGAAAGCAACATCATCAAAACTTACAGAATGAGTATCAGAAAAAAAGACCCAGAGACATTAGAAATTAAGAAAGATATGACTACTTTACCAGAATATGATAATGTGTAAAAAAATAAAAAACACACTGGTGACTGAGTCAAAAAGTGATTTGGAAGACTTAGATTCTGAAAGCGAAAGAGTTTTAGAAATACCATAACAGATTTATTTTTCTTTTTATGTATGAGCAAGAGTGATATGGAATGAAAACGTTGGTCTAAATTCTAAAAGAATTCCTTCAGTAAATACGAAATAAAAATTTAAGTGATAGGGCATGATTCCACAGTTGAATTGGAAGCACTTTTTCAAATAAAATAATGGTACATCTTCTAATTGATGGTATCATAGCTCTGTATCTGAAGAGTTGTCATGTAGAGGAAGGATTAGACTCAGTCTGTGTGGGTTCGGAGAGGAAAACTGGAGCCAAATGCCAGCAGCCACGAGGAGCCACCAGGAGGAGGTGACAGGAGGAGCGGCCCTAAGATGGGCTGGATCACCTGCAGTGCGCAAGCCCAGGCTGGAACAGCCCTGCAGCTCCCCGGTCTGATGGAGAAGACCTCTCCACGAAGAGGAAGGCATCACTTTTCCTGGTTGCACACAGAAGTGCTTTGAGCTATTCTCTTAAAAGTCACTAGTTAAGGGTAAAAGCCACTTAGGGGACAGTGCTGAATGGGAGCCTGAGGCAAAGAGGAACCCAGCCCACATCTGTCTAAGCCTCCTGTGTGTCAGTTCGGGAAAGGGCCAGAGGAAGAGGCTGCCTATGTGCCAAGTACCACGTCCGGTGTGCTGTGCACATCGCCCCATGTAATCCTCACAGCCACCCTGCGAGGTAAGTATCACCACTCCCATCGCACAGAAGAGAAACTTGAGGCTTAGAAAAAGTAAGGGGCTGGCCCAAGCTTCTGTAGTGACTGAGAACCATAATCGGTCTGTGACATGCTTCAAATGGAAGAAACTCCAGACGTCTCGACTGGCAGAGTGCTCAGAGCTGATCAATCAATGAGCCAGCTTGGTCTCATTTTGGCAGAACTGATGCTAGGAGAAGGAAGAAAGACGAAAGCTATTTCAGTACCCCACCCCCACCCCATCAATAGCTCCCACAGGCACTGAGCTCATGACATTTGCTGCTTGCAGGAACAGTGTATTCCATCACAGAAAGCAAGGGTGTTTCGGAGACACCTACAGCAGAGAACAGGTGCCAGCAGCCCTGCTCAAATGTCAAAGCCGCAAGCGCACCAGGTTGCTATGCCTCCCATCTACTAGGTTAACATTGGTGCAAGAAGAAGCTGAGCTCAGCTTTTGTCCCCTCTCTGTGGCCAGGATGTCCACAGGGCTGGGAAAAAGGCTGGGTGACAGCCAACCCCCACAGTGTGCTCCAGCTGCCTGGTGACAACAAGTTCACCAGCATGCTCAAGCCTCCTCCTACTGGGGAAGTAAACTCAAAGCGTGCACCAGAAACCCAGGGCAGAGCCTACCTGCAGGAGATATTCAGGGACTTATGAGACCACAGAAGGGAGAATCAGTCATTTCAGATCACGGCCCACAGTGCTTGGGGCATCTGATGCCTGCAGAACCGACTCCACCAGAGGAGGATGGGGTCACCTGGGTTCCTGTCCTATCCCAGCTTTGGTCGTGTCTCATCCACATGCAGGCGGGAAACTCCTGCTCTTGATCCATGGGTACCCACCCCCACAGGGGCTCAGCACCTGACTCCCTCCCTCTTCACTCCCTCAAACTGACCTTGAGGAAGGGAATGATCAGCACGAAGGGCTTAGCCTGTAGCAAGAGAATGAAAAGTGGGGCAGTAACCATTTTCTACAGAGGACGGAGATGCCAGAACTCAGAGCAGGCACACTTGGTGGCACAGAGAGTGACAGATGTCCCATATTGTAAGACCCTAACTGAGGAGTTCAAAACTGGTCTGTTTTCCTTCTACACTGAAAGACAGGACTGCCTACACTGTCTCCCTTCACCCAGAAGGCTGCAGGGCAAGACCAGGACACAGACGAGGCCTTATTTGGGCCCAGCCTTAGCCGCCTCCCCCACACCTCCTATTCCCCACCCCACACACTGCCTGGTCCTGATAAACAGCTGCTGTCTGGTCAGTGTACACATCCAAAGCATGGAGGGCAGCGCAGACCTCCCGACACATCCCTCACCCTGAATCCCCCACAAGCTGATCTGCCTAAAGGAGAGCTCTGACCATCCCTCTCCAATGTCCCCGCCCAGCACTCAGGGCTGACCTGATTCCAGCCTTGGCTTCCACAAATTCCCTAGGCAGCCCCATGTTTCCACCATGTGGCACTCCAAATGTACACTCACTTTCCCACATCTCATTGTATATCTCTGCCCATCTCTGCCTATGGAAATCCTTCCTATCTTCTAAGGCCCATCTCAATGACCAAGTGCCACCTCCTCCAGGAAGGCTCCCCTGCTTCCCCACACTGTGCAACTCTCCTACTGCATACTGTCTTGATGTGCAGGCATCAGTGAACTTGTCTAAAGCACCTCCCTCCACAAGTCAGGTGAACTCTTGTCCTGTCATTCATCACAGTGCCCCAAGCATGGAAACCACGCATCGTGAGCTAAGGCCTAGACTATGGCGCTCCATGACTGTCCTGAGAACACCCTACTTACAATCCTTCCCGATGCCCTCCATCTATTCCCAGCTGACTCATCCCCCATTCTCTCAAGGTTCAACTCTCAGCTGACAGTTATTCAAAGATAAACTAATCTCTGTTGTCCTTCCCAGTGAAAGTATATACATTTACAAAGGCCCTCTGGAGACAAGGGCTGAAAACAAAGGTAGGAATTTTAGGCCCCAAAGCTCTGGGGAAGGTATTTTTGATAAAGAATGATCTTGCACCCAAGTGGTTGTTCAAACCAGCGCAATAAGTGCATGCATCCTAAATTCAGAGATGGGAGAACGGTTGGAAAAGGGCTGAGGGGTGAGGCTCTGTCCTTCAAAAGGCAGGCCCACCGCAAGCAGAGCAGCTGGAGGCCGATCACAGGGTCACAGCCTGACAGAGATGGTGGATGGAGAACAGACTTGACTGGGACCTGGCTGGGTGACCTTGAGCAAGTAACTGCACCTTCCAGGCCTCTGGTCAGTATCAAGAACCCCCTGAACCTCAGTTTCCCCATAGGTAAAAAACAAGGTGCAAGAGTGAGGGCCCTTCCAATCTGACATCCCAAGATTCTGTGACTCATTGTCTCCACCTCTTCCTCCCTCCCAGTAGGTATCATCTGAAAGTACCTTAGTCCCACTCCCTCCTTACCTGGAGCCTCCCTGAGTCCAAAGGGAAAGGAACCACTAAGGTCTCCCAGCCAATCAGCAGGCAGCATGCAGCATGCATGGGGTGGCCTCTCCCACGGTGGAAGGAAGGAGCAGAAATGAGGAAGGTGTTGGTTTCTATGGACACAGAAATGCTAC
Source organism: Molossus molossus (assembly GCF_014108415.1). Taxonomy (NCBI): domain Eukaryota; kingdom Metazoa; phylum Chordata; class Mammalia; order Chiroptera; family Molossidae; genus Molossus; species Molossus molossus. Next base: position 55,220,872 of record NW_023425348.1, on the reverse strand, counting down.
TCTCATTCACACCATCTGTCCCAGCCCAGAAAAGACAGTCAGCCGGTTGCCTTTGCTTCTCTGACCTACCTTTCTAAGCGATTACAACTGCCTGCCAAATTTAAGTGCTGTCCTAAAATCAGGACATATAAGGTCTCTCTGCCTGGATCTGAAAGATTTCAAAATGGGTAGAGAGTGATGAAGAATGAAAGGTGGGGAGGCAATCTAGGCTGCATTGTGTGGCGATGCCAATTAAAGGTTTCTAAAAATAGCCCCTCTCTTCTTTCATGCTGAAGATAAAAATGAAGTTTCAGCAATAAATAGACACCTGCTAGGAGCTTCTGAAGAGTACAACATAAACACCCCAGAGACAGCCATAAACAGCCCAGAGTCCTCTCCAGGTGGCCAGTGGCATCCTGCTTGCCAGTAGGGTTTGGGGGGTGGGGAGGGCAGAGGGACAGAGAAGGAGGTGGTATTGAGAGGCTGGGGAGGATGGAGGCTGGGCTTCCCATAAGCAGGAGGAGGTGGCGGGGGAGGGGGCAGAGTTCAACTTGGTAGAAAATAGAGAACTGGCTGCCTTTCTGCAAGGGAATAAAAGCTCAGGGTCCCACTGGGAGGACTTCCAGCAAGTCATCCAGAGGATTCCATGCCAATGCCATTCATTCTGAAAGAGGGTCACTCTTTAGAAGTGGGGGAGGGGGGACTGACATTTTGGAGTGCCTTAGAAGTAGGAAAAAAACAAACTTCACAAATATTTTAATTTCATCTCTACACTTCGAGTGAGGTGTAAATACCTCCTGTTTAAGACTAAAATACTAAGGTTCATTGACTTGCCCAAGGCAACATTGCTAGGAATTGAACCTAGGTCTCTCTCAGCATGTTTATTTGCTCCTGCTTCTGTCACATGCATCCAGAACATTCCTCTGCAATTTATCTCAGCGCAAGACTCTATCCCCACAAATCTAACACAAAGATGTCTCTAACGGGGAGAGGTGACAAAGCGGGGTGATAGCTGAGCTTTGGCTAATTCAAGTAACTAGTGAGTCTCAGCCGCCCTGTGGGCCCTGCTGTTTCACATCCTGGTTGCACAACAGGAGGCCTGAAGAGGAGCAAGGGGGGCACAGGCACACAGCTCTGCCTAGACTCCACCTAGAAGGATCCACAGGAGACTGGGGACACCAGATGCCACTGAGAAAGAGGACTGAGGGCTGGAGGACAGGGGAAGAAGGACTTACTTTTCATTGGATTCCCTTTGTACTTAGTGGCTATTTTACACGCATCATATATTGTGTGTGGGAATGAGTACCATGCATCTATGCATGTGTATGTGGGTGAGTACCATGCATCTGTATGTGTGTTGTGGGGTGAGTGCCATGCATCTATGCTTGTGTGTGTGGGTGAGTACCATGCATCTATGCTTGTGTGTGTGGGTGAGTACATGCATCTATGCATGTGTGGGGGGTGAGTACCATGCATCTATGCTTGTGTGTGTGGGTGAGTACATGCATCTATGCATGTGTGGGGGGTGAGTACCATACATCTATGCATGTGTATGTGGGTGAGTACCATGCATCTGTATATGTGTTGTGGGGTGAGTGCCATGCATCTATGCTTGTGTGTGTGGGTGAGTACATGCATCTATGCATGTGTGGGGGGTGAGTACCATGCATCTATGCTTGTGTGTGTGGGTGAGTACATGCATCTATGCATGTGTGGGGGGTGAGTGCCATGCATCTATGTTTGTGTGTGTGGGTGAGTACATGCATCTATGCATGTGTGTGGGGTAAGTGCCATGCATCTATGCGTGTAGGGGGATGCGTACCATGCATCTATGCTTGTGTGTGGGGGTGAGTACATGCATCTATGCATGTGTGTGGGGTGAGTACCATGTATTTGTATGTATGTGTGTGTGGCGGGGGAGTCATTTTTAAGAGAGTCCAAAATGTCAGATACAAGGTAAACAGACCCACTCAAGCTAGAGGTGAAAACCTGGACCAAGCAGGAACTTTTGGATTAAGCAGGAACTTTTGGGTCCCCTGGTTGCAGCCAGCCTGGAATCGAGAGGAAGCCTGAAACTGCATCCAGAGCCTCTTCCTTCCTTCACAAGAGGAACATGCTGCAACTCCAGGAGGTTGGCTGAGGAGCTCTCCCAGCCTGGACCCCATAGTCCCCTAGGCCTCATCTGGTTGCAGGAGCCCCACAGGACATTCTGAGAAAAGAGAACGACTGAATCCTCTCCCTGAGGGTCTGGAAAGGGCCTTCCTGACCCCCTGCTTATTCCTCTATTCTGTTTTCCCTTTCATCTGGCTATCAGATTCCTCCCTCCTCCAAGCAGGAAGCTCCTGACTTTTATCACCTTTGCATCAAGTTGTGCAAAAACCCAGCTGTCCTAATACTAGAGTGTCAGCAACCTGACTTCACAGCAACCATGAACTCTGCGTGGCACACCTCAGTCCCCCACCTGCTTCTCTGGGATCAACAGCGGTCCAGCAGTGGGCTCCCAGAGACCCAGGGCCCACTCTCTCTAGGGAGCAACTCTCTTCGGTGACCAGAAATCCAACTAACTTCTTTCCCAGCATTTCTTCATCTTTCCCTACACTTCATCTTCCTGGCCCCAGGCACAGGCTAAACCCCGAAATCCTACAAATCTTTACCAGATATAGTCACTAGTCAAATAAGTAGCCACGGCCAGACATTCAGAGTCATGAGAGCAAAGAAGTAGTTTGCATATCTTAACACATTGACACCACGGTGGCAAGGCCAGAACAGGATGTCCCTAGATTCCCACTCCTGTCTCTGGAATGACTGGACTTCTGGACTGGGTGTGTCAGGAGCTCAGGCCTGCAAATGCCTCATATACCCCGCTGTTGTGGCAGCTCAGGCACCAGGGGCTGTCGTCCAACTCCTTGCTGCCTTCCTCGTGCAGCCAGTAGAACGGGCATCTGCACTGGACATCCCCTGCTGCCCAGGAAGGAGAAAAACCTGAGCCCCAAACCAGCAGGACACAAGGCCCTGTCCTTGGGCCTGCCTTTATTTCTGGGTTCCCCAAGGAGAAATGTGACCAAGCTTTGGAAGAAATGCAAGTGCTGGACAGCCCCTGGGAGGAGGGGATTTAGGGTGGGAAATTACCCCGATTCTCAGGGTAGAGAAACACAAGAGCAAATCAAGAACACACTAAAAGCCCTGACCGGGTAGCTCAGTTCATCAGAGAGTTGTCCTGATATGCCAAGGTTGCAGGCTTGATCTCTGGTGAGGGCACATATAAGAATCAACTAATGAAAAGGAAAAAAAAGAATCAACTAATAAATGCATACATAAGTGGAAAACAAATCAATGTCCCTCTCCCCCTCCCCTCCAAGTCGATAAAAAAAGAACTTTTCAAAAGGAACATGCTAAAAATCCCAACCCTAAGAACATTAGCGGCATCCACACACACCACTCCCTGCCAGCTGCCATGGAGATAGGCAGTTTTTTCTGTGATGAACTAAAACGTTTCTCCCAACATTCAGATGCATGGATGGGTACAAAGCAATCGCATTTAAGAAATGATACCATACCTGATATCTACAAAAGGCTCTTCAATTGGGGCACAGGGACAGATGCTTCCTTAGCAGCTGACAGAGAAAGGAAACCTCTCAAAACCCAGACTTTATGGTGATGCAACCCTGCAGTGAGGCTTGTTTATGACCAGAGAGCCCACGTCCCCTATCGCCCCCACCAGCTCTGAGTTTCTGAGACCAGATGATCCATGCTTCAGAAAGGAGGGGCCTTATCAGCACAGCCAGCCATGTTTTCTACCTCTGGGGAGGACGCAGGGGAGAAAATGGAAAATGGTGGAGTGAGGGATCAGGGCCCCCAAAGTGAGGGGACCAGGGTGGTTGGCTCTCAGGCACTTTCCCAAGAGGACAAGAGGGACCATTGGAGCCTGAGGCTCCGCCCAGCCAGCCTTGTCTTGACACAGCATGTCATACTGTCCTCTGACATCTCAACCTCCCTCAATAAAAAATAAAAATAAAAAAATCCAAACCAGGAGCCTAAAATTAGAACAACTTCATGTTGGGGAAATAAAATGAACTTCTCGGGAAGAAAGGGGAGGAGGCAGAATGGGAGACAGGGTGAGGCTACATGGGTATCATAGTTTCCCATCTCCTGAGCCCCAGGTTTCCTTATTTTCTAACTTTCAGGAAGTCCAGGCATGTTCTTTAAGATAATATCATAAAATGAGTACATATCAAAATTCCAATGGCTCTGTGACCTCCTCCACATGTATAAATTGTTCCAAATGCACGCATAATTTTGTCTACCCATCCAAATTGGTTTAAGGAAGTTCCAATTTTTAAGAGGAAAAAACAAACACACACACACACATATTTGGGTTTTCCGTTAGAAAAATAAAACATTTTTATTATAAAAATTTTGGAAAAGTACTGAGCCGTAAAAGATAAAGGGGGGAAAAATCAACTCTAGCCTTGCCATCCAGAAAGACATCACATTTTGTTATATTTCTGCCTAGTGGAGAGACTGTCTATGGTTAAAAAAAATGATGAAGAGGAGGATATGGAGGAGGAATAAGAGAAAAAGAAAAACAACCTCCTCATTTGAGGGCTGTCTGCAGAGACGGGTCCTTGCTGGGTGGGTCAGAAGAGGTTTATCGGAGTGCCCGGCACCTTGAGGAGACTGGACAGGGAATCAGGGGTGAAGCTCACTGCCAAGGGGAGAAAGCACCTTTTGCTCTCGTCTGAGCCTCTGGCCTCCTTCATTAGGACTCCCGCAAAGGTGCCAGTGGTGGTGTTATTTTTCACCACAAATTCAGACAAGCCACTGAAAGGTCAAGCGCTCATTTTCTGTCACCATCTGCCATACTTACTTGAGAAGGCTCCACAACTCACCCAGGTGTGAGGCAGGTTCGAGGAGGCTCCTGAAGGCACAAAGGAAGGAGCACTGTCCAGAGAGAGGACAGAGAGGGCGGTGGACAACCTTCCCCTCGCAGCCCGAATCTCAAGAGTGTGGGTCATATCACAGTAATCCCTGTGGCTAAGTCAGTTTTCAAAGCTCGGGCACAAATGACCTCAGTCCCTGTCAGCCCCACACGTGATCCAGAGAGGCCAGTTGCTGATCAAGGCACAAATGTGGCTGTCTGGGCTCCCCACCACAAACCAGAGCACTCTGGGTGAGCACAGCAAATAGTTCTATTATTTCAGGATGTTTACAGACTGACGTTTGCTGAGGAAAGTCCACACGCGAGCAAGTCATCTTTTTTCAAAACCTCTATCTAAACACAGACACAGGCAGTTGCACAAAGCCACGGCAGGGTTCATTCATTCCAAACGCATTTCCCAAGTGGCTAGGACACAGCTGGACAGACGCTGAGAGAGCCTCCTCCTCATCCCAGGCAGGGTGCGGGGGATCCACATGACAGAGAAGCCAACTCCACTCTCAAGGGGTTCGCTGTCCAGTGGGGCAGATGGGCACTTAAAAGCTGGCTAAAAGAGGGGTAGGGTGGGTGCTGCTCCAGGTTACAATAGGCATAAAGGGACTAACAACCAAATGCAGGGTAGACTTTGTCTGGATCCTGACTCAAACAATCAAGGAAATCTAAATATGGACAGGTGAGACCAAACAATTACTGTTGATTCTGTTACATGCAATAATGGTAATGTTGTATGAAAGACATTGTTCTTTCTAAAATAGATATATACTAGATTATTTAGGGGGGGAATGATAGCAGAGATTTACTGTAAAATACCCCAGGAAGAAAGAACAGAGAAGAAAAAAAGAGGAGAATGGGAGAGGGAGAAGAAAGAGGAGAAAACGACAATTGTTGAAGCTGGATAATGAGTATCTGAGGGCTCGTTATACTATTCCCTCTATTTTTCTGTTTGAAAATATTCATGACATTTTAAAATATCTTTTTATTAGAGAGAGAGGAAAGGAGAAAGAGATAGAAACATCCATGAGAGAAACATCCATCAACTGCCTCCTGCACGCCCCCTGCTGGGGATCAAGCCCACAACTTGGTCACGTGTTCTGACAGGAAATTGAACCAGCGACCTCTTGGTGCACGGGACAATGCTCAATCACCTGAGCTGGCTGGGCATGACATTTTAAAATAGAGGACTGCAATACATCATGGTGAATATCCTAATAAAGACAGGCATAAAAAATCAGGGACTACAGAGCAAAGAGGATTTGTGAAAAGCAGAAAATAAACCTGCAAAGTTTATGAGTATCTTAAATGACACTTCCTAGAGGGATGCGAAGACACATTCACAAATAATTATAGCATGTCCTTGAATATTGTCGTTTCATTCAACGTTGGTTCATTACAACGTTGACGAGAAACTTAACTGGCGCTTATATCAATCAGCCCATGGTAAATTGGTTTCATTATATACTGTTTCACTTAAAGTCGCAGAACCTATCAACAGCGATGTTAAATGAGGTGCAATATAAGGTGGGAATAGCAAGCACATTAGGGGAGCTGTACCGATCAAACCTCCAAGTTCAGAGGATGGCCACAAGGTTTTCCTGCCTCCCTTAGTATTTAATTCACCACACAGACCTCTCTCAAACAGACAAAGCCAGAATCCTAGCTTGGTTGTTCACTAGCTGTGTGATAGGAGCAAATTTTAACCTTTCTGAGTCTGTTTCCTCATCTGTTCAATGAGAATAACTCTACCAACGTATTCAGACAACTAATGTGGAAATTTAATGATATAAAGAAAAAAAAGTCCCAGCATGATGAACAGTATTCCAGTTCTTGGCTCTTTCAACACCAGAGACCCTTAGTCCAGGGAGGGCTTCCAAGATTAGCAGTGATCAATCCAAATCTTCTTGCACCCATATTCCACCACTCCCTCCAGGGTCAAGGCTCTCCACCAAGACAACAGGAGCTCTACCCTTCAGTAGTGGGTAGTAAAAGGGGCAGGCCCATGACTGGGAGGCACACCCAGATGGGCGTGTAGTTGTAGGTGGAAAGAATAGAGACACAGACCGATCTTAGGCAGAGAGAGATTACCGGTACCTGTTCCTCTGCCCCTTACAGCTACAGGGAATGGGCTTCCACTGATCATAGCTACAACCAGCTTGAGTTCTTAAGCTGATTTATGCTAAAGTGTAGCTGGTTGGGTTATTAAAATAGTCACAGGAATACAAAGTACACCAAAGGAAATATAGTCAATAATATTGTAATGACTATGTATGGTATCAGGTGGGTACTAGACTTATTGGGGCAATTGCTTTTTAAGGTATATAAATGTCTAATCACTATGTTGTACACCTGAAACTAAATAATATTGTATGTCAACTATAATTAAAAAATAAATAAAGCCTTTCAAAAGGTTGCCACTCCTAACACACACACACACACACACACACACACACACAAACATTCACACACACTCTTAGTCTCAGGCCTCTCGGAGATATAAATAAATAAATAAAGTGTAACTGGTAAGCTAGTCATGACTTTCTTTTAGAAGAGAGAGACAAGCAGAAAGCCAGAGCTCTGGCCCTGAAGAAGGAAGGAAGTAGGGATAAAAGTGATGTCATTTTTTATCAAGGCATGCTCAAACTCTAACTTTCAATCACCTTATAACTATAACTGGTATACTCCAACACCTGCACCACTCCTCCTGCCCCCCAAAATAACAAAACTAGAATCAGTCCTAAGGTAGAGATTATTTCAGCTAACATAGTTCTCTTATGCCATCCCAGAAGCCAACTCTCAGAGGGAGACCAAGTCCATGGCACAGGCAAGCTTCACCCCAAGCAGCGCCAGACACCAGCAGTCAATCTGTTCCCATCATAGCATGACAAACACCAGCCATCGCCCTTGATTGGAGGACAGGGTGGACAAGGGGTCTGCAGGTTGAACAATCTGGGCTAATCTGGGTCAGTTAAGTGGTTTACCAGACAGACATCTCCAGAATCTTTGGACAGAATCTTTTCAGAGGTCAGGAGCCTCCAGGCTGCACACAATAGGGCCATGATCCTAGAGCAGGACACACCCCTTTCCACAGCCAGGAGGCAACAAGAAGAGCACTGGTCTTAGCTCTGGCGAAGCTAAACCAGGTTTAAATCCTGGCTCAGCCACTTTCTGTGTGACCATAGGCTTTCACCCTACCTAAGTCTGTTTTCCCATCTCTAAACCAAAGAGGGCACAACTCTGAGTTTTGGGAGAGTAACCATTAATTCCACTGCAAAAGTACCACAGGGCAGGACTTGTCCCCCAGCAGGCACTGCATAAATCTGTCTTCTCTCTGCCTAAAGGCCAGTTCTTACTGCAATTAGAGTCTCCAGAGCATCAGGTGAGCTGCCCTGGAGAATTGAGGCCCACTTGTTGGGTCCACTTCCCCTGGGAAGGGGAGAGGAACAGAGTTGGTGTAGGTGCCAGGGCACCCTGGCATGCAAACATTCGTGGGCCAACCCGCCCCTGGCTTTATTCCCGCTTTAAGAACTCAGGCTTCAGAATAAACAATGTGGAAGGAGGCACACGTTTACTCTGGTTTCAACACGCCTCTTCCCCATCGAGCAAAAGCCTTTCCCAGCTCGACCGAGGCCAGGAGGCTAGCCTAGCACAAAGTTAACCCCACCTGCTCCAGCCTGGAAGCCAGGTCAGTGGCGGCAAAGGCTGCGGGCAAAACCCTACATCTCCCCAAGCCAGTCAGGCAGTGGCAAGGTGGGCGCCGCAGACGCCCTGGTAGGGGTGCTCCCAGGCCCGGGGTGAGCGCGGGCTGCTGGGGGACGCGCCGAGCCAAGAGGATAGCGTTGGGGCCTCTCCGGTCACCGCCACGGCCCCAGACCTGGTCCTAGCCCTCAGGCGGCCAGGCCACTGACATCTGGCCCAACTTAACTTCCTGTTGTTAAAGGAGGGAGGGAAATGGAGGGGGACACCGAAAAGCCAGGAGAGAACGTGAAAGGCACGGAGCCCATATCATGTGAAGCAAAGTTGGGCGATAATCTTCCACCCAGTGGCAGGCGGTACCGCTGGCGCATTGCTCCCTCTCCGTGTTGACGTTTGGCGTTTTCCTAGGTTTAGAATTGCCAGGTTTGGGTGTTGGCGGGCAGAGTAAGAGGTAGTTCCGAGCACGGATGGGAGCCTTTTATTTCGGTCTAAGCAGTTCAGAGAGCGACCGGGCAGCCCCGGCCTCCCGGGCAGCGCCACCTGTTCCCGGGTGTCCGGTGGGTTTGAAGCAGGAGATGCTGCGGCCGCACCTGACCCACCCGGGCGCCGGCTAGGGCTCAGAGTCCAGGCTCGGCTGGCACGGTCTCCACCGGCGCCTGCCGCCCGCCCACCCAGGAGCCATCCCGCCTTACCGAGAGCCGCGCTGGCCACTGAGCCTCGGGCCAGCTCCTGCCTTCGCCTCGGGCGCGGCGTTCCGGACACGCAGGCCGCCTGCGGAGCTGGGAGCGAGCAAGACAGCCCCGCGCAGGGCGAGCGCCCGCAGTTCAGCGCCGCGCGGCCAACCGGGCTGGGAGCCGCCCCCTTCGGCAGCGCGGCCAATGACAGGGAAGCCGGGGGCGCGGCCCCGCCCGCGGCCCGAGGGCTGCGACCAATGGCGGCGCGGCGCGGAGCCCACCCCCGCTCCCGGCCCGCTCCGCCCCTGTGGGGCCAGCTGTCACCGCGGCAGCTGCGGGCGCACGTGGGCTGCAGCTGGGCCGGAGCTCAGGGAGCGGCCCTCGCTCCCACCCTGACCTGTACAGGTTTGAAACCCGTGAGGAGGGCCGATGTAGGCGGGGCGTAGTGATGCTGCCAGATAAAAACCCAGGTGTTGGTATTCTAATGTCAAGGGAGAGGCAAGGGTTGGGCCTCTTGCTCCTTGGCCTAGGCAGCTGGAAAGCAAGCAACATCGTCCCCTTTTGGACTTGAGGAAGCAGCATAGCACTTCCAGTAATGGCGGTGGGCCTTCTTCTGGCTTTACTTCTTGACCACTCCGGGCTTCAGGGAACGCCCTGCTAGCTAACAGGCTCTTCCCCTCACCTGGGTTGCCTTTGCTCAGAATAAAGCTGGTAGGAAGAGGGGGAGTGGTGCAGAACACCTGTGTTACCTAAGAACCCTCTTCTCGTGGCCTATTAAGAATGGCTATCTTAATCTCTGCTGTGGCCCTTCCCAGTTGCCCATACTCTCACAGCTCCAGGAGCACCACTCATAGAAAATACAGTGTGAATGGTGTGGAGCCTAGTGAGGAGTGTGGAGCAGCTTTGCAAACTGTAAATACAGCAAACACCTCGCAGTGGTCATGGGAAAAGGATCCCATGGGCAGGAGTCATGTCCGGCTCACTGCTGTGATGGGCTCCCAGGGCCCATCCCGGGCCTGACCCAATGTAGGCATCAATAAATGTTCTTGGAACTGAGCTGACTGCAGTGCGGAGAAGAACAGGCCGACTTGGGCCGTGAGAAGACAGTATTGTGACTCCAGGCTGCTGGAATTTCCACAGCACCAGACCACCCTCTGGAAAGACTGTGTTCCCTTGCCAGGCAAGTACAAACAGAGCAGTTTGCCCACATCAAACCTACGGCTTATATTTTTTTTCTACCCCTTACCAAGTGATTCTACTCCAGGCCTTTTGGGCTCATTTAATCCTAACAATGACTCTGTAAGGCATGCATTCTTACCATCCCCTTTTACTGATGTGAAAACTGAGACTCTGTGAAGTAAAGTAAGTTGTCAAGGTCGCATGCTTAATAAGTATCAGAGTCTGGATTTGAGCCCAGAGCTATTTGCTTTCAGAATTTGCATGTCTAACCACTGTGCAATGGGGCCTCTACAGCCCTGCCCATACCTCCAGAGTGCTGGACAGGTCAGGTCTATTTCTGCAGGAACCATTCTGGGGCCTGACCTGCCCAAACATTTCTGCTGAGCCCAGGCCTGGACACTGTCAGGGACAGGAGATGAGATCGGCATGGCCCTGCCTTATTTACAGTGATATGGGAAAGCTGAGACAGAGAGGAGCTTCAGGAAACTGTTACCTCTGCCCCCAGCACAAGGCCTCACTGGATACAAAGCCTCTTGCTTCTGGCCTGGACCTGAGATAACCATGTTGGCGACAGAGGTGGAGACGGGACATTCATTCATTGCTCAAACGCTACTGTGGGCTGAATGTGGACCCTGTGTTCACATAACTTATAACGCAGCTGGTAAATAATCAGAAGTACACAGTGCTATGGGAGCTGTATTTTTTACTTTAATTTTTTATAATCGCCATCACCTTTTCTATAGCACAGTGTTCTCCAAATTAAACAAATTAAAGCCTACTTTAGGAACACTGTGGGCCAACCAAGTTTTATAGAGATAGCATTACTCAGAACACGTTCTAATAGCTCAAAAAGTAAAATGTATCAATGGGTTCCTAGGGCCTCTGACTCCTCCTCCATTCTACTCCTAACATTTTTAACTCAGGAGTCTCAGGTAAGAAAGACCCTTGATAGATGATCAGGGCTGAGGAGTGTTTTTCCTTGGCTATAGGGCAAGCTGGGAAGTGCTAGGGAATAACTGCAGAGAGGGAGATAAGCCTTGGGACCTCTTGAGCCAGCACTCAGAGCCTCTCACCACCATACACAAGCCACGTCTGCTGGCTATTTCCCCGGTGGGTGGAGAGGAATGGAGACAGGAGGTCTGAACAAAGCAGTAACCATGGGATATCCTGCTGGACTCTGACTGTGTCCGGGAGTTTATACATCTAAAATCTTCAAAGAAAAGATCATGCAGACCTTAGAGAAAATACCTAGGCCCCTCACTTAACAGAATAATAAGTAAATAAATGGAGCCCCAGAAACAGGAAGGCACTTTTGAGCATCACAGAGTACGGGCACGGGTTCCAGGTCTCCGTGGCTCTGCCCCACTCTTAGCATGCCAGGCAAACTCAACCCCCTTATGCCACGACTCAGTATTCTATATTTAATAGCAATCTCTTCCCCGGCCCACTCTTCTAGGATGGTTAACGTGTGCTTGTGAAGGTTGTCTGGGAGATGCAGATGGCCACATTAGCATCAGAGGGCGGGAGAGAAGGAAGGCCTAGCTTCATCCCTAGACATATCTTAATCTCAGACGGAAAGCAATGGGGCTCAACACCACTGCGCGTTCCTACTTTTGAAAGAACTCCAGGTGGTGATCTTCATCATCACTGGTTATCCACATGACGGTGTCCCACGAGGGCTGTGGGGCCTGGCTTCTTTTTATTTCCAGCCCAGCAGTTTGCTTGAAGAAAGGTGAAAGTTGGACTAAGTGGATTCTCAATGCAAAGATGTTCTGTAGAGAAGCCAGGGCGCTTCTCACAGTGTTTGGATGGCAGGGAAAAGAGTTACCACCTATGCCTGCCTCCCTCCAAATGAAAAAGGGTCCATGCCCTTGGACCTCTTCCTCATGTGCAAATGTTCCAGGAAGGGGTAAAATAGTGAGCATGGTTCTCACCGGCTTCCTTCTCAAGCTGCTATCAAAGGGCTTTGGGCTTTCAGAAGGAAGAGAAAGGCTGGTATCTACAGAGTCCAGAAAAGGCTGAGTGGCCCCAGGCTACCTTGGGAACTATCTTTGGAGAAGGACTTTCTAAACCAGGAAGTAGAAGCAGTTGTACCTCCCGAAAACACTCAGGACTGTGTGAGAAGCAGATCCCTGATATCATCCTGATAGGCCTCAGAATGTACTGTTTTTCATGGAAAGGACAGAAAACAAGGTCACTAGGAACTTTTCAGCCTACCACACTTATAGGGGATTTTCCAGAGACAGTTTGGGGAAGAAATGGCACCTGTTAAAATCAGCGATACCCTCAGAGGCACCACAGCACTTCAGGGAATGTGTGCATGTTGGCAGCAGTGATGGGAAAGTCAGTGCTGGAGAGCTGAGGTTACAGGCAGGAGGTGATGCGCCAACCAGAGCACAGAGAGAGACACACAGTGGATGTGCAGAAGGAGAGAGGAAGAGACACGGGGTCATGAAAGTGCTCTAGCTCCAGCCCCAAAGGCCTGGTGAGATGCATACACACACAGCCAACTGTGAAATTCAAGGACATAATTCCAGAGATACAAGAGACTAAACAACGCCACAAAAACCGCTGCGCCCTCACAGTAGACTGGGCCACACCTGCCGCAGAGGCAGACTCGGGTTCATGCAAACCTGAAGCCCATTCTGGAACACACAGCTGTAACTGAATGGAACTAGGGAGTCAGCTCCCAAACACTTCACGTAGCAGCTGGCTAGGGGCAAGGACACGGATACTCTTCTCTGTTGTAGCCCATGGAGGGGACTCACTCAAGCTCATCCATCATATATCTACCCCACAAATATGGACAGTGCAGTTTTTCTAAGAGACATTATAACCGAGTAATTAGCACAGACTCTGAAGCCAAGATGCCTGAGTTTGAATCCCAGCTCTGCCACTTACTGGGTAACCTTGGGTAAGTGACTTAACCTCTCTGTGCAGCAGGTTCCTCACTGTGACAGGGACATAGTAAGAGGGAGATATGTGCATAGAACAGTGCCTGGTACACAGCAAATGATATGTAAGAGTTTTTTAATTTTAAAATTGGGGGCTGATACTAATAAGGGTATAGAGAACTGGACTCAATAAGAGGCACTGGTTGAGCAGCTCCACGTCAGGGACATGACCACTTCCACCACTAACTGTGTGTATATCTCTCAGCCACATTTTGAGGTGAATACTATTATCACCCACACTTTAGCAATGAGAAAATGGAAACTAAGAGAAGTGAAGTCACTCACCCCAGGTCTCCCAGGAGACAGCATATGGTGGGGTGACTAACTGGCTGGCTCCCGAACCTGTGATCTTTACACCCTCCTTGCTCAAGACTGGGCACTGCTCCCAGGGCTGGCCAACCACACAGGCCCAGTGGTGATCGGTCCAACAGACATGCATATGGTCCAAGCAGATTTCTTCAGGATCAGTGTATAGATGCACCTGTGAGAGAAGCTCTCCTTTCCACCGAAGTCAGGGCTTCCTGTAAGTGTGTCCCACATGCAATGGAGGAGAACTGAGTATAACAGAAGAGAAGGAGACTCTTGTGGCGAGAGTCCAGAAGTAAAAGCTCCAGTTCTCTTGCTTTGCAATTCTCTTGGCTCTGCCTTCCGTGTTGGCTTTGTCTTTGGGCTGGTTTTCTTCCTTGTAGCCAGTGCTGAGAGCTCTTGTTGCCACAAGCTACCTTACCCAGAAGAGAACATATCTGATCCAGCATTCCAAGCAGGAGTTCTGAGATCCACTCTGAATGCATTGGCTCAGTGCCCACTTGAACCCCTGCCACAGCCGGAGGACTGGAATGTGCTGATTGGCCGTGTCTGTCAGGGCCCCTGCCTAGACCTGGGTGGGCTCAGCTTCCCCTGAGACGTACAGGCTGCATGGCAGAGAAGTGGACACAGAACAAAAGTTGAGAGCGGTTAGGAAGGGAGGAGGAGGGAGAGATGACCATGTGTTGGGTAGGAATAGCAGAGGTTGCTGGTTTCCTTACGTGCCGCTGACTCTACTGCAGGCACCTGTGACTCTGCCTGTGCGGTTGCTCTAGCTTTGGCAGCAAGCTCAGACAATGCACAGGGCTGGCCCGAGTGTCCAAGATACTGGATTGACCTTCAAACAACGGCAGGCAAGAGTTGGTGGATACGTACCCGGAATGTCTTGCCACACAGATGAGGTATCTTGGAGGTGCCTGTCCCAGAGATCCATCCCCAGCAGGACTGAGCCGCAGGTGCCCACAGCATGTAACCTGCTTATTCACATAACTCTATATTGGTGTCTCTCCGGTCACCTCCCTGTCACACTTCCACCGTCCCATGCTGCTTTTCGTGATATTATTTCCCAAATAAACTGCTTGCACTCAAATTCTTATCTCAGATCTGCTTGGGGGGGACCCATCCTAAGACAGTAGGATCAGCTCACCTGAGCTCCCTTGAACTCAATCACCTAGAAGTAAGCAACAGTGTGGTATTCGATATGCGTTGCTTAAATAGCACATGGGTGATGTCAGTAAGTGTATGTTGGAGGAAAAAGAGAGGAACCTAATTAAACCATCTGCTAAGCAAGGTGTTTGTACCACTGTCAAGGTAAGGAACATTCAAACCTGTAGAGAATTTTTATGAGTTTATTTGAGTCACACTGGTAACAATTGCCAGGAAGCAAAACCTCAACGGATTGAGAAAATGCTCCAGAAAATGGCAGTGTCGCATCTTATTTTATACATTAGAATCAAAAGAGGAGGTGTAGTTGGGTTGCATGAAATCCATTAGTGATAGATTGGGGAGACCGAAGAAAGCAAAGTAGGGAAAACTTTGGGATAAAAAGCAAAATGATAGACATACATATTTTACGTAGGTGGGTGCAGGAGAGTTAACAGTGAGCAATTAACATGATAACAGGAACGACAAGGGGATTTGTGGTCTCCGCTCTGGTGCCTGGCTGTGTTTTGAGGGATCCAGAAAAAAGAAATTACTTCGTTATTGCGAGGGCATGCGTATCAGATATGTTATCCTAGATGCAAACAGACAGGCTGTTAAAGTGACGCTTGATCTTTGTTAGGGAAAAATACTGCCCTAGGACAGGCTACCCGCAGAGAACTGCTTTTAGTTGAAAAGTTTTAATGTTAGACCATCCTAAGTGGTTACTTTAGTCTCTGAGCTTGTCAGGGTTAGTATGCGGCCCCTTTTCATCCCCACCGCCCACCCACTGTTTCTCCCAGGAGCCTGGACCACAGCTGCAAACGTGGGCCCTGAGGAACTCACAGAAGGAATGTATGCTTTTCCCTCTCCAGAGTTATGTTATCCTGACCTCCTCTCCTGGTATTGAGTTCCCACTCCCACCCAACATACCCCCCACCCCATTAAGCTTTTCTCTAAGTTCCAGGCATTTTGTAGCGGATAAAACCATTTTAATTAAAATTAAATTCCTGCCCAACCAATTTCCTCTTCAAATCTTTCCGCTGGATGCAACTTAGATGGCAAGAGACTACCCCATGCCCAGCCTCTCATCTCTTCCGGAGGGGTCCTTCCCCCTTGTCAGGTGAGTGGGGTCTGCAGGACACTTAGACTGTCACCATGATGGGGCTGGGGCCCACCTTGCCTTCACAGGTCAGGGCCTTGGGGACAGCACTCAGACTCCAACACCCGAGTGTCCACCTCTGCTCTCCCTAACGGGGTGACGGGGTGACGTTGAGCAAGCCAGGTGAGGGAGATGATAACCTTTACTTTGTGAGAAGAGTATAAAATTAGATGAGATAACATACATAAAGGCCTATTATTGGCCCAGATTAAATGTTACTTGCTTTGCCCTCTCTCTACGGGTACAGTGGTTTTGTATTGTAGCAACTGACTAAGCTAGAACTGGGTTTCCCAGAACTCCCTTTCCTAGATGCTTCCAAGTGAGGACTGGCCACAGGGACATCTGCATAAGATGAGAAAGGTGGAGGTGACGGCAGGCTGTGCACTTGAAAGGTCAGTGCAGGGCCCGGGCAGCACTGTGGGGCATGCATGTTGTTGGCGGGGGGCAAATGCCAGGCGCTGGACAGCCTCCTCCAGCTCCCGCAGGTAGTCCTCCTTCCACGCCCGAGCCCAGGGCCCTTGTGTGTGCACCAGTTTGGGAAACGTAAAAGTTGCTTCTAGGGCTCACTAATCGTCAGGGGTAGAGGTAGTAAGAAATAGACACCAGTTCCAGCTTCTCCTCAGGGGTTCCACGGTGTCTGAGTTCCGGTTTGCTCTTGATTTCTACCACTTAGCATCCAGGTCCTGTCCTCGCCTGCCAACCCTGCTGACTGACCCAGCTTCAGACCCACCGGAGAACAGAGAGACAGCTTTCCATAAACCTCTTCACCTGCTCCCACACTTGTGTGAACTCTAATTCCTATCCTAATCTCTCATTCCGTATTACATGCAAGGTTCTGCTTCCCTGATCAAACGCTAACTGATGGGTAAATGAACCAGCCACTTCTCATGTGCCTATGAGGGGCTCATATATTACCTTATCAATCTTTACAACAGCCACACAAGATTGCTTCTGAGGAATACTCATTGAGATCATTAACCCCATTGGACACTTGGTATATTAGTTAGGGATCTCCAGAGAAGCAGAATCAATAGGAGATAGATGATCGATCGATAGATAGATAGATATTCATTATGAGGAATTTGCTCATGTGATTATAGAGGCTGAGAAGTTCTATAATCTACCATCTGCAAGCTGGAGACTCAGGATAGCTGGTGATGTAGTTCCAGTCTGAGTCCGAAGGCCTGAGAACTGGGGTAGCCAATGGTGAGAGCCCCAGTCCTAGGGAAGGACAAGCCTCGTATTCACTGAAGCACTCGGCGGAGAGAGGGACTTCTGCCTTCTGCTGCCTTTTTGTCCTGTTTAAGCACTCAGAAGATTGGGTGATTTCCAACCTCCCTGGGGAGGGCCATCTGCTTCACTCCATCTGCAGATCCAAACGCTAATCTCATCATGAAACACCATCACAGACACACCCAGAAATCATGTTTAACCCAATATTCGGGCACCCTGTGGCCTGGTCAAGTTGACACATAAAATTAACCACCACACTGGAAGAAACCAAAGATCAGGGAGCTTAAACACCGTGTCTTAGTAACTGGCAGAACTAAAATTCAAAGCCTGCTCTTTCTCCTTCTTGTGCCTGAGCTCTTGTCACTTAGTCGCTCTGAAACTTACCAGAAGCACATTTCATTAATTATAAAAGTACTGAAAATGTGATAAATACTTATTAGAAATAGGAAAGACTCTGAGACAAACCGATTTAATATGTTTAAGATGCCAAGGGCGTGGCAAAATAAAATGAGATGGATGTAGCTCAAAAGATGTAAAAACACTGTCAAGAGGGAATAAATTGTAGGTCATGGGGCAAGTCGCACATTAGGCAAAACTGGTTTAGGCCACGTCTCAGCTGAATGGGACTGGTCCCGCTCTGTACAGGCATGTCTGAAAAGAACTGACTTCTAGCAGAAAGAGATGCAATCGTTGTTTCTCTGCACAGTTCAGCACTCAGCACCCTCCCACTGGCCAACAATCCCTGACAGTCCAACGGGGAGAAAATCAAAGAAGCGATTGAGTGAGGGCTGCCTTGGGTTTGTGCCTGAGAGTCACAGGATCCCAGGACAAAGCGGGAAGGCATGGCCGCCGCGGCCTTCTAAGAATGCCTGCGAGGCCAGCCCTCGAGGTTTTCTGTTTCCCTGAGGACCAAGGGAAGTGTCTTAGAACAAGGCTGTGGCTGCCCTGTGGACAGCATGGAGCAAAGCAAATTTATGTTGCATGGTTCACTCAGGGCAGAGGAGGAGGAGAGGAACCAGGGAGGGGGGCACGGAGGCCCAGGAAAGAGGTGCCATGAAGCATCACCCCACTGGATCCAACCAGTCTCTCCCCATCCCCACCCCCACCCCCGCCCGCTTCCTCGCTTCAGGGCATCAGGCCTGCTGTGCCCTCCTAAGGACCCCCTCTTCTTTCCCCGCGATGAAGACTGGCACTCCCTTTTAGACTGTTCTAAGTCACCACCTTAAGAAGTCTTCCTACTGCCTTGGTTCCTGCCTCTTCCACATTCTGCACTCACCTGTGAAGGTTCAAGCCTCTCTCGTGGTTTCTTACACACCTATGACATCTCCTTCGGAGAGGGCTGTATCTCTAAAATTCTTTCTTTTGTATACTAAGGCTCTATCCTATTTTAGTCAAAGCTATGCCCAATCAAAAAGAAGGATATAAAAATATAGATAATCTTGTCACCCTAAGATTTGGAGGGTCAATTCCTTAGTGGGCATGGGCCCTCTCACGTGATCAGTGCATGTTCCTGTGGACTCATGCAGCCGTGGAGGCAGGAAGAGAGGGTTATGAGCATGGGCTTCGCAGTTAAGTCAGCGTGGGTTGGAATCTCAAATCTAGCTGTGTGAGCTTGGATACATTACTTAGTCTCTCTGAACCTAAAATACACATTAAAAAGTTCATCATTTCAACCATTTCAAGATGTAAAACGAGTTGGCATTTAGTAAATTCATAATGTTATGCAACCATCACTACTACCCAGTTCCGGAATATTTCTATTACTTCAAAAGGAAACCCATACTCACTGTGTCCTCACTCTCCAGTCCCCTTTCCCAGCTCCTGCAGCCACTAATCTGCCCTTAATCTCTATGGAAAATCACTTTATTTCTTCTAGTTTTTTCCTGACAGCTTGGTCAATGTTTCTCATCAAACAAACCAGATCAAACTTTACAAAGGAAACAAATAGAAACCAAAAAAAACCTACAAAACAAACATATAAAAATGACTTGGCATGGGTTATGCAAAGTGCTGAGATGCAAGAAAACCTCAGCATGGATTCCAAAGAAATAACCCAGAGGACGGCCTGTAAAACATGTGGGCTTATTAGGACTTGTGTGTGCACTAGAGGTACCACTGCATTGAACCGGCTACCACCGGTGAAGTTGTCCTGCCAAGTGCCATTCAGCCTGTGGACAGGCCACACCGGGTGGTGCTATTGTTTTGCCACCACCCAGACTTCTTCAACCCTAGGTTTTATAGAGTACAGAAAACAGAGGAAAACAGGGCATGCAGAGGGAGGAGGACATGCCGTGCACAAGCTAAGATCAATACACTAGCTGTTTACAATTCGGGCTCACATCTAGAAGCAGCTTCACTTTGGCCTTTCTTAGATGGAGTTGCTGGCCAGGTTCCCAAGGTCTCACAGACTGCTTACAGATGACCTTCACTATATTCCCACGGCAGGGGGTGGTGGTGGTGGAGCTTGGGAAGGGACCCATGTTCCCACTTACCAAATAGAACATCTTGAGCCACTGCCCTAACCTCTCGTCATCAAACTTGCTGAAGAGTGATGGGTCCATGCTCGGTCTATTTGCATCCTCCAGGTTCACTCCCCCTAAACCCTATTACCTGGCTCCTGGTTGTCAAATCCATGTTCTATTTCCAGCCTTCATCCTCCTTAATTATTATGTACCGCGTGATGCTGTGGCCCACTCCCCCTTCTTGAAATCCTCTTGCTTTCGGTTCCAAAGCCATCTGGCCGATCTCGCTGGATGCTCCACCTCAGTGTCTGGTACTGGTAAGTGTTCCTCCATGCTCGTCCCCCTCCACATCTCCTTGTGTGATCCCATCCAATGCCGCTGCTTCAGCTGCCACAGGGACGTCGGTGACTTGCAGCGCTCTCTTGAATTCCAGATTCAAATGTTCAGCTGCCCACTGGACTCCTAGATGTCCTCAAGGCGTCTCACAGTCAACATGTCCAAACCAAACTGCCCAAACCCACTTAACGATCTGCATTCCTAAGCTCACTAGTGGTATACCAACAACCAAAGTTCCCAAACTAGAAATTTCCGAGTCATCTGAAGTTCCTCTCTTTTTCTAAGTTTTCTTTTCCAACTGGATAACAAATCCTGCCACTGTAATTCAGAAACATCTCAAGTCCTCTCCCTCCTGCCCACCTTACTGGCACTCTCTTAGTTCAGGTTCCAACATCTCTTCTCTCAAGAGCTGCAATAACCTTTTCTTTTTAGCCACATGTGTCCTTTCCATAACTGCCAGAGTTACATTCCTTATTTTTAATTTTGTTCTCTATTGATTTTAGAGAGAAGAAGAGAGAGAGATAGAAACATCGATGAGAGAGAACATCGATTGGCCACCTCCTGCATGCCCCCCACTGGGGATTTGGCCCACAACCTGGGCATGTACCCTGACCGGGAATTGAACCAGTGACCTCTTGGTGCACAGGTCAATGCTCCACCACTGAGCCACACCAGCCGGGCCAGAGTTACCGTCTTAAAATGCAAAAGTGGTCATGTCATTCTCCTATTTAAATATCTCCATCTCCTAGAAAATAGGTAAACTCCTCACCTTCACCCCATCTGGCCCTGACTAAGCCCTCACCCTCAGCTCCCAGGACCTGTCACAAATCCTCCACTCTCCACCATGGGCTTTCAGGCAAAGCTGCCTCTGCTTCCTGGTCCCAGGGGTGGGACACATGACCCAGCTGAGCCAATCAGCTAAGCCAGTCTCCAGCCCTCTGGCCTCAGTATTTGGTTCAGGCCCAAGTCAGAATCAAAGAAACACAATTCTGAGCTTTTATTTGAGCTGTGCACTGGACATGAGGAAAACCTCACCCTGGTGACATCTTTTGAGACGTGGATCAAACCCTATCCAAAAATACATTCTCTCCCCGTGCCTACGCACTTAAGAGAGTTTGAGTTGAGTTTTGTGTTAGCTGTGAACTAAACTCCCTGCTCATTACCATGTAAGCCAGTGTTCCCAAAATTTAGCCAAGGAGAATTAAAACTCCCAGTACCAATTAAATCGCATTATCTGGGGGTGGGAGCTCGGCATCAGCAGTACTTGAAGATCTCAATGCATAGTGAAGACTGGGAACCACTGTATTAAGCAAAACAAGCTGCTTTTTCTGTGCTGCCCCAGCTCCTTGGCTTCCCAGACCTCTTTTCACACCATGTGACTGCCCTGCCTCCCTCTTGGGACTCTGAGCATCTTAATGGAAGATTCATGTCTTTATCCCTCTGTCATCAGTGTTAAATAGTGAATGAATGAATGAGTGAATGAATGAATAAATGAATGAGACAAGGCCATGCCATCTTCTTGTGTATTTTTTCCTTCAAGGCACCTTGTACTGAGTACAAAGTGTAAGGATATTCAGGCTCTGGAGACAATGCCTTTGCCCAAATCCTGGGTCAGTGTGACCCAGGCGAAACTTGGCTGCTCAGTGCCTCCTTTCCTCATCGATAAAATGCAAATAACAATAGCACTTACATCACAGTGCTGTCTGGATTTCATAAGTTAACACGTGTAAAATCCTCAAAACATTGCTTGGTACATAATAAGCACATAAAAAATATTAGCCTCTTCCTTTCTCCCTTCTTCCTTCCCTCCCTCTCGTATGACTGGGAGGGCACACACGTGGAAAGAAACAGAATAGGTGCTTTCTGGTGTCATTTTTAAACTGAAAGCGTTATTTAGATGTTGAAAGACGGCCAGGTGAGAGGCTGCCACTGAAGTGTCCAGAGGGGCAGATTCAACACCTGACAGTCAGAGGCAGAAGATGGAGCCATAGACCAGAGGGGACAGTCTCTCTGAGACCAGAGGAATCCCAGAGAGGATGGGTTCCGAGACATTCACACCTGCCTGCAATTTGGAGGTTGTTTTGCTTTATGTGCAGTCTGTTAATTCAGGTGAATTTTGTTCAGGTGGCTGGGAGTTTACCATGCTGGGGTGGAGAGCCCATTATTGCCTGGTGGCGGAACAAAAGACCTGTGACGTTCTCGGCTCTGCTGGGCTGGCCCTGCCCGCAATGCCAACAGCACACAAGCAGGTGTTTTCAGAGCCACCTGAATGGAGCCTGTTATTTGGGCTGAAGCCAGGTGAAGGGCTATTGTTTTGTATTATTCATCTCAAAGAATTCGATCTGTGGTAAAGGAACTCTTTCTGCCTAAGGGGAAGAGAAAGTACCTCCTTATGAAGAAGGCAGCTTTACGATTCGTTGTAGCGGAACTTGACCTGTCCAGGCTTGGTCTTTAAAAACCTATGTGCTGTTTGTCTCTCTGTCCCCCCATGTTCACCTCTTCTGAGATTTGAAGTCTGTACCCCACTTCCATGTCTCTGGGTCTATTTTGTTCCTCAGCTTGTTTTGTTCATTATATTCCACAAATAAGTGAGATCGTGTGATATTTATCTTTCTCTGATAGGCTTGTTTCACTTAGGATAATACTCTCCAGGTCCCTCCATGTCGTCTCAAAGAATAAGAGATCTTTTTTTCTTACAGCTGCATAGTACTCCATTGTGTATATGTACCACAGCTTTTTTTTATCCATTCGTCTATTGATGGACATTTGGGCTGTTTCCAGATCTTAGCTATTATAAATAGTGCTGCTATGAACATAGGGGTGCATATATTCTTTCTAATTGATGTTTCAGGCTTCATAGGGTTTATTCCTGAAAATGGGATCACTGGGTCAAATGGCAGTCCAATTCTTAATTTTTTGAGGAAACACCATACTGTTTTCCATCGTGGCTGCACCAGTCTGCATTCCCACCAGCAGTGTACTAGAACTCATATGCATGTATGTGTAAACGAGGACATAGACAATAATGCTAGGGGGAGGGGTGATTGGGAGGAGGGTGTCAACGAAGGAAAAAGGAGAAACACCTGTAACAAAAATAAATAAATAAACGTTATAAATTTGTTAGCAGAGGGCTTGCAGGACTCTTTGCTATTTGAGAGACAGAAAGCATCCAGCTAAGGACTTCCTTGAAAACACCATTCCCCTTCTGCAGCTCTGGGCTCTTATCGGTAAAAGGAGGCAGTGGGCCTGGGGCCTGCCTGCTTCCTCCCTCCCATCACCACGCATGCGTGGAGCTCCTAGCCGACCCAGGGTAGGCGTGTGGGTACACAGAGCTAAAACCCCATTAAACCATTGTCCCTGTGCGCAGTTACTTTGCTGTTTTGCAGGGACACTACAACCCAAATCACTGTTTCATCACTTGCAATGCCTTTCCAACCAGTTTCCCTGCTGTAGTTTGTTCTTTTCCAACCCTCCCAGGAGGATCTTTCTGAAGCGCGCGTCCAAACAGGATGCTGCTCTTCTGCCCCACAACACAACAGCACTCCCGTGCCGTTTGCTTTACGCATGCGCTTCTCTCCTCATACTCCGTGTCTTCCACGTGTCTTCCACACTCTTAGTCACCGTGCAAGGGCCACTCCTTGCTTTTTCTGTACCCTGCCCCTTGCCAGAATAAACTGCTCCTTCCCACTGTGCTATTCCACGTTATTAAACACACCTTAGTTTTAGCGTTTATCAGAGTATGATCACTTACCTGTGTGTCTCCTCTAATAGCCTACAAGCTCCTATATGGGGGAAGGACAGACATTAATTATTTGGTTTCCTGGGTGCATGGCCTTTTCTGGTGCTGCAGCAATGATTGTAAAGTCATTGAATGTCATAGGTGAGAAGTGTGTTAAGAGAGGTACAATCTCTAGAAAATTGCTGGTTGTAAATATAAGGGCAATAACAGTTCTGCCCTTTGCTCTCCAGAGCCACAGCACTGCATTTGGAGGAATCCCAGAGACTAGGGACCTGGGTTGTTTTTTGTTTTTGTTTTTAATTTCAAACATAAGGAAACAAAGTATTCAACACCAGACACTCATGTACCCACCATGCAGTTGGATGCATCTTGTAATTTTGCCATAATTCCTCAGAACTTTTTCTTTTATATGTTTTTATGTATTCTTTTTTTTTTCTTTTAGAGAGAGAAGAAGGGAGAGGGACAGAGATAGAAACCTCCATGTAAGAGAGAAACATCGATCGGCTGCCTCCTGCACACCCCCCACTAGAGATTGAGCCAGAAACCCAGGCATGTGCCCTGACCAGGAATCAAAACTGGACCTCTCAGTCCACGGAGCAATGCTCAGTCCACTGAGCCACACTGGCCGGGCAACATAGGCATATAATTCTGAATAATGTTTTGTACTGTTTTTAATATTTTAAAACATTAATTTGATATAGACTCATACTAAATGTATGAAATCACAATTTGTTTTTCCCCTTAACATGTTTTTGAGATTTATCCACGTTGATATTTGAGATTTACTCATGAGAGTATACTCATTTTTTTTGACTATTGAATAGCATTTTGTTAAGTGACTATACCACATTTTATTTGCTCATTCCCCTATTGATAGATCTTTAAACATCCTTGTGTATCTTTCTTTGTATACATGTAAGAGAGTTTTACCTATATATTTAGAATTGGTATTTCTGAGTCTTAGGGAATATTCATTTTCAACTTTAGCTAGTGACACATTGCTCTCCAAAGTGATGGTACCAGTTTACTCTCATCAGGGCTATTTACCCAGAATGCAGCACTACCATCCACAGTTGGCATTGTTAGACTTTAAAAGTCTTGCCAATCTGATGGACATAAAATAATCTTCCACTGTGATTTTAATTTGCATTTCCCCAGTTACTGTGGAGGTGAAGCTTCTTATGTTTATTGGACATTTGAGTGTCATTTATTTGTGAATTTCCGATCACACCTGTTGTTCTGTATTCTACTGGGTGGCCTTTTCCTTATTGATTACAGGAGTTCTTTATGTATTCTGGGTATACTCTGTCAAGCGTCTTCTTATTTGGTGTATTGTGTCTTGTTTTGAACAAAAGTTTTGATCTTAACTTCAGCAAATTGTTGTTTCCTTTATGACCTGTAGGTTTGCTGCTGTTGTTATTCTCTTTAAAAAATATTTCTCTAACCCAATATCATAAAAATAGTCTCTTACATTTACATTCTCTTCCAAAAAGTCTTAACATTCAACTTTCATGTGTGCTCCATCTTGAATTTTAACTTTTCTACATGGACAATTAATACCCAGCACTGCTTATTGAATGGTCTATTTGTTTCTTATTAATGTCACCTCTGTCCTTTACCAGGTGTTTGGATACATGTTGGTCTCTTTCTGTCCTTCTGTTCTATCCCATTGGTCTATTTGCCTGACCCTGCACAAATTCCTTCACATCAATGAATCTATAATAAGTCTTAATAGCTGGTAGGGTCACTCCCCACTTCTTGTTCTTCCAAATCATCTAAGCCATTCTTTGGCCTCCTCTTTTCCATATAAATTTTAGAATCAGCTTGTCAGGGGCTAGGAAAATTTTTATTAAGGTTTTGATCGGCATTTTATTGAATTATATATTAATTTGAGAGAAATTTTCATCTGTATGGTACTGCATCTTCCAATCCCTGAGCCAGGTAAAGCTCTCTTCATCTGGTCAGTTTCCTTTTGTGTAGGATGTGACCATGAACCCCAGAGCATCACTCCCAAAGGAATCAATCCTCAGTGGAAGAGTAAAGAGCATCTGAAAAAGCTATCACCGGGTGTGAGCGGAGCCAGCAGGAAATGAAAGCAGGCTGTTTAAACTGATTGCTAATCTAGGGACGGCAAACAAACTCCCGCTTCCTAACCCCACTGAGGCAAGTACTGCTAGTCCCTGTGACAGGTCCTCCAAGCCTGGGGCTCTCAGCTTCCTTCCCAACCTGTGGCTTGCAGAGTGAAACCAAACCATACCTCTCTAAGCAGACAGGGCTTTGAAGGGACCTGTGACAACCCAACATTGGCGGCTCTGAAGGAATTCACAGGCCTGTGCAGGGCTCTGAGCTTGCTGTCTTCCAGAAATAGAAATACAAGCACATCAGACATGTAATCTCCCTCTGTTTTAGAGATTGCTTCCCCCTGAAGAAATGGTAGATTATAGGCAAATCAATTAGCTGAGTAGACTGGAGACAAACTTGGCTGCAGGATCTGGTTTTGACTTTTCATTCCAGCCACCAAGCTACTCTGTTTCTACGTGTACAGGAGCCCCTGAAATCTGGTCCCCGAATGTCTGGCCGTGGAAACTCAGCACGATTCCTTACACCTTTTGTGGAAACAAATCATCACAATATATTATAAAAAGCCTACAAGAGAGGCTTAAAGATCTCCGCCTTGTTCCCTTCTGGACCTTTGCTTCTGGCCACAGTAGGTGCTTACCTGATGCGGATTGGAGTCAGTTAGTATCCATTAAGTATCCATCATGTGTTTAAATGCTATAAACCCATTACGGTGGCATTATCATCTGCATTTTGAGATTAGAAACAAAGGTTCAGGAAGCTAAGGTGGACTCATCCAATCAAAGTCACACAGCCAGTCAGTGATCAAACTGTGAGCAGAGGTCTATCTACCTGTGACTGTGGAATTCAGGTCCAGTGCCAGTGCCCACTCTGCCAGTTATGGAAGGGAGGAGAGTTGGGAGGAAGGGAAGAAAGGGGAGAGGAGAAAGAGGGGCAGGGAGGAACAATAGAAGACAGAGATGGGAAGGAGGAGGCTGAGGGGGAGGAGAGAGGGCTGGTGGAGCTGGAGGCCAGGGCTCCTCTTCCCTTTCCCAGGGTCACGTCCTGGGGTCCTGTGAGTCTAGAAATCCCATGGCAGCAGTCTTGCCAGAATGCTGTTGTTTGTCCCTTGGAAGAAGGAAAGAAGCAGGTCAGACTTTCAGAAGGGGGAGGGTCAATTCTTTGAGTTCTGGTGGATGTAGGGGAGAATCCTGAGCCTAATGACTGAGATAGCTCAGCCCTTTATAATGGGGACAGAAGAGCCATAGCAAACTCATGACCCCTGTAGCCTGGTAAAGGGGCTCCCCTACAGACTATAGGGAGCACCAGAGAGATGATCCGAAGAGTATAATTTGGTTAAACATTTTTTAAATCTCAAGAATATAAAAACTGTTTATCTCTAGGGGTGGAACTCTGGATGCATTTTTCTGTTCAAATATTCTATTATATGCATGTATTGCAGCGAAAACAATTTCCTTTTGCTTGATTTGCAGGATGTTCAAAGGTCATCCCCGACTCTCGGTGGCTGGATGAGATGGGTGTGTCTGTGCAGAGTGCTTAGCTGTGGGGCTGGGGAGGCCACTACAGGGCAGGGCTGGCACTCCTGTGAGCAAGACGCGCAGGTAAGCTACCCATCACATGTCACGTTGCTAGGGCATTACCTCAGCCGGGAAGGAACCACTAGAGACCTCTGACTTCACTTTCACCTCCGTCTTTCTTGCTCCTCCCTTCTCTGATGGCAGCTGAAGGAGCTCTCTGCAGCTGTCTCTTCCTCCAGGCTCTCTGGTATATGGGCCTAATTAAACACTAGCCCAGTCTCCCCTCAATAGGAAATAGGGCAGACAGGATGTTGGTGCCAGAGCAAACCAAAACCCAAGTTGGCGTGGGAGGCATCCACACGCTTCCTGCCATGGCCCGCTGGGCTCAGCTACCAGGCCTGCAGGGACGGGGGCAGCTGGCGCCAAGGTTCTCAGGGGAGTTGACTGGCTTTCGACCCCACAGGGGCTCCTGGGCACGTGGGTGGGGCTCCGACAGGAAGAGTCTCTGGCATTTGCCAAGGAAACTTGTCCTCAGGTGGGCAGCAGCATCTTGCTTCTGAAGGGACTTCCTTGGAAACCGGAAGTCGTTTTAGATGCAGGAACAGGATCTAGCTCACAAGAGGAAAGCTGGGCGAAGTTAGCAATACCTTAGGATCCTAGCCAAATGGGGTCCGGGACTCCTCGCTCACTGGGAGACCTGTGAGGACTGGGGCAGAAGCTCGGTCACTCAGATCGGGCTGGGGAAAGGCTAGAGCTGAGACGGTAGCCAGGAGCCCAAGGAGCTCCAGGTCCTCCCCTCCCCCTCGCACAGTGGTGCCCGCTCTGGGTCAGGCCTGGTTCCCCACTGCTGGGTCATGGGCCTGGGCAGAGCTAAACAGGACAGTGTAAGATCTGACCTGCAGGCAGGTCTGGCTGGGGTGGCAGACTCTGACACCTTCACCATCACTGTATGCATAATAAAGTGAGAATCTCAACCTGAACCTGTTAATCATCTGAGTTTACCCTCCACAGCCGCGGGTATTGACAGAGCACTTGACTGGAGTTGACTCTGTCTGTTTACTTCTGAAATTAGACCATTGCATTTCCTCATTCCCATACTGAAGAACCCTTAGAAAAATGAAAAGGAGGAATCTAAGGCCCGGAGGGTTAAGAGCACTAGCTAATCCATGCCAGGTGGGCCAACTTCCTCCCTTGCTGGCCCTAGGCAGGCAGTGATCACTCCTGGGAGGAGCTGACAGGGCTCAGCAGGGCCCTGCCCTTCTCCCTCCCCAACCGCTCGCTCGGCTTCTACCAACCCCTGTGTGATGACATGAGGAGCCAGAGAGGACAAACAGAAAGCAGGGCTGCGGGGAAGACGGGATCATGGAAAACAAAAATGTTTGTCTCTGTTATCCTTTGCCACAATAACATTGTGCTATTGTGGTAGATTTTATTTCTCAAAGATGGTCCCAACAACATTTCCCATCTGCATTCTCTTTTGAAACGTGATCTGGCCATTTCTCCATCAAAAGTTGGTATCTGTTTCTTTACCCTCTTGAATCTGGGAGGATGCTGTGACTATTCTGTGCAATAAAATATGGAGGAGGGGGTGCCTGCTAGAGCTAGCATAACCCTCAGCAGGCTCTGCAGCTTTCTCTTCCTGCCTCTTGGAACCCAGAGGCTATGTTGCAAAAAGCCATGCCCCACGGAAAGGTCATGTGCAGTCAATAGCCCCAGCTGAGCCCCAAGGTGACAATCTGCAGCAAGTCCTAGCCCTCTGCATGAGCCATCTCAGATGTCTAGTCTAGTTGAACCTTCAGATGGCTGCTGCCCCAGCTGATATCTGACTATAATCATATGAAAGACTCCAAAATGGGAGTTGCCCAGCTAAGGCTAATCAATGCACAAAACTATGGGCAATAATAATGAATTAGGATATAATAACTTGTTATAAGCCACTAATTTGGGGGTGGTTGTTGCAATAGCTGGAACAGAATTAGGCTACCACAGAACATACGCCATGAACAACTGCCATATATTATTTCTCATGAGTCTAGTTGCTCATGTGTCTTCAGTCAGTTGGCAGGTTGGCTAGGGTCTGGCTGGTCTAGGCTGGCCTCTGCTGGGACAGGTCGGTCCTTTCTATGTGACCGCTGATTCCCCAGCAGGCTGACCCAGGCTGTTCTCATGCAGTAGCAGGGGTAAACAGAGGAGAAGGCTTCTTAAGACCTAAATTTGGAAATGGCACACTACCACTTCCGCTAAGTATTGCGCAAAGCAAATCTGAAAGCCAGTATATATTCAAAGGGTAGGGAAATAGATTCTATCTCTTGGTGGGAGGAGCTACAAAGTCAATTATAGATGGTGTAGATGCTGGGAAGGGTGGAGATGCGTGGCTGTTTTTGCAATCAGTCTATCCCAATAACTAATGAGGATATTAAGAAGTCATCTGGGGCCCTAGCCAGTTTGGCTCAGCAGTTAGAGCATCAGCCTTTGGACCAAAGAGTCGGAGGTTCAATTCCGGTCAAGGGTACGTACCTTGGTTGTGGTTCAGTCGTGCAGGAGGCAACTGGTCAGTGTGTCTCTCTCACATCTATTTCCCACTCTCTCTCCCTTCCACTCTGTCTGAAAATAAATGGGAAAATATTCTCGGGTGAGGATTAAAAAAGAAGTCAGCTGGGGCTTGTGAGATTGAAATTCCTCTTCTCTTCCGACGGACATCTTTAGTTAACTCTCCATCGCTCAGTGTTACTTTTCATTATTTTAGCTTTCCAGTCTGTATGTGGAGTAAGGAGAAAAGGGACCACGAGGAGGAGCTTTTGAATGGCCAGCCTGTTCCAGTCCAGTGGTTTAAAGTGGTGCTCTGTGAAGTCTGCCCTTCTGTGGTGGCTTCTCAGCAGCCAGGAAGGGAGTGGTAAGTGAGGTCCCCACCTTCGCCAGGCAGATCTGCTCTCTGTTGTAATTTCCTTTGGAGCAATGTCATACAGCTTTGAAAAAATAAAAGAAAGAGTTAAACTCCACTGAACTAGACCAACCTCTCCATCTTACAGAAAGGGAAAGAGTCTCAGTGAGGTTGAGTGTCTGCTCCAAGTTACTCAGCAAAGGAGTTCTTGGCTGGTAGAAGAACCCCAATCTGCTGACCTGCCATTCAAACCAAGGCCAATGCTCCTACTTTACTTTCCCTCCCCTTTGCTGGGTTCAACATGGGAGAGGATTGATGTAACCTGGTGGATAGGGGGAAACGGAGGCAAGCAGAGGGATATGCTAACACTTTTTCAATTCTCTACTTCCCCCAACAAGAAGACCACCAGTAGTCCTTGCGCCCTGAGCCTCAGTGACTCTCTCTCTCTCTCTCTCTCTCTCTCTTTTACATGATTCCTACAAGACTGGATCCCCAAACCCACAGATAATTTAGGGCATGAGGTTGGCA
This sequence comes from Molossus molossus, assembly GCF_014108415.1. NCBI lineage: Eukaryota > Metazoa > Chordata > Mammalia > Chiroptera > Molossidae > Molossus > Molossus molossus. The sequence goes on along the minus strand of NW_023425348.1, from coordinate 55,190,080 downwards.
AGTAGGCTGACCTGGCTGGTCAGCCCCAGGGTAGAGCAGGTCACATGTGGTCAAGTTGACTCCTGCAAGGGCAGACGGAGCTCCCTCTGGAAGAAAAGCTCATTTCCAAGGAGAAGTGGCTGGTTTTCCTTAGAGCCTGTGATCTTCTTGTTCTCCTTCCAGTGTGTTAATTCCATTTCTTTCCAAGTTAGTTTTTTTAGGACATGGGTTATTTATAGCTCCTCCTAAGCCCTTTTCAGTCTGTTTCCTGTTCAAGTCCTGCATTAGTCACCAGAAAGTGTCTCCAGCAATCTCCGAGTCCCTGCCTTATCTCAGCAACAGGGAACAGGGATGCTGGTCAGACTCCGGGTGGATGGCACTGGGAAGGGGGCAAGCAGGAGGCAGGAGGCTAGGCAGGGGGACAGAGGGAGCATCTCTTGTCCTCTGCCCTCTGTGGCATGAAGCCCTGGACCAATGGCTTCCTGGAGTTTACTTAGCCCTTGGAGACACAGAAACTGCACAGGCACCTCCATTTGGCTGCATATTTTTGCCATTACTTGATGACCTACTTGCATGTGGCTCCTTGCAGAGAGTTTCCTCCCAAGCCATATACGGTGATTTCATTGCACCACAAACAGGCTTCTATTTGAAGTCAGTGATAGATGCTCCTTCTGACTTTTCCTCCTGCCTGTCCCCACAGCCCTCCCTTTTACTGTAGGCCGCCTCGGCTGCTCTGAGCCTTCTCTGAGCTCAGGTGTCACCAAGAGTAGTTGGTCCCAGGAACTTACCAGCTTCATCTGAAGGGAAGGCCCCCTGATCTGAGCTGAGCTTTTGTCTCCACAAGTGCAGGGAGCAGTGACCTCTGAGGCCAAGGGGAGAAAACGGAGACTTCAGGCCGGTGAGTTGCAGAGGAGGCAGTTACCAAGCCCTCCATCCCTTTCACCTTTCTGTGCCTTTGTTCATGGAGCTCCCTCACCTGAAATGCATGCTCTGGACTGGGGTGAATGTATCAGGGGGTCCCTTGCTGGAAATCTTCAGCAGGCTACAGACATCTCCTGGCAGCCCCTGGCCACCTTCACTGCTTTGAACACCTTCTACGATTCCCTGGTGAAGGAGTCAAATGCGAGGTTTCTGACTCTGCCTTGCTGGGGACAGAGGAAGAACAGCTAGAGGGAAGCCTGAGCTATTTGCAGAGCAAGTTTTCAGGTGGCCAGCATCACAGGGAATACGGTCTTTCCCCCCGTAGCCCCATCACTCTCCAAGCCCCAAACACAGGGGTTTATGTGCCCTACACAAAGCTCCCGAGGGCTTCAGAGACAGCTCACTCTGGCTTCTCCTCAGGGACAGTGGCCTTCTTAGTCCCAATGTCAGACGAAGGACCACCTAATACTAGCCGGCCACTGAGCACCTGCTTTATGCCAGGCTGCCTGCCAAGTGCCGTGGAGACAAACACTCCAAATGCTCAGAAACGGTCGTGGTGAGAGGGTGCCTGATCTCAGCACAGCCCTCCTGCCTAACAGAGCTGGCATGCACACTTGTGCCCTGAGCAGAAGAAGAGGAGGAGGAAGCAGCTGGACATGGGCTGTGCCTGCCAGGCACCAGCCCGGGCCCACGCATATCAGAGCAAACCTGAGCTATGATGCACACGGGCAATCTGGCACGACTCTTTTCATTTCCGCTCTGTTTCCATCCTAGGAAATGTATTACAGACTGTCTCCCCACAGAACATGCTCAGCTACATCTTTGGGAGTCCAGGAGTCCAGGGATGCAATCAGGGACAGCTGAATCAGGCTTAGTCAAGGATAAGGTTGCTTCTGCCAGTAGTGCCTAAGGCCTTGGGACTGATTCCCAAAAGATGGGTGATCCAGGAACAGAGCAGGGACACGAGGACCCAGCAGGGATGTCTCTCCTCTGGGACCATATGGTGGATTCTGAAACAGAGAACATTAGACAGTGAGATTCTCATCCAAGTTCCTATTAAAATGAGGCCCTCTTGCCCGGCCGGTGTGCTTTAGTAGTTGAGCGTCAACACGTGCACCAAGAGGTTGCCGGTTCGATTCCCAGTGAGGGCACATCCCCAGTGGGGGGCATGCAGGAGGCAGCCCATCAGTGTTCTCTCTCATCGATGTTTCTATCTCTCTCTACCTCTCACTTCCTCTCCTCTAAAATCAATAAAGAAAAAAATTAAAACGAGGCCCTCTCCCTCTTGCATTGTTTAAATGATGAAAATTAATCTACCTACTGAAAAGTATGTAGAACGTTATACCTTCTAATAAATAAATATAAAGCAAACACCCATGTACTCACCACTTATATCAAGAAATGAAATGTTGTCAACACTCTGAAGTCCCTGCATGTCCCTATCTAAGCATATTCTCCTTCTCCTTTAGACTTTCATAGTATCTGCTTCCTTTTCTTTTACCACCTCAGTTTGCATCCCTCAAGAAAATAGTTTTATATTGCCTCCTTTGAGCTTTATACGAATAAAGTGTTTGGGGGGGGGTTGTGTGTCTGGTTTCTTTTGCTCACTTACGTTTGTGAGATTCATCTATGTTGTCATGTACAGCTGCAGTGTGTTCTTTTTTTATAGCTGTACAGTGTTCTACTACATGGATATGTCATCTGTATTTATCCACGCTTCTACTGATAAACTTTTGGTTGTTTCCAGGCCTTAACTATTATGAGCAATACTGCAGTGAACATTCTTGGTATGTATGTATCAGTGCAAATATGCACGTATTTCTCCAGGGTTTACTCCTGGAAGTGGCGTTGCTGTGTCATAGGATGTGCATGTCTTCACCTTTATGAAATCATAACAAATGGCCTCCAACTGGTTGCGCCGCCTCTTGCTCTCTTTCTCCCTGTTGCACAACTGTAGGAAAGGAGACCACAGGTGCAGAACTGCTGGTCCCATGGGGATAGCCCAGGAGGAAGAACTTCTGTTGAGAAATCAATCCATGTGTACCTTTGTTTCTTCCTCAGTCTCACTCACAGGGCCTCCCAGCCACGGCCTCACCCCGCACACTGAGCCCATCATTCCCCAGCCTCAGGCTCACTTCACTGGGCTCCCAGACTAATCTAGTCACGGACATGGTAGGCAATTGTCATCTGGAGGTTAGTTGATATCAGAAGGGTAGTGGGACCCCACCCATTAGACAAGGACCTGGAGGAGATTACACAGGGCAGGGTCTCAAGCAGGGCTGGTGGCAGGATAGAACTGTCATGCCTGGGATCTGAGGCATGATGGCTCCTCATGGAATCCTGGAACAAGCAGGGAGGAGAAGATATAAAGAACCTCACTAAGCCCAGAGACGAGGGGCAGACTCAAGGTTGCCTTCAGCATAGCCTATTACTTATGAAACGATATATTGCAGCAAAAAACAACAAAATCCAGCTTGACTACTCTTAAACCAAAAGGAGAATGTATTGGCTTATAACAAAATATAAAGATAGGCCTGCCTTCAGGAGAAGCTTGATCCAGAAGCTCCAACAAAGTCAACAATGGAATACGTGCCTCTGCTTTAGAAGGCAGTAGTTGCAAAGAAGTGGTAAGATGAAGGATCCATAGAAAAGTAAAATTCTGGAATAGAAATGGAAATCAGTGGCCCTGGCTGTGGCCAGACCTCAGTAGGATCTATGACTGAGGACAACCCAGGAAGTGGCCGCCTGTGTCTGGATACAGTGGGTACCCCAGAGTGTTCCTGTGCCTAGTAAACCACTTTCTTACGTGTGTGGATTGGCAGGCCTGCGCAACACCACAAAGGCATGTTTGCACCCTCAGATTCCTGAAAAAAAATGTGTGTTACTATTCCGAGCATCTGGAAGGGTACTCTCAGAGAGGAAAGGGAAAAGAGGAATGTTCTTACTGGACATAAAAATTTGGAATATATTTTCTTTACTAGAAACTGGGAACTGGGGTCTGATTTGAGATTTTGCACTATTTCCAGGTAGATAAGGACATTTAGGTTCCAACCCACTGTCAGAATTTCTGGGACATTTCTATGGTGTTTGAGACCAAAGGAACAGAACATTTGAATTCAGAGCTGTCTGGGAAATCTTTGAGGTATAGTAGCTACACTGATTTTTAATAACATTTATTCATTTTTTTAATAAAGAAAAGAAAAAGTAAAAACCAATTGGCCTAAAATCACACTGATGAGATAACTTCTTTGGCATTTTTTCTAAAATAACACCTCCTCCGTGTGTAACTCGTTACAGATAGTTATAAAGTGAAAAAGCTAAATCCTCTTCCTTAGCACCCCCCCCCCTTTGTTCCCACAGGGACCTACAAGTCAGAATTTTTATGCACATTCCACAGGATTATTTCTTCAGCAGCCAGACCCAGAGGAAAGGAGGATTGGAGAATTGCTCTGTTTGCAGTCCTACCAAAACGAGGGGAGACCCCAGCATTCCAGGTTCTCTGGCCTCCTCCCCCCGCCCTGGCTCCAGCTGAGATGAACTCAGCTCCCTGGCTCCAGGTAGCCTCCCCAGTAGGCTAGCTACACCGACCCTGCCTGCCCCCCAGCCCTAACCTCACTGATTACCTAGGCATCCCCGTCTGAGGGAGCTCACAGCTGGGGAATATTTACTGAATGGGAATGCCCTAACGCGAAGGGTTTCCCTCCGGAGTACATGTCTGTGCTCTAGAACATCTCTCTGTTTTCTTCCGTGGTAATTCATCCAGGGACCATCAGAGACAGCTGCTGGAGAAGATGCCCTCAGCCTCCCCAAGCTTTGATGAGGGTTATGCACCCTGTGCTGATTTGTACTTAGAAGTCTCTTCACTTTCTCCTTGCCACCTGTCCCCAAAACTTAGAGAAGAAGACTGAATAGTGCCTGGGGTTTACATTAGTATGAAATCCTTTTCCTTGAGCATTAAGTCGTGTGTATCCACATTACTGCCTTTGCAGCACACTGGGCCTGGAGGAAAGGTGCAAGCTTCTCAAAATTGTTCGTTATTAATCCATGATATAATCACTGAGAGTTTATCACGTACTAGGCACTGTGGTCGACCTTTGGTACCTTTGCATTAGGCCTTAAGAGATAGCCAAGTTCTCCTGAGGCTGAGAAAGAGAGAGGCAACTCCAGCATAAGAACAGTGGGCTCTCAGGGGAAATGACTCCTTACCCTTTGATTCTATAGTAAGTGAAGGCAGTGGCAGGAGACCGGCTGGAAAGGTAAATGTTGCTAAATAATGAAGGACCTTGAGTTCCAAGATCATCGATTTGGACTTTAGTTTAAAGCTGTGGAAACTTTGGAGGGTTCTGAGCAGGAGAACTGAATCATTCAGGGACCCAGCAGGAAGAGATGGCACACTTAAAGGAGAATAATTTGAGAAGTGTTAAATGAAGGAGCTATTCACTAAGGTTTGAGTAGTGGGTAGTAAAACTACAAGGGATAATGTTATACCTGGAACAAGCAAGGCTGTTAGGCAGCAGGGGTGAGGGAAAGGAGCAGTTGCTAGGAGTCAGGCAAAGGTCACCTTGCAAAGAGCTGAGGCCTTTGGTTGGGATGACTCCACAGTGAGGGAGCCAGGGTGTGAAGACCCCAACCTCACTGTCCTCCTCTTTTGACCTCCTGCCAGTGCTCCCCATTGGCTAAAACCAACCAGGGACCAGAATCCAAGGGAGGCCATTGTGTGGTCCAGAGAGGTCAGCCCTCAGGGCCAAGAGCAGGCTAGAAGGAGATTTGCAGGAGCAAGTGGAAGATGTCCTCAAAGAGTAGTATGAGCAGAGAGCACTTCAACAAGAGCATCTCGGGCAGACTGGAGGATGAGTTAGAGGCAGAGGGATGGGGACAGGAAGAGGTATGAGGTCTGAACTTTTATGAGTCACAGAGATTGGGAGGAAGAGAAAGATTCAAGCAATATTGAGGAAGTAGAATAGTCATGCCCTGCTGGCAGGAATTAAGGACAAGAGAGGTGTCTAGGGTGGCCTGGGTACCTGGGTAGATGGTGAAACCATTACCTAGGAGAGGGCTCACGGCCAAGGGCAAGTAGTGCTAATGGAGAAAAAGAAATCACTCTTTTCCAGAGGGAAAGGCAGCCAACCACGGGCAGAGAGACAGATGGCCTCCTTTGTCCCTGTTCTGGGTAGAATTAAAACAGCTCTGGCATCCTTCTTCTTCCATTCCTGTGCCCCTTTTCTCTACCACTTAGCAGCCCCCAAACACCCATTTTCAGAGAAGTCTGACCTCCTCAAAGTGACCAGGCTGCAAATCAATTTCTGTCCGCAAGGTCTCCCCTTTCCACTAGTCAAAAAATTAGTCCTTTTTAACGAGGGGAAAATTACAATAAAAAATGACTGATTGCTACAGGCAGCTCTCTGTGGAGATAGATGCATATTTTAAAAAGATCTATTGGCATGAATTTCTAGTTACTAGACTATGAGGGGGAGACTTATTTTTAACTCTAGACCTTCCCAGGGGCACTCACCCAGGTTTAACATCACTCAGTCCCCCAACTTCATCCGGTTCCCCAACTCCATCCAGTCCCCCAACTCCTCAAATGAACAAGGTAAGCACTCAGTGCCTACTCTACAATGCAGGCAGCCCCTGACCTGGTGTTATATATCACTCAGGACTTTCAATAGTGGGTGCACATTTCAAGTTTGGCTCCTAGGAAGTGTGTGATATGTTTGGGGATAGGGGAGAACTAAATATGTTCAAAAACAACAGGCAACTTCAGGAAGCTTTGCAAGTAGGGTCTCCAGGAGTGCCCTCTGCCTTTCTCCGGGAATATCCAATTGTCCTATCCATAGAGAGGCAGTGTTGCTAGGCAGCTGACTGCTGTCCTGCAGTTGCCCTGGTGATGATGGTTTGTGTGTTCAAGGGAGGTGTTTGTGGGTAGTTTCTAAGTGTCTATATAAGCAGGCTGGACTTTTTCACCATGATGCATTCTTGGAAATTATGTCATAATGTGTTTTGTCAAAATTTCCCAGAAGAATAGCATTTGTTCTCCTTAAGTGGTTGCGTCCCGGACTAAGGAAGAAACCAGAGAGAAATCATAACTGTGATCCACAGTCTGTCATGAGTAGAAGGCACAAGTGCCCAGATGTCCTCAGTGAGGCACAGAGTACACCCCACGCCTCACCATGATGCTGTCACTTGACTCCATGTGAAGCCCCATGTACTGTAGTCATTCAATCTCATTCATTCATTCAAGGGATATTGGGGTCGCTGTGGTTCGTTCACTCCCCACCTCAGTTCTACTTCAGATGATAAGTCTTCTAAGCCAACATCACGGGTGTAGTCCCCCCCAAAAAAATAGGTTAATGTCCTAACCCCTACCACCTCAGAATGTAACCTTATTGGAAGATAAGGTCTTTACAGAATAATCAAGCTAAAATAGGCCCAAACCAATATGAGTGATATACTTATAAAAAGAGGAGATTTGGCCCTGGCCAGTTTGGCTCAGCGGTTAGAGTGTCGGCCTGCAGCTCAGAGAGACCCAGGTTCGGTTCCCGCTAAGGGCACATACCTCGGTTGCAGTTAGACCCTGACCCTGGTTGGGTTGTGCGGGTAGCAGCCACTTGATGTGTCCCTTTCACATCGATGTTTCTCTCTCTCTCTCTCTCTCTCCCACTCTATCTGAACAAAAAATGGAAAAATGTCCTCAGGTGAGGATAAAAATAAATAAATAAAATAAAAAGAGGAGATTTGGACAAACATGCACAGTGGGACGATGATGTAAAGACACAGGGAAAGGCCATGTGAAGACAGAGGGTTGGACAGATGCATCTATAGGTCAAGGAATGCTAAGGACTGGGGGCGAACCACCGGAAGCTAGGAAGAGACAAGGAAGGATTCCCCTACAGTTTCCAGAGGAAGCATGGCCCTGCCTACACCTTAATTTTTGAACTTCCAGCCTCCTGTGAGACAATTAATCTCTGTTGCTTTAAGCCACCAGGTGTGTGGTACTTCGTTATGGCAGCTCCAGGAGACTAATGCAGCTGACCACGGTGATCCCACTCTGGCCAATCCTGGCAAAGGAGTTGTAACAGGAAGACAGCTAAGCTGGATTCTGAGAAAGGTTCCCACTTTTCCCTCTACATACGCCAGGATGTGACTTTGGGGATTACTATTGTCATTATGCTGTGAGCCTAAAGGGCAAAACCCTCACTGAGGAGGGCAGAGACTGGGTGGAAAGGGCCTGAAACAGATGACCGTGTTGAGTTGCCATCTCAGCCACGCCTGAGTGTGCCCAGTCCTTGCATGTTCTGTCATGTGAGATGATATATTTCCCTGTGGTTTCGGGCAGAAGGTGAAGTAGTCTCCTTGTTAACACCAGGGTCCTCCATGTGTGGATTGACTGTCACCTATGCTCAGCACTTCTCCCAGCCCTTCCCTCATGCTAATTGGGCCTTCAGCCTCCTCCCAACCTCTTTTCTGCATCTCAGTATTGACTGCGGTAGATTGTTTGCAAAGATGCTGCAATAATTCCTCCTAGCCTGTACATTCTGCAATGTGACTAAGCTGCTCCTTTCATCAAGAGGTGGAATTTAGCCTGGCTGGTGTGGCTCAGTGGATTGAATGTCGTTCCATGGACTGAGAGGTCCCAGTTCGATTCCTGGTCAGGGCATATGCCCAGACAGTGGGCTTGATCCCCAGCAGGGGGCATGTAGGAAGCAGCCAATGGATGTTTCTCTCTCTCCCTGATGTTTCTACCTCTCTCTCCCTAAAAAAATCAATAAAAACATATTTTAAAAAAATAAAGAGGTGAAATTTGTTTCTTCATCCCTTGAATCCAGGCTTGGTCATAAGACCTGTGTGGCCATAAGCACAATTAATCTCTGTTGCTCTTTTGGCTGCAGTTGGAACCCAAGACCATGGCAGAAATGAGCCTGAGCTAGTCTGTTACGAAGGCCACATGGAGGGGAAGTGAGGGCACTCCAGCTGACAGCGCTAACTGACAGGTGTGAGTAAAGACATCTTAGATCATTCAGCCTTAGTCAACCGCCCATAACTGCAGCCACATGAATGACCCAGGTGAGACCAGCCTGAATTGTTGACCCACAGAACCACAAACAAATAAAATGACTGTCATTTTAAGCTCCTAAATGTTCGGGGTGGTTTGTTACACAGCAACAGCTACCTGATACACCAACCTGGCACAGCCCTCTGGAGCTTATTCACATGCCAGGCACAGTGATGCAATCATGAAAAAGAACTGACCTGGTCTCTGCTCACTTAGGAGTATTTATGATATTACCACATGCCAGGTACTGTGCCAAAGATGTATTAACCCAGATGAGAATATTATAATTATCACCATATAGTTACCTTCCTACTAAAGAAACCAAGTCTCAGAGAAAGTAATAAAATTGCCAAATGTTGCTTGCTGAATTTTACAAAGATGGTTGCAACAGTATCTGCTGTCTGGTACATCTATTAGAACCTTGCCACTGCTCACCAAGAGGCACAATCTACTTCCCCTCTTGGATCTGGCTGGGCTTATGATTTGGTTGTAAACTAATAGAATGCAGCAGAAGAGACACCGCATGACTTCTGAGTCTAAGCCACAAGAGAAGCTATAGGCTCTACTTTATGAGCTGGGGCACTTGCCTTTGAAGCCCCGAGCTTTCACACGAGGTCATCATGCTACATGTGGGCATTCCAGCTGACGGCAAGCCCACATCAAACCCAAGATGATTCTAGTCCCTAGCTGTTGAATTATCTCAGCCTTTGAATAGTCCCCCCAACCCAAAGTTCCAGAAATCACAGATCAGAGATACGTTGTCTTCACCCGTGCCCTGTCCAACCAACAAAATGCATGAGCATAATACAGTGGTTGTTCTATACCACTAGGCTTTGGGTGGTTTGGTATGCAGCAACAGTAAGACAACACCTAAGGTTACACAGCTAGATAACGGGAAGGGGCGTGAGGTCAGACTTGGAACCCAGCAGTCCTATCGCAGGGCTCACACTCACTAACCCTTCCACCCATCCCCTTGGTGAGCTTTTCACTCCTATGCTCCTTAGCTTCCTCCCTAGAATGGAAGCTGGGCTCCCGGGACACCACCACATCTTCATGAGAAACTTCATTCCCCACATGCTGGACTCAAAGAATGATGAGGAAGGGAACAGGCATGCTCCTTATTCTGCTGCTTCCAGGCCACAACCCCCAAGGCTCCTCTTCAGAAGTTCAGTCCCCTCCCTACCTTGGCCCCATGACAATATTATCCCAGCCTTTAGGAAACAGCTCCACCTTCCTTGATGATTTTAGTTCCTGTTTCACAGGGATAAAATCTAGGTGTCTGCAGGGCTGCATTCCTTCTGGAGGGTCCAGGAGAGAATCCTCTCCCTGCCTTTTCCAGCTTCTGGAAGCTGTCTGCATTTTTCTTTTTCTTTTTTTAAACTTACCTTAATAATTATTGAATGTATTACAGATGTGCCTCCTTTTCTCCCTATTGACCCCCCTCCCCACCCCACCCCCTCTTTCCTTCCCACACTATTGTCTGTGTCCATTGGTTATGCATATATGCATATAAATTATTTGGTTTATCTCTTCCCACCAACCCCCTTCCCTTTGAGGTTTGTCAGTCTAACAACCAATTTGTACTTCTTAATCGCTTCACCTTTTTCACCCATTCCCCCAACCCCTCTTCCATCTGGCAACCAACAAAAAGTTCTCTGTATCTGAGTCTGTTTCTGTTCTGCTTGCTCATTTTGTTTGTAGATTCAATTGTTGATAGATATGTATTTATTGCTATTTTATTGTTCATAACTTTGATCTTCTTTTTCTTCAAGAAGACCCTTCAACATTTCATAAATACTGGTTTGGTGGTGATAAACTCCTTTAGGTTTTTCTTGTCTGGGAAACTCTTTATATGGCCATCGATTCTAAATGACAGCTTTACAGGATAGCGTATCTTGGTGGTAGGTTCTTGCTTTTCATCACTTTGGATATTTGTTGCCACTCCTTTCTGGCCTGCAAAGTTTCTTTTGAGAAGTCAGCTGACAGCCTTATGGGAGCTCCCTTGTAGGTAATGAACTGCTTTTCTCTTGCTGCTTTTAAGATTCTCTCTTTATCTTTAATCTTTTGCATTTTGATGATGATGTGTCTTGGGGTTCATCTTGTTTGGGACTCTCTGTGCTTCCTGGACTTGTATGTCTGTTTTCTTCACCAAGTTAGGAAAGTTTTCTGTCATTATTTTTTCAAATAGGTTTTCAATTTCTTGCTCTCTCTCTTGGCCTTCTGGTACCCCCATGATGTGAATTTTGGTATGGTTGAAGTTGTCCCAGAGGCTCCTTACACTGTCCTCATTTTGGGGGGATTCTTTTTTCCTTTTGCTGCTCTGATAGGGTGTTTTTTGCTTCTTTATATTCCAAATCAATGGCTTGTTTATTGGCTTTAGCTTCTCTACTGTTAATTCCCTGTAAATTATTCTTTATTTCAGTTAGTGCATCCTTTATTTCTGACTATGCCTCTTTCATTTCTGACTGGTTCTTTTTTATGCTCTTAAGGCTCTCAGTAAGTTCATTGAGCATCCTTATAATCAGTGTTTTAAACTCTGCATCTGATAGATTGCTTATCTCCATTTCATTTAGTTCTTTTCCTGGAGTTCTGTTCTGTTCTTTCATTTGGACATGTTTCTTTGTCTCCTTGTTTTGGCTGCCTCCCTGTGTTTGTTTCTATGTCTTAGGTGGAGTTGCTATGTCTCCTAGGCTTCCTGGGGTGGCCTATTGTAGTAGGTTTCATATAGGGTCCAGTGGCACAGCCTCCCTGATCACCTTAGCTTTGCCCTCGAGGTGCACCCCTTATGTGGACTTTATACCCTTCTGTTGTAATTGAGTCTTGATTGCTGTTGGCATGTCAATGGGAGGGATTTACTCAGGCTGATCAGCTGCAAGGACTGGGTGTGCCCACTGACCTCTGACTACCTTGGACAATCAGCTGTGCAGGGGCCGGCCCACCACACAGAGCAAGACTTACTTCAGCATAACTCTGGTCCCCACAGAGTCTACTCTTTGAGTGTGTCACTTGTGGAGGTGGTTGGGTGGTGGTGTTTGCCATGGTCTGAAGCTGTCCACTGGGTGTGCTGGCTCTGGGGCAAAGTCAGCCTCTGCCTGTGTTCTACCCGGGGCCACCAGGCATAAGCTACAGAGTAATCTGCCGATGGCTGCTTCTTGTGCTGGGCTTGGAGGTGCCAAGGAAAAGCCAGGCTGTGAACCATGGCTGGCTGCTTCTAGTGCTGGGCTTGGGGCCATTTAGTGAGAGGTATGGGGCTCACTGAGACCAGATGCTGCTTTTTTTTTTTTTTTTTTTTAAGAAAATCAGTCTTAATGTGGCTTCTTCTTTGAGTCCATAGTTGTAGGACTTCCATTCAGCTTGATTTCAGGCGGTTTTGAATGATGGTCGTTCTGTAGTTTAGTTGTAATATCGATGTGGTTGTGGGAGGAGGTGATACTGCATTTACCTCCACCGCCATCGTGACCAGAGTCTGCATTTCTTGTCTCATGGTCCCTTCCTGTATCTTCAAAGCCACCAGTATAACATCATCAAACCTCTCTGACTTTCCTGCCTCCCTCTTCTACTTTTAAGGATGCTTGTGACTACATTGGGCCCACCCTGATTATCCAGGGAAGTTTCCCCAACTCAAGATTCTTAGTCACATCTGCAAAGTCCTTCTGGCGTGTCAGGTGACATAGTCACATGTTCTGAGGATTAGGATGTGCCTCTTTGGGAGGCCATCCTTCTGCCTACTGTGAGCTCTTTGAAAGAGCTCACATGTGGGTGAGGTTATGTATTTGTAGCAGAAACTGCTGCTCCAAATAAGTCAGGTGAAGAGGGCTGCCCACTGCTGAGTAGCCAATTCCTGATTTTGGATTGTGTGTGTGTTTATCAAATAACCTTCTTGTTCACATAGAGCCTACGTCACAGATTAACTCATTAGTGTAAGTACATTTTACACCTTGCCCATACTCATCTTCTTTCTTTACTGGACACACACTCATTGTCCTCACATTTAGGTGTTGTGACCATGCAACAGAGCTCTGGCTGTAGGTGTAAGCAGAAGTGATGGGCACCACTGCAGTCCTGGCCCACACAAACCCACTTACAGGCCTGACTACAAGGCCCCTCCTACAGGCCCCTCACTTCCCCACCCATGTGCTCAGTGGGAAGAACTCCAGCACCCAGAAGAAAGTAGAGCCACAGGAGGAAAGTGAGTCAGGGCCCCAGAATGACAGTGGGAACAGTCTCCCTGCTAACTCACATTGTATTTTGACATAAATTAAGACATTGAAATTTGAGGGTTGTTTGTTATAATAGTTGGCCTACAATGATAATATACAACTATGGAAATGTACTTTAAAAGAATTTTTAAAAATGTATCTCTTAAGTTTTATATGGTATTCAACCGTATCAGTCGATATAAAATGTACTTACACTAATGAGTTAATCTGTGACGTAGGCTCTATGTGAACAAGAAGGTTATTTGATAAACACACACACAATCCAAAATCAGGAATTGGCTACTCAGCAGTGGGCAGCCCTCTTCACCTGACTTATTTCTATGTTTTGTATTAGCTATTTGCACAATATCGAGGAATCCTGATGAACAGAAATAAGTAACTGCAAATGGTAACATGTATATTTGAACCTACTGTAAATCTCCAGCAACTCAATAAACGGAAATCTCCAGAAAATCTTCACTCCGAGGTCAACAAAGAAACTAGTTAACTAGGCGATGCAAGTTAATGTTTTAAAGAGCTTCCGCACAGATTTATTTATACATTATTTACTTTCAAAGGATCAAAGGCAATTTACCCCAAAACTTGCAGGACAAATGAAACCAGAACCAGGCAAACAAGAACAACAAAATATGAACTCAGTGGTCAAGCAACCGGAATGAAGAATTTCAGGGCCGAGGAAGCAAGGGAATGTGTGCGTGTGGGGGGGGGGGGGGGGGGGCGTGTGTGTGTCAGCACACATGATGCGGGGCAAGCAAAGGGGTGCTATTTTCCAAAACGGTCCTTTCCAGGCAAATGCCTGAAGGGTCCCACACCTAGATGACAGCATGCCTGGCTAGGGTAAGAGCTGAGGGTTCCTGCAATCGATGATCAGTGCACAGAGCCTGGGACCGCAGCTGTGGTACATCAGCCATCGAGAGACTGGGAGACCCTGGAACCCCAGAGCAGTTACTTTCAGGAGTGACCAGTGTCTCACCTGTGATATGTTATAGGAGATTGGGTCTGTGGCCTCATCAGGATTGGGTGGAAGCTGAGTCCTGAGGAGCCCCTGTTCCCTCTGGTATCAAAAGAGGTGGAAGTTTCTGGAAGCCAGTCAACAAGCAGGCAGGGCACGTCTGAGAAGGGGGCCCGCCGCGGAGCCCAGGGCTGCAGTACAAGGCAGCTTCTCCCGGCCTGGCCTGGGCAGTCCACGCCAGGAAGGACCCGCTGGGGGAGGAAGGACACCCTCGCTGGCTAAGCACACATCCCATGCCAAGCTCTGTGCTCTGCCCTTTACATCTAGTTCAGCTGAACCTTGTGTGGTAGGTACATTTAATACGCAGTTTGGAAATGGGGGGATTGAGTCTTAGCCGTATTGGAAAGTCGGCCCCAAGAGCTGCCGGCCATGGCCGTTCACAGCAGAGCTGCCATTCTAGTGTGGCACTGCCTGGGCCACATTCCCTGTGCTCAGACACCTGCTGAGAGCGCTCCAGCTGCACCCTTCGGGCTGTTCACACCGTGACTGCCGGTCTTTTTCCTCTTGACTCGGCTCTGACTGAAATAGACCAGAGGAGCGAGGTATCGTTGCCCCTGGTGCCACAGCTAGAGCTATAAATGTTCCGGGGGGCGAAACGGAGCTGCAAAGCCAGGGTACACGGCGTGCACTGGTGGCGCTCACCGCAGGCACCGAGGCGGCGGGCACAATGTGCTCCCATCTTCACCGCCTTTGGGCCTCGGATTTCACGCCGGTGACAGACCTTCCTGGAACAGCTGGAGGGCCCTCGGAACATTCCGAACCACTCACTGTTTACACACAGCGGCTGCTCCAAGCTTCCCGGGGTTAACCACTGTGGAAATCCCGTGGTAGAAGTGGGGAGACCGAGGCACCTAGAGGTTTATGGTTAAACCAGGGCTCAGAAACTAGAGAGAGCTGATAAATGGATGGCCCTGGTCACAGTAGTTGTGGTAAAGTTGAACTTCACCTCTGCATGGGCCCTGCCATCCGTGGACCGGGGGGCAGCCGGTGGAGGGCAGCGCTCGGAGTTCTGCCGTCAGAGGGGTGACTGGTGGTACAAAGTGCTCTCATCCACATCCCGCGGCTCTCCTGCCAGAACAGACACCTCATAGGCTCACCCGGCCTCCTGCACAGAACGGGGCTTCCTTCCCCGGGAGACCAGACGCTGGTGTACAAAAGTCCCCCCAAATCAGCCTTGTAAGTTTTGGCTGCTGTGTGCTTGTTTTGTGACACTGTGTGATTGTAGGGGACCTTTTCTTTCTAAGTGACACTGATAGTTACCTGAGTCCCAGTAGCACAACCAGGGTTCCACGGATTAAAAAACAAACAAACCCATTCTGTGCTTTCCTTTAATCAAGTCGTCACCAGACCCTTCCCTCGCCTCTTCCCTGTGAAGCCGTGAGGGTTTTCGGAATAATACTGACGTGCATAGACTTGAGTGGGAAATGGCTTGGGGGCATTTTATGAGCCTGAAGATTAGTAAGAATGGGGATTTTTCTACAAAACACTCATTTTGGGATTTTATTCTTTTTAAAATTTTTTGAAGATGAAATAGCATTTATACACAATTGCCTTTTCCCAGGTATTTATTTTTTTTACTGTCAGATGTTTTATTTAGAACTTCCACAAACTCCTTAGAGAAGGAGGTGGGCTGCTCGAAGAAGAAAAGATGGGGGGGGGGGGGACCAGCACAGGGCCTGGCTGCAGTGAGCCCAGAAAATGTGTTTATTGAGCTTAATAAATAAAAGTATTATCCGGCAGTGGATTTAACTGATCCTTGCTCATCCCATCCCTCCTTGTTATCTGCAAAACAGAATCCTGAAAGTTTATATACTTCACCCACACCCCACCCGTTGAGGCCTCAGGGCCATGTTTACGGACTGGGGCTACCCAGGACTCAGGCCAGAGCGGTGGCCGATGTGAGCCAGATGCTCACGGCAGCCACCAGCCCTTCCCCACCTGGCTGGTGCTGGTCTATCCAGGCCCTGCCTGTGGCTCCCCGAGGGCTCCTGGGGTGCCCGCCAGTGCCACCAGCTGAAGGAGGGGCCGTCAGGACCGATGTATCCAGTGTACATCAGTGTGGTGAGGCCGCCTCCAGCTTGGGAGCTGAGCAAGTGCAGGGTCCCAGCCAGTCTTCCAGCCTTCTTAAGCGTAGTCCCCAGCGGTACTTGTACACCACGCAAGGTGTTGAACCTTGACTTAAGAACAAATTGTGAGAATAATAAAAATATTGTATATCCATTTTCAAAGGCTACATCCCCTTCATCTCAGACTCTGGTAGCATCCCCTAGGGGTATGAGACCCCCACTGCCCTTGAAGGGGAGAGGGACGGTCCCATCTCTTTTGGGTGGGGCCACACAATACACTCTGCCTTCAGCTCCACACCTAGTCCTAAGAGTCATGGGGCAAGGGCAGCAGAATCAGTAGAGACATTTGGCCCCCCAAATCCAGGGGCCTCTACTTCTGGCCACTGTCCACTGGAAAATGTGGGCAAAGGAACAGAGTGAGAACTGGTGAAAAATACCAATCCTCAGTTAGATCCATGGACTCTTTTTCTACCGAAAAACTCCAACCATGAAGGAGCAAGCTACAGTTTGCTGAGGAGGAGAGCCTCAAAATCCTCACACTGCCAAAGTGTGCTAAGGGTTTCGAGAGTTAACCTAACGTACTGAGGTACAGTGGCCCATGACAGTCCTTTGGAGGAGGGTGATTAGGACAGCACTGATACATGAGAGACAGCCAAGAGAAACGGTGACATTCGTCTTGAAAAGCATGCGGTGGCCAGTTTTCAAATCTCTGGATGGCCCTGGTGGGCAAGAGGAATGGGCGTGTTCAGAGAGGCCCTGTAAGTGAAGACCATGAAGAAGACCACATGGAGGTAGACGGCAGCAAAGTGAGGAAGAGCCAATAGTCAAGAGCCATCCAGAAATAGGACAGGCTGGCCTGTAAGGTGGTGAGTTCCCCATCCCTAGAAGTATTCAAATATCCATTCATTCATTTACTCTGTTAACATATGTATATATTGAGGTCCAGCAATGATTTGAGTGCCAGGCAGGCAAGGTTCCTGCTTACATTTCAGTGAGGAAGGCAAAACCACACACACACACTTAAAAAAACCCATAAAATATGTATTAGTAGACAGAGTAATGCAAAAATAAATAAACAAGGTTATGAGAGAGTGCAGGCCAGGTGTCTTTTTGGGATTGGGTAGTAAAAGTGAATATCAACCAGAAGCAGAATAGCCTCTAAGCAAGGAAGCTATTAAGGGAGCATCAGGTAGGGACCTTTGAAATCCCTTCCACTCTGAGTCTATGATCTCACATACTACTACTAGTCAGTTCATTCACTGATGACTAGCGGGTGACTCCTTCCCAGATGGTGAGTATGGCTGGAGACACCCTGAACCAAGCCCCGGGGGGTGCATGGCTGGGGAAGGGGCAGTGGGATGGTGGCTTCCCATCTCCCACCTGCCACCTCCTTGTGTTCTGCCTTATTCCCAAGCTCGATTGCACAACTGCTGGCCCCGATGGAGCGCCCAGCACAACGTGGAGCTTGTAAATCTTCTCTCACATCATGAAATGCCAGCAATTTCACAGCCAGGGATTCCTGTTCTCATAAAGTCCCCACGCCAGCAGCCTTGCATCTAAAAGTGTCCTCTGACTGATGGATTGATGTCAGAGCTGCTGCTCCGGAGCCAAGCACGGGGCCCAGCAGCCTCCGCCACCTGCTCGGCTCCTCCAGAGCCCGCAGAAGTGAAGGTAGTGACTGCCAGGCCTGGTTGCTGGGCCTCCGCCCGCCGTGTGGCTGTCCGACACGTCTCCCGTCGGAATAGAGGGACAGAAATGGCAGCCCCGCACTGAGAACTGAGGTCATATTTGTGTCCAAGACTATTTGAGGGGAAAATACACTTCTAAGCAATAGGCACCGTTGTAATTGATGTGAGGAAATGTCCACTTATATTTACATTTGCCAGTGACGCTCAACTCTGGCTCCCGTTAGAATGACCTGTGGGGTGTTTAAAAGATAGACTTACAGAGAGACATAGTTCCCACCCATGGAGAGTCAGACCCAGCAGAATTTAGAATCTAAAAAGGGGCCTCTGCATCTGTATGTTCCACAGGTAAACATTCACCACCTAATTCATAGGAAACGATCAAGAAGGACACTGTGGCAGCTTCTACACTGGTCCCAGCGATTCCCACCTCCTGGTATTCATACCTTTGTGTGATCCCGTCCCCTTGAGAGTAGGCTGACCCTCAGGACCCACCTCTGTGGCTAGAACAGGGCACAAAATGAGGGAATGTCACTTCCAAGATTTGGTTACAAAAATACCGTGCCTTCTGTTTGAGCATCCTCTCCCCTCTTGCTCCCAGGGACACTAGCTACCATGTTGCAAATTGTCCCATGGAGAGACCCATGTGATAATAAATGGATGTCTCCGATCAACAGCCAGCAGGTACCTGAGGCCTGCCAGAGGCTGCAGGAATGAGCCTGAAGGCATTGTCTCAGTCCAGCCCTCAGATGACTGCCGTCCCTGACACCTTGGTCACAGCCTTGTGAGCGGTCCTGAGACAAAGCACCCAGGAAAGTGCTCCCAGATTCCTGATCCACAGGGACTTTGAGATAATAAGTGCGTGTTGTTTCTAGGCTGTTATGTTTTGGAGATAAGTTGTTAGGCAGCAATAGATAACCAATACGGACATAGGTAACAAGACGTTAATGGTGGTTTATGTCTGGGTCATGGGATTATGAGTAAGCTGTGTTTTCTTCCTTTTGCTCCCCTATATTTTCTAATTGTTTGATATTTCTGTGGATTACATTCAAAATAGAAAAACAAATATTCGTCATTTCCAAATTATGTTCAAAACAACTTCTAGAGGAAAACAAAGGAGAAAATATTTATGACCTTATGTTAGTCAGAGCATTCTTAGACAACTCATCATAAAGTATGATTCAAGAAAGATTAATTAGACATCGTTAAAATGAAATACTTTTGCTCTTCAACAAACACTAAGTGTTGCTGAGAATGTGAAAAAAAAAAAAAAAAAAAAACACGTAACCTTCATTCACTGCTGATGCAAATGTAAAATGGTGTAACCATTTTAGAAAACAGTTTGGTGATTTATTTAAAAATTAAATATAAATTTACTGTATGACCCACTCCTAGAGAAATGAGAATATGTCCACCCAAAGATCTGTAGGCAAATATTTATAGCAGTATTGTTCTTAATAGGCAAAAACTGGAAATAATCCAAATTTCCACGGGCAGATGAGTGGATAAACAAAATGTGGTATATCCATACAATGAGATACAACTCAGCTGTAAAAGGAACAAAGTCTGATTCATGCTACAATATCACTGGACCACGAAACCAGTGTGATAGTTGAAAGAAGCCACACAGAAAAGAATACATTATATATGATTCTGCTTATACACAATGTCCAGGAAAGGCAGATCTATGGAGACAGAAAGTAGATCAGCTGCTGTCTGGGACTGGACTGAGAGTGAATTTTACAGCAAATAAAGAGGAGGAAATGTTTTGGGGTGACAAACATGTTCTAAAACTGGGAGTGGGGACGGTTGCATGACTATATAAACATATTAAAATCACTGAATTATATACTTACAATGGGTAAATTTTATGTTATGTAAATTATACCTCAATAAAGCTGTAAAAATATATATATTCATAAACCTTAAACCCAGTAATTTCATGCCAAGGACATAATCACAAATTTACAGACTTATGTCAAGTATGCTCATAATGGGGTGAGTGTGTGTTTTTAAGATAATGAATAAGTAGAAACAACCTGAACACTTAGTAATAGGTAACAAATGATTATGACGTAGTGATCTACTTGACAGAATAGTATGCAGCCATTAAAAATGGTATTTATAAAGAATTTTTAGTGACCTGGGGAAATGCTTAGGATAGAATACTAAAATGCTATTCTTATGACCAGATTTCCCTAAGAGTTAAAAGAGTCTATATATAAATATGCATTTTTAAACCTAGTTAAATTAGTGAATGTATATGTGTGTGTATATATATTGCATAACCAGATGCATATGTGAGTATAGGTATTTTTTCCTTCTGGACATTTATAAATAGTGAACTGCTGGTGGCTACATAAATAATTTCTGTTTTTTTCTTTGTCCTTCATTATCTCTTTTCTAATTTTCCCCCCAAAAGCATATTCATTTTAAAATCTGAGGGGAAAAATCGTTTAAAGAAAGGAAAGCAATGCTGGGTCCCTCCCATCCTGGCCAGAGGAGAGCCTGTGGTTCCTTCAGTGGGGGTGCTCCCTGGCCTCAACAGACCCACCTAGGGGGGGCTATCAGCAGTTGCAGATATAAATGGCAGTGTGCACACCTGGAAACAGCTGTCTGGGTCCCATTCATCCCAGCTTGGACTCATCAGTCTGTCAGAGATATAGGACCTGGGTGTGGCCTAATGCAAGGCCACGCCCCTCCTCATTAGCCAAAAGGAGGGGTTCCTACCATGGAATGGCCCCCAGTGCTGGTTTCTTTGTCATTGCAGGGTGACAGAGAGGAGAGGAAGCCATGGCCTACGAAACAGCTGCATGGGACTTGATGGAAACAGCTGGACACCCAAGTCTACAAGCTGTGGCACCATAGAGAATGCCTAAACTTGGGGGACAGAGAGACCAGAGTTTGAGTCCTGGTTTGGCTATAAAAGCCATGCTCTGGGGCAAGTTACTGATTTTCATAGAATCTCAGTTTCTCATCTGTAAAGTGGGGACGATTAGATTTCTTCCTTCCAAAGTAGAAATCTGTACCATTGGTTAATAAAATTTAAGGAATAAAGGGGTTATTGGTTTCCCAGGGTTGCTGTAACAAGTTATCACAACCTGTGGGACTGAAAACAACAGAAGTCTATTCTCTCAAGTTCTGGAGGCCAGAAGTCTCCAGGTGTTGGCAGGGTCATGCTCTGTCCACAGGCTCGAGGGAAGACCTTGTCTGTCTTGTCCATGGCAGAATCCCCAGTGACTACAGCAACACCGATACATGCTAGATGCTCAACAGAATTTGTGCAAAGAGCAAACTGGTGAATAATTCAAAGGAGAGTGCATTCTTGTTTTATGATAACCTTTTTCCCTTAAAAAAAAATGACATTCAGTCCTGGCCGGTTTGGCTCAGCGGTTGGAGTGTTGGCCTGCAGACCAGAGAGTCCTGGATTCCGTTCCCGCTAGGGGCACATACCAAAAAAAAAAAAAAAAAGTGACATTCATTTCATAAAATATCAAAAACACACAAAAGCAAAAAGATCAAAATGTATCAGAATCACAACTTTTACAGATAAACCACTGCTAATATTTTTGTATATAGCTACCCAATATATATATAGTAATCTTTTAAAAACATCATACTATAAGCACACTTTTTAAACTACTCTTTACATTTGACATTTCATGAATTTAGCAGTTCTCCCGTATCCTCAGGGGATATGTTCCAAGCCCTCCAGTGTATGCCAGAAGCTACAGGTAGTGCCGAACCCTATAGACACTGTTTTTTCCTACACGTACGTACCTATGATAAAGTTTAATATATTAGGCAAGGTAAGAGATTAATAACAATAGCTAATAATAAAACACAACAATTATAACAATATGCTGTAACAAAAGTTATGTGAATGTGGTCTCTCTCAAAATACCTTATTGTACTGTACTCACCCTTCTTGTGATGATGCGAGGTGATGCAACGTGACATGAAAAAGCAAAAAATAAAAAGCCTTCCTTGGTGGGAGAAAGAGATGAGAACCAAGTTGGTGTCCTGAACAAAGGCCACCACACCACTTTCTCCCCTCCTCCTTCCTCCCTCCTCCCTCTCCCAGACACATCCTCCGGCTGGGGGCTGGGCCGGGGGACATGACAGTGGTCACTTGTAGGTATAGGGATTGATCTCAGAAACAGAGGGAAACCGGGCGTCTGCTTTCAGCATAGCCAGGGCATTAGGTGATGCTCCTGCCTCTGACGGGACATGGGATTGCTTGAACTGCTACGGAGCCAAAGGAGACTCAGGGTCAGGGTGCGGAGAGGGTGCCGTGGATGAGGAAAGGGATTCTATGGAAAGTAACCTCACGGGGTGATCTGATCATAAATTCCTAACTAGGCAGGTCATGATGAGTAGTCAGCCCCAGGCCTACAACTTCGTTAGTAAAGGCTTCTCTTTGCCTTAAACAAGCCCTGTCCATTGTGTCTGTGTGTCTAGGTTAACATACCTTTGAAATGACCCCTTTCAGACCCCTCCTTCCGAGATGTAACCACCCTCCAGAAAGCAAGTGATCTTAATTATCCTGGAATCCAACCCCTGCCCTGCTTTCTCAAACCTTTGTGTAAATTTCCTCAGGTCCCCGTATTAATTTCTAATGCATAAAACAAGCTAAACACTGTTATTCTCCAAAGCATTTGAAATCCTGCTCCTCAACAGACCATCAGCTGGACTCAAATAAACTCTTACAAAAACCCTCTACAGCTTTGCATGTTTCTTACATCGGCAGTGCAGGCAAGTGACCCAGTAACAACCGGCAAGGAGGCCCTGTCAGCGTGGACACCCCCACCCCCACCCCAGCTATCGGGCACTAAACGTCCTCTCAGGCCCGAGAGAAAGGCTCGAGCAGCCCCTGCACTGAGATTCATGACCCTCATTCAGCGAGATGGGTCTTAAAATAACACTCGTTTCCGGCCGTGGAAACGTGGTGATGTATTTTTTTTAGCCCAACTGAGTTAATAGATCAAAATTTCTACCTGCTACAGCCATAAATTATTTTGTACCACACTGGCACTGATCTATTTAAATTTGAAAAATCTACACTTTTGTGCATTAATACAGACACCCCTCAACTTCCCTTTCATGTGCCATGTTCAAACTTTCGTCAGCCAGCGGAGGGGTCGTTTCTAGAAGCCACGTGGGCATGGCCGGTCAGATGGACGAAGAGCACCCTTCTGGAGCGAGGCTGCTCTGCTGTGTGTCCTCCAGCAAACGTCTTAGCCTCCATGGGCCTGCACCTCTGTCTGTAGGGCAGGACAGTATCCACCCGAGCAGAGCTGTGGGGAGGAAGGATCCCGGCCCACAGTGCGTGTTCACAGTGTTGGCCATTGTTGTTATTCTTTGTGCACTGTTTGGAGATGGCATTTGGTCCTTACTACTTTATAAAAATAGAAAATAGATATGTTGCCCGGCCGGTGTGGCTCAGTGGTTGAGCGTTGACCCATGCACCAAGAGGTCGCCGGTTTGATTCCCGGTCAGGACACATGCCCAGGTTGTGGGCCTAATCCCCAGTGGGGGGCATGCAGGAGGCCGCCAATCAATGTTCTCACTCATCAATGCTTCTCTCTCTCTCTCCCTCTCCCTTCCATTCTCTCTAAAAATCAATAAAGAAAATAATTTTTTAAAAAAAGAAATGTAGATATGATCATTGAACTGTGACAAAGATGGGCAATCATGCAGGGAATCATCTCAAAAGAACACCCTTTGAATCAGTCACATGGAGGTTCAATTGTTTAATAAAGGAACAGAACTGAGGAAAAACAAATCCTAGAGGTGCACTGTGACAGGCTCTGTTAGTGCCCCACCATACCCTCAGCGGTGACATCAGCCTGCACTGCAGCCTGGCTTCAAGGCCAGCCCCTGCCCCTCCCCCCTTCCCCAGGCTTCCTCTGGCCACAGGAGCCTGTTCAGCCTGTCCTGCTGGGGCAGACAGGAAGCTGGGACGCCCAGCCCTCAGGAGCAGCCGCAGCCAGCACGGGTGGGAGGCGGTGGATAGATGCCCCAGCTCCCTGCGCCTCAGGGGAGACCCGTTCTGCACCACTCCCCAGAGCCCCCAGTGCAGTCCAGCACCAACTGACTCCAGTGGTAACTTGCTGGATAAATCTCCCATTTCATCTTTCTTCCCTTCCCTGTCTCACTTCCCTCTTTCCCCATCAGCCTTTCCTGGGGTCACCTTGCAAATGAATTACCTGCATTTAACTTTTTAGTATCAGGTGTTCATTTGGGGGAAACTCAAACCAAGACACGTTATTTTATTTATTTATTTTTTATGCTCACCTGAGGGCATTTTTCCATTTTTTGTTCAGAGAGAGTGGGAGGGAGAGAGAGGAAGAGAGAGAGAGAGAAACATCGACGTAAAAGGGACACATTGAATGGCTGCCACCCGCATGACCAAATAGGTCTGGACACAAACTGCAACCGTGGTACGTGCCTTTAGCGGGAACCGAACCCAGGTTTCTCTGGACCGCAGGCCGATGCTCTAACCGCTGAGCCAAACTGGCCAGGGCCCAAGACACATTATTAAAGATTGTGTCTAAAAGGTTAGGCACATACACACACCACAGGGGACACTCATAGCCAGTGACACAAGAGAGCACCACTCTCTTCCTCCACCAGCCCCCCCCCACACACACACACACACAGGTGAGGCAAACCTGTCAGGTTTAAAGTCTCAGGGGCCTGGGAATCAGGCATTAAAGGCCATCAGGAGAAGATCCAAAAGGGCAGCTGGAGCACAGGTGGGACAGGACGCACGTGCGTGCAGAGACTGTGCACAGGCCAGGATGCCATTGTGAGCTTAGGTCAAAGTGGCTCTCTGCGACTTACCTGGAGCCCAGAGTCTCTGTGCCATCTAGCATGCCCTCACACAAGTCAGTGTGCCTTCACCACCTGTGCGATGCCCCTGAGGTGCACCTGTGAGCAGTGCGCCACCTGAATCCCTGACCAGGCGCTGCGAGGCATCGCTCATTCAAGGTCTGTGAGCTGCAGCCCCAGTGGCAGACCCCACCTGGAGGTGGGCTCTGGCTCCTCAGACCTCGGCCCTGCTCAGGGTAAACCCAGGGGTGGAGCAGAGACTTCCAGCGACCTGAGTAGGAAGGGTCTGGGGAGGCAGAATCCAACCCAGGCCTCAGCCGGCAGGTAGTCCTCTGGGCTCAGAGCTGCCAATTAAAGACCTTGAAGATGAAAGAGGAAGGCTTTGTAAGCAGCCGGGCAAGATGAAAGCCGAGTCCCTGGTGCTCCTCATTATGCTCAATCAAGAGCTTGTAATTGCAGAAACCCAGAGAGATTCCCACAGAGGCGGCCACCTGGCCTTGTCTTTCACTCCTGACCGTCTCTGACAGATCACATGTTCTCATCTCCTCCCTCCTCCCCTCCAGCAGGCATCTGGGGAACATGTTCTCTGCACCCCTCTCCCCAGTCCCAGTGCCCCATCTTCTGGCAGCAGGCCCCACCCACTCCTGGACCAGATCCTGCATACCTGCCCCCTCCCCCACCCAGGAGCCATGGGACGGATCAGTACGGGCCTTCAGCTGTGTGTACCCAGAGGACCATGAGAAGTGAGGGTGCCCATGGAGGGGCTGACAGGCTCCAGCCCCCTGCTTCACGCTACTGTGTCTGTGCTCCGCAGCCCAGCGCGCCAGCTGCCCGGAAGGCGAGGAAATACCCATCCCACACACCACTTCACCGAGTCCCTTCTTTTCCATCTCCCCCTATAAGAACGTGAGCTCCACGGGGAAGAGCTTACATTAATATTTTCTTGCAGCTACAACAAATTCCCACAAACTTGGTGGCTTAAAACAACACAGCATTATTATCCTACAGGTCTGAAGGTCAGAAGTTTCACTGGGCTCAAGTCAAGGGCGGGGCTGCATTCCTCCGGGAGGCTCCAGGGGAGATCCCATTTCCTCGTGTTTTCCAGCTTCCAGGGCGACCACACTCCCAAATCCCCCAGCCAGCAGGCACATCCCCCGACCTCTGCTTCCTCACCAGGGGTCCCCTCTGTCGGCCTCTCCGCCTCCGTCTTCTGAGCAGCACCCTCCTGAGTCCCTGAGCCACCAGCTAATCTAAAATAATCTCCCTACCCTCTGGTCAGTTGATCAGCGATCTTAATTGCCCCTTGCCATGTAACAAAACATGTGTGCTGGTTCCCCAGATGAGGACATGGTCGTCTTTGGTGGCGGTGGCGGAGTCCATCAGTCTACCTGTCGTACCTCGTTCACTGCTGCATTCCCAGGCTCTGGCACATAGTAGGCCTTCAATAAACACCTATCGAAGAACTAAGGCAATGAATACATGAATGAATCATTAAGGATACTATTTAATATTCTAGTAAACAGTAATCGTGTTTACGAAGTGCCAGGCACTGTTCAGAGTGCTTTATGTATGTTATTAACTCATTTAATCCTCATCAGTCCTATGAATTTAATTTTGTAATTATCCACACTCTACAGGTGAAGAAATTAAGGCACAGGGGAGTTCCTGCCCAGGCCACACAGCTAGTGAGTGGCGAAGCGGGGATCTGATCTCGGGTTTGTGAGCACTCACTGGGCTGCCCGCTCCGTGTGGGTACGTTTCATTTCTGATCTCATCCTCCTGAGAGGCGGGAGGAAGGTGGTCAGGATGTGAACGCTGATGTCCGGCTCCGAATTAGGTCATGCCTTAGCCGAGGGATTCCGAGGGATTCCGAGGGATTCCGACGCTCCACGGTTGGGGCAACGGAGTGCGTATTGCTTCTTGAATCTCCGTCGACACCAATCAGACCAGGACCCAGTGCCCGCAAGGAGACCATGGGTACTCATGTTCCCGCCATGAGGCAGGCTCCTGCCTTGGACCCTGCTCTCTGGTTCTGCTCCTTCTCTGCATAACCAGTGCCTAGGCCCCTGGCAGGCCAGTAGCAAACCAGCCGGGCTGGGCAGCTAACCCTTCTGAAAGCCTGTCCGCTTCAGACCTCAGGCAGAGCTGAGGTTGCATTGCCCGTTTCCTCGGTGACAGCTCTGGGGACCCTCTAGCTGGGTCCCCTCTGTGTTTTGCATGTGCTAGAGCTGCTTGCTCTCTGCATGCTGGTCCCTGTCACTGCTCCCTATGACAGGCTGTCCTTCCGAGCACCCTCCTCAGCAGCTTGATTTCTCCTGCCAGCCGGCCCTTCAGGGCGCACAGGCCTGCAGGAAGCTCCGAGCATGAGCCTCAGGGAAAGTGCTGCTCCGGCAGGCA
This sequence comes from Molossus molossus, assembly GCF_014108415.1. NCBI lineage: Eukaryota > Metazoa > Chordata > Mammalia > Chiroptera > Molossidae > Molossus > Molossus molossus. The sequence goes on along the minus strand of NW_023425348.1, from coordinate 55,162,913 downwards.
GGTGGCGCTGTCCCCTCTCATTCGCATCTTACCCTATGGGATCAAAGCCAGAAGACTGAAACCTGCCTCGCCTGCCAGCACAGCGGGGCATCACACTTTCTTTTCCTGCCAGCACATTTTTCTAGGTCAATGTCAGGTCAGGGAAATCCAATACCACATGTTCCCACTTTTTATTTGAAAACAGAGAAGTTGCTTTCCAAAATAAATAGTGTTTACAAGTAAAGCCTGGAGAAGCCTCCAGCAGAAATGCACTCAGGACCCAAGCAGGACAGCCGCCTCCCGGCTTGGTTGCTGTAAACCCAGCACCAGCCCCAGCTCCAGCCCCAGATTGGTAGGCTGGGTTGGGAGAACACGTGTATATACATATGTGTTTTGATGTGTGCCTGTGCGTGTGCATGCATATTTCTTTAAGGATCTCTAGGTATGTTAGCATGTAGGTGTACATTGGGAGGGTTATATGTGTACTGGTGTGTATATGTGTGTATACAGGCATGAGCCATTGGCGGGGGTGTGGGTGGGGGTTCTGCCTGATGACTTTGCACACCCAGTCCTCTAGGTAGGCCCTTCCCCCTCTCCTCACTGACACTCCAGTCTTAGCCCTTGTCCTGAATCAGGCGCTAGGTTTCAGGTTTTGACATGTTGTAAATGCATCTCCTCCATCCTGTTTCCGCTCGGTGCCCACCCGCTGCCCGGTCCCATTAGACGTGGACTTGTTGACCAACTGAGGGTCATTTCTGGTTACCATGTTGGGGTCCAGCAGTTTGAGCTCACATCTTCCTAAGGCTACCTTGACTTCAGGATCTCAGCTCAGGGCCCCACATGCCTGGGAACCACCGGCTTCATCACACTCAAGCAGCTCAACCTGACTTCTGAGAGCTGCGTGATTTTCTCTGCAAACCCTCAGGTTTCTCCAGGAAAACCTCAGCGGGGCTGCCTCTCACTGTGCGTTAGCTCAGGGCCCTCCCTCCGGCACCCCCTCGGAGCCTGCCTTCGCTCTGCCCCTCCCCTGCCCCAGCACCGGCCACACTGCCACTTCTCGGTCACAGGCTCTGCCAGCCCACACCCTGTGCTGCCTTCCAGATGGCTCTATTCTCCCCTCCCCCCACGAGGCCTTCTCAGATAAACCTCCCACCCCACAGAGCGCCTTATCCGTTGGGCCCTGTATCACTGGATGACACACTGCCCTGCGCATTACCTAAGAATTATTTTCAGGTTGCTTCATGACACTTATCTCCCCTCCCACCTAGATCGCAATCTCCTTCTAGGTACGAGTCAAGCCCTGTGCTCGCTTTGAATGAGCCGTGGAACCCGACACAGGTTGGACAGAGTGTAAACCAGAGATAAGGGCTTGTGGGTGAGTGGATGCAAGAAGACGAAGTCAGGATGGGGTGGTCAGGCCATAACACTGCATGCCAAGCACTGTGTTCAGTGACTCATTTAATCCTCCCAATAACTGTGGGAGCTGAGTAATATTAGCCTCATTTCATAGATGAGAAAAATGGAAGCAGAGAGAGGCGCAGTGACTTCTCCCAGGCCACAAAACTAGCAAATGGCAAGGTCAGGGTTTAATCCTCGGTCGGTCAACTGTACTTCTTTATTGCTTTGCAACGACCATATCAGTGGAAGGCAGTGTGTTTGAGAGTCAAGAACTTTCTGAAATTCGAAAGCACACCCTATCCAGAGAAGTTCAAGTCAGCATTAGATCAATGCTGTCCAATAGAACTTTCTGCAACGATGGAAATGTTCATTCCTGTGCTGTCCAATAGAGTAGCCACTAGCCACATGTGGCCATTGTATATGGTAGCCACCTGAAACGTGGCTAGTAAAACTAATGACCTGGATTTTAAATAATTTAAATTTAAATAGCCACCTGTGGCTAATGGCTACCATACTGGATAGTATAGCCCTAGATGACTCCTTCCCAACCATGTTCGTACTGAGAAAATTCAGAAAATAATAATCATACAATGAATGAACCTGTTTGTTCATCGGGGCAACTGGCTCAAGAGTCCTGCCCTCCTGGCCCACTCAGCCACCCGGGGATCAATGTTATAATAAACTTGGAATACATTGCAGGCACACCAGCTCCAGTGATGGCCAAGTTCCCTGCCAGCTCTAGCCCCTAAGCCCAGGACACTGAAGTCACTGTGATTATACGAAATTCCAGCATAGGAAGTGTGCAGAACCTTGTCAGTCCTTACATGGCAGCCTGTCCCTCCACCCCCCACACAGTCAGGGCCAGACCCCGGACAGGCTGGGGAACAGAGTGACTCAGAGCCCAGCCTCTCTGAGCACAGGGCAGCAGTAATGCACGGAGCCTTCCTGGCCTCCCCTGTCGAGGAGCCTGCAGGCCCCAAACCTGTTGGAAAGCAAGACCCGGGTTAGAGCAACAGAACCCAAGGCCCCCTCTAGTCCTGCCCAGGCACCCAGAGATAGAGGGATCCAGGCTCCCAGCAGGCCATTCCTTTTGGCAGCACTTTGGTGCCACCTCCTGGGCACCTTGCAGAGTGCCAGGGTGCACAAACTTGCCGGAAAGAAGCAAGGATTGGACACTGCTGACTGATGGGGGCTATCAGACCTCCCTCGAGCCACCTGTCCAGGCAGAAGGGGCATGCCTAGCCAGTTGCCCAGGCCCGACTGGGGCTCAGCAGCCAGGTCAGCGTCGTTCCAGAAGGGAAAGGGCACTTTGGAACGGGAGGGGAGTGGGCAAGAACAGCAGCACCAGGAAGTGGGAGGGGAAGCAGCTCAAGCGCTGGGTGAGTCTGGAGGAACATTCCAGAATCCAGGATCTCATCCTCATCTCCATCATTAAACTGCCAGGTGCCGGATATACAGGGAGAAACCAGAAACAGGCTTGGTGGTGGTTATAATGGGGTGACTGTAGGAAGCAGGGTCATGTCTGGGCTGGTCTTTGAGGGGGAGAAAAACTGAACATACATCAAGAGGGGAAAGGAAGGGGTTTCCAGAGGAGGGAGCAGCCTGGGGGGCTAAGGCCTGGAAATGAGAAAGAGGGTCGTCCACTGGCGAAGGGCAGGGGGCGCAGGGTGCCAATCCCCAGGGGAAGGGCAGGGGTGCAGGGTGCCCCTGGGGAAGGGCAGGGGCACAGGGTGCAGGAAAGCAGGGACGTTCGTGGGGATGGTGAGAATGGGCAGCAAAGTCCGCTCACCCAAGGCCTTATTTTCTGCAATTTCTTCCCCATTGGGCAGACCCTCCAGGGGCTTCCAAGTTTGAGTGATTAAAATTTTTTTTTCTTTATTGATTTTAGAGAGATGAAGAGAGAGATAGAAACATTGATGAGAGAGAACATCGTCTGGCTGCCTCCTGCATGCCCCCCACTGGGGATCGGGGCCCACAACCTGGGCTTGTGCCCTGGCCGGGAATCGAACTGGCGCCCTCTTGGTGCATGGGTTGACGCTCAATCGCTGAGCCACACCGCCCAGGCGGGTTTGAGTGATTTTGTCCGTGGCTACCCTTAACAGATCCGAGTGGCCAGCAAAAGCAGCAGATGGGCACGGAGCCTCTGGGCTGCATGGTTCGGTTCTGAGGAGGGAAGGGAGGTGAGGGGAGAGCCCCAGAGGGAGGCAAGCTTCGTGTGCTGGCGACATTGCTCTCTGGGCCTCAGTCTCCTCACTGGTAACTGCGGGGGCTGACTGCTGGTCCCCATCAACTCCTGCTTTACCGGCCTGGGCCCGGAAGCACAGCGAGGGAATGAGGCTGGCGGCCGTCTGTGCCGTGGGAAACCACCCCCTGCCAGGAGGTGTGTGGGTGAGGGCGGTCCGCCAGCCTGCAGTTACAGGCAAAGGGTGAATGGGGCTCCTGGAGCTGTCCCTAGTTCTGTCAGGGGGAGAGCTGAGGGTGTGGGGCCCTCACGGAGGCTTAGACACCTGCTGAGCCGAACACCTACGGGTTTGGTTTTCTTGTCACAGCTCCTCCACGGTACAAAGGGAGGCCTCTGTTGGGTGCTGGGGTGGAGGGTCAGGGTGCGGAGGGAGCCTGCAGCTCTGTTTAGCTCCAAAACTCAGAGGGGCTCGTTTCTTCCCAAAAGATTCCCAAGCCCAGGGGGAGGGAAGAGACCCCTGAATGAGTCGGGATAGTCTTTTTTGGGGGCTGCGAAATCAGCAGTATTTTAGTGCTGAAATCTTCTGACGATCGAGTCAGGCTGGTTTCTGACAAATCTCAGGAAGCTGGGAGGGGAGATAGGGTCGCCAGCCAACAGACCACTCGAAGGTACTTCCTGGGTGTCGGAAACTCGCTCAGGCTGCCCCAGTGGGCTCTTTTCAACCCCCGAGGGAGGCGGGCAGGGCAGGGCAGGGTGGTGAGCTGTGGGGACTTCGTGACAGAAAGGTAGCTCCAGACCTCCTGGGCAGGAGGCATCCTGCAAGTGTGAAATACTTGACGTCAAAGACTTGGTACAGTAAAAAAAGGTATAGCCCTGGCCAATTCGGCGCAGCTGTTACAGCCTCAGCTCAGACAGAGGGGTTGTGGGTTCGATTTCCAGTCAAAGGCACATACCTGGGTTGCAAGTTCCATCCACATGACCCCAGTCTGGGTCATGAGGGAAGCAACCAATCATATGTCTCCCTCACATTGATGTTTCTCTCTCTCCCTCCCTCCCTTCCACTCTATCTAAAACTCAATGGAAATTATCTTCAGGTGACAACACAAAAAAGGTATAAAATATCTTATTACTGATTTTTATTTTAATTAAATGTTGAAATGACAAGATATTGGATAGGCTGGGTTAAACAAAAGATACTAAAAGTAATTTCACCTGGTCCAGCTGGTGTGGCTCAGTGGTTGAGCATCGACCCATGCACCAAGAGGTCATTGGTTCAATTCCCAGTCAGGGCACATGCCCGGTTGTGGGCCAAATCCCCAGTGGGGGGGGGGGGCATGCAGGAGGCGGCCAATCGATGTTCTTTCTCATTGATATTTCTATCTCTCTCTCCCTCTCTCATTAAAAATCAGTTAAGGAAAAAAAATTTTTTTTAAGTAATTCAGCTGTTTCTTATTTCTTTTAGTGTTGCTACTAGAAAATTTAAAATTAATGAGTGGTTCGCAGCTGTGGCTCGTGTGGTATCTGCACGGGACAGCGCTGCACTGTCGGTTCTGACGCTGGCTGGGTCAGGTTCATTACTGTCTCCGATGTCCAGTCCACAGAGTGGGAGAGGATCCGGACAGACGGGGACCTTTGAGGACTTGCCCTGTGCCAGGCACTGGACTAATTCTCTTACATCTTGTCTTACCCTCCCAGCACCTGTGTGCGGCAGGGGGTGGGGTCACTGAGAGAGGTGCAGAGCAGGGGGATCGCTCATGGAGCTGACTGGGGTCAGGTGAGTGGTCGAGTTCTTGATTGGTTCCGAGTTTCTGGACAGGAAGATGCCTCCTCCAGCCCTCTCCCTATGCACTCCCTGGTCCACTGTCTTCGCACTTGGCTTCGGCCATGTCAGCTGTAAAATCTGGCCCATCTCCTTTCAGGCTCTGCCCTCCCCTCCCAGATCCAGACAGGGTCCCACCAGTGAGGGCGCACTTCCCCGGCAGCCACACCCCTGCCCTGGCAGCCTCCGTGGGCTTCAGCCGTGTGGCAGCTCTCGGCGAAGGCGGCTGGGCCTGCTGCCAAGCAGGGGACTGGCCCGGAAGCCAAGCTGCGGTTTCAGAGAGCCCCTTTCCAGCAAATTCGGGATTCCCAGTTCCAGGAGTGCAACCCCTCAGGGACCGACCCTTAGCTCTGGGACCACCCAGGCCCTGCTCAGGAGAGTGACCACGGGAACCACAAGGTGGTGCTGTTTCCACAGCCCTCCACTCTCCAGTGACCTCTCACACCTGCACCTGAGACCTATTCCAGCACCTGGGAAAAGTTTTCCTGGGCCAGCTGTTGAATTTCTTTCAACTTTCAGCTGTTTAAGGCCATTCAGACTCAGGAATTCTGCTATGAAAACAGGTCATCTCTAAGTGCACACTTTAAAATAAGTCAAGCAGGCTACAAACTCAAGTCTGTTCTCTACACGAGTTCCGTACCCTGCGGCCCTCATGCCTAATCCATACAAGAGGAATGCACACACGCTAAGCAAATAGCACGCGGGTCCACATGCGTGTGAACATGGCTGTCAGCGCCAGAAAGATGTTGCAGATTATTTAGCATGAGGTTTTATTTTTCACTTCTTTGTTTTAGTTCCAGGAATTTGTATTCAAAAGAAAAGAGAAGAATGTTTTACATTGCAGCCAAATATGTAAAGTAAGGGGATTTTTATTTTAAATTATGGATGCTTTCATTGCAGCTGTGAGGCTGGAAGTATCAGTGAATCGTTTCTGAGGCAGATGTTGAAAACCATTGGTCTCATCCCACTGTCTTCTTCATAGGAGGGGAAACTGAGGCTCAGAAAGGAAAAATGACTGATTCAAAATCACACAGATACTTTTAAATGCTTTTATTTTCTACCTAAGACCCAAAGGCAGGTGTTTTCACTGAAAAATAAAAACAATTTCTATTTCCTCTGACTTATATCCAGACTCTCTTTGGATTATGGTGACAACCCAGGACAGCATGACAGAAAGGAATGACACTTCCACCAGCCGGTCTTCTCAAGCCCTTTCAGTCTTTGTCATCGTCCTGCACGACCGTCACAATGCCCCCGAGGTTAGGAAGGACAGGTAGGCGACCCGGGCATCTTACTCATGGCACAGAAAGCTGACTTGACTGCCTGTGAACATAGTACCGCGAGTGCTGATAAAAATAAAGTAAAAGACTAGCACCTGGGACAGTGGTCTGGAGTTGAGCTTATTCTAGGCTTGGTGGGAAAACGTTTTACGGGAGGAGGTTGTTCGGTATTGGTTCTCAAGCTGACAAAAAATAAAAGTGAGAACAAGAGACTCTGCTCCTTAAGAACAGGACCCTGCCTTCTCATTTTTCTATTTTCAGGGCCCGGCATATTAGCTGGTATGTTGCAAGTCTGTAAATATTCATTGAACAATTAAATAAATCTGACGTAGGCATGTCAATAGACATATTTGGCTCCCGAGACTAGAAATCTGCACATGCTGATACCATTTCCGTAACTCAGGAGACAGAAGGCCCTGGGAGATGTCTCGAGAGGAGCGCTCACAGCTCGCAGGGATGTGTCGGTTTTCCTCTCCCGTCGCTCTGAACACGGCCTTCTGGGAAAGGGCAGCTGCATACAGGGCTGGGCTCCTGCCACATTTTTAATGGTCAGATCATTTATTTAGCTAATATTTTCTACCTACCTATTAAGGGTTACTGTGCCTTGGGTCCTGAGGGGTATAGGATAGACAAGTCACAGAGCATATTTAGTAATTTAATATTCCAGGACATAGATTTAAAATGAGAACGTTTAAAAGAAGCTGTGTGATCTTGGTCAGTGCTGACTCATGGTGTATGTGGGGACAGGGGAAGAAGTCATTAGCAATTCGGTCCAGCAACAATGGCCTAAATCCTAACCTACCTGAGAACAAACGCCAGTTAAGTGGGGAGGCAGGGCACGAACCTCACCAGATGGATGGGACAAGACAAGCACATAAATTCAACATGAGGTGATCTACAACAAAAAAAATCACTACTGTCAGCCTCCCATTCAGAACCACTCATTGTTTGATATGCTTCCAGTCTCTTACTCATGGTTATATAATCAAACACGTCCTCTTCACACTCACAATACATCTTTCCCCGCTACAAAAAAGGAATCCTGTTGTACATATTGTTCTGCCAACTTTCCATAAGAACACATTGTGAGCAGCTTCATTCATCTGAAGACTTTCCACGTCACTGATCCTTCAGCTACTTCCTGGGTGTTCCCCCGCACCAGGCACCCTGCTGGGTACTGTGTAGGACAGGGTAAAACATGGTCTCTGCGCTCAGGTAGCTTAGACCATATGAAAATGGCATCATTCAGCAAATCATTTTCCCATTGCTAGAGATTTCTATTGTCACATTTTTTTCTTTGTAGGTAATGATAATGATAGCTGAGATTTACTGAGCACCTACTATAGGCCAGGAACTAGGAGTAAAACTTCATACCAATACTTTTATTTCATCTTTGGGAACAACCCACTGTTGAGGGTCTATCGTCAAGGAGGAAGTGGAGGATAAGGGTTTGATAATTTACCTGTGCAGCTGTTCAGTGGCAGGGCCCGGGTTCAAACCCAGGTATTTTGACTTCAGAATCCAGACTCTTCCATCAGTAGGAACAAAGCTACAATGAATATACATATTCATACACCTTTTTTTCTGAAAACTATTTTATTGGAAATTGGAATTCGTGTGTCAAAGGGTATACAAATATTTTTGTCCCATAAAACTAAACTTGAAGACAGAAAATGCAAAGATCTGTTAATAATTGCTGCATGATGGGCAGAGGAACTAAATAGACACCTCTCCAAACAGGACATACAAATGGCTAAGAGACATATGAAGAAATGCTCAACATCACTAATCATCAGAGAGATGCAAATTAAAACAACAATGAGGTATCACCTCACACCTGTCAGAATGGCCGCCATCAACAAATCATCAAAAACAAGTGTTGGCGAGGGTGTGGAGAAAAGGGGACTCTAGTACACTGCTGGTGGGAATGCAGACTGGTGCAGCCACTATGGAAAACAATATGGTGTTACCTCAAAACATTAAAAATTGAACTTCCATTTGACCCAGTGATTCCACTTCTAGGAATATACCCTAAGAAGCCTGAAACACCAATCAGAAAGAATATATGTACCCCCATGTTTGTAGCAGCACTATTTACAATAGCTAAGATCTAGAAACAGCCCAAGTGTCCATCAGTAGACGAATGGATAAAAAAGCTGTGGTACATATACACAATGGAGTACTATGCAGTTGTAAGAAAGAACGATCTCTTATCCTTTGAGATGAAATGGAGGGACCTAGAAAGTATTATTTTAAGTAAAACAAGCCAAACAGAGAAATTCAAGTACCATATGATCTCATTTATTTGTGGAATATAATGAACATAACAGTCTGAGGAATAGGGCAGTCCCAGAGATGTGGAAGTAGGGTACAAACTGACAATCCCCAGAAGAGGGGGTGGTGGGGGAGAGATAAGCCACAGAACTTATATGCATGTATGCATGAACAATGGACATGGACAACAAAGCTGGGGACAGTGCGGGGAGGGAGGGAGAAGGGGGAACCAGTGGAGGAAAAAGGAGAAACATCTGTAACAAAAATAAATAAATTAATTAATAAAAAAAATAATTACTGCATGATCATTTCTATGACTGATTATGCCTCTGTTGTCCAATGCGGCAGCCACCAGCCACCAGCCATGTGGCTACTGAGCGCCAGGAAGGGGGCTGGTTCAAATGGAGGTGTGCCGAAAGTATAAAACACACCTCCGATTTGAAGACTTGGTATGAAAAGAAAGAATGTAAAATATGTCATTGGTGAGTTCTGTACTACTGCAATGACAGTATTGTGGCTGCATTAGGTTAAACAAACTATATTATTAAAAATCTTTGTACTATTTCTTTCCATTTAAATTTGGCTACTAGAACATTTAAAATTACATTTGAATTCGCGGCTGGTGCCCAGGAAGACAGTGGATGTCAGCCCTGGTTTCCGTCTCTGCAAGGCCTCCCCCTTCTCCTAGGCCCATTCTACACAAAGCCGCTGCCTCCCAGTTTCCAGGTCTACTCCCCACCCACCCCAGCCCCTGGCAGTGCGGCATCTAGTTGCCCTCCCACCCCCACTTTTTTAACCAGTTCAGAGATAAGACGAAGGCAACATTTATTTTTCACCTCTGCCAAAAGAGAAAAACACAACAATTTGAGAAGAGACGGTCCCACCATAGTAATTATAATGGTTTCCTACTCAATTAGTATAAATAGTAGGGAAAGTATCCAATCATAAAGCCGATCTTTCTTTGACAAGTTGTTGTTGATGTATCTCATTCTTATACATACAGCTCAGTCTTATTCTCAGTGAATGTTAACTAATCTCTGGCCTTTAGATGAAGGTGCAATTCATGGACTAGAAGTACCTGTTAAAGGTAATGCAAAGTTAAGCTTGTTCGTCAAAATGTGGAAAGGGACAATTACTGGGAAACGTTTTCCACAAAGAAAAAAAAAAAGGCAATAATAGCCATGATTCCAGGCTCAAGAATCTATTGCACAAGAATTTCTAATGTGAGGACCGGAGATTGATAGTTTAAAAGCTTCCCAGAAAATTCCAATGCGCTATCTGTATCGAGAAATACTGGCCAAAATTAATATTATGAACTGTGGCCACTATATATCACTTGAATTTTTATTTCAGTCCTCACTGGAGGATATGTTTTTGCTGATTTTTGAGAGAGGGAGAGAGGAGAAACCTTATACATCCCCACCCAGGTCGAGCCCCAGCAAACTCAGGGCACAGGATGACTTTCCAACCAAATGAGCCCCACTGGCCAGGGCTCACCTGAATTTTGAGTGAAACCTCATCTTGATTGTGGGTTCCACATGCATAAGAAAAATTAGTTCCATGTGGGAATGAAGGTCATATTTCTGTTGGACAGTGAAGATTGGCAAAACCAAATGGCTTTTCTTTTTCTTTTTTTACAGGAATACAAACTATGCTTTTCCCCTCTGAAACCTAGCCTTTCCCCCAGATAATCAGCAACCCCCAAGGCAGGAGAAGAATGTAGCCCAGACCTGACTAATGGTCAGGTGGTCTGAACCTCTAGCAGGCTAAAGATGACATCTTAAATTATGTTTCAGTTCCCGAGTCCTAAGGTGGAACAACCCCCTGGCTATTTTCCCATAAGACCAGACAGAGGACGCTGGAAGGGACCTCAGAGCTGTCCTCAAGGCCTGCCCGCTCCAGGGTTTATCTAGACGGCAGCTCAGAGAAGCTGGCTGCTCGCCAGCACGTACCCCCTGCAGATCTGAGTCTGCGCTGCCCGCCCTGACCTGAGTCCTTCACTGCATCCAAATCTGTGTCCAAGCTGCTCACTTTCTACACCTCCCTGTTTCTGACTTCACCTCACCTGGGGTGTGACGGTCGGCCTGTCTTTTTGTTTGTTTGTCAGCTCTGCCGTGAGAATATCAGGTGTAATTATAAACATCTTTCTTGGGTCTGGGCCCCTCTTCAACGATCCCCTTTCTTAAGCAGACCTTCCACCAGTCTCCCCTCTGGTGATTCTATAATTTAAACCCGATCAAGAATGTTTGGTGGTAGCTGCTGGCAGAAAGAATGTAAAATTTTAAAAACACTTTAATTTCCCCTGCGGTCTCAATCTCCGCTTCCTTTGGGCTGGGGTACTACCAGCAACTCTATCACCATCTTCTGGAGACTAGTGCAGCTTGGCATCTCCCTCAACCATCAAGAATAGAGGCTCCGGCTGAGGCTGCCGGAGCCCCAGGCAGCGCCTCTTAAAGGGCCCGCAACGGACTTTCTCGGACTTGCTCTCTCTGAGCTCCAGTGTGGGGGAGGCAGTTCAAAAGACACCAGAGACATAACGGAAGAACTGAGTTGTTTGGCATTGGGGTGAGGGCTGGAGAGGCAGCTTTGTCCTGGACTGACGTGCTGTCAGAAGCCTGTGTTCCTTTGCTGAGCCCTTCCCCCACGAGGCCAGCAGACAGCCACCATATCTGAGATTCCAGCAACCTAGCTCACACTATTTACCCCACCCTGGTGATTCCCTGAGGCCCTTCCCCCACCCAACTTTTAGGCCCACCCAAGCTGTTCCCAGTGGCTTTACCATAGGAATATATGCACCCCTATGTTCATAGCAACACTATTTACAATAGCTAAGATCTGGATACAATCCAAGTGTCCATCAGTAGATGAGTGGATTAAAAAGCTGTGGTATCTGTACACAATGGAATACTATGCAGCTGTAAGAAAGAAAGACCTCTTATCCTTTGAGATGGCATGGAAGGACGTAGAGAGTATTATGCTAAGCGAAACAAGCCAAGCAGGGAAAGACAAGTATCACATGATCTCACTTATTTGTGGAATATAATGAACTAAACAAACTGCTGAACAAAATTAACCCAGAGACATGGAGGTGGGGTACAGACTGACAAGCCTCAGAGGAGGGGGTGGTTTGTGGGGAAGAGATAAACCACAGAACTTACATGCCTGTGTGCATGACCAATGAACATAGACAACAAAGCTGGGGATGGAGCGTGGGGGGTGTCAATGGGGGGAAATGAGAAACATTTGTAACAAAAACAAATTAATAAATAAAAATTAAAAATAAATAAATAAGTAAAGTTGTGGTACATTTATGCAATGGAAAAAAAAAAAAAAAGGATTGGCCTGTCTTGGATCCTGCTTCAGATTTTCCTAAACTCTCTCAAACAAGCAGCATCTGGTCTCAGTGAGCCCCATACCTCTTATTAAGTGGCCCCAGGCCTGGCACTAGAAGCAGCGAGCCTTGGTTCACAGCTTGGCTTTGCCTGTGCTCCTCCAAGCCCAGCACAAGAAGCAGCCATCTGCGGACTGCTTTGTAGCTTATGCCTGGTGGCCCCGGGTAGAACACAGGCAGTGGCTGACCTGGCCCCAGAGCCAGCACACCCAGTGGACAGCTTCAGAACACTGCGAAGCACCACCACCCAACCACCTCCATAAGTGACACACTCAAGGAATGGACTCCGTGGGTACCAGAGCCCTGCTAAGGTAGGTCTTGCTCTGTGTGGTGGGCCCTGCAAAGCTGATCATCCAAGGTAGTCAAAGTTCTGTGGATAGTGGGCACAGCCAGTCCTTGCAGCTGATCAACCTAAGTAAATCCCTCTCACTGACATGTCAACAGCAAACCAGACTCAATTACAACAGAAGGTGTAAAGTCCACACGAGGGGTGCACCTCAAGAGCTCAGCTGGGTGACCAGGGAGGCTGTGCCACTGGACTCTACAGGACACCTACTACAACAGGCCACCCTAGGAAGCCCAGGAGACATAGCAACTCTACCTAATACATAGAAACAAGCACAGAGAGGCAGCCAAAATGAGGAGACAAAGAAACATGTCTCAAATGAAAGAATAGAACAAAACTCCAGGAAAAGAACTAAAAAAACAAAACAAAACAAAACAAAAAAAAAAAATGGAGAGAAGCAATCTAACACATGCAGAGTTGAAAACACTGCTTAGAAAGGATGCTCAATGAACCTAATGAGAACTTCAAGGAACTTAGTGCAGGCCTCAAGAACATAAAATAGGACCAGTCAGAAATGAAGGATGCACTAACTGAAATAAAGAATAATTTACAGAGATTCAACAGCAGAGTAGGTAAAGCCAAGAAGCAAACCATCGATTTGGAATATCAGGAAGCAAAAAGTACCCAACCAGAACAGCAAAAAGAAAAAAGAATCCAAAAAAATGAGGTGAGAGGATTAAGAAATACAAATTGTTAGACTGACAAACCTCAAAGGGAAGGGGGTGAGGGTAGGAGGAAATAAACCAAAGAATTTACATGCATGACCAATGGACACAGACAACAGTGTGGGGAAAGGCAGGAGGGGGGCAGGATTGGGGAGGAGGGGGTCAATAGGGGAAAAAGGAGGACCATCTGTAATACATTCAACAATAAAGATAAGTTTTAAAGAAAAGAACAGAGGCTCTAGCCCTGGCTGGTTTGGCCCAGCGGTCAGAGTGTGGGCCTGCGGATTGAAGGGTCTTGGGTTTGATTCCCAATCAAGAGCATGTACCTGGGTTGCAGGTTAGATCCCAGGCCCTGGTCAGGGTCGTCCAGGAGGCAACCTATTGATGTGTCTCTCTCACATCGATGTTTCTCTTTCTCTCTCTCCCTCTTTCCCTTCGACTTTAGCTACAAAATGGAAAAATATCCTTGGGTTAGGATTAACCAAAAAAAAAAAAACAGGCTCAAAAGATTTGGTTTCTGAACAAATAGCATTGGCATCACCTAGGAAACTGTGCTTTTTCTCCTCTAAGAAATTGTTAGAGATGCAACCGTCTAGGAAGGAGCTTGTGTTTAACACCCAGGCCTCACTTTTACGCTTGCTAATGTTTGAGAGCCACCAGCTGAAGCGGTGATGGGCACTGGCCATGCTGCCTGACTGCTGGCCGGCCCCTGGCTGGAGGCCTGAACTTTCAAAGCAGCATAATCAAGCTAGCAAGGGGCTGTCACCTTGCAGAGATACTAAACAAATAGACCCACCCCAAGTGTCTGCTTCAGATCAAGAAGGAACAGCCAGGGAATAAAAATAAGACACAATTCTAACAGTATCTCTGCAAATTGCTCCAATGGTGGGAAGTCTTTCCCATGTTACCAGTGGGACTTTGAACACGTCCCCCTCCTTTGAATCTTGCACACGTTTCATTAGAGGGCTGGATGGAAATCCTGTTGCAGAAAGGAATGTGCGAGAAAAGAAGAGGATAAAATGTGAGAGACTCAGCAATGGGGCCTAAGCATGGATGGGAACGTGTTTATTATGTGAACTTCTTCTGACCCAGCCATCCTGGCGACACTGTGCGCCAAGACAGATAAAAGGTTTGCCTGCGTAAACAGAAAAGGGCTGTCTGCATCAAGAGCTCCATAACCCTCCCTGGTCTAAGCACAGTTTCTGTGGACTCTCGCCTGCTCTGCCTTCCCTTGAGCTCCAGCTGAGCATACACAAAGGGAACTCTGTTTCTTGCTGGCTTTGCAAGAGCCTTGTTGCCCGGGCTGGTAATGATGCTGAGGATGATAAGATCTTAATAGCTGGAGCTCCCTGATGCTTTCTGCAGGCCGGGGCTTTGCTGAGGGCCTTAATGAACTATTTCTTGTAAGACTCACCACGGGTAGAAGTGGCGGGACTAGCTGGAGAGCAATGCCGGCTGGGCTGCCCCAGGGCCCCTGCCCTTGACCATGACACTGTGGTACTTACTTCCCAATGAGGACTTGTTCCTTAAGAGAGCTTTTATTGCTCTCTTTTAATAAGGGAGAAATTATTTTTATAATGAGGAAACTAGGGCTTAGAGAGAGAAATCAGCTACCTGAGAAATCTACAAGGGAACGGAACCACAACTAGAAGGCAGTTTTTTTCCCACACCATGTTGTCCCCAGCGCTGGCTTCTTTGTCTGAAACCCCTGACCACACACAGAGACCCGTTTCCTGAGAAGTGCCCCCTTCACCTGCGGAGCTGTCTGAGGTTGTGAGTGGTCATACTGCAGAACTAATCAAAGTCTGGGTCCAGGAGTTCAACACACCTGCTGGACTCCCTGGCTCTGACCTTGAGCAAGCCACATTGCCTCTTTCGTACCCCCACTGTCTTTGAATTTGGGCGTAATTTACTCAGGTGCACTAAATTCGGTCTTTTTAGTGTCTAGTTCTGCAGGTTGTAACAAGTTGTATCAGCTCCCTCTGTCTACCACCACAGTCAAGGTGTGGAATCTCCCAGATGTTCGCGTACCCTTTATAGTCAACCCCTCCCCCCACCCCAGCCTCTGGCAACCAATGATCTGCTTGCAATCTATAGTTTTGCCTTTTCTAGAACATGATATAAATGGAATCAATATATAATCTTTTGAGTCTGGCTTCTTTCACTTAGAATAATGCATTCGAGATGTATCATGTTGTCATTTGTATAAATAGCCCATTCCTTCTTATTGCTGAGCATTAAGGATCTTAACAGAACAGAAACCAACGACAGCCCCCCCCCCCCCCACACACACACACACACTTAACTGGAACACCCTGCCAAGCAGTTGGGAACACCACTTATTAAGCCTTAGCTCATTATCATCAAAATGGCACAAACGTCTTGGAGAGAATGGTAGTGAAGGTCACTGGAAACCAGGACTGACCCTCAGATTATCTTCTCAGTGACAGCAGGTGCGGACTCGGAGCCCTGAGTCTGGGCACTAACATGTCCATAAGCTAGAGAACCCGAGGCTATGCAGGCCGTGTCAGTCAGGATCAGAGCCAGAGCCGAAACCCAGGACTATCTAGCTCCAAGCCCAGCCTTCTTCCCATGACTCCAGCAGCTTCCAAGCACATCTGTGAGAAAGCAAGCGCTGCTGGCCTGACCACACTGCTGCACAGATGGGAGGAAAGGCTGATGGGATGGGAGGGGAGCTTTTTGTTGCGGCCCAATGATAACAGAATCCTCAGCAAGGACCATTCCAAAATGTAGCCAGAAGGGTCCCGTCTCATACTGACTGAGCCAGCATCTCCCAAGTACACACACCCAGGCATCGGCATTGTTTAGCAAACTTTACAGGTGATTCTGTTATGTACCTGACGCTGGAGATTGCCCTGAGGAAGAAATAAACTCATCGTTCTATTTCCAAGCAATGGCCAGAATTGGGTAGAAACACATTTCTAGACATTCTTCCTCCATAGTTGCCTAAAATATCAATTCTGTGTTTTTCCTTTTTTGGCACTGGCTCCACCAAAATTCTCTTGCTCCTTGGTCATCCTCCTCCACTTCAGACACACACGCAGGACTACACAGCGCAGAGCATGAATCCACCTGCTAAATAAAAAAACAAGACAGCCAGGCTCGGGGCTCATCCCTCCTGTGCTGCATTCCAAGGGTGATGGCCAGGAATATGGTCCTCTGGGTCACTTTTGTTCACCTCCCCACGGAAACTTGGCAAAGGAAATGTATGTTTTGGATATTCAGTGGCTGTTACTCATGGAAACCCTGAATCCACGTGAACACTCTTTCCAAAGCCAGATGGAGTTTCCATTCAGAAAAATCTTGGCACCAGTTTCATCAGAACAATCACAAGTTCCAGGCAGGACCTGGGAGGGCTCGGTGAGACTGGTGGCTGGCACTGTGGATCAGGGGTGCTCTCGCAAAGGGGAGGACGCTGGCTGGCATTTCCCTGTCCGAAGGACCTGTGGCCCTCTCTTTCTAATCCGTGGTTCTCAGAGAGGAGGAGTAATCTTCTCCAAGGCAAACCTTCCTTGAAAAAGAATTGCCTTGTTAAAATATAGGCAGCCCCACCCCAGGCAGTTCGGTAGCCAGTAACAGAAAGTTATAAAGCTAGCTCAAACAGAAAGAAAGGGAAGAGTCCAAAAACATCTCAGAGTCTACAGGCAGACGGTGCAGCTGGGTTTCAGATTCACAGAAGTCTACAACCAAGCACCAGAACGACATCAGGGGGTGAAGCAGCTACGTTCTTCTTCCCCATTACTCCCCTCTCGGGCTCATGGGGTCTCATTTCTCTGAATGTCCCTCCCCCTCTTTCCCTCTCTCTCTGACTTTCTCCATATTGGCTTTTGTCATCAAGCAGCTGAAGGGTATCTCCAGTCTCAAAATACAACAAAGAATCTGATGAGTCAAGAAAGAATCCAATCTCCAGTCCAGTCAAAGTAAATGTAGATTGAGAGATAGGTCATCCGTGTGGATACCACACGATCCCCCACTCCCACCAGAACTCACTGGACCACGGATGGACAGCTCCCCATGGATGCTCTGGAAGGAGTTAGCTTTTATTACTGTCTTTAGTTAAATTTATTTATTTTTTATTTGTTTTTCCACTACAATGGACAGACAACATTTGATTAGTTTCAGGTGTACAACATAGTGATTCGACATTTATATACCTGACCAGCTGATCACCCCAGCAGGTCTAGTACCCGCCTGGCACCATTCATAGATATTATAATATTATTGACTATGTTCCCTTTGCTGTACTTTACATCCCTGTGACTATTTTTCTAACTGGCAATTTGTAGCTCCTCACCCTCTGTGTTTTCCTCCACCTACTGTGCTGTCATTAACCGCTTACTTCTCTGTTTTTTAATATACTGTAGATTCCTTGTGGGCCAGAATCCCGGCCTCTAGCAGGCCCCTCGTGCATTCAGTATCTCCTTATTGAATGCCAGCTCTCTGCAGGCCCAGGTGGACTGGAGATGGTTGCAGGGACAAGCATCCTGCACCCCTCATCCCATGCAATCTCACATAGCTTGCATTCTGGCAGGGAAAAGAGATATTAAATAGTCACGCAGATATGTTATCTCTGAACCTGCTCTTCACATTTTTTCCCAAGTTATGTTTAGCCCAGTCTATTTAAGATGGAAGGGAAAGAAAAAGAGAGAAATGTGTAATCAAACCTCCCCTGGTCTGATTAATTATTCTGAGTGGTTAAAATGTTAAAAATCAGTGCATAATAGCCCCCTATCCTGCTGAGTGCCCGTAAGTTCTGGATATCTGAGGTTTCCTTGATTGTATACTGTGCCCTTGCCTGGGAAGGGGACAGATAAGCCTTATCTGCTGCCCAGAGCCATTAACTGGCTCCAGCTGCCTCCCAGGAGAAACTCTCCAACCACTCAAGCAGACAGACAGAGGGCCTTTTATGAAGAGAAATACCCCTCCACCTGAGCCTGGCGTGGCTCCTCCCACTGCTGCCTGGCACCTCACAGTAATGGAGGCCACTGCCCCTCCACCTGAGCCTGGCGTGGCTCCTCCCACTCCTGCCTCGCACCTCACAGAAATGGAGGCCACTGCTGGGCCTCCGGAGGTGCACATTTTCATCAGGCACAGATCTACGAGCCCTGGGCGCTGTGGTTGGGAGTAGTGCACCAAAAGGTTCTCTTTCTCTCTCCTCCCTTTCTCTCTCTCTGAAAATCAACACAAATACTTGAAAACAAAAATCAGATCTAAGAAAAGTCTGTTTGGCCATAAGAGGTTTTTTTTGTTTTGTTTTGCTTTTTTATTTTTTTAATTTTATTTTTGTTACAGATGTTTCTCCTTTTTTTACCCCATTGACACCCTCCTCCCCATCCCCCTCACCCCATTCCCGGCTTTGTTGTCCATGTCCATTGGTTATGCCTACATACATATAAGTTCTGTGGTTTATCTCTTCCCACCCACCACCACCCCCTCTTCTGAGGGTTGTCAGTCTGTACCCTACTTCCATGTAGGGTACAGACTACATAGGTCTACCCTATTCCTCAGACTGTAACATTCATGGCCATAAGAGGTTTTTTATTTTGTTTTGTGAGGGGCAGGGCGGGGGGTGGGGGAGAGCTTGCCTTTCGCTCTTTGTTGTTTTGTTTTGTTTCAATATATTCATAAACTATTTAAAATATACCAGAAATAATACAACAGACACATCCATAAACTCACATATAATTAGTCAACTATGATGATTAAACAGATGTGAATATTTGGACACTTTTGCTTCAGAACTCCTCCACACTGGTACACTTTCTGAAAAAGAAATAAAATGTTATAAATACAAATGAAGATGGGCCCCATCTCCTCCCCGGCTTTCCACCTCAGAGGCAGCCCGCACATCTCCGTATTTTTTCCTACATTTGTAGCATCCATACACAGCATGTACCATTGTTTTGTGTTTTTTTAAATATGCAAATAGTATTCTGTACCTATCATTTTGCAAATTGCCTTTTCCACTCCACATTACGTTTCTTTGAGATTTATCCATGTGGTTGCCTAGGAATAGTGTTCATTACTGTAACTGCTGTATTCTATTGTTTGTAGAAATCCCAGTTTGTCCATTTTCCTGCTTCAGTACACATCTTTATATGCAACACCTCCCAGCCAGGCTTACAGCAGAGGAGCTGGACAGCGAGGGGTGAAGGCTCTGGAGCCACAGTCCTAGGTTCAAATCCCAGTCCAACCACTTACTAGCTTTGTGGACTTAGGAAAGTACCCTTACTTGTAAAATGGGGACAGAAGTAGTAGTGCAGCCGCGGAGGTTACAAATTAAATGAGTTAGACCTGTTCCTGACACACAGTGAGTGCTCAGTAATGTTGCTGGATCGACATGACATATTGATAGTGTTATAACGATCAGCCCTTCTGTTTCTTGGGGACCAAATGTGTATAATGGCTCTAGCCCTGGTGACACAAAAGCGAGCAAGTCGGTCGCTGCCTCCCGGGAGCTCCTGGTCTCTGGGGGAAGATGGGTCAGTGACCAGGTAGATCATGGGAAGGCAGGGGCTGCAATGAGGAAGCATGGTGCTCGGGCCATGTCAGGACCCAAAGAGTAATAGGAAGAAATGGCAGGAGGTTGACACGTAAAACACTTGTTTATTCAAAAGATATGTGAATAGCCCCTGTTCTGGGCACTCACATAGTTTTTACAAAAATAGTGAGAGCCTCCTGTTCGAGGCGCTGGGGAGACTGCTGGGAAGGAGTTCTGTTCCCATTGTGACGGTTAACACAAAACCCACGCGTGCCGCACAATTCCCACACGCGTGCAGCTTGTGAACCGGGAGGCACGCCTACAGCTGCAGCCTCCATTTTACCTGCGGCTCCCCGAGCGCGGGCGGATCTGAAACTTGACCAGACAGCCCGCCTAAGGCGCCGCGCTGGGATTCCCCGCAGCCTGGCTGCGGTCTTAACCTCTCCGCGTGCCGCCTCAGCAGCCCTGCTGACCTTCTGACCTACTCCGGGAGCTACAAGTGGGCTTTCTTGGCTGGAGTACGGTGCCAACCATGGCAAACAGATAAAGGTCAGCCTTTGATGGCCCTTGGACGCTGGGAGTTCACACTGCAGGGCTACGTGCGGGGAGGAGGATGGCTTGCAGAGCGCCAGGTGGACGCAGGGGCACCATCTTTCCCGTTCCCCTCCAGCACGCCCTCGCAAGGATCCAAGCCAGAGACAATGGACCGGGATGTCCTGGGGCTACTGGAATTCAAGGAAGGGGACGGCTCCTATAGAGGGGACGTCCGAGGCAGAGGAGGCAGACCTGGGGCGTGAGGTCGCCGGCGCCCCAGCTGGCCAATGGCGGCGGGCTGAGCGCAGCCCCTCCCGCGGGGCGGGGGCCAGGCCGGCGGGCGGGCGGGGCGCGCTTGGGACTCGCTCTGGTACCGGCGCCGCATCCCCTCCGCGCTCCTGCGCCCGCGTCCCGCCCACCGTGCCGCTCCGGCTCCGGCTCCGGCTCCGGCTCCGGCTCCCGCAGTCCCGAGGCGGCTCCGGGCAAGGCCTGGCGGGTCCAGTCTGGAGCACAGCTCTGTCCAGTCGGGTGGGTGAGGGGCGGCGGCGGGGAGGGGGATGGCTCTGCTTGGACTTGCCTGGGTGGGCGAGAGGCCCGAAGCTCGACTCGGTTCGGCTCAGAGGGGCGTTGAGCTCTGACCACCCAGATAGGGCTGGGGGGTAGGGTTGAGATGGGACTGGGGTCGCAGCACTAGCGCTGTGCTCTGACCTGGTCGAGGAGAAGGCAGGACTCGAACCCGCGGAACCCAGGAGGTAGGGTGAGCTGGGGACTACTAGCGTAGGGGACCCGGGTTCTGTTACTCGGGGGAAGGAGCCATCACTAGGGGCGTGGGCAGAGCTCATCCTGTGCACGAGGATGGGGGTAGGGGTACCGAGGGGATCAGAGCGCATGGGCGCGTGGCTGGGAACGGGGATTGCTTCTCGGTCCGAGGGAGCTGCGTCTGGGGAAACTCGGTTTCGTTCCATCTGGGGGTGGGTGCGGGGAAGAGGGGTGCCAGAGGCGGCCGGGACTCCGAGTGACCGGGCGGCGGGGCGGGGCAGGGCAGGGCGGCGGGGCTGGCGAGGGGGTGGTCTGCGCGCTCTAACAGTGTTTTGGGATACAGGCGGAGGCAGCAGCGTTGGGCGCAGAGCTGAGATGCGGCGACTCTGGGGCACCCGGCTGTGCCTGCTGCTGGTGGCGGTGGTCCCCGTGGCCCCAGTGCCGGCTCCGACAGTGACTTCGGTTCCGACAGCGACTTCGGTTCCGACAGCGACTTCGGCTCCCGTCGAGCTCGGCCAGGCTCTGGCTCTTAGCTACCCGAGGGAAGAGGCCACCCTCAACGAGATGTTCCAGGAGGTGGAGGAACTGATGGAGGACACGCAGCACAAACTGCGCAGCGCGGTGGAGGAGGTGTGTGTGCCGGGAGGGCTCTGGGAAGCGCAAGGCTTGGGGCTGGGGGTGACTGGGCGGCCGGAGGTAGTGCTCCCAGCACTAGCCTGAGCCCTCGGGTCTGCGGATAGGCTGGGAAGTGCCGGCAGCAGATTCGGAGTGTTCTGGAGGCAGTGGGAGTGAGCCCAACTCTCACCTCGTCGGCCTTCCTGCCAATAAATCTGGATTTGACTCTCTCCACCGAGAGCCTACGGCTGGACCCACCCACGGGCAACCAGCCTGGTTCACCACCTGTCTGCAGGCTGCCCGCCTCCCTCTCTTGTAAGTTGATGCTTGCAAGGCCCCTGGCATTCCAACCTTGTGGTTTTGCAGAGACTGAGGAAGCTTCAGGTATCTCAAGTTCTAGCTTGTCCATTGGGTTTTGAGCTTGCGCCATCTTCCCAAGACACAGTTAGGATGCCATGTGGGGATCAAGAGCCCTGAGCTTTGCCTGTCATCTGTTTGGGTCTCCCCCCAATGCCACGTGGGGCAGAGAAGGAAAATTGGAATCCTGAACCCAGCAGTGTGAATTATCAGAGGGTGGTGAGTGGGAGGAAGAGAGGTAATGTGAAAAGTAATCTCACCTCCACCCCAAAAGTGCTTTGGAGTCAGTCCTGAGCTTCAGGTCCTCTTCTGCCACTCACTAGCAGGTGCCTTTGGACAAATCCCTTAACATTCTGTACCTCAGTTTCCTGTGGTAATTAAATGCCATGATATGTGTGGGCACCTAGCATATAATATATAGCAATTGTTGATATCAGATATCAGGTACCCAGGCAAAACTTTGTTTGGCTTCTTCCTTCCATCACTTCCCATGTCCAAACACTATGGATAGCATCCTCTATGGTGGGTACACAACATTGCCAGGGCTGCCAGGCTAGAAGGTGCAGCTGGCCCAGCCCAGGTGTGGGGAGCTATCTTGGGCTCCTGGGGTGGGTGGGCATAGTCACTGTTGGGTCCAGCTCTCACTGCAGCCTGTCTTTGGAGAAGAGTTAGCAAGAGACCAGATGTCCAGGCCAATGGGTCAGATGTCTTCACATCCATTTGGGCAAAGCTTCCATTACTGGCTCTGGTCTACCAGACAAAGTTGCTTTCTCCCCTCCGCTCTGTGAAGTCTGGGAATACATCCCCTTCCTTCCATAACAGTCAACCTGGAGTTTTCAATGAAGGGGACATTGGATTGGGAGACAGTTACATGGATATCAGTACCTGAACATTCACACGAACCAGATTCTAAAGCCCATGGACTTTTTGTTTCCCGTGAAAGCACAAGACTTCATGCCGTGGAACAGTTAAAGAGGGAGGGGCGTCAGATAGGCCCCACTTTCTCTTACTTCTGCGCCTTCAGATTAAATTGAGCTCGTGGCCCTTCTGGTTTCCTTCTCTGGATTCCAGGACTTTGCCTCCTGCACATAGATTCTCAGTAACTGACTAGGTCACTGGTGTTTTTATTTGATGTGAACTTGTTCATGTGGCGTGGTTCTCTGTTGGTACCTCCTGGTGAGGGAGATGAGGGAGTAGCAGGGACTCTTCAGGCTCTTCATTGATCAGAGCAGTTTGGGACCCAGCAGGACCTTAATAGTAGGGTCTGCTCTATGGGAATTGTCCACGTTGGCTCTGCCTGGGCCCCAGCCTTCTGCCCTCCAGATGTGGCTCTTTGACTTGTGCAGATGGGCTAACTGAAGTTTTCCACCAGGGGAGACATTGGCTGCCACTGCTACCCCAGTCAGTGGTGGTTTCCCAAAGAGTGTCCTCGCTAGCAGTGGGGACAGGTTGAGAGAGAAGCTGAACACCTGAATGTCAGGAGAACGGGCTATGGGGACCAACCTTCCTTTATCTGATCCCAGCTCTGCCACTTACTAGTGGTGGCATCCAGGCTCTGAAATGGAGAAAATGTCCGCCTCTTAGGGTAAAGGAGAGAATTAAATGAGCGGATGCAGTAAAGTAAGTTATCTGACCATTTAAAATGGGGTTAAGTATATCAGCCCCTGATGAGGTTAATATAGGGATTAAGGGAGATTGTTCATGAGCAATAAATATTAAGGCTATTATTATCATCATAGTAATAGTAATAGTATGAATAAAAACAAAGAACCACCATGTCCGATATATAATAGATTCTCAATAGATTGTGGCTATCGATATTGTTTTTTTAAAGAGATAGCCAGAAGGCCCCTTAAATCTCATAAATGCAGGACAGTTGCTATTTACTTGTTTTCCCTGGTAAGAACCAAAAAGGACTGGGCCAGATGCATTAAGTGTTTGCGTAGTTGCATCATGAATCTGCTTTCAAGTAACTTCCTGACATTTTAAATATTCCAGCTGACTCAAGCTGTTGATTTCTCTAAGGGGGAAAGGTGAAATTAACACAACTCATAGGGTCATTATTGGGGGAGTCAAATCTTCAGATGGTTTAATCCAGTTTGTTCCTATTTTCCTGTCTTATTATTCTATATGTTACTGATAAATGTATTTTGAGGATAAGACCACTCCACCCTCCTCACCCACACACTCATTGCCTTGTCTGTAAGTCTGTAACTGGCCTATTTTAGAATGTTCCTGGGAAGGATACCAATACCAAACCTGGATTTATCTCCGGTTTTTCCTACTGTGCCCCTTTAACAGACACACAAATTCAACCAACCATAAATGCCATTTTACATAACATTCACATTCCTCCTCTATGAAACAAGTCCTATTGCTTCAGGCTTAAGTTTTCCTTGCTAGTGGCAGTAATAGTTGTGGTTGAAATTTCCATTGTAAACTGTACTTTTAGTTTGTGGTGCCATTAAAGAACTGTTAGCTCATTCTGCTGAAATAACCACTGGTTGAGAGGGAGTTTTATGAAAAGACTATCTGCTCAGCCCAAAGCAAACTAGATTTGGTAACTTGTCAATTATTTGAAAGCCAAACCGGAGGATTCAAATTCTCACGGGAATTTTAAAAACATAAAAACATTCCCATCTCCTGGGTAGTCGCCTCTGTAGCATCTGCAGTCTCCTCTTTTCCAGCTCTATCTTTTCTATCACTAAACATGCCGGGCTCTCTCGAGTACAAAAAAAAAAAAAAATTAAAAAAAAATGAAGTCCTTTTTGTGCCCATCCTGTCTCCTATCTCAGCTCTGTTTCATTTCTTCCCCATTTGTTAGCAAACTCGTCAAGCACAAGATAGATATCTGTTCTTTCCACTTCTACTCACATTCCCCGGCAAACACGCTTTCTTAAAGGGCAGTCTTGTTAAAGTAGCTGTTTATTACACCTCTGCTGGATGGCACATACTGGACCCAGCGCTTGGATTTATGTAGGATCATCCCCCCATTTTACAAAAAGCGAAGGCTGGGGTTTAGGAGACATTTGTTATCTTGCCCAGAGTCACTCAGCTGCTTTGTGGTAGGGCTGGGACTTGGCCCCACTTACCTGACCCCGGGACCCTTGCACTTTCTACTGTGCTGCCTTGGGAGATGCTGGGGGCAACTTTTTGCCTAATCCAGTGGCCAGCTGTCAGTGGTTTGGTCTGTCCTTCTAGATGTATTCGCAGCCTTGACCCTCCTCAGCTATAACTTCCTACCCCCATACCTGGTTCTAGCCAGGCCCCTGGATGGATTCTTCTTTTTCTTCTGTGTATTCTCTGTACTTTCCCAACTAGTCTTCAGAACTTGCTGCAATTCCCCTTTATTGCTTGGAGCACAGATTCTTACCTGGGAGCAAGTGGGAGGGAGGGAGTACCCCAGTCATCCCAGAAGCTCACTGGTATCTGAGAGGTACCCCCCTCTCCCCGCTGAAATTCTAATATATTTAAAGTTTAGGGTGTGACTCTGCCGTACCCTCCTAGTTGAGAACCAGGACAACGCCCTCTGCTTTATTTTCTTTTTTCTTTTTAAATTTATTTTTATTGTTGAATGTATTACAGATGTCCCCCATTTTCCCCCCTTAAGCCCCTTCTCCCCACTCCCGCCCCCTCCCTCCTGCCTTCCCCACACTATTGTCTGTGTACATTGGTTATACACATATGCATAGAAGTTCTTTGGTTTATCTCTTCCAGCCCCCCTCCCCCCTTCTCTCTGTTTATCACACCCTCTGCTCTAGAACTGCCCCTGCATCTGCCTGTTGAACCCCCTCCACTTCATCATCCACCATTTTATCCTGTGCCCAGCATGGACCCTCT
This sequence comes from Molossus molossus, assembly GCF_014108415.1. NCBI lineage: Eukaryota > Metazoa > Chordata > Mammalia > Chiroptera > Molossidae > Molossus > Molossus molossus. The sequence continues at coordinate 55,136,972 of NW_023425348.1, read as the reverse complement.
GCTCTAGCCCCCAACGCGCATGATTCTTGTCCAGGCTGCCACAGCTTTGCCATCTTTACATTCCTCTCTGTCCAAATCCTACCCATTCCGAGACCAACCCAGTCATGCCTCCTCCTGCTCCTGGGAAGCCTTTTTTCTCTCTTCTTTGAACCCCTGACTTGCTTATAGAGACCATCATGATTATCCTCAAACTGGTTTGTGTGGGGTTCTCCTATCTCCCCAGTAAAAGCATGAGCTACTCGGGCAGAGTCATGTACTGGGAAAGCACAGAGTTTGCAGTCAGATTGACCTGAGTTCCAGTCCGAGGTTGGCTACTGACTAAGAGTGTGATGACCTGAGGCAGATCCCGTCACCTCTCTCAACCATGTTTTCTTCATCTGCAAAATGAGGGTAATAACCTTCCTCATCGTGTCACTGTGTATATTGAAGGGGACGTGGTAGGTGGCTGGTGCAGTGGCTTCCACACAGCTGATGCCCGGACATGGAGGCTGTTGTGATGATAATGGTGGTAGTGCTGGCAATGATGATAACGAAGCCATTACTCCACTTGAAACATCTCAGCAATCTTGGAGTCAAACACAGCAGTCACGACCAAGTCCCCCTATGATTATTTAAGCCTTTGTGCCTATCAGAATTTCTTCACACTTCTAGTTCATGTTTTTTAGACATGGAAATTCTTTTCCCATATCCACCCCAGCTCAGCAAATCTGGTGGGAAGAGGAAGGAAAAGAGGGACCTCATTTAGTATCTAAGGAGATAGAGGACAGTGATTTTTTATTTTAAAGGGAACTCTTGAAGATTCATTTTAAGAAATGAAAATAGCCCAGAGTCAAAGACAGTAGCATTGGAAGATTGCCAGCCACCAACTAGAACTTCTCTCTGAGCCTCTCACTTTTAATTCCTGCAGAGAGTATCCGATCTGCCCGACCATTCCATCAGGTGGCCTCCCTTTGAGTCCAGTCAGCTGTGAATGGGTCATGTTGTCAACAGCCCGCTCATCAGGGTGGGGCAGGGTGACACATCTGGAAGGGAGATTGGGTGCAGGTGTTGGTCCACTGACCCTCTGCAAAGGGCCCTCTTATACTCAAGAGGTGGAATGGGGAAAGAGACATAACTGCAGCCCTACCTGTGGGGGAGAAGGGGCTGCCGTAGTTTGAGTTCTCTACCACCACCACCACCACCAGAACTTGCAACAAGGGTTTGGGAGCAAATAATTTATTTTGGAAGTGATCCTAGAAACACTAGGAGGAAGGGGAAGGGTGGGAAGGAAGAGAAAAAAAGCAATAAAGACTGCACTAATGAGCAGGTTACTGCTAAGGCCAGCTAGGGCTCCATCCCTCTGGGGGTCCTCTGAGAGAGAATGTCCCATCGAGGGGAGAGGGAGCTGAAGTACTTACCCCCATCACCTCCCCTTCCCTGGTTGAGGATTGTTTCTGGGTGTTAACTCCCCAGCACTTGTGGCCCATGCAGACTGAGCACATGTTGGCAACCAGAGGATACCCTCAAAGAGAGACAGAGGTGGTTGTTGGCATTAAGGGAATTGAATGCAGATGACCTCTGGATTAGGCCATGGGGAGATGGTCAGGGACCAAGACTGTTCAGTGGGAAGGTGCTCAAATCCCAACTCTGCCATGGAGAGTCCTGGAAAGTTATCTAGTCTCCCTGAGCCTCTGTTGCCCCATTTATAAAATGAGGATATTAACACCCACCTCATAGGGAAGTTGTAATATGTATGGCTATAGTATATATAAAACATTCAGTACAATGTCTTTTCCTTGTAGGTTCTCAATTAAATGTACCTACCATTATTACCATTATTTACAAATGCAAAGAGGAAAAGAAAAGCAATTCTTTTTTTTTTTTTTAAATTTTCTTTTGATTACAGTTTACATTCAATATTATTTTGTATTAATTTCAGGTGTAGAGCAAGCATAGTGGCAAGACAATCATGTACTTTACAAAGTGTTCCCCTGTTATTTCCAGTATCCACCTGGCACCATACATAATTATTACAATATTATCGACTATGTTCCCTGTGCTGTACTTTGCATCCCCCTGGTTATTTTTTCCTAATGGACTTGGACTTCTATCAAGAGAAAACAATTTTGCTCATTTAATTCATTGATTTGATAGATGGAGGCAGAAGAAGCTGCTGCGAAAACGTCGTCAGAGGTGAACCTGGCAAACTTACCTGCCAACTATCACAATGAGAGCAACACAGAAACCAAGGTTGGAAATAACACCATCCACGTGCACCGAGAAATTCACAAGGTAAGGGCAGTCATCACCAGCACTTCCTCCTTTCTGTAGCCTCAGTCCCATCTGAGAACGGTTTGTGTTTACATTTTGATACAGAAGCCAAAAGTACAAAAGAGGATGGTACAGAACAGATTAAAAAACAGAGGGAATGAGGGAACTGTTTAAAGGGGAGAGATAATGTATCAAAAACCTAAGTTGCTTTTGCATTTAAGCAACCCATTTAACTGTAGGCTTCCTGCCAGGCCAGTTGCAAAGGAATTTGTAGGGACTTTTTTGTTACTTGAAAGAAGGAAGCAAACAAGGGTCCGCAGAGAGACACTTTCCTAGTATTGAATTTGAAGAATTTATCTCTTATTAGGTTTTTATGTATGTTTCAGTAGAGTTGAAATACACTTCTGTTGTCCATGCTATGGTAAGTACATCTTCACTGTTTCCTTAGGAGGAACTCAGATGTGATACACTGTCTGTAGGAGGGAAAGCCTCTATTGCCACAAGTTTAAACATCTTGTTTGCTGGTTATCCATTCAAAATTCTACAGCAGAGTTTTCCCAACCTACCACATGTCTCTGGGTCTAATATCTTGCATGAAAAGCAAGCAGTTTCATTCCAAATCTGACTTGAGGAAGAAAACACTGCGAATCTAGAGGAACATGGCATTAGCCTACTCCTGGGGTGAGGTGTCTCCAGCGTGATTCTGACAGGACTCTGAGAGCGGGCTAAGTCTATGTTATCTGGAAGAGGCTGCCATTCGGATGTTCAGGATCACTGTTAGAGGCTGTAGAGTTGACATTCTGTGTGACGATCAAGGAGCGGGCCCTCTGATTGCATTTCAACTCCTCTCTGCAAGGCCACAGCAGCTCCCACTACAGAGCCTTACTTTTGTTCAAGTGCTCAGGTAATGACTTGGTTGAAACAATGGCATTCCTGTGCCACACAACACAAAGGGGTCAATTTTCACGGGCCATTGCCTTGACTATAAAGTAGCCTTTGTGTGTGGCTCCCCCCCCCCCACTACGCTGCCGGGCCCAGCTGCAGAGTGTATGCCGCCCCCAGATAAACGAATGAGTCACCTGCTGAACAGAATCCTTTAGCATTTCTCATCCGAAGACTGGAGAATGTTTCCAAAATTTATTATTTTATGCTTGTCAAAACCAGTGTTAAGTCATCCTTTCTGACAATAATTAGCCAGTAGTTTCGGCTGCTGCTTAAAGTTGTTCCTTATAGATGTCGGAATATTTAAATGTGAGACCTCCCAGTAGTGTGATTTTGAGAATTTATTTAAATGTCCTGACCCTCACTGACTACATTTATGAAATAGGAATACCAGCATCTCCATTATAGTATTGTGAGGGTCAAATACCCTGATGTATATGACAGTTTATTTTAACTCTATAAAGTGCTACGCAACGGCAAGTTGTTTTGTTATTATTGCTGTTATTGTGGTAAAGTAATGGTATCAGCACAGTACAGTAGTTCTCAAGTGGGTTCCAGAGAGCTCTGCCCTGTGCAATGCTTCATGAAAGAGGGCCTCAGTGGAGGTAAACCATATTTAGAAACATTGTATATATTGTCCTCATATAGATACAAAAATGCACTTTATATAATAAAATCTCTGATAAATTCTACTACCTAAATGTATAAGATTGTAGAATTTTAAAAAAGTATAACATTGGTTAATCCTGTAAAAATTTGGCCTACAGGAAAAAGACATCATCTCTTTGCTGTGGGGAATTATTTAAATACAAATTTTAAAGTATGTTAAGGAAGACATGATTCTTATCTCCTTAGAAATGGAATTTGATTCACTACTATAAATTAGGATAAGAGTTTTCACTTTGTTCTAGCTGCAAGTTCCTGTGGTATGAGAGCTGGCGGGAACTTGGAATGTCACCTAGAAATGAGAAAATTGTGAATCAGAAGGAGAATGACTTGGTCTAGGTCATACACTAAACAGTTGTGGACAGTTGAGCCAAGGCTCAAAGGTCACAGATCTCCTAGCTCTTAAGTCAGCAACCTTTCTGTTCTTCATCATCAACCTACACATTAGACATGGAGCGGGGAAGGCCTGGGTCCCATGTCAGGATTCCAAGGCTCAGCTCCGAGGTACCAGCTCCTGCCTACAGAATCAGAGGCAGACAACAGATAGAGGACTATTTGAGCCAAGTCTTTCCTTCTACTTAAGTACTTTCTCTGTTTCTTTTTATTTTTTAATACCAATTATTTTATTTATCATTAAATGTTTAGTACTTATATTTTCTTATCATTCCTTGTCTTTTATTCATTTTTTGACATTCAAATAGGGACTTTCCTCAACAGTTTCACACATAAGTCATTTCCTCCCTCATCTGATGTAATCCTCTGGAAGGCAAGGTGTATACCACTGGTTTTAAATTCTCCATGTGCATCAGAATTATCTGGGGAGCCTGTACAGCTTCCCAGCCCCAGCCCAATCCTCAGAGGCTTTATATCATTGATACCGGGTGGTTTTTAGAGCTGTCCAGAGCTTTGGTCTAGTTTTCACACGTGGCTGCACATGGGATCACCTAGGGAGCTTTGCAAACTAGTGATGCAGTGGCCCATCTCCAGAGACTCTTAATTCAGTTGATCTGAGTGACTGTTGCCTGCATTGATCTAGCTGCCCCCTTTCTTGGTCTGAGAGCCACCTCCATTGATCTGAGGGATGCCTTCATAATCCTAGAGTGTCTTTCTTTGATCTGAGTGTGTTCTTCCTTGAACTATGTTTAAGTACTTTCTTGTTGAAACAAAATAACTGGTTGAATCAAGGAGTGGGGCAGCTGTTGCTACAATGAGCTTGCTTCTCGTGAGAAATGTTCACTTAGACACCCAGACCTATGGCTGTTGAAAAGAAAGTTTACCTTGAGCTTCAAGTGATGAGCCCCCGGATCAAAATAACTGACATGGAATTTTTGCTGGGTGACTGGCTGTATGCCCAGCGCTTTACACAGACCACCGCACCCCCTCCCCACACTGCACCCCTCCGCACCGCAGCCCTGCGAGGCAGACTCTGCGCTACCTGTTACACTGCTCGGAGGGGAGGCTGTTCCTCTGAGGGGAAAGAAGAGAGGAAGTCTGTCTGTCTGTCTGTCTGTCTGGATTCCCCTGCTTCAGAGAAAAGAAAAACAGTTGTGGGATTTGCTCAGAGTTCCTTCTGTTTCACACTCACCGTGCTTGTTCTGTTGTAGAGCACCAACAACCAGACTGGACAGACGGTCTTGTCAGAGACAGTGATCACGTCTGTGGGGGATGAAAACGGCACACGGAGCCACGTGAGTTGTCACCTTGTCCGCGCTCGCGCCCCAGGGCACGCGCGTCTGTGTGTGACCCGGGCTTCAGACCCTGGGCAGGAGGGAGCTGACTCCCAGGCTCTCTCCTGCCTCATCAGAAATGACAGAGAAGTTAAATTTAATTGTCATCGGCATGGCTCCGTCTCAGCCTTGAAAGGGGAACAAGGAAGTACCAGGTATAGTGAATAAGGACCCTGGTCCCAAAACCCAGTGCCTCCAACTGTGGAATATCCTGAAGCCTGTGGCCTGGCCCATGCCTTGTGTAATTTCACTGCTGATCGGTTTGAGAGCAAGAAAACCTTAAGTGGAGCCAGTGGCCTAAGGGACAAGGGTATTCTTCCACTCCAGGCTTCATGCTCTGGCCCCTTGTGGTTATGCCTGCTATTTAGGTGCCTGTGTAGTCCAAAGGCATTTTTGAAGTAGAATTACAGAGCCCTAAATTGTGAAGGAAGACCTGGGCATAGTGACCCAGTCGGAGTCACTGGTCTCCAGACTCCCAGGCCAAAGGTGCCTGTTTACCTTCTCAAAGAGGTGGCTGGCTGAAGGTGCAGATGTCCGATGGACATGGAGAAGGTGGCTGCCTCGTCTCCCGGGCCGCAGTGAGAATATACCTCCTTGGTGGAGACCGCAGGGACCCGCCTCTCTGTACGCAGGTGCCGTAATCAAACTCCCGGCCCGGCCCGTGTGTGTTTCCCTTCTGAGGTGCAGAACACACTCCTGGCCGTCCGAAGGGATCAAGGGTCTTTCCTCCTCTCTTTGGCCTTATCTCCAGGAGAGAACTGATGGACTCAGGATAGTCAGGAAGGTGGCGTTGACACGGTTGGTAGTCGATGGGTTCTTCTTTGCTTGTTTTTGGCACAGTGCTCAGACACGTACTGCGGGCTGGAGGGTCCAGTCGGCTGTGTATGATGCCAGTGGCCCACCGTTCAAGGGACCTGGAGGTTGGGGATGGGGGCAACCTGTTTGGTGAAATGAGAAGAGCTTGAGCGGCGGAGGCTAGAGGCATGAGTTTGTCACTTACAGCTGGGTCCCCTTGGTTTCCCCCTCTTCAAGTGAAGCAGTGATTTTCACCATCTCTCCCAGCTCTGAAAGCACAGAAGCCTTTGCGACAAGGACAGGATTAACTGAGGTCAAGAGGGGAGACAGGCTGGCTTGTGATGTTGAGACAAGAAAGAGGGAAGCCAAACAAAGAACAAACAACTGCCGGGTAGGGTCGTGGGACCCGGAGGGAACAGTTTTAGGATATTCCAGATTTATGTCTCTGTTTGGAACCCCACCAGGGAAGGACGGTCTGTGCAGAAGCCATGGAATGGAAAGGGCAGGGGAAACAGAACTCACAGGACTGTGAATTATAGAGAGAAAAAAAGGACTGTGAATTATAGAGAGAAAAAAAGCACTGTCCTCAAGTTAAAAAGCAAATGAATGCACAATGGTGGGGGTTTCTCCAGGGAGCTCCCAGGGCCCAGAGGGCAGCCACCCTGGCTGTGAGCACACCTGTACCTCCTGCAGGCCCAGGCTGCACAAGTGAGCTGCAACCTGCTGACCCCTCCCATGCCCTCCCCTGTGCCCCCAAGTGAGAGGACTACGTCAGGTTTTGAGCCCTGTGATGGGGAAACCGAGGCTCTGATCTTGGTGAGCAGGTGACAGAGGACCTCAAAGATGCACAGAGCATGCTTGGGTCAGAGAGCCTGCACATGCGTGCTGCAGCCAGTGAGTTTGTGCTAGCTTTGTCTGGGTGTGCTCCCGTGTGTCTGGGTGTCCTACCTCAGCCTCAGCTTCGAGGCCCAGACTCCCCACACCTTTGTATGCTACCTCCTCTTGTCCGTTGTATGATGCGGGACATAGGTACTGCACTCTTGTGCAGTGCATGATCGGACCCCCTGTCTACACGGTCCTGAGAGTGCAGGAGGTTAATGAGTACAGAGATCCCAGAGACCCAGAAGATAGAGATTCAACAAGTTTTTCTTCATTTCTGCTCAGGCCCTTGGGTTTCTCTGAGCATAGATTCCAATTGATTGGCTAGAAGGGAGACCTGGGCATCTGGTGCCTGACTGGGAAAACCCCAGGGGTCTTTAGAGAGCAGACTGGAGACTTTTCAGACCACCTATGACAGGGATGTCATGCTCAGAAACGGTGACATATGTACCACAGAGCCTCACTCGTTGGCGAAGTGGCTTGCTGAAAGTCAGTGAAGCAAGGTCTAGTTTCAGATGCGCACGGAACTCTTCCATTCAACTGCTCTTCGGTTCTGGGGTCACCATGGTCCTAACACAACTAAGAGGGGGCTCAAGCATCATCTTTACAGAGACATAAAGCTCCTGTTCCTGAGTGGGAAGCAGGGAAGACTAGACTCTTCAGAGGAGTGCAGAGGGTCTCATATTGTCACCACTGTCCCATTCCGTAGTTCCATAGCTTAATGATTTTTACAGTTGGCTCTGAAATGCATTACACGCTGAATAAACTTTCACTTAAATGGAAAAGGGAGATTTGCCATTCAAAAGGACAAAACTCATACGCCATTCTAATCTTCAGTTACTGTAAACAGGACTAAATGTCCAGCATTTAAAATTCCCAGATGAATTCAATTAAAAATAATTACCAAGCCCCCCCCCCCCATTTTCCCTTCTTCACATGCTGGTGTGTGTATTAATATGTATGGTAACCCGAGGAGGCCCATGGAAAGTTCCAGACGGTAATACTATATGCCTGTCTAGAAAATGTAGCGCAGTATTGGTCTGTTTTTACATTCAGATGTGAAAGGGGGAAGGACGCGGCGGCAGTGCGCCGGGATGGCGCTGTGGCCCGCGCCTGATGCGGGGCTTCTGTGCCGACCCCTGGCCTGCCTCCCTGCGTGAGCCGGCGGGGGGCTGACTGATGGGGTGCTACTTTTGTGCAGTGTGAGGTTCGGAGGAAAGCCCTGTGTTGGAAGCTAGAGAGCACACAAGCCATTATGCATCAATGAGAAGCTTGTGTTTATAACACTGTGTCCCCAAATAGGAAGAAACTGGCCCGATTCACCAAAGCACCGTATTGAAAGTTTTAACGTTCTCTCATTAAAATACGGCTCATAGCCACAGAGCTTAGCACGTCATGCATTTGTTGTCTTTTTGGGTTTTGCATTAGAATATGATGTAAAAGAGTTGGTACACTTATTTTTCTAGCTGAACATACCTCGTTTGAACCTAGTGTTTTAATTAATTGTTATAGCCAACTCCAGGGTCTTGGTCAAGACTTCCAAGGCCCAGGGAGACAAATGTCTACCAAAATCATGCATATAGTAGCAATTTCAGTGACCCAGAGACTTCCTTGACCCAGAAAATGATTGGGGTGATGGTGTCTCTTTGACCCGATGCAGTGGATCAGGGACAAGTGACAATGGAATTTTCTGCCAGTATGAACCAGATGTCTTCTCTGTTGTGAGGATGCGGTCTGTCATCTGTGTTGAAGATTGGGAGAAGTGGGAAGGTAGACTGTGGCTGACCTTCTCAGGACTTGCTTGTTGGTTTCCCACTGAATAGTAAGCAGCATCCTGTCACCTTAAAGCTGGGGGAGACCCAGCAGGAGTGTGGGAGGAGCAAGGGTTTTGAGTGACAGCCTTCTCCAGGAGGCCTCAGCTTTTTCCATGCCCTAGCCGTCCACTCATCACAGAGTAAACAGGTGGGGTGCTGGCTTAGTTTGCTCCCTACGCCCTAATTTCTGATGCTGGAGTTGCCATTATCAACTTAATGGAATTGCAGAGGGCACCATGGTGACAAGTCACTGGGGGTTTATTTGAACAGAAATGATCCAGGGGAAGGCTTGGGCCTGCTAGAGAAACTCAATCAGTTCCCAAAGGTTCCTGGCCCCTGGAGAGTCCTGCTTGGGGTGGGGGGTCATAGTCAAACCCTGCCCTGACCGTCACAAGCTCTGGTCTTTATGAGTTGGCCTCTTCATTTATAAAATGGGGCTAATAATTCCTGGTTCTCAAAATTGGGTGAGAATCTAGTTAGGCAGGGTTTATAAAGGCTCTTTGTGTAAGGCTCATTATTATTGAAAAGTACTTGACACTGGGTTCTAATTGGTTTCTCCCCTGGTTCCCAGCAACTTACTGCCAAAAGAATGAACGTGCCTGGGAGCTGAGGGTACGTGTCTGGGAGGGAGCTGAGGGTACATGCCTGGGAGCTGAGGGTACGTGCCTGGGAGCAAGCTGAGGGTACGGTTAGGGACTCCCCGGGCCTCTCTGCACTGGTGTCTGCAGCCTCGGGCCAAGTCTCCAGAGCCCTGCCTCGTCCTCTGAGCAATGCACTTCACCAGAAGCAGTAGCCACAGGGTTGACTCACCTGCTGTCCTTGCAAGTCAGATATGTCTGGTGTGGGTGTTAGGGATACAAACAGAAGAAAGGATGGACCGTAATGCCTGACAAGAAGAACAGGTGGTGTCCAGGTGCTGACAAGTGCCAGAATGGGCCTCAGGTTGGCAGGATGTATTACTGGTTTCTACAGAGATCAACAGGCTTGTGGTTCTGAGAGTGATGACGTCGTCTTGTGTGAATGTACATTTCCACAGTCCTATAACCAGGCATTTGGGTACATGTGTGTTTGTAGATTTATATTTTGAGCTGACTTTGTGATTTCTGGTTAAGCATAAGGCCTTCATGCCATAATCCAGTAGAAAAAATTATAGGGAAAATTGAAGAACTCTGGATCATTCTGAGAGATGGATAACAATCTCGAGTAAATAAAGTTGATGTAGGCATGTCTTTTTGAGCTCTAACCTGGCTATATTAAATTGTACTCTATGCAACCTAAATATCCTTAAAGAAGGAAGTCATTAAATATACATGATTCCACATCCAAAATCAAAATATTGTGACATTAATAAATGAGTCTCATGTGAGTTGGTATAAAAGGATGTCTACTATGTTAACTATTAAGTAAAAGAAGCAATTGCAGAGCAGTATCTATACTATATTAAGTATATAAAATATATACTTATGTATACAGTATATAAAATATCTCATCTTTAGAAAAAATATACATAAAAGGCTTGGCAAAATATATACTAAATCATTAATAGCAGATATCTCTGGAGGAATTGAAATTTGAAGAGACTTTTCCATTCTATACTTTTTGAATGTTTTAAATGGAGATTGGAATTATTTACAATTTTGCTATAAACATCTAGCTCGCTAGCTAGCTAGCTATATTTTCAATGATTTTGCAAGTATTTCTTTTGTGCTCATCCTGAAAATTAAATTGCTAAGTCAAAGGATACGTATCTAAAATTTTGAGAGATACTGCCAAATTTCCTTCTAGAAAGGTTACAGTGATTTTACCCTTAGCAGCAATTTCTAAGACTGTGTTTCAACCACCCTCACCTCCAGTGAGTGTAACAATGGGTGACTGTTTGTATCTTCTTTATGTTTCTATTTCTTTGATTATTATTAGCAAGGTCAAGGGGAATAGCTGTTTGAGAACTGTAAGTTGTAGCAAACATAGAATGTTCTGCAGATTTATCTCACCCCTTCCCCCCTTTCTCAGGGCGAAAGGTCCGTTTTGCATTCCAGGCTGTTTCCAAGACCAAATACCATCTGCCCCAGCGTGAGGCTGATTAGGAAATGTCTCAGTGTCAGTGTCCGTGTGAGGTGGCTGGTGGGCTGTGAGTCACACCAGGAGTAGGTGATGGCTTCTGCCTCCACCCCTGTAAAGCAGAAACACAGGCACGTCCTCCTTCCTTCCCCTCTGACCTCCACAAACATCCCAAACGTATGCTTAGATGCCTCCTGGCTGGAGAAGCTCTCAGTAGGGTAGCTGAGTTCACAGGCAGGTCATTTCCAAGTGCACCTCTATTGTTCATGAGCCGTGTGACTTCAGTTAAGCACCTGCTCTAAGACCTTAGTTTCCTCATACGTATAGTGGGGTGAGTATCGGCACCTTCCACATAGTGTTGTCATAAGGATACAGTAGGATAATGCAGGTAAAAAACACCACAGGTGGCTAGAATGCAGGAATAAGCAGTCAGGCACAGCGGTTAGAGTGCCAGCCCTGAGATCAAAGGGTTGTGGGTTCAATTCCTGGTTAAGGCTACATGCCTGGGTTGTAGGTTCAATCCCCAGCCCTGTTCAGGCTCATGCAGGAGGAAACCAATCCATGTGGCGCTCTCACATCGATGTTTCTCTCTCTTGTGTCTCTCTCCCTCCCTCCCTCCCTCTCTCCCTCCCTCCCCTCTGTCTAAAATTCCATTTAAAAATGTCCTCGGGTGAGGATTAACAACAACAACAGAGAGAGTAAGCAATCAGTAAGTGTCAGCCACTCGTTGCTATTATTTGATTACCCAAAACCATGACTGTCAGAATTCCCAGTATTACTCGGTGCATTCATTTATTTGCACATTCACCGAGCACTTCGTGCATGTATAGCAGATAAATGGGAAAGGTAGCCCCTACCATCAGAGAGCTCCCAGGCTGCGAGTGCACCACAAAACCAGGCTATTCCGATGTGGATTCCCAGCTCCTGAGGCAGAGGCTGTACAGGGCATGGTGGCAGCATTGTGGGCACCCGGTCAGGTGGCTGGGGAAGACTTGTTGGAGGTGATCCTTTGTGGTCTCTGGCATTTCTGCTCATTTTCTAAACAGAGGCATGAATTGCCCTTTTGTTCTAGGCTGTCTTTTCAAGGAAGTTCATACAGTAAGCAGCCTTAGAAGGCAGAGATAGTGGTCCCTCCTTGGCAGAGAGGGTGTGCTGTCAGCAATAAAGTCCTCTGTCCCCGACCCAGGAGCCTCCTGTCTTCTGCTGGCATCCATGAAACTGGAAGGCTTATGTGTCACCTTGTAAGCGAACTCTCAGACCCTTTGCAGTGGTTGTCAACCTTCCTAATGCTGCGGCCCTTTAACACAGTTCCTCATGTTGTCTGTGGGTGTGTCTGCATGTGGATGGACCCGCCTGGAGACGGATAGAGGAGCCATGTCTCGGATAGAGGAAATATGTGTTTTCCGATGGTCTTAGGCGACCCCTGTGAAAGGGTCCGTCGACTCCCAAAGGGGTCACGACCCACAGGTGGAGAACTGCTACTTCACACGTTTTGGCAGGCTTCCTGAAAGAGATGGCAGTTAAGTTGTATTTTGAATGATGTCTAGGAATTCTAAGTTGTGGGGAGGAAGGGCATTCCGTGCAGAAGATGTCTATGTTCAAAGTCAGGGAAGCAGGTAGAAATAGAACATGTTTGAGGAACCCTCTGTAGTTTAGAATTCCAGAGCTAGGAGTGTGCTTGAGGGAGCGTGAGCAGCAGATGAGGCTGGAGAAAGGCAGGAATTCGATCAGCCAAAGAGTAAGAAATACATGCTGAGTTAGGAACACATCCTGTGTCCGAAGTGCTTTAAAGTGCTCTGGACTGTACGCACAATGTCCCGAGGCTCTGCACAGTCCCCAGAGGGAAGAGCCAGGAAGGCATGGCTTGAAGGGCAGATACACTGTGGGGACGGTTTTGCTTAATCCTGTGGGAGCTCGAGGCCTGAATCCTTTATGCCTTTCAAAAAGCCAGGCTTTGCGGTTGGAATCTGGAAACTTGTAGTTAGAAACAGAACACTCTGCTGTTGTGTAGTGCCAGTAGGCAGGCCAGATAAGTGACAGTGATCGAACTTGAAATCTCATTAGGCTGATGGCTGCAGAACAAGCCAGTGTCTGTGGTGTCTGAGTAGCTGGGCTGAAGAGCTCCCCTCTGCGGGTCTGTGGCTGCCCACTGCTCTCGGAACCTGGGCACCCCTCCAGACCAGCCTGGACGGCATTCACCAGGGGGCCTTTGCGTCTAGCTGTAAGACTTCTTTGATCTTTGGCGTCATTCTGAAAAATTCACAAAGCTTGCAAGTCTGTTTTGTTTTGTTTTAAAAATAATATCAAGGACCACGATATTCCCTCATGTGGTCACTATGACTCAGAAAGTGACCAAACTAATCACCCCCTCTCCAAAGCTGCCTATTTCTCATTTTCAGGGTAAATCCTGGTACCTGTTCAGACCAGTCATCGGTGATGTGGTTAAGCGCTCAATAATAATTAATGATCATAATGACAATGATGATGAAGATAAGAACCGCCATTCACGGGGCCCTTGCTGGGTGCCAGGCACTGTGCTTGGGATCTGACCAGCTTCCCCTCACATTGCCCGCATGACAACCATTCAAGCAGCTGCCCAATTGACCCCATTTTATAGATAAGTAACTGAGGCTCAGAGAAGTCATACAACAGAGCTAAGAGGCAGAGCCAGGACTAAGAGGGAAAAACAAAACAAATCACTTAGGTCTTTTCGATTCCAAAACTTCCAAAACACATGTTCTTAATGGAACATTTTAAAAAGTTGTGATAAATTATATATAACGTAAAATTTGCTATCCCAAACATTTTTAAATATGTAGTTCAGTAGTAAATACATTCACATTGTTCTGTAGCCAATCTCTTTTCATCTTGCAGAACTGAAATACTATACTCGTTAAACAATAACTCTCTACTGCCTCCCTCCCCTGTCTCTGTGACTAGGACTGCTCTAGGGACCTCATATGAGTGGAATCATACAGGATTTGTCTTTTTGTGGCTGGCCTATTTTACTCAGCTTAATGTCCTTGACATTCACCCACGCTGTAGCATGTGTCAGAGTCTCCTTCCTTTTGAAGGCCGAACAATATTTCGTTGTGTGTGTTTCTAAACCACATTTCGTTTCCATCATCCAGCAATGGACACCTGGGTGGTTTCCACTTCTCGGCCGTTGTGAATAGTGCTGCTGTGAACAGGGACGTGCGAATGTCTCTCTCAGTCCCTGACTTCTGTTCTTCTGGGTGTATACCCAGAAATGGGATTGCTGGACCCTATGACAATTCTGCTTTTAATTCTTTGAGGAACCGCCAGTCTGTTTTACACAGTGGCAGCACCGTTGTACCTCCCACAGGAGAGCATAAGGTGGGACGTCTGTTACCTCTGCTTTCCGTGACTACAGGAGCTAGGGGACTCCAGGACCCAAATTTGAGCTGAAGGGCTACACGAAATTGCCCGGGCTCTGCTGCCTTCGGTCAGGGCAGTGCCTTCTCAACACTGGTCCCAGGGGCTGCCTCCGCAGGGCAGCAGTCAGTCTCAGGGGTGTCTTTGAGGTGTAACTGACACCGCTCACCAGAGGGTCTCACCCACAGCCCAGCCTCTAGCCAATGTGCTGAAAACGGCCACGGGCTGGGTGTACCCAGGCTCAGGCTGCAGCTGAGAGATTCATCTCTGGGATCCAAAGATGTGATTTTTAAAAAATCATTAGGAATCTATACCCCTTTCTTTCTTTTCTTTTTTTCCCCCCTTTATTGATTTTAGGGAGAGAGGAAGGGAGAGGGAGGGAGAGAGAGAAACATCGATGAGAGAGAATATTGATGGCCGTCTCCTGCATGCTCCCCACTGGGGATCAGGTTCACAACCTGGGCATGTGCCCTGACTGGGAATCAAACCCCTTGGTGCATGGGTTGACGCTCAGCCCCTGAGCCACACTGGCTGGACTCTGCCGCTTTCTTTATGGGCTCCCCCACCATGGTCTCCTAGAAGAATCCATAGGTGGGGGCCTCCCACTGCCCTGTAAGGACTCAGCCTCCAGGGAAAGGGTTTTGGGGTGGGGGTGGTGGGAGTGTGGGTGGTGGTGGTGATGGTAGTTTTCAAATCTCCACCAGTGGTTGGGAGGGCTTCCTGGAAGGAGGGCCAGAGGTCAGTGCCAGTGAAGGTCTTGGTCATTCCCTCTCCTCCTCTGGGGTCAAAGTCAGGGTCAGTGGAAGGGAACTAGATCAGGATGGGGTTTGGGATGCAGAGAGACACGTTAGTGCTCTCAGTGGGTTTGTAGTCATGCCCCAGATCTGATGAGCTGAGCTGGTCTCCTAACTCAGGCAGGAATGTCTCCTTTGGTCCCATCCCCAGCAGACAGTGGGTAAAGTGATGCGTAGGGATTGATCATCTAAATGTTTGCCCAGATCTCATCGCTCTGTCTAGACCTCCTGTCAGTTTCACTTTTCACCTCCACCTCCTGGAAGAGGAAGAATGAACAAGATGTCTGGGTATGTTTTAGGGAGCACAGGGCAGGGGATTTGGAGTTCGAAGTGCCACAGGTTGGAATCTCTGCTTTTGAACAGCTTCATTCACTGCTCTGAGCACTGGTCCCTGCTCCCTGTGAGGCAGATTTAGTGGCTGCCCCAGGCAAGCGTTTTAGAAATAAGTGACAATGAACAATGAGGTATCACCTCACACCTGTCAGAATTGTCACCATCAACAAATCATCAAACAACAAGTGTTGGCGAGGGTGTGGAGAAAAGGGGACTCTAGTACACTGCTGGTGGGAATGCAGACTGGTGCAGCCACTATGGAAAACAATATGATGTTACCTCAAAAAATTAAAAATCGAACTGCCATTTGACCCAGTGATCCCACTTCTAGGAATATACCCTAAGAAGCCTGAAACACCAATCAGAAAGAATATATGTCCCCCATGTTTGTAGCAGCACTATTTACAATAGCTAAGATCTGGAAACAGCCCAAGTGTCCATCAGTAGACGAATGGATAAAAAAGCAGTGGTACATATATACAATGGAGTACTACGCAGCTGTAAGAAAGAAAGATCTCTTATCCTTTGAGACTACATGGAGGAACCTAGAAAGTATCATCCTAAGTGAAATAAGCCAAACAGAGAAAGACAAGCATCATATGATCTCACTTATTTGTGGAATATAATGAACATAACAGTCTGAGGAATGGGGTAGTCCCAGAGATGTGAAAGTGGGGTACAGACTGACAATCCCCAGAAGAGGGGGTGGTGGGGGAGAGATAAACCACAGAACTTATATGCATGTATGCATGAACAGTGGACATGGACAACAAACTGGGGACAGGGCAGGGAGGGAGGTGGAGGGGGGAATCTGGGGGGCAAAGGAGCAACATCTGTCACAAAAATTAATAATTAAAAAAAGAAAAAAAAATAAGTGACAATGTATGGAAAGTATCTGGCACTTAATAGATGCTCAATAAATGTAAACTCTCCTTTCTTACCCTCATTTCCTGGACCTTTGAGGGTAAGAAGCAGTAATTTTTGAATATGAATGTGATCAATTAGCAAATATGTTAATTTTGTTGTAAGGTTGCTGTCACTTGAAACATAGTAATGAGAAAGTTTCTCAGGTGACGGTGGCTAAGGTGTTTGACCACACATGGAGAAGATGTTGTGTGTTAAGACAGGCCTCCCGCCAAGATAAAGTAAAGCAATTTCACTGAGTCACAAAGTTATAAATAGCAGAAGTCACAGGGTTCTTGGAGCTCCTGTAGACCAGGGACAAAAACGTGTGGTACATCCACTGCCACCCTCCCACCGCTGTGCCTGTGGCAGACAGCACTAATCAATTGCAGTTCTTTCCTGACGAACCCAGATAGAGCCTCAGAACTTGAGACAACACAGCACTTCAAGCAGGTCATCGAATGGAAGAGCACTATATTTGAGATCCATTTCTTACCCCTGTTGCACCCCTGACCTCTCATCTTACAGGTGAGAGCACAGAGATGGGAAGGTGCACCATTTTCTCCAAGTCATCCAGTTATTGGGACCTCATTTCAGTATTTAATACACTGTGGACCTGGAGTTTCCTGTCCAGGAAGCAGGGTCTAAGTGCCACTATTTTTGGGACATCTCCTAGGATTAGTTAACAGGGAAGATGTTCTACCTAAAGCTGAGAAAGACGGTGAAGACCAATGGAGAAGGGTCTTCTGAGGTCCCAGAAGCAAAATCAGCAGTTCATCAAATGGCCAGGAGAAGGGTCTGGAAGACTGTGTGCCCTGGGAAGGCAGGGACTTTGTTGTGTTCACCTCTGTGCTGACATGGGGTAAGTGCTCAGTAGTTGAATGAACAAATTTATGGATGAAAACTGTATGACAAGGAGAATGGGGGAATATAAACAGAAGCAGAAATCCTTGAAGATAAGACTCAGCAAAGAGCTGCTAGTATGAAGAGGGTTTTTTGCTTGAAAAATGATTTTCTCTGTTTTTCTCTCACTCATTCATTCATTCATTCATTCATTATCTACATCAGTGATTTTCAACCTTTTTCATCTCCTTGCATACATAAACTAATTACTAAAATTCTGCAGCATGTAAAAAAATATAGTTTTTGCTGATGTAATAAAAAATAGGTATCATTTTGATTGACTTAACAAAAAAAAAATAATAATAATAATGATAGTAATTACCCACCCTTTTCACTCCAAAGTGACTTTTTAAAGAATCAGATGCCTGTACCTGTATATAAGGATTTCTGGTACCAAGAATTAACCAATCAGCCCTGGCCGGTTTGGCTCAGCGGTTAGAGCGTCGGCCTGCGGTCCGGAGAGACCCGGGTTCAGTTCCCGCTAAGGGCATGTACTTCGGTTGCAGTTTGTCCCCGGCCCTGGTTGGTCGTGCAGGTGGCAGCCACTCGATGTGTCCCTTCACGTCGATGTTTCTGTCTCTCTCTCCCTTCCTCTCTCTCCCTCCCACTCTATCTGTACAAAAAATGGGAAAATATCCTCGGGTGAGGATTAAAAAAAAAAAAAAAAAAAGAATTAACCAATCAGATGCAACCTTATGTCTCATGACCAATAAGATGCAACTCTATTATATGACCTATATATATTTATGGTTCAAGACGGGGCATTCACACCAGATGGGTATTGTTGTGTTGACCGTTGTCATGTTTTTATTTGACAATCTAAGGGAAAAGCGGCCAGTGCCCCTGACTAAATAGTCAGGTATTGCACGTTTTAAAAATTCTTGCGGCACACCTGTTGAAAAATCGCTGATCTTCATTACTGAACACCTACCATTTGTTGGGCTGTATACCGGGTGTTTTTACATCTTTTATTTTCTAATCCTTATAATACTGAAAAGTAATTACTTTACAGATGAGGACACTGGAGTTTAGGGAAGTTAAGGTCATGATAGATGTTGAATAGAAGCATTGAAAGTGGATAGCCATAATCGTAGGTGGTTTTGAACATGCCACCTGGTTATGTTCCTGTCATTTACATCAAGTTATTAAACACCCACCTCTCCCAAATGCTCCAGATGAAAAACCGATGAACACAGGGATTGTTCCCTCCCTGGGATGGCAGGCCCCTTGGGGTCACCAGGAGGGGGTATCAGAGGAGGGTGGTTAGGAAACTGTGGAATCTCTCACCCACTTTTGCTCTCACCAGTGATCGGGTATGAGACCTGCTGCCACTCAGGAGGGACATTCTAAGCCACTGAAGAGGAGCATTTTAAGTGGGTGGCATGTGCTCATATCTGAAGAAGTTGGTCATTGACACATTTCAGTGATGTGATGAGACAAATATAGCCACAGGGAAACAGCCTGAATTGTCCATAGTCCCATAAATCAGGGCTTCCCTAAGAGGAAACAGGTACACAAGGCAGGTTGAGCCCACCGCCTCATGAGTAGGGGTCAGGATGGAACACAGCCTGGCTGGAAGACGGGGGAGGGCCTGCACCCCAGGCCGGCAAGCCCCGCCATGGGGTGACTCGGGGTGGGCAGAGGCCAGCACCCTCCACCTTTCCTAAGCCCCGAAGCAGCAGGACTTAGGCTCAGCCTCACGTGCACCGTTTCCTGCCCAGCGCCCGTTTGCTTTTCCTGTGCTTCCAGAGGCCCGTGTCTGCAGGGACCTCCTTCCCAGAGAGAACACACACCTGGTAGCAGACAGGCCAAATCCAAGCTGGAGCCGCTCTGGCGCCTGCGTGGCAGAGCCGCTCCCCGCCCCCTGGGGGTTTTGCTAGGATGTAGAGGGTGAGAGGAAGGGAGAACTACTATTCATTGAGCACCTACTGTGTGCCAGGTTCTGTGTGACTATTTCATATCAGCTCTTTTCCTTAACTCTTACCAAATCCATCTCAGATGGGGTGCTAGCCCCACTTTACATAAAAGGAAGCACGGAGTGACTTGCCAAGCTCACTCGGCTAGTAAGCGGCAGATCTGGGATTTGGGAGTAAGTCTGACTCCTACTGTGTAACACTACCTTAGGAAAGGGTCAGAGAGGAAAGCCACCGGCAGGCGTTGAATGTCTGTCAAATGCCATGGTGTACGGATGCACTTACCACCCTAATCTTCCTGGCAACATCATTGGATGGCTTTGATCATGCTCATTTTGCAGATGGGGAAACTGCAGGCCAGTGTCATTAAAAGACTTACCCAGGCTTGGCCAGCGAGAGGATCAGAGGAAGGAAGCAGACTTGGGGAGCTCACCGAGGGCGGCGAGGGTTCTTTCTGTAGCCCGCGGCCTGGGTCTGGGTTTGGAGAACTGGAGCAGACCGGGAGGGATGGGTGGGTTCTCGGCCCCTCCGCCGACACGCTGGGGCCATGGTGATGACAAGTGGCTCCCGGGTGTCTGGGTGTCTCCGTGCGCCCAGACCACCTTCCCTACGCCACCGCACGGCCGGAGCTTTCGGTGTTTCCTGCCGCCCCCCAAGGTGAAGGAAATAAGACGTGGCTGCTTGTGAGCAAAATGAGGCCAAAGCATGTTTTTTCATGGTTGAAACATATTAAGCCTTTTTCAGGCTCATTAACATAAACGGTTCAACTTGAAAGGCTTAACAATTCCACAAGCCCCTGTTTAGTCCTCACTGTGGTAGAACTTTGTGGGTAGTGCTGGGGGGAGAAAGGAACATTGCCAAGAGCAGGAGAGAGGCCAGGACTGAGGGGTTTGGAAGCTCATTCGAGGCCCAGGGTGAGTGCCAGGCTGGTACCCCCGCCCCCTCCCCAGTGGCCTGGCAATGGGCTGGGAAAGTGACTTTTTTCTGCAAAGGGGAAAACAACTTTGTGTTTGTTTTGTGTTGATTTAAACTTTCTTCTTTTCCTATCTTTTTTTTTTTTTAAAGGAAATTGAAGGAATTCTTTGAGATGTATTTTTGAAAGTGGGTGATGGATTGCAGGTCCTAAAGCAGTGGTTCCTGACCTTGGATATGCCTTAGAGTGAATCATGGGGAGAGAAATGCACCCTTGTTTCCCCTGACTTTTAAATCAAAGCAGCACTTCCTCTAATCTTCAAAATAGCTAACACACCACAGCACTACTAGCAGTGCCTTTGTTCCCAGAGCAATCACAGATAGCTTCACCTTCTCTTACTATAGTTGCTGATGTCTTTAAATAACATTTACACTCATCACTCCCTAGAAATAAAGATCTTTGTCAGACCTGCCTGTATGTGGATCTTACTATTCAGAGTGTGAGTAAACAAGCCTGTGAAACATTGTATCTCCAAATGTTTTGCTAACTATTTCAGTGTAATCATTTTTCTTTGTGATCTTGTGTTTTTCTTTATTCATCTAAATGCATTATTCTGAGCAGGGTGTATGGCCCTCACGGAGCTGCTGTAGGAGTCCATGGAACGAGAAAGGTTTAGACCCCTCCCCCCCCCCCCATTTCAAACAAAGGCAAGTGGCCTGTGCCCACACTGGGACCTCTTGGTCATTCAGGTTTAGACAGTTTCCCAGGCAGAGGAGAGGCTGTTGAAGGGAATCGGTCTGTTGTGTTCCCTGGAGTGGAATCCCCACCACTGTGGATGGGACCGAACCCAGCTCTCCCAGGTAATGCCAGCATCCATTCAGGTTGGCTGACTCCTAAGGACTGTGAAGACCCCGTTGCAGGAACTCGAGTTTGAACACATCCTGGTCACCAGCAATGTTTGGCTCAGGGTCCATCTCAGAGGTAGGAGTGCACTGGGGGTCTCAGATCTGCTGTCTGACACCTGTGTGGCTCAGGTGGGAACCTGTGGTCTCCTGCTGCTTAGGACTCCAGCGGGGATTCGGGAAGGGAAGGCCGGAGGCCTTGGCTCAGCTCGGAGGTGTGAAGGTGCCTCCCGAGGTGTCCTGACCTCCTCACTCTGAGGCCTGTTTTGCCGATGGCCTGGCTTGAAGACACAGACAAGACATCCAGGGGGAGGTTTTTGATGTGTCAGTGGGAGCAATGCCACGTCCCCAGAACCTCTTCCTCAGAGAAGACTTCACGTACTCCATGGAAGAACCCAGCTCCAAGCCTGTGGGATGGACAAAGAAGAGAAGAAAAATCTGGGTTCATCACTCCACAGTGCTCTCCAGTACATGTGCCTAGAGACTGCCTTACAGTACCGGACTCTGAGAAAGTAGGTCTCGAAGAGGCACCATCTCTGAGGGCTAAGAGTAAGTAGGGACTTGGTACATTTATTACTTTTTCTTCCCAAGGCAAAGGAAAAACAACTTTAAGGCTCTGGGTCAGGCCAGAGTTATTGATTTATAAGAAAGGAATCAACAGTAAATCAACCAAGTAAATGTGGAGAAACTCCATCCCCAGTGATGGAGGGAGGGTCCTCAATACAAACCTGACTGACTGAGCAGAACACTCTCAGGAGCTTTTGGTAGTTACTGGAAGCCTAGCAGACACTTGTACCCTAGCCCTGAAAGCAACCCTACTTCTACCCTTCATCTTCCGCCTGGTTCTTTCCCTGGAACAAATGGAGGAGCCACACAGCCAATCGTGTGAACAATGCCAGGCTTGTTGGGTGCAGTAAATGATGCGGAAGTGACTACGTTTCATGCCATTAATTGCTTTGTTAGGAGTAAGAGATTCCTGAGGGTGGACACAAAGCTGAGGCTACCTGACAAGCCCCTGACAGGACCTCATTCGCCACAGTCCTGGGAGCATCATCCTGTCCGTCACCTGAGGCACAGGCCTGGTCTCCCCAGTCCTGGTCCGGAGGCATGAAGACCAGAACACCACTGCCACGGCACCGGCTCTGCTGTCCTCCGAGGCCCGCCGCTGTTTGTCTGGGGCAGGGGATGCTGGCTGAGCCTGTGGCCCAGAGTGGCCAGGCCTGGGGGGATGGGACCTGAGGGGATGCAGAAGGCAGATGAAGACTGGAGCCCCGGCTGGCTCCACCCCAAACTGGAAGAGGAGGGGGGCGAGGGGGAGGGGAGGAGGAGGGGATTTGCCTTAAGTGGCTGAGTTCGTAGATAAGAAGTAAGAAGGAGTAACGTGGGTAAAGCCCTTTGGACTGAAACAGACAGAAACCTTGGGAGAAACAAGAGCCTTCCTGCAGACGGTCCTGTCCCGAAGCTGTCTCCCAGGAGACCTGTCGTGGTGACCCCCCAGGTGCCTCTCCCCCGGAGAGCTGGTCACAATTCCCGAATGAATCTCCTCCTCTGTCCCCTCCCAGGCCTGACACATTGGAGTGCTCTCTGCTCCTCAGATGCAGCCCAGCCCAGGGGGCCCCGCCATCACCCCCAGTGTTGCTTCTGCTGCCCACCCTTCATTGTGCAGAACAGTTATTTATTCTACAGAAGAGAAGGCACGCGGACCCTCCCCTGGGCCTCCCTTCCAGCTCCAAGGTGGGGTTGGGGGGTGGCCTCTTCCTCAGAGACCAACCAGAACCACAACCCGCAGCAGGTGACTCCGGGGACTCGACATCAACAAGGACTGACACTTTATGAACAACCACTTGGCCTCAGAGGAAAGCTAGCCCTGCCAGACCTCGAGCAGTGAGGGGCCGTTGGGAATCAGGGCATGAGACCTGCTGGGCCTGGAGAGCAGCCAAGGAGGCCAAAGAGACCGCAGCGTGGGCAAGGCCAGAGAGCGTCAACGTGGAGATGGAAGAATTCATGACATCAGCCACTGAGCCATAAGGTGACCAAGCGAGGAAGGTGGAGTTGGCCTCCTTGCTCTGAATGACTGCCTGAGGTGGCTGAGAAAAACAGCCCCAGCCTGAATCTTGGCTTTCCAGTGTGTCTTGACAAGTCTTATAGCACCTCTTGGTCCTTTGAGCAGAAACATATTCCTGTTTTCACCCACCTTTTACTGGGCAGGAAACTGAGGGCTGGGGGTGGCGGGGGCCACTAAGGAAATGGGCCTGTTGCCCCTGGGGGACAGTCAGGGAGGGCTTCATTGAGGAGGAGACGTTTGTGCTGCTCCTTAAAGGTGAATCAGGGCATCTAGAAGCAGGGATCAGGGTTGAGTCTTGGGGTGCGTCAGGAAATCAGACTTGCAGGCAGGTTGGAGACGGACCGGGAAGGGCTCTGTGTGCCATGCAGAGCTTGCAGCCGGGCTGATTGTCTGAAGGTGGCTGAGTGAGTGAGAATCAGCCCTGGGAGGTGGATGCTGAGGGCACTTGGTGGGTTCCAGGTATAGGCAGAGCAGAGAGCTCCCCAGTGGTGGAACCTCAGGCCCCCTCTCCCAGGTCACTGGAGGACACACCTGGTTTTTCAGTCATTCCACCCTTGTCACACTATTTTATTAGGCTAGTGTCGCGATCCGCCCCCCCATGCTCCAGGCCTGGAAGGCAGCCGTCTCCTCCCATTAGGTGTCGATGGGACTAATCTAACCTCAGGGTTCTCCAGGGCCCCTGGGCAGGAGCCGCTTTCAGAACGATTGAGATTAGGGACCTGAGTCATCAGGTTGGTGTTTTAGGAAAATAATTTGGTCTGCAGCTAGGAGCCAGGTGGAGAGGAGGCAGGCTGTTTGGCTCCACAGTTGTGAGGTGCTGCAGGACCAGCTAACATTGTCGGTGTTTTTCAACGCGAACGTTCCCGTCAGGCTCTGGGTGCTTGGACAGCAGCTCTGCTCTGTACGTGGGATGTCCTCAGGTGCTCGGTGACCGTCAGACCCAGGCCCAGTGGTTCCCCGCTGTCTGCCCTTGGAATGGGGTGTGGGCGCTGTGCAGACCCAAAGCCCCCAGAAACATAGGTGGGGGAGGGGAGAGAGCTCGCTCCACTGCTTCCACCTCCGGGGGGGCCGTAGCACCCATTTGGTTAGAGAGGCCTGGGACACATGAAAAAGTTTTCTTGGGAATTAAATATGGTGTAAGTTTTGCCAAAGGCAATGTCACTGAGACTAAAAGAAAGTATTAGGACGTTCTGTGAGTGTGGCCTGACATAGGGACAGGGTCCCTGGAGGAGGGAACAGGCCCTTTTCTGGAGCACCCCCCTCTCCATCTCTGAAGGTCTCCCCAGGAGGCTGGTGGAGCATGGGGTTTCCAGACAGGGGCAGGTCTGGGGGCTCTGTATGTCGGGGGAGGGAGCAGGAGGAGAAGGAAAACTCCAGGACTGTTTCTCCAAGACACTAAGGGGTCCACACTGGGATGCTCAGCCCGGCCGGAGGCCGCCTTCTCCTCCAGGGCCATGTGACTGGGGGGTGGGGGCAGGGCTTTGCTGGAGCAGCCCCAGGAGACACAGGCTTCGCAGACATGGGACTTCAGGATAATAATAGCTGGCGTCGGCTCCTGGCTCCTGCCTGGGTTTTCCATAGGGCGAGCTCTGCATCGTGGGTCAGGCCAGAACCCCTGGTGAGGTATGAGGCCCCTGCCTGCCCTGAGCTGGCTGAAGTTTCCAGGGCAGCCTCCAGGAGAGGCTGGGGGTGCCCTGCTGGGTAGGAGACAAATGTGTGCTTTACAGGTTCCTGTGACTGGCTGCTTTTAAGGTCCAAAAGGACTTGGAGGCACTAGGCAACCTGACCTGATCTGTGGACAAAGGGGAGGCTTCCTGCTGCTCCCTCCCACCTCTCTTAACCCTCCGGGCCCCTTGGACCAGGGCCCAGCCTTGGGGACCCTGCCCTTCCCCAGAGGCAGAGCTGACGGCCCCCTTCTGCCATCCCCGGAGGCCCCCTGTCGCACACAGCCCCCTCCGGCCCCCTGCCTGGACCCCCAGCTGCCTGCTCCCGGGGTGGCCCTCATCTCCACAGGGCACTGGGTGGTTTGGCAAGTGCCAGCCCTGTCACTTCTTACCCATGACCTTGGTAGCTGACCTCCTCTCATGCCTGGCTTTCCCTGTCGGAAAAGTGGGGCTTCTCTTGCTCACTGTGGAAGACAGTAAGGATGAGATCCGAGCACCCAGGGGCAATTGAATCGTGTTGATTTTTCCTTGCACTTTGCCACTTGTCCTCCTCGGTCAGATGGCCCGTCCAGGCCCCTTGTAGTTCTGTGTGACTGCCCTCCTCCCTCCTGCCTTCCCCCCACAGCACAGGGGTTTAGGGTGAATGAAGCAGGTGGTTCTCTTGTGTCGATGGATCCAGAGCCCTGGCCGGACCTGACATTCAGGACCTCTTCAGTAGAATGAGACGCACTGGCCCAAACGTGAACTTAGAAGGTTGTCCCCGCCTTCCCGCAGACACCTGCTGACCTGCTGGGAGTGAAGCAGTGCAGATGGAGGGTTGATCTTGGGGGCCAGGCACTGTTCCAAGAGATACTAACCTGTCACCTCTTTTAATCTGTGCAACAACCTCACAAGGTTCCTCATTTTACAGATAAGGAAACTGAGGCACAGAGAGGTTCAGTGATTTGCCCAAGATCACCCAGCATGTAAGCGACCTGTTTTGAAGCCCAGCATGGGCCTCAAAGCCCTGGGTCCACCCTCATGCCGTCCCAGGTACACTGGGCACCGGGTGGCCTTCGTGGGGTGGAGGAAACAGGCGTGACCCAGCAGGGTGGGGAGTGCAGCCACAGAGCTGGAGAGAGACGTGGGAGGCGACCACACTGACAAGGTGGCCCGCTCTCCCGGAGTGCCCAGGGTTTTCCCGGCTGGGGCGGCAAGGCCCGCATCCCTGGAAGCCCTCAGTCCTGGGCAGATCAGGATGGTTGGTGCCCACAGTCCGCTCTTCTCTGTGCGACCACCTCTGCTCAGGAGGGCCAGGGTCAGAGAACAGCCCTGTGCTGGGGAGGGACACGCGTTTACCGCACAGCCCGTACCGTCTCTCATTCTGGGGGTGTTCGGGGCCTGGCACCACCACCCCAAGCCTGGGACCAGAAATGACCACCCACCCAAACCTCAAATAACCGGAGCGTGGGACTGAGATGCCGGAACCTGGAACTTTCCGGTTGGCAGGGGTTGGCAGGAAACCCTGTTCTGGTTTCCGGGTTCATCATCCTTCAGAATGCTCCAGTGTCTCCCCACCTGCCCCCCTTCCGCCACCTGCCCCAGGGAGATGCTGAAGCTGCCGAGTGAGGCTGTTTGTGTGTGGCCGACCCAAACGGAGGAGACTGTGGGCTGTTGGGAGCAGCGGCGACATCAGACTGCTAGGGCTGCCGTCACCAAGTACCATGGGCTGGGTGACTCCACAGAAACCGGTGTCTCCCGGGTCTGGAGGCTGGAAGTTCGAAGTCAAGGGGCTGGCAGTGAGGGGAAGGTGTGCACCAGGCCCCCGCCTGGGCTTGTAGATGGCCATCTTCTCTGTGTCTTCACGTCGTCTCCCTTCCACATGTCTGTCTCTGCGTCCAGATGGCCCCACTTCATCAGGGCAGCGGGCACATTGGATTTGGGCCAACCTAATGACCCCATCCTAAGTAACTACATTGCAATGACCCTGTCTCCCATAAGGTCACCTTCTGAGGTACCAAGGGTTAGGATTTCAACATAAGATTTGGGGGACACAATTCAACCCCTAACTGTGCATTTGGAGGTAGCGGTGCAGTGGAAGGATCGAGCCTCGGCTTGGGGTCTGATGCGCTTGCACTTAAACCTTAGATGTTTTTAAACTCCATCAGTGACTTTGGGCTCCGAGCTTCACTTTCCTTATCTGCAAAATGGAGATTGATCGATGGTTCATCTTTTCCTCCATCCATTGCTCTTTGTTCTTTTAGTGAACGGCAACTACATGCAGAGCACGTGCTGGGGCAGCTGCAGCCAGGGCCTGACCTCCAGGGTGCTGTGAGGGCCAGAGAGCCTCTAAAGCCAAGCAGGTGCAGACACACGGTGCCCTGTGAGCCTCTAAAGCCGAGCAGGTGCAGACACACGGTGCCCTCTGAGCCTCTAAAGCCCGAGCAGGTGCAGACACACGGTGCCCTGTGAGCCTCTAAAGCCGAGCAGGTGCAGACACACGGTGCCCTGTGAGCCTCTAAAGCCGAGCAGGTGCAGACACACGGT
This sequence comes from Molossus molossus, assembly GCF_014108415.1. Classification (NCBI taxonomy): domain Eukaryota; kingdom Metazoa; phylum Chordata; class Mammalia; order Chiroptera; family Molossidae; genus Molossus; species Molossus molossus. The sequence continues at coordinate 55,109,529 of NW_023425348.1, read as the reverse complement.
GCCCTGTGAGCCTCTAAAGCCGAGCAGGTGCAGACACACGGTGCCCTGTGAGCCTCTAAAGCCGAGCAGGTGCAGACACACGGTGCCCTGTGAGCCTCTAAAGCCGAGCAGGTGCAGACACACGGTGCCTGGTGAGCCTCTAAAGCCGAGCAGGTGCAGACACACGGTGCCCTGTGAGCCTCTAAAGCCGAGCAGGTGCAGACACACGGTGCCCTGTGAGCCTCTAAAGCCTGAGCAGGTGCAGACACACGGTGCCCTGTGAGCCTCTGAAGCCGAGCAGGTGCAGACACACGGTGCCCTGTGAGCCTCTAAAGCCGAGCAGGTGCAGACACACGGTGCCCTCTGAGCCTCTAAAGCCGAGCAGGTGCAGACACACGGTGCCCTGTGAGCCTCTAAAGCCGAGCAGGTGCAGACACACGGTGCCCTGTGAGCCTCTAAAGCCGAGCAGGTGCAGACACACGGTGCCCTCTGAGCCTCTAAAGCCGAGCAGGTGCAGACACACGGTGCCCTGTGAGCCTCTAAAGCCCGAGCAGGTGCAGACACACGGTGCCCTGTGAGCCTCTAAAGCCGAGCAGGTGCAGACACACGGGGCCCTCTGAGCCTCTAAAGCCTGAGCAGGTGCAGACACACGGTGCCCTGTGAGCCTCTAAAGCCCGAGCAGGTGCAGACACACGGTGCCCTGTGAGCCTCTAAAGCCGAGCAGGTGCAGACACACGGTGCCCTGTGAGCCTCTAAAGCCCGAGCAGGTGCAGACACACGGGGCCCTCTGAGCCTCTAAAGCCGAGCAGGTGCAGACACACGGTGCCCTGTGAGCCTCTAAAGCCGAGCAGGTGCAGACACACGGTGCCCTGTGAGCCTCTAAAGCCCGAGCAGGTGCAGACACACGGTGCCCTGTGAGCCTCTAAAGCCGAGCAGGTGCAGACACACGGGGCCCTCTGAGCCTCTAAAGCCGAGCAGGTGCAGACACACGGTGCCCTGTGAGCCTCTAAAGCCGAGCAGGTGCAGACACACGGTGCCCTGTGAGCCTCTAAAGCCGAGCAGGTGCAGACACACGGTGCCCTCTGAGCCTCTAAAGCCGAGCAGGTGCAGACACACGGTGCCCTGTGAGCCTCTAAAGCCCGAGCAGGTGCAGACACACGGTGCCCTGTGAGCCTCTAAAGCCGAGCAGGTGCAGACACACGGGGCCCTCTGAGCCTCTAAAGCCTGAGCAGGTGCAGACACACGGTGCCCTGTGAGCCTCTAAAGCCCGAGCAGGTGCAGACACACGGTGCCCTGTGAGCCTCTAAAGCCGAGCAGGTGCAGACACACGGGGCCCTGTGAGCCTCTAAAGCCTGAGCAGGTGCAGACACACGGTGCCCTGTGAGCCTCTAAAGCCCGAGCAGGTGCAGACACACGGGGCCCTCTGAGCCTCTAAAGCCGAGCAGGTGCAGACACACGGTGCCCTGTGAGCCTCTAAAGCCGAGCAGGTGCAGACACACGGGGCCCTGTGAGCCTCTAAAGCCGAGCAGGTGCAGACACACGGGGCCCTCTGAGCCTCTAAAGCCGAGCAGGTGCAGACACACGGGGCCCTCTGAGCCTCCGCTGCAGCGGGCACAGCTCTGAGGGCCAGCAGGTTTCAGTGAGTGGCTGTCCCCTGGGCCTGTTTCCTGTGCCCTCACTCCTTCCCCCGAAGATGTTTCTAGAGCCTTGGGCTTGAGAGGAGGCTGTGGGCAGCCTGGCCCTGGAGAGGTCTGCCATGTGGCCTCCTCCTTCAGGTCTCATGAGAATAGGAATGTCTGGGATTCCGGAGGAGTGTGGCAAAGTGCCCCGGCCGGTGCGAGCAGGGAAGCGGGGCGGCCGAAGGGCCGCAGACAGCTGTCTCCCCACAGGGAGACATGAGGACAAGCTCTGGGTCAGGTGCTGGTTTCGTCCCCTCCTTGGGTTCCTGCCGTCTTGGAGCTGCTGTCCTCTGATAAACTCTGAAGGGGAAAATCAAAGACACAGAACAGCTCCTTTGGCATTTTCCACTATTTCATGATAGTGTCGAAGCACCAGGGCCATTTCCAGGCCCAGCGTTCTGCCAAATCGCCCGCCAGCCCCACCTCCCCACACAGCTGAACAGTGCCTGGGGCTCTGGCCAGGGCTTTCTAAATATAGCAACAAAGGCTGATCCTCTGAATGGCTCGGGCTGAGCCAGCCTCAGACTGTCTGACTTCCCCACCCGTGGAAGGGAGGAGCGGGGACAGACAGGAAGCGACTGGAACAACAGGGACGCCAGAGGGGCAGCTGAAGCCAATTCATAAGTGACATTGAGACCCAGACGTCCAGAGCCCACGGCCTTGGTCCTGAGCTCCTGCCTTCTGTCCCCAGGGGTGTGGGGCCAGGGCATTGTCCCCGGCAAGTGCCATCCCCCGAGAGATGGAAAGAGCCTGTCTTTTGGGTCAGATCGATGGGCTTGGACCCCCAACTGCTTCTCGAAGCTGGGTGACTCTGGGCAGATCCCTCACCTGCATGCAGTCTCAGCGTCCACACCCTGAAGTGTGATCAGGGAGAGGTAGTGACAAGTGGCAGACACTGGGGGCGCTGCTGTGCCAGGACGTGTCAGGGCGCCTGGATTGCTGCCCTAGGCTCTGAAGGGGCGTGGCCTCTCCTTCCTCCTGCTCTGGGGCACTCCGGTGACCCTCCCTTCTGCACTGGTGAGTGTCTTTAACTCCACCTCCGTGCAGCATGCAGTCCTCTTCCCTGCTGGTGGTCTGAGGGTACCCCAGACTGAGAACCTCCTCGGCCTTCTCCCAGGGCTCTCCTCCTCAGACATCCTGTGCCTCGTTGGGTGCTGAGCCTCCTTTGAAACACTGGCGCGCTTGTGACTGTAAGCCTTGAGCACAGGTAAGGGAACTGGAATTATCGAAAAGAATCAAGTCCTGGATTTCTCCGCCCCAGGCCTGGCTCTGCTTGGGGGCACCCACCCATGCCCTCCCCTCCCACCCATTCAGTTCAATTTAAGGTGGGAGGATCTGACCTGTTTCCCAGGTCTCTGACACCAGAAAGATGGGACCTGCCCCCTACTACTAAGGGGTCCTCAGGTGAGACCCCAGACTAACCACCTTACCATATAGAAAGCCTGGTCTCACACGAGAGGCCCCTGTGCCCCAGGATCTTGACTCCTGTGAGCATAGCGGCTCCTGTGTCCAGACGCCCTGCACACACCGAGGTCAGCATGACATGTGAGACCATGTGTGAGGACGGAGCTGGCGAGTTACTGGTGGAAACGTTACCCTTGTTGCTTGGACCTGCCTCTGTTGACAAGCTGGTCCCCTGGGGGAGGTGCTTCCCCGGGGGACTGGGCATAGGACGGGCGGGACAGATGCACAGCTGCTGTTGCCATGGCCACCATTCACAGAGCTCTGACGCCACACAGCAGCCCTGCGAAATAGGTCGCGCGGCTATTAAGTGGCAGAACCAGGATTCAAAGTTGGGGCTCTTCTGGACTCTGGGGTTCACACTGTGGAGTTCCAAGGTTTCCAGTAGGCTCACAGTTCTTCAAGAGCTTTGGTAGGGGCTGCTGGGGGCGCACAGTTAACGAGTCGGCAGACTGTTAGAACAAAGGCACTCAGCTTCCTTGATGGGAGGTCACCCTGAACTCACCTCCCAGACCTCTTGTAGTAGCAAAAACATGTCGGCCAAGGAAACCAGCAGCTTTAGTGTACTTCAGTTTTCCAAAAGTCTCTGGCAAGGTTCCATGCCAAAAAATTTCCCATACCTAGAAAAAAACCTAATTGCTTCGCGGTGGCTTTGCAGGGAACGCTTTGTCATGCGTGGGAGCCAGTTTAGGGAAAGGAAAATATTCCTAAGGATCAGTGTGTACTTTTCTTGATGAAGAATTGTAAACAGCAGGGCCTCCCAGGGATTTAGGGACAGGGAGTCTTAGCTCACATTTTGTCAAATTAGATCTGGAAGAGGAAGCATATGGCGAAAATTCTATGTCGACAGGATTCTTGGGAAAGAAGCCGCCAAATGAATGGAATGGGCATGTTTTTCGCTTTGTTTCCCAAATCACTGCCAACGATCAGCATTTTGTTGACCTGTTTGCCGTGGTAAAGTACAAGTGGTTTATCCATTCAGTACATACCTGCCCAGTGCCCCTCTACGCCAGGTGCTCTCTGGGCACAGCCACGCGGCGTGTCTGTCGTCATCCTGCTTTACGAAGGGGGGTTTCATGGTTCTTCCACCTGCTTTTACTTACTGAGCCAAGAACCATCTCCTCCTCTTTTATGTCTGCCTGGTGGCATTTGCCCGTGAAATGCCTATGCTGCCGTTTAATCAGCTCCCTCTCGTCGGGCATTTCCGTTATTTCTGGATTAGAGATGCTATCACCGTGTAGCCTCAAACATCCAGTTCGATTTAGTGATCCCCAGTGTCTGGTGCTGCCCATTTCTTCAAATCCCTTGCGACACTGGATATTACATTAGTTCCCTATCGCTACTGGAATGGCTTACCATACATTCAGTGGTTTTAAAACAACACGCATTTATCATCTCACAGTCCTGTAAGTCACAAGTCCGGCAGGAGTCTCGCTGGGCTGAACTCAGAGTGTCAGCAGGGCTGCAGTCCTTCCGGGGGCTCCAGGGGACAGTCTGTTCCCTGGCCCACGGCTCTCGTCCATCATCAAGGCCAGTCTGGGTGACTGGTGGAGTCTTTCCCACGTGGCATCGCTGGCTCTGTTTCTGCTGCTTTTCCATCTTCGTAGCCCTTTATGATTACATCGGGCACACCTGGGTTCTCCAGGATTTTCTTCTTACCAAGTCAGCTGAGCAGCAACCTAATGCCATCTGTGATGTTAATGTCCCCTTGCCATGGAGCGTGACGTGTCCACAGGTTCCAGGGAGTAGGATGTGGACATCTGGGGCGGGCAGTCTGCTACCCACCACCACTATCATCGACCTGTTTTCATTGTAAGTGAAAGTGTGGCTTCCTGCTCTTTGAAGTTGCATTGTCTTGGATCATTGGTGAGATCAAACATCTGTGTGGAGAGGCAAAGGGTTTTCTGTTACTGGGAGTTGTCTCTTTATACCCTCTGTTTCCTTTTCTACTGGGTTGTCTTTTTTATTTTTATTTTTTTAAAGATTTTTTTCTTAATTTTTAGAAAGAGAGAGTGTGAGAGAGAGAGGAGCATCTATGTGAGAGGGAAACATTGACTGGCTGCCTCCTGCAAACCCTCTACGAGGGATCGAGCCCACAACCCCAGGCATGTGTCCTGACCAGGAATCGGACCAGCAACCTTTTGGTGCATAGGTCACACTGGTCAGGGCTGGGTTGCCTTTCTTAAAAATTGAATTATAAATTTCTTGAGGGCAAGGACCTTCTCATATTCATCCCAGTGCTTCAAAATGTGGCCCAGTTCAGAGAAGACCCAATGCCTGTGGGTCCTCCCTCCCTCCCATCCCACCCCCGTGCTGTTCTGCTTGGGAAGAAATGTCAGGATGCTTCCGCTGAGCTGGCCGCTGAGTCTGTGTCTAGGGGGCGTGGTGGCTGAGACAAGGCTCATCTGGTGGTTTACGTACAGCCCAGTGGACTTCTCAGGCCATCTGGGCTCTGGGGTCAGACAGACTGAGTGCCCAGCCCCAGCTCAGCTTTGGACTCAGCCCTTTCACCCCAGCCCCACCAGAGCCCCAGTGGCGGGGGCATGCTGATAGTTTAGGGTTGCTGGCATGGGCACAGACACACACACTGACTCTGACTCGTTTTGCAAGGGAGGACCCTGCTTGCCACAGTGGTCAGTGCTGACACGAGTCAGACGCTGGGTGGACAGAGAAGAGCAGTTTCTGGTCACTTTGCAGGGTGGCAGGCAATGTGCTCTCCTTTGACGTTTTATTTTTTTGGTTAATCCTCATCCAAGAATATTTTTCCATTAATTTTTAGGTAGAGTGGAAGGGAGGGAGGGAAAGAAACATCGATGTGAGAGACACATCAGTTGGCTGCCTCCTTCAGAGGAGGCCAGGGGACTGGTAGTCTCCCTGGCTGGGAAGCCTCGCCTGGTGAGCAGAGCGGGACCCGCTCTCTGAGGTGTGCCAGGGTCGGTACCAGGGCTGGTGTTGCAGAAGCCAAGCCTGCAGCGGTCCTAGACCAAATGCCCATCCTGTCAGGCCTGCAGTGTTGGCCAGGGTACACTCAGACCTGGACCAGGGACAACAGCCACTTCCCAGTGACAGGGCTAATGAGTTCCCTAAGCTGTCCAGGAGGGCCTCCCTGCTGACCCTCAGCCTGCCCACATGTTCCGGCCCCCAGGGTGCCCGGAGGCCCTGTTGGCAGTCTCCTTGTCCGTTCCCATGCGCTCTGCTGCCTCAGTTCACTGGCCAGGCCCGCCCATCAGGACTCCCGGGTCCAGCTCCGCGCCTGCGTTCAGGATGGAGCACGCCCTGGTCAGAGTGGGGAGGCAGGTCCTGCCCTCCCCCCGGAGTCTTCTGGAAGGTTTGCTAGGGCCCCAGAATTCCTGCCTCAGCAGGGTTTTTCTCATCTACAAGTCTTCGATGGCTGCATCTGGAGCCCTGAGCCCCTTCTGCAAGGGCTAGGAGTGGACAGAGTCCCGTGCCCTGAGCTAACTGTCCTGTCCCGGGGGCCTGTTGGCCTCGCTGAGCCCCCATTCTCAGTGGGAGCGCGGGAGCAGTGATCCCCACTGCTGCCTGCTGGAGGAGCCGGTGGGGTCGGGACGAGAGTCCAGCCTGCACTGGCCCAGTGACAGGTCCTTGGTGCGTCCAGTCACGGCCTCCCCACGTCCCTGCTCATCTTTCCTCTGCAGCTGCTAGTGGCAGGACCACAGTGACCCTCCTGTGACCTCCCTCTCTGGGCCTCGGTGCTGGACAGATTCCCTTCCTTCTTCCTTCCTTCCTTCTCGCCTCCATTTCTCAGCCAAGTGGGGCTGGCAGCCACGAGAAAGCACCTGGGCTGGGGCTGGGGCTGGGGTGCCAGCTGTGCCCTCCCCCCTTGTGGAAGCTGGCAGCTCGGACCGGGACCCTGAGGTGGGCTGCTTATGGCCACCCTTTTCCTCCTCAGTCAGCCCCTCCTGTGCAGCCAGGCGGGCCTGCAACTCGTTAGCTCTCTTCATGAAATCCATCTGCTCACGGCTGGAGAAAGGCCCTGGGTCTCTGCTCCCCACCCTGGGTGTGTGAGGGGGGCTGCACACAGAGGCGACTGTGTGCACTGGGTGTGGCATCCCGGAGGGCAGCAGCCTCGACGGCTGTGTGGGCGAGGGCCCTGCCAGCCTGGGGGGGAGGGGGGAGCGCGCCTGCCGGCCAGGGCTGGGTTGTCTGCAGACCCCTGAGCCCCGGGGGCTGGGACTGGTGGGGGCAGGGCATCAGAGGGCTTTGCGTCGGGTAGGTGGGCGGTCCGGTGGGCGTGCTGACCTGCCTTCCCTGACAGCTGCCCCCCCCCCCCCGCAGGAGTGCATCATTGACGAGGACTGCGGGTCCCGCAGCTACTGCCAGTTTGCCAGCTTCCGGTACACCTGCCAGCCGTGCCGGGACCAGCACACGGTGAGTGTCCAGAGGCCTCCGGGCTGCAGCCCAGGCTGTGGGGGCCCAGAAAAGAGCCCTGGAGGAGAAACCAGCAACCCCACGTTCTCAGTGGGGCTTCCTGGAGCTCCACCGTGTCCCCTCAGAAGGCCCTCTCCGTGATGGCCGAGGGGCTGACTCCCCGAGCGCCCAGGACTCTGCAGCCTGCTGCCCCGCAGCGCACAGGCAGCCCTGTGTGTTCCAACTGTCCGGGGCAGGGAGCTGCCCCTCCCTCCTGGCCGGTCCAGCGGGGTGCCATCATGAAGCACAGCTGTGGGGGAGCTCTCTGCCCTCTAACTGCATTCCCTGTGAGACCCCAGGCCCACCAGTCAGCTTACACTCAGTGGTTCTCAACCTTCCTACTGCGCGACCCTTTCACACAGTTCCTCATGTCTGTGGGCGGGTCTGCATGTGGGCGGACCGCCTAGGGACCGTCGGAAATATGTGTTTTCCGATGGTCTTAGGCGACCCCTGGGTCTTCGACCCCCAAAGGGGTCGTGACCCACAGGTTGAGAACCGCTGGCTTACAGGAATCTCAGTGCTGCCTGCATCTGAGGGCCCTAGCCACCTTCCTGACCTAGGGACCTAACGGGAAGGGCAGGGCACGGGTGTGTGGGTGAACCACAGAGACACTACATCCTTTAGCGGCACAATCTCAGCTGTGTGGGAGGGCTCAGATTCATGCACCCCAAGGGTCATGTCCCAGTGCTCTACCCCCCACGTCTGCTCCCCGGCCCTGCTCCCATGACCTCCATGGGGTCCCCTCAACCCAGGACCCTGTTCCCTCCTCTGTACAGTGGAACGAAGTGGGTGAACCTGCCTGTGGTACCTTCAGGTGTGCCCACTGGGGCCGGTGAGCCTGTGCTCTCCCAGGTCTGAGCCCGGGTGTTGTGTGCCCACCTCCCCAGCCCTGTACCCAGGACAGCGAGTGCTGTGGAGACCAGCTGTGTGTCTGGGGTCACTGCACCGAAACAGCCACCAAAGGCAGCAACGGGACCATCTGTGACAACCAGAGGGACTGCCAGCCCGGGCTGTGCTGTGCCTTCCAGAGAGGTGGGTGGCTCCCTCTGGGTGCAGGGTGAGCCCTGTCTCAAGCTCCCCGTCCCCTCCACCTCGCTCCCCAGGCCTGAGGCAGTGCCTGGCTCCTGCCCTGTCCCTGGGAACAGACAGGCCCCTCCCACCCCATCTCCCTGCTCCTCCAGGTGAGGTCAGTGCTGGCACTCCCCTCCCCCAGGTGTTTCAGAAAACTCTCCCTTCAGCACCTTCCTCATCCCCCTGGGCACCTTCCCCTTCCCCCTGGGCACCTTCCCCTTCCCCCTGGGCACCTTCCCCATCCCCCTGGGCACCTTCCCCATCCCCCTGGGCACCTTCCCCATCCCCCTGGGCACCTTCCCCTTCCCCCTGGGCACCTTCCCCTTCCCCCTGGGCACCTTCCCCATCCCCCTGGGCACCTTCCCCATCCCCCTGGGCACCTTCCCCATCCCCCGGGGCACCTTCCCCATCCCCCTGGGCACCTTCCCCATCCCCCTGGGGACCTTCCCCATCCCCCTGGGGACCTTCCCTATCCCCCTGGGCACCATCCCCTTCCCCTTCCCCCTGGGCACCTTCCCCATCCCCCTGGGCACCTTCCCCATCCCCCTGGGGACCTTCCCCATCCCCCTGGGGCACCTTCCCCATCCCCCTGGGCACCTTCCCCATCCCCCTGGGCACCTTCCCCATCCCCCTGGGGACCTTCCCCATCCCCCTGGGGCACCTTCCCCATCCCCTGGGCACCTTCCCCATCCCCTGGGCACCTTCCTCATCCCCCTGGGCACCTTCTCCATCCCCCTGGGCACCTTCCCCATCCCCTGGGCACCTTCCCCATCCCCCTGGGCACCTTCCCCATCGCCCCGGGGCACCTGGTGCCTGCCACCCCTGCAGTTGTCCTCCAGGATGGCTCTCTGGACAGCACTCCTCTGGGAGCTGCAGGCACACGGCACGCCTGTGCTGCCACTTTCATTAGACACCCCCCCCCCCCCCCCCAGTCCACCTTCCAAGCCTGGGATGGCCGGGTTGACTCATCCTCCTTTTCTCTCCATCACTGCTCCACCTGTGTGGGAACCTCACTGCCCCAACCTGAGCCCGACCCCAGGCTTTTGTTGGTGCTGTGCTCCAGCCTTGAACCCTTTCCTTCCACTCTTTTTTTTTTCCTCACCCAAGGACATTTTTGCATTCATCTTCAGATAGAACGGGAGGCAGAGAGGGAGGAAGAGAGAGAGAGAAACATTGATGTGAGAGAGACACTTCAAGTGGTTGCCTCCTACACAACCCCAACCGGGGCCGGGGATAAACTGCAACCGAGGTACGTGTCCTTAGCGGGAACCGAACCTGGGCCTCTCCAGTTTGTGGGCTGACGCTCTAACCACTGAGCAAACCAGCCAGGGCTCCACTCTTAATTTCTAAAAACCTTTGGCCTCAAATCCCAGCAGAAGCCCACCCCTCCAGGCAGTCCTCCTCAACTGCTTCGGCCCTCCCAGCTTTCTCTCTGCCCGCCCTGCCATTCTTGTTCCCTCCCTGTACTTCTCCCACCCTGGCCTCCACAGTGGGCCTGAGGGTGGGAAGAGGGAGGCTCCATCCCATTTCTCCGCTCCCTCCCCTGGTGCCTGCCTTGGTGCTGGGGTTCCGGGGTGACTTATGGCCCCTTCTAGGTCTGCTGTTCCCTGTGTGCACACCCCTGCCCATGGAGGGCGAGCTCTGCCACGACCCTGCCAGCCGGCTTCTGGACCTTATCACCTGGGAGCTGGAGCCTGACGGAGCTTTGGACCGATGCCCGTGTGCCAGGGGCCTCCTCTGCCAGCCTCACAGGTGAGGCCCCACCTGTCCTCCTTGTCAGGACCAAGAAGGGATGAGATGCCACCCAGTGAGGGCTCAGGAGCAGGGGGAGAAAGTGGGTTCAGTTTAGGACAGGTTTGATGTGCGGCGTCCTTGGGTCTTGCAGGTCGAGGGGATCAGCGGCAGTCAGACCTCTGGGACCAGGGCTGAGAAGGTGTGGCCAGGGGTAGAGTTGGGGCTCATCTAGATGGTGATGGAAGCCTCGTGAGTGGGTGTCTGGGAAGAGGGTTGGGGGGGAGCGCTGAGGGCGAGGGCTGAGGGAGCAGCACCAGGGCGGCGCCGGCCGTTTCTCAGTGCGCGTGGTCCTGACCTCAGCAGCTGCTGCTCAGCCTTCTCTCCCCGCAGCATCCCGGGCGGCTGGGCAGACCGGACCCTCCCGCCCCACAGGCCCAGCCCATGAGGTGGTTAGGCCAGTTATCCCGCCCCGGGCTGCTTCTGCCCGGGGCCCCAGATGGGCAGGGGCTGTACATTCTCAGACACCCCCGTCCTCAGGGTCTGCCCTGCGATGCTGAGTCCAAGAGAGTCAGTGACAGGAAGACAGATCTGTCCCTAGAGGTGGGGGAGCTGCCCCTCGATTACATTCTCCAGAAGAAGCTGCCCCCAGCCATCGTTTCTAAGGAAAGCTGTTGACAGGAAGTTAAGGCCCCTGAGCAGGCGTTAGAGGAGGTGTCGTGAAGGTGGGGTGGGGACCCACAGATAGCAGTCTGAGGCAGAGGCCCCCGTGGGAGAGGCCCCCATGGGAGAGCCCCGCTTTGCCCCCAGGGGAGACGTGGCCCTGGCTGAGCCGCAGCCCATCCCTCCCAGCCACAGCCTGGTATATGTGTGCAAGCCGACCTTCGTGGGGAGCCAGGGCGGAGACCAAGACAGAGAGGGCCCGGTGCCCAGAGAGGCCCCCAGCAGTTACGGAGACCTCAGCTTCATCGACGAGGTGCGCCAGGAGCTGGAGGACCTGGAGAGGAGCCTGTCGGTGGAAGCGGCTGTCGGGGCGCCAGATGCCACCTCTGAGCTGCTGGAGGGAGCAGACATCTAGACCCGGCTCGCCCTGCGGGTAGACGTGCAATAGAAGTAGCTAATTTATTTCCCCAGCTGTGTCCTCTAGGTGTTGGCTCACCAGGCTTTTTCCATGGCCTCTTCCCAGAACACTGTCCCTCTGGCTGGAAACAAAATGAGGTGCTGCGCCCGGGTCCCGCTCCCGGACTTCACACCGCGCATCACGGTTCTGGTGCCTGGGGCGGCGGGGAAGGCGGAGCAGGGCTGCTGAACAGGTCCGTTCACTGGCGCTTTGCCTCTGCTGGTTGGCAGAGGGCACGTTCGTTTTGTTCCGTGCCCCCCAGGAGGGGATAGAGAGGGTGCAGAGTTTCCTCAGGATGGGTTTTGGGGAAATACTGAAGCTCAGACATGTGGAGAAGAGCGCCCTGTTTAGCAAACACACCTGGTGAAAATGAATTTTTCATGCAGTTCTTCCCATGGGCACAGGTAAGCCGTGCCCTCGGCTGCCCCTGCGACGCCCGCTGCTGTCTCCTCCCGTGCACTAAGCTTTTCCAGCCACTCAGCTCCTACCTCTGTGCCAGGTGAGCAGTTCCACATCCAAGATCAAGTCCTGCTGTCACCCCCGCCTGGTGAAGGGGGCGTTGTTGTCCCCAACTGTCAGCATCTCAGAGGCTCAGAGATGTCCAGTTGCTTGCCCAAGTCACACAGCCAGTGAAGACCAGAGCAGGGTTTCGCCCAGGTGTGACTCCAAGCCCAGAGCTCTCCACACTGCTCCCCACCAGCCTTGGTGCCACCAAAAGCACCCCCCAAAGAGAGGAAGAATGAGATTTTTCTTTTTCTGAGACACATCTGAAATGAAGGTCAAACCAGTTCACACATCTCTACAAGAGTAAACTACTCTTAGACAGCATTCTCCCCGGGGTGGGGCGGTCCTCAGCCTAGTGGTGACAAGTGGTTTGGGCACGGTCTCCTGTGGCAGTTGGCTACATTAGCAACTTTGAAGGTACATGATTGGAGCATAATATTAACTTGCCAGAAACAGTACTTGGGTAATTGTAGGGCCAGGATTATAAATGAAATTTGCAAAATCACTTACCAGTAACTGTAGACCATTATCAACCCTATGGAGAAAATCAAGCCAAGCAAGGCTCTGTGAAATACGTTGTAATATCCAGACCGAGAGCACTGAACTATATATGTGGTTCCACAAATGATATTTTCATGTGCCATGGACTGTTTCCACCGTGTATTCATCCAGAGTTATTAAATATGAAAGTTGCACACGATTGTATAAGCATGCTTTCTTTGAGTTTTAAGTTATGTATAAACACATATGTTGCATTTAGAAATCAAGCATAAATCACTTAAACGTCTCTTTTGTAGTTCTTGGACTTCTTTTTTCTCTTTGACTTTGAGTAAACAGAAAAATCCTTTCAGCCAGAAAAAATAAAATGGGAATGACTTGCATTGTAAAAAAAACTCTTCCATGTAAGTAGATTTTCCAGACAACTAAAACACACCTTTTAGCATCAAACTATTTTAGAAATGTTAAGCATTTTTGGATTTTGGGACGGGGATTGGTGTTAAGAGCACCGACATTTCACCGTCTTCTGAAAAAGTAAAGGGAGCGTGTGACCCTTTTCTTGGGGGCCTCCTTTAATTCAGTATAGTTTCGGGCCGTAACAGTAGGATCTTCAGAGACAGTAATAACACAGCTACTGTGTTAGGTCATCTGTGTGGCAGGCAGTCTGTATATTAACTCATTTAATCTTTATCGAATGCATGAGTATTTTCTTCATGTAACAGATGAAGAATTGCAGCTCAGAAAGATTAAGTCATAGAGCTGGTCTCAAACGAAAACAGTATGTGATACTGTATGACGTATGGGCCACCCAGAATCAAATGATAACTTTAAGATCAAATATAGAGCTATTCTCTATTCTTTTTAAAAAAATTTTTTTTTTCTTTATTGATTTTAGAGAGAGAGGAAGGGGGGGAGAAACATTGATGAGAGAGAATATTGATTGGCCACCTCCTGCGTGCCCCCCACTGGGGATTCGGCCCACAGCCTGGTCATGTACCCTGACTGGCCATCGAACCGGCGACCTCTTGGTGCATGAGTCAACGCTCAACAACTGAGCCACACCGGCCAGGCAAGCTATTCTCTATTCAGTGTTTAAAATCATCAGGACCACTCTACAATCTAACTATTCAACAGCTACTTACAGAGAGCCTGCTCAGGTGCTGTGATGTGCTTTGGGGGTGCCAAGTTGCTCCTGATAGGGTCCCTACCCTGAAGGCATCACAGCCTACTGAAGGAGATACACTAAACCCCACACCGGTAATGTAGCAGTCAACCCACGCTGTAACAGAATGTTACGGTGCCTCAGAGGAGCTCTTGGCTTGGGAGACCTAACATGGGAACTGACTCTCAAAGATGATAGGAATTGATCAAGAGGCCAGAAGGAACAGGAAAAGGCATTCTGGGCCATGGGCGGAGGGAGGGAGGCAAGAAGGAGGGATAGTATGTAGGGGAGCTGCAAGTAATTCATAGTGGCTGGAAGACAAAGTAAATTCGAGCGAGTGTTTTGAGACTAAGCTGAAGCTATTTCAATCAAAAAATTTCATTCAGCCTCTACTATATGTCAGGTCCTATATTAAGTGTCAGGGAGACAGTGGTACATGAGATAAAACTAGGTTCCTCCCTCCTGGAGCTTGATCGAATGCATGAATACTCATGCATCGAATGCATAGTATACCTATGCAGGTATATTATCTCACTGTACTTTGTCATCATAGCCAGAAAAATATAAGCACAGGAGAGACTGTGCAAAATACTTGGCTGAAATCCACAGAGCCGCTGATGCATGTCCTTGACTCACAATTCTAAACGGAGTGTGGCAAGGGTTCCATGAAGTCTGGCACTTGGCTCTTCCTGCCTGCCTTTCTCAGGTTCCTGCCGGGGAAGGCAGGGTAGGGGCTGTCGTTTCAGGGACCCAAAGCGATTCCCGCCCTCTTTCCTGTCCTCCCACCCCCAGAGAGGCTGGAAAAGCCAGTCCCCCAGGCAACTAGGGATAGCCCAGTCTGGGCCCAAGGAATGGGAGGAGAATGCCCGTTTCTGGGAAGGCTTTTTTCCCGACTGACCAAAGGAAAGGCGTACAGGAAGAAAGCCCCCCGCCCCCCTTCCCTGCCTCCCAGTCCTGGGGTTTGGGATGTGCCAGCAGGCGCTGGGGCGGCCATCCTGCGGTCACGTGGTTGGGACCAGGGCGATGTCGGCGGTGCGTCCCTCCCTGGCGGCCCTGGGGAAGAAACCGTTTCTTTGCCTCTTTTAGCCGCCAGAGGTCACTCTCATTCCTCAGTTGATGGCCCCCTTCGCCTTCCAAGTCAACCACAGTAGGTAGAGTGCTTTTCCTGACTCAGCTCTCTGGTGCTCTGCAGCTGGGAAGGTTTTCTCCTTGTAAGGACTCACAGAATTAGATTGGGCCCACCTAGAGAACCTGAGTAATCTTCCCCTGTGGAAGTCCTTAGACGTCACCACACCGTTCAGGGGCCATGATTCTGCCCACCACAGAAGGCGGAGACTCGGCCTGGGTGGTGGTGAAGAGAAAAGCAGTCTGCTAGCAGCCACACCTGGACTCAAGTAAACCACTGCGATTCCGATTCCGTGGCTGTTAGTCTTTCCGTCACTTGAAGCCCAAAGCGCCTCTGACTGGTGTAGGAGATACTGGCATGATGAACAAAAGCCAAAAGGGCCACAGAGTGCAGCTTTACGGATCCCTACCCACCCACGTTTCCACCCCGTGTCCAGCTCTGGAAAAGCAAGGTTAGAAAATGCCACATTTGGGAACAGACTGACAAACCCCAGAGGGAAGGGGGTGGGGCTGGAGGGAGATACACCAAGAACTTCTGTGCATAACCAATGGACAGAGTGCAGAGAAGGCGCGGGGGAGGGTGTCAATGAGGGAAAGGAGGAACATCTGTAATAAATCAATTTCTTAAAAAGAAAATGCCATGTTTGGGCAGAGCCCCAGCCTCGGAGTCTCTGCCCTGACCTTCCCCAGGATGAGACTAGCTGACCTGTTAACCACGTGGCCGCAGACCGAACAGGAAGTGCGATAGGACAAAAACGCCGGCCACTGACTCTTCCTGTCCAGCTCCTTCTCCCTCTTCCCCCTCGGTGTCTGGTTTTTCCTGCCTCACTAGTCCGGTTCTTCGGGCTTTTGACACAGTTGGGAGAAAGGGATGCAGAGCAGGTGAGATCAGAAAAGGGGCATTAAGTATTCCTGTGGCCTGTGTGTCCCCTTCAGATAGTCAGGAAATGCAACTAGCTTATTCTGGGCTTACTTTTTGATAGGGACTGGCTGTCTGAGTTCAGAGGCCGAGGGCTGTGGGGGAGGTACCTCTGCACTCGGCTTGCGGAGGTACCATTTAGCAGCAGCACAGCTGTCCTGCAGAAAGACTAGAAAGGATAAGAAATCCCCTTTGGGGAAGTTACGTGGTTAGAAAACAGGATATTTTCCTCACTGACCTCCCGTGAAGGAGGGGAAATGAGACTTATTCCTCTAAAACTCATGGGGAGAACTTTCAGACAAGCACTCATAAAATCTGTATGGGAGCTACACATTTTAGGGGGTACAGATGTGCAGAAGCCATGGGTTCCATGTACTTGCCAACAATTTACCATCGAAGGAGCACCAGGCAGAGGTGGCTTGTTGGAGGAGCTAGAGTGGGGCAGAGGCAAAAAAGATGGATTCTGACAGCACTCATCCTGAGATAAGGCTATGGAAAGAGATCTAACAAGGGTCAAAGACTTGGTGGGGACCAGGCCAGCATGGGAGCGTGGCACACCTCTCAGAGGAAGGCCTCTTGCCAGCAGGAGGTTGACAAGAGTCGAGTTTCGTAAAAGACCACCAGTGTGGTTTGGAGTTGAGCCCTTGGCTGGTAGGACATGCGGGGCACCTCTTCACAGTGAATGTATAGACCAAAGGGGACAGAAACCTCAGAGACCAACAGGAGGCTGTGCATGCAAGGGGATGTCTTTGCCCTTCCTCCAGACCCCCGTCCAGTCCAGAGCTGGTGCAGGAAGAGCAGGTGTGGAGGGAGCCCTGACCACCTCCTCCTTCCCTCCCAAATGGAGCAGCACAGGCAGCGGGCACTGTGTGCGGTGGTGGGGGAGCTTTGAATCAAATGACTGAAACTTGAACAAGATCAGATTGTTTTAATAACGCAAAGTGACTTCAAAGTTACAGATTGCTCCGAGAGCTTGTTGACAGCTGACTTCCAGTGGGAAGCTGCATTCAACAGAGCACACAGGGTTGGCACAGTTCTTGGAAAAATAGAACAATTGCGTATTTGTATATAAAGTTGATACTCAATAAACGGGTTAATTATTATCAAAAACACAGAAAGCTAAGTGTGCCCTCTGCACGGGGGGAGGGGCAGGTAGGGAGCAAAGGAAGCAGTGTGATTGTGGTCGCTACCTTTCAGGCTGGGCCGTAGGTCGCACTAGTAATTCCCAGTGGGTGAGTTCTCAGCTCTGACATCAGACCAGCGGCTCCTGTACACTGGCTGGAGGAGGAAGGGAGCAGGGCATTCTACCCGATGCTGTTTTGCCCTCCTAGCTTGGCCCTACTTACTGCCCCATTCTTTTCTAAGTGCTCACAACTTGCATTAATACACCCTTGATTTTGTCAAGTGTTACTGTTTCTGAAAGCCAAGTTTTGAAAATGAACCCTGTAGCTAACCATACAATCACAGCTCCCCTCCTCCCATGTGAAGGACACGAAGGAACACCTGATTTCATGTACTCTTAAGTCTAGGTGGTTACAAGCTTTATTTGGGCAATGCACTTGTTTATAAACCTGACTTTAAAATTTTTACTAACCCCCTGGAAAACATAGTTTTGCATTTAAGAATTTATGGCCTTTGATGGCTAGTGACCAAAGTATTGATTTTTTTTCCAAAAATTACACAGAATTGTTTAGATGGAATAGTTTTATTTAGCAAACAAAAAACTTGCTAATTCAAATTCTCTTCTATTCCATGTACTCTAGACTACAATTTGCAAGTCACAAGCACAAAAGAGCTGGTTAGGGTCTCAATGCTGAACAAAAGGACAAAATTCAGAGGGAGAACTTCCGACAACTGAAAAGGAAATGCCAGCAAATGAACCAGAACAAGATTTTATTGTATCGCATACATTCACAGGCCACTTCCAGATCCAGTGCACTCATTTAGCTCGGACCACATTGTCAGTTTGTAGCTCTCTTTCTCTCTTGGCCCAGAGATGTCACAAAGCTGTTCCCAAACAGTGCAGCCTGGCAACCAATAGCTACTGGATTCTTTCCTAGCTGTGCTGCAGGCTCACCGGTGCTCTCTCAGAATCTTGAAGTACTTGCTATTATATTACAAAAGAGATCGATCACCAAACATTCGATTGCAGGGCTCCTTCACTCACCATTTTTATTTCATCGTGACTATCACGTTCACTTCCTTAGTTTCTGAAGTGGACCCTCCAGTAGGGAGCTTCTGTACAGACCAGGTAACCACAGCACGGTCCTGAAACCACAGCTTTTCCTTCCTTGGCCAGAATGCACCTCTTGTCTTTAGCACCTGCCTCAGAAATGCAGGTACGTGGTTCTCACAGGGCATGCTGGTTGAGAAAAACCCATCTGCACCACAGTAAAAGCACTTCACAACCTTGGTATGACCTATGGGGAGCAGGGTCACAGTTTATTGCTTGTGGCCTGCCTCAGCCTCAGAGACCCAGCGGATGAGTGATTACCAGGCCCCAGGCCCCACCTAGCTTGGGCCCTTGATCCACAGTTAGTGCTTTGCCTCCTGGCCTCATAGGTGCTCACTTGATCATTTGAATTTGAGGGGGGCGGACACACGTTTACCTTCCTTACATAAATTATCGTTCCTATCACAAGTCCATTTTGAAAAGTTCACCACCCCCTTCACTGAAATCACTAAAGTGCAACATTGTGTTTTCACTCTACCAGGCACTGAAAAGCAAGAGCTTTAACTTTTTCTTTAATGAAATACATTTTCTTTACTCTTGGTATTTGTAATATGCCTGCAATTAGAAGTAGCAAACACAGAACAAAAATCAGGGCAGAAGGCACAGAATGAGAAGGATTTTACCATTTACTCTTACAGGAACACTAAACGAAACCAAATCAAGTCCACAGCCAATTGTGTTTACAAATCAGCCTCCTCTGCTCCAGTCAGTCAGTCCTTGAAAGTAGAAACTCAGTTCATTAAAACCCATGTCCCAGGTAAGTAGGCCTGAATCAGAACCAAAGAGCTGTCGCATTACATCAGAAATTCATGATCTTGAAAGACAGCTCACCACAACGCTTCCAGCTCTCCTCTGAGAACACCACCAATTCCAATAATGCAAACTCAGAACAGTACTTCAAATTGAGCAGAATGCTATATAGTTTACATGGAATAAAAATTAGCCAGAAAAATACCCTAGAAAAGATTTTTATCCTTGTGGATGCCAGGAGACTTTTAAGCTATATTAAGGAATTCTCAATCATTATATTCAAACTGCAGAGTTAACATCTGCTAACATTATTTTCTAATTATATATTTCTTAAAAGGAAAAAGTTTAAAAATCTGATTTTGTAATATTGACAGGATCCTCCAAAGTTAAATATTAACATCTTTTCATCTCTTATGAGAACTTTACTGTAAACATACCTTATCATAGAAATGAGATAATTATTCAGTACACATTACAAAAATGTTATATTTAAATAAAACATCTATTCTTAACCCAAATTCTTCATCCACAAAAGTTTAATGACTAAAATAACACAACAGAATGAACAAATGTTTTATTGGCATGTTCATTGTTGTAAACAGCATCTGGCATGAAAAAGTTTTACCAAAACCTTTTTATAAATTAGATGGCATTTCCAAAATTTATGTATAATTGTGTTCATTGAATAGTTAGCAAAGCAAAAACTTGCCACCTCTAATAGGCTTTGCAATGAAATCATGTTGACTGCATCAGCCTGTGCTATGACCTGACTTACTAGCAAGTTTATTCAACACGATGTTAAGATGTTTCCCCAAAGTTAAACTACATATAACTACAAATCAACTCCAAAATTAAAGTGGGACTTACAAGGGTTCTAGAAGATTCAAACTTGAAGTATATTTCAAAAAGTAATGTACAAAAAGAAATAAAACTGAAGCCGCTGAACAGAAAAACCTCATTAACAAGGGCAAATACAATCGCATGGGACCCAGCACTGAGGAACCTCACTGAGGAGTACATCTACAGACTGCTGTACTTCTCAATGTACACAAATGTACATCATGAATGACATGTGAAAAGAACAACCATGGGAAATAGGTGAACTGCAATTATAATCAATAGGATCAATTATATTTACATGCTGAATGAACGAGTGAAACGTATTCTCTACATCCATAACTTAAGTACAGTTATAATTACAATATTCAGCAATTTGAGCTGCCATCTGCTGGGAGCAGTCTAAGGGATATGTTTTGATGTTCCAGAATAATGGTCTTTATACTCCGCAAAAAATGAAACAAAAGAAACAACTTCACAATTTTTACTGGGTTATGGCTGGTTCTAAGAATTTCTTTCTTCAGCTCCTATTTTTGCTGCTTTCCAAGAGTCAACACACGTTGCATTTACTTACGAATTGTCAATGAGGTAATGTGTGTATCCGTGAAATAAACAGAAAATTCATTCATTCATGGCCTTTGCACAGCTTTTATTATTAAGCTATGAGCATCCTGTTTGAGGCTAGTTTTACTAGCGGCTATGTGCACATTTGTCCGCAAAAAAGACGTTTACTCATTCCCCTTCCCTTGTCTAGTAGCAGGTTTTGCTTTCTGTTTTTATTTTTTTGCACATCCCTTTTCACTTTACAGTACATTTCACTATAGTGCACAACATGATTCCAAGTCAAAACAGTGGCCCACTGGGCACTGAGCTTCTGATTGGTGAAGGGCAGTCCAATCAGTGCTGGTGTCACGGGGTTATCCCTAACCACGTCCGGCCATAATGGCACTACACAGTAGCAGTGAACCGTCTAATTAAAACCAAAATCCCCCAGGGAAGATGCTACACTAGCAGAGTCAGTCTTGAGTCAGATCTTTATTTGGTGCTCCATCCAGATATATTTTTAGTGCTTTCTCTTTTCGAGGTGAGTACGTTACACGATGTCCTGTCTTCTGAAGCCGACTGCTTTCTTTTTTCATCAGTTCATTTCTTTGCTCCTCTGTCAACTCCATTAATTCTTCTGTTTTATCCCTACATTTAAAATATCAATGACATATTAGGACAGTATAGCCAGCCGCCTCTATTAATTTATACCTGAATGATGTCATGCTCCTCAGTGAGAAAATGAAATCTGAATGTCACTGATGAAATTAATTTCATACACTAAGATGTTGTAGATATCTGATGTGTTTATTAGCATAGCACTTCTAATCTGATGTGTTTATTAGCATAGCACTTCTAAAAATGGCACAATTTCCATGTTATTAGTATAACAGCTATCATTTACGGAACATCTATTTAATAACAAGCACTGTGTCAGTTTTTAAAAATGCAGTTATAGCTCTAATTCTCATAACATCTTGCAAGGTTGACATCACTGTTGCCACTTTACAGATGAGGCGTTTGGTAAATAACAAGGCTAAATTTGAATCTGTATCTGCCAGGCTCCAATGACTCCTTTTTCCTCTACACCTGTGTGGTCCAACATGTTAGCCAGTAGCCACATGTACCTATTGATTGCCTGTAGGTGTGCCTGATCAAAATCGAAATGTGCTAGAATATAACACATATACAGTCTTTCTTTCTCTCTCTCTCTTTCTTTCTTTTTGTGGTACGTGCCCCTAGCAGGAACCAAACCCGGGACTCTCTGGTCTGCAGGACAACATTCAACTGCTGAGCCAAACTGGCCGGGGCTACGTACAGTATTTCTAAGACTTACTACAAGAAAAACAGTGTAAAGTATCTCAAATAATTATTTTAATATAGATTACATGTTATAATCATAATATTTTGGGCATACTTGGTTAAAAATTTTTATTAAAAATAAAATTTTAAAATGTGTTTACTAGAAAATTTCAAAATAAAATGTGTAATTCTTATTGTATTTCTATTGGTAGGGATGCTCTATATCTTAATAGTAAAGGTACTTATGGAAAATAAGACATTAATGCAAAACATGTTATAGCACTAGAAATAACAAAAACATTGTGCATGTTACCTATAAAATATGACTGCACCATCATCACAGATATAAAGAGGCCAGACATTCAGGGTAGAAACTTTAGGATTCCAGTCCAAATCCTGATGAATATCAAGGACAGAAATATCACAAGGAAAAGTTCCTCTACCCTGGGAAAAGAAAAAAGGAGTAAACCATACCATTAACCACAGTTACTGCGCACTGGTAACCCAATGCAAACATTCTCAGGGCTTTACCTTGGCAAATTCAATATCTTCCAAAGGAATTCCACTGATTTCACAAAGCTGTAAAAGGAAATATTATATTAATTCATTTAAAATATAAATTTGGGTTAAAAGAGTTATTTTCCTTTTACCCAAGATAAAAACAGCTCAATAAAAAAAATCATATTTAATATAAAAAAAAAATTAGAAAAAAAGCAGAAAGTGAAATTCTTTCCTCTATCTGCTCTGCAAATGCCATGCCCCAGAAATAGCAATTTAGTATATTCCTTCCAGACCTTTCCCTATGCATCTATAAATTATGTGCAAACATTTCTAAAATACATAAAACTTAATTCATAAAAATTTTATTATAAGAATAGGATATGGCCCTGGCCAGTTTGGCTCAGCGGTTAGAGCGTCGGCCTGCGGTCCGGAGAGACCCGGGTTCGGTTCCCGCAAAGGGCATGTACTTCGGTTGCAGTTTGTCCCCGGCCCTGGTTGGTCGTGCGGGTGGCAGCCACTCGATGTGTCCCTTCACGTCGATGTTTCTCACTCTCTCTCCCTTCCTCTCTCTCCCTCCCACTCTATCTGTACAAAAAATGGAAAAATATCCTCGGGTGAGGATAAAAAAAAAAAAAAAAAAAGAATAGGATATGGAGTAATCACATTCTCTTCAATAGCTGATCTACTTTATTTCCAATTGACGGACATTGAGCGTGTTTTTAATTTTTCCCAGTCATAATGCTCTATTATACACTTCCATGAATATCCTGCATATTTCTGCAAATATTTGTTTGAACTGAATTCTTAGATGTGGAATGTTGATATTGCTGAACTGATCCCTGAAAAATTTACATCAATTTAACTACTTATCAAAGGTGTATGATATTGCCTGTTACCTTGACTTTATTCACTGATTTTCCAAATTTATATCAATTTAAGAGGTGAAAATGCTGTTGCTTTAACTTGTATTTATTCAACAAACTACTTATTCACATTCTTTGCCTATTTTAAAATTAATTATTAATCTTTTATTAATGTAGTAGCTCTTTATAAATTATGGACATCATGCTTCATATATTTCAAATGTTTTGTCCCTTTCTTATTTTTAACTTTGTTTATTGGTTGTTTTAATCATTTTTGGCTGTACAGAAGATTTAACTTTTATGTAGTCTATCTTTTCTTTTTTAGCTTCTGGTATTATACTTGCAAATATCTTTACCTCTCCAGGATTATAAGAATATTTTCATCTAGTATATTTATCATTTATCATTACACATTTTTTTTTGCAGAATTTTATGCTTTTATTAACACAAATACAATGTGTACACAATCTGTCTATTCATTTTCTTCGCTGTGCAGACTGGTGTTGGGATTGGTGAGTCTGAAGGCCGGCTGGGCTGCTCTTTCCACAGTGGCTTTGCAGCTCTTGGAGGAGACTTGTGAGCAATCTCAGTACCGTAAGATTTGTTGCATATCAGCAGCACTTCAAGCTCCTTGACACTGGGGACCAGAAACTTATGAAAGCCTTTGGGCAGGATGTGCTTTGTTTTCTTGTTGCTCCCATAACCCATGCTGGGCATCAAGATCTGGCCCTTGAATCTTCTGTACAACCTACTGTCAATTCCTCTGAGTTTCCACCAGTTCCGCTTAATTTTGACATATCGGTCTGACTGGTGCCAGATGAACTTCTTGGTCCTCTTTTTGACAACCTTGGGTTTCAGGAGGGGTCTGAGGGCAGCCATGGTGTCAAGTAGGAGATTGCTGCCAACCTCATTTTATTACATTTTAAATTAAACGATACATTTATAATTTATTTTTGTATTTGGTGTGAAGTATCAAAAAAAATTTTTTTCCAAAATGCCAGCTGTCCTAGTACCACTTACAAATAATTCACTCTTTCCTCAGAGATCCTCAGAATTCCACCTTTAAAATAAAACATTCAAAAGAGACCTTCCTCTGGATTCGCTATTTTATTCTAACTTACTCATTTTCTTTTTCCTTAAGTACATACAGCAATTTACTTTGGTAACTTCTAACTACTCCTAACTACATAGGACAAAGTTGATCCAAGTAACAGAAAGTGAGGGTCTATTTCTGGACGGCCAGAAGTCAATGTTATTTTGAAAGTATGAGGGGCCCTAAGAAACAACTAGAATGTGTGATCCAGGGTGTCAAAAAGTGTGGCAGAGACAAAGAAGGAAAGGATCCTGGACCAGTATGTAGCACTCACTTTCTAGGCTATCTCTTAGGCAACACAGAGAAAAATACAAAATGCTACTAGATGATTTTGTTCAAAATGAGCATACCTTCTCTCGCAACTCATCAACACTACTGCTTTCCAACACGACCTCCTGGAAGAGATCCAGCTTCATCTCAGAGGGCCTCCACCGTCGTGACAAAACTGCCAGCTGAGACATGGACTTCATCTTCTCCACCCCTATGAACAGGCCAGAGTAGGCGATCACAGTATTTTCTCTAGAGGTTCATAATTTGACTTTTCCTATGTTGCTTGACTAAACACAAAGATTTACTTCAAGTGTTACCCTTACGAAGTGGGCATAAAATAACCAATTATCCCCAGGAGTTTTTGAGAATGAAGTATGTACTCTCCCCTCCAGTCTCAGAAGATAATTCCTAACTTTTCTGCAAACTCTCCTTCCACCAGTATTCCTAATTCCACTCTCTCCTGACTCCTGCTGAGCACTGCTCTACCAATTACTCTCTTCTCTGGATCTCCCATCTTTACTTCTCTATTGGCTACTATCCATAATCTAAAATCGTAATCAAATCGTCTTCACTTAATCTCCTTTTTTCACTCAAGCTATCATTAATTCTTCTCTTTACATTTATACCCAAATCTAGTTTCTTCAAAACCCAGTTCAATCGTCACCTTTCTCTCTGGTGTATACAAGAACAAATTGTACTGATTTGCTCCTTAGTACCTATCACTTTGGAATTACAGATTTCGAGTTCTGGTTCACCCACAGACTATGTACATCTGGAGGGCAATCATTAGTTCTTATTCATTTTTGTAGTACCAGGGATTAGCAGTGTCTGGCAAATTATAGGTCAATAAATGCTTCTTAGATTTAATTCCACGACCTTCTTCTTACTCAACTATTTGACGCTAAACTATATACTGGAATGATACTGATGCAGGCACCCACCCTTCAGTAAGTAACATTTTCTGGCAAATTCATCTCTGCTAATACATACTCAATCCTTCCTAAGGGTGACTTCTGTGTTCATGATCTCTTCCTGGCCTACACAGACAGACACACTGATTATTCTCTAAGGCCACAGACACTCAGAGAAGGAATAACCTGAAGCACTGCCTTACACAAGACAGCACACAGTATCCTGATGTTTCCCTGTCTCCCATAACTTGTCATTTAGAATTTCAACTATTAAAATTTAAACCAAACTAGACCTGAAATAGCCTGAAACAGGTGAAGTATTAGTATTGCTGAGCCCTCTGAAAACTGTCATAGTCATATATAGAAACATCTAGAACCTAATATTTTAATTTCTATGGAAAAATAAAGAAAAATCAAAATCTTTCTAAGTGACAGCAAAGTCACAAAAGAACACAAATAGTAAACGAGTTGTTTCCCTTGATATCATCTCCTAAAAGCCAACTTTTCCCCCACTACTTCCTCTAAAAAACAATACTTTAAATATACAAATGTTGATAATTAACATCAAGAGGTATAACAAACACAAGTGCCTCCTCTAGGTCACTGTTATGGGTTGAATTGTGCCCCCTACACCCAATACTTACTGAAGTCTTAACGCCCCAGTACCTCAGAATGTGACCTTATTTGGAAATAGGGCCCTTACAGAGATAATTAAGTTCAAATGAGGTCATTAGGGTGAACCCTAAAGTGACTAGTGTCCTTATAATATAGGAACATTTGGATAGGGATAAATAAGCCCACAGAAAGAACACCATGTAAAGATGAAGGCAGAGATTAGGATGATACATCTACAAGGCAAGGAACACCAGAGACTGCCAGCAAATCACCCTAAGCTAGGAGAGAAGCATGGAACAAAGTCTCCCTCACAGCCCTCAGAAGGAACCAACACTGCTGATATACCTTGACCTGATTTCCAGCCTCCAAAACAGTGAGGCAGTACATTTCTGTTGTTTAAGCCTCATAGTTTGTGGTACTTCACTATGACAGCCTAGGAAACTAACAGAGTCATTGTTCTCTAAATCTCTGATAAATTATCAATAGCACATCTTCAAAACAAAATAAACCATAATGAAAAAGAAACTAAATAAACATGGCTAAAAAATATTAGAAAAATTTTCTGTAAAAAGTACTAAAAATACAACCTTGAAATTATAACTTCTCTGTAAGAAGAAATAACATTCTTAAAATATCAAATAAAAAAAGGGAACATTTAAAAGGCAAATGGGATCTAGAGAAAAGATAGAAGAAACTCATTATTTGATTTAAAAAACTATAGGCTTCTATTAATTCTAGAGCATTTCTAACTGACATTTCCCTCACAAAAATACTGGTAATACCATCAAGAACTTCAAGGAAAACCTCCCAGTTGCTGGAAATATTAATATCTTCTTCATAAATATGGTAATCCAAAAAGACAGTGCCAGGATTCTTCCATGTTTTTTTCCTTAGACGAAACCTACAAATGTGATAAGACATTTGAAAGTACTATAATTTGAAATTCTTGATTTAAAAAAGTGACATAAATCTGACATCAAGGAAAAATGAATTATGCTTAAGTGGTTATTCACTAAAATGTGGGAAAAATAAAATGCTCCCAATACTTCAAATTTAGTAGTATTCTACAGAGGAAATTCAAACACAATTCTAGTACTTTTGCTTAATTCTATTAATTTGCATTACTATTCTAGTAATTAGCATTACTAAAATTCTTAAAACTACAAAAATTTTTAATCATACCAATCCATATCATTTGAGCACACAGTCTTTCTTCAAATCACTGATGACACTGTAATTTTACTTTACCTGTCAATACTGAGCTCTAAACCACATTGCTCCCTGAGTTGTGGAATTAATTCCTCTTTTGATTGCCGTACAGTCATTCCTTTTGCAAACACAGCATCTAGCAGAAACTTGCATGGCTAGAAACATAAATAGAGCTTGAGTCATACATTAAAATAATTAATAAGACATCTATAAGTTATACTGTGACAACTATTAGCCTGAGTTTAGGTGTCTAAGTTGGCTTCTTAGGTTCAAATCTTAGCTCTACTACTTACTAACTTGGTTACCTTGGGCAATTCTACTTAACATTTCTGTGCCTCAGAAACTGGAAACAGTGTCTTCCTATAAGCTGAAGACAGTGTCTTCCTCACAAAGCCACCATAAGATTAAGATAACACATTCATATTTCCCTTCTTGTATTAAAGTGGTAACAATTTTGAATGTAAAAAGAATCACTTTTATGGACTAGAATAAGGGAAATGCATACTTATTCTCCAAGTACATTCATGAATTGTCTAAAAAGAGACATAGTATCCACAAACCCCACACCTGGAAGAAACATGTCAAAATGACTATAATAGGTTACATATAAGAGATATAATTGGTGACTGATAAAAATGTTTGTTGAATGAATAAAGGCATTTCATAAAAAATTTATCCCCTTATGTGTTTTTCACATTTGTCTAGGTCCCCAATAAGATATTATAAACATCCTGAAAATGGGGTCTTTGTCTTATTCTTCTGGATATTTGCCACAAGCCTTGTGTATTATAGGAACTAAAATATTTTATTGATTACTCCCTAAAAAACATAGCCTGTTAGAACCTTAATCTGCCATTTACAAGTTGTATGACTTCGTGCAAGCTACTGAATTTCCCTGCCTCAGTTTCTTCATCTATAAAATGGGAATAGTAGTAGTTATAGAGTTAATTGATGAGAATTAAAGGAGTTAATACTTGCAAGCACTTAAAGCAAATGTTAAACACTAGATAAATGCTTGTTAAATACTAAAATGACACTCTGAACACACAAAGAACCTATGTACTCTACAGAGCAACTGCTATCCATCTGCAGCATTATACAGTCATTCCCAGAAAACAAGCAGAAGCGAATCCCCTTTAAAAGCAGATTTTTGCCTCACTCCAGCATTTGCAGCAACACTTTAGAGCAAGGGCACAACAAAAAGTGATGTGAGAGCCACATTCATCCCTTTCCTGTTTTTATAAATAAAATTTTAGTGGGACACAGCCACTCGCATTACTTTTAGATATGTCTATGTCTCTTTTTGTGCTACAATGGCACAACTGAGTAGTTACATCACAGGCAAAATGGCCTGCACAACTAAAAGACATCCTAGAAAAAGTATGCTCACTTCTGCTCTACAGAAGTAAAAAGAAATTACTAGTAATACAATTTCTGCACTGTATGTTTTTAATAACTACCAAAAGTGACCTTATCTTGCTTGTAAGTGTATTACTTACCTCTTGTTCATTGATTAGGAGCTGGTACACTTTAACTCTGTATTCTCCTTTTTTAAGTGCTCTCCCCAGTCTAATTGTAATCTATAAATTAAAAACATTTTTTTTAGATGTACTTTCTGAGCAGAACAAACAACCCATTGTCATGAATTGTTTAGTTTGTTTTCCAAAATTCTCTACATAATGGGCTCTGAGAACAGGTATATATATATATCTTTTACCTCTGATTCCCCAGCACCTAGAACAGTAACTGACACAGTTAACATTTAACAAGTTGTTGTTAGATGAATGAAAAACAACAACAACAACAAAGAACCACTGAACATCAAAGAAAAATTACTCTTTTGGGGTGAAAACCTTACTTGGATATAATGCAAGATGTTCTCATTTCTATCATTTAAAAGATTCTAATTATTCAAAATTAGTTTAATCAACCTTATTGTCATCTGAAAATGATGAAAGTGTCTCATTCAGTCGAACGCTCTCAAACTCTTGATTGCTGGCATATACTCGAAAGACCTTGAAGTGAGAGGACAGAACTCCAACAAAGGGCTCTAAATGTTGCTTGAAAGCAGCCAGAGTAATTCTTTTATCAACATGCACCATCAACCCTAAGCACAAAAAAACAAAACAAAAATAAAACTGTAAAAGAAAACTCTTAGAGTATAAACAAAACTGATCATACACCTTTTATTTTACTGTAAGGAAAAAGCACCCCTTTCAGTCATTTATAATATACAACATTAGATGGACAAAAATATGGACACTGAGTATTTGATAGATTAATCTGACAGCTTTAAGAGTTCTGAGGTATTCAAGTGCTTAAACTTCCATGAATTCTTTTCAAATACATACATTTCTAGTTCTACAGAGTCAAGTGTGGGCTCTGACTGGGTTCCAACCCTATCTCTTCTGCTTCCTTGACATGGAGCAAGCTGCCAGCCTCCACACCTCCATTTCTTCATTTGAAAAATGGAGACAATAATACCTCACAGTATTGCAGTGAATTCAACGAGGTAATATAGTTATCATGCTTTTAGCACAGTGCCAGATATATTAGTAACTATCTCAAATTGTATTACTAAATCTAGTTCTGGGATTTCTGCTAGGAAAAAATATGTTAAGACTAGCATATGAAGATGTGTCTGGACTGTAACAGGAACAGTATCTTAGTAGACTGGAAACTCCCACCTCCTCCATGCTTCAATTTACACTCTCTTGGCATTATAATAGAATGATCTTTGATGACCTTTATCTTTTTTCTAATGCTTATTATTGTAATCTTTTGTCCTTTATTTTATGAGCCACTTATGGGCATATTTCTGGAATGTTTCTATTTACTCTGGTCTTTATAGTCTAGTAAAAAGCAAAAACTTCACTCATTTGTCTTTTTTATAATAGGCAGTGTAGACTATAATAGTTGCTATGCTGCCACAGGCCCATGGTCCCCCTGCAGGCCTAAGGCTCTCTCTAGGGCAGCCTTGGTTTTCAGTGAAATTTACATCAAAGGTCAAGGATGACGCCCTAATAACACTAATGGTTTATGTTCTCAGGTCATCCCAATTTTGGGGATGAATTTTTCTTAGTGGATTTTTAAAAATAAATTAATGTTCATTTACTGTTGTCCTGGCTATTAAATATAGGTCCACTATAGAAAATGTCATAACTACCAATTAGATGAAAATATAAACAAGGTAATACATGTTCATTTGTAAGCTGTAAAGAGTGTTCAAATAGTAATAATTTAGCTGACAGAAAACAAGCCTCTATTTACACTATCCAGGAAGGTACTAAATTTCTTGAGAGAAGTGCAGACACCAACGGCTGAATTTCAGTTTTACCATTTTAGTCTGATAAATGGCTATATAGATAGGTCATCTAATCTTTCAGCGCCTGTTTTCTCGTGGGATCGTTACACTAGTCTTGCTGATCATTTTTACGATAAATGTAATAAATTCTACAGCATACTCAAATATAAGCTATTATTGCCATTTTGGTGTCTCTCATAACTAACTCATAGTAATGATGTTATCAGAGGAAGACACAAATGCTTGCTGATTAGTGACATAGTCCAACATGGTGATTAGGAGCAGGTGGTTCTAGAGTTAGATGGCCTGGCCTGAATGAACTCCTGGCTTCTCCTCATATAGTTTGTGACTCTAACTTCTTAACTTCTCTGTACTCCAATTACCTCGATTATAAAATAGTATTTATAACGAAAAATGTGTTTGTGGGTCAATTTATGTAAAATGCTTAACATAGCCCTGACAAAAGTGTTAGTGCAATTGACTGGGTATAATTATTTTATAGTTTTATTTAGAGATTACCATCATTCCATTTTTCTTGTCTACCTCTTCAAACTAAAGAGTTTAGTCTCTTCACAGTGCAACTATCTTTAGGGTTTCCTTTTTTCTTTCTTTTATGTATTCTTGAGTGAAGTGGTAACCAAAATTGTACAAAAAAATTTCTGTGCAAATGCACTACATTTTTATTACCTTTACTTTCCTGTTTATACTCAAGTGCCTGCAGACTACAACTAGGTCCAACTGGAACAGTATTTTCAGAGAAAGGTATATAATTACTCCTTGAAACAATTCTTGGATTATAACAGCTTAAAGACCATTATTTTAAAGGTAATTTGGTTATTACCTAAATGAATTGTCTACATAGTACACAGAGTGTCACCAAGAGTACCTATTGTACCTTGCCATTTCATCACTCTGAAACAGCTGGTTAGCATCCCTACTTCCCTATTTCTAAGCCCATTTTCTAACATGAAAAGGCACTTTCCAGTTTTCACTTTTTAATTTCAAACAAGCCTTCTGTATGGCTTCTGAAAGCCTACATAACTTGTAGCAAGTAGCTTCTCTTCATCATCATGTTTATTATTTCAATGAATGCTGGTAAATTAGCCTGCTATGAATTTCCAAAAAGGCTAAAGTGGCCAGCACTCTCCTTTTAAAAGATTTCATTAACCATTCTAAGATGGAAATGAGATTCCTCAGTCTATAATTCTAAGTATTCCCCCTGAATTCTTCTTAAGGTTAAGACTATCATAAAAATTTTCAGCACATAATTTAAAACACTTAAAAGTTTTCTAACCTTTCCCTAAAGAGGAGCTAGTTTTAATTTCTCCAATGCCCCTGAATGGTTGAGAATGACAGGAAAGCACAATAGCTACTGGCTGCTTTTCTTTTACTGTGATGTGAGGAAAGTAAGGAACAGAGGTAGTAGTGACCGGTGGAAGAATGCATACTAGGCATACAATCAGAAAACCTGAGTTTGATCCCAGTAGTGTGACCTACTAGCTGTGTGACCTCAGGGAAACTATTTAACCTATTTGAGCTGGTTTCTACATCACTGAACAGCATCTAACTACACCAATTTTACACAGCTACTGAGAACTAAATGATACAATGTTAGTTAATGAGCCCTATGAGGTTAAAAAAAAAAAAACTCTCCATAGACATTTAAAGCATTACTATAATAAGAGTTTCTCTGTCTCCATTTGGGTCCACCAATTCACATTTTCTCACTTGAGCTTCTGCAAGATGTATGTGTAAATGTCACATTTCCGATGTTATTTGGACCTAATTAGTTAAAAACACAAAAGCACCTTTCCTTTCTCTGACTTTCCTAGTTAGTTATGCACTTTGTAGGGGGTGAGAGAAGGGAGTTGTCTGCATTAGAAGTGGTGGAAAGGGAGGGGATACACAAAAAAATTTCCTGGGCATTCAGTACAATGAGTATAGAATTTTCTAAAGTGTCTGTCCTTTTTTATGCATATTATTTACTTTTTAAACTATTTCTTTTTAAAATTAGTACTTTTATCATAATTATTTCATTTTTACAATATTCTTTTTAAAAAAGAACTTATTTCACCAGAGTTCTGACATCATTACTGTCCTAGGTCTAATGTGTTTCACAGGTCTAAGAACCCTGTTCACTATAACTGCATTGAAAATGAAAGCTAAGGTGATAGAGAAAATCTTATAATCCAGGAAGTTACAGGTGGATTTGAAATAAAGTACCCAACTCTTAGCTAAAAATTTAAATAAACTGATGCTGTTTGAGCAGTATTTTCCTTTTTAAGTACATACATTTATGTCCTTCCCCAGAACCTTCATCTGCAGCATACGGTTCTGCTTTGAAGTACATGTACTGTATTTCTCCCCTGCTCTTGCCACTCTCGTCATATTCACTGTCAGTTCCAGAGTCTTCTTCTGCTGTATCCCATGTCTCTTTTTTCCCTTCATTTGCTTTAGTTCTTCTACTACTCGTGATGCTGTGAGTGTCAAGGCCGTTAGCCAAAGGGATTTGAGCATTATCTGCATTGCACAAAGTGTCACTGCTATGACTGGAACTAAGAATATCACTGTCCACTGAACTTGTACTCCTGTCATTATTCACATCTGAGTCTGATCGTTCTTCAGACTGAAAATTTTCAGGATCAGAAGTCTGAATATGCTGTTCAAGTTCTCTATTATCCACTGATGCTGAAGAGTCTCTCTCATTGAGAGGTGATTCAATGTTTTCAAAGTCACTTGTCTCAGTACTTTTGCTGCTGTCCCCATTATCTCCATCTTGCTGCTGCTGCAGTGACAAGCTTTTGAGTTTCTCAGTGCTTTCTTCTAGAATAGCTTCCACAGACTTTAGGCTCCCCACAGGTCCTTTCACTCTTTCACAATCATCATCCACATTACCAGAATCACCCCCAGCTTTCTGGTATGCTGTCCTTTTGGAATAAGATCCTGGGGATTGTTCAGGTAACAAAACAAATAATCTGATAGTATTTGCATGCCGATCCAGGAGTTTCCACAAATGAGAGTCTGTAAAGGCCATCTGGTAATCCAAAGTCTCAGAACTTTCAACAAATACCTAAGAGAAGTCAAAAGAGTTATATTGCATCATTAATTTTAGTGACATTCTCATTCATCACAAGGATGATATCATGTCAATACCAGACAGTGTATACTAAGTTATACATTTTGGGATGATAATATTTCTAAAAGACATATGCATTGTTTTGTGAGATTATACAAAATAAATATTATGTTCATATGTCTTTATAATTAGCCATAAAACTGTGCTAAGACAGATGGACACACACACACACACACACACACAAGGTATCTTATTTATTGGGTTGTCCATGTTCAGGGAATTTCTGTATCCATACCTTGCTCTTTAGGAAATCAAAGCTTAGCATGAATATAGATAGAGGAACATGTATAAAGACATCTTGGGAATGCAAGACCAAAGTCCAGAATATAGAAAAACAATCTAATAAACAAATGACTTGGTTCTACAGAAAATTAACTGCAAGGAAACAAAAAACATGTAGGTGAACCTTTAGATTAAAACAGACTTGATATATTTTGGACTTTATTTGGATCCTGGTTTGAACAGACAAATCCTATTAGATAAAAATTTTATAAGATAATCAAGGAAATCTGAACACTGACTAGATATTGGTTGACATTGACATTTCTGTTATTTTAGGTGTAATAATGTAATTATAGTTATGTTTTTAAAAAGAATTCTCATCTTTTAAAGATATGTAGTCAGATTACTTATAGATGAAATGATATGATGCTGGGGGTATTTTTCAAATAATCTGGAAGAAGTAGGTGGCTGAATATAGATAAAACAAGAGTTGATAATTATAGAAGCTGGGTGATAAGTACATGGGGGTTCATTACACTATTCTCTCTACTTCTGTATATGCTTGAAATTTTCCATAATAAAGTTTAAAAAATAAAATACATATACATAAATCTGAAGTTTT
The DNA here is from genome assembly GCF_014108415.1 of Molossus molossus. Classification (NCBI taxonomy): domain Eukaryota; kingdom Metazoa; phylum Chordata; class Mammalia; order Chiroptera; family Molossidae; genus Molossus; species Molossus molossus. Next base: position 55,075,441 of record NW_023425348.1, on the reverse strand, counting down.
GAGTTTTGTATAAAAATATAACCATTATTTGCCCTGGCCAGTTTGGCTCAGCGATTAGAGCTTTGGCCCGCGGACCGGAGAGTCCTGGGTTCAGTTCCCGCTAAGGGCACGTAACTTGGTTGCAGTTTGTCTCCGGCCCCTGTTGGGGTCGTGTGGGTGGCAACCAATCGATGTGTCTCTCTCACATCGATTTTTCTCTTTCTCCCTCCCATTCTATCTGAAGATAAACACAAAAATGTCCTTGGGTGAGGATAAAAAAAAAAGAAAGAAATAGATCTCTTCCAGTCTTTACCCTAAACCAGTATTATAAGGTAGATTACACAAATACACCACATATAAGTATTAAAAGAAATGAGAGGAAAATAAAAATTACACACTGGATTAATAAACAATACTAAAATGGTTAAATGAGATAAAAGACAAAGATGAATGAGACTGGAAAAGGCAATGAATAAAAGATGACAAACAAGGAAACTTCTGAGTGCAATTTATCCAGAGTAAACCAATGGCATTAGGAACAAATACATAGAAAAAAATGATAAATAATGAAACACATAACGATAACAAGAGATGAAACAAAAGATCCACATCAATTTTCTCTTTTTATATATATATATATATATATATATATATTTTTTTTTTTGGTACATGCCCCTAGCGGGAACTGAACCTGGGACTCTCTGGTCCACAGGCCCACAGGCCAGGCAATTTTCTCTTTTTAAACAGAGATAAATGAGTAGGCAAAGAGAATAATGTTGGGTGAAGCCAATATGATAATTTTTTCTGTACCAGGCATGCATCTGACTTTCACAGTGAAGTATGTACTACTTTATGGGAGAAGCTCAAGAATAAATAAAATTCAGAGATACAATCATTGTGGATAGAAATTGTAATGAAGGCTTCATAAAAGAGGCAGGACTAATCTAGGGCTTGAAAAAATGTAGGGAGAAGGAAAGAACACTCCAAGTAGGGGTAGCTCATGAATATGAAAAGAGAAGAACCAGCAAGATTGATTCAGAGGACAGAAAGAGGCCAGGTCGGACCTGACTACAAAGGAAGGTAATTATTGGTAGGATGTGAAAATTTAAACGGTAGACAGCTCTAGAGGTTGGGATGATAATGTTAAACTTAATTTCATTTTGCTATTACCAGCATAGAAAATAATAATGTAAAAATAGAGTTACCTTGTTACTTCTAAAAAAACCTTCAGCTTTCAGGGTTTTACTGGGCACAGTGAGAAGACGCAAATCATTGTAGCAGCGTTCCAGCACTATTCTCATTGTTTCAGCAGGTAAATGGATAGCCTATAATGAAAGCAATTCAATAAAAATGTACTCTTTCAGGAATAATTCTGCTTCACTTGGAAATATGAGAAAATAAGACAATGCTGAGTTCTTAAAAACAGCAGAAAGAAATTAAGAAAAAAATAATCTTAGTAGAGGTTTAAAATTTTTTTAAAGAATCTATGGAGCCCTGGCTGATGTGGCTCAGTTGGTTGAGCATCATCCCATACACCAAGAGGTCATAGGTTCAGTTCTGGGTCAGGACATGCCCAGGTTGTGGGTTGCTCCCTGGTAGGGAGGGGGTGTGCAGGAGGCAGCTGACTGATGTTCCTCTCTCACATTGATGTTTCTCTCTTTTTCTCTCCCTCTCCCTCTCTCTCTAAAAATCAATAAAAACATATTTCTATATAAAAAAAGATCTAGGGAAAATTATTAGTCTCATCTATTAATTATGCTATAAATTAGGAGAATATAAATGTATGCTCTGAAAGTATTTTAAAGGTAACAATTTTTCACTAAAAATTCTATTCCTCTCAAACTTGCAAAGTAAATGAAGAAATTTTTTTCCAAAGAAATAAAATAACTGACTCTTTGAGACTGATGTCAAATCAACACCTCTTTTGTTCAACTTCTTGACTTTTGATGGATTCTTTTGTATTCTGTGAATAGTTAACGGTTTTAATAAACCAATTTTCTTTTGTGTAAAACAACATTAAATTAGTAGGTAAATTTTATGGTTATTTTAGAATTCCATGTCCTTAATTTTCTGTTATTTTATGAATTTCATATAAAATGAATAGATTAAAATAATTTCCATTTTTAAAATTATAACTGGTTTTCAATACAACTAATGATAATGAATTCTTAGGCAGTCTAGTTTAAACACCATATTTCTTGATACAATGCTTTGTGACGGCTTTATTTTCTACAGACATATTTTTTCCCAACAAAATTATTAGCTTCTTCAGGGAATGGAATTTTGTTTCTCTTGTATTCTACCTCAGTGCTTATACTTTAGATTAAACTGTAATACAAAGCAATTACAGTAATATAGTCTTTTTATGAGCAATTTAATCATTAAATATGGCTTCACAATATGATTTGTTTTCTCTAATTGTTACTTTGGCAAAAATGTTAGAAGTCGTTTTTTGAACATAATAATTAAAACCCAGCTTTTATATAATACTTTACAATTTTTATTTTTTCAAAGAGCAGTGTTTATTAACATTCACAACAACCTGTTAAAAGAGGCATTAAAACTCTGGGTGAGATAAAAGACAAGACCACCATAAGATGAATGACTAAAAACTGGACTTTACTTCTTGACTTGTGAGTTCTGTACAATTTCCACTACATCAAAGGATCTTAACCTGGAGTTTAGGAACGCTGCAAACGTCTACCTGTGTTCGTGTGCTCAATGTTCTATAGAGTACAGGAGCCTTGAAAGGATAACTATTTCTCTGCAGTGGACTCATTTCTTTGTCCAAAGAAATGTAAATGTTTTCCAGCTCATAAATTCTGAATGATGTTATATTCTTTATCATTAATTCACATATAATGTGGCCAATATTTAATCCATTACCTTCCCTGTCAAATCTTCTCCCCAACCTTATTCTTTTATTTCTCCTAATATTAATACTACCTTTGTGGTTACCCAAGTTTGAAATTCCTCAGGTCAACTGTGTTCCTGCCTTAGCCCAACATTTACCAATCACAAATCCTAGAGATTCTCTTTATATAATCATTCTTATAATCTAAACCTCATTTTTCTCATTTTTAGTCATATGCCTACACCTGAATTACTTCTACAACCTCCTCATCTACATTCCTGACACCTATTTGGAACACTATCAATCTATTTGGAACACTAGCCTAGTGTTGGTAGACTTACCATTCTATAGTAGAGCTCATCACACCAATGTCATACTTAGAAAAGCAAACAAAAAACCTACTTCTTATTGCCTACATCAAATAGAGCCCAAACTTTTATGTTCACTATTTTAAAATCTTCCATGAAATAACTAAACTTACATTTCTAGGCATGTATTTTACAATGATCAGGACAAACACACATGTCACTGTTTTATACACTTGCCCCATACTTTCTTACCTTGACACTTTGGTCAATCTGTTTCGTCTATTTGAAGTGTCCTCTCCTAACCACAGTTGTCTCCTAGCTATAAATACTTGCTCCTTACAGTAAATACTGATTCCTTTATCTTATTCACAACGATATCACATAGTGCTCTGTACAGAGCAGGCACTCAAAATTATTCACTAACCAAGTTTAAAACTTACCTTTGAAATAAGTTGTTTGAACTCTGTAACTGTTTGATTTAAGTAAGCACGAACAGTGATAGGAGCAGCTACAGATTCTGCCTTTAGATCAACAACATGAACTTTCACCATCACTTCTGTCACATTTGGAAAAAATAAAAATATAACTGGAGGTTATTTTTAAAAATGTATTTCGCACGAGTAATACATTTTTAGTGTTTTTCTAACAGATGGCAAAGAACACTTTTTCTGGTTATCAAAATGGTAGATGTATAATATGTTACACATGTATGACACATGTTAAAACTTCTTTCACTTTTTGTCACTTTCAAACATATATAAAGATATGGAAAATAGCCTAATAAAAATTCTAGATCTCTTTTACAAATGACAAAAGTTAAAATGTGATTTTAAAAACACATGCTTTGGCCCTGGCTGGTTTGGTCAGCGGTGAGAGCCCTATTTGTTATAGTTTACATATAGTGATTACTAGAACATTTTGAATGTGCAACACTGTCTCTAGGGATGAATTTGGGTAAAAGCTAGGGGCATAATATTTTGCTTTCCAGGTCAGTCTCAAAGAAAAACAAACAAACCCTCATATACTGAGAAATGTGACAGATTTAATAAAAACAGAAAAAGCTGATGTCCCCAGGACCTGCAGAAATGAAGAGGATGGAGAAGAATTTGAAATGTTGGCAGTGATGGGTTATGAAACCACCTTTTCAAGGAGACCCTGAAAAATAGACTCTACTTCTAAGATTTTATGGGAATATGTTTTTTGGTCCAGGGTCTTCTTTATAAATGGAGGGGTGGGGGAGGATTATTCAATAATGAAGGATAAAAATCCCACTGAACACTGTAAGCTGGAAGTTTATTGTTTGTTTTTTAAATTTTGTGTATAACTCTTTGAAAGTAATCTAGAATTTAATTCCAAGCTTGATGCTGGTGACTTTCCAACCTATCAAAATTATTTTCAGAACATATAAAACATTTCAAGAACATATAAAAAATTAAACAAAAAAACTCTAAGGACTTCCGGTCAAGATGGCAGTGTAGGTAAACGCGGTATCGAGTCCTCCCACAACCACATCAAAGTTACAATTAAACTACAGAACCACAGTCATTCAAAACCACCTGAAATCAAACTGAATGGAAGGCCTACAACTACGGAATTAAAGCAGCACCCGCATCCAGACTGGTAGGAGGGGCGGAGGAAGATGGGCTGGTCCCACACCCACGTGTGGCGGATAAAAATCAGGAGGCTCCTGCGGCTGGGAAGGTCCTCCCTGAGGACTGAAAGGGTCCCTGTCCCACACCAGGTACCCCGTTCAGGGTTCCAGTGCCAGGAAGAGAAGTCCCCATAACTTCTGGCTGGAAAAACCAGCGGGAACTGAGGCTCAGGGAGGCTGAAGCGGCTGGAGCCCCAGGCAGCTCCTCTTAAAGGGCCCGCGCACATGGACTTATCGGACTCACTCCCTCTAAGCTTGGAGGGGAGGCACCTTGAGGGGCACCAGAGACATACAGGGAAGAACTGGGCTGTTTGGCAGGGGAGCAAGGGCTGGAGAGGGGGCTTTCTCCAGGACAGACTGCTGTCAGAGGCCTTTGTTCCTTTGGTGAGCCCTTCCCTGGGGCGGCTTATTTGGGACTCCAGCAACCTGGCTCACACTGGTTGCCCGGCTATGGTAATTCCCTGAGGCCCAGCCCCACCCAACTTTCAGGCCCACCCAAGCTGTTGCCAGTTGCTTAACCATAGGATTGACCTGTCTTGGATCCTGCTTCAGGTTTTCCTAAATTCTTTCAAACAAGCAGCATCTGGTCTCAGATAGCCCCATACCTCTCATTAAGTAATACACTGAAACAAACACAGGGAGGCAGCCAAAATGAGGAGACAAAGAAACAGGTCCCAAATGAAAGAACAGAACAAAACCCCAGAAAAAGAACTAAGTGAAATGGAGATAAACAACCTAACAGATGCTGAGTTCAAAATACTGCTTAGAAGGATGCTCAATGGACTTAGTGAGAACCTCAGCGAACTTAGTGAGGGCCTCAAGAGCATAAAAAAGGACCAGTCAGAAATGAAGGATGCACAGTCAGAAATGAAGGAGGCACTAACTGAAATAAAGAATAATTTACATAGACTCAATAGTAGAGTAGGTAAAGCCAAGAAGCAAACCATCGATTTGGAATATAAGGAAGCAAAAAACACCCAATCGGAACAGCAAAAAGAAAAAAGAATCCAAAAAAATGAGGAGAGTGTAAGGAGCCTCTGGGACAACTTCAAGCGTGCCAACATTGGCATTTTGGGGGTACCAGAAGGAGAAGAGAGAACAAGAAATCGAAAACCTACTTGAAAAAATAATGGCAGAAAACTTCCCTAACTTGGTGAAGGAAACAGACATACAAGTCCAGGAAGCACAGAGAGTCCCAAACAAGATGAACCCCAAGAGGCCCACACCAAGACACATCATTATCAAAATGCAAAAGGTTCAAGACAAAGAGAGAATCTTAAAAGCAGTGAGAGAGCAGTTAGTTACCTACAAGGACGTTCCCATAAGGCTGTCAGCTGATTTCTCAAAAGAAATTTCGCATGCCAGAAGGGAGTGGCAAGATGAAAGGCAAGAACCTACAACCAAGGTTACTCTATCCTGCAAAGTTGTCATTTAGAATCAATGGCCATATAAAGAGTTTCCCAGACAAAAGTTAAAGGAGTTCATCATCACCAAACTGTTATTATATGAAATGATGAAGGGTCTTTTTGAAGAAAAAGATAACATATATGAACAAACAAAATGGCAATGAATACATATCTATCGACAATTGAATCTACAAACAAAATGAGCAGGCAGAAGAAACATTCTCATAGATCCAGAGAACATTTTGTTGGTTGCCAGATGGGAGGGGGGATGGGGAATGGGTGAAAAAGGTGAAGGGATTAAGAAGTACAAATTGGTTGCTAGACTGACAAACCTCAAAGGGAAGGGGGTGGGAAGAAATAAACCAAAGAACTTATATGCATAACCAGTGGACACAGACAGCGGTGTGGGAAAAGACGGGAGGGGGGCAGGAGTGGGGAGGAGGGGGTCAATGGAGGAAAAATGAGGAACATCATTCAACAATAAAGATAAATGAACAAACAAACAAACAAAAAACTCTAAGAACATTTTAAGTCCAGTACTACTCAAAATACTGCAAAATTCCTTACCTCCAGGTTTATAAGACTGAAAAACTTGATCAGGTTTTCTTGTCTCCAACAGCAGATCAAACATATATGTTGACTTCACTCCACCTAGTAGAAGTCCCATTGGTGTATCTTCTTCTCCTTCATACGATCGTTCAAGATAATCATGAAACTCATCATATTTAACAAGGCGACAACAATCCAGGGGTATTACCTCTTCTAAATCCATCATCTAGAAGAAAAAAAAAAACCCAAAAAGAAAAATACATAATATTTTAGTCTGGTGTGTAACTGCAGTCACATTTAGAGTTCTCTTTTAGAACATCTTTTAATGGGTCCTAACAAATAACAAAATTCATGTTTATGATTTGCATCAAAACTCAAAGAAATCAAAGTTAGACACAACATAAATGCTATTTTTAAATAACCATATTTCATTATCCCTCCAATCATACAACATATGCACTAACATATTTTAAAGACATTGTTTGTTTTTAAAAAGTTAACATTCTAAAACTTCAGATGGACTCAAAATTAACGTATTACAAGCGATTGCTCTATAACCACTAAGCTGGAAGCATAAAAGGGGAAAACCACCAACTAGAACATGCATCTTTTGTTTTCTTAATCCAATTTGAAGAAGGTAGTTCATGTAACCATCTTCCTAAGCACAGGACAGCATGCCTCGTAGAGCTACCATAAAGGCTTAGCTTCTGTGTCTCCCAAGTGCTGACCCATTACTCTTTTCAGATCATCCCCTTCAAGATTAGCTCCCAGAATACCTACAGCTCAGGGCATAGGAATTCCCACCATAAAATTTCTGTCTAGCCCATGTCACTAGTAGATAGCATGCCCTGGATGCAACACTTGTTAAAGTGGAAATGAACCTCCTGGAGAAATACAGAAACCTCACTGAAGTTTTGTGATTGTAACTTTATGCTCCCCCTGACCTCTACTCAATCTTTCTCTCATCCCCAAAGATAAGCTCTATTTTTGGTACATAAGATTAACTTATTTCTCTGTCTGTCTGATTCTTCATGTTTGTAAACTTTACTTTTTTTTAATCCTCACCCGGGGATACTTTTCCATTTATCAGACAGAGTGGAAGGGAAGTGTAGGGAGGGGGGTGAGAAACATCAACATGAGACATATCAACCAGTCGTTTACCACACAACCCCCACCAGGGCCTGGTACTGAACTACGCGCCCTAGACCAGAATTGAACCCTCAATCAACTCTTTGGTCCATGGGCCGACACTCTAACCACTGAGCCAAACCGGCCAAGGGCTACTTCCTATTTTTAAAACAATATTTTTTTCTTCCTGCATTAAAAACAAATGGAAAGTAAACTACCCTTACTGCTATCACTGATTGCCCTTACTGTGTAAAACTGTTAAGACATTTTGTCCATTTTAATCTAATTTGGTTTAACTATGATTGTGCAAATATGATGTCTGCATGTTTAAAGGATTTTTACTTTAAAAAAGTGAATCCAGAGCTATCCATCCATCCATTTTATTGTTTTTTTCCATTTATTCTTTCTCATAATTATATAATTTTTACTCTCCTATATACCAGCATAAAAATGCAAACGTGAACAAAGCCAGAACATTCTCTACCCTTGTAAGTGATTACAGTTTAGTGAGGGACAGTGACATTAATTAAAATAGTCACATATTATAAATTTTCAATACCAATTCCTATGAAGGACCAAGTACCTAATACAAAGTAGGTCTCAAACTTTAGCATGCTTAAAAATCACCTGAGGTACTTATTTAAAATGCATATTCCCAGGCACCAACATAGAAATTTAGATTTATCTGCAGGAATTAGTTTTTTCACAGAAATGCGATTCTGATGCAGGTTGTGCTGAATCACTTGGAGAAACAATGTCAGCTATCTTGTGTACTAATTCTAGTTCTTTCATTGGTTCAAATATAATTATAAATACAGTAATGTAGTACACAATTTTTTCTCTAGGTAATGACTGTTTAATTTCAGTCAAATGATGTTAACGTTTATAGAAAAAGGCAAAAAACTGTATTTCAAATAATCTGGTTAAATAATGTTTCCCTTTCTATTTGCCTTTCAAAACCCACTAATAACCTTCCAAAACGCAAACTTCCATTCCTATAAAGTCTCTAATTTCATTTTATGCTACTCTTTTCTCATTCAAGACAATCAAAACATAATGCTCCTTTTTTCAGTTTCTTGATCATACACTTTCTCACCTCAGTCTTTACACAGGCTGTTAGCTCTACTTATTCTTCCCCAACTTTTTGCATAGCTATCTCCTTCTCATGGTGAAAGTCTCAGAATAAATAATCTCAATATACTACTGATATACTTTATAGTATCTAAACAATAAAATATTTACAAATTTTAATGGTTAAATATTTTTTGTCTTTTTTCCCCAATTGATTATAAACTCCACAATTGCAGTGAGCATGTCTTGTTCACTCCGTTATCTCTAACACCTCATGTTGTCTTGTTCATGCTAGTGTCTCCAATGTCTCATATGGTAGGCACTCAATAAATATCTGCTAAATGCATGTAAAGAATAATAAATACTTTTGTATTTATTCAAAACCAACTATGTTTCAAAGAAGCAGTATTAACTGTACTTTTTAAAAGACACATGATTTAAATGGGCTATCAACACTATTACAAGTGCTTATATTACTATTAACTATAATAAAAAGTTTGTAAAATATGTTAATACTATTATCTAAGCTATTAATAATTAAATGCTAACAGTGCAATTAAACATACCTTGTAAGCCACTTCTACTGCTTCCTTTAATGTCTTATCCTTATGAACCTCCAATTTATTTTCCATCATTACTTGTTTCACAGGATGCAAACAGAATAATTTTATCTAGAAATCATAAAATACCATCATCAACTCAGCAGGTCATAAGTTAAAGCTTAATTTTTTGTAGACAGCATTTTTCCCTAATAGTTAAAAAACTATGATTTTTTTTAAAAATGTACAATGGTATCATTCTCTCTGCTGTCTCTTTTTCTTACTTAGTAATCAATAGTGACTATATCTCATGTTATTAAGAAATTTAAAACATTAATTTTAACAAGTGTATTTTCTTTTTAAGCACATATCACAATTTATATAATCATTCCCCTACTGATATACATTCAGGTTGTCTCCAATTTTTACCTAGTTTGGAAAATACTGTGATGAATGTCATTGAGGTCAAAATTTTACAGCATCTGTGATGATCTTATTAGGTAGTATTTCCTTAAGAGAATTATATATAAAATAATATGAATTTGCATAAGGTTCTTGATAAATTCTATTCAATGTCTACACAGAAATTTTACAAAGTTATTCCTCTTGTAGCAGAATGTGACAATGCTCCTCTTATTGTAGCGTCACCAGCTCTGAGTATTATCACTACATGTTAGTGATCCTTAATGCATATTTCAAAATCATATCTTACCTCAGTACTATAGTTGGTTACACTCCTTAATGATCATAACATAATTGTTTATATAATCAACCAAATTAGTTAATTATGAGAACTGCAGTTAAGCAAACTACAGTAGCACTATTTAATTAATTTTACTTTTAATTAAATAGTGCTACTGTAGTTTGCTTAACTGCAGTAGCACTATTTAATTAAAAGTAAAATTACAAAAACTAACCTTGCATGTGTTGCGTTCAATTTCTCGTTGCCTCTTTTCTTGTTCTTCCAGTTCTCTTTCTCTCTGCACCAAATTTTTAATATGTTCTGGATATTCATCTACTTCTAGAAATTCTGTTAATAATTAAAACAGGGTAAGAGAGTGTCACTAAAATTGAGCTTCCTTTATTTTTGTTCTACTAGGTTTCCATTGTATACAATTCTACTAAAGCTCTCATCAAAATATATCTCAATTCCATGAATCTCTCAACTGAAATATGAGCTTTTTCCAGACAAGGATAAAGAGGTAGTTAATAGTAACACATGGTTAGGTCTCATATTTTAGAGTCACATATTTATCCATAATAGTATTGGGCTCCAGGAAAACTCTATGTAGATTAAGATTTCTAGAATAAAAAAACTTCTCTAAAACTTGAAAATAAAACTATTTCTGATTTTAAATTGCCATTATCACCATTATGTGACCTGGGCAAGTTTACTTCTCCAGACCTTGGTTTCTTCTGTTTATTACTAACATTTACCCCACAGTTATTACCCAGGATATAATAAAATGTAATAAACATGTTGCTGCTGCTACTACTACAAATGTTATTTATTTGTATTATTCCCTAATACAAGTATCCCTTTGTTCTCAAAGCAGTCTTTTTTTTTTTTTTTTTTTTTTGTTCAGGTAGAGCGGGAGGGAGAGAGAGGAACAGAGAGAGAGAGAAACATCGATGTGAAAGGGACACATCGAGTGGCTGCCACCCGCACGACCTACCAGGGCCGGGGACAAACTGCAACCAAGGTACGCGCCCTTAGCGGGAACCGAACCCGGGTCTCTCAGGACCGCAGGCCGACGCTCTAACCGCTGAGCCAAACCGGCCAGGGCTCAAAGCAGTCTTTTAGCTGCCTTCTAATCAAAGAATTTCATGTGTAAGAAACATATTAAAAGTGACATTATGCTCTGGCTGGTTTGGCTCAGCAGTTACAGCATCAGCCCGTGGACCAGAGTCCCGGGTTTGGTTCCCACTAAAGGCACTTATCTCGGTTGCAGTTTGCCCCTGGCCCCTGTTGGGGTCGTGGGAGGTAACCAGTCATCAATGTCTCTCTCTCACATAAATGTTTCTCTCTCTCTCTCTTCCATCCTCCCTCCCTCTCACTCTATCTGAAGATAAATGCAAAAATGTCCTCAGGTGAGGATAAGAAAAACAGTGACATTATAAGACTATGACAGTGTTTAATAAAGCCAATGGTTATTAAACATTAAATGAGAACAATTTATATTTAAAAAATCATGCCTATGTGGAAGGTAAAAATCTACTGCTCTTAGAAATGAGCTCTAATTCTAAAAATATTCCATGTTCCCCTGCAGGTGTGGCTCAGTAAATTGAGCATCGTCCCATGGACTTGGAGGTCCCGGTTCAATTCCCGGTTAGGGTACATGCTCGGGTTGCAGGCTGGATCTCCAGTAGAGGGCATGCAGGAGGCAGCTGATAGATATTTCTCTCTCACATAATGTCACTTTTTAAAAAATCCTCACCTGAGGACATTTTTGTATTTATCTTCAGATAGAGTGAGAGGGAGGGAGGATGGAAGAGAGAGAGAGAGAAACATTAATGTGAGAGAGAGACACATTGATGATTTCTATCTCTCTCCCTTCCTCTCTCTCTAAAAAATAAATAAAAAGCCTGGCCAGTATGACTCAGTGGTTGAGCACTGACCACCAAAAGGTTCCCAGTTCAATTCCTCGTCAGGGCACATACCCAGGTTGTGGGCCCAGTCCCCAGCGGGGGGCATGCAGGAGATGGCCAATCGATGTTCTCTCTCATTGATGTTTCTATCTCTCTCTGCCTCTCCCTTCCTCTCTCACTAAAATCAATAAAAAAAATATAAAAATAAATAAAAATAAAAAAATTGATAAAAACATTAGAAAAAATTCCATGTCATATAGCGCCCCCTGGTGCTTCATCACAAACCTAGAGCTGGGAGTGAATAAAGGAAAGCTGAGTTGTCACTCTACTTATTGAAAATGTCTGGAATGCTGGGTACCAAACAGGACACATGAACTACAATCCTGGCTCTGCCTCCAGGTAGCTAGGACAATGGACAAATTATTTTGGGGTTATATTGAATGATTACTTCTACTCTAAAATCTCTGTTCTGAAATGACTTTTTGTTTTAATTTCCTTTCTTTTCATTCATCCTACAGTAAATTATTGAAAAGCCGCTATATGACAGACCCTGAACTATACTGTTGGTGAAAAGACAGAAGTTTCTAAATAAAGGAAATATTTGCAAATCAATGAGTGAATATATTATTTTAATTATAAAAAGAACATAACCACATCATCTATGTATATAACTATGTTCATGTATAAACACATATCTCTACCTATTTGCAATACTGCTTTAGTCAGAGTAAGGGGGACTGGGCCCACAACCTAGGCATGTGCCCTAACCGGGAATTGAACTGGCGACCTCTTGGCGCATGGGTCGACACTCAATCACTGAGCCACACTGGCTAGGTGGGGAATTCTTAATAAAATTAAAATATAATTGCCCTGGCTGGTTTGGCTCAGCGGTTAGAGCATCAGCCTGCGGACCAAAGACTCCCGGGTTTGGTTACCACTAAGGGCACATACAGTTTGCAGTTTGTCCTTGGCCCTGGTTGGGGTTGTATGGGGGCAACCACTCGATGTGTCTCTCTCACATCAATGTTTCTCTCTCTCGCTCTCGCGCCCCTCTCCTGCTCTATCTGAAGATAGCAAAGAATGTCCTCAGGTGAAGATAAAAAAAATAGTAATTATAATAAAAGAAGCATACTAGACTCATAAGACTTTTACTTGCTTTTAAAGTGAACAGCAAAGATATTTAACTTTAGTTCTTAAGAACATTTCTAGAGTGCGAAGTGGGAAGTTTACTTCATCTATGGTCCCCATTTAAAGCACGTAGATACTAAATATCCAAAAAGATTACAATAATAATAGCTAAATTTGAGTTTTTATTATATACCAGACATGATGTCAAATACTTAAAATATGTTATTTAATTTTAACAACCCTATAAAATACCATAATTATCCCCATTCTACAGATGCGGAAAGTAAGACTTGGAAAGTTAAGTAACTTGGTCTGGGACATGCAGCTGTTGAATTATGACTGCTACACAGGTCTGGAGGTTATCACCACTAAACCAAACTTCATATAATACAATCTTATGGCAAATAAATACCAGGTTTATTCAATGTAGAGTAAGTTTTGCCCCTTAATGTATTAAAAAAACAAAAAACAGTTCATTTCTCCCAAGTGTTTTTACCAGTTGGTATTATCTCATAACAGTCTTTATAATTAATTCTTAAATGCATAAAAAAAATTTATTATTCTATCAGTTAAAAGTGGTTATCTGGGTTTGCAAAACTTGCAAAAGAAACAGATTAAAACCAAGTAAGTCTATGTTAACATACTTGCATTTCTTGCTGGATCCTTCAGTCTATATATCAGCATATATGCATTTGTGGAGCTAGTTGAAATACAAAAAAGATTAATAGAGACAAAAAGGAGATTGTAAAGATTCCATTTCCCAGCATCAAATATTTATTTAAAATATTTTTTGTTGTCTAAAATAATTAGAAAATCATGAAAACTGCATTTGAACAGGTTCAAATTTAAATCATTGTAGGAAAACAAAACAAAACTACTTTGCTTTTACTGATACATTTATACCTCCCTCTTGTTATCAGAGTAAAGTCTTTAAAAAATCTATGTCCTAGAATGATTACTCTAGTTAAGTTAGGAGTCAGCATCTTTTTTCTGGAAAGGGCCAGACAGTAAAAGTATAATCTCTGTTGCAGTTACCTAACTCTGCTGTTGCAGTGGGTAAGATCAACACACAATGTTTCAAATGAGTATGGTGATGTTTCAATAAAACTATTTCCAAAAATGGAAGTAGACTGGATTTGGCCCATGGGTTATAGTTCGCCAACCTCTGGATTAAACCCTTTTAATGGTGAAAAATGTTGAGAAGCTATAATTAATTTGTAAACACTAAAAATTATGAAGTTATTTACCTTGCAAAAGCACTGGAGTAATACCCTCTGCTTCCTGAAGATCCACCATGTGTTTTCTTAATGTCCTCTTGTGTTATCTAAAAAGTTGTTACATTATTTATTTTTTGGAAAAATCTGTAACACCATTACCTTTATGGCAATACGTAACCAAATTTTTAACCTCAGAGTTAAATGGACCACACATACCAATTCACAAAATTCAATCATAATCAGTGCCTGCAAGTGACCAATCAGTTCTAATGCTCCTAAACAGCCCACATGAAGGCTCAGGACAAAAGGAAAATTGGGAGTCTATCTTTGAAAAGACTCAGTAAGCTCCAAACAAAAGAAAACCAAGAAATAACAATAAACAAAGCAAGAAATTTACTGAAAGCACAAACAAAAGATTGATTTGATATTTGTCTTATAATGCTTCACTGGACACATTTAATCCCCCATTTCAATAAACCCTACTATTGATAGAAACATCCCTACTCTTGTGTTTTAGAATAATAACCTTAAAGAACCCCTCCTTACCCTGCTGACGTGTTGATCATTGAAGCTGTACCACTGATCATCACTGAATGACTTTATACAAGCATAATAATGACCACCAGCAGCACTCCCTGAATGAACCATAACGGAGAAGAGCTCATAGATCAAGGAATTCTAAGGGAAAAAATAAAGGTAACTCAATAAGAGGAAAAACACTTATTTTTTATTTCCTATTCTCTATTAATACATAGTGAAGTAACATGTTAGTTGTTCTATATATTTATTGCAGGTCAACTTTCCTCTAAGATAATTAAAATGGCAAGTTACCATATAATTTTATATATCACAAGTTTCACAAGTTTTATTCAATGTATTCCTTCACATTTTAATTATGCTATAACCTCTGGAATTATGCATATCAAAATGTAATTTATTTATTCATGTAAAAAAGAAAATAATAGTCTGAAATTTTAGAAACAAGTGCCAAATATAAGACTATTCTAATATGTGAAGTCAAGATCAAGAAATCCCAAATAACTTTGTTTTTTATTCAAATATGATTCTATTATCTTTTTAGAGGAGCTGAAGGATATAATGATTTGGAACATCTAATGTATGGAATATCTGTGATATAGTGATTACCGACTTGACACATCTAAGGTATGCAAAGCAAAGCTGGTTCAACATTAGAAAATCAATCTATGTCGGCAATTCTCAACCTTTTTCATCTCATGGCACACATAAGCTAATTACTAAAATTCTGTGGCATACCAAAAAATATATTTTTTGCCAATCTGACCAAAAAAACAAAAAAAGGTATGATCTTGATTCATTCACACTGGACTGCTCTTGTGTTGGTTGTTATCATTTTTTTTATTTGACAATCTAAGGGAAAAGAGGTCAGTGCCCCTGACTAAACACTCAGGTATTACATGTCTTCAAAATTCTTACAGCACACTATTTGAAACTTTCTGATCTATGTAATCCAGGTTAAAGAAGAAAAATTACATGATCATATCAACTGACCCAGAAACATAATTTGACAATATCCCATACCCATTCATGATAAGAACTCTCAACAAATTGGGAAGGGGGAACCTCCTTAACTTGGTAAAGAAAATCTACAAAACACCTACAGCCAATATCATAATTAAGATGAGAGAGTGAAAACATTCCTTGTGAGACTAGAAACAAGGCTAGAATGCCCTCTTCTCACCACTCCTATTCCACATTGTAAGGGAAGTCCTACTTATTTCATTAAGTCGAGGGGGAAAAAAGACAGAGTTGTATATGCAGAAAAACAGGCACGAGGATTTTTTTGCTCTTCAGCCACAGTGTACCAATACTTGCTTGAATGTAATATTCTTTATACTAAATTATAATGCATCTCCTACCTTATTCATTTTAAATAGCAATTCACACTCATCTATCTGCCCTGAAATAGATAATTTTAAAAGGTAAAGGGTGATGGTGGTGAGAATATAAATCTCGGTCTAAAAATAGATTTATGCAAGTGAAACTCCACTTTCAAACATTGTATATATAATATGTCTCTAAGTCTGAACTCAAGATATTTGATCTGTAATTCTCCCCTCAATATAGCAGATTATATAAATGTGAAAGAAATGGTTTGATAAAATGTTAAAAATCATTGACACAGTAACAAAAAAATTCTATCCTAGAGATTATCCAATTTTGTAGTTTTAAAATTGTAACATTGGAACTATAACATTTTTTAAGTACCTTTAGGGCTGACATAGGGCTGGGGGTGTGAAGAGGAAGCTGGCTGAGGGCTTTGTCTTTCCCCTACCTTAAAAAGATCAGTTCTATTACTAACTGTTTGATAAAGGGCTCCATCTAGAACTTTAAAAATCAAAAGATCTAATGTTTTCATTTTGCTATATGAGAAAACTCTAAGATAGATTTAGAGGCTTGCTGCAACTTTCAAGGCAGAAGTCCTGATTACTAGGACCCTTTCCATACTATCACCCACCTCACTTACATAATCACAGTTCAGCCTCCCAGAAATTAATATTCCCACCTGTAAGTAGTTTTTCATAAGTTTAACTATAACCACATAAGTACATTAAAAAAACAAAGCATAAAAAGTCTTAATTTTCAAAAATTAAACTTCTTTTAAAAGAGAACCTTCTCAGTGACACAGCTACTGAATTACATATATCAGCTCAGAGATTACATTATTCTCTCTTTCAACTCAAAACCACAAACTATAAAAGGTACCTTTTCAAGACCAGGTTTTGAAATCTTTTCAGTCCCACTATTGCTTTCAAGGCAGATCCCTTCGTCAACGCCATCATCATTGGAGAAGTCATTGCTCATCTGATCACTGTGACAACTACCTTCATTTTCTGCTCCACTATCAGTGCAACTTTCAGTCTGCGGAGATTTCTTAATAAAACATAATCATCTTATAATCATAAACTAAATAAAGGAAAAATATATACTCAAGTAAAACTTTTTATCTACATGCTGCTTTTTCACATAATTTAAGATATTATTGTTAATAAAAATCTTTTACTTTAAGTAAATTTAGCTTTTCTTAAAAAGTTACTTAAAAATGAGATGAACAAAAAAGTGTATTTTAAAAGCATTTACATTAATGTCCTTAAAATTCTAATACAACAATAATAATCCCTGGCCAGTTTGGCTCAGCGGTTGAGCGTTGGCCTGAGGACCAGAGTGTCCTGGGTTCGGTTCCCACTAGGGGCACGTACCACACACACACACACACAAATTCAGAATTGTATTAAAACCCCATTTATGTTTATAGTTGCAAAGTAATAATAAAAAAATATTTCTTTCACCAAAATCAATAAAAGCAGAGAACTTAAGGTCCAAAATGAGCTTCTTCTGTTCTCATATCCCCCCAAAATAATCATACCTTTTCTTGAACAAAAAGTTCCATTCAGTTTATCATTGTGCTAGGTATTGTAGACAATTAGAAAGAAAAGCAAGACACTGTATCTACCCTAAAAATTTTTATACTTCTGTGTATAGAAGTTGGAAATGTAACAACAGCAAATCATACTTTTCCATGCTTTTGTGATTTTTAAATCTCTTTCATGCATATTTAAGTTGAAAAAAATCTACTTTTTAGACATTCTCAAACAACTCTCCCCCCTTTCCTTTACTATTTATATACATACCTAAAGATGTTATTTAAATAATTTAAGAATTCTTCTCTAAGACACTGCATATAAGTTCTTGAATTAACCAACCAATATAAAATAAGCACCATTTTTTTGCCAAGAACTTTGTGTAGCAAAACTGCATATAACATATACTCTTCATCCCTTTAGTTGTTCAAGGAAAAATGGAGGTGAAAACCAATTTTATTTATTTATTTAATCCTCACCCAAGGATATTTTTCCATTGATTTTCAGATAGAGTGGGAGGGAAGGAGGGAGGGAAAGAGAGAGAGAAAAACATCCATGTGAGAGAGACACACTAACTGGTTGCCTCCCACAGGACCCTGACCAGGGTCGGGGACAAACAGCAACTGAGGTACATGCCCTTGACGGGCATCAAACTCATGACTCATTGGTCCATGGGCCAATACTCTAACCGCTGAGCCAAACTGACCAGAGCATTGACATATTATTGCATTTTTATTGTTTTTTAATCCTCACCCAAGGATACTTTTCCATTTATCTTCAGATAGAGTGAGAGGGAGAGAGAGGGGAAAAAAAGGGAGAGAGAGAAAGAAACATCAACATGAGGACGCATTGACTGGTTGCTTCCATACAACCCTGACTAGGGCTGGGGATGAACTGCAACCAAGGTATGTGCCATTGACTGGAATTGAACCCTTGACTCTTTGGTTCACGGGCTGATGCTCTACCACTGAGCCAAACTGTCCAGGGCTTGAGATATTATTTTAAATTAAACCTTTCAAAATGTTACCTCGTCACAGGTATCATTCAATGAACATCTACTTTATCTAAGGTACTCTCTTCTTATAAAAACTACAAAGAGTGCCCTAGCGGTGACTCAGCGGTTAGTGTGTCTGCCCGTGACCAGAGAGGCCCAGGTTTGGTTCCCATTAAGGGCATGTACCTCAGTTGCAGTTTGTACTCGGCCCCTGTTGGGGTCATGTGGGTGGCAACCACTAGATGTGTCTCTCTCACATCGATGTTTCTCTCTCTCCCCCTCCTTTTTTCCCTCCCGCTCTATCTGAAGATAAGTGTAAAAATGTCCTCACCCTTAGGTGAGGATAAAAAAAAAAAAAAAGCAATTTTTATTGTTACATTACAGACAAGGAAAGTGAGGCTCAGAAAGGTTGCTCTTTTATACCACACTGTCTTTTAGTATTTAACAGCACTAAATACAATTTGATGAATGTTTTTTCTTTTATTTTTTTTAACCTCACCTGAGGACATTTTTCCATTTTTTGTTCAGATAGAGTGGGAGGAAGTAGAGAGAGAGAGAGAGAGAGAGAGAGAAACATCGACGTGAAAGGGACACATCGAGTGGCTGCCACCCACACAACCCAACCAGGGCCGGGGACAAACTGCAACCCAGGTACGTGCCCTTAGCGGGAACTGAACCCAGGTCTCTCTGGACCGCAGGTGGACACTCTAACCGCAGAGCCAAACAGGCCAGGGGTAAAATTTGATGACTGTTTAAAATTATTTTTGAGCTTCTGGGAAAAGGCATTTTTATATTTATAGTAATCAGTTCCAATGAGAAAAAATGCTTCATGACAGTTTTAATAAAGATGTATCACTCTAACAACTATGTTAAATAATTGTAAATATTCCTTCCTCATAATGAAATATTATTAGTTTCAAAAGAAATATAGTGGAACGGCCCTGGCTGGGTAGCTCAGTTGATTGGAGCATCATCCCGATATGCCTAGGTTTTGGGTTAGATACCGGTTGGGGCACATACAAGAATCAACCAATGAATTCATGAATCAATGGAACAACAAATCAATCTCTCTCTCCCTCTCTCAAATTAATACATAAAAAAGTGCTTTATTTGGAAAAACCAAAAATGGATTTTTTAAAAAAAGAAAGAATACAGTGGGCCATAATGAATCCTTAACTAAATAAGGAGAGAGAAACCAGAGAATTTGAGGTCACTGAGTGGAAGAAATTGATAAGCATTATAACCTGTGTAGTTCAAAGTCCCATTCTCAACATATTTAAATAAAGTTTCAATAAAAATACTAATTAAAAAAGGAAATCAGGTTTCCTTTTCTAGCTCTGTAATCTAGCCAATTTGAGAGCAGGCAAACCTT
Source organism: Molossus molossus (assembly GCF_014108415.1). NCBI lineage: Eukaryota > Metazoa > Chordata > Mammalia > Chiroptera > Molossidae > Molossus > Molossus molossus. The sequence goes on along the minus strand of NW_023425348.1, from coordinate 55,055,255 downwards.
AAATGAGAATATATCAGAAAACTTAATTCTGAAAAAGACACTAAGACAAATATAAGAAATTAAGGCCATCCTACTTAGTTTGCTTGTTCATTCATCCATATATATTTGTTATGTTTGTTTATGTACCACAAGTGCAGCCCACCTCTAGATTGGTTTGTTTCGATAACTGAGAACGTTATGAAATATAAGATTATCTCTCAAAATAAAAAATAATTCCAGAGTTTTATGTCTTTTCAAATAATCCCATAAGTTACTTTGATCAAGCAAGAATATTTGAAATATAATTTATAGTGGATAGGAAAGGCTTATGAAAAGTTGATTCTTTTCATAGACTTGGCATTAGAAAATAAGAAAGGAAAAGCTTCCGTCAAGAAAATAGTCTAAACATCAGTGTTAAGTTACTCCAAATAGCTTTTTTAAACATGAATAATCAAATGGTTAATTAAAGACATAAGAAAATTAATAACCATTTACCTCATCTTCAACATCAATAAATGTACTCATATCTAGCTCTTCAGGAAATGTCATCCGATCATTCAATTTAATCCTGTGCATGGTTGTATAATCAAAATCAAATCTTTTCAACTGTAAGGTCAGCAGATAAGGAAAATGCAAAAACCGAAGGCCCTAAAAAGAAAGAGGGACCTATTAAATATTGACTATTACCTCAGGTAATTCGTTTTAATTTCTATATGGCATCTACCTTTCGTGCATCACACTTCTTCTTACAACGTTCACAAAAATATTGATTTGGGCCATCCAGGATTTCTGGCTGAATAAATGCATGCAATGCTTCTTCCTAATAAGAAAAAAACAAAAACAAATTTCATAATTACATAATAATATAATATTAACAAAGTCATGAATATAAAAACATTGCAATTATGAAAATACTTATAAATAGAATGGCTAGAAAATTAGAAACTCAAAATGCAAAAAGGAAAATAAAATGAACAAAATATTATAAAAACTGAACAAAAATTATAATTACTTATTTTATTCTGTATGAGATCTAGCACTGCACATCAGTTAGTCATTTCTACCTAATTTTTACTGACTTTACATAGTGGTGTTTGCCTAAATAATCTCATAAAAATCCTCAGTCTTTAGATTAAAATGTAATTCCATACTTCTTAGAAAAGCAGTTACCTGTATAATTTCAATCTTCTTATAAAAGGAGACATTTTTAAAACTATACAGTGAATAACACAGAACCCTGAAGAATTCAAGCTATCCATACACTAAAGCCTAATAATCATCTTAATCACTATATTTAGAGTCAATCAGTAATCCACCACTGCACTAGGATCAAGGTTGAAAAACACTGTGCAATCTTCTCACTGCATGTCAGACACTGCTCCATTTGAAAATGTGTAATGAGAGCTCCTGGATTGTTCACCTAGTGTACCACGTGGTTCTTTTCTCCATACAGCCTTAAGACAGAAGCAAGAAACTTAGTATGAATACTGTTGAAGAATTAGTGGGCATAAAATTAAACTTTGATCAATAATTTTTCACAATCAAAGAATGAATTTTAGTTAACCCAACATTTAAGACTGCACAACCCAAATTTCACTTGATGTCATCTCTTTTCTTCACATGGTCTAAGCAGAACTACTGACAATACTCATTTATTACATATACAGAAAAAGAAATGGAATCATTAAGATGAAGTATTTTCAAATATTTCTGTTGTTCCTCAAAAGACATATAAAGGAGTTTGATCTGCCAAAATGGACTTAGTTTAAAATAGCTGGCAGAGCTTTCCATATTTTGTTTGATATAGCTCATTTTGGAATAAGATCAGAGATATGAAAATATCCATAATGTTTCTAACTTCATCCACCTCCTACTTGTTCTCAAAACACAAGACCACAGGTGGGGGGACAAATTGGCTGTGGGGTTTTCCATATGACCAAGCATTTTACTGGAAGTCATAGAAAAGAATACATTTAGATAATGATTTTTCTCTAAAGCATATTTTAACCATAGAAAGGCAACTTTTGTAAGAACAACAGAGTAAAAGAAGCTTTCAAGAGAAATCACATATATAGTTTAACACAGAATGACATCAAATTCATGGTTTTCAACAAAAAGGTCACTGGAATTGGCAAAACACTCAATATCTAAAAAAATCAGAGCAATGGAAGGGGGGGTAAGGGAAGGAGGGAGAGTAAAAAATCATCTAACTCAAATTCTACTGTATTGAACTAAGGTATTTGTATATTGGTCTCTGGCTTCTAGTTTATACCTAGACCTTATCTTTCTTTTAACTCACAGAAAATTTCCATTAACTATTTACTCAGATTCACCAAGCTTTAACATTTTACTACCTTTGCTTTATCATTATCCCATCTACACACACATTATGTATTTTTCACAACCATTTCACACATGCTTTTCCTTTTAATACTTCAAAGTGACTTATTATGAACAAGAATATTCTTAGTTATCAATATCAGAAAAATATTGATAAAATTCTTTTGTCCATCTATATTCCAATTCTGTCAATTATCCTAATAGCATTTCTCCCCTTCAGTACAGACTGGAATCCAGGGTCACAGATTGCATCTGGCTGCTGCCTCTCCATATTCCCTTTTTTCTGGAACAGTCCAAAGCCTTTCTTTCATGACTCTTTTTTTTTTTTTTGCAGAGGCCAGCTATTTTATAAAATGTTCCACAATATGAGTTTCTCTAATGTTCCTCATGCTTAGATTTAGATTATCATACCTTTCTACACTAACACCTAAGTAATGATATGTCCTTTTAAGGGTACCACAGTCGTAGGCCATGTCTCTATCCTCTTTATTGAAGATATTAACTTCAATCATGGTCGAGGTGTTGTCCAGTTTGTCCACTATACAGTTATTTTTTCCCCTTGCAGCTAATAAGAAATCTCTAAGGAGACCATGCAAAAACCCTGAGCTTAAACTTTTCACCCTATATTTAGCATTCACTAATGGATTCTTGCCTAAACCAAATTTTAATGAGCCAACTTGAAAATCTTTTTAATAGGCAAACTGAGTCCATTCATATTTGATATGACTGATGTTTTGTTTCATCTCAATCACTACTATATATTATAATTACTCTATTAAGTGAACTTACTATGCTCCTTTCTCTATGTGGCATGTATTCTTTGCTGATTTTATATTTTCTTTTGGTATTTAGGAAATTAGTAATTTTTTTGTCATGCACTTATACTTTTCTTATTGCCCTTACTTCTCTTTAGATTTTCCCTTTTTTTCTGAAGCTTGTAGTGTCTGGCCTGCCAATTCTACATGGTACTGTTTCCTACCTATTCAACACTCTATGATCTCATTCTATTTACCTTTCTCTCCCCTTTCTTGTCCTATTTAAGAATATTCTCTGTATTTTGTCTAACATAACATTTCCTACTGTTCTTCTACCTATGTCCCTACCCTTTTAAAATGTAGTCCTTATTTCTACAATTTTAATTAGTCCTTAATTTTACAATTCAATAAATCAAATGCTCACAGTCCTTTTGTTGAAGCTTCCCCAGTGATCCCTTGGTTGGATGGAGCTCACTGTCTAATAAACTCTACAGGAAGGGCTCAAGATTATAACATCCAATGAGTTCTTCAATGTTCAAAATTGGTTTTGTATTGCCATAATGGAAGGAATGCTTGGCTGGATAGTGAACCCTTGGCCTGTACTTTCTTTCTTCCGGTTTCTTGAAATTGCTATTCTGGTGCCATGATTTGAATGTCACTTTTCAGAAGTATGATGCCAGTCCAATTTATCCTTAAAATTTAACGGCTTTCTAAAATGTCCCAGAGTTGATTTTTCTAGGCCAATTTGTCCAGGTAAATGGTAGGTCTTTCAAAAGGCAGATTTCAATTTCTCTTGTTCCTATAAAGTTTTCTTGGAATACAGTTTATAAGTTTTGTTTCACTGTGTTGTTTTTATTCTTCACAGACTCGTATTGGACATCTTTTCTGGTCTTCCCTTACAATTTTCTCTGAGATCCTTCTTTTTTGCTATCTTATTTTCATCTGATGTCCCTTAGATTTTTATTCCATTTTTTTTCTCTTTCAAGCACTTTATAATTTACTCTTCACTTCTAACAGTTTTGTCTTTTTCTTCAATTTGTTTCCTACTCTGATCAATATTTACTGTATTTGTTTTGCTTTAAATCCATCTCTCTTTCAATTTTGGATACTAGATTGTTTTGCTTGTTTGAAAATATTTAATTTAGTCTAGAATACTGTTCTACTTTGTACTATTCTACTTTGTGGCTACTTTCCTGAGGTTATTGAAGCCGAAATGTTTTAATATGTATTTTCTGTTTTCTTCTAAAAGTGGTGCTAGGTTTGTTTCCCTCCCAGTCATTTTGTGGACAGCACTCTTTAGTTTAAGAGTACTTTCTTTTGTCAACGTAGTGAAGTGCAGTTTCTTGAATTGGGAATGGGAAGGGAGGTAAGTGTCTTCTTTCATTTTGCAGGACCTTAGTTTTTCCTTTTCTTGTTTTCTCTTCACTTGCAAGGGAAGCATCAGTCCTTCTCTACTTACATCCTTCTTCCCCAAAAGCAAAATTCCTCTAAGGCTGACACATCTAATCCTGCTCATTCTAAAACTCCTTCCCTACAGCTGATACTATAAACTACTAAGCCAGTCTTTGTTGACTCATATTGTTATGCTTTCTCTTTTTGAGGGTGATTTTGTCTTTGTTTTGCCTAAATCCTTCAATCCCCTCTCCTCCATTTCATAGACTCTCTAAAGCTTCCCACTCCACACTCTCCACATCCAGACTTGCAGCAGCAATGGAAGTTCTGGTGGAACTTGGTGGTTATTGATTTTGCTACTTACAGGTAATTTGAAGTTCATGATATTCTTTCTCTCACTAATGCAAAAGGAATACAATGAAACCCAAATAACCCATACCTTCTATGGTTTTGGGGGAGGATGTGTGGAGGTAGCCATAATTATCATTCAGAATGGGAAACTAGTTAAAGCATATTAATAACTTTTCTTTCATTTCTACAGTAAGCTTCTAGAGCCTCCTTACTCTAGCTTTTTAACAAGTTGTCACCATGACAATTATAATTCAAATTAGTCAGTTATAAAAATTAGCTTCCATTCATTCATCCATTCAACAAATAAATGTGTAAATGATGGGCTAATACAGTTGTATGCATTCACCTTCAGATGTACAAGATAACTAAAAATCATGCCAAGCAATATTTTAGATATTAAAAATGAGTTATGGATCATAAAATAGAACAAAATATTATAAACACTGTACCAACCCAACACACACACACACACACACACACACACACACACACACACTGTACTACTTACCATGAACTGTCATTGGGTTAACTATGATTGTTTTCCATTACTCTAGAGTGAAGATAAAAGTTTTATTTTCTAGAACTTACTTATATAATGTATAAAATGTAATTCTGCACATTTTTAAGACTAATTTTCACAGTTCAGACTAGAACAGAGAATTCTTACATCCTTAGTTCTCCAAATAAAAAAATACCAGTTATCACAATTTTGTATTTAATGCAGGAAATACAGACACAGTGCAATCAAAAGATAAAACCAAATAATAATATTGTCTATAAATCCTGTTTTCTTTTTACTCTTAATCTATATATAAAATTCTTTCTCCATCATTTAATGTCTATTTCATTTTGAATGGAGAAATGGGTATTAAAATGTGATACTCTATTTTTCAAGTTGACAAAGGTAAATCAGAACCACCACTGATAACTATTTTCTAATTCTGATATACTTCGCTAACTGATATTTACAACAGCAAATATATTCAACTATCTTCTCAAGATACATACTTTAATAAACACATAATGTGTTTTTGGTTTTTGTTTTAACTAGGGAAAGGACTCCAAATACTTTTAACCTAAGCCATCCACTTATTTTAATTACAATTTTTGAGAAAACTGTAGATTCACATACAATTATAAGAAATAATACAGAGAGAAACCTTGTAGACTTTGCCCAGTTTCCTCCAAGGGTAACATTTTACAAAATTATAGTCTAATATCACAACCAGGATGTTGACATTGACACAACCACCTATCTTCTTCAGATTTTCCTTGTTTTAGTGTACTCATTTGTCTGTATACGTGTGCATATTAAGTTCTACACGGTTTTATCACCAGTATAAGATCATGTATCCTTTACCAGTTAAGAGACTGAACAGTTCCTACAAAATTATCTTACATTGCCTTTTAAAAAAATCCTCACCTGAAACTATTTTACCATTTATCTTCAGATAGAGTGAGAGGGAGAGTGGGGGAGAGAAAGATCAGCGTGAGAGGAACACAATGACTGGCTGCCTCCCACATGACCCTGACCGGGGCATGGGATGAACCACAACCGAGTGCCCTTAGCCAGAATCGAACTCTCGACTCACTGGTCTGCAGGTCGATGTTCTACCACTGAGCCAAACCAGCTATGGCTAAATTGCCCTTTTATAGTAACCACCTACGTATCTACCTGCTGACCCTGTCAAATCTATCAACACTGACAATGATTAAGCTGTCCCTCAGTTTTAAAATTTTGTCATATCAAAAGCAGTATATGAATGGAATCATATATGTAACCTTTTAGAATCATATATGTAACCTTTTGGCTTTTTTACACTCAGCGTAATTTCCTGAAAATTCATTCAAGTTTTTGTGTGTATCCATAATTTGTTCCTTTTTATTGCTGAGTAGTATTCTATGATTTTTATGTACAAGCCTGTTAATCACTTACTTGTTGAAGGACATCTGGGCTGATTTTAGCTTTGGAATAATAACATAAAGATGCTAAGAACATTTGTGTACAGGTTTTTGTGTGAACATACATTTTTATTTCCCTGAGATACGTAACCAAGAGTATAACTGCTAGAGTTTATGGCAATTGCATGTTTAGTTTTATAGAAAGCTGTCTGTAACATTTCACATTCCCACCAAAAATATGAATGATCCAATTTGTCCACACTGTCACCAGCTTTTAGTGCTGTCATTATTTTCCATTATAGCCATTCTGTACATAGATAAACATGATATCCTCATTGTGGTTTGAATTTGTATTTCCCTAGTGATATTGAACATCTTTTCCTAACATCTGTATATCCTCTTTGAGAAAATGTTTGTCTTTTGCCAACTGTCTAAATGGATTGTTTGGGGTATTTTTCTTACTATTTTGTTCTGAGACTTCCTTAAATATCCTATAAATTTGTCCTTTTTCAGACACTTCATTTGCAAGTATATTCTCCCAGTCTGTAGCTTTTACTTTTACCCTCTTTGAATAGGCTTTCAAACACCAAATTTTTAATTTTGATGAGTTCCAAGTTTGCAATTTTTCCCTTTGTGGACTGTACTTTCAGTATCAAATCTAAGAACTCATTGCTTAACCCTAGATCTGGATGACTTCTTTCCTATTTATATTTCTTAAAGTTAATATGTTTACACTTTAAGTCTATGATCCATTTTGAGTTAATTTTTGTACATATGGATGCCCAATTTTTCCAACACCACATGTTGTAAAGACTACCTTTCCTCCATTTAATTACTTTTGTATCTTTCTCAAAAATCAGTTGGGTATATTTATCTAATTTATTTGTGTTTTATCTTCTGTTCCACTAATCTATTTGTCTATCCCTCCACTAATATCACAAAACATTGATTAATACAGCTATATAAGTCTTGAAATCAGGTAGACTGATTTCTCCAACCTTATTCTTCTTTATCCAAAATTCTAGCTATTTTAGCTCTTTTGCCTTCTGCATAAATTTTAGAATGAACTTGTGTATATCATCAAAAGTTGTGCCATATTTTGAAAGAAACTGCATTAAAACTATATAATTCAGGGGAGAATAAACATCTTTACTATGTTGAATCTTCCAATCAATGAGCATAGTACGTCTCTCCATTTATTAAATGTTCTTTTCAGAGTTTGTAGTTTCTAACATATAGGTCCCAGGTACCTATTTTGTTGAATTTACACCTAAGATCTTTTTCCATAACTGTGAATGGTAGTGTATTTTTAATTTCACTTTTCACACGTTCTTTGCTAGCATTCTGAAATACAATTGATTTTTGTAGGTTTATCTTATAACCTGCTACTTTGCTAAACTCACTTATATCTAGTTTTTTTGTTTTTTTTTTAACATAAAATATGTTATCTAAAAATGGGGTTGGGGACAATTTAATTTCTTCCTTTAATTGGTATGCCTTTCATTTCACCTTCTTGCCTTATTGTGTTAGCTAGGGCTTCTAGTACTATACTGAGTAAGCGTGTTGACAGCAGACATTCTTGACATTCTAGAGGGAAAATATTCAGTCTTTCACCATGAAGTACTGTGTTAGCTGTAAGTCTTTTGAATATGTTCTTTATCAAGTTAGAAAATTATTCCTAGTTTTCCAAGTTTTTATTGAATTTTATAGAGTGCTTTTTCTGAGTCAACAGATGTGATCATGTAACTTTTCTTCTTTTGGCAGATTAACTCACTGATTTTTTAAAAAAATACTGATCAGCTCTGAATCCCTGGAATGAACTCTACATGTCCATGGTATAGAATTCTTTTTATATATTACTTAATTCGATCTGCTAATATTTTGGTAAGGATTTTCCCATCTATATGCCTTAAGAACACAAGCTTGGTCATAAATGTTTTTGTTTGTTTGAACTGTCTTTGACTGATTTAGTACCAAGACTGTTGTTCAGTGCAGCACTTTATTAATGTCTATTAGATTCTGTTGGCTGATGTTATTGATGAGTTCTCTTATCGTTGCTTATTTTCTGTCTATAGGTTCTACCTATCAATTATTGAGAAAGGGGCATTGAAACTCCCAACTACAATTTGAAATTTGTCAATTTCTTTTTAGCTTGGCAGTTTTTGCTTCATATATTTTGCAACTCTATTATTTGGAACATATACATTTAGGACTGCTGTTTTCTTGACAGATTGACCTTTTTAATCATTACATAATGCCCCTTTCTTACCTATAGCAATATACTTGAAGGAAGGTTTTTGTAGACAGAATATTACTGGGTTATTTATTTTTTAATCTAATATGCTTATCTCTACCTTTTAGTTGATATAGTGAGATGATTTATAAGTAACTAAGTTTGCTATTTTAGTTTTTTGTTGTTGTTGTTCGTTTTCTTTCTCTGCCCTCCTGCCTTCCTGTGATTACTTGAACATTTTTAAAATTCTACTTTATCCATATTGTTTTGAACATATCTCCTTTTCGGAAGTTGCTCTAGGTATTCTATTATATATACCTACTGCCTATTGGTGCCATCCTTTTACCAGTTTAAGTGAAGGAGAGAAATCTTACCTCCCTCTATGTCTTCTCACCCTCTCCCATTTATAATTGTCTCAAACATTTCCTCTCTATATATTTAGAATTACATCAGACATTGCGATGACTTTGGTTCAATCATCAAATATAATTTAGGAAACTCAGAAGGAGAAGAAATCTCTTTAACCAGATTTTTGCTTACCATGTTCGTTTTTGATCCCTAATGTTCCAAGATACTTTTTATCATTCCCTTTCTGTTTAGAAAAAAATCTCTTTATCCATTCTTTAAAGTTAGGTCTGCTTGTGACAAATTCTTAGTGTTCCCCCATCCAAGAATGTCTTGATTTCCCTGAAGAATTTCCTGAAGAATATTTTCATTGGGTATAAGACTCTACTTGACAGTTCTTTCAACACCCCTTGAAAAATCAGAGTGGTTTTCCCCAATTAAAAAAAAAAAGTTGCCTTTTCTCACTTGCTGCTTTCAAGATATTTTGTCTTTAGTTTTTAGAAATATGACTATAATTTGACTTGATGTAGAATTCTCTTGGCTTATCCTATCTGGGGTTTGCTCAGCTTCTTGGATCTGTAGGTTTATGCCTTCTGCCAAACTTGGAAAGTTTTCAGTCATTATTTCTTTGAATATTTTAAGCCTTGCCTTCTTTATTGTTTACTTCCAGGACTTCACTAAAATAAATGTTAGATCTTTTGCTATATAGTCCGATAGGTCTCTGAGGAACTTTTTTTTTTTCCAGTACATTTTTTCTCTGCTGTTTAGATTGGGCAATCTCTGTTGTTCTATCTTCAAGTGAGTTCATTGATGCTTTCCACTATCTCCTCCATTCTGCTGTGGAGCTTACCTGTTGAGTTTTTTATTTTGTTATTACATTTTTCAGTTCTAAATCCCATTTCATTTTTTCTTTAAATCTGCTACTTCTTCACCAAGATTTTCTATTTTCTCATTTGTTTCAAATGGGTTTGGAGTATCTCACTGAATTATTTCTATGACAGTTGCTTTAAAATATTTGCCAGATAATTCTAACATCTGTCATTTCAGTGTTTGTGTCTACTGACTGTCTCTTCTTTCATTCAAAACGAGATTTTCCTGGTTCTTAGTATGTAGCGACTTTTTGTTTTTTGTTTTTTTTTTAATTGAAACCCGAACATCTTGGGTATTCTGGAACCTATTTAAATCTTCTGTTTTAGCTGGTTCCTTTGACACTGCCCCAGCAGGTCCCTGCTTTATTACTGCCAGGTGGAAGTAGAGTCTAGGTTTCCCACTTGGCTTCTGTTGACACCTGAGATGAAGAGAAGCTCCTCATTACTACTGGGCAAGGGTATGGATTCTGGCCACTCAGTAGGCCTCTGCTGATATCACCTTGGTTGTGAAGGGGCCAAGCTCCTTACTACTGGGAAGTGGTAAAAGTTGTGATTTTCCTCCACAAGGCATCACTCGAATGGGGAGGAAAAGGAGCACCTCCTTACTGTCAGATGGGAGTTGAAGGCCAGGCTCTCCATGCGATCTCTAGTGACAGTGAATCAAGAAACCAAGAGAATGGCAGTGGGAAGGTTTGTTACTGCCCAACATAGATGAAACTCCTGGTTAGCTACTCAGCCTTCTCTGAAATCACACTGGTGCAGGGTTGGAGAACTCTGTTACAACTTGCTGAGGGTAGAAGTTTAGGATCCATACCAGCCTTGGCTGGCATGAGTTGGGGCAGGGGCCAAAGTCTTTCCATGGTGTTTGGCTAGAGCAGAGCAGTTATGGTATAAAAGTTTATGCCTTACTAGGCTGTCTTTTTCCTGGTCTTTTGATTAGAAACAGCAGGTTTTTTAGTTTGTGCCTATTGTTGTTTCCAGGCTGCCAACTTCTTCAACTCCAAGTGTGGGATACATGAAGCAAAAAGAAAACTCAAGGAACTTGCCCCATGTCATTCCTTGATTCCTGAGGTACCTAGGCTTTTTGCTTTGTCTCCACTTTTCAGAGTCTTATGTTTGTTTTATATGTAATGTTCAAGATTTTCAGTTGCTTTAGAAGAGGGAATAGGGAAATGGTACATCTATTCCATTTTCATGATAGTAGAAGTCTCCACTTTCTAAATTGGTTCCCTTGTGTCCAACCACACTAATTCCTGGAAAAATGAGGGTAGAGTCTGTGGAAGAGATTTTTCTTTATGTAATGCTTACAAATTTGGACCACTGAGCCAACCATATAACAATGTCCAAATCACCTATTAAATCAGGGTGTATGTCTTATGATACAAACCTGTGTACAATAAACACTTGAAATGCTTATGATTTTATAAATACTTATAAATTTAACAATTTTCCATTCAAAATTTTAAAGTAATCATTAAATTATGCTACTTATGAAACAAAGTCTTTTACATAATCTAATCTTTCCAAAGATACTGTATGGAACTATATAGCTAAACCCATTTCAGACTTTTTCATAATAAACAGATATTTAAATGTACTTACCCAATAATAGAATAATAGTATCCTAATAGAAAATGGCCTAGAAAAGTGCCTATCAGAGTAGGCAACCCATAAGTATGTTAAATGACAAAAGATACCCATAAAATATAATGTCTAAAATTTTACTGTTAAATAGAAAAATACCTCCCCTGTTCATGTCAAACATATGAGGTTCTATTATTTTTGTTTAGTTTGTGAAACAGGCTTTCATAATTAACCAAAAAATTATGTTTCTAATCCATATGTATCATTAGAATGTATTATGTATTTTGGACTAACTTCTCGATAATGCATTCTCAAATGTGCCTAGCAGTATGCAGATTCAAGGTTTCTTTGAGTATAAAATTCAGAAAGACTGATTTTATATAGACAGTTCTAATCAGTGAAAATAAAAGGTTCTGATTCTCTAATAAATCATTAAGAACAACATTTTTTAAAAGACTAATACAAGCAATGTTTAGCTGATATTAATTTTTTAGGAATAAAACAACAGGAAATTAAAACATGTATTTTAGTATTCCCACTCCCCTCAACATCCCAAGGACATAAATGTTAACGTAACAAAGTAGTAACTGTCCTTAAATCACCTTACTCTAATGCAGCGCTCCCCAAAACCTGTTCCTCAGAATCCAAGTGTCCCTTGAAATATTAACAGATGTCCCACAGAGAAAGACATTGCTAGGTTAAACAGAGTTAAACATATTTCTCTACTACCAGAATCCTCAGGGCATTTTAAATAAAATATGCAGTACAAACTTCACAAAGAGGATTATAGTTAGTTTCCCAAATTTAATCAAAGAAGACTTCTCCTGAACATCTGTTATATACCACTGGAGTATAGTACTGAACAAATTCAATCTGAGAGATAGAGAATGGCAGAAGAACCCTTAAATACTGATGCCTTACTTGGCCAGGTAAAATGAAGACCAGAAATTTAATAAATAACATAGTTCTAATAACTAAAAAATAATTCAATACGAAAAATATTATGATGAAAAGTATTTTTTTTTAATTGCAGGCAACTTCTAGTACGCATTGAAAAAAGTCTTTTATCAATCTTGCTGAAAACTACAATAAAAACTGATCATAGATTTTATAAAGATAAATTACCTAAGTGTTAATTTCATTTGTATTCTAATCTTTATTATTCTCAAGTAATTTATTTGAACATGCAGATAAAATAAGTCCAGAAATTGGATGTTTTAGATGGTTAAAAAAACAAACAAACAAACAAACTTCAACTTTTAACAGAACCTCGTACTTAACTGTCTGAAATGAAACATTAGGTATTAGTCAACCTCATAGTATATACATATCTATAATATGGTGGTTCACTAAACAGAACATACAATAAACAGAACATATAACCATCAATGTTGCATGTGTGTGTATGTATGCGTGTTTGCATTTGTGTGTAGAGATATCCAATAAGACAAAAATACCAAAATCCAAAATTGAAAGTAGGAAAATAAATTTAAAAATAGTTCAATTCAAATTAAAGTCAAATATTATATATAACCTTAATGAGATTTTATAATGCTTTTAACTAGATTTTTACAATCCATGTTTATATAATTCTTTTTAAACACATAAAGTTAACAAAATACACAATGGCAAGCAGTGATATAAAACTAATTTTAGATGCTGTATGATGATTTCTGTGGATTAAGAAGTATAGGTTATAGGTTTTGAATTCAGAAAATAATGAGAAATCACTTACCTCTAACTAAAGTTCTCTGAAGGTAGTATCCTCCTTAGAACCCCTATCTTGGGTAGTTTCACCTGCTGTTATTTCCCTCAAGAGACTCCAGCAAAGTCTAGGAAGTTTTAAGTTGCCTTCCGCAAGCCCTATTAGCGCATGTGTGTTATAAACCCGCTCACATACTGCCTCATAGCTGTTACAGAACTGTTAACTTCCAGTTCCCACTGAATCACCACCACCACTACCACCACCATCATCTGTATATCAAGGGAGGATACTAGCTTTGGAGAATTCCACTTAGAAGTGTGACTTTTTTCACTTCTCCAAAAATATTCTCCAAATTATTCCACTGCTGTGTCTATAATGTACTTAAAAGAGTGGTGGCAATTCAGTAGGTGAATAAATCACATTACAAAAAACTGTTAAGCAATTATATTTGCTGAATACTCAAATATAATACTGCAACAAAACACAAAAGTAGCTTCTTCAAAAAATACATTAAAAAACTAAACTAAACGTATACATGAAAAATCCTTCATAAAAAATACTTTTGTAAACAAAGTAGAAAATATCACTTGGGCCTATAAAATATTTCTCTAGTATGTTTTGTTAAAGAAATGCCAATGTTTAATAATGAGTTTGGAAATAAATCACTGAAATACAAGTGTTAACTAATTTCCAATGATTTTTCATTGTGTCACTTCTAATTTAAACTGCCAAAATAAAGTAAAAGCAAAACAAAAATAAACATCAAAACAAGTCACTCAAACCACAGTTAATCTCATATAGCTAGAATGCAGTTTACAAAGGGTTAAACACCTAACAAAATTTTTCAAATCTATTCAGGAAACAAACTGAAAAACAGTGGAAGAAAGGAGACCTATATTCCACTATGCCATAAAGGTCTTTTACTTTGGATTCCATTAACTTCTTGCTGATTTTTTGATAGCCATATAAAAGTAGGAGAAAAAAGCAAAGGGAATCAATTGCCCTAGATACCAGAGGACTACACCACACATGTAGCACTATTTTAGAAGATCAAGTATGGACCAACTTTAAAAACACTGATTTTAGCTATGAGCCACCATCAGCTTGTTAGCATAAATAAGACCCAAACAACGTCATGACAAAATTCTTTTTTAGATGTCTCAGTTACTCTGAAGTTTTCCCTGGCTCATAATAGGTTCTAAATAAATGTTTCTGAATACTCTCATTTCAAATATCAACTTAACTCCTCCCATGACTCTTCTTTCATATAAGAAAACACACATAAAGATAAAATACGATAATAATATTACCAAAAAGCAATTAAGAAACTGTAACAGGAAGACTAGGAAAATCTTAATCTCCCATTTAAATACTTAAAATATAAATAAACTAATCATGCATAGCTCTGATTCTTCAAATTATCTGTGCTTCTACAATGCGTGGATTTAAATTAAATTTTAGAATAGGGATACTCCTTTAGAAATGTGGCCTCTGTTTATCATGAAACCTAAGGTTATTTTTCCAATTTGAATAGTGTATAGAACAAAATGTCCCCAAAACAAAATGTAATCCCCATTGCAAAAAAAAAGTCAAAAAATAGCATTTATAGAACAGATTGTTTAGAGGTAAAAATAAATAAATAAATAATCTAGTCACCTATCAGAAAGAATAAAATGTTGAGCCATGAGGCAGTACATATGCATTCACTTTCCCTCTTATACATGCACTATTAGGACTCACTGAAGGGTAAAAAAATCTTCTAGATCTTGCTAGTTTAAATGCAGGAATAACTAACAACCCAAGAAGGTGTATCTAGGATGATACTTACCTTATGATAGATTATACCACTGTGCTATTATGTATTCTGTGTATGGATACACAAGCAGTCAGCGGAAAGGTACACACCACACTAGCAAATGCTTGGCTGGACCCATAAGGTCGGATGACCAATGGAATATCAAGATATGTGTCGATTCTCCAGCCCTCATAACCACATTCCAGACATCTCACGTAGTCCTTCAGCTTGCCTTGATATAGCTCATTTATAAGATCAGCCTAAAAATAAGAACATTTACATTTTAAAGTGCTCCTTAAAACTAATTTTTACACTATGTGAAAACAAAATTCATGCTTTTAAATATAAATTTCAAAAGGATATTCCCTCTTACTTTCAAAGTTTTAGAAAGCTTTCATATTTATCTAAAATTCTATTGAAAAAAAAAAAAAATAAAGCCTGGATAAAATTCAACTAAAAAAATCAATAAAATTAGATTAACACTATTTTAAAAATCAATGTATAAAAATCAACTACTGTAATTCTCATATATTAAAAATCCCACCACTTGGCTGAGCAAAATTGACAATATTTTAATAAGGTCTGTTTTTGTTAATAGTGTTATATCAATGTTGATTTCCTTGTTTGCTAATTATACTATGGTCATGTAAAATGTTAACATTAAGAGACACTGATGAATACTGTACCAAATTCTCTGTCTTATTATTTTTAACTTTTCTGTAATTTTAAAATTAGTTCAAAATAAAATATTCTTTAAAATCACTTTAAGGTTATAAAACACAAGAAATTAGAGTGGTTTTTAATTATGTTTTTGTTCTAGAGAGTACGGAACCGCTCTGTTATGAAACATGGTGTCATTAACACCCTTAAAATTCAATAAAAGGCTTTAAAAAATAACAATAATAATAAAATAAAAATAAAAATCCCACCACTAAACAATGTTCTGTTGAAATCAGTTACCAATTTATTATACCATTAAGCCTCATATCTTTTCATTAGGCTGAAAATACATCCTAATCTATCACTTTAGGCACATTGATAATTACACAGTTAAATAACTGACTTTTTATAGCTTTACATATGCATATCGTACTCTCACAATAATATATTCTGATTTTTAAAATCATATCTGCTAGCTCAAAATATAACTTTTTAACTTTTAGTAACACATGTAAAACAGATTATAACTTTTTAATAATGTATAGAAAATTTAAAAAAATTTTAAACTCCATCTTCCTTGAAATATTCTCACTTAAAAGAAAGGATCTCTCACCTAGTCTCCAAACTTAGTCAACTCGGACTGATCTGGCTCAAAGAAGGCACATAACTCCATAAATAAGGACCCTCCATATGAATGTCTTGCCTCAAGATTCTTGTACCCAAACTTTGGAATGCAATAGGAGTGCCCCAGGTGATCTTAGTGAAAGTGTTAACCCACAGAGGTATGTAACAAGAAGGGTAATTTCAGACTTATGAAGAAACAGGCCACTAATACCATCTATATAAATTACTTAAATACAATCTCACAAGACTATGTAGAGAAACCAGATCACTAAATAAACTTAAAGATGTTTTTCAAATCTCTTAAGAATAGATAAGAAAGCACATTATAGTTTTTTTTTTCCATAAATTTGAATCTCTTCAAATGTCTAGGACTTATAAGTCTTCAAACTAGGATCCACCATCATTGTCTACTCTAATATTTAATGAAGCATTCTTCATTCACCTGCCCCAGTCACATTTAATTGTCTTCTGTATCATTTCTAAGTGGTTCATTCAGTATTTTTCAAACAGTTTTGATAGCAACTCACAGAAAGAAAATATTTTCACTGCAACCTGGTATATAGCTGTAACAAAAGTTACATAATAACAATGCTCACCCTTACATATGTAATACTCTTATAATTTTCTAATCTATTCCATCAAAAATAAAAGTGCTAGTGTAGATTCACTAAACTGATTTCATAACCCATGAAGGGATCAGAGTCTAGTTTTAAAATCTCTGGTCCAAGCCACCATAATAGTTCCAGTCAGACAACAGACCCTCCAGGCCACTGTCCAAATTCTCCACCCTCCTCCATTTTTTATCCCTATGATTCTCTATCACTATACCCAGTATAAATCCTCTTTACTGAATCCTGAGTTCCATCTAGTTTAGCCTTATTCCTCACCCCAATTATATACTAACGTTTTTTTTCATTCTTCTAACCCATTCCTCCTTCTGTTGCATAAGAAATATAGGGTCAGAGTAACAAAAATCCTAAATGTCAGAAGTGTATGACTATACCTCATTGGTCAAAATGAAGGTAATGGTTGATGAATATACTTTGTAATATGCTACAGATGACAGGACATATAATTTACTTACTAATATCTGAAAATACTATTCAAAAATCCCCCCAAACCATACATACACATACATTTATATATGGATTACACAGTTTTTAGCTAACAAAAAAAAAACAAAAACAAAACACATAGATAATAGAGCCCAACTTCCTTATTATAAAGATGAGGAAACTGTGGTCTACAGTGGTTTAATGAAGATTTTTGACTCAGTTAACAGCCAACTGAAAACCTAGTATTTTTAATTCCCATTTAGTACTTTCACAACTGTACTATGACCAACCTAAAACATTCCAATAGAATAAAAGGCACTTTAGGGTAATGATTTATTACAAAACACTCCCCTCAACTTGAGAGAGATGAATTACCTGTTCTGTTTGTTTCCATTTCTGTTCCAAAGCATCAAACATAACTCTGCACAGTTCTTGTACATCATGCTGCTGCCAAGCTATTTTAAGACAAAATTTAATTTAAAAATAGCAATAAATTTAGTGTAATAAAATGTTAATTTGTTGTTTATAAACAAATTTGTCACAAACATGAAAAAGTCTACACAAATAGTACTTAATTTAAAAACAACACAAAATACACATTATAGTCATGAAAAGACCATCACAGGAAAAGAATGAAGAGAGCTCAACATTTACAGAATACAAATGTTTCATGGTACTATGTATGTTCATTATTATTTTTGTTATTTTTCACTATAGAGAAAAATGTTAAAATGATAAACTTTAAAATTTTTAGTTTAAGTACACATAAATAGAGTATAACCAAATGTATTTTACATGACATTTTTAATTGATCAAAAATTCACTCCTCAGAGCTTAAATTTGAAAAATAAGTTATTTTTAAATCCCAACATAAAAGCAATGAAACTATTTAAGGTAAAGTTAATTAAGTTCTTAATTTGTGTTATTTGTTTATAATACTGTCTGCTAGAATTCCTTTGAATATTAGAAATACTTCATTACAAGATAATTAGTACCCTCACTACTATCCCATCCAAAGCTCCTTGTAACATCTGTGGTTTCAATTGCTCTCTTTTTGCTGGTTTGTAATAAAACAAAAAGTCTTTGTAGTTGGTATGGGATACTTGTCACTGGATCTTCTTCAGATTCTTCAAACTCCCACCTATAAAAATAAAATAAATAAAATTATTTATAAAATATTTTTATTCTGTAATCATAATATTATCACAATAATGATAGAATTTACACATTAACTGAAGTTATTACTATCTAATGAAACATCAGTCTTTCTTCAATTCATATTCAGAAGAAATTTAGACTTTAATAAGAAAGCAACATGAGCCCTGGCCGGTTTGGGGCTCAGTGGTTGAAACATCGGCCTGCAGACCAGAGTTCTGGGTTCAGTTCCTGCTAGGGGCACATACCAAAAAAAAAAAAAAAAAAGAAAAGAAAGCAACATGAAAGACAAAATATATTTAAAAGTAACTTCAAAGTTGAATCTGATCAAGATTCTTATCCTAATTATTAATTCACACAAAATAATACAAGGAATAGAACATATTAAATAACACTATGGCACTCAACCATCAAAATCCAAACTGTTGAAAACTACGGGGCAAATAAAAATATAAGTATTTTCAAAAAAATAAATTACAAGGGGAAAAAAGATAGAAAGGGATTTTTAAAAGATTAAATAGATTAAGTGGCTTATGGATCAATTTCAGTGCATGGATCTTATTCGGAACCTGATTTGAACAGATTGTTTAAAAAAAATACTACGAGGAAATCTTGGCATTGACGATGGGGTGTGCTTCCAAAAAACCAGAGTGAAAGATTATAGATTAAAAAATTGATCACAAGTAGAAAACATTAAAAACTGGTGTTAGGTACAGATAAATTCATTATAATATTTCACTATTTTTTAATGTTTGCATTTTCCATAATAAAATATTTAAAATATATATATGTAAATAAAGTAATCCAGATACAATATTTACACTCACATACTTCTGATAAACATTAGTCTAGTCCTAACTATAGGGACTGTCTTAATAATAAATTTCTAAACAAAGAACTTAAGAGCTCATTGAAAAAAATAAGATTTGGTGGGATTAAAGTTTGTAATGTACCCACAAAAGTCCTTAAAATAATTTGTATACAATAAAATAAAATGACAAAGATGAATTTAAATAAGGATAATATTAATGACTCTCTTTATTTTATGCTGGCAATAAAGTTATTACTTTCCACTTCCTCACTAGAACCTTTTTAGTTTCAAACGAGGCTAGAACATTGACTTTCCTGTGATGCAATTCATACATATACTAAAAATCTTTCAGTTTTTTCTTCTTTTGATATGGCCTTCTGTTAAGTATTCAATCTTTTTTTCTTTTAGAGCTAGGAAGTTACAGCCCTGAGATCCTATTCCTTTTTTACACACCGAAGCTCCCTTTTCTTGCAGATGTCAGTAAACACATTTCCCTTTTTCCTTCTCAAAGCTTCCCTGCAAACACCTCTACTCTTTATCCACTCTATTATATTCAACCTCTAAACCTCTTTTATTCTTATTTTTCTCAATAGAAGGAATTTATACTTGACATTATGTGGTCTAAAATTCTCCCAGTAGCTGTAAAGAAACAGTGAAGTCAAAGCACAGAATGCTTCATCTCTTGCCAGGGAAATTCACTAGTGGGGAGGAATTGCTGTAATATAAAACTGAATTCTCACGTGTCCTTTATTCCTGGTACAAATACCTTAAAAAGGTTTTAAATCTTTTTGGTACTTGTAGTTCTACTCTGGTCACCTAAATTAGAAACTTTGGTGCCATATTTAATTCTTCCTTTTCCATTACTCCTAAATAAAATTTGTGACCAAGTCGTATCAGTTTTCAATCTGAATATAATAAACACTGCCACCAACTTCATTCTGATCCTCATATATTCATGCCTGGTTTAATAACAGATTCCTCCAGGCTTCCATATTTTTCAAATAAATTCTGTGGGCTGCGATACATAAACTTTCCTCAAACAATGTATTTAACACATCACTTACATGCCTCCACATCTGAAGTGGTAGAATCTCTGTTGGTGATCATATAACAAGTGAAGAAAATAAAGAAATAGAGCCTTATCCTTTCATGCTAGTGCTACCTGTCTATAGCGCAGCCTGATTTATTCCCAACCAGCAATATATATCATTCTAGTCTCACAATCCTCAGGGCATTTGGCCTTCACTTTTAGCCTTATGGCTTACTCCTCCTCCTCCTCACTAACTGGGCTCCAGTCACAATGGATTTTGATCCTCAAAGGCCTTTGCATTTGCAGTTCTGTCTGTCCTGAATGCTCTTCTTCCAGATCTTCACAGGACTGTCTCCTGTTAGGTCCATTCACATGGCAGTTCCTTAAAGAGGCATCCCTGACTACACCACCTCCTGGCAGTTAACTCTTTCCACATTGCCCTGCTTTATTTTCTACATGGCATATATGACACGGAAACTGTACCCATTTATATAAACTGACTCATGGAAGCTTGAAGGGAGGAACTTTGTCTCATTCACCACTGTAATCTCTGTGCCTAAAATAACACACATTTAGTAGCCCTGGCTATACTCTTAGTCTTCTCCACAGTGCTATATATTTACAGACCACTTTCAGGGATTGGAGTAATGGTTAATCAAGCTCCTGGGATCCCCATTCCTATGCACTACTTGTCAAAGCAGGCACTTCACTCTAGATTGTTCAGTATGTTCTAGTTTTGAGGGGAGGCTCCAGACTCCATCTATTAACCTCAACTTCCAGTATTTTGACAAAACTGTAATTATGCTATCTCCTGGAGGCCCCTACAACATACTATACAGGCAGAATGGGGAAGTGGATTCTGACATCTACTGAGTGTGCCACTTCTAGCATTGTGGCCTCTGGCAAAATACTTAACCTCTCTGTGCCTTCAGTTACCTCCGTGGATAACATTGTGTAATTCATACAGTTACCGTAAGAATTAAATGAGTCTATGTGTGTGAAGTGCCCAGTAGTGTCTGATACAAACTAATAATAACTAACATCCAGGTAGCACATACTATTACTCATTCTTGCTCTGGAAAAGTCCCCCATCTGCAATGCTGTCTCTATCTTCCTAACCTGCCCAAACTGTATCTAGCTTCATGGCTTCAAATTCTTCTTTCTACACTAAACCACTTCTTCAAGTTTCAATAATCCTTCTTCCCTCTAAACTGTCATCGTATTTAACTGTCCTTAAATGTTATTTAAACTATTTCATACATACACGTGTTCCTATTGTAGAGAGATCTGTCATTTAAGAACAAAGACCTTACTTCTAACTCCATCTCTATCTACCAAGTGCCTAGCATATAAACACTATGGGATAATAAATACCTGCTGAATGAAAAAGGTGTCAACTTTTATAAGTAAATTGAGTTTACATATGAATGCAGTGGTAATATAATGTTGTTTGAACAATACAACCAATATTAAAAGTTCCCCAAATACTTTAAATACATATTATAGTAATTTCAAAGATGTTACTCAAAAGTGACATGAAAAAAAGGAAAAGAAATCAGTTTCTTTGTACTTTAACATGTCTTTTAAAAAAGTAAAAGTTATATATACCTTAAAGAAAATATATAAGGAAAGAGTGTATTAAGTGTATTACCACAGGCACTCATAAAAGTAAATGCTTGACTTTAGGGTTCATTTACATATGAACTTTCTTCATAAAGCATTTTAAAGTATCTGATGTATATATAGTCTTTCATTTATTTATTTTATTTACTTATTTTTTTTATCCTCACCCAAGGACATTTTTGCATTTTTATCTTCAGATAGGGTGGGAGGGAGAGAAGGAGGAAGAGAAAAAGAGAATCATCAATGCGAGAAAGACACATCGAGTGGTCACCACCCAGATGACCCCAATCGGGACCAGGGACAAACTACAACCGAGGTATATGCCCCTAGCAGGAACCGAATCCAGGACTCTCCAGTCCGCAGGCCGATGCTCTAACCGCTGAGCCAAACAGGCCAGGGCTATATACAGTTTTTTAGAAACACATACACACAAACACAAGACACAGAACATAGAAACACATACACAAAACACAGAACAGCTACTTTATATATTAATTAGAAACAAAGTTTGCAAGTTTAAAACTACAAATTTGTTTCTTAAATTGAGAAGTGGTTTATATACTTAGATTATCTCAAAAAAGCAGATAACATATTTAATAAAGGTGTTAAAGCTATACGAAAGGGAAGCTTATAAACAATAATTTGTACCAAATGTAAATCTTATCAATTTTATCCTTTGCTGTCTATGAACTTCTGATTCTTACTCCCCACAAATTTTTCATATGTCAATCTCTCATTAAATACTTTTCTTTTTCAAATATGTTTTTATTGATTTTTTTTAGAAAGAGAGAAAGGGAGAGATAGAAACATCGATGTGAGAAACATTAATCGGCTGCCTCCTGCATGCCCCCTACTGGGGATCAACCTCGCAATCTGGGCATGTGCCCTGACTGGGAATCAAACCAGTACCTCTCAGTCCATGGGACCATACTCAATCAACTGAGCCACACTGGTCAGGCTAAAATCCTTTTCTTATATACTATTCTGGTGTGTCTTATGAAGTGAGAAATGGCCCAACCTTTACAAGATAAATTAGATTTTATTAGTTAAAAACTAATTCTTAATCAGTTTTACTTACAGAATTTTTTAAATACTTACTTATATAATGCATTCCTAAATTCAGGAGTCATAAAAAGTGTTTGCAAAAGGCTATTCAAATAGCAAGTCATTGCTTGGTTTACTAATCCCACATATCCTTTAAAAAGAAAACACAAAAATATACATGAATCAGCATTTATATTAAAAAAATCACAAAAAAGAACCTAAGAACTTAATACACAGTGAAAATTGAGAGGTTAATGTTACTTAGTTGGAAATTATTTCCATTTTTTTAATAGCACCTAAGAAATATGTACACTATGTAAACCTTGCTTCTCAGCAAGTCAGGATATCTTATAATAGGTCCAGAGATATACATAGATATTATGTAGCATTTAATAAAATTTTAAAAGAAATATGTTTACTCGAGTATGTTTAATTGACATAAAAATAATCTTTGTTCCCCAAATCTAAAAGTTGTGGTTAAAAATGGAAAAATATAAACATATTCACTTTAACTATCACACACACCCAATATAGGCCCTATAACTCAATTTCTACCAAGAATTAATAATACATGAGATACATTCATTATAAAAAACTCAGAGTGACTTCCTCTATTTTAATAAGCCCATAAAGTATGAGATGCTATAGATCAGTAATGCTATGCAAAGAATGACTATACAGTAAGAAGAGAAGTCAGAGATCAGAGGGAGGGAGGGAAAGGAGGAACTTATATGAACTTAAAATTTAAGCTGAGGAGAAGATTAAGGGTGTTGGAAAGGCCTGTGTCCTGGTAGCTTGAAGCCATATGGGGGGAGTTTTTTAAATGTTCACAAGTGCTTTACTTAGCTTTATATATCTAATGAGATATGGTTCTCACTATTGAGAACATTTTTGGAACTTCTCTTTTGAAGTAGACTACAGGCCGTTTATGAGATACACATAAACAAACAAAAAAAAATCTGTCTCATCTTTGTAGTTATACCTCATTATTTGAGCAAAATATGGTAAATATCTTGCTTAATAATTAAACTTATTTACTCAAATTTAATACTAAATGACTGGATTGTCTCAAAAAACTTTAAATCCATTCTCGAAAGATGCTGAAGGTGTTCACTAACGTTTTTCGAAATACCTTTTCAATATTCCAGCAATTACAAAAAATGTGTTAAGAAATGGTAGGCTCTGTGAATAAGTATATTGCCAAAGAAAGTGATGAAAAGACCAAAACATATGCATGATGAATCTTGGTCAGTTGTGAAAAAGAGGAATAGATTCCATACTATCTGTACCTGTGCAATTCTACGAGCCAAAGCAGCTATCCATCTTTCACTTTGGACGAAGGTTCAAGCTTTGATTTCTAAAGGCTTCCATCTTTAAGAACTCTGTGTTTATATCTATTTTTTTTAGATTTTTTATAATTATAAATTGCCTGAGTTACTAACCACTCCTCACCTGAGCTGTTTACATAACACCCTGTCCTTAATCTATATTAGAGATTTTATCTCACTGTTCTGTAATTACTTCTACATTTATATTTCTTCCTCATCAGACTGTGAGGGCAGGGGTCAAATCTGTAAGCAGCAGGTGCACATGAGGGGGAAGTGCATATGACTTACAAGTAACCGAAATCTGTATATTCAGCCTGATTCAGCATTATTTCATTTTTAGTTCATATAAACAGACTTCCCCACAAACGACATCACTCTGGCTAGGAGACCAGGTTATTCTGCACCTACTTCTCAGGTAAAGCTGCCTGGGATTTCTCCTCTTCTCTATCTCCTTCTCCGATTCCTCAACAGTCAAGGACAACCACTCTACCTATAGTTTTAAAAATACTACTATTGTCCTCTGTGTACCCACAGACAAATCATGTGTCATTTATTTTGACCTTGTTTTCCTTCCCTGGGCTTAAAAAAAGGGGGTGGTAGGGGAGGGGATTTAAGGGAAGGAGAAAGTAATAGCAATTGACTTTTGCCATCACTCATTATTTTGCCACTAGCAATAAAATCATATAGAAACCTATTGGTGTTTGTACTTGATTTAACACTGTATTTAAACAGAATAAATAGTGTCTCCCAGAAATGTACTACTCTTTTCTTAAAATATAAAGAGATGTTAGTGAGATTAATAAGTTAAAAGTGCTATTGAATTAATAGAAATCTTTTGTCATTATGCATTGCCTAAATCAACAAACTTCAAATGACAACTATTATCAAGTGGGACCTATGTCAGAAACAGTTGTGAATAAACACTGTTAAGTATAAGCCAGTAAGGGAGAAGAATGTGAGAACATATGCCATTTTGTAGAGACATGCAGAAAGTAATCATGAACAGAGCCAATAGGTAATAAAGTAGAAATCAAATAGGCAAACTCCTATAATAGATAAAAGAACTGTTATAAGAAACTGGCCAAGGACAAATACGCATTTATATAATGAAACATAATCAGTCACATAATTTCTAATCACCTTTGGGTCCACATCAGCCTTCAATCCACTCCTTATTCCTCAGAATTCATACCTCCCCACCCCCCAACCATTTTCTATCAACAGTGGTTAGCTACCAGAAAGAGGTGGTAGGCAAAGAAGACAAGAAAGAATGTTAATTCCCCAAGCCCACTACATTATAGAGAAATGTGTTTCTAGAGCCCTGAGTGGGAATCACAAGAGCACTTTCCAATGAATACATTTTGTACACAGTGGCAAGATTTACAATAATTTCTTAAGGAAAATGCAAAATCAAGTCACTAACAAAATAAGTCTTCTTAATTTGAACTTTATTCTTCAATTACAGTTTACATTCAATATTATTTTGTATTAGTTTTAGGTGTACAGCATAGTGGTTAGACTATTATATACTTTACAAAGTGTTCCCCGATTATTTCAAATATCTAGCTGACACCAAGCCCAGTTATTACAATATTACTGACCATATTCCCTATGCTATAAATTTTTTAAAAAATGTTTTTATTAATTTTAGAGAGAAAGAAAAGCAGAGGGGGAGAGAGAGAGAGAAACATTGATGTGAGAAAGAAACATCAATTGGTTGCATCTTGCATACACCCCAACTAGGGATCAAATCTGCAAACTGGGCATGTTCCCTGAACAGGAATTGACCTGGCAACCTTTTGATGCATGGGATGATGCTCAACCAACTGAGCCACACCAGCCAGGACTCCTTCACCTTTTCACACAGTCTCCCAACCCTCGTCCACTCTGGAAATCATCGGTCTGTTCTCTTTATCTATGAGTCTGTTTCTATTACATTTGTTCATTTATTTTGCTCTTTAGGTTCACATATAAGTGAAATTATATAGTATTTGTCTTTTTCTGACTGACTCATTTCACTTATCATAATATGCTCTAAGTCCATCCATGCTGTCACAAATAGTAAGATTTCATTATTTTTTATGGCCAAGTAATATTCCATTGTCTATATGTACCACAGATATTTTACAAACCCATCTAGAGATCAAAATAAGTTTTATAGCACATCTCCTTGGGATGCTAATAGACTATGTCAATTTAGACAGGCACTACCTCAGAATACTGGAGAAAAATGTACAGGTGGAAAAAAGGATAGGAGCAGAGGTGTGTGAGGAACAGTAACTGGAAATAAAGACTATATAATAACATGGCAATGTATATCAAAGCCCTCCAAAGTTTTTAAAAATAAATTTCAAGTTGGTAATTCAGTTTTTGGGAACTTACCCTAAGGAAATAATTGAAGATGAAAATAAAAATTTATGTGCAAGAATATTCATTATAAAACCAGTAACAGGCCCTGGCCAGTTTGGCTCAGAGGTTAGAGCGTCGGCCTGCGGTCCAGAGAGAGCCGGGTTCAGTTCCCGCTGAGGGTGCGTACCTCGGTTGCGGTTTGTCTCTGGCCCTGGTTGGTCGTGCGGGTGGCGGCCACTCGATGTGTCCCTTTCACTCGATGTCTCTCTCTCTATCTCCCTCCCACTCTATCTGAGCAAAAAAATGGAAAAATGTTTTTGAGTGAGGATAAAAAAAAAAGGAAAAAAAAAAAAAAAACCAAACCAGTAACAGTTTAAATCCCTAAGCCATGTACTAAAACACTAACTTTCAGCCATTTTAATATTCAATCTCATATTAAAATACTTCTTAGTAGCACTGAAAAATGCTAGTATTAAGTGAAAAATATAAATTAAAAATCTGCTCATATCATGAATACCCTATTTTCTTAAAAGCATACATATAGAAAAAAAAGACAAGATAAAAATAAGCAAATCACTAAAAGTAGTTTCTGCTAGGAGTACTGTCAGTGATTTTTACTTTTTTCATTTTACAGTGTGACGACGAATCTGTATTACATTTGTAGAATCAGAAAGAAAATATTGTTTAAGTATGTTTTAATCTTTAGGAACTTATAGACATCAAAGAGCCATGTCGTACACAGCACAAAGTAGGAGTTTTGTAAATACTTGTTGCATAAAGGCTGAACTGGTTGTCAGAATACAAAGCAAGTATTTTAAGAATCTAATTGGTTAAATATGGAACTTTCTTGGTATTCCAACTATCTCAGAATAATCTAGGGTGTTTATTTAAAACAAAATGCAATTTACCCAGCCTGCTCCAAAGCAGTTAAATCAGCCTTGTTTTGGAACCTATATATTTTTTTTAAATATGTTTTTATTGATTTTTAGAGAGAGGAAGGAAGGAGAGGGGCGGGTCGGGGATAGAGAGAGTGAAAGAGAGAAAAAAGCATCAATGTGAGAGATAAACATCAATGGGCTGCCTCCTGCATGCCCCCTACTGGGGATCTAGCCCACAACCCAGGTATGTGTCCTGACCAGAACTGAACTGGTGACCTTTTGGTGCACAGGAGGACGCTCAACAAACTGAGCCACACCAACCAGGTCTGGAACCTACATTCTTAACAAGTATACCATCCCTAAATGATTTTTTTTAAGAAATAGAAATTTGAGAACCACTACTGAAGACCCTGTAATGAGAAACAGCTTTATTGTCTCCTATTATCTGAAATAGAAGATAACTTTGCATTCCCTTGTATTCATGGTAGTTTGCTGCATAAAGTTCTACTGATACAAATGGTCTGAAATACCAAACACAACTAGCTTTTACTGCAGTTTCCAGAATACATCATTACGCCTGCACAAATGATTAGTTATAAGAAAATTAGTCTACATTTTAATTACAAAATACAGTAAATGGAAGGTTACAAATCATATTCAAACAAAATGTGCAATATAACCATATAGTTCTCTTTTTATACCAGATATTTGCATGTAATATTTAAAATCATCTGTTTTGAAGTTCTAAGACTAAAGGTTTGAAAGCCATACCTAGCATTAACTAGCTGCAAAATCAAAGTCTTCTTTAAAAACCAGTTTCCATTTCTTCTAATATGAGTAATATTATCTACAGCAAAGGTTTGTTGTAAGATGAAAATAATATGAAAAAGTATCTAAATTTTATATATATATAATATTTTTCCTTTATTGATTTTAGAGAGAGAGGAAGGGAGGAGGAGAGAGAGATAGAAACATCGATGCGAGAGAACACCGACTGGCTGCCTCTTGCATGCCTCCCACTGGGGACTGGGCCCACAACCTGGGCATGTGCACTGACAGGGAATCGAATCGGTGACCTCCTGGTGCATGGGTCAATGTTCAACAACTGAGCCACACCACCCGGGTTCTAAATTATATTTTTAGGCAATTAATCAATCACATATAAATGAATATCCTTTATATAAAAAAAAGTCATTTCACAAGTCAATAAATTGAAAAAATTTTAAAAATCTAGGTTTAATCAAATTTGGAAAAAAGTTAATAGACTTGTTACACTGCATGATTAATGTCAAATACATTATTAGATTAAACTGAAAGATAACATAATAGATCTAATAAAATAAGCCTGGCTTATGTGCTTCAAAATGAAAGTATCCCACATCCAAAAGTAGATATCAGAGACATTCCTTTCCAGAGGAAGTCAGCGCCATTAATTTAAGATTAAATTCAAATAGAAACTTACCAAAACGTAAAGTATTGCCCTGGCCAGTTTGGCTAAGTGGTCAGAGTGTCGGTCTGGTGACCCAAGGGTCTTGGGTTTGATTCATGGTCAAGGACACATACCTGGGTTGCTGGTTCAATCCCCAGCTCCAGTCACGGTCTTGAGAGAGACAACCAATCCACATCAATGGTTTCTCTCTCCCTCCTTCCTTCTCCCTCCCTCCCTTCCACTCTATCTTAAAAAAAAACAAAAACACATCAATGGAAAAATAACCTCAGGTGAGGATTAACAAATAAATAAAAATAAGTCTTCCTTCAAAATACAAATTCAAGCCCTGGTCGGTTTGGCTCAGCGGTTAGAGCGTCGCCTGCGGTCCAGAGAGACCTGGGTTCGGTTCCCGCTAAGGACACGTACCTTGGTTGCAGTTTGTCCCCGGCCCTGGTCGGTTGTGCGGGTGGCAGCCACTCGATGTGTACCTTTCGCATCGATGTTTCTCTCTCTCTCTGTTCCTTTCTCTCCCTCCCACTCTACCTGAACAAAAATGGAAAAATGTCCTCAGGTGAGAATTAAAAAAAAAACAAACAAATTCGACATATTTTTTAATTGATTTTTTTAGAAAGAGAAAGGAAGGGAAAGATAGAAACATCAATGTGAGAGAGAAACAAGGATCAGCTGCCTCCTACACGCCCCCTACATGCAATCCGGGCATGTGCCCTGATTGGGAATGGAACCAGGACCTCTCAGTCCATGGGACAATGCTCAATCCACTGAACCACACCATCCTGGCCAAATTGAATATTTTTTACTTTATTACTAAGCAGTGGCAATAACAATGCAGTAAAAACAACAATGGGTTGAGAAAAGGGTGACCACATTTTTGTCCTAACTTTGTTTCTGCTATCTTACTCTGGGTCTCAGTTTTCTAATCCACAAAATGAGGAGATTAATTTTGAGATTGCTAATATTACTCTGGGCGAATGCGCTATATTTCATGAAAATACAACAATGACAAATCTTACCAGTTTCTGATTTATTCAAAATAGATGAATAAGAGTAGCTTTGGCTGACATAATCACTGGTAGAGCCCACAGAACCTTCTCTTGGAAGCGGACCTATAAATCTGTCTTGGACACTGTCATCCCCAGCGCTGGAATCCTCCTAAAACACAGCATAATCAATATTTACTAAATGGAAAATGTTACTAAAACAATGAAAAAAAGACATACTAATTGCTGAGGCAAGGGAAAAAACATGAGGCATTACTATTACTGTTACCATCAAGACATTTAAAGGAGTATAAACCCTCAACATTTCCAGTAGGAAGGTTAGAAGGATGCTTAATATGAAACACTCTGAAGAGTTGTTCATACCTCCTTCCAAAGTCCTTACTTTCCCAATTTACTTTAACTAATTTTCAAATTTCATTTACACAAGAAAAAGAAAATATTTTGGTACTAATAAATCAAAAGTACAATCGTAAACTTCTTGATAGTATATCACTAATTTTTACATCACCCTTGTCAAGTAGGCCTCGCAAGTATAGGATACTCACTAAATGTTGAATGAAATCAACAGTTTCTTACTGTCTCCAATAAGAAATCTCTCATTAATAAGAAAAATGTTGAAAAGGATTAAAAGATATAAAATCAGCACAATTAAGACAGAGCTGAAGAGCCCTGGCCGGTTTGGCTCAGCGGTTAGAGTGTCGACCTGCGGTCCTGAGAGACCCGGGTTCGGTTCCCGCTAAGGGCATGTACCTCGGTTGCAGTTTGTCCCTGGCCCTGGCTGGTCGTGTGGGTGGCAGCCACTCAACGTGTCCCTTCACGTCGATGTTTCTCTCTCTCTCTTCCTCTCTCTCCCTCCCGCTCTATCTGAACAAAAAATGGAAAAATGTCCTCGGGTGAGGATAAAAAAAAAAAAAAGACAGAGCTGAAGAGTAATTACTATGCATTTTAAAACATAAATTTCCGAATTGTGAATTTAGAGGGCCCTAAATTTTTTAGCCCATTTCAATGTCAGACTAACCAAAATTTTCTCACCATCTCATAAAAATAAATGAAATTAAAGAGGGTCAGAGAGCATATTCTGTTACTGCTTCAGTATGGATGCCCTACATTTAATTATTACTTACTGTCCAGAGAGGCATTCTAATTTACAACAGACTTCTAAATGAAAAGTATCAAACAGAACTTTTCCTATGGAAAGTTTCATTAAAGAGAAGGGTTCTGAAAAAGTCCATAAACTCTCTGAGCCTTCCTTTTGTCAGTCCATAAAATAGCAAAGTTAAATCAGACTAGGTTTTCTTCTCAAACTGGGAGTTAGTGGGTTAGATAATCTCTAAGGTCACTAGACCAGATAGGAAATCATATCAAAATATGAACTGGAGTAAACAACTAAAAGAATAGAAATATATAATATACAAACTGACCATTCCCCCAAAGGTGGCAGGGAGTGGGAACATAAATGGAACAGTAGAGGATTCTGAAGATGTCCCTTCTCCAAAATACCAAAAAACTTGGGGCAAAACTGTCAAAGATTTACAGCAACCAAGTGAATGCTTAACCAAAGGAAAGGACACTGAAACACAGTAGGTGATCTTTGTGGCATTTTAACTGACCCTAGACCCACCCCCAACCCTGCTGTGGTGGTAGTCTTTAAGACTGTAACCTGTATTCCCAGCATTGAAACGGACTATAGACACAAATAACAGTGTAACCAGGTGAACAAATATAACAAATCAACATAAAAAAGAAAAGTAATTCATTATACATAAATTACAAAACACATCTCGACTCCTTCCTTTGAAAAACTGCTTCCAAAATAGGTGACAGTGCACAAAAGTTATGAATCTAGGGCTTTCTAAATAGTTTACCAGCAGTATTTGAGGCTGTTCACCATCTTTATCTGTCAAATGCAGAAAATTCTTCTTTCCTGGCTCAAAATTAGCATCAAGAAGAGACTTGTCACTGGTATGATCTAGTGGAGCCTATGAACATAAAGTAAAATATCAGATTATGAAAAACATTAATTGTAATAATAAAATAAAACAAGTATGTAATATGCAAATAGACAATTACTGGGCTCAAATAATTTTTTTAAGGAAAGATTCCAGTGAGTTCTATTAATCTACACTTGGAATTAACTCATTTACTTGTGTACTGGAATGGCTAAGTCCTGTGACAGTGCATATACTGACAGGTATCCCAGATGCTCCCATTCCCCAATGTCTAAAAATTGAAAAGAGAAAAGGTAAAGGTTAAGAACTAATGTAAAGTACTACACAAAGAAAATTATGAACATGTGTGTTTTATGTTCTCTAAATTGTATGCAATATAATATTTAATGAATTTTCATGAAAATGAACTAAAGATAATTTTATACTAAAACCTAAAAATGTTTTTACATATGAATATATTGAGAATTCCTAGATAAGTACCATACTAAACAATCCAAAATAATTATGTAATATAACAAAATGGGCACCTTTAGAAAGACCCCTTAAAGAAAATCCTCTCCTAGTAAACGATACCTATTTTAAGTCTACTGCCAGGATCTAGAGGATCCCTGGGGAATAAAAGTGATCATCCTTTGCAAATGAAAATCTAAGACATTTACTCTTTACCTAACTCTTTTTTATCGACCCTAGCTGTCCTTGTAATACACTCTAGTTGTTGAATGAGAGACGAAGCTCTGTATGCTCCAAGCCCTACTCACCCACACCCCAGTGCATTGTTGAGAAAAATGCATGATGAAATGAACACCATATTCTTTTGTTTTAAAAAATTTTTTTGTTATAGTAAGAATTGTTTTTTAACGTAATTTAAAGACATGAGAAATGTCTCCTAAAAAAGACTTATTTTACAAAAACGTCTTTATTTCTTAGGAAAGTAACATTTTAAAAAAGCAGAGGTATTAAGGACCAAATAAAACAACTTAAGTGATTTTTTCTCTTGATATTTATGTGACTTTGGGCAAGTTAAAATTACTTCACTTCCCCATCACTCAGTTACCTTAGCTGTAATATGAGGCTATAACATCACCTACCTTGTAAAGTGATTATAATGATTCAGTGAGGTTATGTTTGTATAGAGTGTAGTATTAGAACAATACTAGGTACCTAGTAAGTGCAAAACAAGTGCCAAGGAAATAAAATAAACTATATAATTTATTTCTTATCTTTGGTTCTAAAAATTTGTAAGAAAAATAGGAGATAGAAAACTGAAATGAAGCTATGAGAAGCCACACAGAAAGAGGAAAGGTATCTTTGGGTCCCTCACATTCTCTGGCAGGAAATAAAAGAACAGATGATACAGCTCAAATATATAGGGGTTTTACCTCAATAAATGTGTCTATGTGTACAAGTTGGTGAGTAGCTAAATAGGCTAGGTTTTCAGAGAAGCATACATTTCAGCATTGTGCAGTAAGCAGGTGAAAGTTTACCTGTAGAAATGTACAGGAGAATAAAAATATATAAACCAAGTACTTAAGAACAGCCATAGCTAAAGAAAGAGAAAGAGTAATCCTGACATAGAGCTATTTGAAGCTATGTAGATACTAATGTAATACACATTTTTTTAGTACCTAAAGGGAGTATCTATAGAGGATACAAAATTAATACTATGAGGTCCTAGCCATCAAAATACATTCTACCAAATGGAATGACACAAACTAGTGACAACTATAATAAAAGGAGACTGATGGCACAGAAGAAAAAATGGAATAGGAGGACAAAGAAAAAGAGATTCCTTTTAAAGTTGCATGAGGAAAAGTAAGGCTTCTTAAATGTGACATATAAATAAGACTTGGGTAGACATATATGACAGTATAAACCTTCCTTTAAACTGAAAAAGAGACAACACTACAAGTGACATGGTGATATAATAGGGAGCATTCAAAGTTTCAGATTAAATATTATTTCTCTTTTGTATACTTTGTTGGACTACCAAGTTTTACTAATCAATTTCAGAGAAAAAATTTGACTAATAGTGCTATATTTTAAAAAACAATTATAGCCCTGACTGGTTTGGCTCAGCAGTGGACTAATGAGTCCCAGGTTCGATTCCAGCCAAGGGCATGTACTTCGGTTGCGGTTTGTCCCCAACCCTAGTTGGGGTGGTGCGGGAGGCAACCAGTCGATGTATCTCTCTCACGTCAATGTTTCTCTCTCTCTCCCTACCTGAAGATAAATAGAAAAATATCCTCGGGTGAGGATGAAATAAAAATAAAAAACAAGTATATTATGGAATAAAAAGCAAACTATGAATTTTAAAGGCATATCAGGCAACATTAAACACCTTGGATTCTTCTATGGGGCCAATCAAAACTATACCCTGCAAATATCATAGGAATACACATTTAATTTCACTTGCCATTACATTGGTGTGTATATCCTTTTCGCTCATTTTTCTTTCTATATACACTTTTTTCTTCTTTTCTAAAAATTAAATTATAAAATGCATATATTATATCATGCATTTTTCATTTTAAATACAAGAAGAAAATCATTCCATTCAGTAGATACCGAAAATTTTCTGTAATTGACACAATATGATAGTCATCTTACATGAATTAAAAAAAAAAAAAAAAACAGATGGTGTAAACTTTAGGATAAGCAAATACTGAATTTGGAAGGAAGGAAAAGGGATGAAGAGGGATATAACTATTGAGTTGTACGTAGGATCTCACTATTACAATCTTGCTTTTATTAAAAGGGGTTCCAGGATTTAACTTATACCAACAATAATAACAACTTTAATATTATTAGCCCCTTAAAAAAAAGATGCTTTAAGTCTAGGGTTTTACCATATCAGCAGTATTGATTCCATTTCCCCACACCAAATCGAAGGTTCCATTTATGTAGCCTACTTTGTTGGCCACATCTTCAAAGAGCTTTCTGAGTGGAGTAGAAGCTGGCAAATTTAAAGTGATTCGTTCATTCACTGTCTTTGAATTAGTAGTATCTTGTATTATACATAAGACTCTAGGTTCTTCAGCAGCATTTTCTATCTGAAATTAAAACAAACAAAACCCCACAAATATTATTTATCTTTAAAGTAAAACAATTATGATTAGCCTTATTTTCTATGATTAAATGTTTTAAAATATCCCACAAAATATTATTTTCTTTGTGCTAATATTACTTTATGTCTGAAACAATCTAATGGATATGTCAAACATATAAAAAGCACTATATTAGTTTATTTTGGAAAAACTGGGGCATATTTAAAAATCCAGTCATTCTTGTGAATGTTTCCTTTCATCTTTTAAGGTTATATACAGTGGTCAACGAGCCATGAATATAGTACACTTGAGCAATTTTCAGTTGAAAATAAAATCTGATCCTTAAAAATGTGCCATTTATCACCTTGCATGTTTCAAGCATGACTGAGACTCCTGAAGAAACAGAAAGGGAACTATGTAGAAATGCAGTGAGGACTGTCTAAGATTGCAAAATCCGTTACTAAAAGACACAGGCAACCAGGCCTCCAGACTTTATGCTGCTGTACCCATAGACCAGATGTCCAAAAAGTCCATTATCAACGTACTGGGAGCTGAACAAGCTTATCCAAACAAATCAGCCAACAGAGAGAGAACTTTTGAAAAACAAGAAATTCAATTACCAATGTAGAAGAAAGTTAGGGTCACAAATTCTCCTTCCTTCTTTCTCAGTAATTATCAAGTCAAAAATGTAAAGGACATTTTCTCCCAGAAGCTATGTCCACTCTAAAGCTATTGAAATTGCTTTTCTTTACCACTTTCCACAGGGGTAATAGGCAGCATTAGATACTGATGGAAGCAGTTCTTTCCCTCCTTCTCCGTAATGCCCAAATCAATGAATGGCAACTTCGTCAAACTAGCTGGTAAAACCAGAGAGCTAAACATTTTCCTTTTCTCCTTCCTCCTCTTCACCTCACACAATCACCAAATTCCTGTCCTTTTTATTCTTGCCTGCAGCAATCAGAATCTTACACCAAGATGATAGCAATTTAACTTCTTCCAATATTGTCTTCCTTCAATCTAGAAAAATATTTTATATGCAAATCTGATTATGTAAATCTCATGTATTCCATCAAGTCAAGTGCAAGCAGTCCCTTAACTAGAGGATATCTCACCATCTCCATTTTCAGAAATATTAACTACAAACTGGTACTATCTGGTATTCCTTCTTTTTTTTTTTTTTTTTTTACAATATAACCTTTTGTTACTTCTATATTATCCATTTTTAAATAAGAATAATTATTATCATTTACTAGTATTGAAAACAGAATAGCCACAAGGCTTGTTTGCTTGTTTGATGGGGTGACATAAGTATAATCTGTTTCTGTCATATACAATTTTGAGTAAGAGATCACTGAATCTAAGTTTAATCCAATTATTTTAGGGGAGAAATGAACTGTTATAAAAGAGGTATAGTGTTTAAGACATATTGGCTAGCACTATATTTAAGACAAATCAAAATAATTACCAACAATAACCCATTTAAAAATGAAAAGGATAATACACTTCTATAAAATAAACAACAAAAAAGAGCATTACTGATATAATTCTCAGAAAGGAAAAAAAGCTTTACCTATAAACTTAAGGTGTAATATTGAACATGTAATGAATTGTTTTACACATTTTAATCCCAAACTGAGAAACACAAAGTGGACCTTTTTGAAAACTAGTTTATGATAAAA
The DNA here is from genome assembly GCF_014108415.1 of Molossus molossus. NCBI lineage: Eukaryota > Metazoa > Chordata > Mammalia > Chiroptera > Molossidae > Molossus > Molossus molossus. The sequence continues at coordinate 55,018,328 of NW_023425348.1, read as the reverse complement.
GAGTGAGCAACTAAATTTCAACTATAAAAGATCCACTTTTACAGTTTCAATAGTATACTTTAGAGGTAGGTTCAAGTTTTCTGGGTATAAAATTCTGTAGTGGCCAGATTTTTAAAGCTCCAGATACACTGGAGTTGATCGTCCAAGGATAATGATCCTACCTAAGAATTCAGAAATCAAAAGTGCTGATGCAGCAATAAGAATGGTGATGTGGCAACAACAAATGGCCAGACATGACCAGTTCCTAGTTCTTTTTCTAAATATGAGCACAAGGTACAGGCACTCCAGGCCAGCCTCCTCATCTTTCACCCAAAAATGTGAGGAAATTATCCTCAGTTGAATCTCATCTGAAGACTTAAATGTATGACAGTAAACACAAAATCTCATCCCATGTATGCCTTTTATTCTTTTTAATGACAAAACTTTCTTTTCTGTGCTTTGCACATGAGTAATTTTGTTCCCTTTTTTAAAAAAATAGAGTATAAAGAAAAAGTGAAAATCACCTGTTAATCCCATAACACAGAGGTAAACTAATCAACATTTTGGTATATATCCTTCCAAACAGTTTTCCTACACACACACACACACACACACCCCTATGCTTTTTAAAAAATGTTTTTATTGTTTTTTTCAGAGAGAGAGGAAGAGAAAGAGAGAGAGATAAAAACATCAATGTGAGAGAAATACATCAATCAGCTGCCTCCTGCACACCCCTTACTGTGGATGTGCCCTGACTGGGAATTGAACTGAGATCTCTCAGTCGGACCGATGCTCTATCCAGAGTCACACTGGCTGGGCACCCTTACACTTTTTAAACACAAACATGGGGTTAGAATATACATGCTGCTTTATAACTTCTTTCTTTACTTATAAATACATCATGTAATCTTTATCAAACTTTTAAAACTCATTATTATAATGGCTGAATATTTTATTACATTGATTAATAATAATTTGTTCAATCAATTTTATTTTTCTGACTCTTAGACTACACTTTATTACACTTTAGAGATAACTTTGTGATGAACACCTATATAACACTTTGTGCACTTTTGTTTCCTTAAAATTGCTATAAGCAGAATTTTTTTAGTCAATCCCATGTTACTCTTTTTTAAAATATATATTTTTTATTTTTTTAGGGGGAGGAAGGGTGAGAGAGAGAAAAACCGATGTGAGAGAGAAACATTGATCGCTGCCTCCTGCACATCCCCTACTGGGGATCGAGCTAGAATCCTGGGCAATATGCCCTGACCGGGAATACAACCAGGACCTCTCAATCCACTGAACCACACCGGCTAGGCCACATTTCACTCTTAAATTCAATTTAGGATAATTTGAACAAACAAAAATCTCTGCTCTTCTTTAAAGCTCTCATATAGTCATTTGTAAATCATATGACTTTATACCCAACCTTCGGCCCATTCTTTATTTCTAATTTAATATGTGGTTAACATCCATGAACTGCATCTAAATTTTTTATATTACCATTGCCAATACTAATTACACTGAGGTGAAATCTTTCTCTCCCCTCAATTTGGGAACTGATAAAAAAATTTTTTCTTTAATTATAAGATACCAGCAATAAGGTGTACCAATAATTTTATAAAAGTTTTAAAAAAAAATAACTGTATAATATTATAATAAACATGCAGATTTCAAAAACATTTAAAGGTATTTGTTAGAATTGGAAAAATAACGTAGCTATCTTTCTTCTTAGTTTCTTTGGAGTTCTACCTCTGATTGACCCTAATTATGCCCAAAGGAAAAAGCAATGTCATCTTGACATGAATTAAAAGATAGCTAAAAATGCTTTGCCACTCTTTTCCCTTTTTTTCTTTTTCCTCTTCTCATGAATCTGGGCTGGCCTTGTGACCAGCTAGGACCAACAGAATGTGACAGAAGTGATACTATGCAGAACCTAAAGAAATCAGCAGCTTCTGCTTTTGAAGTTCTTGGAACATTTCCTCTTCTAAGTCAACCATCACAAAATAAATCCAGTTACCCTGAGATCACCATGCTGTGAGGAAGCCCTAACAATCCACACAGAGAGAAAGTAGCTACTGCATGAAGCACTGAGGTGTTTGACATGTGAAAAAAGCCTTCCCGCATATTCCATCCAAAGCCAGCCACCAGCCAAATGGAGCCAAGTAATGATCCCCGATAATGTCATGTGAAGCAAAATAACTGACTGGCTGAACCTTTGCCCAAATACAATCTCATAGAATTTGGGGCAAATAAACTAGTTGTTTTAAGCACTAAATTTTGGGGTAGGCTGTTCCATAACGATAGATAACAAAAACACACCTAAATATATTTAAGCACAGGCAAGCTCTAATTGGGAAGGGTTGTGATGATGCTGTTGATATAGTTAGGGAGGTCAGGGAGGAGGGTGCCCATTTAAGTATTAAACCCAGTATTAAGGTAAGATATCTGAGGATAGAATATAATTTATGGAAGGAAGCACAGTTTTTGAGTCAAAAGAGTTCTATGATGAATAAGAGAAAACAGGTAAGAGAAAAATAAGTGCAAAGTTTTAGAAAAGTCTAAAGCATGTTCCACTAGGAAAAAAACATTTATTGTATCTTAGGTGAGCTATTTGAGGGGTACAATGTTTTCTACACAAAAAAAATCTAGCCAAGTACAAAAATAAAGTTATAAAACATAAAATTAAAACTACTTATTTTATGGACAATTCATAGCAATATTACACTTGTGAAAATAAGGGGAAAGTCAACAGCAGTTACATTAACACTAAAAGTGATCTGTCTCTATGCTCATTGCAGAAACAAAGAATCTTTGAAATATCAAGTGAAAAGAATAAAACCAATGTCTTATTTACAAAAGGTAAAAAATATTGGAATTTTTCATTGAAAACTTATTTTTCTTCCAACGATAGGCTCATTGCTAGGAACATTTGCAAATGGTTGACACAGATAGTTCTCCTAAGAAATTTCAGAGCCCGCTGAAGGCATGTCTGTTTGCCCCTTGAGTCATTGTGGCTCCTAGCATTCTTAATCATTCTAATTTCAAATCTGAGCCCTCTGAAGTTAACATCAACATTTTTGTTTCATAAAAAATACTTTCTAGGTGTTTCTTATTTCAAAAAAATAAACAAGGTTTATAACTCATGGTATATGTTCAGAATGGCATTAACATGTAGAAAATAACTTAGGGGGTGAAGGGACTGATCAAAAAAAAAAAAAAAGAGAAAGAACTCATGGACATGCGCACAACAGTGTGGTGACTGCAGGGGGAGGTGTATGGGTAGAGGTGGAGGAGGGTATGGGGGGGATAAATGGTGATAGAAAAAAATATATATATGACTAAACATTACATGGTAAAAAAAAATGAAAACAATGTCAAATAAAATTCAAAGTTATTAAGATTCAGATTTTTCTAAGAGAAAAAAATTAAGATAAAGAAATTTTAAAATATTAAGAAGGGTCCTCTTTACCTACAAATTTAAAAGTCAGCCCATTTCCTCTCAAAAGTTTCTTCTGTTCAATATTATTACAAATAATAGTATTACAGTTGCAAACTTAAAAAATATACATACACACATAAGTCCATCTCATCTTGACAGAGGAGCTGCTATGAGCTACAAAATTAGGTCTTAAACAATACCCTTCTGGATAGCCATAGTTCATGTTTAATATACTGTAGTACATTAAAAAAGAGAATCGATGATATGAATACTTTTGCTGATTGAAATTTATTAAACTTATCGACCTCATTCAGACTGAGCATTTCTATTTTTACAAGTGACAATTTCTGGGGTAGTGATGGGAATCCTAACTTATGGTTTAAAAAAAACAAGATTATTTTATTTTAAGTTCCTCTCTCTATTTCACTCCAACCATCTCAGCAAACTCTGATTTAACAGGATCTGTTTCTAAGTGGTCTCTTGCCACAGGTCACTTGGAGAGAACAGAAGAAATTAAAGGAAGAACACTTGGGGTAAAAAACTTAGAGCTAAAGGGATCTGAGAAAAATTAGGTATTAAGTAAAGGTTAAAAAGGGATGCTCCAGCACAGGAAAGTTTAGGTTTGTAGTATATAACAGGCTATCAGGAAGTTAATAGCTTAATTCTTCAAATAAGATGTCTGGGTTTGAACTCTAAATTATTAAATTATTTAATCCCAGAAACATTAATACTTCAGAAAATAAATGTCTGTAAAAAAAAAAAAAAAAAAGAGCCCTGGCCGGTTTGGCTCAGCGGTTAGAGTGTCGGCTCAGCGGTTAGAGTGTCAGCCTATGATCCAGAGAGACCCGGGTTCAGTTCCCGCTAAGAGCATGTACCTCGGTTGCAGTTTGTCCCTGGCCCTGGTTGGTCATGTGGATGGCAGCCACTCGATGTGTCCCTTTCACATCAATGTCTCTGTCTCTGTCTCTCTCTCTCCTTCTCTCTCTCTCCCATTCTATCTGAACAAAAAATGGAAAAATGTCCTGGGGTGAGGATTAAAAAAAAGAGAGAGAGAGACAACTGCCCTGGCCAGTGTGGTTCAGCCGTTAGAGTATCGGCCTGTGGACCTAAGAATCACGGGTTTGATTCCTGGTCAAGGGCATGTGCCTCAGTTGTGGGTTCAGTCCTCAGTCCAGTAGGGGTGGTTCTGGAGGCATCCAATTGATGTTTCTCTTTCCCTCCCTCCCTCCCTTACACTCTATCTAAAAATATAATCAGTGGAGGGGTGTACTCAGGTGAGGATTAAAAAAAAAGAGACAGCTCTGGCTATTTTGGCTCAGGGGTTAGAGCGCCGGCGCGCAGACCAGAGAGGCCAGGGTTCGGTTCCTACTAAGGGCATGTACCTTGGTTGCAGTTTGTCCCCGGCCCTGGTTGGGGTCATGTGGGTGGCAACCACTCAATGTGTCTCTTTCACATCGCTGTATCTCTCTCTCTCTCTCTCTTCCTCCCTCCCGCTCCATCTGAAGATAAACGCAAAAAATGTCCTTGGGTGAGGATAAAAAAAAGAGAGAGACAACTAATATACCTTAAAGTCAAAACAAAGGATTCTTGTGGTTTTTGTATCAGTTTTCCCCCTCATTCACTTGTTAGAAAACAAGGACTATCAGAAATATATTCATTTAAGGTGACTTTCTTATTATTAAAATTGGGTAGAAATAAAATAGTTAAACAAGCATAAAACTTAGCACATGCCTTGTTATTAAATAAACATACTAACATGCTGTTACTTGCTCTGCTGATTATCACACTAAAGCAATTACATCAGCAGTCTACCTGTAAAAATTTCTTCTTCATTTCATCAAAGATATTTTGTCTGCATCTCCAAAACACATCCTATGATATATAGAGAACAAAATAATCACAATTATTTCTTTAAAATACAGAGGTAAGACAGTGAAATTAGAACAATTAACCTAAAGACAAATTTTTCAAATAAAATATGTATTAAAGTATCATACTATCTAGAATTTTATTCATAAATTACATCTGTAATTTTTATCTTAGACCTCAATTACTTTTATACGGTTACTGAAAATCTGTGCTATAGTTATAAAGAATAACATTAACATGAAAAACAACCACATTTTATAGAGTGGTAGCTTAAGAACTGTGTATAAATCAGATGTTCTAAGTCACATAATACGTCCCCAGTTTTACTGAGATATAATCAACATATAACATTGTATTGGTATTAGCACAACAAGTTTAGTCAGCATCCATCATCTCATTTAGTGATGAGAACCTAACCACTATGTTGTTAGACATAGAGCCACATGGAAAGGTCATGTGTAGATGTTCCAGCCACAACTGAAATGAGATCAATGCTGGCAACCAGTATCAGCCACCATATATGTGCAGTAGAAAGCATTCAGATGATTCCAGCCCCAAGCCTTTCAGCTGCCCCAGCTGACACCTAAGAATGGAAACAAGCTGCCCTAGTCCAACTTTGTTTAAATTAACACCTGTGAGCAAAATTCACTAAGTTGGGGGGGGGCAGACTGTTATATATATAACACAAGATAATCAAAATAACAGTCAATTTCTCAATCTAGTCCCTCTCTCACCATCCTATATAAAATTACATTTCTCTTGGTGTCCTGACCTGGTAGCTCAGTTGGTTGGAATATTGTCCCTTATATCCAAAAGGATGCAGCTTCGATTCCCGGTCAGGGCATGACAGGAGGCAACCGATCCATGTTTCACCCTCATATCTCTCTCTAAAATCAATAAACATTCCCGGGTGAGGAGAAAAAAACAACAACAATCTTCTTGTTATTCTTCATTTCCCTCCCTTGCTTCAGGTTTCTACACAGTACTTATAACTACCTGATATATTTGTTTACATTTTACTTATTTATTGTCTATCTCCAAAAAAAACTTCCACTATGAGCTAAGATGAAATAGCAGACTAACTTACCCTCCCCACCTTAAACAACTAAAAATCTAGATAAAATATATATAGCAACAGTTTTCAAATATTAAACAGGCAACACAGGACAGTGATCCCTGTGAAAGCAGAAACAAACCAGATAAGCCACTTTCCAGGCTGCAGTGCTGGGAGGTAAAAGCCAGATAGAGTCCAGCAAACCTCCTGAGTTCAAGAGATGAGGTGGGGAGTTCAAGGAGGCCACTTGGCCAGAATTTACAGGGCAGAATACTGGAGAGAAGAAAGCTATGTAAATAAGTTCTAGAGATCTGTGAAGCGGTCCTCCTGTGAGTACTCATCAGCAAATGCACATAAAGTAACTATCTGAGGAAGAGGAAAGAATCCCTACAGCTCACTCACTTCAGTTTACACCATGGCAGCGGGGAGGGGGTTAAGAGGGTGGGGGGGATGGGGGGGGGGCGGACACGGGGACACATCTTATAATACACAGGACATCAGATAAGAGTACTGGGGGAAGAGTGCTATCTCAGTATTGGGACCATATTACACCTAGTCTAAAAACAACTCTGGTCCAACCTTACAAAGTTTAAAAGCAAGCCTTGAAAGGATCAAACTGTGTGTATAAGTAAATTATCCTCGAAAGGATCAAACTGTTTACCAGTAAACTGCATCCAAGAAAAAAGCTCAAGAATATTTATGGGAATAAAAAATACCCAGTAGCCTTCAAGGTAAAATTCACAATGTCTGCCATCTAATCCAAAATAAATAGGCCTGCAAAAAACAAAGCAAAACAAAACAAAAATCTGGAAACTATGACCCATAATGAGGAGAAAAATCAATCAATAAAAACCAACCCAGAAATAATACAGATGATAGAATTAGTAAACAAGAACATAGAAAGTTTATAACTATATTCTATATTTCAAGAAGGTGAAGGCCTGGGGTGGAGGGGTCAATGGGGGAAAGGGGAGAAATCTGCAATACTTTCAACAATAAATATAAATTAAAAAAAAAAAGGTAGAAAAGACTATGCTAAAGAAAAACATGGAAGACACAAAAAAGATTCATCTCAAATTTTTAGGATGAGAAGTACAACATCTGAGATAAAATATATAATGGATGGGATTAACCGATTAGGTATCATTGAAGAAAAGATTAATAAAATCTTTAAGACACAGCAATAGAAACAATTAAAAAAAAAATAAGACAGAGAGCAAAAACAAACACAGAAAGTGGGACAATTTTCTTATCAGAGGCCAGAAGGAAGTTGAACAATATTTTTCAGCTGCTTACAGAAAATAACTGCTAACCCATAATACTATAACCCCCAAAAATGTCCTTCAGGAATGACCCAAGAATGGCTTTAGTAGTCTAACAGAATTCAAGGCATTCTCAGATGAAGGAAAACTAAAAGAATTTGTTTCGCATGGCTGATGTGGCTCAGTGGTTGAGCATCAACCCATGCACCAAGAGGTCACCAGTTTGATTCGCAGTCCGGGCACGTGCTGGGGTTGCAGGCTTAATCCCCAGTAGGGGGCATGCAAAAGGTGGATGATCAATGTTGATGTTCCTCTCTCCCTTCCTATCTCCCAAAAATCAATAAAAATATATTTTAAAAATTTAAAATAAGTTTAAAAAGAATTTGTCTCCAGTAGAGCAACCCTAAAGAAAAATTTTTAAATAAAAAGGGAATAACCAAAGAAGGACCTTAGAACATCAGGAAGGAAGAATATGGCAAGCAAAATATACCTAAACACAATCTACTTCTCTCCTCCAGTTGAGTTTTTACTAAATGGCTGGCAGTTGAAGTAAAAATTGATGTGGTTACAAATGTAAGTAGAGGACATATTTAACATAATTATATTATAAGCAAGGGAGAATAAAGAGACATAAAAGGAGGTAAAGTTTCTACATTTCAGTTAAACTGGTAAAATAATGACACTAGTAGACTCTGCTAAATTGGTATATCTAATGTAATGCTCAATCAAAATCACTACAGATATATCAAAATAGAATTTTTAAAAATGTTCAAGTAACTCATGAGAAGGCAAGTAAAAGACAACAGAAAAATGGAAAACAGAAAGAACAAAAAACACAAAATAAACTAGCAGACTTAAGCTCTAACATATTAATCATTACATTAAATACAAAAGGTCTAAGTAAACCAATCAAAAGACATATATTGACAGAGTAGATTTAAAAACATGACCCAACTATATTCTGTCTCTACAAAACTTAATACACATACACATATATAATTATGTCAAATACGTGATATATTAAATGTTATATTAATTTGTATATAAAATATTTCGTGTAAAGTATTTTATATGAAAATAAAAGGATAGAGAAAATACACCATGTAATCATTAATCAAAAGAAAGCAGGAGTTAATTTTAAAACTTAATATCATATAAAGCAGACTTCAGAACAATAAAAATTATCAAAGACAGAGAGAAACATTATATAATGATAAAAGGGTCCACCCACCAAGAAAACATAGCAATCTTAAATGTGTATGAGCCGAACAATGGAGCTGTAAAATGTATGAAGCCAAAACTGGTAAAACTGAAAGAATAATTAAATAAATCTAAAATTATGGTTAGGAGATTTCAACATCTCTCTCTCTTAACAATTGCTAGAACTACTACACAGAAAACCCCAAAATACCATCAACCAACAGGATCTAATCAACATTTATAAAACATTCCAATCAAAAAGGATAAAACTTACATTCTCTTCTATTGCCCAAAGAACATATAACTGAGACAAACCACATCCTGGGCCATAAAATAAATTTCAAAAGATTAAAAGAACTGAAATCATCAGGCAAAGTGTGTTCTAAATAAATGGAGAGACATAATGTGTTCTTACAATGGAAGACTCAATCTAGTAAAGATGTCAATTTTTCCCAAATAGATATATAGTTTTAAAGCAAAGCCTATCAAAATCCCAGCAAGAATTTTTGAAGATACAGACAAGATTATTCTAAAATTTATATGAAAAGTCAAAGGGCCCTGGCCAGTTTTGCTCAGCGGTTAGAGCATTGGCCCGCAGACCAGAGAGGCCCGGGGTTCAGTTCCAGCTAGGGGCACGTACCTTGGTTGCAGTTTGTCCCTGGCCTCTGTTGGGATCGTGTGGGTGACAACCACTTGATGTGTCTCTTTCACATTGATGCCTCTCTCTCTCTCTCTTCCTCTCTCCCTCCCTCCCGCTCTATCTCAAGATAAATGCAAAAATGTACTTGGGTGAGGATTAAAAAAAGAAGAAGAAAAGGCAAAGAAATTAGAACAGCTAAAAGTAAGAAGAATCAGTCTACTCAATTTCAAGACTTATCTATACCTACAGTAATCAGGATTATGTGGTACTGGTAGAGGGAAAGATATACAGATTAATGGAAAACAACATATATCCACAAAAATATGCCGAACTGATGTCTGACTAAGTACAAAAGCAACTCAATGGAGGAAAGATAGTCTTTTCAATAAATGGTGATGGGCCCGACCTGTGTGGCTCAGTGGTTGAGCGTCAACCCTTGCACCAAGAGGTTGCCAGTTCAATTCCCAGTCAGGACACATGCCCAGGTTGTGGGCCTTATCCCCAGTTGGGAGCATGTAGGAGACGGCCAACTGACGTTCATTGATATTTTCATCTCTCTTTCCCTCTCCCTCCTCTCAAAAAAAAGAAATGGTGATGAAACAAATGGACATCCATAGGCAAAAAAAAAAAAAATAATAATAATAATAATAATAATACTCAACTTAAGCCTCTCACCTTAAACAATAATTAATTGTATATGGGTCATGAATATGAAAAATATAAAACTATAAAATTTTTAGAAAAAATATAGGAAAAAATCTCCCAGAGCTAAGGCTAGGCATAGTTCACAGACTTAACATCAAAAGCAGAATCTATAAAAGGAAAAATTAATAAATTGGATTGCATCAAAAGTAGAAATATCTACTTTGCAAAGACCCTGTTAAGAATGAAAAGACAGCCCTGGCCGGTTTGGCTCAGCGGTTGGAGCGTCGGCCTGCGGTACAGAGAGACCTGGGTTCGGTTCCCGCTAAGGGCACGTACCTCGGTTGCAGTTTGTCCCCGGCCCTGGTTGGTCGTGCGGGTGGCAGCCACTCGATGTGTCCCTTCACTTCGATGTTTCTCTCTCTCTCTCTTCCTCTCTCACCCTCCCGCTCTATCTGAACAAAGGATGGAAAAATGTCCTCGGGTGAGGATTAAAAAAAAAAAAAAAGAATGAAAAGACAAACTACAGACTGAGACAAAATATTTCAAACCACATAACAAGCAAAGGACTAGTATCTAGAATATCTAAAGAACTCTGAAAATCTAGTAATAAAAAAGCAAATAATCTAATTAGAATATAGGCAAAAATCATAAGACACTTCGATGAAGAGCATAACAGATGGCAAATAAGCACATGAAAAGATGTTCAACATTTCTAGCCAATAGGGAAATGCAAATTAAAACAACGAGGTATTACCACACACCTATCAGAATGGCTAAAATTAAAGTAATAACACAAAATTCAAAGACACAGAACAGACATCAAAATTAACAAGCCTCGAATCTAATGCATATATGAAAAGGTATTCTTAACAACTACTATACATATATATACATTTTTTTCTTTTAAAGCATACATAGAACATTTATAAAAACTAAACTGATATTGGTCTTTACTATAAAGCAAGTCTCAACAAATTTCAAAGGACTGATATATAGAACACTTTCTCTCACTATAATGCAAGTAAATTAAATATAAATGACAAAAATATATATATAATTACAAAATTAAGAAACACTAAATCATGGGTCAAAGAAAAAATAATAATGGAAATTAGAAAATATTTAGAACCAAATGATAATAAAAATATTATATATTAAAACTTGTATAGCGTATTGGTGGGAAAGCAGAGATTTCCAGCAGAATAGATGAGCCTGTATGGGAATAGGCTGATGTTAAGATGAAGAGTGATCACCGAACTCTGAATGAAGAACTCTAAAAACTTAGAGCTGAAAAAATAGTTCTCTGGTGCTAAGCTGCCTAGGGCTATAGCTGGTCCCTAGAAGGCAGAAAACAAACCAAAACAGCAAACTCTTTGCCATATTGCTAAAGCAGCAGAAGAAATAAAAGGTAAAAGCAGAAATTAATGACATAGAAAATAAAAATATTATGAAGAAAATTATCAAAGCAAAAAATTGGTTCTATTAAACAACAAAACCCTTAATGACAAACCACTGGTAAGATCAATGCCCCAAAAGGAAGGAACAAAAATATTATGGATAAGGGTATATAAGTATAGATACAACAAAAAAGATAGAAGAATGTCACAAATTTATGCCAATATATTTGAAGACATATGAAATGGATAAATTCCCAGAAAATATAACTTATCAAACAAACTCAAAAGAAAATCTCAATAGCCCTAAAGTCATTAAACAAATTGAATTAGTAGTTAAAAATCTTTTAATAAAACAAAAAAATTCCAGGCCTAGATAATTTCACTAAAGATTTTACCAAATACTCAAAGATAAACCAGTCATGTTTTATAGAAATTTTTCACAGTTACAGAATATGAGGAATGCTCCCAAATCATATTATGAGGCTAGTATATGATATTAAACTCTAAAAAATTAATATATAAAAAGGAAAATTATAAACTAATATCACTCATGAAAATAACCGCAAAATATCTGAAACAAAGTATCAGGAAACTAAATCCAGCAATGTATTAAAGCATAATACAACATAACCAGGTTCATTTAACATTGGAAATATCAAATTATATAATGTAACGTATTAACAGATTAAGAGAGAAAATTATGTTACTACATACAATACAGAAACAGCACCTGAAAAACATTTTCATGACAACTTTCCATGATAACTTCATGAACATCTTTTCATGATAAATGCGTAACAAAACAGAAAGAGAATTCCCTTAACTTGATAAAGTGCATCTACAAAACTTTACAGCAAACATATTTAATTATGAAATACTGAAAGCTCTCACTTTAAGAATAGAAATATACCAGTCATTACTTCTGGTCAACACTGTTGAGGGATAGTGTAGTAAGCAAATATATGCAATGGAATACCATGCAGCCCTTAAAAATAATGCTATGTGACATTCACTGACCAGGGAAAATATTCACTATATATTGCTAAGAAATAAGACTAGCCTTACAACATGAAATAGCTTGTTAGGAGACGAAAACATATACAGAATAAAAGAATTACATCAAAATGTTAACAGTATTGTCTTTCAAGAATAGAATTAGAGGTGATTCCCTCCCGCCCCCGCCCCTTATGTTTTTCTGGGACCTCCAAATGTTTGGCACTGCACATGTGTTTGTTTTTACAATTTAACTGTAAATCACACACACACACACAAAAATCCAAAAAAAAACCCTGCAAATTTAGTTAATTTAATATATAAAGTAATTTTTTTTAAAGTGTTAGCACACTGTCACCCTATCAAAAGAGACAAAACAACTAAGTACACAGTAAGAAAATGAAAACAATTTGCCTGGGCAGCAATACACATGAAAAAGATCTGGGGAGAGTTCAAGAACTACACTCTTAGTGTGTACACATCATTCTGAGTGTCTACAGAAAACAAACAATAAAAACTAGCATAATAAAGATTAGGTAACATTAACAGATATATAGATTTTAGGCAATTTGAGGTTACTACATAAAAATATAATTAAAGAAACTAAGGATATCTAAAATATAGAAGGCAATAAACTTCAACTTCTAGGATTCCTCCACCTCAAGTAATATATATTTGGAAGAATACAGGGCACAAGGAAGGGTGAACGCCTCTTAAAAGAAAATAAAAAAGAAAATAAAAGTTATTAGTAGTTAAAAAAGAATTATTCTCACTTATAGCCTTAGAGCCACACACAATATTCTACTCTTTAAAATACCTAACATTTCAATTTCTAGAAGGAGTAGTAGATGCACGTCTCCCTATTCCTCCTGCTAAATACAACTGAAAATGTTATGAATAAGGCAAAAATAAGATATTAAAATGTGAAGAGAAAGATGGGTTAGGGCCCCAAGGAATGAAGAACATGGTGGTTAATTCCCTGTATTTATATTTTGCCTAATACTTACTGGTCTGAGTGTGCGCACACTAAAAAAAAGCTCCAAGAAAAGAGTTCTCTAACTAAAGGATTAGGAAAGGGGCAGCCTTATAAGACAGAAAACTTTTGGACACTAACCACCCTATACTACAGCCAAACACCACAGAAAAAAACTGTTGCTCTGCCTCCACTCCCATCATCGAAGTCTGAGAGAGAAGCCTTAGATTCTCAAGTACCTGTAAGACTTTAAAAAAAAAAGATCTAACATTTGTGTCATCCAAGTCCTGGAAGCAAAAAAGAAATTAGAGGGCCTGAAAAAGCACTCAAAGAAATATAGTATAGGATCTCTGATGACTTTATAATGTTGACATATCTGTGGCATCAAAATAGTTTATAACTATGTTTTTCCTCTCCCTTCTATCCTAACACTCTTGCCATCTTTGCCTTATTCCTTTTAAAAGTAGTTGTTCTACTGCTGGTAATGGGTAACCCACTAATAGTGTAGTGTAGGTATCTAAACTTAGAAACTAAACAAACTACTCTCAGGAGGAGAAATAATATGCCCTTGTTATATTCTTGTTATATTTATATTTCACTACAGCTAAGTTTTCTTCTTTGAGTAGACTGTTGTTGACAAGCAGTGACTCAGCTTGTGATACAAGTGATTTGTTTAAAGGTCTTGAATGCCTGCATTATTACTAAATCAAAGAAGGTATAACCATGCTCTCTATTTAGAAGCATGGATAATTTTAATATAAGAATATTATATTCTTATAATACTCATGAAATTATACAACTAAAAATGTCAAGGTTAATTAAAACTATTTAAAGACTTGAATTCCTATTGGAGTAAACTACAGTGTAAAGAGCAATAAAATGCAGAGGCAAACGTGCTAGACTAGAACTCTCAGGTCAAGGTGGATAGCTACTTTTAGATGTGTAATCCTATGCAAGTCACTTATCTATGACTACCAAGAACCACAAAAAAAATTTTTTCCCTCAGATCAAAAGATAGTAACTTGAAAATACTCTATGATAGCGATATCATATAAAAGGTACTATAGAATTATCAGTTACTATCCTTATAACAGATTTAAGAAATCTATAACCCTCGACTATATTTATACATACATATTACACTTATATACAATTTATATTATTTAAAATTTCAAAAGATAATCTTTTTTGGGTAATATAAATTTCATCAGATGAAAAAATCTGCAAATACATATTGTTTCCTGATTGCATGGCCTTCTCACAAATTTTAAAAACCTACTACCAAAAAAGTAGAGAAAAACCTACTACTAAAAAGTTTATGTAGATTTAGCCCTGGCCAGTTTGGCTCAGCGGTTAGAGCGTCGGCCTGCGGTCCGGAGAGACCCGGGTTCGGTTCCCGCTAAGGGCACGTACTTCGGTTGCAGTTTGTCCCCGGCCCTGGTTGGTCGTGCGGGTGGCAGCCACTCGATGTGTCCCTTCACGTCGATGTTTCTCTCCCTTTCTCCCTTCCTCTCTCTCCCTCCCATTCTATCTGTACAAAAAATGGAAAAATGTCCTCGGGTGAGGATAAAAAAAAAAAAAAAAAGTTTATGTAGATTTATATTTTAGGGACAATTTTTTTTACCTTATCTGACCCAATTCCCTCATTACACAGAACTTAAAATATTAAAAAACCAGAAAGGCCAAAAAAGATTAAGCAACCAGTGAGTTTTCTGATTCCCAAACCATTGTTCTTTCAAGTCAAACCAGTTAGTATTAAACTCCTTTCTCAAAGAGCCTACCAAAATTACAGCCATACATTTTAAACAATTACCAATTTTCCATAAGTAAATCATAAACTCCTTGAGAACAGGTACTTTTTTCTCTCTCCTATTTTTACCTAGAAAAACTTTAACCATATAATACTTTCATAAGGTATTTTTTTAATCAGGCTTAATAAAAAAAAGCTCAAGTACATGAAAAGATACTCTACATCATTAGGTCTTAGAGAAATGCAAATTAAAACCACAAAAAGATATCACCATACACTTACTAAAATGTTTAAAAAGCTCATCTAAACGAAAAAAAAAAAAAAAAATAACAAAAAACACTTACTTTGCCGAGTACCAATGATATACAGCAACTACAATGTTCATACATTGATGAGTGGAATGCAAAATGGTATAGCCATTACAGAAAAGAGTTTGACAGTTTCTGACAAAGGTAAACATTCATTTTCCATATGAAGACATAGCCACCCAAAAAACTGTACACAAATATCTGTAGCAACTTTATTCAGAATCACCAAAAACTGGGAACAACCCAACTGTCCATCAGCTAGTGAATGGATAAACGAAGTATGGCATTCAGCAGTTAAAAGGAAGACTACTGATACATGCAACAACATAGATGAATCTTTTTTATGCCAGATGAAAGAAGTCAGATTCAAAATGCTACATACTATATGAACTGCAAAATATGAGGGCAGAAAAGCAAAATATGAGGGCAGAAAACAGATCAGTGGTTGCAGGACCTAAGTGTGAAGGAAATGAGTTGACACATGGGTCATGAAAAAACTTCTTTTAAGTAATGGAGATATTCTGTATCTTTATTGTGAAAGTGGTCATACAATGTATAAATTGTTGTTTTTTAATCTCCTCCAGAGGATATGTTTGCATTGATTTTGAGAGAGAGAGAGAGAGAGAGATCACAGTTGCCTTCCCTACATGCCCCCACCAGAAACCCAAATAGCAACCTAAATATGTGCGCTGACTGGGAATTGAAGCCGCAATCTTCTGGTGCATGGGATGATGCTCCAACCAAGCCACCTGACCAGGTCTACAATGTATAAGTTTGTCGAAATTCATAAAACTATACACCTTAAAAAAGTAAACTTTACTGTCTATAAATTATACCTCAGTAAACTTGACTTTTTTAATCCTCACCTGAGGATACGTTTATTGTTTTGAGAGAGAGGAAAGTGGGGATGGGGAGCAAGCAAGAGCACAAAATACTGACTGGCTGCTTCCTGAGTGTGCCCGACCAGGATCAAACTCTCAACCTTTCGACGTATAGGATGACTCTCCAACCAACTGAGCCACCTGGCCAGGGCAGTAAATTTGACTTTTATAAAAAGGCCTCATTCTAGCTTTTCCACTACCTAAGACCTTGGGTAACTTACTGAGCTTTTACAGCCTTTATAATTTTCTCACCTAAAAATAAAGGGACTATAATAACTCACACCCTTCCAGTGTTAAATCCTATTACTAAATTGTAGAAACATTTTTTGGGTCATGTCTATTTTTGTTCGAATTCTTAAAAGTATATTTGTATTATGTTTATGGTAAATAATGCAATAGTAAATAAATACTTCAAGACACATGAATTTAAAATGTCAAAACTGAAGCAATAGTATTTTGCAGTTGTCTTTTAATAAGAAACTTCATTGTTAGGTATCAATTGTTTTTTCTTTACCAATTCCCTTTCATTACCTCAAAGTACTATATACACAGTAATATATTATGCAACTCAGTGTAAACCTAAAATTAAAGGCAATTAAATTAAAACACCTAAACACATAAAAGGATAGACATTTTAAGAACTGTATACAAATTCATAGTCAGTCAATTTTACTTGGAGCATTGGGGATATCCTTGGGAAGATTTTGTTAATCCCTTAATTAAAAACATTACTCTTGGTGTTTTCAGATGCTGCTTCTGCTGCTGCCACTGCTGCCACCACCAGAGTCATCCCTTTCTAGCACTGGTGGCACTTCTAGCCTGCTGAGCTTCTGTCAAAAATAAGAGGGGTAAATAGGGAGTTCTCTATAATATGGCTCACATCAAGATGAATGCTTGCAAAAAGGCCAGCAGTAAATCACTCAGGAAGCAACCAGCTACAAAGTCATTCTGAAAAGGTGAAGGAACCACATCATTACAAGCCTAGTACTGTGGCTGTCGCTGAAAATCCTAAGTACACTGAATTTCTCACTTGCAAACTTCCCTTCCAGCATCAACTGTGAGAAACTGCTCAGGACTTTCAAACAGACCTGCACTCCCAGAGTGCAGCTACCAGCACTTTCATGAAAGCAAATGAGGCCTATCTAGTTAGCCTATTTGAAGATACTACCTGTGCGTTATCCATACGAAATATGTAACAATTATGCCCAGTGATATCCTGCCAGCACAACTCACATGTGGAGAATGTGTATAAGATGCACTATGATGGAAAAAATTTATTCTTACAAAACAAAAAAGCACTTAACTAAATGACTGTAAATGAAAAAGAACAGGTGAGAAAATAAAATATTAGGAAATTCCTCTTTCCCCCCCTCATTTTCGTTTGTGTGTAAAATTTTAATATTAATACAGGACATAAAATATTACTATAAGTAAAATGTTTCAATGAACAAAGTTTGCAATTAAACTTTATAACAATTATAAACAAATCTGTTAACTTTTTCTGGGGAAAAAAACAATTTTCCTTGCCCCCTAATGTCTACATAATAAAAATCTAAAGTCCTTATAAGTATACAAATCCTTCAGAATTTAAGACACAATGTGCCAGAATTATCTTCTCTTATTCAACACCAGGCACCCTACATGTCTACACCAACTTTTTGTTACTTCTTAAATTGCGTTATACATTGGTGTTTTAAATGTTATTCTAACTAAAACCTCTGACCTCCTTTTTTAAAAAATGTTTTTATCCTCACCCAAAGATATGTTTATTGATTTGAGAGAGAGAGAGAGATTGATTCATCGAAGTGAGAAACAGCAATCTGTTGCCTCTGGTATACGTCCTGACCAGGAATCAAACCTGCAGCCTTTTGGTGTACAGGACAATGCTCCAACCAACTGAATCACCAGGCCAGGGCTGACCTTCTTTACCCTGGCAATCAAATCATCCGTTGGGACATAATTCAAATGTTATATTCTCACAGAATCCCCTAGATAAGACCAATTGTTTAGGATTTGTGCTACACACATAAAGATATTTAGTTGATAGGTCATAATAAGAACTGTATCTTCAAGTAGCATATTTAATAACTAAAATATTGTTATTGGGGAATTTGGGATATCATCTTCCCCAATGAGTGCTGAGGGTGGAGTTCTTAGGATAAATTTGAAAAAAAGTATTTTCTAAGACTTGCATGAGAGGATGAGTGACTCCCCTCCCCACTTTGGTTAATCCTCACCCAGGGATACAGAGAGTAGAAGAGAGAAAGAGGGAGAGGTAGAAGAAGAGAGAGAGCGAGAGAGAGAGAGAGAGAAAGATTGACATGGGAGAGACATATCAATTGCTTGCCTCTGGCATGCACCCCGTCCAACACTGGGGATCAAGCCCGCAACCCTTTGATACATGGGCTGACACTCCATCCACTGAGCCACACCAGCCAGGGCAATGAGTAATTTTTATCTGTGTGGAATTATATCTCTGTGTTTATAATGTCCCATTTCCTTTAGTCCAGTCTTGGGAGTCGTGCAGCTGGGGATTCAGTAGAGCTAAAAGCAAAGCCAATGTCCAGAGTTTCCATTCCATGTTGCAGCCAGGTCCAGTTCAGTATATGGCTAGTCGCAGCCCATTAGTTCACTGTCTGTGGGGGTCCACATGGCCATGGGCCATGAGACAGTCTTGCAAGCCAAGAGTCAAGTGCAACATGCCAAGAGCCAGGAGAGCAAACTTTTTTGTTCAGGGAATTAAGTATCCCAAATCTTCCTGTGTTTGCAGTGGCCACACCCATTCTAACCAATGACCTTTGTTCTCAGGTGTAACTCACAGCACCCCATGTCACCCCAGTTTTACTGGGCATGGGTCTATTCTCCTCCCTGTCCAGTCCCTTCCCCCAGTGATCTGTGGGGAATATTATCAGTGGCTCCCTGGGGCATGTAAAGCTGCAGCTTCCTGGCAAAGCTGCCCAAATGACATGCCTATAATAATTGGCCTTCCTTTTGCTCCTTTCCTGTTATTAATAACTAGGTTAATTACAACAGTATCATATGACTTCATTTTCATTTGATCAATAAATATTTATTGGATAACAATGTAGAACACATTGTGCTGGCCCCTAGGGAGAATACAGAATAAAGGTGTGAGGGAAGAAGAAACTTTCCTCTATCCTCACTCAGGTTCTTTCATGTGGTCTAATAATCAAATAGACATGAGACAGATTAGCCAGAGAAAATAACCAAATTTAATACATACATATGTATGGGAACCCCACATACATGAGAGACTCAGAGACCACATGCATAAGAGGTTCAAAGACAGAAAGAGGGAAGCTCTGGTCAGTTTGGCTCAGCAGTTAGAGCGTCGGCCCACGGACCAGAGAGTCCCAGGTTTGGTTCTAACTAAGGGCATGTACCTCGATTGCAATTTCTCCTGGTCCGTTGGGGTCGTGTGGTTGGCAACCAGTCAATATGTCTCTCTCACATTGATGTTTCTCTCTCTCTCTTCCTCCCTCTCTCCCTCCTGCTCTATCTAAAGATGAAATGTAAAAATGTCCTCAGGTGAGGATAAAAAAAATTTAAAAAAAGACAGAAAAGGAAAATGAGTATATAAGACATTCTAAGCCAGGGATTTAATGCACCTTAAGATTTCAGAAGGTTGATGCAGGGAGAGCACATGTTTAGTAATTTGTAGTCTGCCCTGCTCTACATATAGGTCATAAGAGGTTATTTTTTATAATCCCTTATTATGGGCAAGGGCCCTAATTTAAGTTCTTCTAGGTAGTTAAGGGAGGGGCAGAAGTTTCTCTTGAGCCTGCAGCTAAAGTTGCCATTAGCTCAAAACAATTCACATACCAGAGCCACATCTTGGGGTGACTCATTCTGAACCTCCACAAAAGTAATAACAGTAATGAAGGTAGTCACAGTAATGATGAGCTAACATTATGGAGTGCTTATTACGTGGAAGATACTTTACATGAATTAACTCATTTAATGTTCCTAACAACCCTAGAAGGTAGTTACTAGTATCTTAGTTAACTAAGGTACTGAGAAGTTAAGTAAACTTGCCCAAGGTCACAAAGCTAGTACTTGAACCCAGACACTCCAGCTGTCCTGACTTTAAAGAGCTTCTTATCTAATAAAGGCATTAACGTTAATCAACAAGTAACTTAATAACAAAGGGGTATAATTTTTTAAATGCCAAAAATTGCAGTGCTATAGGATTTCAGGGCTAGGAAAATGCAATCAGGTTTAAAAAGGAGAAATCAGGAAAGGTTTCTTGTAAAAGTAAAAGAAGCTGGATTTTTAGACAGGATTTTAAGAGTATGTTTTTAAAATTACCAAAAATTCAAGACATACATCTCAGTTATTTTCATAAAAACAGTAATGTCTCAAAAATGGATTGTAGCAACAGTTTTATATAAATATAAATGTTCCTATCCTTGGCTACTTTATATATGCATGGTTCAGTTTAGCCCCAGTAAACAAAAGAACAGGGCGATTATTATTGCTCCCACAACTACAAACAAAGTAAATGAAGTATGCAGTAGAGGAGGTATCTGTTTACTCACATTACACCAATAAAAAAACAGGGTAAAAAATATATGTGCCCTTGCCCTGGCCAGTGTGGCTCAGTGGATCAAGTGTAGGCCCACTCACTGAAGAGTCAGGGGTTCGAATCCTGGCCAAGGGCACACACCTGGTTTGCGGGTGCAATCCTGGGCCGTGGTCAGGGTGTACACAGGATGCAACCAATAGATGTGTCTCTCTCATGTTGATGTTTCTATTTATGTGTGTGTGTGTCTTTCTCCCCATCCCTCTCTTCCACTCTCTCTACAATTCAATGAGAAAAATATCCTCGGGTGAAGATTAACAACAACAACACAACAACTATGTGTGTGCGTGTGTACGCGCACATGCGCAAGCTCTTTAAGAATCTTGACATAAAAGATCGTATCATTTTGCCAACCATCTGCAATTACTGCCAAACAATCATTTTGCCAAAGACTTTTTAACAATGGAGAATGTTTGTACAAAATTAAATTAAGCCAGAAATACTTGGGCAAAACACTTTAAAATCTGTGTAATAAATCTCACAGGAGAACATGCCTCTGCATGTCATGATACCTAAACATATTACCTGAACTGAGGCAAGTCCTTACTACCAATGAATCAGTTTTAAAGGTAGTTGTCGATTAAAACCTTCATTTACAATAGGTATTTAAATCTATATTTAATGCTATGTTTTCACAACCTCCTATTTTCAATATATTTATTTTCTTTCCAATTTGGGCTACAGTGGTACACAAGTACTCTGGAAATGTACTAACCCTCTCCCCTCCATTTTGCCAAAAAATTACAGTATCTGGGTACTAAGATACAAAAAAATTGATGTAACTAATCAAAAAATAGAAAACAAAATAGGCAAGAATCCTAAGAAAGTACTTAAATATTTAAATAGTAGTTTTCATGTAAAATTAAAGTTCACCCATTTAAAAATCCCTAAAAATCAGATGATAAAAACAAATTCCTACTATTCACACAGGGCAAAGGAATAACAGTGACAAATGAAGGCATACAGCACATCTGGGAATAGTAATTAATGTAGCCAAATGTGGCTAAAACAAATTGGCTTGGAATAGGACACAAAAACATTAAGTCAGGAATTTCTGGCTAAATGAGGATAGATTGAATACAAGCATTTAGCTCTGAAACTTCTCCAAATATCTCTGAAACAAGAGTAAAAACATTTTTTAAAGATCATAAACCCATAAGAAACTAGAAACACAATTTTAGAAACTGGAAAGCAGAACAAACGATGACTATTATACCTGAGAAAGCTGAGTCCTACATTAGCCTAGAGGAAAACCAAAGACACCTAGTTTATATATCACATTTACATTTATACTAAAGCACCCTTAACCTCTTTGATTCCAGGGTTGGGGCAGGGACAATAAAAGAGGGGCTAAAGCATTATTTGGTGTCACTAGTAAGGAGTGCTCGAAATGAAAGAATGACCACAGATGCCAATCAGAAAGGACTCCCCTTGGCCAAGATTGAAACACTTTGAGCAAAAACATAAATAATAATAGTATGAAGTTACAATCCAAAGAATAAAATAAATATCTGTTAAGTCTATACTGATATAAATAATAAAGGGAGAAGAAGGGACAACTCTTCCTTATAGAATTCTAATTAATCAATGTAGAAATAATGAGGGAAATAAAAAAATCACTACTAGAATACAACAGTAATAAGCTCCAGAGAAGGGTGCTAAAATTAGTGGGCATAAATTTAACCAGAAACAAGATATCTGCATGGTCTCAAGTATTTAGTAATTAGGAATGAGGAAAATAGTAACTTTACAACGGAGAAATCTAGCAAACACCACCTTAATCAAGTGATCAAGGTTAACATCCCCAGTAGTACATATCAGCATGTCTCTCTACCACTTCCATATGATGAACTGAGGACACATCACATCTGTGATATCCCTCTCTTTAATTCATAACCTCAATCTAATCATGAATAAGTCAAATCAAAATTGAGGGACATTCTACAAAATAACTGACCAGTATTGTTCAAAAGTGTCATGGTCATGAAAGAGAAAAAAACAACAACTAAGAAATGGTCACAGATAAAAGGAAACTAAGCTGATTTGACAACTAAATTCAATGTGGGATCCTGAATTTGGATCTTGAAACAACAACAACAAAAATTAGTGGAGGAACTAGTAGTATACTGAAATCTGTAGTATAGTCAATAATATCATACTAAGGTTAATTTCTTACTTTTAATAAAAAGTTATAACAGAAGAACCAGCTTGGTGAAGGGTATATGGGCATTCTGCATTCTTTATGCAACTCTTCTACAAAAAAAAGTAAACCGAAAAAAATAACTTAAAAGGCTCGGGAATGGGCAGTTTCAGATACTCTGGTGTAAGGGTAGAGTTCAAACTACAATAGATTGAAGTCTGCTTAAAATAGCCCCGATCCTCTCTTCTCTTTGACCCTTCCGGGCAAAAGACTGAGCAACCTCTGGAGAGTATAAAACAGGTATCTCTGGACTAGAGGACACCAGGCTCAACTGAATTTGAAGGGTGCTATACTGAAAACTGGGGAAATTAAATGAAAGTATACTTTCATACTTAATGATGAAACCCACATCTCCTTTTCCTACTCAACTCCTAACATTTTTGTCTTTAGGCAAAAGATCAGACACCTTTTCTGGGAACTCAATCCAGCACAAGAGAAAAGATGTATCTCTGGGAGTCTCCAAGGAAATTATCCAGACATATCAACCTACAGGAAAAACATAATCGCCTACTGGCAGAGCTTCCATTCAGCTTTCTAAAAAAACTTAATGATTGGGGTGACATTGATTAATAAGATTATATAGGTTTTAAAGTGTACAATTCTATTGCATTGTATACCCACCACCCAAAGTCAAACCTTCTTCCATCACCATATATTTGATCCCCTTTACTCCTCCCCCAACCCCCTTCACTCTGGTAACCACCATACTGTTGTCTGTTTGCATTCAGCTTGTTAAGGTACCTCTTTCAAATAAGTGTTGACTTCCAAAAAATCACCAAACATCTAAGGAAAGCACCTAACAGGAAAGACAAAACCCAAAGCAAACAAATAGAAAGAAAATTTGGAGAGCCCTGGCCGATTTGGCTCAGCGGTTGGAGCATAGGCCCGTGGACCAGAGAGTCCCAGGTTCAGTTTCCGCTAGGGACTTGTACCAAAAAAAAAAAAATTTGGAGAAAAGAGAGACCACGCAGGGAAAAAAAACCTACCAATAATTTCCTGGGAAAGACATTGCACCATAAAACAGAAACAGGATATAATGAAAAACTTCTTACAGAAAAAAAATAGTGCTTGAAAATTAGAAATATGATAGCAGAAATAAAATCTCAGTAGAACTGGAAGATAAAGTTGGGATAAATCTCCCAGAAAACAGGAGTAAAAAGAAATGGAAAATAGATGAAAACAGACAAAATTAGAGAAACCACTCAAATAGGCCTAGCACCTAAACAATAGGGATTCAAGAAAGAGAACAAAAAACAAAGGGAAAAGAAATTTAAGGAAATTTCTCAGAATTAATGAGATACATTCTGGATTAGATAAGACTACTCTGAACCCAGCAGAAATGAATAAAAAACAGACCTATTCTAAATTCTAGGAAAAAATGTTATCTAACTTCCAGAGAAAGAGAAAAGGCAACTTTCAAAATAGTGGAAAAGAATTTTTAGGCATCTGATAGCCCAACAACACTGAAAAAAAAAAGAAGACAATGAACGAATGTTTCAAAATTCTGAGAGAAAATTATTTCTGATGGAGAATTCTCTGCCCAGCCAAACTATCTTAAAAAGCAAGGGGATAGAAAAAACATATTCAGACATGGGAGGTCTTGAAAAAATTATATCCCATCCAGGAAGTGTTGCTCCAAAAAATAAGAAGGCAAGCAAAGAAAGATTAAGATATCAGATACAGAACCAGCAGCTCCAACACAAGAGAGACCTGAGGGGATAAGATGACAGTAAAGGCAAATCTAAGATAACAGCTGGAATTCAAGGAAATTCAAACAAAAAACTGATAGGTTTTGACACAGTAAGAGATTTTATACACTTGAGAGAGTTAGGATTAAATAAGGGTTTCTCAACAGTGGCACTATTCACATTTTGGGGGCACATAATTCTTAGTTGTGGAGAGCTGTCCTGTGCAGTGTAGGATATTTGGCAGCATGGCTGGCTTCTACTCACTAGATATCAGTAGCACACACCCTACCCTCCCTTGACCAACCGAAAGTTGCCAAGTGTCCTCTAAGTTGTACCCAGTTGAGAACCACTTGGCTAAATTAATAAATATATAGAAAACTGAACAAAAGCAAATTTATAAAAATATTAACTCAGGAAAAAATAAAATGTTATGTAAGAAAGGAAAATAATCATAGCAAACTATATGGCTCAACCATGAATGGTTTATAGTCGCAATGATATAAACTTTGAATACTGATGTATCCAAACAATTTGCAATATGACAATATTGGGAGGATTGGGCAGGACCTAGAAATGTGTTTCTGTGTGGTTGGGGACAGTGGTAAACCATTTCTTCCTCTGTGTAAAGTCAGTAGATAATCCCTTAAACTGAAAAAATCAAGAAAGAAAACTATAAGCACGCTATTTTGAGCTATGGAGATAAATATTAAAAGAACGAGATGAAGAGCTTGAAATAGAGGGGAGAAAAAATGTGCAGAGGACTATAGTTTTTGTTAAGTAGTCCTGCAAAGCTATTTAACTTTTAAATGTGTGCATGGATAACTATGATAAAAATAAAAATTAAAAAAGAAAATCAATGGAGGCTAGATTATAAAGGACTTTTCCACTGGTTAAGGCCACATGAAGTTAAAATTAAATAGCTATACAACTTTAAGCAAGTTATTTAACCTCTCTAAGCCTTGCTTTCTTCATCTACAAAATAAATAATGAGAAATAGCTGTCTTAAAGGGCTGTTACAGAAATTAAATGAGATACTATATGTAAATTGTTTAGCATAGTGTCTGGCACATAGTAGCGTTTATAAATAGCACCTATTATTCAATTTGCAATGGAGGGTAATAATTGTAAACTTCAAAGCAGGTAAATACTAATCTCATCTGTTTTAGAAAGTAATTTTGGCAGTTGTGGGGACGATGGCTAGGAAAGAGAGGAGCTTAGAAGCAGAGAGACAATTAAAAGAGCTACATTTGAATGAACAGACAGATCCAGAGCCATGGATAGAAAGGTAAGGGTCCAAGAGATATTTCCCAAGTAATGAACCAACTACAGTATACATGAGAAAAAGGAAAAAGGAGGAGTTCAAAAAATGCTCTAAATTTAAGCAAATAAATGCATGGTGATGGCACTATCTGAACAAGAGAATACAAAAAAAAATTATGTTGGGAGAAAGATGTGAGAAGGAGAAAAGATAGATGAGACTGATATTATCCATATTTAACAACTCTATATAAATAACTACCTGAAAAACTATAAGCAGATAATATAAATTTCTTTTTTTAAGTAATATACATGGCTCACTGTTGAAATACATTAAGAAAATCTAAATATAGCTTAAAAATGCAGATATCCAGAAACAGCAATTGCTAATATTTTAGAGTATTCCTTCTAAATCGTTCAGAGTATATAACCCTAAATTGTGTTTTTTTTTTCCGTGACAAAACTGGAATCATATAAAACTCTGCATTTAGTTTTGTTCACTGTATTAAATTAGTATTTTTAGATACCTCTCACTGGTGAAGGAGAATTAACACCCCAAATTTAAGGAAAAAATGTGAATTTTAAAAGAACCACCAAATAAATCAATAACTATTGCAGTACATTTTCTCAAGTAACTTAATTAGGAGAAATAATATTAAAAGAATATTTATTTGACATGCTCTATAATAGATATTGATGGATTTTATAAACAAACAAAGAGACAACAGAGATGAAAAACAAGTTGTTCTAATGTTTTGAGGGGCTCTCAATATCAATGGACCATATATAGTTGTGAGGTTGTTGTGAAGCTCAAATGAATTAATACACACAACGCACACAGAATAGTATCTGACATATAATCACTGCTTCAATAAATATTGGTTATTACTACCACTATCATTAGTTCCAGAGGGTAGTAGTGTTTACTGCATGGGGGGAAATAGGCAGAAAAAAATCCACTAAGATATGGAACTGCATTATTTTTCTTTCATTTTCCTGTCTTTTCTACATTTATGTACTCCTTGGACACCACTTTAAGTGTTACAGTGAAAGTGTTATTTTTAAAAGCATTAGTAAATGTGCACCCTATCCTTAATTATACTATAAGATACTTGATGGAAGAACAAATTTTTCTATTTCTTATAAATTTTCCCTATATGGCACAGTACAATAATATGCACAGTAAATAATAAATATTAATGTCACAAATCCTTATAAGGAAACAGAATAATACATAATAAAAACAACAAAGCAATAAATAGAAACTGTGAAGATATTAAAAGCAAGAGCTCTCAAAGCCAATATCAATATACAACCATTCAAAGACATACAGAGGAATGAAAAAGTGAGGTGAAAAGTTTTATTAACACAATGAACAGACCACTCTCTCTTTGCCTTTCTCTGGGCACAACAATTTAGAAGGAATACCATAACCACTGAAATACATCTAAAAGAGAGCAACTGAGAAACAGTTGAAGAACTGAGATGCTCAGATAATGTAGAACAGAGAGTTTGCCCTCCTGCTCTCTTCCTCTACCTTCATCAATGAGAAAAAGGCAGCCTATGAAAAATAACTGAAGATTTCTCTATTGTCCAGAGGCAACTATCAAAAGATGGCTACAACAGAGATCTAGACTTCTCTCAACTCAAAACTTAATAGCTCTCTTCTAAACCAAAGATATTATGAAAGATTAGTCATGAAGGTATTCAAGCAAAGGCTGGAAAACAGCTTGCCAAGGATTCTGTGGAAAACATCCAAGCAAGGAATAATCAATTAGAATTCTAAGTTCACATACAACCCTGTAACCACATCAATGAATATTACTGAATACCTGCTCCAGGAAGGACATTGGACACTGTCCTGGACCTATAATATAAACAAAACAACAGAGAGAAACATACAAAGATCTCTGCTGCCAAGAAATTCATAACATAATATATAAAACGTATATTATAGTCTGAGACCATAACAGATGTCACAAAGCACTATTTGTTAATTGCCAAATGAATTCTATTCATATATAAAGGTCTTCAAAGAAGGAGAAAGCCCTACAGTTAAAATGCTCATAAAGGGCTTTTTAGAATAAAAAAATATGAGGTACTTGTGGGAAAAGATGGGTATGAAGGCTCTGAACAGGTAGAGAGAAGTAGGAAAGAGAGAACAGCACAAACAGAAATGAAAAGCAAGTTAGAAACCTGTTTGGCTGCATTAAAAACTTGTTTCATGGAACAAGAGCTAAGCTGAAAGGGCAGGTTATGGCCATAATCAAACTGTACTAGGCTTTGAATATCAAGCTTAGTAGTTTCAAATTTATCTTGCATAGAGCAACTGTATCAACTACTTGACTCTGCTGGAGCCATAGACAATGGTAAATAAATGGGGGGCATGGCTGCACTCCAAAAAAACTTAATTACTAATACTGAAATTTGAATTTCACATATTCCTATGTGTCAGAGTATTATTTTGATTTTTTTCAACAATTTGAAAATGTAAGAATCATTTTTCACTAATGAGCTATATAAAAACAGACTTTGAGCTGGATTTCGCCCAAGGGCCATAGTTTGCCAAGCCCTGAACTACACTAAGCTGTCTTCTTCAGCAGTCCTCTAAGGTACATTTGTCCTTGAGCTTCAGGGACCAGAATAATATATTACTCATTCAACATGCATGAATGCACACACCTAACCCAAATCTAGATCTAGTAGGGGGCAGAGGTTCCCTATACAAAGGTGCTCCAAAAAAATCAAAACAAAAACCAAAAAAATTCTCCAAATTGTTGATAAACAAATCATCAGAACGGAAGAAATTTTTTATTTTCACATAAGTAACTGTACTTAGAGAGTTACAAACTATTCTTACAGAGCCTCTTTGTTACTTAGATGAACGTGTAAAATAGAGTATAATCAAGGGGATTGTCAGTTCTAGTCCTAGCTCTGTCATTTACTCATTATGTGACCCTGAACAAGTCATTCTCAATCCTCTGGCCCTAATTTTCTCATCTGTAAAGTGAAGGGGTATAAATTACTAGATGACCACTGTGCTCTCTTCTCAGCTTTAGCACTGTATGATTCTACTCCTACTTAAAAAGACCAGAGAGGAGATGACAAACACTAGACAACAGTGATAATTGAAGACACAGAACAGAATAGAAAGGCACTGACTAAATCAGTGGGCAGAAAGGACAAACAGGTAGGAAAAAATACCAGAAAAGTACAGTATTACTAAAATCAGTGAATTGGGGGGGGGGGGGGGGCATTAAATGAAAAAAAAAAAAATTTAAAGTAAGAGAAGTAAGAAGAATTTAAGCAATATGGTCATCAAAAATTTTTTTTTTTAAAAAAAGAGAAAGAACTATAAGTTAGCTAGCTAAATAAAGGCAAGGACTTCAAGTGGCAGTCTCACGATCTGAGAGTACTGTGCATGCTTCCAGAAATCATGAGATGAGCCAGGGGCAAAGAAAAGACTGAAGATGAGTCTAGGGAACAGAAAATAAAGGTATATGGTGCAGAAAAAGAAAAAGAAAAAAACGTTGGGGTGAACTTGAAGCCTTGGGTAAGGGAATTAGTCTTAAAGGAGTGGCATTTTTATCTTTAAAATCCAAAAGGTTAAAAACAAAACAAAAAAGCAGCATAACAATACCAGTTTTCATGTTTTTTATACATCATATTATTCGGGAAATAAATCTAATGTTGGCCTTTTTTTAAAGCAGAGTTCCACCTATATTTTCTAATGGTCAAAAAGTTAAGAAAAATATTTATATCACAGATACATAATTATGTACATACATAATTTCAGTATCACCAAAGCTTGCTTTAAGTAACAACAAATTACTACAAAGCAACTAAAAAAGCAAATAAAAAAAAGGATTTTAAATGAACATCACACATAATATATCAAGATCCTACTACATATCTAATTTCAACAGGCACCTGCCTCTATATAAGGTATATGAGAAATAAAAATTCAAAGCATTAGACTGAAGATAAGTCAGTTATAAATACACATTTGTATACGCTGAAAATACTTATGAAGCCAACAGAGATACTATTAATATATTGAAATTCCCTGGCCAGAGCTGATTCTAACATTAATCTCCTACTATTCAAGAGAAGCCAAGAAGTCAAGGCTTCTCATATCACTTGCTTTTAAGAATTTAAGAAGTCACCCAAACTGGCATACACAACCCAGATTAACACAAAGTAGTTCAGCTCTCCATATGGTAATGCTAAACTATCTTTTACCTTTATGTGAAAGTCACATTTACTACTTTTCAACAATCTCCCGGTAGGCCCCGTTTGGACAGGCCAATAGCACTACCAACTAACAGCAGTTCATAAAAGTCTACAGTTAACTCTGCCCTCCCACAGACCTCAAGTTGGGTGTAGATTTCACAAGCCCTGAAAGTTATACACTGCCACTGTCAAAACCAGAAGAAGCACCGTCACCCTGTCGAGCCCATCCAGAACTGTCTCAGGATTGTTTCTCTGAAATTACCTGTCCTGGCTCAACATGATAAATAGGTACTTGAAAGGCCACCTTCTTCTCCCCCAGAGTGGGACCTGATTCCTTCCCGTTCGCTCCTTTATTTGTCCAGCCCCACAAACGCGAGGGGGGAGTTCTCCACTTCCCCGGCCCCCTCGATCCAGTCGGGTCTCCCAACTGCTCGCCGCACCCACCAAACCACCCCCCGCCCCAACACCACCAGCACCACACGCCTTCTCCTTATACCCGGGCCTGCACACGAGCTGGGCCCGCGGCCGGCCCCTCGCCCCGGCCTGCGCTACCTCCAGTGGCCGCAGGCCTCGGGCCGGGCCTAGCCTCCACCACTGGTCCCTCACCTCTTTCGGGACCAGTTGGTTCTCCTCTCCAGGCACCATCGCTCAGACTCCGGCCGCTCCTCTCCGCCCTGCCGGGGGAAAGAGGAGGTGGCGACGGCTCAGGAGAGAACAGCAGCAGCAGTCATCCTCTCCACCGCTTGCACTCCTGCAACCGCGGAGGCCTCAGCCTGGGCCTCAGACACAGCGCGCAGATACCGACCCACCGCTCCGCCGCCGTCGCCTTAGTTGTCGGCCCCTCCCCCAGCCCGCTGCAATCAATGGAAAAATGGCGGCGTCGGCTCTCGCGAGAATTCGGGACGTCAGGCTCCGAGCCCCGCGCTGGCGCCCAAGGTGCCGAGGCAGCTGTCACTCGCGTTTAATTACTTCAGCTCTTATACCCGGGGCGTACGAAATTGGTTGAGTGGCCACGCACACGGTTTTCGTTAGAGGGGTTCTGGACCGTCCGTCTCGGGACTCCCTCTGCCGGCAGGGAAAGGACCAGGCCTCAGGGTCCTCCAGGCGTGCTCAGGCTCTTACTCCCTGCCCACCAGGGGATGCTGGCTCCCGAGGCCCCTTCTCCGACCCGACCGCCAATACTGCTCTCCCTTCCGGTTAGAACGGGGTCTGAACTCCATCCCCTCGGCACACACCCTGGCCTCCCCCTGGACGAGGAAGCTGCACGGGCTCCCTCCCGACCTCGGCCCTCAGACGCAGCCCCCCAGAAAGGACTGCGTGCTCTCCCCTCCCACCCTCCCCGCCGGAGGATGGCGGCCCGCTCCCGAGGGGAGGCCGCCGCCCGTCCCCAGACAGGTGGTGTCACGTCTGCCCGCATACACCTCCCCTAGCGCTGCACCCCCGCGGCCTTTCAAGGTATTTTCTCCTCCCACAGGTTCAAGCCTGGGGCGGAAATGGCCTGGGAGAGAACGGCTGTTCGGAGTTGGAACCTAGGATACTCTTTTGAAATGGTTTAGAGGACTTTAATTCCCTCCGGCAGTAAGCCTTGTGCTCTGTCTTACTTGAACGAATTCTGCGGCCTTTTTCCAAATCCGACTCATTCCGCACAACTTTCCTTGTGTTAACCAATGTCACCCCAGTAATTCAACTTAACAAACTTTCTTTATGAAGACACAGTGGGGCGTCCTTCATGAAGACTTCCATGGATACAGTGATTTCACAGCACGCTGAGATAATAGAATCCTGCCATGTTCCTAACACCCACAGCTGCGCTCTCCAAGCTTTTTTTATTGTGCTCTATTACCAAAAAGAAAAGAAAAAAAAGTTTATATACTTATGTAAGTTACATACACATCCTGTTGGGTATGATATAAAACATTTTCAATGTAAAAAGGATAAGATAAAGATGAAATAAACATTTAAAGTAAGTAGAAGAGTTATTTTTGTATTAATGGTGCAAAAACCCTTGTTACTCTCAGTGAAAATATTTAGTGAAATCAATATGATTGACTAGGTTTCAATGTTCCTAAGACTTTAATATTTTTGAAAGTTATTAAAATGTCTGATTCAACCTTCAGGTTATTTCTGTACTTTATTTTAATGGCTGTCATAAGCTGAAAAAGATAACTCACAAAGATATGTAGATCCTAATGGAAGCAGTACATCTTTGCCTGCTCTTACTAATGCATTTCCATTTTTATCACTTCTATCCACCAACCATGAAAAGTTTTTGTTGAAATTCAACTGGTAATTTTCTGTTTTCCCTGTTGTCAGCCAGAAGATGTTGCGTTTTTATATTCTTAGCAAATGGGCTCAAAACTCTCTAGAATCATTGCTTGGAGGATTTTTAAATAGGTTGGAAAATTCTGTCTTTGAGTTTTAGGGCACATGTATGAGTTTTAATATTTCTTTATTTTTTTGTTTTTGTTAATCCTCACACAATATTTTTCCATTGCTTTTTTTAGATAGAGTGAAAGGGAGGGAGAGAGAGAGAGAGACATCGATTGGTTGCCTTCTGCACCACCCCAACCAGGGCCCAGGATTGAACCTGCAATTCAGGTACATGCCCTTGACTGGGAATCAAACCTGTGACCCTTCAGTCCATGGGCCCATGCTCTAACTGCTGAGCCAAACCAGCCAAGATAGTATGAGTTTTTTTTTTAAAGTATGAATCTTGTCCTTAAAATTTTTATGTTTTGTTCACTGCAGATTTTTGCATTAATTTTGACTTCTACAGTGTTGCATTAAGATAATTATTTGGATTACTGAGTTTTGGGGCTCCCTTAAATTGTACACCTGAGGTGAATAGTCTCATTTTTGGGGTAGCATACATACGTTATTTTTGCATCAAAATCACATAGTGGAAATGTTTCTAAATCTTCAATTTCAAAATGTCATTTTTACTACTTAATCAGACAACGGACTTCTTTAGAGCTCATGCTAGACATGTCATCTCTACTATTGTCATTTTTGTTTATGCTTGCTTTATGATCTCCAACTTATGTCTTCTTTCCAGAAATCTTTTTTAGCTCCTTTTATTTTATTGGGGGTTACTTCAAAGAATTAATGTAATTGGTAAATCTGCTTAGCCCAGAACACATAAACTGGAATAAGTCACAATATATTGAAAAGAAAAAAGAGAAAGAAATCCCTGAATTTTTCTCCACATTATATAACTTATACTCTTAACTCATTAATAGAGAAATGTCAGTGTAAATCTATATATTAAATATTTGTAAAAATGTTTATTTTTGTTCTTAGAAAAAAATATTTCTTAAAAGTTTTAATATTTTCTCCCCATGATCCACCTTCTCTGGTTACACACTCTTCTCTTAAGAGGCCATCGGCATGACTGTACTAGAGCCTGATAGGTTGATAGATATACAATAAGTATTTCTGGAATAAGGATATGAATGCATTAGTTGATTAATAAATGAACAAATAGAAGTGTATGGCTACTTTTCCTAGTACATAAAGGTACTGATGTTATATATATATGTGTTTATTTTACAGATGGATTTGACTCCAACCCTGACGTCTCCCATGGACTTCTTAAACTTATACACCCGTCTACCTTTTTGATGACTCTAAACATCTCAAATTTAACCTGACTTGAGCAAAACAATTGATTTCTAAGCCTCCCCTACCTTCCTCCTGCAACATTTGCTCTCTCAGTTTTCCTCACCTCAATAGATTGCACCATCAATTTAGTTTATCAAGCCAGAGAGAGAGAGAAAGAAACATCGATGTGAGAAAGACACATGGGTCGATTGCCTCCTGCACCCCAACCAGGCCCGGAGGTCCAACTTGCAACTCGGGTACATGCCCTTGATTGGAAATTGAACCTATGACCCTTCTGTACACAGGCTGACACTCTAACCACTGAGCAACACTGGCCAGGTTTACAATGAACATTTTAAAAAAATATATATTATTGATATTTTAGAGAGAGAGGGAGGGAGAGAGAGATAGAAACATCAACGTGAGAGAGAAACATCGATCAGCTGCCTCCTGCACACCCCGAACTGGGGATCGAGCCTCCAACCCAGGCATGTGCCCTGACTGGGAATCGAACTGGCACCTCAGTCCATGCATGGGACAATGCTCAGTCCACTGAGCCACATCAGCTGGGCATACCATGAACATTTTTAAATACACTTTTTATTTTAGATAAGTTTTACATTTGCAGAAAAAAGAGCAGAGAGTCCACATGTACCAGGTTCCCCCATAGTCATTTAGCTAATGAATAAATCTTATTAATCGCTCAGCAAAGTTTCATTTCATTTCTTCTCCACTTACATAGTATCTTCCTGAAAATGCTTAATTCCTTCTTCTTTTAAAATGACTTTGAAAAGAAATTCAGCTATTAGCACTGAGATTGAAGAAATCAATAAAGTGACAGATCTTAGCCATGAGATAGGCTCTTTAGTTACAGTAGAGTTGAATGTAAAATTAATCAATGGCTGATATTTGTAATAGAAATGACACCATCAATACGGAAACAAGGAAAATCAATTTGGGAATCTATTTCAGTGACTACTTCCACTACTGCAAAAAAAAAAAAAAGTCATATATTGAGTAGAAAACCTAGTAAACATTAAAAAGATTACTAACTATAGGTGTAAAAATAAGGACAGGAAATATGATACTCAAGAAAATATAATTCAGGAGAATCCTAGGAACATGCGCAAATATTTTTATGAAGCAATCGAGTGAGGACGTCAGTGGAGTTCTCAACCCACTTTGTCCGCAAAGAAAGATTGATTCAAGGACCTGATATAGCATTTTTCTATTGACATAAACTAAAAAAAAAATATTGC
This sequence comes from Molossus molossus, assembly GCF_014108415.1. Classification (NCBI taxonomy): domain Eukaryota; kingdom Metazoa; phylum Chordata; class Mammalia; order Chiroptera; family Molossidae; genus Molossus; species Molossus molossus. The sequence goes on along the minus strand of NW_023425348.1, from coordinate 54,983,092 downwards.
TATAGGCATGCTTGCCTCTTTCTGAGCTGAAGAAATTCATAAAAGAAAAGGTTTATAGGTCACTATGTTCCACAGCATACAAAGAAGTTCACGTCAACAGAGAATGCCTTGGTAAACACGGAGAAGGAAGGAACACAAATATCAGACCTTAGGGCAACCAAAGCAAATTGGCCATGACTCATCCTAGCTTGCTCTAGGATTCTGCAAACACTCAAATTTCAAGGTCCAAAACAAGGAGCAATAAAATAAAAGTTGGAGTCCTATGTTAATCTTTTTAAATGATTATGTAAGACCTTTGCAATAGAGCCGTATTTATAAATGTGGCGTTTGAGGAGATCTCAGTATTCCTTGAGAATATCAAGCATTTATTGTAAAATTACTGTTTTGAATTGTGAGGGTGAGAAATAATATATACAATTTTATAACAATATTGTCATGGAGCAAAAACAAAAACCAGAAGTGTAAAGAAAAATATGTTACTTAAAAAATTTTAGGCCCTGGCTGGATAGCTCAGTTGGTTTGAGTATCCTCCCTAAACTCAAAATTCATTTATCATTGTAGAGTCTGGAACTGATTAACTGCAATAAATCAGGGACAACTATAATTTTTTTAACAGGGAACATGTGTGTCTTATAGAATTTTAAAACAACTCATTTAAAAAATAAGGTATGAAAATTGACTAACATGATGACTGACACTTTGTAGATGCTCAATATTTGAAAACTTTTGTGGTCTTTTATTTTCTGCTTTGATTTGCAAGTTCTCTACTATATCACTAATAACAATTGTCAATTTTTATTGACTATTTACTATGGTTCAGGCCCGGTGTTAAATACTTTATACATAGTATCTCATTACTTCCCACAACATTCCAAGTTGGGTTCAACTGTTACTCACACTTTACAAAAAATAAACAGGAATAAAGAAGTTACGTAACTTGTCAGGGTCACAAGGCTAATAAATGGTGGAGTTATGATTCAAATCCAACCAGTCTGACTCCAAACTTTTTTTTTTTTTATCCTTACCCAAGGACATTTTTGCATTTATCTTCAGATAGAGCAGGAGGGAGAGTGGGAGGAAGAGAGAGAGAGAAACATTAATGTGAGAGAGACACATTGAGTGGTTGCCACCAACACGACCCCAACTGGGGCCAGGGACAAACCGCAGTTGAGGTATGTGCCCTTAGTGGGAACCGAACCCAGGACTCTCTGGTCCGCAGGATGACGCTCTATGCTCTAATCGCTGAGCCTAACCTGCCAGGGCCAAAGTCTTTTTTTTTTTAGTCTTCACTCAAGGACACTTTTTCTATTTATCTTCAGATAGAGTGGGAGGGAGATAGAGAGAGAGAGAGAAACATCAACATGATGAGAGAGACACATCGACTGGTTGCCTCCCCTGACCAGGGTCAGGGACCAAATCACAACTGAAGTACATGCCCTTGACTGGAATTGAACTCAAGACTCTCTGGTCTATGGGATGACGCTCTAACCACAGAGCTAAACCAACCAGGGCCAAAGTCTTTCTTCATAGGCAAGTCATTGTCTTTATAGATGCTATAGAATATATTTTAATATATAGAGTATATTTCCATAGGATATATTTTAACTTCCTTGATAGTTATGTGAAAAGTATAATTTCTTTTCAGTGGAAGAGACTAATCACTTTTAATTTTTAATGAAGATTGGTAATTCAAAGTCTCTGGGCCTTCCTTTTAAAATTTCAGAAAATGACATTTGCTGCTTGATTCCTTAAATTTTATTTTATTTATTTTTTATTATTATTTTTTTTATCCTCACCTGAGGACATTTTTCCATTTTTTGTTCAGGTAGAGTGGGAGGAAGAGAGAGAGAGAGAGAAACATCGACGTGAAGGGACACATCGAGTGGCTGCCACCCGCACGACCAACCAGGGCCGGGGACAAACTGCAACCGAGGTACATGCCCTTAGCGGGAACCGAACCCGGGTCTCTCTGGACCGCAGGCCGATGCTCTAACCGCTAAGCCAAACCGGCCAGGGCGATTCCTTAAATTTTAAATGTTCAAACTGGTTTTTAAATTATTTGATGATTTTCACTAGACTAAATGATTCCACTTACGATCACTTTTTAGATGTGTAGTATTTAATTCTTATAGTTGCTCTTTCCTGGGAGATTTCAATCTCTCTTATATCCTGAAAGTGAAACTTTTCTCTAAAAAGATAAAAAGTAGTTGTTATTTCTTTCCTCCTCTTCTCCTTATTCCCTCTTTATATAGAGCAGGTAGTTTTTGTTTTGTTTTGCATATCAAAATCTTTCCCAAACTAGGACAAATGAGTATTGTTCTCATTAGTTTACATCAGTTCTCTGGTAGCAAAAATAAAGTTGACATTCATGTTAGTTGTTCATAGAATTTTCCACATGCACAAATAATTCGGCCCCCTTTTTTTTAATACCTAATATTTTTTATTACAGATGTTCTTCCTTCTTTCCCCTTTGACACCCTTCTCCCTCTTCCCTCCTTCACTATACTGTTGTTTGTGTCCATTGGTTGTGCATATATGCATATAAGGTCTTTGGCTTATCCCTTCTCCCCCTTCCCTCTGAGGTTGGTCTGTCTGTTCCCTACTTCCATGTCTCTGGATCTATTTTGTTCATCAGCTTATTTTGTTCATTATATTCCACAAATAAGTGAGATCATGTGATATTTGTCTTTCTCTGATTGGCTTATTTCACTTAACATAATACTCTCCAGGTCCCTCCATGTCATCTCAAAGGATAAGAGATCTTTCTTTCTTACAGCTGCATAGTGTTCCACTGTGTAAACGTACCACAGCTTTTTTATCCACTCATCTACTAATGAACACTTGGGCTGTTTCCAGATCTTAGCTATTGTAAATAATGCTGCTATGAACATAGGGGTGCATATATTCTTTCTGACTGGTGTTTTATAGGTCCCTTTTCTTATCTAAAAAAATACAGAAGCTTCAACTATTATCTCATATACTCATTTGTAGGCAAAATATACATTTTGAACCCCAATTATCATCACAGTTTTTGTCAGTAATCAACATTTGTTGGATTCCTGTTGTGTATATGGCATTGTTGTTTATGAAGAATCATAAGTTCTTAGACTCAATGTCTCATTAATTTAATTACAAAAACTTCAAAATTTATTGTGTGTGAGCACTGCAATCATACAAGGCTCTTTGGAAGCTAAAATATAATAAATAAAACTTAGAAAGTAGATCATAAAGTTGATACAAAAATATGATGGAAAGAATGGAAAATGAGCAAGGGTCATTTATCATAATAAATTAATTTCCACTAAATATCTCTAAGGTGTTTGAATTTATGATAGATGTTTAAGAGAGCATAAAGTAATTGTGGTCACTGATTTCCTGCATAACTGAATAAAGAAAGAGTTAAATGATGGAGCAGGTAAGAGTTTTATGTCTGCAAATGTACTCTGACATTGAATTCCACAGGGATTTATTGAGAGTCTTCTGACAAGGCATGTTGCCAGGAACTGTGCCTGATGATGAACAAGTATGTTCTTTACAGTCTAGTTAGAACAGTGCTAACCAATTTGTGGATCAGGAAAGGTACTGCAGGGTTCACAGCTTGGTGAGTAGTTTTTAGGCTAGACTTCTGCCTCCACTCACCCTGAGCTGGGCATCCATGTGCATTGCACAACTTGCATTATCACAGTGTGGCAGCCCTATCCATAACTAAAACAGATATGTTAAAAAACAAAAAGTAGATGTAGGCATAAAATCCTGAGTGTGTAGGGAAATCGGGTCTATCAGGACAAGGCATTTGAGCCTCAGATGATTGGTAGAATGTGTTACAGTGAGAAAGTGAACCACTTTTTTTATGATGGGTTCAGTTTGAGTCAAAGGCCTAATACAATGGCCAAAGACTGAACTGAGTGGGGACAGCATAATAGAGACCAGTGAGAAGAGATCCCTGAAAGGCAAAGAAATGGGGGGCATTTTGAGAGCTGAAGAAGAGGAGCACAAACATCATGGAAGACCCTAAATGCCATGCTAAGAAGTGAGGCAGTTTGGGGATGTTAGTAGAGACATAGAAATAAATTTTGTTCTTTGAATTTTCCGTATAAAATGTTCCAAGGTAGTTTGGGAAACTCCAACATTATTTAAGTCTAGAGATAATAAGTGGAAATCTTAAAACTATTTTATATGCAAAATCTCACTTTCTAGGAAACAACCACTATAAGCAATTTGGAGTGTGAGCTTCTGGACACTCATAGGAAGTTGTTCAGCTATGTCTTAATTTCTAGGGCAGTGGTCTCCAGATCTGTTTTGACCTGGTGCTTATTTAGTAAAGCACTAATATACATTGATTCATTTATTTATACATACATGTCCTACTAATATTGGTTAATACCCCCTGACATAATAGACAACTTAAGGCAACATTCACCATTAAGGATAGTGAATGCGCCCTGGCCTTCTTTTAACTGTTTATTAAAACAGTTTATTAAAACAGTAATTAAGGATAGTGAATGTGCCCTGACCGGTTTGGCTCAGCAGTTGGAGTGTCGACCTGCAGACCAGAGTGTCCCAGGTTCAGTTCCTGCTAGGGGCATGTATCAAAAAAAAAAAAAAAAAAAGGATAGTGAATGCAAATCCCTGTTTCAAATACCTCCTGGATAGTCTCATAAAAATGTGTTTCACTGTCACACTGGTCAGACTGTTAGCTGGGTGTCTGACAAAGGTGTTGTATCAGTAGGAGGAACAGTGTTCGCTCTGCATTTTCTTGTTTCCTTGTGCTTATAAAGATCTATCATATTGTGAAAAGCACTGTCTCAGGTGAATTGGGGCTCTGCCATCGATAAGCAACCTACCCAAACTCTCCATGACCCAGTTTCCTCATGCTTCAAATAAAAATAAAAACAGTTCCATCCTCACAGGGTTGTTGTGAAAGTTAAATGAGTTCCTAGAGATGAAGCACTTGCTATCGTTGGCAATATAGTCCTACTTTAGTTTTTTGGTAGGAGTCTTTTAAAGCCAGTTTTCTATTTTGTGAGGGCAAGTTAGTTAAAAACAGATAAAGTAATCTGTAAATCTACCTCACTGAACCCTCAGTGACCCCTCTTTGCTGTGGGAGCTCCCCTTCCTCCCTTCCCTTCAAGTGAATTGGGTACAGTATTGGCCAAGAGGCCATCAGACATGCATGCTAAGTGGGAGTGTTGACATCAATCCACATGTGAAATGTTAGTAAATCTGAATTTTTCTCTTTTTTAAAAGAAAAGTAAGTAAGTGTGTACGTGTGTTTGTGTGTTCTAATATTTTCTTCTCACACGTCAGCGGATTTCTAGGAAATTCCCTGGAGGCCGCTGTGCTAGGGCATGCACCACTGAGAACAGACCCACAGCCTTGGGGAGCTGTCAGCGGTGGAAGCAGGACGCAAGCAAGATGAAGCCTTGGGCTGGGAAAGACGCTGGGGCATGAAAGGACAGGCAGAGGAAAGGACACCTGGCAAAAGTCCACAAGTAGAATTTTAGTTTTAGGCAATCCTCTTGTGAAAACTTCCTGGGCAAGTCAGTGAGGCCATGGGGTTTCAGATCCAGCACTTTTCCGTAGCTCAGCCTCGAGTGAGTGTACATCGAGCACCTACTAGGGCCCAGCACTGATATGGGCCTGAGAGTAAGTGGTCACGTCCGCAAAGAGTTCATAGTCTAATTAAGATGACTGACAGCAACATAGAATTTCAACATGAATTATCTATTTGTCTATTAATATGTAAATATGCATACACTTCATGACTAAATCACATAGCACAAAATGCTATAATTTACAGAATAATGAACTAGTTAGCCTTACTTGAGTTTTCAGAGGGATGGCTTCTGAAGGAGGGAGATGGTGCCTGAGATAAGTACCAAAAGAACAAACTTTCCTTCCTTAATGCTAAAAAACTAACAAACAAACACCCCTCTTTTAATTGTTTATTAAAAATGCCATTCCATGATTCCAAAATGGCGGTGGAGTGAATGGAAGCTACACAGATGATCTCCCAGGACCAAACTGGAATTACAACAACAACAACAAAAGACAAATCATTGGGAAAAAGCAACAGAAAAGCAGCTTGAGAGGACCATATAACCAGGGACATTGAATTGAACCTAGTAGGTCTGTGGAGGCACAAGAGGGGGCTGGGAGCCCATGGACAGCAGAGGTCTTAGCTATGAGCATTGCCCTTTGGGTTAAAATCCCAAGCCAGCACCACAGTGCAGAGGGCTGGGACAGAGCACTAAATTAACTACAGCCACTCACCTTGGGCTCCAGCAGAGGGAGGGTGGACTGGACTGGAACTGTGTGGGAACACTTGGGATTTGGATGGTGCTCAGAGTTTTGCTGAGTTGCAGCCATGTAGGATGGTGGCCATCTTGCACCTTCCTGAAGCTCTGGGGAGAAGCAGCAGCCCCTCCCTCAGAGATTCAACTCCACCCAGCTGGGTCAAATAAATGCAAATTGAGGCTCAATAACAACCAACATCTGCCCCACCCTCGGGATATCCCCTTATGCTGAACACCTGAGGGAGTTTTTTATTCAACTGAGAACCCAAGGCTCTTCGAGAAACTGAGACTAATAGCTTCCAGGCAAAAATCTAGATGATAACTGAATCTTTGCTGGGCTTGCACATCTACCCAGGAAAGTAAGATTTGACAGTGGTGTTTAACATGGGTCCTCTCACGCTCATCCAAACCCAGTAGAGAGAGCCACAAACAGCAGAGCACCAACACCCACAGAGAAAATTTGGCAGGCTCAAAAACCCACTGAGATAGCCAAAATAGTGAAACAAAGAAACAAATCTCAAATGAAAGAACAAGGGACCTCTACCAAAGATGAGATAAATGAAATACAGTTAAGCAAGTTATCAGAAGTAGAGTTCAGAGCCATGATCTTGAGGAAGCTCAACAGCATGAGTAAGAACATCAACATCATGAGTAAAGTTATAGAAACATTAAAAATAAACCAATAGGAAATGAAAAACCACTAAGAAAAAATGAAGAATGACATAGAAATAAAAAACACATTGGAAGGACTGAACAGCAGAGTAGAGGAAACTGAGGACCACATCAGTGAATTAGAAGACAGGGTAGAAAGAATCAACCAATCAGAAAACCAAAGGGAGAAACAATTAAAAAACAAGAAGACAGCTTAAGAAAACTGGGGGACACTGGAAACATAATAATATTCACATCATAGGAGTCCCTGAAGAAGAAGAAGAAAATGAGCAAGGGTTAGAGAATATATGTGAAGAAATAGTGACAGAAAACTTCCCTAATTTGGTGAAGGAAGAAGGCATTCAAGTTTAAAAAGCACAGAGAGCCTCAAGTAAGAAGGACCCAAACAGGCCTACACCAAGACACATAGTAATTAAAATGCCCAAAATTAAAGACAAAAAGAGAATCCTAAAGGCAGCAAGAGATAAGCAACAGGTTACCTACAAAGGAATCCCCATAAGGCTCTTAGCTGACTTCTCAGCAGAAACACTACAGGCCAGAAAGGAATGGCATAGAGTAATCAAGGTCACAAAAAACAAGGATCTGAATCCAAGACTACTCTATCCAGCAAGACTTTCATTCAAAATAGAAGGTCAAATAAAGAGCTTCCCAGACCAAAAAAAAAAAAAAAAGACTAAGGGAATATATTAACACCAAACCAGCATTGCAAGATATGCTAAAGGGACTGCTGTAATTTGTAGAAGAAATAGGAAGAAAAATAGAACCACACTAAACAAAAATGTCAATTAATAAGTACATATCAATTATCACCTTAAATGTGAATGGTTTGAATGCTCCGATAAAAAGACACAGAGTAGCTGACTGGATAAAAAAGCATGGCTCACATATATGTTGTTTACAAGAGACCCACCTGACAACAAAAGACTCACATAAGTTGGAAGTGAAGGGATGGAAAAAAATATTTCAAACGGAAAGGAAAAAAAAGCAGGTGTAGCAATACTCATATCTGATAAAGTAGATTTCAAAAGGAAGACCATAACTAGAGACAAAGAAGGCCAATACATAATATTGAAACGATCTATCCAACAGGAAGATATAACCTTGGTAAGCATATATGCACCCAATATAGGAGCACAAAAATACATTTAAAAACTTCTGGAGGACTTCAAAAAAGAAATCGACAGCAATACAATCATAGCAGGATACTTCAGCACCCTGCTAACATCACTGGATAGGTCCTCTACACAAAAAAATTAACAAGAAAACAGAGGCTCTAAATAAAGCACTACATTAAATGGATTTAATAGATATCTACAGAGAATTACACCCTATGACTACAGAATTCATATTCTTCTCAAGTGCACATGGGACATTCTCAAAGATAGACCACATATTAGGACACAAACTAAGTCTCTACAAGTTCAAGAAGACTGAAATCATATCAAGCATCTTCTCAGATCACAATGGCATGAAACTAAAAATCAACTGCAACAAGAACATGCAAAGACATTTGAACACATGGAGGCTAAATAGCATGTTATTGAACAATGAATGGGTTACCATGGAGATCAAGGAAGAAATTAAAAACTTCCCAAAAACCAATGAAAACGAACACACAACACAAAATCTATGGGATGCAGCAAAAGTAGTTCTGAGATGAAAGTTCATAGCACCACAGGCCTACCTCAAGAAACAAGAAAAATTTCTAATTGAATATCTAACTTCACAACTTAAAGAACTAGAAAGCAAACAAAAAGAAAACCCCAGAGCAAGTAGAAGGAAGGAAATAGTAAAGATCAGAGAAGAAATAAATGACAGAGAGACCAAGAAAACAATTCATAGGATCAATGAAACAAAGAGCTGGTTTTTCGAAAGATAAACAAGATTGATGGACCCTTAGCTAGACTCACTAAGAAATAAAGAGAGAGAATCAAAATACACAAAATCAGAAATTAAAGGGAAGAAGTAATAACTGACACCACAGAAATACGAAGGATTGTTAACAAAGACTGTGAACAATTATATGGCAATAAATAAGACAATCTATGAGAAATGGACACATTTCTAGAAACACATAGTCTCCCAAAACTGAACTGGGAAGAAAACTTGAACAGACCAATAACAACTAAGGAAATTGAAGAGGTAATCAAGACTCTCCCAGCAAACAAAAGCCCAGGCCTGGATGGCTTTACGGGGGAGTTTTACCAAACATTCAAAGAAGAACTAATACTCATTCTCCTCAAACTATTTCAAAAAATTCAAGAAGAAGGAAGACTTCCAAACTCGTTTAATGAGGCCAGCATAATTCTAATTCCAAAACCATAAAAAGACACTGCAAAGAAAGAAAACTACAGGCCAATATTCCTGATGAACATAGATGCCAAAATCCTGAACAAGATACTAGCAAATCAGATTCAGCAATATATCAAAAAAATTATTCACCATGACCAAGTGGGATTCATCCCAGGGATACAAGGCTGGTACAATATTTGCAAGTCAATAAATGTGATACACCACATAAACAAAATGAAAAAATAAAAACCACATGATCATATCAATAGATACTGAAAAGTAATTGGACAAAATCCAGCACACATTTCTGATAAAAGTGTTCAGCAATGTGGGAATAGAAGGATCATATCTCAACATAATAAAGGCCATATATGAAAGACCTACAGCCAACATCATACTCAATGGACAAAAACTAAAAACATTTCCCTTAAGAAGAGAAACAAGACAGGAATGCCCACTTTCACCACTAAATACAGGGAACCCACTGTATTTAACATAGTACTGGAAGTCTTAGCCATAGCAATCAGACATGAAGGAAAAATAAAAGGGATCCAAATTAGAAAGGAGGAAGTGAAACTCATTATTCACTGATGACCTGATATTATATATAGAAAATCCTAAAGACTCCATCAAAAATTTACTAGACTTAATAAATGAATTTGGCAAAGTAGCAGGACACAAAAATTAACGTCAAGAAATCAACAACATTCTTATACACCAATGATGAACTCACAGAAAGAGTAACTAAAAAAATAATCTCTTTTACCATTGCAGCAAAAAAAATTAAGGTTCCTAGGAATAAATTTAACCAAAGTAAAAAACCTATTTGCAGAAAACTACAGGACATTGAAAAAAGAAATAGAGGAAGATATTTTAAAAAAGTGGAAGCACACACCTTGTTCATAGATTAGGAGAATTAACATCACGAAAATATCCATACAAGCCAAAGCAATCTATAGATTCAATGCAATCCCCATCAAAATACCAATGACATATTTCACAGAACTAGAACAAATACTTCAAAAATTTATATGGAACCAAAAAAGACCCCGAATAGCCACAACAATCTTGAAATAGAAGGACAAAGTAAGTGGGATCACAATACCAGATATCAGGTTATACTACAAAGGTACTGTAATCAAAACAGCCTGGTACTGGCACAAGAACAGACATTTAGATCAGTGGAACAGAACAGAGAACCCAGAAATAGATCCAAGACATTATGCTCAATTAATATTTGACAAAGGTGGCAAGAGCATACAATGGAGTAAAGACAGCCTCTTTAATAAATGGTGTTAGGAAAATTGGACAGCTACATGCAAAAAATGAAACTAGACCATCAACTTACACCATACACAAGAATAAACTCAAAATGGATAAAAGATTTAAGTGTAACTCGTGAATCCATAAAAATTCTAGAAGAAAATGTAGGAAACAAAATTTCACACATCATACGCAGCAGAATTTTCACTAATACATCACCTAAGGCAAAGAAACAAAGGAAAAAATGAACACATGGGACTACATCAAACGAAAAAGCTTCTGCACAGCAAAAGAAACAACCATCAAAATGGAAAGGGAACCCACTATATGGGAGAGCATAATTGCCAATGATACATCAGATAAGTGGTTAATTTCCAATATATAGAGAGTACTCTTACAACTCAACAAAAGGAAGACAAAGAACCAATTAAAAAATGGGCCGAGGAGCTAAATAGGCACTTCTCTAAACAGGACATACAAATAGCCAAGAGACATATGAAGAAATGCTCAACATCACTAATCATCAGAGAGATGCAGATTAAAACAACAATGAGGTATCACCTCACACCTGTCAGAATGGCCGCCATGAACAAATCATCAAACAAGTGTTGGCCAGGGTGTGGAGAAAAGGGGACTCTAGTACACTGCTGATGGGAATGCAGACTGGTGCAGCCACTATGGAAAACACTGTGGTGTTACCTCAAAACATTAAAAATTGAATTGCCATTTGACCCAGTGATCCCACTTCTAAGAATATACCCTAAGAAGCCTGAAACACTAATCAGAAAGAATATATGTACCCCCATGTTATAGCAGCACTATTTACAATAGCTAAGATCTGGAAACAGCCCAGCTGTCCATCAGTAAACAAATAGATAAAAAAGCAGTGGTACCTATACACAATGGAGTACTATGCAGCTGTAAGAAAGAAAGATCTCTTATCCTTTGAGACGACATGGAGGGATCTGGAGAGTTTTATCCTAAGCGAAACAAGCCAAACAGAGAAAGACAAATATCACATGATCTCACTTATTTTCAGAATATAATGAACATAACAGTTTGAGGAACAGGGTAGACCCAGAGACGTGGAAGTAGGGTACAGACTGACAATCCTCACAAGAGGGAGTAAGGGGAGGAAAAAGATAAACCACAGAACTTATATGCATGTACACATAACCGATGGACATGGACAACAAAGCTGGGGGCGGGTGGGGGGGATGGGGAGAAGGGTGTCAATGGGGAAAAAAGGAGAAACATCTGTAACAAAAATAAATTAATTAAAAAATTTTTTCAAGCCTTGGCCGGTTTGCTTCAGTGGTTAGAGTGTCGGCCTGCGGTCCAGAGAGATCAATGTGGGACAAATTCAAAAAAATAAATAAATATGCCATTCGTAATGACCTACCATTTATAGCCACTACACACACTAGAATATAAATTCCATGAGGACGTTTGTCTGGTTTTTTCACGTTTGTGTGCCTGATGCCTCCAACCATACTCGACACATGGTGGATTCTCATGTGTCAAATGAATTAAGGAATGATTAGTGAAACTGTGTCTGTGGAAATGTTAGTTAGAATCTTCACAGTGTCTTTTTGAATTATAGTAGGAGTATTATGGTGACTGCAGACCAAATTTAGTCCAAATTTCGCAGCTGAAAAGCCAAGGTCTAGATTGTTCAAGTAATCTACTCAAAGCAGTCCAAGGAGCCAGGCCTGTAACTGGAGTTAGAACTATTTCCTAACTCCTGGCCCAGGGCTTCCTTCACCATCCAGTGGCACCTCCCCAGAAGAACCAGATGGCCGCCACTGATCTTTCCCTATTCGGACCTTCGCAAGAGCCAGGAAAGAATCTGATTCCAGAAAGTTGACAGACACGAAAGACAGCTAGAGGTTTTTCTCTCCAGCAGCTGTGTGTCTGGCTTCCCTGGAAAACAGTGGTTTCCATTTTTATATATCCCTTTTCTGTCAGGAATGAGTAAGAAGCAGCAAAGTACTATTAAATATGTAGGTACAATTTAAATTATGCAACATAAAAACATTCTCTAACTACTTCCATTATTTCCTAAGCAACTGAACAAGGCTAATAGCCTAATCTGTGTTAGCCCAGTGTCCAACGGGGATATGGCCTGAATATCTCAAAATTGTTCATTGTTCTTAAGGGTACATTTTGAAAACACATAAATTCATATATGATGTGAATATATATGAAATAAATGTGTAATATATAAACAATTATATTTTATATAATATATATATTTTATATATATCCAACAACCCTCAATTTTAAGTTTTAGGCATAAAATCTTACATAACACCCTTTTGTCTCTGTATAAATTTTATTGTCTCAATGTAAACTCTGTAACCCTTTCTAAATAGGAACTTTCTGAACCTCACTAGGTTTTTCCTCCTTTTTAAACTTAAATTTATATTTAATACTTAGTTGTTTGCCAATTCTACCTCTTGAAAATATCTCGAAACTGCCCAGTTTTTTCCATCTCTACTGTCACAAAGTAGGCCAACAACTATCATCTTTCAATTAAGATGAATAAAATCGCTTATTAATTCTACACTCTCCCCCAGTACTTTTCCCACACAGTAGTTAGAATAATCTTTTAAAAAAAGAATCAGGTAGCCTTGGCCGGTTTGGCTCAGTGGCTAGGGCGTCGGCCCTTGGATCAGAGTCTCAGGTTTAATTCTGGTCAAGGGCAAGTACCTTAGTTGCGGTTCAGTCCCCTGCCTTGGTTGGGTTGTACAGGAGGAAGCCAGTCGATGTGTCTCTCCCTCATTGATGTTTCTCTCTCTCTCTCCCCCTTCCCCTTCTATCTGAAGATAAATGGAAAAATATCCTCAGGTGAGGTTAATAAAAAAAAAAAAATCATTCAGCCCTGGCGCATTTTGCTCAGTGGTTAGTGTCGGCCCACAGACCAAAGAGTCTCAGGTTTGATTCCTGTTCAAGGGCATGTACCTTGGTTGCAGGTTTAATCCCTGGCCCTGGCTGGGGTTGTGTGGGAGGCAACCAATTGATGTGTCTCTCTCACATCGATGTTTCTCTCATTCTCTCCCTCTTCCTTCCTCCCTCCCACTTTATTTAAAAACCAATGAAAAAGTATCCTCCAGTGAGGATTAAAAATAAATAATAAAATATAATAAAATAAAGATAAAAACAGTCATGCAACTTTTTTAGCTACAATCTTTCCACACTTCCCAAGCTCATGAAGTCAAGACCAGAGTCATGATCTGGTCTCTCTGCCTACTCACCAGCTCCCTCCTGAGCACTCTTCCTGGACCTTTGCATTTCAGCCACATTCTTTCTTTTTTTTTCTGTTAATCCTCATCTGAGGATATTTTTTTTAATTGTTTTTTTTTTTTTTTTTTTTTTTTTTTTAGAGAGAGTGAAAGGGAGGGAGGGAGGTGGGGGACAGAGAGAGAGAAACATCCATGTGAGAGAGACACATTGATTGGCTGCCTTCTGCACCTCACACATACCCCAACTGACCAGGGATCAAACTTGCAACTTAGGTATGTGCCCTTGACCGGGATTCAAACACAAGTTCATCCAGTGCTCAAAAAGCTGAAGTGCATTCACAGCTACAAGGTGCTGGAATCTCCATCACCCTGAATTTCTGAGTGATTATGTGAGAACGACTTCCTTTTCCTCATGATGGAAATGTAACATGAGTGAGAAATAAATCCTAATATTTTAAGCCACTAAAATTGCCATTTTGATGGGAATGGAATGCTTTCCTTTTTTTTTTAATCCTCAGTCAAGGATATTTTCCATTGATTTTTCAGATAGAGTTGGAGGGAGATAGGGAGGGAGAGAGAGAGAGAGAGAAACATCAACATGAGAGGGACACATCAAATGGTTGCCTCCCGCAGGACCCTGACCAGGGCCGGGGATTGAATTGAAACCAAGGTACACGTGTACATGTGCCCTTGACCAGAATCTTTTTTTTTTTTAATCCTCACTAGAGGATAATACTTTACTATTTACCTTCAGATAGAGTGGGAGGGAGAGAGAGGAAGAGAAAGGGAGAAGAGAAAAACATTCATGTGAGAGGGACATATCTACTGGCTGCCTCCCACACAACCCCGACCAGGGCCAAGGACGAAATGCAACTGAGGTATGTGCCCTGGGCCTGAATCGAACCTGTGACTCATTAGTCCGAGGGCCTGTGCTTTAACTGCTGAGCCAAACCAGCCAGGGCTGGAATGCTTTTTTTTTTTTTTTCTAAGAATGTTGTCTCATTTTCATCCTGAAATACTGGACAGTCTTGATATTTCTAGGAGATGATTATCTGTAATCAGCACAGAATTCATCTTGACCTTGTCTTTTGAAGGTATTCAGCTAAATTAGAGCTTTCAGATCTTATTAAAATGGAAACATATTGTTTGTTTTCATTTTGTCATCTTTGACTCTGTATTTAAAATGACAATACTATCAATCAAATGAAACTTCAATCTCAATCACGATTGAAATCTTCAAAAACTAACAAAGGCATAGTCAATTTGGTAATAAAAGACAGTTTTCCAAAGAAGATGCCCATAGGTGATTTTGAATTTACTTTAAAAATGTATCTCTTCCTCTTCTTATAAGGCCACAGTCCTTTGGGATTAGGCCCCAGCCTTATGACCTCATTTAACCTTAATTTCCTCCTAAAGACCCTATCCAGATATAGTCACACTGGAGGTTAGAGCTTCAACACATTCCTTTTGGGGAGACACAATTCAGTTTATCACCAAATGTCACTAAGGAGTCACAGTCTAATGGCCAAAGAGAATGGAACATGATTCAAGTTTAACAGGTTTCTAACTTTAATAGGTTGTTTTCCTGGAGGACCTCACACACACTTCCTACTTTTCGGTGGCAGTTATGTCAGGTTACCAAGGTTCCCTCTGGGCCTTGGTATCAGGGAGCTCAGATCCTTGGCCCTACCCCAGTCACTGAAGTGGTCCCTATTATTAGAATAGTTGCAGTTTGCCCCTTTTTTCCCCTTGATTGTTTTTCCCATGTATTTGTCCTTTTTATTAGCCAATTTCTCCCAGATAAAGTAAAAGTTTTAAAAATAGACAATGATTTCAGTAGCCATGGGTTTTTGGTTTCCTTTATTTTATTTTATTTTTTTACATACTATCAGTTTATAGTGGTACTATATTTTCACTGGAACATACTGTACTTAACAACAAAGAAACAGCGGCTGAATAATGCTTTCTTCCTATGAGGGCTTAATATTTTCCCCATATACTGTGTATTACTCTGTGTCTGAGGATTTTATCTATTCTAACACTTAAATAACCTTAAGGACTGATTAAGTTTTATCAAACTTAAGACATTCATATCCTTTGAGTAAAAAAACCAACATGAGCTTAATTAATTTAAGTGTTGAACCAAGTTAAGTTGCAAGGTCCTGAAAATACCAGATTATAACGAAAATATCTTCTTAACCATGACTGCAGTGGTTAAAATTTAACGCAACGTTAACAGTGAAGTATGACTCTTCCAATCGTCTCTGCTCCTGCTTTATGAAAGCTAAGGCAGGATTTATGCTACAAACAGGATTCTGTATTCATGAAAATATGTAGCTTAGTTTTTTAAATACCCCCAGCACATAAAAAGACCATTTGCTCTGTTTTATGTTTTCATGTATTTATTAGTCTGTAATAATAACCATGGCCTCCGGAGGCTGAACATTTTCTGGGAGCTAATGATCTGTCAGGGTTAGAGGCCCAAAGCTTCATGCCAAGACCATTAATCAGCCCACCAACCCTTAGCTTATGGGCATCACCTTCTTCCATCAGTCACTGTGACGCAGGTCCTGCAAGCCTGAGCATGTGGTTTGGAAAGCCTGCCCTGTGGACGGGCTTTGCTGAATACCACGGCACACAGCTGATCATATCCATGTTGCTGAATACCACAGCACACTACTAATCGTATCCATGTAAGCCAGTGTCAGAAACTTCACATTGCAAGACTTGTCTTCTATGATTGTCACTTTTATAAAGTCTTGAGCCTGTATCTCATTATTAACTTCCTTTTTAAGCCATTGTTAAAGCAGTATGAAAAATATTTAAAAAATATTTTCATATAATCAAACCCTATTAAATAAGCATTTTTAATCATTTAAAAACTAGGATGGGTTTTGGAAACAGAAAAATCACAAACAAGCCCAATATTCCATTGTTTTTATTTATAGTCGTATTACGATTGACAACTCTAGGGCCGGTTATCTGTTGACAGCACACCAAGCTCCACCATCTCACTCCCTGGAAGGTCTCAGAACACTGAAGCTGAGGAAACCCGGGGGATTTTCCTCTGGGTGCTGCTGCCCCTAGTTCCAGCTCAATTCCCAGGGGCCCCTTTAGAGCTCTCTTTCTCCACATCCTCTCTGTGAAATGCTGACCCCTTCCTCCCTCTGGACACTGCTGTTCATTTATTCAACAAAAATTTATTTGGCATCTACAATACACCAGGCACTATTTATCCACAGAACCCTGCGCCGTCTTTCTCTCTTAGTTCTCGTACCTCTCTGACGACTCCTCTCCACCTTTCCTGCCACCACTTTGACTATTCATCCTGGTGGTGTCCAAGGTTCTCTTTTGTCCTTTTTCTTTTCTTTGAAAGTGTTGGAGGTACACTTAACATAAAAAATCACCCCTTTTAAGTGTACAGCATGATGGGTTGTGCAACCACCATCACAATAAAGCTTTGGAACACCTTCTATCACCCCAGAACAGTCCTTCCTGCCCCATTTCTGGCTCCAGGCAACACTGATCTGTGCTTTGTTGCTATTGTTTTGCCTTTTTTAGAGTTTCATATTAATGAGATTATTGAGTATGCTCTTTTGTGTCTGGCTTCTTTTCCTTAGCATGATGTTTCCATATTCATCCATATTATTGAGTGTGTCATCAGTAGTTTGTTCCTTTTTGTTGCTCACTAGTATTCTATTGTATGGACATACCATACACTGTTTTATCCATAGATCTTAAACTTTTTAACCGTGTGCTTCAGTCTCCTATTTTGTAAAACGGGCACAATACTGGTAGAACAAAGACTTAGGTTCTCTGTTAGCTCATAATATTATGTTTAATTGTCTACTCCTGGAAGATACAAATGTCTTATCCTAAGGGGCTCAAGTCAAGAACTGTTAGTGCATAATTTGATTTCCTGCACCTCATTACTCAGGAATGGTGGGGCTCTGAGACTCCGTCTTCAGTGGGCCTGGAGGCTGAAGGAGAGAGGGAAATGCGGTGTACCTGGGGGCTGGGGTTCTGGGCAGCATGGGAGAGAGGGGTGCAGGGTAGGAGGAAGGGGTTAAAGGGGCGAGAGTGAGTGGAAAGCAGACAGCTAGGTGAAGAGGGGAATGACAGAACAGGGCACCTGAGCTGAGGGCCTGGGGGCGGGCCTGGAGAGAGGGCGTGACACTTGGTCCTTGGACCCCAGAGCGGCAGCTCAGCTGCCAAGTGCGATGGACACTGCCTGGGCCTCTATCTGGGCCTCTGTCCCCGGCTGGACTGAAGGTCCGGCGCGGGGGCCGCTTCCCTGCCCGTGACGCTCCCGGTGGGGTGTCAGAGCCCAGAGCCGGGAAGGTTATTCAGGAGCCTGTGCGCTCCTTTCTTCCCGGGAAACATCTGCATAAGCGGGGCTGGGGCCCGCCCAAGTCTGCCCCTCTGCCCCTTCCCCCTTGCCCTGAAGCTCAGGCCTCTGCGCCGCGATCCTCACCCTCTGCGGGAGGAAGGCGTGGAGGCCTGCGCTTTGGCACAGCCTTCGATGTTCGATGTTCGGTTAGCAATGAACGGAGTAGCTTGTATACTGAGTGTGGCGAGAGTTTAGCTTGCAGGAAACTTCTTTATTAAAATATTAAGAGGAAGAGATAGTCACGTCCGGTCCCAGGCCCCTTCTTCAAGTACACAGAAAATATTTAGATGTTAAAGACCTTCAGCAGAGGGGTGCTGAGCTGGAAATCCAGATAGTCCATGTGAACTGTAATTGCAAAATAGGCTAGTCCACGCTCTAGCACTAGGGCCCCTTTGTTATCTCAGATGAGGCAGTTAACTTTCTGGGTATCCCTCACTCTGTCCACTGTGGAATGAATGATCTCCATGACGTTTCGGTTCCATAATCTGTAACATGTAGTATGGGTAACTGAACACCCTCGGTTTGTGTGTCTGTAATCACAGGGGGCGGCTGCAAACCTCCCATCCTGTCGGCAGCCGACAGTTATGGCCAAGAAAATGCAAGGTGCTCTGGGCACCGTGGTAGGAGCTGCCAGTCAGCAGGTACTGTGAAGCCCACCTGTTCTTGCAGACCTCGAGTCTGGGAGAATGGATACTAGATGTGTTGCGTCTGGGGATCTGGACAGAGGAACGTGGAGGAGGCTGTGTTTGGAGAAGCAGGGAAGGCTCTCCAACTGGGAAGAGGGTGCAGAGAGTACAAGAGCCAGGCTGGTGTGGCGGGGGCACCAGGGCTGTAAGCATGTGAGATACCTCTGTGGTTCCAGGGCACAGAACTGAACAGCTGTTCTGGGGCCAGGTCAAGCACATCTTCCTGAGGGTCCCTGTCCCAAACCAAGTGCTCTAACATGGATCACTAATACAAGCCCATCATATCAAAAGGCCTGTGTGACTGTGATTCGCATGAAGGGGACAAGACCAGGGGCAGACAAGAGTATGTGGACTCTTTCTGGGCTGTATCTTACTCATTTGTTTCTCCAAAAGTCCCTAGCAGAGAGCTGTGCACATAGCCTATTCTCATGTGTGTTTTTAAATTTAATGCCAGAACCACAGAATGAAAAACATGGTAAATTCTCCCTCCCACCCCTACCGACCCCTGCAAAAAAACAAAAAACAAAATAAACCCCCAAAACCACCACGAAACAAAACACAAACACACACAGAGACCTCTGATAACAATGATAACAATAGAAACCCTTCTCTTGTTCATATGATCCTTGTTGCTCACAGTTCTTTTAACAGTAGACAATGGCTTTCATTCTGTATTTGGGCCATTCTTGCAATATTGTGTCCTATTCTGGGTGTTGTTTTTAAAGAGAGACCTTATTGAATTGCAACATGTGCAAGAGAGGTGAGCAAGATGATTAGGAGCCTATAAATCATGTCAAATGAGGAGCAGTAGAGCATATTTGAACTGCAGGGACATAGTGGGGAGGTGACAGCTGCCTGCAAACAAAGTAAAAGGCTACCAGAAGAAGGACTTGCTTTATGTTCCCTAAGTGAGGAGAAATTGTAGGGGGCTAATTTTGGCTAACATGACTGAGAACCTTTAATGATTAGAACAGTCCAGAAATAGATGGGCTGCCCCAGGAGGCCTTGATTTACAATCAGGGGAGGTGCTGACTCAGAGGCTGGATTCCATATGTGGGATTATTCTAGGAGAATTGATGCAGAGGGTGAAGAATTAGAGAAAAAAAGACTTTTAAGGTTACTTCCAGACATCTGATTCTGTTTGGCAAATTCTGGTTAAGATTATCTGATCTCAACAACTGAGTCACTGAAGATCTTTTCCTATTTCCAAGCCTGGGAGTTGGGGGTTAGGGAGTATGAATGGTTGGGGTTCAGATAGAGGGACTAAAGAATTATAAATAGGAGGGTAGTAGGCAAGGTAAGAAAGAGGACACTTCTAAAGGAAGGCTGCCTTAGCCCACTTCTCAGGTTTGTTTTTTTTTTTTTTCCATGGGATCAGTTTTGTTTACCTTTGTGTGGAGAGGCGCCATATGGCTTAGTGACCATGTTGGTGCATAGCTTTTCCTCTCTTCTTCTTACTAGGTTCTCTCTATAAACCACACTCTATTTGTTTGTTGTCAGCCCTGATGAGTTAGAGTGGCAGATTTAAAGATGAAATGGCAAGCAGTTTAAATTAACCAGTGGAATTTAGACTTGTGTTCTATTTTTATTCCTATCCTGTTATTGTGTAGGTCAGTGCATAGAGGTCTGACTCACATTCTCAATGTGCTTCTCTTGCCTTCTCTTTTAGTTAGTTTTGTCAGCCTTATTTGATTTTGTTTTCATTGGAGCCCAGGTTGATAGTCTGGGGTTTATCTTCACATAATACAATGTGCCAAAGACAAAGCTGTACTGCTGCCTAATGGTCCAGACATTTTCCTTCTCATTTTACATTATAGCTGCATCTGGCACACTGTATAACATTCTTTTTCATTTATTGGTATGGAATGTGAGAGCATTTTGAAAGTAGAAACATACTATACAAGTGTAAATTACTACTAGGGATAATATGTGATTCTCAGGGTGAAGTTTACGTAGATATTTACTAGTACCCGGCCAGCAGAACATAGCTCTGTTGGTTTTATGAAATGTTATTGGATGGATAAAGCTGTTATTATAAATCAGCACCTTTAATAGTTGGTGATTTGATGTGTCTGTAGATTTAAAATGGCTTTCCTCCTAGATGCATGGTTCCCAGAGGAAGTTTCATCATCCATCCTTTGCTTTCTTACTCGAAACATCACAGACCACTTTGATGGATACACTTTATCAAATGGAAACAGTCTCTTCTTTAAACTACGTTGGCAAGTTGGCAACAGAAACTTTTTTTTTTATGCTTAAAAATAAAATCACAACCTGTGCTTTGTTTGGGGAGCAAATGATTAGGAAAGTAGCCATTTCTACCTAAAGTACATCAAGTCGATACCAGTCACAATCACAGTCACAGTTACAGTGTTGCTAGACATATCCAATACTACTTATATTGCAATCAAATTATTGTAATGTGTACTATGTGGTAATGTTACAGATTTACTTTTAGATATAACCATCATCGGTCCAACCACCTAGTGTATACTTGTTCTTATAGTGGCTTGATTTTTTTCTTTTCAAGGACCTGTATCTGCTCTTCTCCAACAAATCTCCTTGAAGTATGAACATAGAAAACACCTAGTGTGAGTCTGTGTACATGCGAAAACCACGTACATGTTTATTGTGTGGATGAATGGAGCTTACCGTTTGTCGTATTTTAAGTATCATCAGTTGTAACCAGATGAGCACCAGCGTGGAAACTCTGTTGGCTATAAAAAAAAATTTAGAACAAGTCATCATTAAAGAAAAAATAAGGCCAGAAAATCAAATAAGAAATGGAAGGTTTCCATAGATCATTAAAATATGTTTCAGCTGTAAAGAAAATGAAGATATAATAGTATATTCAGAAAATGTGAATTAAAAATATCTCAAACACTTCCAATGCCTTGTATTATAAAAAGAACAAAACTCCTAAAAATAAACATTTAAAACATGACAAAAAGGCCCTGGCCAGTTTGGCTCAGCGGATAGAGCTTCGGCTCGTGGACCGGAGAGACCCGAGTTTGGTTCCCGCTAAGGGCACGTACCTCGGTTGCAGTTTGTCCCCGGCCCTGGTTGGGGTTGCGTGGGTGGCAGCCACTTGATGTGTCTCTCTCATGTCGATGTTTCTCTCTCTCTCTCTTCTTCCCTCTCTCCCTTCCACTCTATCTGAAGATGAATGCAAGAATGTCCTTGGATGAGGATAAAAAAAAAAAAAAGACAGAAAGGGTGCAGGCAATATTAAACCCATCAAAGATTATATTGATCAGGATCAAATCCTTTTCATCTTCATTTTTAACAATTATTGACAAGAAAGGAAAGAAGAGAAAACATATTTTAAAAATCTTAGCCAAGTCTCATTGTCAGACATAATTTATAAAAGGTTTTACAGAAACCTCATCTTTCCCCCAGAAAAGTGAAACCAAGACAAGGCCAAAGAGCTGCGTAAAATTATATATACGTTTATCTATTAAAGATGAAGACAGTGAACACCAGGTAGCTAGTATTTCTAGAGATAATGGCAGTGAAGATCTTAAAATTGCTTTATACTGTTTTGATGATAGGATTCTCGCAGATTCCAAAAAGCAGAAAACGGCCCACATGGAAATCATTGTTGGCCTTGTTTTAGGAGTTGCCATCTCTAAATAAATAGCTGTCCTCATAGCATAGGGCTTCCCTTGTCATCCAGTCTGTCTGTGCTGGCGTTGAAAACATGTAACTCACAAGATGAATTTTGGGCAGAGAGCCTGAAAGGTATGAGGGCTTCTCAAACCCTGAAAATATAGGCAGCAGTTTTGATCACAGTCAAGAGAGTTTTTAACTCCAAGTGCTTTTTTTTTTTTTTTGCCTGGCTGGTGTAGCTCAGTGGATTGAGTGTCCTCCCATGGACTGAGAGATCTCAGTTCGATTCCTGGTCAGGGCACATGCTTGGGTTGCAGGCTCGATCCCCGGTAGGGAGTGTGCAGGAGGCAGCTGATCCATGTTTCTATCTCTCTCTAAAAAATCAATAAAAACATATTTTTTAAAAAGTGTTTTTTAAAAAATTGGGACTTATCCCCAGTAAACACAGCAGTCACTGTAGTTATTTGTCACTTAGTTCTTGGCCTCTTCTCTGCTTTCTTTTTCCTGAGACTGCGCATCCAGTTCTGTGGCTTTGAATACCATCTATAGGCTGATGGTTCTAAAGCGTACATTTCTATCTTCAGACTTTGTTCTGAATTTCAGACTTGTATTTTCCAACTGTCTATGTGGCATGTTTCCTTGGGTCTGTAAGCATCTCAAACTCAGCATGTCCAAAACAGAACTGATCTTTCCCTGCCAAACCACTCCTCCACAGTCTTCTCCATCCCTCTTGCCCAAGACCAAAAGTAGTCATCCTCGAGTCTCTTCTTTCTCACCTTCCACATTTAATCAATCACAACATATCCTCAATCATTCACTCTTCTCTACAAAAGTTTCCCTGCTTTCACACTTGCCCTACCTACATTTCATATGGAAGCCAGAGTGATCTTAGTTACTTAAATCAGGTCAGGCCACTCCCTCGAGTAAAACCTTCCACCAGCTCCCATGATACTTCAAATAAAATTTAAGTTTATTAATCTTACTTACAAAGTCCTATATGATCTGGCCACTGTCTAACTCTCTGATCTTATTTTGTTCCCCTTTCTCCTTTGCCCATTCTGTTCTATCTGCACTGGAATGCTCTGGAGTCATCCAACCCGATAGGACACTTCTTTCTGCCAAGTTTCACATGGCCTTAGCAACCTTCAATGCCATCTCCTCTAAGAGGTTTCCCTGATCACTCATTCTAACAGAGCCCAAACCCTAGCACATAACCTTAATTTAATTGTCTGCATAACACATATCTGCTGGATATTTTTCTTGTTTATTTGGTATTGTCTATTCCAACTAGAAGGTGATCAGAAATCTTGTTCGCCTGTTTCCCCTGCATCATTGGACCATCTACAAGACATTGGATATGTGAGTCTGAGGCACAGTAGAAGAGGTTGGAGATTTTATTGGCTAAAACCGTATGCAATACTTCTCCAAGACCTGCGTATTTTATCTTAGAAGTATTTCTCTTTTCCAGTGTTTCTTCTCCATCATCAAAGAGATGGAGTAGGCACAAATGTATCATCGTGTTTTTCCAGTATTACTTTTATAATATTCTGACTAGTTTCTCTGCCTTCTATCTTGTCCCCTGCGATTCATTCTGCAATTCATTCTCCACCTCAGTTTCCAAAACACAAGGCTGATGTATCACTATTCTGCTTAAAATTCTTCAAAATATCCCAAATAATCTTCAAGATAAAGTCATTTGCCTAACTTGGCATATAGGGGCAACTAGTCTTTCTTTTTCATGCTCTGTTCTCCAGGACCACCCAACTGCGTGTAGGTCCCTGTGAGTACCTTGCTTGTCCGCATCTTTATGTCTTTGCTCTGCTCTCTACTCTGCCTCAGAATGCCTCTCACTCAGAAGCTGTGTGACCTTGGGGCATTACTTATTTTTCTGAACCTTAGTTTCCTTATCATCATAATTTTTCATAGGAACAATATGAGGGTCAAATAATATCATATACAGATAATCCAGTATAATGCCTGGTATATAGCATGCGCTCAACAAATTGTACCTATTTTTATTAGTAATGTTAGTATTAACAACAACAATAAATAATAATATCATGGAGCTAGTATAGAATATCTGGTAGTTTCTTGACCTGGTTGCCTTGGGGGAAAGTAACCAGATTTGGTTAAAAATTCAAACTATCAGCTGCAATTCTCTGATCCTCAGATTTAGTTCTTTCACTGTCTTGCCTGGAAACCTACATAACTGCCATACCAGGAATCTCAAGTCTACAGGGACAAGAAATAGACTTGTTTCTTATCAGGCTTTAGGGCTCCCCCTGTCTGTACACACAGGTGAATGGTCAGTTGGCATTGCCCTGCATTCCCATGTTTTGGGAATACAAATCAAGAATTTGGGCAATGAATACATATCTATCAACAATGGAATCTACAAACAAAATGAACAGGAAGAACAGGAACATTCTCATAGATACAGAGAACATTTTGTTGGTTGCCAGTTGGGAAAGGGGTTGGGGGAATGGATGAAAAAGGTGAAGGGATTAAGAAGCATAAATTCATTGCTAGACTGACAAACCTCAAAGGGAAAGGGGTTGGGGGGGTGGGAAGAAATAAACCAAAGAACTTATATGCATAACCAATGGACACGGACAATAGTATGGGAAAAGGTGGGAGGGGAGCGGGAGTGGGGAGGAGGGGGTCAATGGGGGGAAAATGTGGAACATCTGTAATACATTTTACATCCAACAATAAAAAAAAAAAAAAAAAGAATTTGAATTTTTTTCTCCAATCTTTCCCTTTGAAGTTTTTCCTCCAATCTAAAGTGCCTGGTTTCAGAGACTTGCCAGTGCCTCCTAGTGGTGGCTTTTGGGCGTGGGCATAGTCGTAACAACAGGGTGAAAGGGACCTGACGAGTTCAAAGTACTTTGGCCCGGGTTATCTTGTTGTCACTGCAAAGGGTTTAGGCATCTACCTAGCATCTTGTAAATGGAGATGTAAAGAAGGTTAATGACATGCTCTGACCTTCCAGGGTGGGGTGGGAATGATGAGGAAGAGCTTTGGTGTAAGAGGGATCTGTTAGCCTGGAGTGCCCCCAAAAACAAACAGCAGGATTGCTATGCATAATGACAGCCTCTACTGGATCAGAATGGAACCCAAGTGAGCCAGGTCTCCTGGTGATTTTGGTGATTTAAATCTACTTTCAAAATTTAGTTGCTCCGAGCTCTGTGAATTTCAAGTAGTCTAATAGGCAGTCTGACTAATGCATTAATTTATGGAGAGACTTTAAAAGTTATGCTAACGAATACCTACTGAATACCTAGCATATGCTGGATGTGGCAAATTCTAAGATGAATCATGGTCCCTGCCCTCCAGGAACTCACAGTCTTGGTAGGGGATATAAGACATGTAGTCCAATAATTGAAATTGAGTGGAAAGTGATCATTCAAGACAAATATAAATAAAATGTAAAGTGAGTTCAGAGGAGGGGAAGATATCCAACAAGAACTGGTGGCTACTATTATCATTTGAAGTGAGAAGTTAATGTGGATGAGTATAGAGAAAATACCATTACATTTGAAAGGTGAATATGTTCGTTTGCTAGGGCTTCCATAACAGAGTACCACCAACTGGGTGGCTTAAATAATACACATGTATGATCTCACAATTCCAGAGCCTAGAAGATGAAGGTGTTGGCAGGCTTGGTTCCTTCTGAGGATATGAGGAAGAATCTGTTCCATGCCTCTTCCCTGGCTCCTGGTGTTTTGCTGGCAGTCTTGGCATTCCTTGGCTTATAGCCACGGCACCCCAGTCTCTGTCTTTGTCATCACATGGTGTTCTCCTTGTGTGTATCTCTGAGTCCAAATTCTCTCTTTTTATAAGGTCACAAGTTATATTGGATTAGGGGCCCATCCTACTCCAATATGACTTTATCTTAACTAATTATATCAGCAACAACTCTATTTCTTTTCTCTTTTTTTTTGATATTTTGTTAAGATAGAGTGGGAGGGAGAGAGAGAGAGAGAGAAACATCGACATGAAAGGGACACATCGAGTAGTTGCCACCTGCACAACCCAACCAGGGCCGGGGACAAACTGCAACTGAGGTACGTGCCCTTAGCAGGAACTGAACCCGGGTCTCTCTGGACCACAGGCCGACGCTCTAACCACTGAGCCAAACCAGCCAGGGCAGCAACAACTCTATTTCTAAGTAAGATCATGTATTGAGGTACTGGGGGTTAGGACCTCAACATAGGAATTGGTAGGGACACAGTTCAACTCATGACAAGGAAGGTAGCCTTTGGAAGAACAGTTTCAGCAGAGACCAGATTATGCACAGAACAAGAGAAGTAAGATAGTGGAACTCTGAGATGAAAGGGAAACATAAGAACATGGGACACATTGAAATGTATTGATCATGAGGGCAGAAAAGATGTTTATATTGATGACAAAGCAAAATGGATAGATGAGCAATAATTTGTGTCCATATCTAACTCCAGAGGATGGAGTTTTCTGCACTTTCCTGCCAGGCCCTACACTTTATTTTTTTTGCCTGAAGTATATGGAGAATTGGTTTATCTCTCAAGTTTTCTCATGGAAAAACATTGTTAAAATTGTTGCAAAGAGAGAAAGGAAGCAAGCATGTGCAAGCAACCCTGATTGATGTTATATTATAGAAATATAATGAAGGAGGGGGAAAGGGAGTCCTCCTTTGGATGCAACTTGTAGAATTTCAGGATTTCTCTTAAAATATATATTTTTTTCCAAAGAAGATATGTAGCTTAGAATGAAGAACATTTCCTTTGAGAAAAAGCTTTAAAGATAGTAATAATCTTAATTAAATAGTCTTTCATATTCAGAAGGGAACAAAATTTTAAATATACATACAACTTTCTCAACCATAAGTTCTTTTAAATGATATTAGTATGTCTTACTAATGATATTAGTAGAGTTAATAGTAAAGCTTATTCCTAATTAAGTAGTATTTTATTAAACTGAATGAAATCTCATGTTAGGTTGAATACCATTTTCAAGAATTAAATCGCATTCATAGCCTCAGACAAAGAGAGTTTTGCTTTCTTCCTTGAAAAAACCAGTTTTAGGAGAAGGAAACAATGAGTCTGCTTGTTAAATGAAGAGAATTCAGATTCCTCAAGATTTTACCAAGCATGCATATATTATTGCTGATTCTGCTTATGCCAAGATAGCTATTTTAAGCAAAAATTAGAATAATTTAAACTTTGTAAAAATTTAACTTCTGTAATAGAGTAATCTTTTCAGTCTAATCAGTTGAAATGAATTACATTTACAGACTCAGCCTTAATTAACCTCGAAGGGTATTGTAGGGAACAGCAGCATGAGGACTCGGGCTGAGGCAGAAAGTCTTGAGCTCAAACCCTGGTTCTAGGATTGAAACAAGAGTGAGAAGAAAAAATATATAAACTTGGAAATGATAGGGATTAAAATAACTCTAAGGAATACTACATGAACCTCTATGGCAATACATTTGACATCAGAAATGACAGTTAATTATTCCCCAGAAAAATATAAATCCCTCAAGAAATAAGCTGAAGTGGAACATATAAAATGGTACCAATTAACCGTTCAAGATGTTGAAAAGGTGATTAAAAAGCTATGTTTGAAGAAGACAACAGGACTAGAAGGATTCATAACTGAGCTTCTCCCCTCATTTTTTAAAGAATAGGTATTTCAAATGTTTATAAACGAGTCTAGATATAGACAACCATCACATAGGAATATAGATGCAACATTTCTAGGTAAAATATCAGCAAATAGATTCTAGTAATGTATCTAAGCATAGTAAAACAAATATAGTTTATTTCAAGAACACAAATTAAAGTTCAATAATGGAAATACATCAACATAATCCATTAATAAACAAATTAAAGGAAAAAATCAATATCAATTAAAAAGACATTTGATTAAATTTAGCAACTATACCTAATAAAAACTCTGAATAAATATTATTTTCCAAAAACAAACAGCAGTAAAACCATTTTTTTAAAAAAAATCCTCACTCGAGGATACTTTTCCATTTATCTTCAGATAGAGTGGGAGGGAGGGAGGAAAAGAAGAGAGAGAGAAAGAGCATCAGCCTGTGGTCCAGAGAGACCCGGGTTCGGTTCCCGCTAAGGGCATGTACCTCGGTTGCAGTTTGTCCCCGGCCCTGGTTGGTCGTGCGGGTGGCAGCCACTCGATGTGTCCCTTCACATTGATGTTTCTCCCTCTCTCTCTTCCTCTCTCTCCCTCCAGCTCTGTCTGAACAAAAAATGGAAAAATGTCCTCGGGTGAGGATAAAAATAAATAAATAAATAAAAATGGCCAAGTCAGCTCTGGCCTGTTTGGCTCAGCAGTTTGAGCGTTGGCCCACGGACCAAAGAGTGGTGGTTTGATTCTGGTCAAAGGCACGTGCCTCGGTTGCAGTTCAGTCCCGGCCTGGGTTGGGCTCCTGTGGGAGGCAACCAATCGATCACATCAATGTTTCTCTCTCTCTCTCTCTCTCTCTCTCTCTCTCTCTCCCCCTCCCACTCTATCTGAAGATAAAATGCAAAATTATCTTGGG
Organism: Molossus molossus; assembly: GCF_014108415.1. Classification (NCBI taxonomy): domain Eukaryota; kingdom Metazoa; phylum Chordata; class Mammalia; order Chiroptera; family Molossidae; genus Molossus; species Molossus molossus. The sequence continues at coordinate 54,954,095 of NW_023425348.1, read as the reverse complement.
GTGAGGATTAAAAAGAAATAGCCAAGTTATATAAACAGTTTGTGGAAGAGCAAATCTCATTGCCAGCCAACATATGAAAAGGTGCCCAAATTTATCACGAGTTAGATAAATGCAAATTAAAGTAGTATTTAATCATAACCTCTACTAGACTGGTGGAAAGAAGCAGTAATGCCAGCTGCTGGGGATACACAGAAAGAGGTATTTGCACACTTTGCCAAAGGAAATGTGAATTACTTCAGTTCTTTAGAAAGTAATCTGGCAATTTATTTTAAAAATAAAAAATATACCCTGGCCAGTGTGGCTCAGTTGGTTGGGCGATATCCTGTGCAGCGAAAGACTGCCAGTTAGATTCCTGGTCAGGGCACACGCCCAGGTTGTGGGCTTGATCCCCGGTAGGGGGTGTGCAGGAGGCAACCAATCGATGTTTAGCTCTCAAATGTTTTTTTCCTCTCCCTTCCCCACTTTCTCTCTCTAAAATATCAATAAACTATTCTTTAAAAAAATAGTTTTTCTTCATCTTAGTAATCCCTCTCATGGACTTTCTTTTATACAAGTAAACCCTTTCTAATTTGAAAAGATTTTCCTAAGATATTGTTAAGTGAGAAAAACAAGATGCCTGGAATTTTATGTGATATGGTTCCATTTTTATAAGAACAAACAATGACAAGCCTTCGCCAATATAAATATGAGTATTTGAGGTTATGTAAATATGGAGAAATATATGGAAGGGTACATGTAGGTTATTGACATGGGCTTTTTGTGGGATCGAGAGGAGATGGGCAGTTAGTAACACCAATATAGTCTCTTCAATAATTTTCTGTGACACGTTTCCTCTTTTTCCCAGTCAAAATTTTATTTCACTGAATGTTTTTTTATGGTCATATACATTTTTTGACAAAGACTCAACATATTAGCATTTTTCTCCCTATCAAACTTGATTGATTATAATTTTGCTATTGTGAGTTTTCCCTTTGGCTATTATTTTTACTAAGTAGAATTTTTTTGGGTCAAACTATCAGATTAAAATTTTGTGAAGATTCTGTTTTCCTTTTGTTTTTACATAAAACATTAAGTTCAAATTTTGCTGTATTTAATATTACCTAAAAGATGTGATTCTCTTGTGATTTTAAAATAAAATCTTACTATTTGAAGCTTTTGCCATTGAGACTTTTACTTTGTATATATTATTTCTGCAAGTGATATTTTTTATGAATTAGATATGTTGCTGATTTTATTTTTCTTGGCCCAGAGAACAAAGCAAATGTACAGAGGAAAGATGTAAGATCTAAATGCACAATAACATGAAAATATCTTTGAGGTCAGAAGTTAGGGTTAAATGCTTTTCTTTGTGCCTGACACAAACTAAGAGCTTGGTAATTACTAATTGTTATCATTACTCGAATGTGTTAATACTTTATTTAGCCATCTTACCCTCTGTAAGACTTTGTTGTTGGAAATTAGGGAGACAACAATTTCTGTAGAGCCAGGGTCAGGGGTCAGCAGGGGAACCTTACTAAGGGAGCAGGCCAAGCGGAAGGTCCAGCAGGGATTGGTAGTGTCTAACTGGAGAAGGCTAACTGCTGTCATGCAGGAATGTGGGTCACGTGTTGCCATATCTTTAGATTTTCCAAAGATCTGAAAGTCCACATTTTCAAGGTGAAACTTGATATTTAAGCATGGGTAGGTAAATTGAATTTTATGAAACAGGGTATGAGCCAACAGTATGTAGTTTTAGCAAAACATGTCTGCAGGATGCATGCTACTGTTTCCTCTGGTGCAGTTCAGCCCATGGCTGTCCCCATGGCCCCAACGCTAGAAAATTTAACCAGGAGAAAATGTCTTCTGTCTGGAAAGTCCCTCTTGCCAAGGAAATTCAGCTGTATCCCCAGGATCAAATAAGTCAGGTGTGCCTTTGTTCCAGACCTGAAGGATGGAGATGAAGGGAAGTATACTGAGGAGGGATTTGTCTAGAGGTACCCCATGTAGTTTCCCATTTATCTCAGCGCATCCTTTTGAAATAGCAGCATGAGATGTTGGCTGTCTGGCAGCAGGTGGCAGCATTAGAACAAGGATTGGCCCTGTTAGGGCTTATTATATACTAAATTTCTTCCTTATTTGTATATGAATAAGAGAAGGAACAGATTACCCCAGATGTGTTTCAGAGGGAAGAAAATTATTTCCCGTGCACTTTCAACTTAAACATTATTTAAGCTCCTACTATGTGCCAGCCACTGTGCTGTGCACTTTCTCAACACTCGTGTTTAATCCTCACAACCTGTGATGCAGGCAACTATTGCTCCCATCGTAAAGATGAGGAAATTGAGTTTTAGAAGGCAAAAGGAATCTGTCTGAGGTTGTACAATTTCTAAGAGGCAGAGTTGGGTCTGGAACTAACTACTAGAAATTTTATTCTTTTCTTTCTTTTTTTAAAGTTTTATTTATTTATTTATTTAATCCTCACCCGAGGACATTTTTCCATTTTTTGTATAGATAGAGTGGGAGGGAGAGAGAGGAAGAAAGAGAGAGAGAGAGAAACATCGACGTGAAAGGGACACATCAAGTGGCTGCCACCCGCATGACCAACCAGGGCGGGGGACAAACTGCAACCGAAGTACGTGCCCTTAGGGGGAACCGAACCCGGGTCTCTCTGGACCACAGGCTGACGCTCCAACCGCTGAGCCAAACCGGCCAGGGCTCTTTCTTTTTTTTTTTTTTTTAAACTCACCTGAGGATATTTTTTCATTTTTAGCTTCAGATGTGGGGGGAGGGAAGGCTGAGAGAAGCATCAATGTGAAAGAGACACATCGACTGGACGCTTCCCGCACGACCCCGACCAGGGCCAGGGTCCAAGCCGCAACCGAGGCACGTGCCCTTGACCAGAATCGAACCCTCGACTCTTTGGTCTGAGGGCCGATGCTCTAACTGCTGAGCCAAACAGGCCAGGGCAGGTCTTTGATTCTTTCCATGGATTCACACCTGTCATTACCAGCCTTGCAGTTGTGCTGCTGTCTCAGTCCGCTAACGTTTTGTCTGATAATGTTCTTGAGAAACTTGGACTACATTCTGGGACAGAGAAAGCCAACATAGTAGAGGACATTGGCCCCCGAGGCTGGCCCGGTGGTTGTGCGCCAGAGCTGGTGTTTGAGAGAAGATGGAACTAATATGGAGGAACACCAGGTTTACAGTCTGCAGAACTGAGCTGGGAATTTGATGTCTTTTTCCTTTTTTATATAGCAATTCCTGTGACAAGAACAGATGACCTTTTCCCTTATTTCTTACTGTTCAGAGATAAGTTATCTAAGAAGTTTAATGCTTCTTGTGATACCTGTGAGGGGCTGGCCGTCATTCCAGCCATTTGGAAATTAAAGCTGCAAGATGTTCGTATGACAGACCTGCCCTTCACTGTTCCATACTATGTCAGATCATGTTTGATGAAAAATGATTAATCTCATGATTTTGTATAAATGGTTTCAATCTGTTAAACGTTTGCTAAACATGTTAGATCAATCAGCAGAGTTCATAATTTCTTCCAGCAAAGGCAGTGTTGGGTAGAGAGCAGATTCAAGACTATTCCTGGTATGTGACCTTGTGCAAGTAACTCATTCCTTATCTGTAAAGCAGGGGATGGACTGGATGCCGTCAGAGGTTTCTTCCTGCTCCCCTAGTTTGTGATTTTCTGGAGTCCCCACAGGTCTGTCTGTGAACAGAACTAATCTCCTTTCATGCAGAGGAGCTCCAGAGGTGGGCAGAGATTAGATAAGCCCGGCAGCGAATACAGTTATTTCCACTTCAAGTGACATTCAACTTCCGTCTTTCCCCACTCTGAATGCACCTTGTGAAACAGTTATACAAGAACACATTTTGTTGTTGTTGTTGTGGTTTCTGTTCACTGTTTCAGCTGTTCCAAAACGGCCAGCCGGCCTTTTGGATGATATTAAAATAGTTCACATTTATTGTTACTTTTAAAATACTTTCTATGAATTCCATTACATAAATTCTCATAACTTCCTGAGAAAGATACTCTTATGTCTGCCGTATTATGCACCAGGGAACTGAGGCACAGATATGTTTAGTAACTCAGCCCATGGCCACCCATCTGTGAAGTAGCAGAGCCAAGATTTGGATGGACTCAGACGCTCTGACCCCAGAGTCCTTGCCTTTAATTCTCACAGTGAGCTCTTAACCACCATGAAGATAAGCTTGGAGTTGACTGGGGTTGAGAGAAGAGTAAGATAAATGGCCACCTCTCATCAGCAGGACTCCCAGCAGCAGGACCGAACTGAGAGCTCTGGCCTCCTCCTGTCTCTCTTATCACATCACTGGAACACGCCGGACACTAGGCTGCCCGCTGCCCGTGGGTCACTGAGCCCGCTGAGGGCTTCCACTGGCCAGAGGCCAGAGCTGCTACTCTCATTTTAGGTCCTGGACCTCATTGTTCAGGCTTCCCCGAAGCTGCCACTGATGAATTTTTTTGGCTTTTGCCCAAGGATTTGATGTAGAAAACCACTACGAAGGGCAGAATACCACAGTGGTTAAGAGCGTAGTCTCTGGTTGCAGATACCTAGGTTTGGATACTAGCTTTGTTAATTATAGCTTGAGTGAATTTCGCTAAATTATTTAGCCTCAAATCCTCACCAAAATAGGGATGACAATAGTGCTTATCTTGTAGGGTTGTCGTGGTGAGCATGATTAACACATGCACACACTGGGACCAATATTTGCTGTGTACCTAATACATGTTGGCTGTTATTATACAGTATCAGTGGGATGGGATAGATTACTAAAATGGTAACTGCCTAGAAGTGCACCTGTTCCAGAAAAAAAGACTGAACTATAGCAATATATTCATAAGATTTCAATAACTTGCTATCCATATTACAATAGAGATACAGAGCTTGATGCATATGTCATTTATTTCAGGAAGTTTGCAATTTGATAGAAAATGTGCATGGCATATAATAAATATTCATTAAATGAATAAATGAATGTGAGGAGAGGCCCTGGCACTGCAGGAGAAAGGGGAGCCAGGCTGGTAGAGAGGGAGGCCCGGGTAGCCGTGATAACAGCCAGAGCGGTCAGTGGTCCAAATCTCTGATTCTGGAGGATGCGGTGAGACCTGGCCCAGTGCAGACAACACGCAGAGCAGTGAGAAGGCAGTAGGCACCTCAGGACTCTCACTGTGGCTGTTGGGGTGGAGATGCTGGGGCTAAGGCAGGGCTGAGCTAGAGGAAGCAGGACTGGGAGCCAGGGCAGAGAGGAGCAAGGAGACAGGGGCAGAGCCCTGGTCAGCTGGGCTCCATTCCAAGTGGGGAACGGAAGGGAGAGCCAGGGACCAGGACAGAAACCTGTCAGGCAGACAGAAAGACTTTTATGGTAATTCGAGATGGCTCTGGCTTCTGTGCTCACATAGGGAAGCCCGTGCGTCACTCACGGGATCTCCAGACAGGGCTGTGGGTAGCAGAAGTGCTGCAGACCCTGAAGGCCGTGTGAGCGGAGCCTGCCCCCTGCACACTGAGGACAGGTCTTTATTGCTGGCAGCTGGGAGGTGTCGGACACCTGAGCTGAGAGAGTGCCAGGGACTGGATTCCAGTTCACATGCTGTAAAACAAGGGAACTGCACCCAAGCCTGGCAAGGATGGGCACTCCCATTCTGAACCTGAAAGTCGCGTTGTGAACCTCCTACGTCGTGGAATGTTAGAGTGGAGTTGATGGACGGCTTTTCAGAAACAATGGAAAGATTTGTATTGTGTTTATCATTAAGAAGTGTAGACATTACCATTTTTTTGGAGGGTAATTTTGCAACGTTATCAAAATTTAAAGGGTATTCATTGCCATGTTTGTTGCATTGAAAAAGTGAAAATGATCTAAATGCTATCAACAGAGGGCTTGTTAAATAAATAATATTCCATCTATACTCTGGAATAAAATACACTAGTCAAAGATGATGAAGTAAACACATATTTACAGACACGGAAGTTGACCACATTATATGAACAAAGCGTGCTCCAGAAGAATGAATCAGTATTATCCTGCATGTGTAAAAAATTATGTGCACATTATACATATGTTTGAGTAATCCGTGAACATATCTGAAGGACACAAACCAAGTGAACAGTGTCTGGTTCCAGAAGGAAGGATTGATGGGAGAGGGGAAGGAACAGGGAATTTCACTTTATACGTATATCTTTCTGTACTATTTGCTTGTTTTATTTTACGAGTATCTATTACACATTATTTCAAAAAACAATGTAAAGAAATCTCAAAACAAAAGTTTGTTACCTTGGTGTTATATTTTCTTGGCTGTCTTCAGGTTTGGAACAAGTTGCTTGTTTGGATAACATGATATTATGTGGCTTTTTGAAGACCCCAAGGACCCGTGGAGAGGTGATCCATGGGGTGGAGTCATAGAAGGCCAGAGGGGCAGTCTCGAGGAATTGTCTAGGAGTTGTGGGCAGGAGAGAAGCGTCCTAGCTGTGTCATTCTCTGGTTTTGAAGGCTATTCATTGGGTGCCACACAGGTCATCAAATGGGCGCCTGTTGGGTACTAGACATGTACTTAGCACCAGGTGGACCTCTCATGGGGCGCAGCTCCGAGTACTTCAAGGGGAATTTTCCCGAGCATGGCACAGAACTGTTGACCAGACATTACGTGTGGGATGACTGAGGCCATCTCACTGGCTTTTGCCACCATATAGCACCTTATACCTCAGTGGCTCGGGGCAGTCATTGTATAGAACACCTGACTAGGGCACACACTACGCACAGGATGAATTCTATGAGTGCTGCTGAATTGGAGACTCGCTAGAACCCTCACTGGACTCTATACAGAATGTGACTTTCTGCATCTTCGTGTAGAACTCTGAGCTGATCCCCAGGAAGCACACCTTTGTGGGCGCTCCAGTGATGCGAGTGATGGGTATGGCTGGCAGCTGAAAGTTTGATTCTTGCATCCCAGGCTCTCTCCGTGGACGCCTTCCAGGGACACAGCCCACGCTGTGGAGGACACTGAGCTGCTGGCCACCAGGCCAAGCCTGTCCTCTCTGCCAGGCTCCCTGAGAGAGCTGTGGTGAAGAGGAAGGTAGACCAGACACAGTAGAGCCCTCTCACACTCGCCACCTCCTCCTTCCTTCCAGAAAGGCCACCAGTGTTCTAAAGGGTCAGTTTGCTGGGTGAAACTCCAAATAAACAGAAGCCAGATAGTACAGATACTTCTGAGAGTAGCTTAAAGTGAAGGCAAACATTTCCCAAGAGCCTGAAAGGAGAATGAAGCTCTAAGATAAGGTCTGTGTCCAGGATTACTGCTGCTCTGATGACAGACCCTCACCTGGGGGTGTCCTGAGGCCTTGGCAATCCCCATTTTCATGTTGCCTATAATTGCCCACGTAAAAGCCACTACAGCCAAATTAAATATCTCAAGTGACCCCTCACATCCGTCATGAGAGCTTCTGCCCACTTGGTGACAGGAACAAAGCCTGGCTGAGATGGGGCTCTGGGAGGCTGGCTGGGCTGGAAGCAAGAACCACACTCATTAGCTAAGAGATCATTCCATATATTTCAGAGTCCCAGAGATTCAGAGGGGCTTCTAAGCAACCGAAAAAAAAAAATGACACAAAGAATTTATTTTATGGACCTATAGAGTCATTTGAGAATGATCAAACAGAATTCTGTGTCTTCTGAATTTAAGGGATGCATAGCAGGGGCACCTTCACCTCTTATAAATACTCACGGGCGTTTTGGACCATCTTGGGAAGCTCTTTCTACTGTGATGAATAAACACAGGTGTCTGCCAGGGAACCCTCACTCTCAACTCAGGAGAGACACTCACACCTTTATTCAAATTCTGCACTTGAACCAAGAAGGAAATGTCGGCTTCTTATGTTGTTTTGCTTAACTCGGGGACCTTGCTGTCCCCCAAAGGAATTCTCTTGATATTCTCCTCTCCCCTCCGGCCCTGGCAGCCACTAGGTTTCTGCCTCAATAGATTTACTATTCTGGATGTTTCATATAAATGGCGTCCCACAGTATGTGTGACCTTTTGCATCTGGCTTCTTTCACTCAGCATCAAGTTTCTGAGGTTCATTCACATTCTCCTGATAGCTTTCTAGGGACACTGTGTGGTATGAAAAGAATTTCATATTCGGAGTCAAACAGACCTGTGTTTTAGTTCTGGCTCAGCCAATCAATAGTCATGGGTCCTGGGAAAGTTATTGACTCTTTTGGATCTTCAGTCCTTATTCATAAAATGAGAATAATAATTCCTACCTCATATACAGTTGTGAGGATTAAAAGAGGATACAGGGTGGGGTCAAAGAAGATTTATAATTGTGAGTATGCAAAACACAGAGTTTATTCTTGTTTCGGTATTGATCAATTATTGTATTATTTTCCATCCAAACAACTGTAAATTTACTTTTGCCCCACCCTCTAGATACAAAATCACTCGGTCAAGTATCTGCACACAGTAGGCACTCCCTCATTGTTAGAAGAAAAGAAATGAAGTTAAATGTGAGAGTGTTTGGGGATAGCAGGCTAGTTCCTTGCCTTTGCCCCCTTTCCTGCCCCTCCGCACAGAGAGCAGCTTTTTCTGTCTGAATTCCTAGAAACTCTCTTTCCCTTATCTAAACAAGTTACCTTGCCCCGAGTATACACTTCCTTGTACCCTTGTCGAGTAGTTTCTTTTTCCTTTGGGTGTATCTTATCTCTCCAATAGACTGCATACTTTCTTGAGGTCAGAGGCTATTTTCTTCTAGGGAACATCTGTTCCAGATTCTCGAGTCCAGTCCCATGGTTAAAGACTGTGGTTCAGTCCCCATAAACCACTGGGCTACCACAAAGAATCTGATGGTTTGGCATTCAAGCTACGACCCCCTGACTGCTCTGGCTTGTACAGGTGGCACAGGCTCCTTTTGCAGCCTGGGTTGGGAGAATATGATCTCTTTCAATGTTCGGTGAAAGTGTCAGACACCCAGAAATGCCACATCTGCCCCCCCGTCACCCACAGAGAAATGGAGTGGGCAGCAGGTGAGAGCCCCATTCTAATTATCTGGCTGTAATGGAAAGGTGCAGGTTGGCCTTCTCAGGAAGGTGCTTCTTCAAAGGCACTTGCTACGGAAACTTAAGTCCAAATTAGAATGCTCCTCGTAGAAGCATCAGCTCTTAGAGAGTCAGTTCTGAAAAGATGTGGGTTACCAGAGAATGAGGTCAGTTATGGGCAGAGAAAATGTCTTTCAGAGTTTCAGCATAACTTAGAGTCATAACTGAATTTATATGTTGAGTTTTACTACAAATAAAATGTAATAATGTTCACAGCACCCATTTAATGTTTTTGACCTTGTCTTTTTTTAAAATAGGAAGTTGGTACTTAGAGAAGGAATGAAAATAGAAATCGAGAGTCAGAAACATTTATGAGGGTGATGATTTTCTAGAGTAGCTGTTCTTAACTATTTTCGGGGTCACAGAAGTCTTTGAGGATGTCATGAAAGGCATAGAGCCTCTCCAACAGAAAGGTGCACACATGTCCAGGCACAACATCTGCATATAATTTGAGGGGACTTACAGACTCCTTTGAAGCCCACCCAAGCCTCCAGGTTAAGGCTTCCATGATGACAGCCACCTGTGTTAAACACTAAGGACACACAGATGAATAAGACATGTTCCTGCCCTCAAGGGGCTTGCATTCTGGTGAGGAGATCAAACGTATATCCAGACAGTGATACCTTAGCTAGTCAGCTGCAGAAACAGACTGAGCTGTTTCTCCTTTGGCTTCTTACTGCCCTTAGCCTGGTTTTGTCTCTCGTCTGGGCAGGTAGCAATAGCTTTCAAGTGGGTGGCCTGTTTTAATTTCTCCATCCTTCACGTGAATGAGCAGTGATCCTCCTAATGCTCATTCATCTGAGGAAGGGTTGGATCACCCCTCTCTTGGGAAACTGGCCATGCTGCTTTTACAACCCCTCCAGAATAAAGACCCAACTCCTTACCCCCGCACTCAAGGCCTTATGGTGGGATGTCAGTATACATTTCTGCTTTGTGTCCTATCCTGTCTGGTATGAACCCTGCTCTTTATTATCACCAGGTCTCTCATTCCCTAAATAAAACTTGCATTTTATTTTTTAAATTTAAATTTATTTTTCAATTACTAAAACTGGCACTTTCAAGCTTCTCTGGCTGTCTCATTTTGCACCCCCATCCTGGAATGCCATTTCCCTTATTATCCATCTATTAAGCCCTTCTTAACCTCAAAGAACCAGATCAAATACCTCCTCTGAGAAACTCTCCCTAATCCACTGAGTCAGAATTAATGAGGGCTTTCTGTTGAACCTGTAGTTAACGCTTAGTCTATCCTGTCTTATAAGAGTGTTACTGTCAATGGCAGAAAGACTATGATTTTTTTTTTTTGAGACAAAGCTGGCATCAGACTTCTGTCTGGCATTTGGAGTCCCTACCAGAGAGGTGGCCTACTAGAAACTGAATGTGTGCATTTGTCCTGTTCTTTATGGGAGGGATGCGGAAAGCCACCTCTGACTCCCTGAGGCTGCCATTCCTTGGGTGGGTGGCCGGGGAACCCTTTGGAGGGTCTCCCTGAGAAAGGCAAGGACCCTTGGAATCACTGAAAATAGATTTTCTTAAAAGAGGAAATGTAGTAGGATAAAGGGTCATAAGAAAATCCTATGTATAAGAATTCAAAATAAAAGCTGTTCAGTTTTTGAAGACAAGCCCCAAGAGGGAAGAGGATGGGACCCCAGAACCCATCCCACACCAGCTCATTCCTGAGCTGGGCTTCAAACAGAAAGACATGCGGTGTGAGGACTGTGTCTGGACATGGGAGCAGAAGACCCACTTTCGCCTCTGAGTTCCAGCCTGCTTCAAGGGAAGAGCACTTTGCCAGCTTGGGGTAACACTTTGCTCCTCTTGAGGTTCTCCTCTGCCAAGCCTTCAGGCTCACCCCGTGCCCCAAAGATAGAACTTTCTTCTGTCATGGCTTCCATACCCATGCCATGCCTGGAGATGGGGAAAAGGTTAGTTTGAAGGTCCTGGTGGGCCCTTGAGGTTAGCTTCCAGTGGAGAGGACACACCTTAAAATGTAGAGCTGCAATTGGAACTGAGGACTTGAAGCCACTTCTGTGGTTTGAAGGCAATTCCCCAAAAGGAGCTTCTGCTCAGCCACCAGTATCTTTCCCTGAAGTCAGAGCAGTGAGGTAGAACCAAGGAGGTCTGAACTTTTCCTAAGCTCTAGGGATGCCTAGGCACATTACCAGGAGGATATTGTTACGGAGTTTATGCTATCGTTGTCAGAGTGCAACTTGGGGGATCCCAGTTGGACCTCAAACAGGATGGAGGAATTTCCTGCTACATCTGATTCTCTAAGCTTGTCCACAGTGGGGCACAATAAACGCTTGCAGAATTGAAATCCAAGTGCTCCTTTAGTTGGCTCTGAATACTGATTCCGCTATGCAAACATTTCTTCCCCTCCTCCACAATACCAAATGCCACCACTTTGGTCCCTCTCCAAGGTCTCTGTCTCTAAGCTCTTAATTAGAAAAAAGAAGCAGTAATTATTAAAGTTATTAAAATATGGAATATTGCAAAGGAGTGGATTAGAAGTCTTCATGCTAATCCAAACAAATCGTGCTAATGTTACTTTGATTCTAGCAAAACCAAATCCACAGAGGAAGATAAAAGCAAGGGTTTGCTTTCTAAGTGGAAGTTTTAGCTTATTTGCTAAGCTAGTATTCATCAAGCGCTCACTAGGATCTGCAAAGGAGGAGCAAGAGGAGATGAAAGCAAGAAAGATGGGATAGAAAAGATGAGATGGGAATGATGAGATGGGCAGGGAGGAAAGCTTTGCCAAGAGTCAACCCAGTAGCTGTACCACAAGTTTCTTCCTCTGCTGGGACCTATGGGGCACAAGGAGTGCCTTTCCCACCTCTGACTTAGGCAGTTACATTCATGGAAATGACTGTTCAAACCCTCTGTCCAGTCCAGACACACATGTAAGTCTACTGTGCACGGCCACTTATCAGAGAGAAGGATGTACATTCCAACCAGCATGGTCCCCAGAGCTCCAACAGAGTAACACATTGGACATGTTCTTGAGAACTTACTTTGGCCTGGAAGGTCTCCACATGCATCTCAAATTCAACACAAGCCAATCTGAGCTGAAAAGTACGCTCCCCACCTGTTCTTCCTACTCTGTGTCAGTCATTGGAACAACTACCCACTAGGCCGAACCCACTGTCCTCTAGGCCGAACACCTGAGATATCTCTTAGGTGCTCCTCCTCATCCCTCTGCCAATGTCACTTAGTTGCTAAGAACAGGTGATGCAGACTCAGAAATATCTCCTATCTTTTTCTTCCTCTTTCCCTTCAGCACCTGCTCGAGTTCAAATCTTTATCTTTTCCTATACTACTTCTCCAATTTCTTCTCCTACCACTTTTCCAACCTTTCATGTTTCAGTCATCAACCCGAACTTCTCACCATTGCTCTCTCCATGCCTTTGCATAGATCACTCCTTTCCCTCCCTTGACAACCTGTCAAGCTCTTCCTCATTCTCAAAGCCTAGCCTAGAGGTCGCCTTCTCTGGCTGTACAGTGTTGATTATCACAGAGCTTTGGGTATTATGCCATCAGAGCCTTGGTCCATCGTACTGCTGCTGTGAACACGTGTGTCCCCTCGAGGGTCAGGTACTGTTCCTTCCATGATTACCTATCCCAGGTGCCTTATAGAGAGCTTGTTTATACACGGTACACACAGTACAACTTTACTGATTGAACACTGCTTCTGGAGAGTGGTTAATCCTGCAGGTACATGCTACTCTGAAGGACAAAACTGCTAGTTTGAAAGCGAGAATCTTAGGAGATGCCACGAAGAGCTATTATGTGTGATCTAGTGATTTGATGAATTATAACACGATGTCTGAGGAGGAAAGAAGCCTGGGTCTGAAGGGAAGGAGAGGATAATGAGATGTTGCATTTGAGTCTGTCAGCTGGTTAGGACTTTACTGTATTTCATAAAAAGATCTTGATAGTGCTAAAAAATCATTATCATAGTTAGGACTTGAAAGACTTGGAATAAACATTTCAATTTAGAATGACTACCACTTACTGAACACCTTATCTGTCCAGATACTCTTTTACCTATTTTATATTTAAACCTAACAACTTTACATGTTAGGCATATTTATTCTTATTTTATAGATGAAATAGAGGCTCAGAGAGGTTAAATAATTCACCCATGGTCACGTAGATATAAAGGGAGTGCAATATGACTTTTCTAAGAGTTGGAACACAGATCTGATTCTAAAACTTGATCTCTTCATACAAACCCATATTTACCCTGGAAAAGGGAAATATACTACCTTTCCAGGTCCTGTATATGAATCAATCACATCTCCACCCTTTTCTCTTATCAGAAATACTATAGGATTAACAATATCTGATAAAATGGACTGAGATTTGTGTCAATTTGCCCTCCTTCCCTTTCCTTACTCCTGGTTGGTGGCAAAATAGGAAAGATAATTGACCCAAAAGGAGTGGACCGAATGAGGAAAGGGAAAGAACCAAAATGCCCAGGTAATTCACAAATGGCTGACTACATTTCCTCTTGTGCCTTCAATGTGCTTTTCGAAGACATTATTCTATTTACTCTTCATCACAATGCTGGGGTATATACTATTACTTCCACTTTGTGAGTGAGGAAACTGAGGCTTAAGAAGCTTAAGGGATTTGAGTAAGTTGGAACAACTAATAAAGGGCAGAGCCAGAAGTGAAACTCAGAATTGATATTCTCCCAAACCTACCACACCAGGTGCGCCCATACCTCAGATCCTAGCACAGTGCATGGCAACCAATTATTTTTGACTATATGAATTATTAAGAATAACCAATTTGTATTGCACTGACAATGTGATAGGTACTCTCCAAAGTATTTTGCATAAGTTATCTCTCTTAATTCTCATTATGACCCTAAGATAGAGGAACTGCTGTTAGTTCTACTTTACAAAGAAGGAAATTGAGGCACAGAGATTCGGTCTTTTGTTTAAATAGCAGAGCCAGGATTTAAACCTGATTCTGGTGACCGATGAGGCTTTGCACTTGAAAGTGGGTAACATACCTTTCTGTGTCTACTAATTATGGGGCATCCTCTAATTATCTTCCCCCTCAGAGAAGGACAGCACCATGTTCCTAGGCTCAGTGGGCTACAAGCTTTACGCGGCAGGGCTTCAACAGTCTTTTCTCCAGTTTTGGAAAATAAGTAAAATCAGCCCCCTTGGAAGATTGAGGACCAAGAGAGTTGGTGGTTGGCTTTTTATTAGTACTAATTGATATCACCTTTTGAAAGCCCTGGGGCTAAGTCATGGATATTCCCTTGTATTTCATTTGACTTGTTTGCTGAACAGAATTCTGAGATGAAGACCGCAAGCAACGGCCCATGCAGAAACTGCAGGTACTATTTCATTCTGTTAATGGGTTTTACTAGCCCAGGGCAATCCTTTTAGGGTTTTTTCTGTTTTCATAAAAAAGTCCTGAAGGGGAATTTGGAGAAAGGGTGGTGATGAGGTGATGTCTGTGCCCCAGATTCCCCAGGTCATGGGATCTCTTGGTTTTGACCACCCCTATACCCCAATTTCATTTTTTTGGCTTTTCACAGACCACAGCTTTCTGAACTTTTCATTTCCTTGTCTGACTAGCTTTTATTGGTTAGTATACTCATCTGCCAAATTGGGCTGGGGTGAGGAATGATAATAACAAATAATAATAGTACCAACAACAGTAACTGCTTTAACCCTTATATCTTTTTGGGTCTCTTACCTTTAAGATAAGATGGCTTCAGCCCCCATCCCATCTCAGTAGATATCCAGTAGACTCCCCAAGATGTTAGTGCGTTCCCTGGGTGGGGTGGGGTGGGGGTTGTCAATCTCATGGCCACCTTGTGCTCTAAGCACCTGTGTTTGCAGAATCTGTTCAGTCTCACTTGTCCCTGGCTGCTTCTCAGAGACAAGTCATTTTACCTGCTAGCAACACTGGCATCTGTCTTTTTATGTACGTGTGGTGGCTAATGTAGTTAAATCGGTCAAAGCTGATGTATCAAATAGTATATAACCTCAGGTTGCCTTTTCCTACCTGGGTTTTGAGCCTGCTACGCCTCCCTTCAAAATAATAAATCACATCGTTTATTGAGGCCTTACAATGTGTTAGGCATGGGGAGGATCATTACCTATGTTATTACATTTGATTCTCAAAATGTTCTGACAGATAAGAATTTGTATTCCCATTTTGCAGACGAGGAAACAGCAACTCAAATCGCGTTGCAAGGGAACATGGGAATGGGATTGGAAAACATGACTGATTCCAAAGTCTTAACCCTCACCTCCCCCATGCAGCTCTGAGGGCTGAACGCTTGCTGCACCCTGGCTTAGCTCCTGGGGCCGAGGAGGAGTCGAGGCAGATGCTGTCATTTGGTTCCATCTCTTCCTATGTTTGAACATTCTGGTGGGTGCTGGACCATGTATGTTGCTGGCATCTGAGGACTTTGTTCTTCAGTGAGAAGACAGAGTCCTTGATCTCTTTCTTCCTTGTCTCCATCCTCTGCCCAAGTTCTTTCCACCAGAAAGTGCCCATTTAAAAGCCCACAGGTCTCCACTGCACACCCTCCTTGGGCATGACTGTTGCTATCAGATGATTACTGGGAGGGTAGTGTAACCCTTACCTCATCTCCAAACCACAATTTTAGCGTATTGGTGTATTTTAATGTATTCAGTGTATTTTATACCAATAATCACAGTCTCTCTCTCTCTTGCGCTTGATAATATATGCCTGATATATGTGAAAAGGTGTATCTCAGGCCAAATGTTAGTTTATTTTTTCAAGAAGACCCTCTCCCACCATCCAAAATTAAGATGAACCTCTCTCCTGTTCCAGTTACTCTATCACATTTAAATGATTTAAGTTATGTTTATATCAAAATGAAACGATTGGTATAATTCTGTTGATATGAAATGTTCAGAAAAGGCAAATGTATACAGACAGAAAAGAGATTCGTGGTGGCCTGGGGCTGGGGGTGGGAACTGGGATGAACTGTAAGTAGTCATGAGGGATCTTATTATGGTGATGAGAATCTTGTAAAACGGATTTATGGTGATTGCTGTACCACTCAGTAAATCTACTAAAAGTCCTTGAATTGCACACTTAAAATGGGTAAATTTTATGATATGTAAAACATACCTCAGTAGAGCTGTTAGGAAACAGAAATTACCTTGTTCAGTTTGTTCACTTTATTACCGTGTTGAACTCTTGGACTAGCATCAAGCTCCTGAGGGCAGGGCTGTTGTCTTCCTTGTTCACCAGTGTACCCCCAGCAAGCACCTACCCCATAGCATGAGCTTAGCAAATATTTAGGGAATGAGTGAACAAACAAGCTAGCAATCGCTACCATTTTCAAGCACTCAAAGCAAGCCCGTGGAAGGAGATAGACTCAACATGGAACCACTAACACACTTCGAATCTACAAGTCACATGCCAAAAAACAAAAACAAAAAGAACCCTGGCAAAACCCTCCTTATCAATAGGGATGCGGGAGGGTCTGTGGTTAACTCCGTATTTTCTCTGTCTGCTTCTACATTATCTTCATCATTACAGAGAAGCCTGCAAGTACAGTTCTCAGAATTCCTCTCCAGGATGGTTCTGTGAACTCATGTCCAAGCGGAAGTGTGGCAGAGCAGGAAAAGCCATTATTCCCTGGCACAACTGTGACAGGTGGAAAGAGGACAAAGGAGAGATTTGCAGAAACGTCCAGGTGAGTTCTTTTGAACCACCTGCTGCAAAACCTGTCGCTTCTCTGCTGTTCCTGAGGTTGGCAGCACCTTTGGGCGATCTCCCTTATCACTTGCTTTGAGCCGTGGACAGTAGAGATTGTCGGCAGCCACTTCCCTGCTCTGGTTCCTTCTTGGTTTCATGAATTCCAGCAGCTACTACCCTGTCTTTGTTCCTCAAGTCCTTTAAGTGGTTCTGCATGAGTCTACTTCTGTATATTAAAATCTTCCCTATTTGGAAAACCTGGAGGATTCTCTTTTTCTGATTGAACTTTGATCCAGTGGGTATAGAATATAATCTTTAAGAATTCAGAGTTAGATAATGGTGGGATAAGGAAGGGTAGAGGTTCTGTGTCCTTTAGACTCCAGGTGATCACAGAGGCACATCTGTTATTAATCTCTGGACACCTTGGATCTTGAATAAATGAGTTTCCTTTCCTCTTCCCATCATGACCACTCTTTCCTACTCTCTGTGCTACGGTCATTGTGAATGCCTTTTTCCCCCTTCTTTTTCTCCTCACCAGCTCCCAGAAGCCACCAACATACCTCCTCCCAGAACACTAATTTATGGAGTCTGGCCAGCTTTCCTGCCTTTGCCATCTTGATAAAATCATCCAGTTGCCTGGTTACACTGAGGGAGCCTAGCCAACAATGGACAAGATTTCCCAAAGCAAGACTCATCCAGCCTACTCACCAGTCTTCCCAAACCTTGTGCCAGATACTTAAGGAGTTAAGAACTTAGATTTGCTGCCTAGAAAAAGATATTGTACAACCTACTCTTTCCCTTCAAATAAAAAAAAACATTTAATCAGGCCAAGATAATCTTTTAATAATAATTCTGCCAGAATATACAGTTTTGGTTCTATTCAAGCCTGAACTACCATGTTTCCTAACCCTCAGTAGAAACCAGTCAGGGAGGGATTGGAGGTTTTCCACTGCTTGGGCCTTGGCCTCGCTCGGCTCCTCTTACCTGTAAGTCCAGGATCTCATAAATCTCCTAGCCATTCCTGACTAGGACATGGCTTACAGTAGTAGCCTGACACCCATCACTGGGAGGGTAGTTCTGGAGTTAAGTCACACACCTAAACTTGATGTTTGAGTGGCAGTGATGAGCTCTCTGCTTGTTTAAGGGGCTGCCTGGTCCTGGTACTTCCTGACTCAGTATTAGACTTTGCCAACAGAGCATTTGTCTCAACCTTTGCCTTGTAGTCACCTGGATATCAGCCTTGTATTGTAGTCTTTCTCCAGGACTGGTGTCCAACTTAACTCTGTCCCTGAGCTTGGGACTTACGCCCAGCTCAGTTTCTTCTCTCTCTGTTGGAGATGGTGGTAGAAAGGTGCTGAAATCCCCTACCTGTAATGCCCCTACCCAAGTTACTAACTGAAGTGCTGCTAGGAATGAATGAATCACTAGAACTGCCATCACTTGATTATACACATCTCTCCCATACCATGTGCTTCCACTTCAGTACACCATCACCCTCTACACTCTCTCCCCAACCCAATGCACCCTTGCCTTGCCTAAGTCAGTGCAGAATAAAAGATACTTGTCAATCTAAGTGAAATGGACCAATTTCTAGAAACACACAGTCTCCCAAAACTGGACCAAGAAGAGAGAGGAAACTTGAGCAGACCAATAACACCTAAGGAAATACAAGAGGTAATCAAGACTCTCCTAGCAAACAAAAGCCCAGGCCCGGATGGCTTCGCAAGGGAGTTTTACCAAACATTCAAAATAGAACTAACACCCATTATCCTCAAACTATTTCAAAAAATTCAAGAAGAAGGAAGACTTCCAAACTTGTTTTATGAGGCCAGCATAATTCTAATTCCAAAACCAGAAAAAGACACTACAAAGAAAGAAAACTACAGGCCAATATCCCTGATGAACATAGATGCCAAAATCCTGAACAAAATACTAGCAAATTGGATCCAACAATACATCAAAAAAATTATTCACCATGACCAAGTGGGATTCATCCCAAGGATGCAAGGCTGGTACAATATTTGCAAATCCATAAACGTGATACACCACATAAATAAAATGAAGAATAAAAACCACATGATCATATCAATAGATGCTGAAAAAGCATTTGACAAAATCCAGCACCCATTTCTGATAAAAACACTCAGCAATATGGGAATAAAGGGATCATATCTCGACATAATAAAGGCCATATATGAAAGGCCTACAGCCAACATTATAGTCAATGAGCAGAAACTAAAATAATTTCCCTTAAGAATAGGAACAAGACAGGGATGCCCACTTTTGCCATTTTTATTTAACATAGTACTGGAAGTCTTAGCCACAGCAATCAGACATGAAGTAAAAATAAAAGGGATCCAAATCGGAAAGGAGGAAGTAAAACTGTCATTATTTGCAGATGACTTGATATTATACATCGAAAACCCTAAAGACTCCATCAAAAATCTATTAGACTTAATAAATGAATTTGGCAAAGTAGCAGGATACAAAATTAACGTCAAGAAATCAACGACATTCTTATATACCAATGATGAACTCACAGAAAGAGAAACTGAAAAAACAATCCCATTTACCATCACTGCAAAAAATTAAGATAGCTAGGAATAAACTTAACCAAAGAAGTAAAAAACCTATTTGCAGAAAACTACAGGACATTGAAAAAAGAAATAGAGGAAGATATAAAAAAAAGTGGAAGCACATACCTTGTTCATGGATTGGAAGAATTAACATCATTAAAATGTCCATATTACCCCAAGCAATCTATAGATTCAAAGCAATCCTCATCAAAATACCAATGAATATTTCACAGAACTAGAAAAAATACTTCAAAAGTTCATATGGAACCAAAAAAGACCTCGAATAGCCACAGAAATCTTGAAAAAGAAGGACAAAGTAGGTGGGATCACAATACCAGACACCAGGTTATACTACAAAGCTACTGTAATAAAAAAAAAGCCTAGTACTGGCACAAGAACAGGCATATAGACCAGTGGAACAGAACAGAGAACCCAGAAATGGACCCAAGGCAATATGCTCAATTAATATTTGACAAAGGTGGCAAGAGCATACAGTGGAGTAAAGACAGCCTCTTTAATAAATGGTGTTGGGAAAATTGAACAGCTACATGCAAAAAAAAAAAAAAAAAAAATGAAACTAGACCATCAACTTACACCATACACAAGAATAAACTCAAAATGGATAAAAGACTTAAATGTGACCCGTGAATCCATAAAAATTATAGAAGAAAATGTAGGCAACAAAATTTTGGACATCATATGCAGCAGAATTTTCACTGATACATCACCTAAGACAATAGAAACAAAGACAAAATAAACACACGGGACTACATCAAACTAAAAAGCTTCTGCACAGAAAAGAAACAACCATCAAAATGGAAAGGCAACCCTCTGTATGGGAGAGCATAATTGCCAATGATATATCAGATAAGGGGTTAATTTCCAAAATATATAGAGTGCTCATACAACTCAACAAAAGGAAGACAAAGAATCCAATTAAAAAATGGGCAGAAGAGCTGAATAGACACCTCTCCAAACAGGACATACAAATGGCTAAGAGACATATGAAGAAATGCTCAACATCACTAATCATCAGAGAGAAGCAAATTAAAACAACAATGAGGTATCACCTCACACCTGTCAGAATGGCGGCCATCAGCGAATCATCAAACAACAAGTTTTGGCGAGGGTGTGGAGAAAAGGGGACTCTAGTACACTGCTGATGGGAATGCAGACTGGTGCAGCCACTATGAAAATCACTATGGTGTTACCTCAAAACATTAAAAATTGAATTGCCATTTGACCCAGTGATCCCACTTCTAGGAATATACCCTAAGAAGCCTTAAACACCAATTAGAAAGAATATATTTATATTCTGTTTATAGCAGCACTATTTACAATAGCTAAGATCTGGAAACTGCCCAAGTGTCCATCAGTAGACGAATGGATAAAAAAGCCATGGTACATATACCCAATGGAGTACTATGCAGCTGAAAGAAAGAAAGATCTCTTATCCTTTGAGACGACATGGAGGGACCTGGAAAGTATTATCCTAAGGGAAAAAAGCCAAGCAGAGAAAGACAAATACCACATGATCTCACTTATTTGTGGAATATAATTAACATAACAGTCTGAGGAATAGGGTAGACCCAGAGACGTGGAAGTAGGGTACAGAGTGACAACCCTCAGAAGAGGGGCTGAGGGGGTGGGAAGAAATAAACCACAGAACTTATATGCATGTACGCTTAACCAATGGACATGGACAACAAAGCCGGGGATGGGGTGAGGGGATGGGGAGGAGGGTGTCACTGGGGAAAAAAAAAGGAGAAACATCTGTAACAAAAAAATAAATAAATAAAATAATTAATTAATTTAAAAAAAGATACTTGTCAGACCTCGAGTCTTGGACCATCTGATTGTTCTTGCTTGAACCAACCTATTCAGTTGAGATGGATTAAAGGATCCTTTACTAGGTGCTGGAGGATAGAGAACAAGTAAGCCCTTAGTTCCTATCTTCAGGAGCTCACAGTATTGCCCATAATAGAACTTCTCTCTTTGCTGGCTGGTCCACATTACAGAGAGCCCAGTATGCATTGCATCAAAGTCTCCCATCTGGTATGGTAGAATTTCTCATTGCTGGAGGGATGAGTGAAGGCAATGTAAAATGAAATCTTCTTGTTAATTCAGGCAAGAGCAACACTGGGATCTGAATTCTCCAGGTAATATTATTTTCATTTGTCTGGGGGAAATCTATAGAGTCTTGGAATGTTTTTCTCTTCACAAAGGTGAAGGGAGTTTTTCAGATTTCAGGAGAGGCCTAGACTGATAGTAATAATAATGCAAAAATGGTAATATATGATCCATCATCGGTGTACTGATAACTTAGGGAGAGCCTTGAAGGCTGTGAGTTTTGATGGTTTGTCGCTTTAGGCAAAACTAGTGCCTAACTTAACAGTGATGACGATAATAATGATAACGCTGGAAAGAAATCCAGAAGAAAGTCATTCACCGTGCTTCTGAAATGTGCCAGTCACTGTGGAAATGGAATTGTCAAATATTAGGAGGATTTTCTGCTACAAATCTCAAAGACCCAAGCATGGATAGGAGAGTTCATTTTGTGTAAGGGATATGGGAAATAATTTTTAACCGCCTCTGGCTTCAATTTTTCTTTTTTTTCCTCTGAAAAGCTATAAGCTTTTCATGGTATAAGCTGCCTTTCTTTATAGAACTATGAAAATCTCCTTCAGATGCAGTCAAATTTTATTGCCAAAAGGAAGAGGATAAATGGGGGATAAATACATCTCTCTATTCATTAAAACCTGCTCTCTATAGGATGGATTTTACTCTTTATTCCACCAGCACTGGAAATGGGGGGACAGGTGGGGGTATGTATCAGGAGACACTGACGCATGGAAGCAAAACAAGGGGTTGATATGTCTAGTCCTGTTCTCTGGTCCTGAGCTCCCTCAGTTTTCCTACAGGGACCACTCAGCCTAATGATGGGTTGGAGTGCTACTGATGGACATATGCACAAAATGTTCCGGATCCCTCTGAAGGAAGGTATGCTAATTTGGACTGAGCCTGTCATCATTAAGCTTAAACAATGGCAGAAAGCACTGGGCCCAGTGAACTCATAGTTATTTTAAACCAACAGTATGTCATCAACATACCTTGCAGACAGTAATTTTCAGTCCCATAGGGCCCCGCAGGCATTGCTAAGGTGTTTTTTTGGTAGTAACCCTCTGATTTATCTTCACTATGGATACTAGTTTCGACCTAAGGTCTGTAAGCAGCAAGGAGGGTCCTCCCCATAGTGCCATCTATGCACCTAATCACCCCAGACTGTCTGTAAATGAACAATACAATTCTCAGACCAGAGATGTAATGGGCTAGAATCTGGTCAGATAGGATTTTATGAACCTGGAATAAGGGGCATCTCTTCATTTTTTTCCTAAGGAAATCTGTCACTTTGGAAAAATTACTGATATTTTCTCAGTCATACATCTTCAGTGCCAAGAAGCTAAAAGAACTTCTTGGACACGAAATAGTCATGTTCTTCAGAGAAACTCAATTGCTACTTGGAATTCTATTATTATCCTGTCCAATCTCTCATCATTTATTGATGGATGCTTTTAGCAGCAGGAACATCCCTTATAATGCAAGCATTTAGGTTTTAATCAAAAGAACACATACGAATCTAGAAAACAACTCGGGAGTCTTTGTCCTCGGGAAAATTTATACATAGTGAGCCTTTCAGAAAGTGCAGTTCTGTCCTGAGAGGGTCTAGGGCCAGAAAAACGGTGAAGAATCGTGGCAGAGCTCACCGACCGTGTCCTTTGCACAGGAACTCTCCTTCACTGCAGACCAGATGGTAGCTCTTGGGGACCTGAAAAGCTCAAAGCTCCTTCTAGCACTGCCACCTGCATTTCGTATCCTTAGGGTCCAGTCCACCCAGAGGGAGGACCTACGCTCTTCTTGACCCTGTATACTCTTTTTTTTTAAATGTCGATGTGATTTTATTTGATTGTTTTTAGTATGTGTCCATGTAATTCATGCAATTCAGGTAGGGCACCTTGCTTTTGTATATGGCAACCCTACAGTCTAGGCTGCCTCACTCATTTTTAAAAATTAAAGAACAGTTGACATGCAATATTATATTAGTTTCATGTGTACAACCTAGTGATTTGACATTTATATACTTTACGATGTGATCCCCACAATTAGTTTGGTAACCATCTGTCATGGTACAAAGTTATTATATTACTGACTATATTCCTTTGCTGTAAACTGCATCGTCATGAATTGCTTAGTTTATGAACAGAAGTTTGTCCCTTTTATTCCCCTTCACCTTTTCACCCAGTGTTCCAACTCCTCTTCCTCTCTGGCAACCGTTGTTTTGTTCTTCATATCAAAGAGTCTGTTTCTGTTTTGTTTGTTTATTTGTCTTGTGTTTTAGATGCCACATATAAGTTAAATCATGTGGTATTTGTCTTTCTCTGCTTGACTTATTTTGCTTAGCATAATACCTTCTAGATCCATCCATGGTGTCACAAGTGGTAAGATTTCATTCTTTTTTTTTTTTTTTTTTTATTGCTAAGTAACATTCCATTGTATGTATGTATCACAGCTTCTTTATCCTTTTATTTATGGATGGACACCTAGGCTTCCATATCTTGGCTAATGTAAGTAATGCTACAGTGAACCTGGGGTGCAGCTACCCTTTCCAATTACTGTTTTTGTTTTCTTCATTCTGCCTCACTCATTTTTGTACCTGCTGGAGCCTAAAAGGTAAGTGAGTTTTCTGCCCTTGTACTGACTTTTACTTATCTTTTCTTTTATTAATTTATTTTTGTTACAGATTTTTCTCCTTTGTCCCCCATTAACACCCTCCTCTTGATCCGGCCCCCGCCCCCAGCATTGTTGACTATGTCCATGGTTACGCACTGTATGTACTCTTGACCACTGACAACTGGGTTTAGCAATGAGAGCGGCGATGACAATGGTACTAATTGCCAACACTTAGGAAGCACCTATTATGTGCTTGGGAAAGGTGCTTTTCATACTTGATCCCATTTGATCCTCATAATGGCAGTGAAAAGTAGGTATTATTTTAATCCAAACTGTACAGAAGAGGGAATGGAGGCCCAGAGGGATACAACAACATCTAACCCTGGGATTCAAACAGGTCTTCTTGAGCCTGAGTCTTATCCACTATACTCTACTTTCTCCAAAGTTTCGGCATCATCTGGAAAGACACTTTAAAAAAATAAAGTTTACTTTTTTTCTGTTATAAAATTTATATTCACTACAAAAAATTGAAAACTAGAGAAACGGAAAGTAAAGGGAAAATATAATTGAGCTGCAATAACAGAATACCATGGACAGGGTGGGTTCAACAACAAACACTGGTTTCTCACAGCTGTGGAGGCAGGAAAATCCAAGATGAAGGCCTCAGCTGATCTGGTGTCTGGTGAGAGCCTGCTTCCTGGTTCATAGACAGCAGTCTTCTTGCTGTGTCCTCACATAGCAGGAGGGGTGAGGATGCTCTTTGGGGGTCTCTTTAATAAGGACATGAATGCCATTCCTGAAGGCTTTACTGTCATGACCTAATCAGTTCCTAAAGGCTCCACCTGCTATTAGCATCACCTGCTATTAAATCTCAACATATGAATTTGGGGTGGGGAGGGGGACATAAACATTCAGTCCATGACAATGTCCCATAGTCTTACTACTCAGACAATCCATGCTTGGTATTTAGTTACACTTCGACCCAGCTTTCCCCCTATTTTACTATAGTTGTCCTGATATAGTTCTCATGTAGATGTGATCATTCTTTACTAAAGACTGCATACTCAATTGAAACATGATTTTCTTGACTCTTCCTCTCTAATTAGACATATAGAGCCTTTTTCTTTTCTTTTTTTCAGTATTACAGATGGTTTCCTTTAGGAAAGATAGTCTTAACTTTGTAGAACCAATGGGGATACCCAAGGAGGGGATAAAGAGAGAAAAAGGAGGTACTTTCACCTTACTTCCTACCTTCCATTGGTGATAATCCCCCAAGAGGCAGGGAAGGGCTTGGGAACATCCCCCCCCCCCTTCCTTGACCTGCTGCTGCCCCCTATCACTGTCTGTTTTCTCTCACCCTCCCCAGGCTCTGTGCATATGAGACACAACCGTGACAACATTCTCAAAAAGTAAAGTTTAATTCATTAAGAAAGCATTGTCTTCTATACTGTTATTTAGGAAGGCAGGAAGTTTGGGGGAAGTTTAGGTAGTGTAGGGGGAAGCTTGTTGGGGCAAAAGAGCATTTTCCCAGTCTCCTGAGACGGAAACGACCCACTTGATCCTAGGACCTGCTTGACTGGTGCCCGTGTCGACTTGCTCTAAACACAGAACAAAGAGTTGGTTGTGAGGAAGAGATCCTTAAAAGGCACTAAACCTCCTATGGAGAAGAGGAATGTTCTAAGTGAAAATTTGTTCCCAGACTCAGTCCTGGAAATCCCTGTGCTTCCTGTCCATCTCCCTGCTGGAGACCAGGCCTGCATGCCTGCGTGTCTCCTGGGTCTTCCCTCAGGACTGACAATCTGGCCACACACTAGTCCCATTCTGCTTCTTCCATGTGGTCCCGAGTTTGGTTTCGGCATCTGACTCGTTCTCCCACAAGTGCCCTCTAGCTCCTTTCTCTGATCTCCGGCCCTTTACAGCACATGATTAGCCAGAGTTTCCAGCATATGGCATTCCAAGCACTTACAAGCCCTTTCTTTTCAGTCAGGCTCCCGGACCCACAGAGTATTGGAAAAAGCCTTGAGCAGGGAATCAGAAGATCTGTGTTCTAGTCTTGACTCTGCTGCTGACTGCTAAGTTTCTTCACCTCTGTTGGTTTTGGTCTTCCCACATCAGACTTTCTAAGGGTGGGTGAATGGATTCAATTACCCCAGTCCCTGAATTCTGGTATTTGGTGAGCAGGGGTGAATTCTGAACTTGTCAGAGAAAGAGAATCTTACAGGAAATAAAAAAGCATGGAGAAAAGGTGAAGGCAAACTGGCATGGGATGGGAACTCCGGCATGCGCCAACCCTGAGTACGTTTGCAGCAACATGGGAGAGTGGGGAGTCTCACTCTAAACCCCGCTAAGTGAGCAGTCTCCTTCCTGACATCCCACACAGGGTTGTAATTCACTCAAAATCGTATTGGGGTTATAAACTGCTCAGAGCTCCTCTGGAAGAATTATGAGGGATCTGAAAGCTGTATATTTACTCTAGGGACATCTATTGTTTGTTTATAATGTGTGCATGTTTAATTTGCAATAAAACCGTGAGGCACTGCTGTGCAAATAAGCAACTCCTCCACCTCGAGTGCTGTCTTGGAAGAAGAGGATGGGGGAGGGGGGGAAGTTGAGGGAAAATTGGTCACTTTGGCCTGTCAGTGGCAGGATGGCCAAGGTGCTGCTTTATGGCCAAAAGGCTGTCCTCTTATGCTTGTTGAATGAGTGACTCTGTTCCTGGGGTTTTCTAAATGTCTCCTTATCCCCAGTAGTCCCTTATCCGAGTTCCACACAACCTGAGTTGTCTCTTGGGGTCTGCAGGTAAGTGATGGGGACTCACTGACCTGGGATCCTAAGACGGCATCAGGTCCTGATAATTATCTGAGGACAGAAACTGGAGAAATGGGAGTTTGGATGAAACAAGTACTACCCTGGTAGGGGAAGGACGCCTGTGTGGGTGCCCTAGAGGACCATATGGGGTCCAGGTCAGGGTGTGGGAGAAGGGAGAGTCAGCCCAGCAGTGGAAGGAAAGTTATTGAAATTTGCTGACAGTCTTACATGCCAGGCTTGGTGCAAGTGCTTTAAATACAGAATCTCTTTCAATGTGCTTAGAAACTCTGGGAGGTTTGAATTATTATCTTCATTTCACACATGGGGAAACTGAGGCACAGAATAAGTGGTAGACTCAAGCTGTCTAACTCTAAAAGTCGTTGCTTTGAGCCAATATGATATATGGCCTTATTATAAGAAGGCCTGTTTCTTTGTGGACCAGGATGGGAGACTCAACTTTTCTTCCTAGGGAGGCACTTACAATGGAAAGACAGATCCTGGGGAGGGAGTGTGGGAATCTTCATGTTTTCATCCTCAGGAACCCCTGATGCTGGAAGCATGGTCCTGCTATAACCCTCTTTACAAAAGGACATAGTGCTCACGTGCAGTTTTTAGTCAAAGGCCTGAAGGGGATGGTGAGTTCCCTGTGTGATGGTGTTGGGCATCTGTGTCCCACACTCAGTTACATTTCAGTGGGAAAATATCCCCTTCCCCACCTTAGAATATAGCTCCATGACATCAAGGACCATCTGTACTTTTCATCTTTGTTTTCCTGGGGTCTAGCACAGTATCTGCCACATAATTAACATTGCAGAATGTATTGCTGAATAAAAGAAGAAAGGCTGGAGACATAGTTCTTTTGGAAGCTGGGAACTTTCTGTGCCACGCGTGGCTCAGTGGTTGCTTTCCTAGGCTTTGATGCTGGGACTGCAGATGCCACACTTTGTAGATCACTTGCCACACTAGAAATTCTTATTTCCAAATTGCACTGTAGGCCCTTGAGCTTCTTCTGGGTTTGGCTGGAGAAATCCCCTTTGCGACTGTTGGAGCAAGAGGCAGAAACCCCTAGGACATGTCATTCACTGTCAGGACCTGTGTCCCTCACTTATGTATTCCTGCATCAAACCTATGTAGAGCTCCTGCCTATGGTCCTTGGTGCAGCTGAATCAGGAGGGCGTTTGGAAACAATGAGCTCCCTAGGAAGGAGTGGCTCACTCTTATGTGGTGTCCCCAGAAGGCTGAGCAGAGGAGGAATCAACCAACTTAATTATTAGAGGGATCCTCATGCCTAGGATTCAGTGGGTGATGATTTAATCTAAGGACTCTCTGAGTGATAGTCCTTACAAAGGAGGCATTTTCTTCCTGACCATTTACTTTCCTGTGGGTTACTCTTTCAAGCCACCAGAGGTTGCTTTCACAACCAAAACATACATAGCATCTACCTTGATGCTCTGCAACCTCAGTGGTCTCAGCATTAAGTGTCAAAGTTCTTATCCACCTGTTCTCTGCTCTGTGACCCCAAATCCTATGATCTTCTGGTGACGAAGATAGCCCACATGTACAAGGCTGACAGAGGGGAGCAGGTACCCTCTTTGGGTTGCCTTTGCATCATGGCTTCCCCAGATAGCCCCAAATGGTACAATAGATTAGCAAGAATGGACACAGAAACGTGCTGTGCAGATGCCTTGGAGGTTTTGTAGGCAAACATTGTTTAAGAGAAACTACCCAAGCAGAGAAGTCCCTTGTCTACAAGTCTGAGCTGGTGGTTGTTTGCCTTATGCTATGAGCAATTCACAAAGAACCATCTGCTCTGTGAGCAAATGTTGGTTGTCTCCTTTCTCTAGTCTTGGCATGTTGGTGACTCCTTCAGCCATTATAGTTTTTTAAAAAAATTGTGGTAAAATACACAAAGAAATTTATCATCTTAACCTTTATAAGTGTATAGCTCAGTAATGTTAAGTATATTCACACGGTTGTGCAACCAATCTCCAGAACTCTTCATCTGGAAAAACTGAAACTGTATCCTTTAAACAGTAACTATGCATAACCCCCTCCCTCAGCCCTTGGCAACCACCATTTATTTTCTGTTTCTATGAATCTGACTATACAAGGTAGCTTATATAAGAGGAATCATATAGCATTTGTATATATATATATTTTTGGACTGGCTTATTTCACTTAACACAATGTCCTCAAGTTTCATTTATTTTGTAGTGTGTACCAGAACTTCCTTCCTTTTTAAGGCAGAATGATATTCCATTGTGTGTATATAACACATGTGTTTATCCGTTCATCTGCCAATAGACATTTGGGTTGTTTTCGCTTTTTGGCTATTGTGAATAATGCTGCTCTGAATATGAGTGTACAAATATCTCTTTGAGACTTTGCTTTCAATTCTTTGGGGTCTATACCCAGAAGTAGAATTGCTGCATCATATGGTAATTCTATTTTTAATTTTTTGAAGAACTGCCATACTGTTGTCTTCAGTGGCTGCACCATTTTAGATTCCCACCAACACTGTGAAGAGTTTTAATTTCTCCACATCTCTGTCAACACTTATTTTCGTTCTTTCTTTCTTTCTTTTTTTTTTTTTTATAGTAATTATCCCAATGGATGTAAAGTGGTATCTCATTGTGGTTTTGAATTACATTTTCCTAATTAGTCTTGTTGAACACTTTTCATGCGTCACCATTGTGGTTTTGACTTCATTTATTTGATGCCACAATCAGTAGTCACTGTTACTTAATGAGACAGAGCCTTTCTGGTTATAACCGGAACCAGTCCCTCCACCCAGATTAATCTGCTCATCTTTCAGGAGGCCAGGGACTTCTGTGCCTCTTCTGTCTGGCCTCATGCAGGGGTGGGGATTGCTGGCCCTTTGTATCACTGAGAACGTCAGCCTGGTCCACTCACTATATGCCCTTTGCCTTTAGAACTGAATGCATCCTGGTGTGCCCAGGGGAGAGCTGGGAGGACTTTTCTTGAAGCGAAGTCTGCTGCAGACCCACACCTAGGAGAGATGTCAGCTCATCCTGGGAGCTGGGAACAGAATTGCATTGTGGTGCGGATGACTGAGAATTGGGCTTTGGCTGAACGAATAATTAAACTCTCTGCAGGCCAGTTGGAGCCCTTTTATGCCAGGTGGGGCCCAACTTGGAAAGACTCAGTAGTTTGAATTAGAACCCCAGAGGGCTGGATTCTTGTCAACATCCTATCAGGTGTTATTACTGCACATCTCACTCTGCACCTAACTCCTCTCCCGGTGTCTGGATCAGCCTCTGCTTCCAGGCGGGCGGGGCACAGTCTAGGAGGAGAGTCTATCCCCACTGCTCTTGCAGGGCCCTGCTGCTCTCACTACCTCGTACTTTTGGCTGCTGGCCCTTTAATTAACCAACCAATTAATTAAATAAAAAAATTGAATATAAAGCCAGTGCCAGATCCCATGAATTACTGAGGTTTCTTTGATTACAAGTATCAAAATAAAATCCCAGCTACTTTACATAACAAAAGGAAGTCTGTCATAAAGATGGAGGGGTGTTGCATAGAACTCAAGTCCAGGAATAGAGCCAGGCCTCAGGAAGGGACTGGAAGAATCATCGGTAGTGTCTGAAAAACCACCACGGCCCCGGAGATACTCTCCAGCTGGTCCCTAGTCTCTGCTTGAACATCTGTTTCATTCTCAGTTCTTGGAAGATGGGCTTTCTTTGCATCTTGATTCATGTGATAGGCGCAAGAGGCTGCTCCCAGCTCCCAGCTCCCAGCTCATCTATGCAAAAGACCAGCTCATGCTGATGCAGTCAGTCAATCAGACTTAGTTCCAACAGGAGAGAGAATCTGACTCACTGAGTTTGAATTAGGTATCTGCCATTTCAAACAGCCAAGTGACCAGGACTGTGACGTACAAACCCTCAGAGGCTCGCCTGTAGGGACGACAGGTCAATTTAAGTGGTCACTGTGAATTGAAAGGTCTCTGCTCTGTCTGCCAGATTTGGGAATTGAAGAGGTGCGCACGGCATAGCCCCTGCCTTCAGGCAGGCCTCAGTTAAGAGAAGGCAGATAAGTGTACATTAAATACAATGAAACTGGGGATGGATAGTTTTGTTTCCCTGGAGTCATTTGGGAACACCTAGAGACATTTTTGGCTGTCACAACTCGGGGAGAAGGGTTGCTACTGGCATTAATGGGTTGAGGACAAGGATGCTGCTAGACATCCGACAATACATAGGACAGCCCCCACAATAAAGATGTATCTGGCCTCAAATATCAGTGATGAAGAGGTTGAGAAACTCTGAAATAAAATAAATGTACAATATTCAAAGACCGTCTATTGTGGCTGTGGTCTGACCACCTCTCTGTAAAACTCCTTCACTGTTTTCTCTTTGTGAGCCTAAGATACTTAAGGAAGGGAGACCCCTACTACCCTGACTACTCAGACTTCCTGAGGTACATATGCAGATTAGACACCTCTCCCCAGTCCCTTCCCCCAACATAGACACACACTCATCCCAACACACTCATTTACAATGACCCCCAGCCTGTTCCTGTGGGAAAAGTCATTTCTTCCATTCTCATCCCTGAGCACAGGGCCGGAGCCTGCAGGAGGGCTGCATGGGGGGTGCACCTGTTTCAGTCCTGCCTGCATCTTAGAATTCCCCAGGAAACTGTTGGCATGGCCAAGGTACACGTTGTCCAGGCCCCCAGTCTCATCACTTCTAGTCTAAATGGTCATGGTTTTTATTTCACAAGAAGCCTGGGGTATCTGCTCAGGAGAGCTAGGTTAGGTCATCTGTAGAGTTCTTTGACTTTGGAAAGAAGACCCTTGCCTTCACCAGCCTTCATTTCCTGATCTGGGAAGTGGGAAAACACCTAGCTCTTCAGATTGTTGACAGGTCAGAAGCGGTAGTGAGTGTGCAAGCAGTCTGCAATCCTAAAGCTCTAGGTAGGTATTAATGCTAATATTAGAGCTGGCCCTTGACAACACACTTCCAAGGTTTTCATTAAGTGCATGAGATGGTATCCTGAAAACTGGATGACTCACCCCAACAGCTGATGTGCTGCTCACTCTGAGCACCTGTAAGGATCAGGAGAGAACCCACATCCTGGGGATCGTCACGGGGTAGGGCCTCCACAGTCACAGAGCTAAAACTCTGCCCCTTTTCAATGCAAAGTACTTACTTCTGGAAAAACTAAGGAGAATGTTCAGGGCAGAATCTCTTAAATAGCACGTGAATGAGGGCAGCCATGGAGAACTCGGAAATGAAGGAAATCCATGGGGTTTTATTCTTAAAGCACACAGGGCCACGGCTGTACTTCGTCAACAAAACATGCTGCTGAAAGGCCGGGACCCAGGCGGGCAGGGTGAAGGCTCATGCGTCCCCCTGGGAAATGTCTGTCAGAAGCATTCATTTTATTTCACAGATGTGTTTTCGGAAGTCAAAGAGGATTTCACACAGAATGAAAACAAAGTATATTTCCGACATACAGGTAAATGCCCCCTTTCAAAGGCAGTAATAACACGTTTGTCCGGGAGGTGAGGAATCTCAAACTTATTTTGGAAACAGGTTCAATTTCCCTTTAATCCCAAATAACCACTCTGTAGCTGTATGAAACAGAGCAGCTGAAGGATAATTGCAATGGGCAGAGGCAAACCCACCGCTCTCTGTTTTGAAAGGATTTAGCCTGCCTTTCAAAAGTGGTGTATGTAAGAGCTGCTCACAGCTAGCATAATGCCCCCTCGGCTTCTCCCTACTGTAGACATGCTCGGAAACCAGCCATCTATCACATGCCCAGGAGAACGGAAAGTACTCTTTTGTAATCACCACTATTCTTCCCAAAGTACACAGATTGAAACATCAAAAATTTATAGAATAATATATGTCAAAGATGGAAAAGATGCACTGGGGTCATGGATTCCATCTTCAGTGGTCCAGACAGCAGAAATAATGATCATCCTTGACCCACACAGCACCTCGCACTTGCCTCCCAGCTGAGGCTGCACAGAGTGCTGGCACATCAGTTTTCAGATGGAGGATGTTTATTCAGCCATAGCTTGTCTCTGATGGCTGTTCAGGCTGTCCTTACTCAAATGCTTCTTTCCTTCTTCTCCAGATAGGGTTTTGAGACTCGTGGCTGAGCAGAAACCTGTGGAGGTCAATACTGGAACCATGTGAGTGCATGGGGTGTTTAGTTCATGGTCAGGGTAATGGGTAAAGGCCAAGAGCAGGAAATCACCAGGAAATTTTGACAGCTGTACGAGGGAAGTCCCCAAAGTCACAGTTCAGAATTTTGGACTAGGATCAGCAATACTGCAATTTCTTTCAAGTGTGTTTTGACCACCACTATTGATTCCTGAAGTCTAATCTATGCCAAGCCCTGTGCTAGGCTGGTCCTGGGTGCATACGTCACTGAGACGACTCTTCCTATTCACTCCTCCAGCAGAGACACATACGCACCCCCACATACTCATACCCACAACCCTCAGCCTGGGAATACAGTAATGAAAGAGATAGAGAAGGGACAAAATGACCTCGCTTGGGAGTTCACAGTCCAGTGAGGCTGAGAACAGAGAGTTTTAAAATAATTGGAAGTACAGTGACAGAGAGATGCATAATGCCCACTCACATTCACTTTGTCAAAGTAAGTCACATGACAGAACCCAGGTTGGGGGAAGGGTGGGGCTGGGTACAGGAATATTCTTTGAAGTTTTAGTAGAAGGAATCACAACATCACAATGAACGGAAATGGATTCAGGGAGAAGGAAAATTTGGAGCTATTAATGCAATCTACCACTAGATGTAAGTGAGAAGAGGCTCATGATTTGTCATTGGGGGAGCCATCTTAAAGTGACTGCTACATCAAGCTATGTTGGACCACTTTGAAGCCAGGCAGGAATGTTTTAGAAAAAGGACGGAGTAGAATATAAAGGTGATATTGGATGTATTCATGGCCAAGCATCTGGCTTCCTTTGAGTTGCTTTATACCTCGGGATAACTGCAGGTATGATGCCCTACTTGAAATACTGCAAAAAGTTGCTTAAAAAGTGGATTCCTGTTTATCTTGGATAATTTTAAAAAATACTAGCTGTTGTTGAGTGTACCAAATGCACTTCTCTTGTATAGTGGACGAATGGTCAGTCAATCTCTTAACTATATTATGGTACTTTGGGTTACTTAAAGATATATAGGCCATTTATGTTTATATGTTATTCTATTGGTTAAATGTCTTGCCAGGAAATGTCCTCTTTGGATCAACTCATTCAGTAGAATCAATGTAGTGGTCAGTATAAATTAGGAGCCTGGAATTTCATAGTAGCCTTCTGTCAAGTCCTTTCATCTTGTCCAGCTCCTTCTGTGACCTTAGGTAGGCCCACTCCATTAAGTAGCTAATCCTGACAGCAGGAATAAAATTTGCATTGTATTAGCTCCACTCTGGATGAAGTTCATTAGTGATCTGTTGTTGTAGAGCTGTTATTCCAGGGTGATTGGTTGCTAGGGAGCACCTAAGCCATAGCATTTCCAATTCCAACCCTTTTAAGATTTGTCTAGTAAAAACCTTTCGTTTTGATACCTATTTACTATCTGGGCAGTAGGGAGTCAAACAGAAAGTAAAAGGACTTAGCAGTTTTATTTTCGAGATGAATTTTCAAGCCGCCCCACTTCATATCTATATGTTCTCTCTCTGCCTGTTTGGTATCCAACATCTTACATCACTACAATGTCTTTTTTTTCCCACCCCATTTCTTCCAGTACTTGGCCAAGAACATCTTCTCTTGGCTTTTGACTAATATCCTTTTGATTGATTCAAGTGTGCCTTGGATGGACTTAGCATATTAATCTCTTTTCTAGGACCCTGACTGATGAAATACTCTATGAACTGCTCTGTATTGATGAGCCCTTGTGGTGTGTGTGTGTGTGTGTGTGTGTGTGTGTGTGTGTGTGTGTGTTGCTTTGATTACAGCCATGGAAAGACCATGGTCAGAAGATACTCAGAATTCCAACTCAACCCAGAGCTCTGATATGAGCACCATCCCAGTCAACTAAGATCATGAGAATGTGTTCAGTCCTCATCAATTCCTTTCCCCTGGGAACTGGATAGACCTGTTCCTTGGGTTCTTTTATGATTGGTGGGAGTCCTGCTGTAGAAGACCTGATTGGACACAACTTACTGCTGCTGCTACCTGAGTGTCAAGTGTCACTTGCCATCAGAGCTCATCAAATTTCTCAATTCCCCAACTAGAGTCTCTTTGAGTTCTGTGCTTAGGATAATCCAGATATCTCAACTAGATCAACCATTATAGCCAGGTCATTTCCCAGTGTCTCGCCAAACTATTCCCAGCTTTATCCGCCTCTACTCTGCTTGTGTTGCCAGTGTTCCTCACTCTCCCCCACTGGAGAGAATGACACTAATAGAGAAATGGTCAGGCGGAAACCATAAAGGATAACATTGCCCCTTTCCAGATTCATAATCGTCATTCTATCAATATTAGCAACGCAAAGCTGAGAAGATGCCCCAGGAAAAGAATCAGAGCTGCAGGTGGAGAGGAGATCTGAAAAGAAAAGATTGCAAAATATTTTCTTAAAAACCCCAATCTACAGAGACGATCACTAACATTTACTAAAATGTCAATGTTCTCTAAAGCTCTCAAATACCCATTCTGGTGATTAAGAAATCAATAATTAACATGCAAATCTGAAAGCTCTAGGCAAATTGAATATTAATTACTGACTTCATAAGTGGAGGCTGCTCAGCAGTATGAAAATAGTTCAGGATAATTAGGATTTAACAATCTTCAGATATAAAGAAAATATATACAGGGTTCTTGATAAATGACTTTATTTTTATTTCATTATTGTAGTATAAACATTCTTGGTTTTTCAAAGACAAGGAGAGACAGAAAAAGTATGGTTTTGAATATTTAGTATATATCATGGTGACAACTTCCTTCCCTTTTCTCCACTGAAATTCTTTGGGAATTGACAGGTAGAAGTTAATTTCTATAGTCTAAGCTTGCAAGGTGACCTGTGTTAGTTCAGAAACAAGTACTGCACAACAAAACTAAAAAAAAAAAAAAAAAAAAAAATGGCTACGACAAATGGTCACTATTTCAGATCATCTCATTGACCTATAATACTTGTGTTAAATGATCACCTGGGTACCACTTTCTTCCCTTTCAGCTTCCAATCCCATACGTCAGGCACTGTATTTTCAGGATCTTCTAGCTTCACTTCTTCTTGGTCTGGTGTCTTGGCTTTCTTTCCTGGCTTCAGCTGGGCATTGAGATGGTCTCTACCATTTGATGAAATTGCTAAATCATGGGTTATGAATACAGTTAACTTTTGAGGACATTGCCAAACAGTTTTCTATAGTGGTTGTACAAATTTCCACTTCCTGCACAGGATATGAAAGTTCTAGTTGCTCCATGTCCTTGATAACATTTGATATTGTTTTTCTTTTTAAGTTTTAGCCATTCTTTTGGGTGGACCTTCATATATAATTGTGGTTTTAACGGGCATTTCCTTGAACATCTTTTCATGTGTTTGTTGGTGATTTGAAAATCCTTTTTTTATTTGACTAGCTGCCTTTCTCTTATTTATTAAAATAGACATTCTCTATATATTCTTGATACAGTTCTTCTTAGGTTGCATATCCATATTGCAAACGTATTTTACCAGCCTGAGGCTTGCTTTCATGTCCTTAATTCTCCTGTCTATGTCTTGTCTTTTCATAAGTAGAATTTCCAAATTTTAGTGTAGTTATCAATCTTTTTCTTGGTGAGTAGTAATTTTTGTGTCCTGTTTAAGAAATATATTTGGTAACCTCAAGGTCATAAAGATATTTCTTTATGGTCTCTTCTAGGAGATGTTTTGCTTTGTTCTTCACATTTAGATACATAATGCATTCAGAATGGTTTTTTTTTTTTTTTTTTTTGGTATGGTGTGATATATATATATATATATATATTTTAGGCTAGTTGAGTTAATACATTAACAGCCAGGCTGAAATACAGTTTCCCAGCTTCTCTTTCTCGTTAGAGTAGACTATAGAGGACAGTGCTTCATGAAAGTTACAGCACAGAAGGGAGGCAATGGTCATTTCATAGTGTTGTCCCAGTTATATTATTCCAGTTGTTCAGTCATATATAAAACTAAAAATCTTTTAGAAAAACGTAGGTCCTAAAGATGTTGTCATATGTTTTATTCTAAAAGTTTTATAGTTTTACATTTTGTATTTTAACTTGTGGTCCATTCAGAGTTGTTTTCTGTATAAGGTGTGAGGTTTAAGTGGAAATGAGGATTCTTTTTGTTTTTTTGTTTGTTTTGCCTGTGGCTATCCAGTTGCTACAGCATGATTTGTTGAAAAGACCATCCCTTCTCCATTGAGTTTGCTTCTTACCTTTGTTGGAAATCAATTGGGTAAACTTCTGTGGGTCTGTTTGTGGGTTATTATTCTGTTCCATTGATCTATGTGTCTTTCCCTCTACCAATACTACATAGTTTCTGTTACTGTCACTATATAATAAATATTAAAGTTAGGTAGAGTGGTTTCTTCTCCTTTATTCATCTTTTTCAAAATTGTTTTAGTCATTTTAGTGCTTTGTCCTTCCAAACACATTTTAGAATGAGCTTGTCTATGTCCTCAAAAACCTTGCTGAGATTAAAAATTTTTATTTCCAATTTTTATTAATTTATTTTTGTTACAGATGTTTCTCCTTTCCCCCCTATACACCCTCCTTTCCATCCCCCCTCAACATTGTTGTCTGTGTCCATCGGTTACTCATACATACATATAAGTTCTTTGGTTTATCTCATCCATCCCCCCGCCCCCATTCTCTGAGGTCTGTCAGTATGAACCATACTCTTATCTATGTCTCTGGGTCTATTTTGTTAATCAGCTCTTTCTGTTCATTATATTCCACAAATAAGTGAGATCATGTGGTATTTGTCTTTCTCTGATTTGCTTATTTCGCTTAGCATAATGCTCTCTGGTTCCCTCCATGTCATCTCAAAGGATAAGAGATCTTTCTTTCTTACAGCTGCATAGTATTCCATTGTGTATATGTACCACTGCTTTTTTATCCACTCATCTAATTGATGGACACTTGGGCTGTTTCCAGATCTTAGCAATTGTAAATAGTGCTGCTATGACCATAGGGGTACATATATTCTTTCTGATTGGTGTTTCAGGCTTCTTAGGATATATTCCTAGAAGTGGAATCCCTGGGTCAAATGGCAGATCAATTTTTAATTTTTTGAGAAAACACCATATTGTTTTCCATAGTGGCTGCACCAGTCTGCATTCCTACCACTTCCTGAGATTTTGATAGGATTTTATTAACCCTACATTATCATTTTGTGGAGAAGTGGCCTCTTTACTATGTTGAGTTTTTAAATATGAGAGCACAGAACCTGCATTTATTTATCTCTTTTTCAGAGTTTTAGAGTTTTCAGCATACAGACACTATATATGTTTTATACCAAAGTATTTTATTTTACTTATTAGTGATTACAAATGGTATTTTATTTTTAATTTCATGTTTAATATTTTCATTTTTAGCACATAGAAATATAACTGATTTTTTGATTGCTTACTTCACACCTGTTAGGATGATTATGATAAAAAAGAGGAGATAACAAGTGTTGACAAGGATGTGGAAAAAAGGAACTGTTGTGGGAATGTAAATTGGTGCAGCCAGTATGGAAAATAGTATGGAAGTACCTCAAAAAATTAAAAAATAGAATTACCATATGATTCAGCAATTCCACTTCTGAAGAACACAAATCCACTTATTTGAAAAGATATATGCACCCCATGTTCATTGTGGCATTATATATAATACCCAGGATATGGAAACAACCTAAGTGTCTACTGATGAATGAATGGATAAAGAAATTGTGGTATGTATATAAAATAAAATATTTATCTATAAAAAAGAATGAAATCTTGCCATTTGCAATAACATGAATGGATCTCAAGGGATCTTAAGTGAAATAAGTCAGATAGAGAAATACAAATACTGTATAATCTTATATGTGTAATCTGAAAATAAAAAAGCTTATACAATCAGAGAACAGATTGGTGGTTGCAAGAGGTGGTACTGAGGGTAGGAGGTGAGAGAAATGGGTGAACTTTTTTTTTAGTTTAAATAAATTAAATACAAATTATTTTTTAAAAAAGAAAAATATAAAACATTAATGTAATAAAAAATAAATTAGTTGGGATATATTCTTTATTCATGATCAAAGGCACAATATTATTAAAATGTCACTTCTTTTTAAATTGACTTAGAGTCAGTGAATCCCAATAAAAATCTCAGCAAGCTACTTTGTAGATATCGACAAACTCATTTTAAACATTGAATAGTCTAGACAAAACTGATGAAGAACAAGTCAGTAAACTCACGCTTCCCAATTTCAAGATTTATTATAATGCTACAATTGTCAAAAGAGCATGATACTTGAAAATGAATAGATACATAGATAAATGGAACAAAATAGAAAGTCCATAAATAGAGCTGTGCAAATATAGTAAACTTGATCTTGGTCAAAAAAATAAAGACACATCAATACAGAAAAGATGATCTTTTCAGTCTTTAGTCATCATCAATAAGTGATGAGAGTATGAATGGACAACCATAAGGAAATAAATGAACAAAGATACAAACTTGCACTTTGGACATACATTATCTCAAAATCTTTCATTGCCTTAAATATAAAATGCAAAACTATAAAAATGATAGTGGTAAACATTGCCAGATTCTTGTGAAGCTAAGCTTGGTGTCACCATATGCTGCAGCAACTGTGCCCTTGTATATTTACCCTACTGGTGTGAAAATATATAGTTAAAAATCACTAAGAACTCATATAATAAAGATTTATTAACAACGGGCAAAACCTGGAAGGAACCAATATGTCCTTTAACAGGTGAACCACAACCAAGTAAGGCACAGTAGATGGAGACACTTGTGGAACACATGAGCTTCAGGTACAGAGTAAGGAAACACATGAGTTTATACAGGGGCCAGAGGATCAGTAAGTGAAAGTACTGGTTGTCTAGATGGATTGGAGGCACATATAATATAGACACACATGAGCTGGTACAGGCTGAAGCACAGGGTAGACACACTCGAGGGATGGGATAAAATGCAGATATATGGAGTGAGACATCTGAGGTCTGGTATTAGATGCAGGCACAGGAGATAGAGACACTCAAGGAAGGATGTATGCTGCAAGTACAGAAGAGAGTGACACTAGATGCCTGGCGGGTTTTAGGAAGAGGAGATGGAGACTCACGTGGGTTGGCAAGGACTGCAGTAACAAAGGAAAACAAACACACACTGTCTTGCAGCATCCAGGTAGAGGGCAGATCTCCTTGTGATAAATGTGTTCTTTATCTTCTTCTCTGGGCCAGGTTGATGAGTTGGAACCTGATTGGTCTATGTGACAGGAGTTCTGCCATTCTCTCTCCTTTCTGGTTGTAGGAAACCTGACCTGTCTAATAGCAACAAAGACTGAATTACTGGTGCCAGGTATTGTGTGATGCATGTTATATAGACTAATAAAGGTCTGAGTAAATAAGCAAATGGAAAAAAATATCAGTTGTGTTTCTGTACACTGACAATGAACTAACCAAAAAAGAAATTATGAAAACAATCCCAAACAGACCAATAACTAAGGAAATTGAAGATGCAATCAATAAACTCCCAGCAAACAAAAGCCTGGGTCTGGACAGCTTCACAGGGGAGTTTTACTGAACATTCAAAGAAGAACTAACACACATTCTCCTCAAACTATTCCAAAAAATTCAAAAAGAAGGAAAACTTCCAAGCTCTTTTTGTGAGGCCAGCATAATCCTAATTCCTAAACGAGATAAAGACACTACAAAGAAAGAAAACTACAGGCCAATATCTCTGATGAACATAGATGCCAAAGTCCTCAACAAAATATTAGCAAATTGGATCCAGCAATGCATTAAAAAAATTATTCACCATGACCAAGTGGGATTCATCCCAGGGATACAAGGCTGGTACAATATTTGCAAATCAATAAATGTGATACACCACATAAACAAAATGAAAGATACAAACCATATGATCATATCAATAGATGCTGAAAAAGCATTTGACAAAATCCAGCACCCATTTCTGATAAAAACACTCAGCAATGTGGGAATAGATGTATCATATCTCAACATAATAAAGGCCATATAAAGACCTATAGCCAACATCAAACTCAATGGGCAAAAACTAAAAGCATTTCCCTTAAGAACAGGAAAAAGACGGCATGTTCAATTTTGCCACTCTTATTTAACATTACTGGAAATCTTAGCCACAGCAATTAGACAAAAATAAATAAATAAAAGGGCTCCAAATTGAAAAGAAGGAAGTAAAACTGCCATCATTGGCAGATGACATGATATTGTACATAGAAAACCCTAAAGACTCCATAAAAAAATCTACTAGATTTGATCAATGAATTTGGCAAGGTAGCAGGATACAAAATTAACATCCAGAAATTGATGGCATTCTTATATGTCAACAATGAACACTCAGAAAGGGAAACTAAAAAAATAATCCCATTTATATTGCAACAAAAAATAAATAAAAGACCTAGGAATAGACTTAACCAAGGAAGTAAAAGACCTGTTCTCAGAAAACTACAAGACATTGAAAAAGAATTCGAGGAAGATATAAAAATAATGGAAACATATGCCATGTTCATGGATGGAAAAAATCAACCTCATTAAAATGTCCATACTACCCAAAACAATCTAGAGATTCAGTGCAATCCCTATTAAAGTACCAATGGCATATTTCACAGATCTTGAACAAATACTCCAAAAATGTATATGGAACCACAAAAGACCCCAAATAGCCACAGCAATCTTGAAAAAGAAGAACAAAGTGGGAGGGATCACAATACCACATATCAAGTTATACTACAAAGCCATCATAGTCAAAAGAGTCTGGTACTGGCATAAGAATAGGCATATAGATCAATGGAACAGGACAGAGAACCCAGAGGTTGACCCAAGACAGTATGCACAATTAATATTCAACAAAGGAGACAAGAGCATACAATAGAGAAAAGGCAGTCTCTTCAAAAAATGGTGTTGGGAAAATTGGACAGCTACATGTAAAAAAAAAACAAAAAACGTGACCACCAACTTAAACCATACACAAGAATAAACGCAAAATGGATAAAAGACTTAAATATAACTTGTGAAACCATAAAAATCGTAGAAGGAAATGTAGGCAGAAAAATCTCAGACATCATATGTGGTGGAATTTTAACTGATACATCGCCTAGGGCAAGAGAAACAAAGAAAAAATGAACACATGGGACTACATCAAAATAAAAAGCTTCTGCACAGCAAAAGAAACCAGCATCAAAATGAAAAGGAAACCCACTCTCTGGGAGAACATATTTGCCAATGGTATATACATTAGATAAGAGGTTAATTTCCAAAATATATAGAGTACTCATATAACTCAACAAAAGAAAGACAAGAATCCAATTAAAAAATAGGCAGAGGACCTAAATAGATACCTCTCCAAAAAAGACAAACAAATGGCCAAGAGACATGAAAAAATGCTCAACATCACTAATCATTAGAGAGATGCAAATTAAAACGACTATGAGTATCACCTCACACCTGTCAGAATGGCCACCATCAACAAATCATCAAACAACAAGTGCTGGCGAGGGTGTGGAGAAAAGGGGACTCTAGTACACTGCTGGTGGGAATGCAGACTGGTGCAGCCACTAATGGAAACAATATGGTGTTTCCTAAAAAAATTAAAAATTGACCTGTAATTTGATCCAGTGATCCCACTTCTGGGAATATATCCCAAGAAGCGTGAAACACCAATAAAAAAGAATGTATGTACCCCTATGTTCACAGCAGCACTATTTGCAATTTCTAAGATCTGGAAAAAGCACAAGTGTTTATCAATAGATCAATGGATAAAAAAGCTGTGGTACAGTCCGGCCAGTGTGGTTCAGTGATTGAGTGTCGACCCATGTACCAAGAGGTCGCTGTTTTGATTCCTGGTCAGGACACATGCCCAGGTTGTGGGCCTGATCCCCAGTGGGGGGTTGCAGGAGGTAGCCAATCGATGTTCTCTCTCATTGATGTTTCTGTCTCTCTTTCCCTCTCCCTTCCTCTCTCTCTAAATTCAATAAAGAAAAAAAATTAAAAAACCCAAACCAGCCCTGGCCAGTTTGGCTCAGCGGTTTGAGCATTGGCCTGTGGTCTGGAGAGACCCGGGTTCATTTTCCACTAAGGGCACATACCTCGATTGCAGTTTGTCCCTGGCCCTGGTTGGGTCATGAGGGTGGCAACATCCCTTTCACGTCAATGTTTCTCTCTCTTTCTCTCTCCTTCCCACTCTATCTGAACAAAATATCAAAAAATGTCCTCAGGTGAGGATAAAAAAAATAAAAAAATAAATAAACCAAAACCAAAACCAGAAAAAGCTGAAAGAGAGATCTCTTATTCTTTGAGATGACATGGAGGGACCTGGAGATTATTATGCTAAGCGAAATAAACCAATCAGAGAAA
The DNA here is from genome assembly GCF_014108415.1 of Molossus molossus. Taxonomy (NCBI): domain Eukaryota; kingdom Metazoa; phylum Chordata; class Mammalia; order Chiroptera; family Molossidae; genus Molossus; species Molossus molossus. Next base: position 54,910,629 of record NW_023425348.1, on the reverse strand, counting down.
GACAAATACCACATGATCTCACTTATTTGTGGAATATAATGAAAAAAATAAGCTGATGAACAAAATAGACCCAGAGACATAGAGAGGAGTATGGTTCAGACTGACCAACCTCAGAGGAAGGAGGTTAGGGGGAGGAAAGAGATAAACCAAAGAACTTATATGCATGTATGCATAACCAATGGACATAGACAACAATTCTGTGCGTGTGTGTGTGGGGGGGATTGGGAGGAGGGTGTCTAGGGAGGAAAAGGTGAAACATCTGTAACAAAAATAATTTAATTAATAAAAAACTAAAAAAAAGAGGTGTTATGTAATAATAATATGCAAAAGATATGAAATTGATTAACTAGATAATGATTATAACTCATTAATGTAACTTTGGACAATACAGGTTCCCTGGGTGGGAATCATAGGATTTTTATCCCAAATCTGGATAAAAATCTGAATAACTTGCTCTGTGATATTGGAAAAATTACTGAGTCATTCTGTCTGGGTTTCTGTTTCACCAACTGTTGAGGAGAATTACTATAAATAAACTTGCCCTGTGTACTTTATAAGGCTATAATGAGATTAAAAGTATTTAATAAAAGGAAGATACTTTAAAAATTAAAAAAAAATGTGTATGAATCTTAAATGCCTATTGCTAAGTGAAGGTAGCCAGTCTGAAAAGGCTACAATACAGTATGATTCCATTTTTAAAAATTTTATCTTTATTGTTGAAAGTATGACAGCTGTCCCTTCTTTTTTCCTCCATTGACACCCTATTCCCTGCTCCCACCCCCACCCACGTTTCCCACGCTGTTGTCTGCGTCCATTGAAATAGTCTCTGCAATATATGGTCTTGGGAAAACTGGATATCCATATGCAAAAGAATGAAATTAGACCCTTATCTTACACCATATATAAAAATCAACTCAAATTGGATTAAAGACTTGTGTAAGACCTGAAATTATAAAAAATCCTAGAAGGAAACTTAGGGAAAAATCTTCATGACATTGGTTTTAGGAATGATTTCTTGTTCATGACATCAAAAGCACAGGCAACCAAAGCAAAAATAGACAAATGGGTTTACTAAACTAAAAAGCTTCTGCAGAGCAAAGGAAACAGTCAGCAAAATGAAAAGGCATCCTATGGAATGGTAGAAAATATTTGCAAACCATATATCTGACAAGGGGTTAATATCCAAAATACATAAGAAACTCCTACAACTCAATAGCAGAAAGAGAAATAACCTGATTTAAAAAAGGGGGGTGGGGGGCTGGATAGACATTTCTCCAAAGAGGACATACAAGTGGCCAACAGGTATATGAAAAGGTACTCAACATCACTAACCATCAAGAAAATGCAAATCAAAATTATAATGAGATATTACCATATACCTGTTAGGATGGCTATTATAAAAAATAAAAAGCCCAAAATAAGTGTTTCAAGGATGTGGAGAAAAGAAAATTGCACATTGTTGGTAGGAATATAAATTGGTGCAACTACTATGCAAAACACTATGAAGGTTCTTCAAAAAATTAGAGAGTACCATGTAATCCAGTAATCCCACTTTTGGATACATATCCAAAGAAATTGCAACCAGGATCTCAGAGAGATATCTGTAACCCTGTGTTTATTGCACAATTATTCTTTTTTTTTTTTTTTTTTTTTTATCCTCACCCGAGGATATTTTTCCATGTTTTGTACAGATAGAGTGGGAGGGAGAGAGAGGAAGAGAGAGAGAGAGAGACATCGACGTGAAGGGACACATCGAGTGGTTGCCACCCACACGACCAACCAGGGCCGGGGACAAACTGCAACCGAAGTACGTGCCCTTAGTGGGAACCGAACCCGGGTCTCTCTGGACCGCAGGCCGACGCTCTAACCGCTGAGCCAAACCGGCCAGGGCTATTGCACAATTATTCTAAACAGCCTAGACATGGAAGCAACCTAAATGTCCATTAATGGATAAATGGATAAAGAAAATGTGGTTTAAACATATTATTTAGCCTTAAAAAGGAATGAAATCCTGCTGTTTGCAGCAATGTGGATGAACCTGGAAAACATTATGTTAAATGAAATAAGGCAGACATAGGAAAAACACTACGTGATTTCACTTATATGAGGACTCTAAAGTAGTCAAATTCACAGGAACACAGAATGGGATGGGAATCACCACAGACAGAGGGGAGGGAGAAACAGGGAGGTATTAGTTAAAGGGTACCTGCTTGCAGATATAGAAAATGAATAGTATAGTATAGTGCCTGTAGTAAACAAGGCTGTATTGTATACACATACATTTGCTAAGGAAGTAGATTGTAAGTATTCTTATCACTCACACACAAATAAGGAGAACAGCAGGAAACTTTTGAAGGTGATGGATATGTTGATGGCAGAGATTGTGGTGATGGTTTCATAGGTGTATACTTATTTCCAAACCAATCAAGTGTATACATCATATATGTACAGCTTTTTATATGTCAATTATACCTCAATAAAGTTTTTCCTTTTCTTTTCCAAAGAATGGTGAAAGTGGACATCCTTGCCTTTTTCCCCCAATCTTAGGGAGAAAACATTTGGTCTTTCACCACCTAGTAGAAATGGTACAGTAGGTTCTAGGCACTGTTGAATGGTTGGGTTTGCTGAACTACAAAAGCTTTGCAGACCCAACTTCTTCCTCCCTGTCTCCTTCCTGACACTGAGCCCAGGGAGGAATCTCATGTGTGATTAATGAGGGTTTTCATGCTGGAGCTGCAAAACTCACCAAGGCTTCATTAATAGACCAGGGAAATCCACATACAGGTGACCATGCTGTCTGCACAATCAGGATCGGGGTTGGACTTTTTTGGCCTTGTTTTGACCCTGTAGACAGAAGATGCACAATCAGGGAAAAGGCTGGCATTACTTTGGCTCAGCTTGGGTGACACTCTGAACAAGCATGTGTCTTTGATCTATGGGGCGAGCATGGGATGTTGAGTCTTACAAACTCATAACCCCTTGTCTACACTGGCCAGCAGAGTTAGCCTGGCACTCTTCCTAGCCAAAGAAATGAATGAAGGAAAGTACAGCCATGAGAAGCTGAAGAGCTGGTCCTTTTGTGTACCTTATGTCTTTTAATTGTTAGTACAACTGGGCAAGCCATTTAAAAAAAATCGCTCCATTCTTTAAAAAAAGCTTTGAAACATGAGGCAACCAAGCTTCTGGGGGTAGAGAAAGAGTGTTAAGTAGCTTGCTCAAAGCTACACAGCTAAGAAGTGGCAGAATAAGGATTCAGACTCAGGTCTGAATAACTGAAAACCCGGGGCCTTTCCACCATATCAAACTGCCTCACTTAATGCTGGTTGGTGTGTATTGTAAGCTGGAAGCTAAACTGGAAATCAGCTTTGGTCCACCTTCCCTATTCCTCAGGTTGCAAAAACATAGCTTAAGAAGTTGGGGAGAGCAGTGTCGCCCTGCAAGTTGGGGAGCCTGCTGAGTCGGTCGCTGGGGCAGAGATGGTGGTCATGCTTGATGGAGTCCATCACATCTGCCGGCACACAGGCCTGTTTCACGTCTGAAGGGCAAATGCCGCAGGGGAAGGAGTGGGTGCGATGTTGCCCTCTCTCCTGGTTACCGTATCTGATGAATGATTTAGGGAGGAGACCCCCCAGAGAAGCCCACTTTAATTATGCCCATGAAAGAAGATGAGGAGGAAAGAAGCCTGGAAATAAAGACTTGTGGAGAAAAGGACCTAAGTGATGCAAAGGCAAGGAGAAAGAAAGGGACTGGAGAGGGAGAGGAGGAAGAGAAGGAGGCCAACAGTGTTTTTGCTGTTGGGGTGTGAAGTGGGGCATTGGTAAGGTCAGGGGGAGGAGGCAGCGGGGAGATGCTGAGAGAATGGCAGGGCTGCTTTCTTTTATTACCAACCACTGCAGCTGGGATCTCAGCTTCCTGAGAAGAGCTACATTTCTGTTGATGTTCGTGTTGAAGTTGACCCCAGTTGATAATGGAGTGGCCTTCTGTCCACCCTTATGGTTCTGGCATGAGAGAATTCCACAAGGTGAAACTAAGGCTACTTCTGCCATGGCATGCAAAATACATCTTCTATCCCGTGGGATTGTGTCCTTCTAGTGACCTTCTACATACATCCTCTGGGACCTTCCTCTGATCATCATTCCCCTCTTCTGACCCTTTCACACATTTTAGTTATCCCCTCTCCTCAGGGACTTTCTCTCTCAATTGCAAAACAAAACTCCCTTTTCCTTAAGCTTGCTTAACCTCTTTAAGCCTCAGTTTGCTCGAATGTCAAAGTGGAGTTAGAGGCGTCTCCCTTGCAGGGCTTTGGGGAGGTGGAATAAGGTAGTATTGTGTAGCACGGCCAGTTCGCAGGGGGTTTTGATTACTGGGTGTGTCTTTTCTCCCTTCCTTTCTTTTCAGGCCTCTTTTGAAACTGTGCTGTCCAATATGATAGCATTGGCCACAGGTGGCTGCTGACACTTGAAATGTGGCCGGTCCAACTTGAGATGGGCTGCCTATGTGTGAAGCATCGTGACTGCATCCTCTACCTGTAAGCCCCCTACCTGTAATTCTTACTCTGGGCTCATGTTTGAACTCAGTTTCTTTTTTTCTATTCACATGATCTTGATTCATGTTACATGTATTTCCTCCTAAGATATTTCCAAAGTGAATTTTATATATGTCGCATGGCATGCACACATATTTAATGTAACAGCTTTATTGAGATATAATTCACATATCATAAACTTCATCCCTTTAAAGTATACAGATACAGTTTCATGGTTTTAGAATATTCAGAGAATTGTACGGCCATTACCATGACTTAACTCCAGAACATTTTCATCACCCCAAAACGAAACCCTGTACCCATTCGAGTTACTTCCCATTCCCCCATTCCCTCAGGTCCTGGCAACCACTAGTGGATTTCTCTCTCTATGGATTTGCCTACTCTGAGCACTTTACATTAAATAATATTATATGTGACCTTTTCACATAGCTTGTATTTTATATGAGACCATTCCAATTATGATCTCCACATCTGGTGACAATCCATGAAGCATATTTGTGTGATGCAGTGACAAACAAGTACATAGACACTTAATGTTATTTATATACGTGTACCCTTATGACCACTTTGGAAAATACTGTCTTCATTTCACAGGTGAGGAACCTAAAGCACAGAGAGGCGATACAGCTTAGAGTCACATTTCTATTAAATGGAAGAGCTGGGCCCTGGCCGGTTTGGCTCAGCGGTTAGAGCGTCGGCCTGCGGTCCTGAGAGACCCGGGTTCGGTTCCCGCTAAGGGCGCGTACCTCGGTTGCAGTTTGTCCCCGGCCCTGGTCGGTTGTGCGGGTGGCCGCCATTCGATGTGTTCCTTTCACAACGATGTTTCTCTCTCTCTCTCTGTTCCTCTCTCTCCCTCCCACTCTACCTGAACAAAATAAAACGGAAAAATGTCCTCAGGTGAGGATAAAAAAAAATAAAAAATAAATGAAAGAGCTGGGACTTACATTCAGATTGCTTTTTTTTGGTAATCTTCAATGTAAGGTACATTGGGATCTTTTTTTAATCTTTTTCTCCAAGCAGAGTATCTGACACTCATGTATATGCTTGTGAAATGGATGAATAATTCAGGCAATTAATCAGCTGAGATATCAGACGAGGAGGAAAGAGAAGTGGCCTCTGAACCCCAGGTATTAGCCTGCTAGACCTCAGGCTGGCTGACGCTGACGCTGGGGGCCTCGGCACCCATGCTGTGCGGCCTGCCCGCGGAAGGGGGGGGTGGGGAAGGGTGTGTGTGCTCTGCTGTCAGCCCTGGCTCTCCTCCTCGCTGGGCATGAGTGTGTCACTGGGGTGCAGCGGTGAAACCTCCCAGGGTGCTCTTGGGGGCTGCATGCTTCAGGAGGACAACTTTCTACAAATCAGGATAGATGGAAATAGGAACCCAGTGGTTACTTGGGTCATGTAGAGTAATTTAAAGAATGAATTGATTTCTCAGCTGGAGACAGTGTTGATGCCTTGCTTCTCACTGGTGCTTCACTGTGCATGTTACCTCATGTGGAAAATTAACAGGCAAATTAACCCCTCCGCACGGCCCAGGCTGAGCAATGGACGCGGCTCCTGTTTAGAATGCAAACGCTTCGGGCACGAAGGGGGCTGGCTACAGGGCCAAGGCAAGGGGAAGACCCATGTCCCAGGTGCCTGGGAACATCTCCAGCCTGCACATGGACCACCTCAGCCCCAAGGGCACCAGAAAGGGAGCATTGTGCAATTCACTGAGATCTGATCTGTGACCTCATGATGACTGTGTTGTGACAGCCAGGTGGGGAGATAAATTAAACAAAATAAAAAGATTAATAGCAGCTCCATCCACTGGCAAGGGTGCCCCGTTTCTCTCAGAATTCTGGAAACACCTTATTTATCCTTTGTTTCTGACAGCCTCTTCCCTATTACTTGTCGTGTCATCTGGTTTCTGATCATATATACCACTTGCTTAAACCTCTGGTGCGAAGGGCCTCTGGTCTACCCTGTCCACCACCCCCTCCTGCCCCTGCTCCCCCCACTCATCTTGTCCTGCTCACCTTGACTGTCTCTATTCTAGACACACTGACTTTTAGTTCTTCCCGGTTTCATTAGCCCCAGAGTCTTTGTACACAGCTTCCTCTGCCCTGCATACATGTCCCTTACTTCTCAGAGCCAGTTACATGTCACTTCCTCGGGGAAGCATTTTCTAATTCCACACCTCTCACCTCCAACCATCATATGGTCGCAATGTCCTATATTGCCCTATTAATAGCATTTGTCAAAACTGCAATTAAATAATTAGTTTGTAATTAGTTGTTTAATGACTGCCTTTCCCGCTACACTGTTAGCTCCGAGACAGCAGAGACTGTGTCGGTCTCGTTCACCTTTGTGTCTCCAGCGCTGAGCACATTGCCTCAGACAGAGCACATCCTCAAAAATGTGCTGGATGAATGAACGTATCTTTCTTCTTCTTTTTTTTTTGCCTTAGCAGGTGTTTCTTTCTGAGATTTAAAACGGGCATTTCCAGAAGAAACTAATTACTAAGTACATTTAGTTCTGAGAATCACATTATAACCCATATATAAGCCAAAGTAACACACAGTCTAATCTGGGAGCAGTATCACATGCAAAGAGGCACAGTCAACACCAAAATAAATGTTTCTTCTATTTCTAGCTCATTTTTCTCTCTCTGCCCTGACCTCTAATTTCTACACTTTATTAGGCAGATTAACTCTGGCTCCTTGACTGAGCTGGGTATGCAATAATAGTCCTTACCTGTCAGGAATTCATAGCTTGATTAGTTAGAAGGCTCTTGCTATAGTCCAGGCAAGAGAGTATGGTCACTTGGAAACCAGTGAGGTAGACACACTTAAGATACATTTTAGGAGGTAAAATTAATGAGGGTGAGTGTCCAGGACATTGGGGTTGACACCTCACATCAGCCATAATCCAAATGATTAGTCTAAGTTGTTCATGGTAATTTCATTATCCTATTATCTGGGGATCAATATTAAAACGATCATATGATTGCCCTGGCCAGTTTGGCTCAGCGGTTGGAGCATCGGCCCGCAGACCAGAGAGTCCCCGGTTTGGTTCCCGCTAAGGGCACGTACCTCAGTTGCAGTTTGTCCCCACCCCAGTCGGGGTTGTGCGCGTGGCAGCCAGTTGATATGTTTCTCTCACATCAATGGTTTTCTCCCTCTCTCTTCCCCCCTCTCTCCCTCCCGCTCTATCTGTAGATTTAAAAGTGTCCTCAGGTGAGGATAAAAAAAAAAAAATAAAAAAAAATAAAAATAAATAAATAAATACATAAATAAAATAAAATGGTCATGTGATTCAATGCTGTCTGTTTCTGAGACGTGAGGAGTCTAATGAGGGCTTTTGGGGGAAAATAGCCTTCCTCTTACAGAGAGAACCACAAAGGAAAACAATATCACTCTTTTGCTGAATATGGACCAAGAACTTGTTCTCTGGCTGTGGTATCTGCTGCAGGGTTGGAGGGGACATTATTGGGTTGCTAATTATAGTGCATTAGAGCCCACCCTACCTGGAATTCTGGATAGGTAATATAAGGAACTTTTCCAATCTTTAAACCATTTGGTTGGATTTTCTATTACTTGCAGCAGAACTCATCCTGAATGGTAGTGGGGCAGGCAGTGGTAGCTCGGTGGGCACCAGGGCGTCTTTGTCTTGCTGGATGCTTTCCAGTAACAGGGACCATGGGTGGCGGCATCACGTCTCTTAGATACCATGTAGGGCTGGGGCTCCCAGCTTCCCTTCTGACCTGCTCAGGGATGGAGCTGAGGCAGCAGGTGGGGGCCTCACTGTGCCTCGTTGGAAAGGGGTGGAAAATGACCCACATCAAACAATAAATAGTAAATTCCTCTTTTGGGCTTTCAATCTGCATTGAAATGGGAAGGTAGTTATTTATTTATTTTTAATCGGCTTATGCTCTCTTACTCTCCTCTTAGATAATAGATTTTGAGGCATTTTCTCCCCCCCCCCCAAAATACCGTATTACAGTGACAGTAATAGAAATCTCCATATAGGAAAGGGCAAAAAGAATCTATTATCCCACAACCGACACAAATTGTTTTCTTTGCCCATGCTTCCTTGACGCGCTTGTTCAGATTCATGCAGAAATGTGCAGAATGGTAATCGTACCCAGGCATCATTAATTTTTCACTGAGGTATGACATTCGTGCTGTGAAGTACCCACCTCTGGACAGCTTGATGATTTTTCATGTGTTCACTTCTGTAACTGCCCCCCAGTTCAAGATATAAAACACTTGACTGAATATCATTCTGTAGTTTGATTTTCAAATTTAATATCGTATCAGACTCAGGTTACCCTGCTGTTTATCCTAAGAATGTTTTAGCATGCGACGTGGTCTTCATACTGCTGACTATAAAAGGCTTTAAAAATTCAGTCAGATGGCTGTATCACAGATATCTGAGCCAACCCACATTACTGGACATTAAGATTGTTCAAAAATGTTCCAGACCATAAACGATGCTTCAACAATCTTAGAGGTCAGAAAGCTGCATTCTGCTCACATATCCATTTTGTTATGTTGGCACACGATATTTTAAAGAATATCTGGGAAAAAAAATGAGACTGAGTTTTGTTGTAAACTTGTAAAATTTGAGCGAACTCACGTGGAAATCTGGATTTCTTGATAAAGCAGGTCTGTCACACCGTCCACATTCCGAGGAGTGGCAGTCATGTGGACATGAGGGGCTGCCTTCCTTGGAAGGGGGCTGTGCTCCCCAGTTTGCCACAGTCCTGGTGACTCCCGATGTTTCAGACCTGTTCACTAATTAACAGCATCTGCCTTAGTCCAGTAGGCACTTGAGTTTGTTATTGCTGGCATATGGCTTCTTTTTCCCTGATGCTTATAAGGATGTCACTTATGCATGAGGTTGCTGATAAATCCAAGGAAATCATAAATACGAGCACATTCAGAAGAATGTGGAACAAAGGCATGGTGGAAAAAAGCATGCCTGTTGTGTCCAGGGTACTCTAGTAGCAATCGCGACTCATGGTTTGGGCCCAGTCACGCCCTCTGTGGGCTTCAATTTCGTGAGGGAGAACGACAACGCCCACTTCAGAGAGCAGTTGTGGAGCTCGAATAGACCTTGGTACACAGTAGGCAACCAACAAATGGTGCTTAAGTTAAAAAAAATATTGAAAATTGTTAATTGATTCAATCCTAGTTCTTTTTTAAAAATTTTTTTCTTTAATTTTTTTTTTTTTGGTACATGCCCTTAGCGGGAACCGAATCCGGGATTCTCTGGTCCCCAAGCCAACGCTCCAACCGCTGAGCCAAACCAGCCAGGGCTTTAATCTTTTTTTTTTAAATTGATTTTAGAGAGAGGAAGGGAGAGGGAGAGAGAGATAGAAACATCGATGAGAGAGAACAGCGACTTGCTGCCTCCTGCATGACCCTCACTGGGGGTTTGGCCCATAACCTGGACACATGCCCTGACTGGGAATCGAACTGGTGACATCTTGGTGCATGGGTTGATGCTCAACTACTGAGCCACACTGGCTGGGCTCAATTCTAGTTTTTAAAGAATAACTAGGACATTTATTTTCATAAAAATAAGATTTAATTTCCTCTGAAGTTGGAGTTCATTAAAAAAGTCTTCAGAGATACCTATCAAGTTGATTTTTTTGTTTTAGCTTTTTGTTTCGTTACAGATGTACCTCCTTTGTCTCCCACTGACATCTTCCTCCCTGCTCCTGGCGCTCCCCCCCCCACCCCCCTTCACAGTATTGTTGTCTGTGTCTCCTGGTTATGCATATAAGTTCTTTGGTTTATCTCTTCCCGTCCTCCCTCCTCCCCTTCCTCCAAGGTTTGTCAGCTTGTTCCCTACTTCCATGTTTCTGGAACTATTTTGTTAATCAGCTTATTTTGTTTGTTATATTCCACAAATAAGTGAGATCATGTGGCATTTGTCTTTCTCTAACTGGCTTATTTCGCCTAGCATAATTCTCTCCAGGTCCCTCCATGTTGTCTCAAAGGGTAAGTGAGCTTTCTTTCTTACAGCTGCATAGTACTCCATTGTGTATATGTGCCACAGCTTTTGTATCCACTCATCTACTGATGGACACTTGGGCTGTTTCCAGATCTTAGCTATTATAAATAGCGCTGCTGTGAACATAGGGGTACATATATTCTTTCTGACTGTTGTTTCAGGCTTCTCAGGATATATTCCTAGAAGTAAGATCACTGGGTCAAATGGCAGTTCAATGTTTAATTTTTTTGAGGAAACACTATATTGTTTTCCACAGTGGCTGTACCAGTCTGCATTCCCACCAGCAGTGTATTAATGTCCCCTTTTCTCTACGTCCGCGCCAGCACTTGTCGACACCTATAAAGTTTTAATAACAGCAGCAATAGTAATAATGAGTGGATAGGATTTAATAAAGTTGTGTCTGAGTGCCGAAAGAGTGGCCTTCATATGATTTCATTGAGGTGATGAATTAAAACTGGGCTGTATCGCTCCATATGAAGGAGGTTAAAATGGGAGAGAGATGGTCCTTAACATTATTGTTTGAGCTGATGCTGTTTTAGGAGGATCGTGATTGCCAGCTACTCTGGGCTTTTCCATTTGCTTTTAACTGGCCCAGAAATTCTTTGGGCAAAATTTCTAGTCATACAGAGGCTTGCCTCCAGAGTTTTGAGAGCCTAGATTATTGACCTCCATAGAAGAAACCTTTTCTAGAAGATGATTGTCTTTCTCTTAGTTCATGGTCCCACCACTTACCGAAAACCCAGGAGTCATATTTAACTTTTTTTCCTCCTCCACATCCAACCTATCAGTAAGCTTGTCAATTCTCCTTCCTAAATATCTCTCAATTCAATTTACTTCCCTCCATCTAAAACAATGCCACCCTCACCTAAGCCACAGTGAACCCCATCTCTAAACAGCAAATAGGGTGATCTTTTAAATACTCAACTCATATCACATCACCCTATTTCTCAAAATTCTTTCATGACTCCTATTTCACTTCAAATAAAATCTAAACTCCTTATTATTGTCTACAAGGCTCTGTGTCATGTGTCTCTAATTTCATCTCATGCAAGGCACCCCCTTTCCCATTATACTCCAGCAACATTGATCATCTTTCATACCAGATTCTTACCCAGCTCAGAGACATTGCACATGTCTTACTGGCCCCTCCCCCACATCCTTCATCTCTCTTTGTGAGGTTGGCTTCTTCAGGTCTCAGGTTAAAAGTCACATTTTCTCCCGAAGGACGCCCTTCATTATCCTTTCTTACAGCATCCTCTGCCTCTGACCCCTCACACACTCTGTAGTGATTTTGTTTCCCTGTGGCAATCTGTTTCCCCATACCAATGTAAGTTTCACTTGCAATGAGTTCATTTCTCTCTCATTGACCAGTTATATCCCCAGCTGCTAGCACATTGCTTAGCATATAGCAGGCATCAATAAGTATTAATTGAACAAAAGAAAGAATGAATGTATGTAACTACTATGAAAATTTAAAGTAGTCTCAGGAAGGTTTTTCTGGAATGTAGTGGCTAAAAAGAGCTTTGACCTAACCAGATATACCGGCACGTGTATGTTTGGTATTGCTCACAGAGGGAAGTGTTTCAAAGGATATAGAAAAACTGAAAGCCAGAGGCCAAGATATTGCCACCATATCTCTAGCACTGTCCAGGGGAGGTCCTACATTCCAGACCAATTGTCACTTACATTTTGTCTGAAAATTAATGGCTCAGCATTTGGTTTATTAATCAGCATTCTGTAAGTTTGGTTAGCATGCGTTAGAACCCTTAACCTGATCAGTTCCGAGAGAGCGTACAAATCTAATCAGCTGAGGGTCTGATGTACCTTGGTCTCTCACTGGCTGTCAGCCCTGGTGACTGACCCTTCATTTGGTTGTGATCCAGCTCTCATTGTACTCTTAATCAGGACCTTTAGCTCTGGTCCTGCCTACTGTCTCACTACTTTCTGACCCTGGGCCTTCCTCCTCTCAGCTTCTACCATCTCTCTTCTGCCCATTGTATGCCTTGATATAGTAAACTCGATGGACAAAGTTAAAACTTAAGAACTATTAAGTCAGGATACATCTTTATTTCTTTTTTTAAATTATTTTTTAAATCCTTACTCGAGGATATCTTTCTATTTATCTTCATATAGAGTGGGAGGGAGGAAGGGAGAGAGAGAGAGAGAGAGAGAGAGAGAGAGAGAGAGAGAGAGAGAGAGAGAGAGAGAGAGACATCGATGTGAAAGAGACACATCAACTGGTTGCCTCCTGCACGACCCTACCAGGGCTGGGGATGAACCACAACTGAGGCATGTGTGCCCGACAGGAATCGAACACGTAATTCATTGGTCTGCAGGCTGATGCTCCAACCATACCAGCCAGGGCAGGATACATCTTTATATCAACAAACTGAAATTAATTTATTAACTGGGAGTTTTGACAATATCATGGACAACATTATGCCAATATGGTTGGCAGCCCCTACTGGTGAAATATGATATTACAGCCCAGCTCTATCACATATTATGTGTCCAGGTGAAAAAATAGAAAGGAGACAAAATTCTGGGAGCTATTACGTGGGACTTGAGGACTGCTCAAATGTTGAGTTCTGGAGAATAGGAACCAGACAGAATTTTAAAAATGAGCTGTCCAAAAGAAAGTAAATTTCTAAATCTGGAGCATATCCCTCTCAGGGTCAGGGCCAGCTAGGTTCCTTCCATTATTCTGAAACTATGGAGGAAATTCCTGTTCCTGGTCTTTGTTTTCAGTTCCCTGGTCTGAGGTTACTCATTATTTCAAGACCACAGGAACTTTCTACTGGGAGCTTTTGCTGTGATCTGATAACCGGTAGCTGATGACAATGAGAGTGCTCAGAATCCCAGGTCAGACAAGTCTGGTGCTGGTTGTTGCTCGCTACTTTCCAATCTGGGCCTGCACTAATGTGTAGCCTTAGGGAACATTGTGAGGTCGAGCACATTTATTCTATGAACTTATTCCATCTTATCTGTACCACGCACGGTGCTCAGAGCCTCCACCAATTCTCTTACCTTAGGCCCACAACTCTCATATTTATAAAAGAAACAAAATGGAAATAGAAATAACAATAATTATAATGGTATCGATCAGGATTCACTAAAAAAAAAAATTAAAGTACAAAGATCTGGGTTTAGATCCTAACTTCACCACTTATTAGCTATACTTCACTTTGCAAGCGACTATGAAGATTCAATAAAAGTGTGCAGAGTGCCTTATATGCTCTTTGCACTCATTACTCTCCCTTTTTCAAGTGTAGCAGTATATTTTAAAGTCATCTGGAAAAGCAAGGATTCAAACCAAGGAATGCTGCTCTACTGGTGTAATTTCAGGCAGTGGGTGGCACAGATATTTTTGGATTGCGGTTCGTCCATGTGCTACTGACATTATAATATGGAGGTGACTTCTTATTCTGCCTACATATAATGGCATCTGGGCTTTGCCACCATGGTCTCAGTATGATGAACATCCCTGGTCCTTGGTTCTGGCCTATGTAATTGATCCTGTTCAAAGACATGATGGAAGAGAGATTCTTTAAGTTTTGTTCAGTTCTATTAAATATTTCTTGAATCCGTTTCTTCCTCTCCAGCCCCTCACTGCTGTCATGGTTCAGAAACTCATCATTTTCTATATGCATCACTGCATCATCCCTGCTGCTGGGCTCTAACTCTCCTGTTCATCCTTCACACAGCAGGCCGAGTGATCTTTCAAAAACATGCATATGATTCTGTCAGCCCTTTACTTAAGAGTCTTCAGTAGCCGTATGCTTTGGAGCTGTAGCGGATTTCTGCCTCTGTTGTCATAACACACTGGTTTGTCACATCAGTTACAAGGCAGATTTATCCATCTATCCATTCAACAAATTATTTATTGAGCATCTACTATGTGTCAGTTACCATTCTAGGTTAGGTGTTTGAGGGGTACATCCGTAAAAACAACAACAACAAAACCCAGACAAAAATCTCTGCGTGTTGTCGGAAACTTGTTAAAAAATAGAGTTGAAGTCCTGGAGATTATGAATGATTTATCTGTTTGAATATATAGTGGATATATATTTCTACAGCAACATTTCACTTGCATGATGAGGTGCTCCTTAATGGGGAGTGGAAGGGGAATTTATAGCTACTAGTTGGGGGATTGTGTGTAAATCTGTGTAAGCCTTTGGCAGTGTGCATCTGAACAGTATCATCATTTGTCCACAGAAAAAATGTTAAGTATTGCTGCTTGTCTGCAAGATAGGGTATAAAGCTTTTAGCCTTTGTTATTTGGCCTTGGCTAACCCATCAACCTCATCTCTGCCATTCCCTACCTTGAACTGTGGACTTGCTGGTCCTTACCCCTTACAATGGTTTCATATTGATTTGACTTTCCACCAATAGAAGAGTTTGGATTATAGACAAATGAAATATGTAAATAATCTTCTTACAAGGCCAGAGATTGTACTCTTGTGGAAGAAGGGACTAAGTACTTATTGTAAACTGAAAATAAGAAGTGAAATGGGAATTTGGTGGGACTATCAGATTCCTGAGAATAGATTACATTTCTAGTATTTTAGAAAGGAACATTTCTCGCCCTTTAGACACAAAATGGATACAGTGTTATAATAATACATCTAAAAACATATATTAGTATTAGTATGTTATTATGCAATCGCAAGTGTAGCAAACACTTTGGAGGAAGGTATCGTTTTGGAGGCTAAGAAAGAAGTACAACTTTGTGTAGGGATTGGTCTAATTTGGCCCATGTGTTGGAATGGAATGGACAAAAATGAACTGGAGAACTTTTACTGCCTACAAGACATAAGAAAACTCTCAAAAGATGTAAATAGGAGCCAAGGCTAAGTAGATTCCTGCAAACATCAGCATTGCTCCCCATGACTAAGTGGACTTCCAATTGAGCCTTAACTCTGAGCCACATGCCCAAGTCATCTTGTTCTCAGAATAAAGTTTTTATCCTAATTCTTTCATCTTCTGATGTTGGGACTTGTCTTCTCATTTATAAAATCAAAAGTGATGCTTGATTCAACTGTGGCAGTTTGAAGAGGGCAAAAGTAAAATATCAAAGAAGCTTACTAGTTTTTACATCTGTTTAGGTAACACAGATATGGCTTGTTGGAAAAGATCTGGCTGGGAGTCCACAGGTGTTGGATGCAGCTCTCCCTACGTTGTTTTTCCCATGACACCCAGTATGGCTTATTGGTGGTTCATCAGGGCAGGATTCACTAGGAGGTATGGGAGAATTGAACAACATCAAAGACAGCCCTGGGATGTATTTCAATGTCTTGAAGCAGGAAACAGAAATGGGGACTTCAAGTCATGAGTCATTCAGGGGCATATAAGGAAGAAGAGTAAAGTAAGCAGGTCAAGGGGTACAGAACCTATGATTCTTCTGCTGTTGGTCCCCAATCCCTTGAGGGATTATGCCACAGGGTTCTCAAGGACAAGGCATATCAGAGAGCTGGGCCCCTCTCCACTCCTTTCTGCCCCCACAAACAGGCCCATGCAATTCTCTCTCCAAAAGAGCCACTATACATTTATTATGGTCCTTGCAGCCAAGGCGTCAGTGCCTGGCCCCTTTCCAACAGGGGGTGAAATGCGGTGAGAGGCCATTCTGGGGTGACTCTCACTTTGTAATTAACCCTCCTTATTAGCATCTCACTTGCTTTGGATGGGGCAGTGCACACATGTTTGTGGTTATGTAACTGCCAAACAGGGCTGGGCCAGCTGTTTGTTGGCATTCTAATTGTCTCCAATCACAGGGAAATGAATTGCAGCGAGGAAAGTAATGAGTGGAGCACCCTGGCAGCCAGCCAAGGGCTCCACACTGTCAGCTGCAAAGCCCAGGAATCTGCCATCAAAGTAAGGCACTGGAGGTCATCTGGAGCCAGGGAAGCCAGAACCCAGGTGCACCCTGCTTAAGGAGGGATGTGGGGACAAGAAGGAGGGGATTGGAACCTGGGGAAAGAGACCACGTGAGTGGGGGACAGAGGAGGAGAGATTCAAGTACTTTCTCTTTGTTCTGACCCCTCTTTCTTCTTCTTTTTGTTCTCTCCTATCTTCTGATCCCCAACAGCCTCCAATACCACCTTAGCAGTGATCTTAAGAGCACAGGGGAGTGAAGAGGGGGCAGGGCAGGACATGAGAAGGATGAAGTTGATAAAAGGGGTCTGCATGGATTCAAATGATAAAGAAGAGCAAAAAAATCTCAAAGAACAGTTATTCTCCACCCAGCTGTGAGTTTGCTGTTGCTGCTGCCACTGAGGTGATAGGGCTGCTGGGGTGTTGGCCCAGCCACTGAGGTTGGGGCTGCTGCTGCTGGTGTAGTATCTCTATGATGGGGATTCCAATGGCGAGGGACAACAGGCATGGACACCTTAGCTTTAGGTCAAGATGACCTTCTATGAGTGAAATTAGGAAGAATACAAATGCCATAGAATGAGATCAGCACTCTGTAGAAACATCCCAAGAGTTCATAAAATGGGAAGTTAGTAAAAGGCAGTCAGTAAAAAGGAGTTGGGGAGAACCTAGTCTGTCAAGCCTCAGTCAAGCTGGAGAATCTCACATATTCATGTGCACTGACTTGGATGCAGCTGAAACCTAACCATGGTCAATGACTGAAGGAGATTGGAACTGGAAAAGGCTGGTCTGAAATGAGCTTGCAGGGGGAGTCCCTTACGGCCAGCTCTGTCACTGAGTTCCCAGCACTGTCCAGGGAAGTGGGTTTGAAAATCAGGAAGACAGAGTATTCTTGACCCAGAGAAACACTTCTGGTGTCGGCAGGGATGTCTCACAGGTGCTCACAGTGGTTGGGTGTAAAGTTCTTCAGGACTATTCAGTTTGCTGGATTGACTGATGAATTTATTCCATGCTTATTGGGCACAAACTGTACGAGAGACACTTTGTTAGTCCTTGAGAATAAAGAGGTGAACAAAACAGGCATAGCTCCTATCATCATTGAGCTTTTAGTTGAGCAGAAAATACAGAGAGTTATGAACGAAAGTCCTGAGCAGAGAGTGAGTGTAGTGTGTTTTGGGCACTAAGACAGGAGAAATGGCAGGAGATGATACTGATGAGGAAGGTGAGGCCCAACTCAGGTAGGGCCTTTGCCCTGTGCCAAAGGGTTTGGGCCCTATTCTGAGGGCAACTGTATTAATCAGAATGTTCTTCATTGCCAGTGAAAGGAACTTAACTTGAATAACCTGTGGTGGAAAAGGATGTTTCCTGGCCTGGAATCCAAGGAAGAGATGACCAGCGTACACTGATAGGAGGATCTGAGATGAGGTTGAACTGAGGACACTAGGGAATCAGGAGCGTGAACCTGGCTAAGACTTTCCTGCCTCTCCCACGTTGCTGGCTTCTATCTCTTTCCCTACCCACTTTCTTCAAATGGTGGAGAAAATGGACACCCATAGCTTCTGAGTTTTACCTTATAGCCTCTTCCAGTGGAGAAGGACTTACTGTCCTTTTTCCTGTCCCAGGTCACATATCCTTCAGAGGAGGCTTATGGCCCGCTTGGGTCAAGTATCTGTTCACAATCATGTGTGTCTAGAAGGTGAAGTACATAAAAGAATTAAGAAGCTACACTAGGAACTACGTAAATTGGGTAGGGTGAGGTGGGGGTGCTAGATATCCAATGGATATCCACTACAGCCATTAGGGCCCACCGAGCAACCTCTGGACTTCTAAAATAGGTTCCCAAGATAGGCTGATTGTGGAGCAGATGCAAATATTTGTGTTAGGTCACTGAGAAAATCACCTCTGGCAAGTAACTGATTAGTAAGTTATGTATATGATTGATGGTTTAGAGTGGAACCTGGCTCATAGTAATTCTATCTAAGTGTTAGTGATTATCAGTGTGACATGACGACGACGACGACGATGATGATGATGATGATGATGATCCATCTCCTCTGAGTATATGGACATAATTCAGTTTGGGACCTACACAGCTAGCAGTCATGATATGGTGACCCCATCAAGGCAGGGACAGTCTTCTCTAGCCACTATCGTCCACATCTCAAGTTCATCTCCTCTAAATTTCATTTTCAGGGACTTCATTACTAGGAAGTAACGACAAGTAACGACAGGCAGGAACTGCATTTTCCTTCTGCCACTCACCACCAAACATGATCCATACTCAATAAACACTTGATAAAGGTAAGCGATAAGTTAAACCTGACTACAGAATTCTTTCTATTATTTGTGTGGCTCTATTTGAATAAACCAGGGTTTTTCACTAAACTTTTGGTTACCGGGAGAATCTCCATGGATCCTCTAATAACGACCTTGACAGGCAAAGCTCCAAACAAACATTGATTCTCTTACCACCTTTGTAAATATGTGAGCCATATGGCAATTATTTTAACAAATTATAATTTTAAGGAGTAAAAAATTTTAAAATGGTTGTTTATCATGACAGAGAAATGATTTACATACACATAAACATGAATATTCAGAGCCATAGGTAAGACAAAAATGCTTGGCTAATTTCTGATGAACCAGAATCAACCAGGTTAGATTTTGATCTCCTTGAGGACAAAGGTATATGTATTCTCTGCTTTATATCCCCAATTCATGTGCCTTGTCCTAGACCTTGTAATAGAAATTTCTGTGATGATAAAAATGTCCTATATCTACAATGTCCAATATGATAGCCATTAGTGGCTAGTGTGATTGAGGAACTAAAATTTTAATTTATTTAATGTAACATAACTTAAATACCACATATGGCTAGCAGTCACCATATTGGACAGTATAGACTTAGACCATGGTTCATGGATTTGGAAACTTATTGTGGGATAGACAAGAGATGTTTAATATACTGTTAACCAGATCAGGGTCTACATGTAGGGTATGCAGGGTACAGGAATTGTCATAATGGTGAGCTTGTGCATTATCTCAGTCATCGTAGGTCATTCATTCATCCATTCAAAGGCCATATATGGAGTAACTACCATGTGCCAGGCTCTGTACTGATGGGGGAGGGGTGGTATAAATAAAGACTGATTATTGTCCTGACTTAAAGGTGAAGGGAGAAATCAGCAGATTAATAGACATACAGAAGTTTGTGGTGTTGTTTATATCCAGGGCAAGCATGTGAGCTGTAGGAATCTAGAGGAAGGGTAACTAAATCATCCTGTTGGGGGGGGGGGGAGGGAGTGGAGTGGGTAGGTCACAGAACACCTCTCAAAGAAGTGGAGCTGATTCTTAGAGGACCAGTAAGGATTCTCCCAGGTGATGATGGGGAAAAAGGGGCCTTTCCAGGCAGAGGGACTGGCACAGGCAAGGGTACAGTACTATGGAGTTTGGACCTTTGGGGGAACTTCCAGATGGGAGATGAGTACTATGGGGTACATGTGGTGAGTAGTCAGCCATGCCCCCCAGGAAGAGGGCAGAAACAGTAGAATGAAGGCATTTGGATTTTACCGTAAAGGTAGTGGGCATTCATTCAAAGGGTTTTAAGCAGGGAAGCCAAAAGATCAGATTTGTGTTCTAGAAAGACCCCTTGGCAGCAGTGTGGATACTGATTTAGAGGGAGTGAGAATGGAGACAGACCCTGGGGAAGACAAGCTTTCCTTCCGTGAGAGACCCTGAAGTTGCATCTAAAGTACTAACTGCCGGCCAGATGTAAGTCACTGCCCTTCTGAGAAATGGCTCAGGTGCAGGGTGCTGGAAGGTCTGAATTTGGCTTCAGGGAGAGCAAACAGCCCGGCATGGCACCAGGGAAACCATCTTCTGGAGAGAGCAATGTGTGTACCTGAGCAGCCTGGTGTACAAGGGTGGGTAGCCAGAGCTAGGTGAGCCTTGGGGTGAGAGCGGACTGCATTTCTCTGCTACTTTCCTTCCTATCTGTCGTTTCTATGCATGAGGTTTTTTTCTGGGTCACCTGCTGTATTAGTCTGCTCTGATTGCCTTAACAAAATACCACAGACTGTGACTTAAACAACAGATATTTATTTCTCACAGTTTTGAAGACTAGGAAGTCCATGATCAAGGTGCTGCCAATGAGGTTCTTGGTGAGAGCTGTTCCTGGCTTGCAGATGGCCACCTTCTCGCTACGTCCTCACAGGGACTTTGCTCAGTGCATGTGAGTAGAACTCTCTCTCCTCTTCTTCTTCTTTTACGGCCACTATTCCCATCTTGAGTGTTCCACCCTCATGACCTACTCTAACCCTAATCAACTCCCAAAGGCCCCATTCCCAAATCCCACCATGTCGGGGATTAGGACTTCAACATATGAGTTTTGGGGTGATGCAAACATTCAGTCCATAATACCTGCATTGGGTAAGTGACTAGGTGTAAGGCTTGGTACACATATTTGGGCTTCTCAAGGGTACGTGCAGAGTTTGCCTCCACTTGGCATTTCAAGAGCATTTATAAAACCTGGGCAGGAGCAGAGGGGCTTCTGTTTCTAGATGCTGCGAAGTTGATACTCTGCTCCCTGCTGAGGGGGCAAGGACCCAGACCCAGGCCCAATCACCCAGGCTAGGCCCTAAAGACACGTATTCATCCCTCCTGTGGTTAGCCTTTCTTATCCCTCGTCTCTCATTCAGAAAGCAAGAATCTGTGTTCCTTGAGTACACACAGCTGACTGGCCAAGGAGCTATGAACTCAGAAGAGTTTGGGTGGTTGGCAGAGGTCAGCTTGGGCTGAGAATGTTAAGCAGTTCTGAGCTGTTCACTTCTACCTGTCATTCTGACAGTGGGGTGTCAGGGGTAAAGCCAGGGTCAGGAAGAGATTATAAGAAGAAAGATTGGGGGTTATTAGGGGAACACACTTTCAACTCTCTAGCAATAGATGGAAGTCTTGAAAGGTTGTGGGGTTCTCCATTGTCAAAGGTGGAGATGATGATAATTTGGCGAGGATGCTGTAGGGGGACAAAAGCAACAAATGGGGAGTTTGACTGGGAAAGCAAAAGTAGAACAGACTGAGGATTAGAACATTACATACGTTCTTTGCCGCATCATCTAAGTAAACAGACCTTAGGAAGATACTGCTCCGTGGGGGAAGTGCAGGTGCCCACATGGGGGGGATCTGTCATCCAGACTTCAGCAAGGCTGGGCAGACCACCCAGAGAAAGTGACGACTGAGCAGAAACCTAAAGGATAAGGAGGAATTTACTAGGGAAAGGGTGGTGGACTGAGGGACACAGACCACTTCACTGTGTAATTCCTACAAAGAATTATCTGCCTCAGAATGTCAACAGTGCAAAGTTAAGACACCTTTATGTACAGTCTATTTGAAATTCCTGTCTTGTGAGAGATGACAGGCCTCTTGATACTATAAGTTATTTGAATGAGTTTTTTGCTTCCTCATTTTAAATATGTTCGATGTCCATCACATGTCACACTTTTTGACAGGACCTAAGACATAGTAGTGTAGAAAAGAGAGTAGGGCCAAAGGGCCATTCTTTGCAATCCTGAATTCTTTGTAGTACTGTAAGTCCTGGGAAGGCGGTGGAGCAGGTGTGGACAATGCAATGAAATGTAGCCACGGCCAATAAACCACAGAAACCCTGCTTCTCCCACCTCTTGGCATCTTCTTGGGGATGATGCTATTCAGTCACGAGTCGTTGCAAAGCTCCTTTCCACAGCGCTGTGTGATTCCTCCAGCCTTCCAGGCCGTCAGAACTCTGGGAGGCACAGGCTGAGCCTGCGTGGTTTAAGGAGGAACAGCATGGAGAATGAGAAACAGACGTACGGGAGGCATTAAGGACCTCTGGTCATTTGGGGGGTTGGGTATGGAATCTTGACCTGGTTTCCATGGCCAGATTGCAAGATACACTTACAAGTTTGGACTTTCCCCTAGGGTAATGTACTCATAAACATTCAGTTAAATGTGGAGAGAACTGAAGCTCAGTTTTATGAGTAACTACACCTGACTTTGTCATAATCTTTTATATTGCTTACTTGCAGATTTTATGGTCAAACCTAACACCTTCTCTGTGGTTATTTGAAAACTTATCCTACTTGAACGTATTGGAGGGATGGCATGGTATAAAAAAATTAGCATGGAATTTAAGAATCTGAACATCTACATAATTAGCTGTATCACTTATGTAACATCTCTGAGTATGTTTTCTCATTTGAAATTTAGGGGTAACCTCTGTCTCATAGAAAATGTCGGGTACAGTGCCTGATAACAATAAGTGCTCAATAAATATCCTCCTTTTCTTAGTTCAGAGATATCCCTTCTCTTTTCTATGCTGCTATGTCTTAGGTCCTGTGAGAGTTTGTTACATTTAATGGCTGTAAATCATATTTAAAATGAAAATAAAAAATCTTGAGCCATATGGCTTCGAGTATTAAGAAGTGTGTTGTAGCTTACAAGACAGGAATTCCAACTTGATTCCAGAAAGAATATACTGTTTGTCAGTTTTCAACACACATTTTCTTTTTTTTAATTAGAAAATTTTAATGTTGACACAATTATAAGTGTTCCCCTTTTCCTTGCTCTTTGCCCACCTCCATCTTTCTCTCCCTCTACCCCTCCCTTGGCCTTCACCAAACTCTTGTCTGTGTCCATGAGGAATGCATGTATGTTCTTACATGGAACAGACTGGCTGGTGCCCGAGGGCAAGGGGGTGAGGATGACTAAATAAAGAAGGTGAGGAGATTAATACCCATTTTCTTTTAAAGATTTGTGTAAGAATGAAGGAATGGAAGACACATCTAAACAATCACAGTTTTTTACCAACCCTAAAAATTCAGCTGTACAAACTTTTTAAAAATATGTTTTTACTGATTTTTTAGAGAGAGAGGAAGGGAGAGAGAGAAAGAAACACGATGTGAGAGAAAAACATCGATCGGCTGCCTACTCCATGCCCCCTACTGTGGATCGAGCCCACAACTCGGACATGTTCCCTGACTGGGAATCGAACTGGGACCTCCCAGTCCATGTGATGTTCAATCCATTGAGCCACACTGGCTGGGCCAGCTGTGCAAACATTTTATTTGGAATAATTTTGAGTTTAAAAATCATGATGTATCCCTGGCTGGTTTTGCTCAGTGGTTGACCTGAGGACCAGAGAGTCCCAGGTTCGGTTCCTGCTAAGGGCACGTACCTCGGTTGCACTTTGTCCCCAGCCCCGGTTGGGGTCGTGTGGGTGGCAACCACTCGATGTGTCTCTCTCATGTTGAAGTTTCTCTCTCACTTCCTCCCTCTCTCCCTCCCACTCTATCTGAAGATAAATGCAAGAGTGTCCTTGGGTGAGGATTAAAAAAAATAATAATAAAAAATAAAAATCATGATGTAGATTTATTCATTTTTTTAATGAATAATTCAGAGCTACCTCAATGAAATGTTGTAGACTCTTTGAGCTGGAAGAAATCTTAATGATGTCCTGTAATAAATGCAAGTGACAGTGGCATGGGCTATTATCAGGGATGTTAGTTGTCCCATAAACTGGTCCGATAAGGAAACTCAGACTCAGTTGAGTAGAAGTGGCTTGATCAAGCTGTGGTGACAGGGTTAGTGACGAAGACATTGTATTGATCTGCTTACGGCTTCTTCCTCATATGGCATTTGGGAGTCACCTGCCTCTCTCTTGACCAACTGGTAGCAGCAGGACATGCAAGGAGACTGGCTTCTCTGGCCTCTTACCTGCCCCTGTGCCCTCCTGTTGTTGCCTAGATTCACCTGCCCAGTGCTGCTAGAATGATACATTGTGAGCTGAGCATATTTACCAAGCTCCCATATTTTTCCCTTGAGCTACTAGAAAAAGGTCTGGCAGAGACTGAGAGTCAAAGCAAAGGAATATCCTGGTGGGACTTACACATGGTGGGAGCTGGGTCAGGCCAGGCAACCCAGCAGGAGGGGTGTGGGTGGAGGCAGAGCTCAGAACTATAGATGGCCTCTTGAAACATGCTCAGATGGGAGGTAATTGAGGGTCTGTACAGCAGCCACTGAAATTTGTCACTCAGCAGCACTGCGGTATCTTGACAGAGCATTGCTGATTGGAAATTAAAATGCATGGAATTGTGTGGGGAGTGTTTTTAAGAAGAAACAGCATCAACTTAGTGGCACTATTGAAGCTCTTACAGCAGAACACCAGATGCACGGATTTTCCAAAGAAAGCACAAGGCTCTCTTCCTTCCTGGAGCTGAAGGCTCAGTGTTTAAGTTGGTTAGAGTTAAGCTGTTCTAGGAGACATTGCCACAGCCTGGGAAAGAGATGTCAGAGGACTGTGTCAGAATTGATGCAGACCAGCCTTGGGACTAGTTTGGACAAGCAGCACTTTGATTCTATCTGGATCTCTCTGCCTGCATTTCGGGTGGGGATGGGTTCCTCAGGTTGTCCCATTGTCCCAAATCAAATATCTGCTGTGCTGTGGGGCCCAGGAGACTCATGCATCCAGTGAATCACCACCTTTTTTTTATCTTTTCTGACCCTGCTGTGCTGGACTGGAGCAGTGAACCCTGACCATATGGCAAACATGAGACCTGACCTCCCCGGACCCCTCATCTCCTGGGCAGGAAGCTCAGCCAGATTCCCTCTTCCTGTGCTCAGATTTCTTCCATTAAAATAAAAAAAGTATATATATAGAAATATACTTCATGTTTAAAGTGCTATAAAGATGAATCTGCTGTTAATCAGTATACATTATATATGGATAAAAATGACCACATCCTAATCCCTGCAACCTGTGAATATGTTACCTTATTTGGCAAAAAGGACTTTGCAGTATTATTAAGTTAAGGGTCTTGAGGTAGGAGATTATCGTGGAGTGTCTGGGTGGGCCCAATGTAATTGCAGAGTCCTTAGAGAGAGACAAAGGAGAAGTCGGCGTCAGAAAAGGGAGAGGTGGTGATGGAGCCGGGTTTGGATGACACATTTTGCAGACGGAGGAGGAGGCCACGAGCCAAGGCAGTGGGCAGCGCTGGAAGCTAGAAGGGGCAAGGAAATAGCTTCTTTTCTAAAGCCTCCAGAAGGAACACAGCCCTGCCACCACCGCCTTGGTTTTAGACTTTTGACTTCCATAGCTATAACATAATTTTTATTGTATTAAGCACCAATATGCAGTTTGTTACCATAGCAACAGGAAACTAAAACTACATATGTGTGTGTGTGTGTGTGTGTGTGTGTGTGTACCTACATATATATTCTGAGTTTAAGATTTTAAGGAATATAAAACTTCTATGTATTTGTACATATTACATAAATTAAAACTAGCAGTAACACACTAAGAGTACTTCTTACGACTCATACTTGCAGTCTCTGGAGCCAGGTCTGCGTGTTGTAGCATTGTGACTTGGGCAAGTCACTGATCCTCTTTGCATCTCAGTTTCCTCATCTCTAAAATGGGAATATGATCCTGCCTGGCAGGGTGGAAGTGAGGGTTAAACAAGGTAATATATATAAAGTACTTATAAGAGTACCTGGCATGCAGGAAGTACCATATTGGGTAATATTATTGTCCTGATTTTTCAGATGGAAAAACTGAAGTTGACTTTTTTGTGGTCATGCAGCTCTGAAGGGACACAGCCAGGGTTAGAACTTAGCCAGTCCAGCTGCAGAGTGGTGTCCACACCATATTTTCTTACCAATAGAAGAACAGTATCTGTTATGGACTGAATGCTTGTATTCCCCCAAAAGTTACATGTTGAAGCCCCAATCCCCAGTGTAACTGTATTTGGAGATGGACCTCCAAGGTTAATTAAGGCTAGATGAGGTCATAGGATGGGGCTCTGATCATACAGGATTAGCATTCTTAGAGCTCAGTCCCCTGTGACTCCCCTCCCCATACACACACTGAGGAAAGGCCGCTGAAGGCATCGCAAGAAGGTGACCATCTACAGGTCAGGAAGAGAGGCCTCACAGGAAATCAAATGTGCCAGCTCCTGGCCTTGGACTTCCAGACTCCAGAACCATGAGAAATAGGTCTATCGTGCAAGTCGCTCGCTCCACGGTGTTGTGTTATAGCAGCCTGAGCAGACTGAGAGTTTTCCCTTCCCCAGGCTGCAGTCCTGTTCCACACCCATTCACTCTGTTAGCTGTTCCGGGTACATCCTTTCAGAGACAGACAGTCACACTAACTTACACGAAAACAACATAAAATCATTTTAAATAATATATGATTTCATAACTTGGTTATGCATTCAATACATCATGAATGCCTTTTTGTTAACTTTATTTTTATTATAGAATAATACATAGATACATTATTTTTACAAAATCAGAATATTATGGGGAAAGCTAGTCTCCTTTGGCCACCACTTTTACTGCTGGTCTTCTCCCCTATGCCTTGAGATAATTACCGTTCGAGTTTAGTGATCATCCTTACAGATTTTTATTTAGATATCTTTGCACACATGCACATGTATCCATAGTAAGTGTACAGTATCGTTAGTTGTTTGTGTCCACGTTCTTACCAAATTTGTGTCATACTGTGGAAATTATTTGGAAACTTGGCATTGTTTCTGAGATCCGTGCATACTTATGAACATAGATTTGCTTTGTTCTTTTTAACTTCTGAATTGCATTCTGTCTCATGAATGTATTGAATATATTTTTCCATTTCATTATTGATGGACCTTTAGGTCATTTTCAATTGTGTACTATTATACTGCTTCAATTAGTTTTCTAATCCAGTCTTCTTTCCCACAAGTTAAAATGGTTTCATGGGGCAGAAATGTAGAAAAGGAAATTCTGGGGGAAAAAAAGGAAAAGGAAATTTGCACATGTACAGTTTTAATAGACTGCCAAAGGACCTCCCAAAGTGATCGTCCTCATTATATTTTTTCCAACAGTGAGAGTACTCTTTTCTCCTCAGTAGCACCAATACTTGATTCTATCAGTGTTTTAAATTGTGCAAGTCTGGTGATAAAAATAGAATCTTCTCGTTTGAGTTTGCAATAGAAAAGTTTATCCATTTAGACAGTTGAGCAACTTTTCAAAACGGCTATTTAAAGTTTCTCATTTATGAATTGCATACTCATATTCTTTCCTCAATTTTATTGCGTTATCTTTTTTTATGATTTGTAGGAGTCCTCTTGGATATCTTTCTGTCTAAATACATGCAGGTCTACTTTATTTATTTTTAAAATAGTTTTATAGTATTTAACTGTACACATTAGGGGTCAGCAAATCCTGGGGCCAAATCTGGCCTTCCATATGTTTTTGTAAATAAAGATTTTAAAAAAGACATAACCATGTTCATTCCTTTGCATATTGTCTGTGGCTGATTTTGTGCTACAACAGCAGAGCTGAGTAGATGTGACGTAGGCTCTATGGCCCATAAAAGCTAAAAAATATTTTTTATCTGACTCTTTATAGAAAAATTTTTCTCTGATATAGAGAAATAATTTTTCACCATTTTCCTTCTGATGCATATAGCTTGTTTCCCATTTCCCATTATTTTTATAAATCATCTGCAGTTAATATTATTAGCACACACATCTTTCTCTGCAGATGTGAGCGTTTTCTTGGGCTGGATTCCTAGAAGCAAATTGCTGGTTTATCAGAGGCTGCATTTTGTGAAAATTACTTATTTGAACTAGTAATATGTCTGAATTGGAGGATATTTTACAGAAGTATAGTTCTTTTCTAGGAATAATGATAGCTTCCCATTATTTAGTACCTGCTAGGTACCAGGCATTGTACTACGTGCCTTGCATGTATTATCTCATTTAATCCTCCCAATAACCCAGTTCTGCCTTTTACATATGAAGAAACTGAGGTTCAGTGAAGTCAAGAGGCTTGTCCAAGCCCACGGAACTGGCGCATGGTAGAGCCAGGATCTGAATCTATTCCTCTGACTTCAAAGCTCCCATATTTGCTACTACACAGTGATGTCTCTCAGTAGAAACTAAGCAATATGCAGTATTGGCATAACATCTTGTTACACGTAGCGACTTTGTATATTTGTCTTTCTTTAAATGAACAGGTAACAGCATTTGTAATTAATGTAGTAAGTTTTGGTAGACAGATGGGTTACATTAAAGTTATTTTATAGACCGTTATAAACTGTTGGCTTTCTTAAGCAAGCTAAACATTTCCTTAGCAATCTTATCTCTGTTTCTATAAATAAAGGCACAGCTGTGATGTAGGGGAAAGAATACTCGAGTTAGAAATCCAAATTTAGAAAAACCATGGTTTCTGCCTCCTTCCAAGGTTGCTGTGTGGCTCTGGGCAAGTTTCCTACCCTCTGTGCCTCAGTTTATCCACAGAGTTGTGAGGAATCAGCGTGAATAGCTGAGAAGGTGCTTGACACAGTGCCTGGCATGTATAAGGGTACAACCCCTGATGGTCCTCGTGCCCCCGGGATATTTCTAGGAGGCGGGCTCAATTCAGTAAACCCTGGGTACACTTCTGGAAGCTTCTTTTTTTAAAGCTCTGTCTTGCTCGGAAGCCCTAGTGTCACACCCTTGGCATAATAGTCACAGAGATGCCAGACACTGTCCATTGCCAAGAACGTACCTAAGGCCTGCAGTACAGAAAGGGAGACCAGCTTGTGACCTTTCTTGGTATTTCAGTAATGCTAGACCTGGTCCACGCTCTTTTGCATGTTAAAAACCTTAATACAACCAGCTAACATTTACTCAACACTTACTGTGCCAATTATCTTATTTAATTCTCACCCCAATGCTGGTAGACCAGTATTCCTTCTGTTCCTGTGAGGGCTAGAATAGATGAGGGAATAGAGGCCTGCACAGATTACAAAGAAGCACGTACTGAATAGGTAGAAAAGCTAGGATTTGAATCCACATTTCTCGGACCCTTAAGCCTGGTCAATGAATCCCAATGCTATACTTTCCCCAGCTGGGAAACCTTCGCTAAGAGGATCCCTTGCTGGGACTACGTACAGCTGCAGGCTTTGGGTTGGGAGGATACCCCCCCTTAGGCACACAGTGCATCAGACTTGTGATGCTAAGTGGTCATCTCTCCGCGTTTGGAGCATAGGATCGCCTCTCCTGACCGTCTGGCGCCACGAGTCAACATGTCTGCCTGAGACATATTGATTTTTATTGCCGTCTCAGCGAAGCCTCCCCAAGCATTCGAAAGTGAGATCTGACAGCTGACCGTTTTGCTTTTATCACCGCCTTTCTCCTGTCATGGAAGGCGTCTCTTTCACCCCGGATTGCTACCTAGCACCATGTCAGAACCAGATCAATTTTTTTGTGCCATTCTGTTGGGATTGCTGTCATCTTTTTGGTTTCAGCTGCCTCCCAGACCATCTTGTTCACAATATAAGCTTCAAATGGCCTGGAACTCGTCTTTTATGGCTGCTGCCAGATTAAACATTTAGAACATAATATACCCGGTTTCAAAAACAATTGCACAGCCTTCCAACCAAGCAACATATTGATTTTAATTTAGGCAATTGCACACATTTTCAGGTCTTAGGAGGGGCTCTGGGGCTTCAGACCTGCCAGTGCTCCTGGCCCTCCTCCCTTCCCACCCCTGCTCTCCACGTGGGGCAGGGGGAGTCCAGAGATCACAGGGTTGGAAGCATAGGCCTCATTCATTACACCACGTTTTTGCTTTTGGAATTGAGAACAGTTGAGCCTCAGTTCCAAAGCGGCTATGAAGCAGAAAGGCAGCAAGGTAACCGGGGTCAGACTCCTACCGTGGAATAGCACATGACCGTGGACAAGTCATTTCACCCTCTGGACCCCGGGTTTCTCGATGAGGACACTTAACTCACAAAGCAGATGTTTTATCAAGTGCTAGAAGATTCCTCAATAAAAATTTGGTGAAAAAGTAGACTAGACTGTAAAACATATAATGCTTTCTCGCTGAGTGACTAACTATGGCGGAATATTTTAATGCCCAAGAAGGGTTTTTTCTCACCCCAAGGAGGCACTGATTCAACAAGCCCTGCATGGAGACAATGCAGGCTGGTACATTTTGCATTTTGGTGAAGATAACGGCATCCTACCTACAGAGCTGACAGTGTGTATCTTGATTAATTAGCCAATTCCAGGGACTCGGTCATTGACACCAGACCCCAGCACGGTTTTCACTTGTTTATTCAACATACATTTGCAAAGTTGTCACCTTGCTAGGTGCTGCTATGTAACTGTGAATGTTTGCCTTCAAGGAACTAAGTTTTTCGGATGGAAGGTGGACACACATAATGGTAATTTCAGTGCACTGCTCTGGTGGCTGTTCCCAAAGAAACATCTGTAAAGGCTGGGGAAGGCCACTCTAGGTCCCTTATTTTCCATGGTCACAGGGGGACTCACAGCAGCAGAGCTGCTAGGAATTGCAACTCAAACATGGTGGCTTACACACATTATTGGACTGTTTTGTGACTTGTGGAAGGAGCCTGGAGGTCAGGGGCTAGGGCCAAGGAGCTGCAGCGGTTACATCAACATGCTAGCAGGAAGAAGAGAATGGAGATAAAAGGTTTTTACTCTCAGCTGACTCGGCCCTCTTTAAAGTGGTTTCCCCTGCCCGGCCGGTGTGGCTCAGTGGTTGAGCATCAACCCTTGCACCAAGAGGTTGCTGGTTCAATTCCCAGTCAGGGCACATGCCCAGGTTGTGGGCCAAATCCCTAGTGGGGGGCATGCAGGAGGCAGCCAATCAATGTTCTCTTTCATCGATATTTCTATCTCTTTCTCTCCCTTCCTCTTTTTCTAAAATCAATTGTGTATATATATGTGTGTGTATATATATGTATATGTGTGTGTGTATATATATAATAAAGTGGTTTCCCTGGTACCCTGGCCACTTACCACTTTTTGAGACCACATTAGTCTGTTAGCTGGGTTCTTTGTGGTCCCCTACAGAAGAACAAGGGATAATGGTTACCGCATAGACAACTATTGGTTATTATGACACCCACCAATAGAATGCTAGCTTTTCCCACCACGTCAAGATTTCTTACATCTGCTTCAAAACAAAGATGGGTGAGTGGGATGTCAGAGTGAGCCAATGACAAAGTTTCGTGGTACCATGGCTTTCAGTGGCTTGATTAATGTGGATTTGCATTCCTGGTGTGATGAGTGGGGACGGACAGAGTGAAGGGTGGAGATGAGACGGGGTGGCGGGGCTGATGGGAGGCTGGCTCAGAAGGAAGTGGCTTCCCTGGGGGAGACTTTGGGAATGAAGCACAGGGGAAGCTGTGTCTCCTGCAATCAAGGAGCCTCCTTTTCTGTCTGCAACTGAAATGGGGAAAGCTCGAGAGAACACCAGGTGGTGGTTGGTATTTGGGGCTATTTCTTTGGCTAAGATGTCTTGACCTGAATCTATAGCAGTAGTTTCAAAGGCGTTTTGCTACTTCAGCAAACTGCCTGAGAGGCCCCAAACCACTGGAGTGAGTTTTAGCTCTCAGAAATGAGCCTGGAAGTTATGCTCTCAGCCTCTTATCTTCGTAAATTGACCTGTTGTGGTGGTATGAAGCAATTGTCTTTCCGATCAGAGTAAATTTATGCTAAAAAAAAACCCCACAAAACTTCTAACTGCGGTTGCAGAGAAATTAAATTAGAATAATGAATGAGTTTGATAAGTGAAAATCTAACTTTACCTGCTGTGAGAGAAATAGCTGAATGTTAGCCAAAGATGAATCTTTCAGTGCCTTGGAGAGTGTGATAAATGATAGATGCTAATCACCCATTTTGTGGAGAGGTGCTCAGAGGTGTGGGGAGACATAGGCAATGGGGCCCTCCCATTGTGCTCACACAAATTTGCTGACCATACAGCCACTGTGAAAGTCCACACAGCCAACTGCCTGTCCCGCATCTCTGCTTGGACACCCCAGACTCAGCATGTTCAAAACTGGCCGTCATCCCTCCCGCTAAACGCCGGGTGGCATCCTTGACTCCACCCTGTACACCAAATTCTGATCAGTCACAAAGTCCCACTAATTCAAATGCCAGAGTTCCGCCCCCAGACCATTTTCTCCTTTCCATCCTTAGTCCAGTGGCCCAGTTCAGACTCTTCTTTCTCCTGTTCTACTACCAACCTTCCAACGGACACTTCTTCCTTCGAACCTTCCCCCCAGCTCTGTCTGCATATGCACGTGATGCTCTGTATTCTCTGTAATTTTCCAGTGGCTCCCTTTCCCTACGTGATAACATCCACTCTCCTAAGCATGGCATGTGCCTGTCACCGATCACAGAGGCAGTGGACTGTGGCAGTTATGAGTAAATTTATCTGGAGCCAGCCTGCCTCTTGCTGTGTGACTTTGGGCAGTTGCTTATACTACCTGTGGCTTGGTTT
This sequence comes from Molossus molossus, assembly GCF_014108415.1. NCBI lineage: Eukaryota > Metazoa > Chordata > Mammalia > Chiroptera > Molossidae > Molossus > Molossus molossus. Next base: position 54,877,907 of record NW_023425348.1, on the reverse strand, counting down.
TCTCATCTGTAAAATGGGAATGATCATCTTATCTCATTAGGTTGCTGTGAGAATTCAGCAAATAAATAAAATAAAAGTGCACACACACACACACACACACACACACACACACGAATAGTGCCAGCCATACAGTGAGCACTGTATAAACATTTGCTGTCGTGACTCCTTTCCCGCACACTATGCCCCCCCACACCCGTGCCTTCTTCCTCACGAGTGGCTTCCGCTCTCAGCCAGGCCTCTCCCTTGTTTCTGTTCAATCAGCCTTTGTTCACATTGACCCCTTTGCCTTGGAAGTTCTCCTGCACCTGGCTGACTCCCAGCCATCTTCTGTGAGTTCAGGAATTGCCTTCTAACCCCCCAAAATACCTCAGGCACATGCTTGGCTTCGCAGTTTACCTTTGTCTGCTGGTTACCAGCCTATACCCCCACTAGCTCATGGGAAGGAGGGGCTGCATCTTCTTGTTATTTGTTATTTCCTGCCCCTAGCCCAGTGATTGGTACGTAGAAATGCAGTAAACCGCATTGTGGACTGGACGATACCATGGTACTAATAAAAATCCTACAGTCAGAGCTATCTTTCTAAGCACAGGTCCGATGCAGCTCTTCTCCACTCAGCAATGTGTGCTCTGAAAGAATGAGGACAGTATTCAGAATAAAGCACAACACTGGCAGCCCACTTCTTTGCAGGACCGGGGAAAACCTAGCGGGGGAGCAATATAACCTGAGAGAACAGAAATCGTGAGGCCGAGGAGCAGAGTCGCAGCTGGGTGACCGGCATGCTATGTCAGCCACCTCTCGAGGGAACTGCTGCCTTACCTCTTCTTGAGACAGGCCAGCTCTGCCTACGCAGTCCCATCCGCTGATGGGCACCTCTGCCAGAGCATCAGAACCTTCCCCCCCTCGTTAGGTGACAGCAGTGATCTAAGGTGATGGAGCTGTCAGTCATGTCCCCAGGAGGCCATTGCAATCCTGGGAGAGCAAGCCCCACTGTAGAGCAGTGAGCCCTGGGTGGCATCCAAACCTCACTGTGCCCAGGGCAGCACCCTCGATAACTGAATCAGAATACCTGGCGGGGGGACCCAGGTGTCAGTAATGTTCAGAAGCGTCCAGGTAAGTCTGACATGCAGCCGGGGAGAACCACTGCTGGAGGACCGGGAGCGGGGCTGGGCGGGGTCAAGGAGATGTGAACTCATCAGCCTGTCTTTCTTTCTGGGCCAGATGTGTTTCCTTCAAAAACACTTACAGACTAAGCGACTTTCCCAAATCTAGTCTGTAACAGGCAAATTGTTTACTTTCTTCTCCTGTTTGTTTGTATGTTTTTAGGGTAACTTGGGCTGGTCATTACTGTTGTGACCTAGAGCAGTGGTTTCCAACAGGTGCGTTGCAAGAATTTTTAAAACGTGCAATACCTGACTATTGAGTCAGGGGCACTGGCCGCTTTCCCCTTAGATTGTCAAATAAAAACATGACAACAGCCAACACAATAATAGCCATCCAGTATGAATGAGTCAAAATTATACCTATTTTTGTTGTTGCTGTTTGGTAAAAAATAGAAAAATAGAATTTTTTTTTTCCCCTTGGTGTCCTGGAGAATTTTAGTCATCAGTTTATGAACAAGGTTGAAAATCGCGGCCCTAGAGCATAAGTCCCAGCTTAGATGGATTAGGCAGGTTCACAGTCGCAAGCAACAAAACTCAAATTTTTTGTTAATGGAAAAGGAAATTTAAGTAGGAAAGGGATTTTTTTAGAGAAAGTTTGTATAACACGAAAACACATAACTATATATAGCACAAAATGTGCAATTGTAACTGTTTTAAAGGTACAAATCAGCGGCATTAATTACGTTGCCAATGTTGTGCCACCGTCACCACTATTGCCAAACTGCATCAACTCACGCGGAAACTCTGTACCTGTTAAACTACCCTCCATTCTGCCCTTCTCCCAGCCCTTGCAAGTGGAATCCTGCTTTCTGTCTACGAATTTGCCTCTTCCAGGTATCTCATGTGAGTGGAGTTATGAAATATTTGTGGGTTTTTCTGCCGACTTACTTCGCTTAGCATGATGTCTTCAAGGTTTATCTACGTCGTAGCATGTATCAGTCTTCATGCCTTTTTTTTTTTTAATCCTCACCAGAGGACATTTTTCCATTTTTTGTTCAGGTAGAGTGGGAGGGAGAGAGAGGAACAGAGAGAGACAGAGAAACATCGACGTGAAAGGGACACATCAAGTGGCTGCCACCCGCACAACCGACCAGGGCCGGGGACAAACTGCAACCGAGGTATGTGCCCTTAGCGGGAACCGAACCCGGGTCTCTCAGGACTGCAGGCCGATGCTCTAACCGCTGAGCCAAACCGGCCAGGGCAGTCTTCATGCCTTTTAAAAAACTTTTTTTCTATATTGATTTTAGAGAGTAGAGAGGGGGGAGAGAGAAATAGAAACATCCATGAGAGAGAACATTGATTGGCCGCTTCCTGCATGCCCCCCACTGGGGATTGGGCCCACAGCCTGGACACGTGCCCTGACCAGGAATCAAACCGGTGACCTCTCGGTGCATGGGTTGATGCTCAACCAATGAGCCACACCAACCAGGCAGTACTTCATTCCTTTTAATGGCTGCATAATATTTCATTGTATGGATATATCACATTTTGTTTACCCAAGAAAATGATTTTTTTTAAAGGATATTGAGAGTTTCTGTAGAAGAAAGCCTGGAGCCTGTATAGCTAGCGTGGGGCTTCAGGTTCCACAGGGGCTTTGGCTCAGAATAGATACCTAGGTGTTGAATCAAAGCAGCCTCTCTACTGTGCGGCCTCGGGTAAAATACCCGAGCCAGCCCCTCATCTGTAAAACAAGGACAAAGAATCTTGTTTAATCATTTGGGATAAGCCATGTAAATCACTCAGCATAAACTGTGACACAAATAACAAAAGTGCTCATGAATGTTACCTATCGCGATGGCTTATAAAATCATCTGTGCTTCTTCCAGACACGTAGAACTTTTTCTAGAACATTCTTCCTAAGGAAAGAAATAAAACTAAATTGCTTTTTTGGTACATGATCTTTGGAAAGGAAGAAGGCCCCTCCTGACTAAGACAGACACTGCCCTCTCAGGCAGCCTGTCACCCTCTTAGACGGGGCAGGGTAGGGCTCTGCTTCCCAGTACTAGCCTCCGCCCTGGAAGCATGAAAGAGTAAGCTGGGTGGGGAGATGTCCCATGAAAGGAGATAAGCTACACTTCCCTTTGACATGAAGTCTTGTTGAGTCTCACTGGATTCTCCTGCAGTGCGAACTAGTTATAGACCAGGAGGATGTCATGGTCCTTTGGAAGCAGGTGGACCTGGATTCAAATCCCAACTCTGTTGTTTATAGGTCAAATTTCCTATTTTACAGGGCTGAAAGAGGTCACCTGTGGGCGTGGCAGCACCCAGGTGGGTAGCACCCAGGAGATCTACTGCACAAGGGTGCTGTGGGCAGAAGTGCCAGCATTGAGTCCCCAGAAGAAGCCGGAACATCAGGCTGAGGGGTCGTTCACTCCCCCTGGCCCCTCTGCACAGTCAGCTCAGAGATCTTGGCAGCGGGGAGCCTTTGGTGTGGTCTTTCATCCTCAGCAAGGAAGGAGCATGATAATTTTCCATCCATTATTGGTTGAGATCTAATTTGAGCAACCTTGTAATATAGTTCTGCCTTTTCAAGTGTTTTATTTAGTTATAAATTTTTTTTTTTCATATAAACCTTGTTAGAACAAAATAATCTTCACCCACAATTCGGATGCCCTGAGAAATCAAACTTGTATGCTGCATTTTGCTTGGCTCTTGCCACTGATGGGCAAGGCCATGTGAGTGTTGCAGTACACTTATAGGTATTTTCTGCAACCTGTCATGGGCATGCCTAGTAGTGGTATATAGGAATGCACTGCAATAATGGCTATAATGACGATCTCTCATACAATACAGATTATTTAACTCCGTCACTTCATTTATTCTTTTCAAAGAGCCTTTGTGTCTAGCATGCGGTGGAAGACGAGGCTCTTTTACAGATGTGGAAACTGGGACTCAGACATCGATTGCTAACAAACAGCCCATCTGGGGTCAGTGTACACACTGCTGACTTCTGGTCCAGCAGTCAATTTATTTCCCCCACTAAGAGGTGGGCACTATGGAAGCTCCAGATTTTATTGGTGGTTTGTGATATGGTTCCAGGGAGGTCACTTGACCTCCCTCTGCCTGGAAAGGAAGCACATCAGTGATCTTTCTCTGTCTCTCCAAATTTCCGAAGAGGAAGCAACTCTCAGCCAGAGCAGGGGCCTCAGCTTATTTGTAGGCAGTGGGGCGTACAGGCAGCTCATTGCCTGTGCCCTGGGGCAGCAGACAAGTGATATTTGCTGATCTCCAAGCCTCGGGCAGAGATGGGGAGGAAGGGCTGTAAATAACTCTACCTGGTTCTGAGAGCCGAAGGATTGGCACATCCCTGTGGCCTCATCAGTTATCATCAACCCTTGCAAAGGGAGCCCCAGGAGAGAGAATCTCTTCACACTCTTATGATTATTTATAGACACCTCATCCTGTCCATACTCTGGAGGGGGGCCATGTATGGTGTGCTCGGCAGCAGCCTCCTTCCAGATGTGTTTCTGTTCTTCACGCCCAGTGAAGTGTATCCTTCAGCCCCTCCACTCTGTGGAGCAGAGAGGACGCCCAACATTGGGCCATAATGAAGATGTGGAAGGGGAGACAGGGGCAGGATGTCCAAATTTCTCAGTTAGATTTGTGTGCCGCCCATCAAACACTGATTGAATAACCACTTTGCTGCTGAAGAAGGCAACTCAGTGTAGTGGTTAAATAAATATGCTTTGCAAGCAGATAGACCTGATTTAAATCCCGGCTCTGCTATTTACAAACTGGGTGACTTTCTTTAAGGTACTTAAAACTTCTGTCTCCATTTCCTCATCTGTAAAATGGGAAAATAATACCTACCGTAAAGGTCACTGTGAGGTTTGACTATAATGCCTGACACAGGAGGTGATAGGTAGGTATATGGTACCTTTTTTAAAAAAAAATTTAAGTATAGAATACTTCACACATTTTCATGTCATCTTTGCCAAGGAGCCATGAGAATCTTTGTATCATTCCAATTTTAGGATACGTCTGCCAAAGCAAGCACTGGTGTTCATTCTTAGGAGATGCTGCTACTTACTGTGTGTGTGTGTGTGTGTGTGTGTGTGCATGTGCACATGTGTGTGTGTGTGTGCATGTGCACATGTGTGTGTGTGTGGTGTGTGTGTGTATAGAAACCCATGGACAGAGGGGAGGGGTGATTGAACTACCTGAGCATCGAAATATGTTACTGCACATGCTGGCAGGGTGCCTGCCTCCTGACTACGGGTTGGCAGAATGCCTTAGACCAGCGTTTAGGAAATGCCGTTTTAGCCTGGGAAGGTGCCTGGGCTGCCAGTGTCCAGCGTCAAGGCTGGGCAGCCTCTCCAGATGGAAGGTGCTGATGGCATGCCACGCCCTGGGGTAGCATTTAACGGCGAATCCAGCCCCAGCACCAGTGAGGCTACTGAGGAAATTCCACGTTGTTTTCCACGGTGGCTGCACCAGTCTGCATCCCACCAGCAGTGTGCTAGAGCTTCCTTTCAACAATAAAGGTTAAAATACATTAAAAAAAAAGAGACTGCCTAAAGTGGCAAAAAGAAAAGATGCATTTGGATGAGTTATCTGCAGTTAATGGATTTTTTAGTCAATGTTTAGATTTCCAAAATTGTTTCTGTTATTTTTCCCAGTAGAATCTAAATAACATTCACACATGGCAAGTGGTTGATATTTCTCCTAGTTTTCTTCGGCTTATATGTTCTCCAGCTCTCTTTTTGTCCCCTTGCAATTCATTTGTTGAAGAGACCAGGTGGTTTCCTAATTTCTACACGGGGCTGCACCCCTGTGGTGTCAGCTCCCTTGCTCTTTGTCCCCTGTAATTCCTATACAACACAGCAAGATCTAGTGACTTGGTCTGACTCAGTTATTTATTCATTTGCAGGTCTACATTGCAGGTATTATCCTGTGCTTCCGTCAGCCAGCACACACTGACTAGTTGTCTCTTTTTGTGATGTAACAGCCATTGAGAATCATTGTTCAGATTCATGATTTCGTGTATTTGTAAAATGGTGGCATTCTAATTTTATCATAAACAAACAAGGACATCTTGCCAGTTGTGACAACATGGATGGACCTTGCAGGCATTATGCTAAAGTGAAATAAGCCAGGCAGGGAAATACAAATACCATATGGTCTCACTTATGTGTGGAATCTAAAACAAACAAACAAACAAACAAAAATGCCCAACTCTGAAATACAGAGAAATGAGTCAAAGTAGTCAAAAAGTACACAAGTCCAGTTAAAAAATAAATGAGTCCTGGGAATATAATGTATAGCATGTTGGCCATAGATAATAAGACTGTATTGTATATTTTAAAGTTGCTAAGAGAGTAGATTTTAAAAGTTCTCATCACAAGGACAAAAGCTGTAACTATGCTTGGTGACATGTTAACTAGACTAACTGTGGTGATCATTTTACAATACATGAAAATATCAAATAATTATGTTTTACACTAATATAATGTTATGTGTCAATTATATCTCAATTACATTTTTTAATAAAATAAGGAAACAAACATTTTTGTTGTTGTTACTACTCACCTGAGGGTATTTTCTATTGATTTTTAGAGAGAGAGGGAGGAAGGGAGAGAGAGAAACATTGATGTAAGAAAGACACATCTATTGGTTCTCTCCTACACAACACTGACCAAGGGCTGGGGATTGAACCTGCAACCCAGTACATGCCCTTGACCAGAATCGAACCCATTACCCTTCAGTATGAGAATTGATGCTCTAATCACTGAGCCAAACTGGCCAGGGCAGGAAACAAATTTTGTTTTAAAAAGAAAGAGACAATTACTTTTCCAAAGTGTTATATCATTAACAATCCACCAAAAATGTGTGAATGTTCTAGTTGCTCTGTATCCTCATTGACAAATAGCATTATAAATCTTTTAAATTCTAGTCATTCTCACAGTTCCCGGTGCTGGAAGTCCAAGATCATGGGGTCAGCGAGTTCAGTGTTCTTGGCTTATACAAGGCTTGCTGCATGTTGCGTGTTCACACGGTCTCTCCTCTGTGTGAGGGCGTCCTTGGTGCTTTCCGTGTGTCCAAGTTTTCTCTTTAAATAAGACTACCAGCCAAATTGGATTAGGGCTCACCATAACAGCTTTATTTTAACTTAATCAACTCTTTCAAGGCCCTGTCTCCAAATATAGCCACTTTCTAAGGTGCCGCTGTTTAGAGTTTCAATATATGAATTTTGAGGGCACACGCTTCAGCTCGTAACAGGATTGTATTGGATCTATAGATCAGTGTTGAAATCATTGACATCTTAACCCTATTGAGCCTTCTAATCCAAGAGCATGTTATAGCTCCCCATATATCTAAGTCTTCTTTGATTTCCCAGAAATGTTATATGGTGTTCAGTATAGAGGGCTTGCATATATTTTGTTAAATTCACCCTTAGATGTTTTTTTGGTTTTTGATGCTATTTAAATGGTATTTGTTTACCTTTCCAGTTGTTTGTGGCTAGTCTATAGAAATGCAGTTACTTTTTTATATGTTGTATCCTGAAATCTTGTTAGATTCCTGTATTAATTAGTAAATTCTTGGGGTGTATATCTTATTTATACAAAATCATTTACTTGTTCCTTTCCAATCTTTATAACTTTTTCTTAAAATTTTTTTCTTTATTGATTTTAGAGAGAGAACATTAATTGGCCACCTCCCGCATGTCCCACACTGGGGATTTGGCCCACAACCTGGGCATGTGCTCTGACCGGGATTCGAACTGGTGACCTCTTGGTGCGTGGGTCAATGCTCAACCGCTGAGCCACACCAGTTGAGCTATAGTTTTTTCTTGCATTGGCTGGGACCTTCAGTACAATGCAGAATAAAATTGGTAAGAGTAGACAGCCTTGACTTATTCCTGATCTTAGAGAAAAGTGTTCCAGGTTTTACCATTCAGACCGAGATTAATTTTAGATTTTCACAGATGCCCTTTAACAGTTTGGTAGCTCTGAACACATATTTTTCAGATTTCCAAGTGGGGGAAGTGTAAAGACTGAGAGCCCAACAGCTGCATTCCGAAATCCATCGCGTTGTTTGTGCTGAGACCACACTTCCCAAAGACTTCTCCTGCCAATGCCTAGGGAAGTGGAATTCCTCTGGCGGGAGACATTGGCTTGAGGACTCCTGAGGGCTTTGCCTCGCTCTAAAAGTGACACTGGTGTTTCAGATGCTTCTGTCCCGCCTGCCTTCTTCCCCTCCTCCTTCCCTTGGGGGCAGGTTTGTACCATGATCTGACGTGTCTCTCATTCTTTCCTAGGCTGCTCCTCATTTCCTCTCACAAGCATTTCTTCTAATAAATGTCTTGCATTCTAGTCAGGTCTTGTTATTTACTGTTTAGAAGATCCATACTAACATGGAGATTAAAGAATTCTTTTCCTATTCCTAGTTTGCTGAGGGATTCTGCCCTCCCCCCCCATCATGAATCTATATTGGATTTTGTGAAAGGATTTTCTGCATTTACTGAAACAATCATTTGATTTTTCTCCTTTTTTTCCTGTTAATAGTGACAGTAATTGCTTTTTGAAAGTTAAGCCAACCTTGCATTCCTGAGATAAATTTTACGTGGTCATGAAGTTTTGTCATTTTCATATATTGTTGTATCTTAGTTGCATATTTTTGAGGTTCTTATATCTATATTCACAGGGGATATTAATCTGTAATGGCTAGTGTCTTTGTAAGGTTTTGGTACCAATGTTTTTCTGGTCTCATAAAATGAATTTGGAAATATTCTTTCCTCTTCTATTTTTAAAAAAAGTTTTTGTAAGATTGGCATTATTTCTTTTAAATGTTTTGATAGATTTGGGTTTTCTTTCTTTTCTTCTTTGCATTTTTAGTCTTCATTTCTGGCATACGTCATCGTCTGTGGGGACATTATTCTGCTCATTCTCCTTTTCTCTCCTTAAAATAACTTGTGTGGGATTGAAACACAATCATTGTATTGTTGCTTAAAGGGCATGAGTCATTCTATTCAGTTTGGTAAAGAGAGTGGGCCAGGATTGTTTTCCTAGCTTTATAGCTCTGGAGTTCACTATTATGTTGTTATTACTAAGTGTTCAAATAAATGGTTTATATATTCTAACATCTGCTGGCTCAGTTAACCTCCCCCAGTGTTATTGAGAACTTTTCTTTCCTTTTTCCCTAGTGTCTTCTCGTATGTAAACGGGATTATATCCCGAGTAAGTTCTATTCAGTACAGGCCTTTGTCCTGCAGGGAGCTCTCGTAAGTTCTAAGCGTCCCTAGACCCCAGGCTGCTCCGGCACTCTGACCTTGTGTCACAGCTGAAGCCTGCGAGGCCCCCGCCGGCTGCGGCTGTTTTCCCCAATTGTGTTTCCCTTCCCTAAAGCTTATCTATTGGCAATTTGAGGTTTTCTGGCTCTCGTGTTCAACATAAATCCTGTGTCTTCTTTGCTTCTCCCACACACTTGTTGATGTCACATGGTCTGGGTGCTATTTGTGTTTTTTTTTCCCCCTTACTTGCTCATATTTGGTGCTGGTGTTGTGGCGCGAGAGAACCCAGAGACCACCGGAACCAAATTAAAGCCAAATAGAGAGCAAAGCCGGCCGGCGACTGATCCTCAATTCTCGGAGATCAGCCCCGACTTTCAGCTACTTTTTTATTTTATAGGGGGCTTGTTACCAACTTCTGCAACTGGCATTTCATGATGGCCCTGGGGGAGAGCAAGCAAGAAAGTACAGAAGCGGAGGCAGTTGGCGATAAGCGGGAGGGAACGGAGGTGGGAGGGAGCTGAGGCGGGAGGGAACTGGGTGAACTGGGTCAGCACACATCTATCCTGCTATTCATTCTATTTTCTAAGTTCTAAAAACTAACAAATTCGCTTAGAAGACAAATTCATTTAGAGGAGTACTGGGCCAGCTGGTACTTCCTCAGTTTGCCTCTGAAAGCTTCATAGTTGACCTTTTGTTTATTTAATCAGGACGAGGTGATAAGAGCAGGCCCGTGCAGCTGGTATGAACGCCTGTTTTGCTATAGATGTCTGCAGGATTTTGATTTTGCTATCTTAGCCTGTCTGTTGGTGGAGTGATTAAAAAAGGTAAAAAGAATTACACCACCATTGCTACCACTTTCCTAGAGTCCCTGAACATCTCTGAAATTTTATGGTGAAGGAGGGGGTAACAATATCCAATTTTATGCCCAACTTAGGAGCTCAGGCAGTATGTACAAAACATCCAGAGTTTTATTTGGTTTTTGAAAGTGTTAAGACTCTTGTGAGAAACCACAAAAGACCTTCAGAATTGATGGTGGTAGGCCCAGAACACCAACAATAATACTTTTGAAATAAAAGTGGGGAAAGAAATAAGATGCTTCTCATTGAGCTTTTCTCGGCACCAGGTATTGCGTGAAGACTTTTGGATGAATTTTCTTAATGAAGTTTCTCAACCGCCTTGTCAAGCAGGTACTGTCATCACCACTCCTTGACCGCTTCACCCTGAGGCAGGTAGTATCACTGCTTCTTTACAGTGTTGAAGATGAGGCTTAGAGTGGTTTGTAACTCTTCCGCGGTCACGCACGTCTCTCAGACTTCGAAGCTGGTGTTTGTAGCCATTCTGTGATACCACCCCTCCCCTCTTTGTGCACAGACACCAGTGGATAAAGGGCTCAGAGGGTCAGGGGATCACTCTCAAGTAGGCTCCTGAACTCTTGCCTTCCTCAGGGGGACGGCACCATGTGCCTAGCCTCAATGACCTGTCCCGAGGATACCACGCAACACTCTTCCCTACCCCACAAAGAGAAAAACTTTGGAAGAGTATCGTAAGACAGTGGCAGCTCAGTACCCAGTGGTAGGAAGAGAGGCCCTGCCCAGTCAGGCAGGGCAGCCAAGGTAGATGAATCAATAATAACAAGGCCAGTAGTAGAAACTTCAGTGGAGGTCACCAAATGACAAATGGGAGGTCAGCCTTGGGGGAAGTATCAGGAAAGCTTACCTTGCGCTGGGTGAGAAAGTATGAGCCAGACTCCCATGCTGGAGGAAAGGTAGGGGTTCAGGTATTTGGCTTCAAAGTGATTCTCTTGAGAAACTAAGGCCATTGAGGGCAGGTGCTACCCAGAGACAATATGGACTAAGCATGGGGTTTCTAGGACAAGATACCTGGGTTCACAACCTGGCTTTGTCACTCCCTGGCTGTGGAAGCTTCATCAAGAATGTTTACTTCTTGCATGGCTGGTGTGGCTCAGTGGTGGAGCATCGATCCATGCACCAAGAGGTCACTGGTTCAATTCCCAGTCAGGGCACATGCCCAGGTTGTGGGCCAAATCCCCAGTGGGGGCCAATCGATGTTCTCTCTCATCGATGTTTCTCTCTCTCTCCCTCTCCCATCTTCTCTCTCTAAAATCAATAAAGAAAAAAAATTTTTTTTTAAAAGGAATGTTTACTTCTTTTTATGTCCATTCTGTGAGTAGTAAAATGAGTTAGTAGTAACACCTCCTGCTTCAGTGTGTTGTTGGTGGGATTAAAAGAATCAATACATGCAAAGCACTTAGAATGAGTCCTTCTGCTCTGTAAGTCTCTATATGTGTTCTCTTCAATCCGTGTCTGCAGATTTGCCTACCAGCTAAAATTTATTTGAAACCCCAACATCAGTTCTTATGGTACTTCATGTTGTTTGTGGAGAAGAATTTGAGTCGCCCAATGTGTGTGTTCCCACTGAGGTTGAATTAAGTCGATGCTCTACCCTTGTTTTAGCTCTTGTACTGTACAATCTAGTTAGTGCCACATTTCCTAGGCATTTTTGTGCTCTTTGTTGGTGGTTTTATTGCCTAAAATGCCCCCAAGTATAGTGCTGAAGTGCTATCTACTGTTTCTAAGCACAAGAAGGCTGTGATGTGTCCTACAGTAAAAATATGCAAGAAGGCAGCAGCACACATACCTCCACGTCGGAAGTTCACGAAGCCAGAACACAGCCTAGTTGCCACGGCCTTGGAACATCCTGGCAAGCTGGCACCATAACACCGTGACATAGCTGTAACAGCATGTGACCAGAACATGACACCATGACAAAATGGGACTCAGCACCAATGCAGCACCACACCATGAGACTGGCCAGACTGCACACTCCACACACCACCATGCCAAAACACTGAGATTATAATGTGACAACCTCAGAGCACCACGGCTCAGATCATGTCATCACATGCATATCATGACATTGCAATGCCCTGACAACACACCAGCATCTTGCAAAGCTCTAACCCCATTGTATCTGTTTGACCAACTTCCTTAATGGAGTCTCATCAGCTCGGAGTCCAGGTATTCTGGGGGGCTTTAAGCCCAGCCCAGAGGCACCACTGACATAAACTTCTGAAGGAATTCCCTCTGGCCCCTCCCTCCCATGTGCTATTGGTTGACATGCCTGCCTTCTCCACCGGGTATGAGGAGAACAGAGATCATTCCTCCCTCACCTTTGTATCTCTCAACACTTAACGTAGCACCTGGCTCAGAGTGAGTGTAAATAAGGAAAAGGCTGTTTGGTGAATATGACATCGAGTTAAAGAAATCCAGTGACATCGAGGGGTACTGTGTAAATCACGATCGCAGATCCAGAAGGTACCTTAGACTGGAGGCAGTGTTTCCTAGAGTTTACTCATCCCTGTATTCATTTTTGCCATATTCACGTATTACCGATGATTAGCTCAATATTTTTACATGTACTCATTTAAAAATGCACAAATTTCATTTCTTAAAAGGAAAACCACAAGCCCAAAGAATTGATAGCCCCTTCTCTGTCTCCCTGTGGGAATTATCCCAGTGTTGGCCTGTGTGCCCTGCCTGCTGTGTGAGGGCTGCAATTTCAGGTGCTGCAGGTGACCAAGTGCAGCCCGCGACAGTGTGTGCCCCTGAAGAATGGATGGCTCCTGGATTTGGTGGCATCAGTCTAAGCAGAGTGGGGGTCTTGGGGCTTTGTGTGACCAAAGCTGGGGAAGCGATTGCCTCGGGGAGGCTAGAGGACTTGAAACGGCCTCCTGGGGCCATCCTGGGAGAGGGGCTGCGGCTGCAATGTGCCCCGTGGGGACTATAATCGTGAACCTACTCTTTCTTTCCAATACCACCCTAGCCAACGTTTGTTGAGATCTTACATTAAGTGCCCTACTTCCTCTTTTCAATTTTCATAGCAATTGAGTGAGATTGGTACTTTTCACTGTCCCCAGTTGGACACTTGGGAAAGTGAAGCTCAGAACGGTTGTGCTTTCACAAGATCACATGGCCAGTAAGAAGTGAGCCAGGTGTCAGCGCAGGCTGGCGGCTCCGGGCTCCGGAGTCGGGGCTCCCAGCCATTACACTGCACTCCTCTCTGGTCCCCCAATCTGTATCCTGCTGCCCAGGAAGGCCAGGAGACACAAATAAAGACAGGATGATGTCTAGCCTCCTCTTTGCTTGGACAAAGCCATTCTCTTGAGGGTTTGGAGAAGCCAGCTGGTGAGCCTTGGAGCACCTGAGAGCCGGTGGTAAGCTGAGCTGTGTGGTGCTCTATCTCTGCACGTGTGGGGCCCAGCAGAGCAGCACCCTGCAGTGCCAGACACAACAGGACATGCTCTCAGGCATACATAATGAATAACAGAGAAGGTAGGATGCGGTTAATTCTATTGCCAGTATTTTTCTTGATTACTGACATTCCCAGAGACGTGGAGTAGTAATTACTTCTTCTCTGTCATGTCCCCCTTTTCTCCCACTAATCTGTTCCTGAAATCCACCTATAACTCAAGACTTGCCATGGCTGGTTATTTCTTAATCTATAACTCTTTTCATCTTGTGACTTTCCTGGGACTTTGTCCTAGTTTGCTCCTGAATGGGGGGGGGGGTCCCCAGATGGAATCCTTGAGATGGTGAGCACAGATATGCACCTTAGACTATAAGCTCATTAATATTACATAGGAATCAAGTACATGTGCCCACATGTTCATGAATCCTATTCACAACAGCCAAAGGGTGAGAATTGCCCAAATGTCCACCAATGGGTGAGTGAATAAACAAAATGTGGTAGATTCATACAGTGAAATATTATTTGGCCACAAAAAGAAATGAACCTCGAAAAGATTAGGCTAAGTATAAGAAGCCAGACTAAAAATATCACATAGTTCCATAGATATGAAGTATCCACATAGGTAAACGCAGAGAGACAGGTGCCGCTCGGTGTTGCTAGGGCCCGGGGCAGAGGGGAACGGGAACAGCTGCTTTATGTGCGTCCTGTTGGGGTGGTGAAAACCTTTTGGAACTAGATAGAGGCAGAGGTTACACAACATTGTGAATGTACTAAGTGCCACTGAATTGTTCGCTTTCGAATGGGTAATTTTATATTATGTGGATCTCACCTCAATAAAACGCCACCAAAGTTTTAAAAATACTACATAGGAACCCTGGCTGGTTTGGCTCAGCAGCTGGAGCGTTGGCCTGCAGACCAAAGAGTCGTGGGTTCAGTTCTGGTCAAGGGCACGTACCTCAGTTGTGGTTCAGTCTCTGGCCCTGGTCAGGGTCGTGCGGGAGGCAACCAATCGATGTGTCTCTCTCACATCAATGTCTCTCTTCCTTCCTCCCTCCCTCTACTCTATCTGAAGATAGATGGAAAAATATCCTTGGGTTAGGATTTTAAAAAATACTACATAGGAGATATTTGGTTAAAGCACCATATGATTATTGAAAGGGTCTGAAGTCATGTCAGCATCTACCTAGTCCTTCAGTGGAAGCATCTTACGTATCTTCTCATCTTTACACATTCCCCATGCTGAACGGGTTGCAGTGTGTGCTAACCAGGGGTGTCTCAGGAAAGCATTTGGGGTGACAAGAGGGTAACAGGGTTGGGGAGAGAGCCCAGGCAGAGGAGTTAGACTCCAGTTCGACACACACTAGGCCATTTCTTCTTCTGGGGGTACGGGAGGGAGGAGACCTTTTGTCAATTCAATTTCTCTATGGCCTGCAAAAAAACTATCAGATAAGATATAATTAAATAGCAATATATGTTTAGAGAAATGGAATATGTTCTATTCGTAAGTTTTTCCTTAAAGTTTATTGTTTTACTTAATTGTCAAAGCGACATAATACTTATAAATTGGGAAGAACATAAAACAAAGGAAAAGGGGGAAAATCACCTACTACATGACCATGTGGCAGTAGCTACTTTAAACAGTTTAATAATATCTTTCCAGTATTTTATTTCTGCTCTTTAGTCACATAGATAAAATCATATGATGTACACACATTTTTTAAATCCTCACTGGAGGATATTTTTCCATTTATTTTCAGATAGAGTGGGGGGGGGGAGAGCACTATCAATGTGAGAGAGACACATCGACTGGTTGTCTCCAACACGACCCTGACCAGGGCCAGGACCGAATCGCAACTGAGGTACGTGCCCTTGGCCATGACTGGTCTGTGGGCCGACACTCGAACTGCTGAGCCAAACCGGCCAGGGCTGATGTACACAAATTTTCAACCTACTTCTGTTTTCCCATGTCATAGAATAAGCATTCCTATGATTTATTAAAACTACTTTGTAAACATTATTGTGTTGGCTGAACAATATTCCATTGTAAGGAGGTATGGTTTATTTAACCAGTCCCCTATTATTAGACTTTGTTTATGTCTGAGAGATAATACTTAAAACTCCCCAAATACAGCAGATGTCATGGGTGGAATGACCCTGGAGGTCACATGGCACTGATTGTGCGACTGAAGAGACACCAACCTTCAGTAGAGATGACGAGGTTTACTCTTGGGAAGGTATGTGATTATACTTTTGCTGGTAGGAAGTAAACTCACAGCAGTAAATATCCTGTTTGGAGAACAAACACAAGGGTGACATCAGCATGCAGCCTGGACAAGCAAGAACCCACAGCTGACAGACTCGTCCAGGCAGCTGCCTCGTGAGGAGGGAGTCCTGGCCCAGAGATTTGTACTTTTCACACGTCAGTACACGTCTCATGAGCACCCTTTGGATGGAGTGCGATGGGCACACTGTAGGAACAGGCACCCTCCCGACCTCAGAGGAGCATGGCACACAGTGGGAGAGCGACTGCTGCGTGACTGTGGAGACAGCTGAGCAGTGCAGTCAGGGCCGCGAGGGGACTGTGCGTTCTGGAGCTGAGCGGTGCAGTCCGGGCCGTGAGGGGACTGTGCGTTCTGGAGCTGAGCGGTGCAGTCAGGGCCGTGAGGGGACTGTGCGTTCTGGAGCTGAGCGGTGCAGTCAGGGCCCTGAGGGGACTGTGCGTTCTGGAGCTGAGCGGTGCAGTCAGGGCCCTGAGGGGACTGTGCGTTCTGGAGCTGAGCGGTGCAGTCAGGGCCGTGAGGGGACTGTGCGTTCTGGAGCTGAGGCGGTGCAGTCAGGGCCATGAGGGGACTGTGCGTTCTGGAGGTGAGCAGTGCAGTCAGGGCCGTGAGGGGACTGTGCGTCTGGCTGGAGCTGAGCGGTGCAGTCAGGGCCCTGAGGGGACTGTGCGTTCTGGAGCTGAGCGGTGCAGTCAGGGCCCTGAGGGGACTGTGCGTTCTGGAGCTGAGCGGTGCAGTCAGGGCCGCGAGGGGACTGTGCGTTCTGGAGCTGAGCGGTGCAGTCCGGGCCGTGAGGGGACTGTGCGTTCTGGAGCTGAGCGGTGCGTGAGGGGACTGGGCGTTCTGGAGCTGAGCGGTGCAGTCAGGGCCCTGAGGGGACTGTGCGTTCTGGAGCTGAGCGGTGCAGTCAGGGCCGTGAGGGGACTGTGCGTTCTGGAGCTGAGCGGTGCAGTCAGGGCCGTGAGGGGACTGTGCGTTCTGGAGCTGAGCGGTGCAGTCAGGGCCGTGAGGGGACTGTGCGTTCTGGAGCTGAGCGGTGCAGTCAGGGCCCTGAGGGGACTGTGCGTTCTGGAGCTGAGCGGTGCAGTCAGGGCCCTGAGGGGACTGTGCGTTCTGGAGGTGAGCAGTGCAGTCAGGGCCGTGAGGGGACTGTGCGTCTGGAGCTGAGCGGTGCAGTCAGGGCTGTGAGGGGACTGTGTTCTGGAGCTGAGCGGTGCAGTCAGGGCCGTGAGGGGACTGTGCGTTCTGGAGCTGAGCGGTTGCAGTCCAGGGCCGCTGAGGGACTGTGCGTTCTGGAGCTGAGCGGTTGCAGTCAGGGCCGTGAGGGGACTGTGCGTTCTGGAGCTGAGCGGTGCAGTCAGGGCCGTGAGGGGACTGTGCGTCTGGAGCTGAGCGGTGCAGTCAGGGCCGTGAGGGGACTGTGCGTTCTGGAAGCTGAGCGGTGCCGCAGGGCCGTGAGGGGACTGTGCGTTCTGGAGCTGAGCGGTGCAGTCAGGGCCGTGAGGGGACTGTGCGTTCTGGAGCTGAGCGGTGCAGTCAGGGCCGTGAGGGGACTGTGCGTTCTGGAGCTGAGCAGTGCAGTCAGGGCCGTGAGGGGACTGTGCGTTCTGGAGGTGAGCGGCTGCAGTCAGGGCCGTGAGGGGACTGTGCGTTCTGGAGCTGAGCGGTGCAGTCAGGGCCGTGAGGGGACTGGCGTTCTGGAGCTGAGCGGTGCAGTCAGGGCCGTGAGGGGACTGTGCGTTCTGGAGCTGAGCGGTGCCAGTCAGGGCCCTGAGGGGACTGTGCGTTCTTGGAGCTGAGCGGTGCAGTCAGGGCCCTGAGGGGACTGTGCGTTCTGGAGCTGAGCGGTGCAGTCAGGGCCGTGAGGGGACTGTGCGTTCTGGAGCTGAGCGGTGCAGTCAGGGCCCTGAGGGGACTGTGCGTTCTGGAGCTGAGCGGTGCAGTCAGGGCCCTGAGGGGACTGTGCGTTCTGGAGGTGAGCGGTGCAGTCAGGGCCGTGAGGGGACTGTGCATTCTGGAGCTGAGCGGTGCAGTCAGGGCCGTGAGGGGACTGTGCGTTCTGGAGGTGAGCAGTGCAGTCAGGGCCGTGATGGGACAGTGCGTTCTGGAGCTGAGCGGTGCAGTCAGGGCCGTGAGGGGACTGTGCGTTCTGGAGGTGAGCAGTGCAGTCAGGGCCGTGATGGGACAGTGCGTTCTGGAGCTGAGCAGTGCAGTCAGGGCCGTGAGGGGACTGTGCGTTCTAGAGCTGAGCAGTGCAGTCCGGGCCGTACTGGGACTGTGTGTTCTGGAGAACAGACCAGTGAGCTGGCCCAGCCTTGGTGTGGGGTGGGAATTGGGGACAGGGAGGTTTCCCATAGAAGTGACGCCTACACTGACCCGCAGCAACTGAACTGAATTGCAGAGTCCTCTGAGCACTACTGTGCATTTCCCCAGCCACCACTGCCTTCTGATTCCACAGGCACCAGGCGGCCACTGGTGAATAATTTGGCTTTCCATGTCCATACAGCCACAGCACTGTCAGGTCATGTGATGGGTGCCCTTCTCTCTGCCATGTGAGCATCTGCTCTGGAGCTTGGTGGCTGTGAGTCTGCCCCTGAGAAACGGGCCTGCCGTTTGTTCCGACATACTGAGGTTTCTGCGCCTTCAAGGCTAAGGTGGCCAGGGCCTGAGGCAGGGTGAGCTTGCCAAGGTGACCCGAGTCTCTCAAGAGGGCCTCTCCAGGAATGCTGCGGCTTCATCCATGCCTTTTCTTTTCTAACTGCAACAGCTCCCCCTCAAGGGTGTTGTGCAGAATGAGCAAGATGATGTGGGCAGTGAGGGGGGCCTGGAGCTGGTGCTCGGCATCCGGGTCTTGTCCTCCCCCTCGCAGACTCTCCTGCTTCTGCACGAGGGTAGCTGAGGAGCGGGGATGAGTCACACAGTTCACTACCCCCTCCAGCTAGTTCTCCCAGTTCATTAGCCGAGCCATCCGTCAATGTGACTAATTGTTACTTTCTGAGATAAATGTTTAAAATATCATCTCCTGTGACAAGGTTCTTTAAAAGCTCAAGGACTTGTTGAGGGAGCAGGGGAGACGGTGCGCATGCACGGAGCAGCCAGGAAACAATGCTGGAAACTGTTTGCCTGGGAAGGCTCCCTCTCTGGGCCTGGGCTGGTTTACAGTCAGCACGGGAGCTGACCAGGCGGTGCCCTTGTGGTACCACCCCCGCTCCCCCCCGGCCCAGGACACAGGCTGCCTTCTCTCTGGACTCTGCCCTGCTCTGCACCCGTGCTGGCACTGGCCTGGTCACCTTTATATCTGTGTGGGGAACACAGGTGCCCCTTCCCTGGACCTGTGCTTCAGGGGGATGTCTAGGACCATCCTATTGAAGAGCCTGGTGTGGGTTCCACCTGGGAACACCGAGAACCCCGCTCTTCATCCCTGTCATGAGCTGAGAGCTCAGAGAGTCTGACTAAGCTTGCTCTCTCAGGTGGTGGGAGCAAGGTCACAGAAGAATGGGAGACAGATGCCTTAGGCTGTAGTGAACATAACTTCCATAGGCCTAAGTGAAGCTTTTGGAAAATTCCAAAGATGCCCAGGATGGTTTTAGATTGAACTTGGACCTTTGGGTGGCCAAGGGTCAACTCTCATAGATGGGGTTCTGGATCAAATGAGCCAAGACAACAGCCCTGGGATGTCGGAGCTGTCTGGGCCTCCATCAGGAATGCCCCTGACCCCCAACACCGAGGGCCACCCATTCCTTTCACTCCCTTCCCCTGCCTGCTCTTCCCTTCCCCTCCAAGCTCGTCTCTGAAAACACTTGTCAGTCAGAGTTCTGGGGCACTTGACTGCACTGAGGGGGAGGAGTTAACGTCAAGGTGCTTGCTCTAATTGGAGCTTGTTGCTGGTCACCCTGGACCGGGCACACATCGGTCCCCACAGACCCTCATAGTTCATGAGTGTACATGTCCTGCTACTGCTGCCCTGACCCTGGTCTGTGGGATGCTTGCTAGCTTGTCAGCTGGCCGAGAACGTAACTCCAAGCTCCGTACTCAGACTTGCATCTAGGAATAAATACCTTTTTGAGGGATGAAACTAGCAAGTGACAATACCCCCCTACCCCGTCTACCATCACAAAAAAGAAAACGTGAGAAGAAAGAAGCAGGTCTCGCACTCAGGCCCCAATGTGATGCTCATGCCCAGTGCCTCTCCCCTGCCACCCCAGGTGCTGCTTTACTTCCTTGCGGGTTCGGAGGTCTCTGCTGATGGCCCTGCCCATGCACGAAGGGAGAGGCCTGAACCTGACTCGTAGGGCAAGAGCAGAGATTCTGGGGACAGATACTTGTGTGGAAATTGTGGCTCAGCAGATTATAGCTGTTTGATTTGGGCTAGTTATTATCTTCTCTGTGCCTCAGTTTCCCCACATGTAGAATAAACATAATAATATTAACAACCTCATACGCTTGCACTGAGGATTAGATGAGTTAATATACACAAAGCACTTCAAATATAGTGCTGGGAAGATAGTAAGCTACATAAGTGTTTGCAGTTAGAAGGTTCTGAGCGGTCACTGGGTGTCTGGCCAGGGTCGAGCCACCATGCTTCAGACAGGATTCTGCTCGGTGCTTTGGGTCTCTCTCCCCTGTGCTTTGAGCAAGGGGACTACCATTTGCAATAAAAGATATATATTGCAAGGGATTTGATTCGAGGGTCAATGTTATTTACCCCCCAAAACAACTAAAGGATGAAAAAATGAAACCTGACTTAGAGAAACGGTCTCAGGAAAGTAAGCTGGGAGACGGCGGGTCTCAGCTGAAAGATTGTGGGAGCCAGTGTATTTACTGCAGCAGCAGCAGCCGGAGTCTTTGAACCCAGCCCCGTGCGTTTCTGACCCTCGACCTTGTTGCCGTCTCTCTTGGTTGCTGGATGCAGGCACATGTCACATCTCGGGGCATCGGCTCCCAGAGCACCAGGCGGTTGATTCTCTGTGCTCTCCACGTGCAGATGGCTGCATGGAAGCCCACATCTGACCTTCAGAGATAGAAACGGCGCCACCGCGGGGCTGTGCCGGCTGCTTTGCCACGCTAAGGCTGAAATCTCTGACTGTTGTTGATGTGCCTGGAGGTCTCCGTGGCCAGGACACCCAGGGAGTTTCCGGCCAGTATTTGTAAATTTAATGAGAAAGAAACGCACACTCTTTGGTGAGATCTTCAACTACCAGAAAAGCTTCCCTTGGACAGTGTCTCGGCACGAGTTAGGAGGGGTCTCCCGGTGACCCGAAGCCCCAAGCAGTGCCTCTCCTCTTTGTCAGCGTTGCATTCTTGTTAGCTGAATTACGTCTTTGCTTGCCCTTCAATGGCTGATGAGGGTCAAAATAATTAAATGCATTAAGCACTTACTGAGAGCTTTTATGTCTTATGACACTGAGTCCTTAAAAGTCACTTGGAGGTGGGTGCCTATATTATCAGTTCCGAGAGTTAAAGTGTCTTGTCCAAGGCACCCAGCTGGTCACTGGCAGAGCTGAAATTCAGATCTGTTCTGTTTTTCTAACCCCGAGAGGCTATACTTTTGCCTGATATGTGTGGGGCCTCTTATGTGATGAGTGGACAGAAGTGTCATGGACTTTGGTGTCAGATCGGCCTGGCCGTGCCTCACGAGCTGTGTCAACTGGGACAGACCTGCAGCAGCAGCAATAACAGCTGATACGTATGCGGCACCTGCTAGGAGCCAGGTGTGCTACTGTCTTAATTTGTTGAGCTTGCAACAACCCTATGAGGTTGCTACTATTATTTTGCCAGGGAGTTAATAACAGCAACCTCAGTGTGATCTCACGAAGATTAAATGAGATACTATTCATGCAAGTACTTCACCCGGCAGAGTAAAGGCTAACTATTAGGGAATGTGGCTGACTGCAGCTCTGAGAAAGACACACAGGTCAGCTCTTCTCTGCCAACACCCTCCATTTGTGAGAAGAGCCGATCCTGAGCTGGATTAGATACCCATGTTTCTTTGATTCTCTCTGCTAAATGTAATAGCCCTGTTTCACGAAGCTGCCAGTCCTGTGACCGGCTCCAGAGCAGCCTGGGCACTCCGCACTATCTGCTGAATGAATAAGCCAAGGGGTCATCAGTCACCTTTGGCTGATTTTGTCACCGTGTAGTCCAGACCGAAAGGCCATTTTCTCACAAACAAAGAAAGCTCATCTCCTGGAGAAGGCATTTGTGGGGCCTTCTGCTTTCTGTCATCAGAAAAGGGAGGCACACCTGCATGGTTCACCACCATCCCACTCCCCAAGAATGACATTTTTCTCCGCATGATTCCTAGGATTTTGTTCCTGGGCGTAGGAGGAGGGACAGGGGTCTGGAGTGGGGGAGAGGAGCCATCACGACACTGACCAGAAAGACACTTGGCACCCTGGCAAAGGTGTGTGTGCTCCTTGGCACCTTGCCTGGACAGAGGCATCCTTGCAAGCTTGAGGGGAGGGTCCTCCGGGCATCATGCTGCACCACTTAACATGTCGGCTCCAGTTCCTTTAACGGCCCATTTCCACCTTGACAGGAAGATTGTGTGTGTGTGTGTGTGTGTGTGTGTGATCTAACCTGAGCATCTCCTCCTCTGGAGTGTAAACTCATTTCTTTTGGTCCTGTGCTCTGAGAGAGAGGGGCCACCTGGTCACCAATTTCGATATAATAACCCTTCAGATCCTCAAAGACTATTATTAAATCTCTCCCTGGCTGCCTCTTCTTCAACTAAATAATTCCTGCTCCTTTCACCTTCTCCACAGGTCCAGTTTTCCCGCTCTGTGCAGCACTGCTCCGGTACCTCCATCTTCCCTACGTGATCAGAAAACTGGGGAGCTGAGGGGTCACCCCTCGCTGCTGGCTGAGGGGTGAAGGCAAAGGGCAGCTGGTGGGGGGCAGCCCACAGCGCTCTCTGTTGTCCCTGGGTCACTTGCAGACAACCTCAACTTCTCCCCTTGCCGCCCAACAAATGAAAAGGAGAGAAATTCTTTCCACCAAGGGACAGCCTTGGCCCCCAGCTTCCCCCTTCCTCTGCCTTCCAGCTCTGTCTATGCTGACTGCAGCCTTCCAGCACTTCCGCTGGGTTCAGTGCACCAGAGAAGACCAGCAGAGCCGAAACAGGCAGGCAACATGAGCAACTAACAGCGACAGCTAACATTGCCCACTAGCCACCAGCTGACTGCGTGCTTATTCCCAGCTCTTCAAACAACCCATTTTATGCAGGAGGATTCTAAACCTCAGTGATGAGCCTACAAGGCACTTGTCTGAGAGCACACCCAGGAGTCAGTACAGCCGGAAAGGAAAGCCAGGCGGTGGGACTTCAGACAGTGCTTTTAACGCCTAGTGTCTCATTCTGCTTATTTTGCAGAAAGTGTAGCCGGGATGGGAAAAGAGCTCATGATGGGTACAACAGGAGCAGGTGGCCACTGTGGACAACAGGGGCTAAAGAAGGACTCTGGGAGACAGAGGTAGGAAGACCACAAGGGAGTATCTCAAGAAGGAAAACGATCAATGTCACATGCGCAGAAGGGCCAAATGTAATTTTTTTTTTTTATCCTCACCCGAGGACATTTTTCCATTTTTTGTTCAGACAGAGCGGGAGGGAGAGAGAGGAAGAGAGAGAGGGAGAAACATCGATGTGAAGGGACACATCGAGTGGCTACCACCCGCACGACCAACCAGAGCCGGGGACAAACTGCAACCGAGGTACGTACCCTTAGCGGGAACCGAACCCGGGTCTCTCTGGACTGCGGGCCGACGCTCCAACTGCTGAGCCAAACCGGTCAGGGTCCAAATGTAATTTTTCATGCTTGTCTTCCATCCAGGCCCAAGGTAACCTGTCCCTATAAGGCCCATTTTCTGGCCCCTGGAAGAGGCCGGTTTGTGTCCAAGGGTCTGTCCTCTGATTGCATGGATATCACTGGCCATCTTCTCCATGAGGCTCTCCCCAAACTTCTCCAGCTCCAAGACTCCAGATCCCTCTCAATTCGCCTTCTGTTCCCAAATGGGCTGTCAGAGGCCAGGCCCAGGGGAACGCCCTGGGAAGGCATGGATCCTCCCTCTCCTCCCCACACACTCGCTGGACCCAGCTCTCCTGCTTTCCAGTTCACAGGGTCGGGCCTCCGACTCCGCTCCCAGGACATTCGTGCTTGTCAGTTTCTCTTCCTTCACTCCCTTCCCTCCCAGCCGTCACCTAGGTGGAAAAGGGGTCTTTGCTCGTTTTTTGGGGGGGAGGGGGACGGTTTCCACTATAACCAACTCTGGTGTGGTTGGCTGAAATATGGCCCCTTAAGAAATAACCACTTCCTAATCCCTGGAACCTGTGAATGTTGCTGTATAAGGCAAAAGAGAGGTCTTTACAGACAAGATTAAGTTAAGGATTTTGAGACGGGGAGAGTATCCTGGATTATCTAGGTGGGCACAAAATGCAATATGTAGACTTATGAGGGAGAGGCAGAGAGAGATTTGGTACCACTTGGTGCCAAAGGCTGAGAAGAGGAGAAGGCGACGTGAAGACAAAACGAAGAGAACTTTGAAGATGGAACTGACCTGGCCGCAAGCCAAGGATTGCCAGCAGCACCAGATGCTGGAAGAGGCGCAGAACAGATTTCTTTCCTAGACCCTCTGCAGCGAGCGTGGCCCTGCCCACCCTGTGACTTTGGCCTAGTGATACTGACTTCAAACTTCTAGCCTCCAGAACCACAACAGGATACATGTCTGTGCTTTTGAACGACCACGTTTGTGCTCATCTGTTACAGTAGCCACAAGAAAATGAATATATAGTGCAGCCGGTACACATTTGCAGGTGGAAGTCTACCACCATTTAAAAATGCACGGACCCCATTTTTGCAATTTAGTTCCTAGGGGTGGGGGTATAGCTCAAAATTCAAATTCATAGTTTTAGGGAGGTAGTACTTAGCTGTCCTCCATTTCCTTCTTTCCATGTTCAAGGCCCTTAAGGCCAGAACTTCTATGGGGTATGAGAGGAACTTGTGGAACTTGTTAATTTGTGCCCTCTTAGAGGTGCTTGCATCTTTATTTATTTTTTAAGATATGTTTTTATTGATATTTTAGAGAGGGAGGAAGGGAGAGAGAGATAGAAACATTGATGTGAGAGAGAAACATCAGTCGGCTACCTCCTGAATGCCCCCCACTGAGGATCAAGCCTGCAACCAGGCATGTGCCCTGACCGGGACCTCTTAGTCCTTGGGATGATGGTCAGTCCATTGAGCCACATCAGCTGGGCAGAGGTGCTTGCATTTTTTCAAGAGTGCTGCCCTCCCCTCTCCCTCTTCCCCCTCCAAGTGCATCTTTAAAGTTGTGCCTTCCCCAGGCTTTGCAGGTCCCTGAGAACCGACTTTTCCATTGACCCATAAAATGCTAGAAAAGAAATAAAGATAAGAGAATAATGAAAAGCAAGGAGGATGAGGGGATGAGGCTACTTAGATTGAGTAGTCAAGAAAGGCTTTCTGAGGACATGACTTTTATGCTTACAATCTGGGTTATTCCAGGCAGAGAGAATACCATGAGCAATGGTTTCAAGGTGGGAAGAATCAGCCGTGTTCTGGAGCTGAGAGGGGGCCACTGTGGCTCAAGAACGCAGCTGGAGCTACGCTGAGCAAGCGTTGTGGGCAACCCTCGGAGTCTGGGTTTTCTTTAAGTAAAACTCAAAGCAGGCCAAGTCCCAGACCCTTCCCAGTGTCTAGCTTACCAGAACAATCTTCCTCCATTGCACAGATGAAGAAATCGGGACACAGAAAAATTAAGTGATATAACTTGCTCAAAGTCACGCAATTAATGAACGGAGTCTGAATGGAAAACCAGTTCTGGCTGACTCCAGACTCGTGCCCTTAACCCCACAGGCCAGGATCTCCAGTGGATTTCACTGTAACATACAGCTCAGCCTGGCCGTAGGTAGGTAGAGACGGACCTCTCCGAGCTCAGCCTCCAATGTTGCAAACGTTAATTATGTCTGTTAGAGAACTGGTCACTCAAGATGTGGTGAGGAAGCGTGGTTAATTCATCCTGTGGTTGGACCCATGGGGCCCATGCCTTTGACTTCTAATTGTCTCAAGTGCCTTTGTAATCGAATGTGCTCTAACGTGGAATGTTAATGAGTCAGAAACTGCTGGCTGGTGTTAGAGAGAAGAATCAGATAGATTCAGTAGAGAG
Organism: Molossus molossus; assembly: GCF_014108415.1. Lineage (NCBI taxonomy): Eukaryota > Metazoa > Chordata > Mammalia > Chiroptera > Molossidae > Molossus > Molossus molossus. Next base: position 54,851,796 of record NW_023425348.1, on the reverse strand, counting down.
AGAGAGAAGTAGAGTTGGGGGTGGAGGAAGAGAGAGAGAGACAGTGGGTGGGGGGGGAGAGAGAGAGAGAGAGAGAGAGAAATTCAGTCAGCGATTCCCTGGGATCTGTTGTCAAAATGGTCTTCTCATCCTCTTTCTACCAATCTCACTGGTCAGTAAGTGTTGCTATTACTATTAGTTATTATCTCCTGCAAGCAGTGGAATTATGGGGGGACTCCCAGAAGAGAAAGACAGCCAAGGACAGGAAGAAGGGAGGACTCTCCCGGAAGGGCTGACGGACTGCCTTCTGGATTCCACCCTGAGGAGACTGCAGAGCAGAGAAGCTGTAACAGAGGCCTTACCTCCCAAATGAAAAAAAAAAAAAAGATCATCACATGTCCTCGTTTTCTATGGACTTTTGCCTGGGAGGACAGCGGAGATCACACACACAGCTAGATACTAGACAGCTGTCTGAGGCTGGGAAACACCCAACCTTGGGCACACAGGTGAGTGAACTCGGGTTCCTGGCGGAGAGGGAGAGCTGGCCGGAGGGTGGGAGACCGTGCCAGGGAATCCAGCTCAAAGACCCTGGGGAAGGGGAGCAAAGAAGAAAAGTCCAGCACCCAAGTCTTAACACCCGAGGTGTTACAGAGGGGATGCTTTCCCGCACTGAGGCTGATTTGGACGGTGACAGGGTGGAAACAAAGCTTAGAGAGATGAAACCCCTTACAGATAAATATTTGTAGGCAGATGGATGACCCTGGTTCCAATCCTGGCTCTGCCACTTGTGAGGTCTATGGCCCAGTGCCTGAAACTTGGAACCTCTGAATTACTGCTTTCTTGTCTGTAAAGCGAGGCCAGTGTACCATCCTTTTTGGGGGAGGGAGGTTTAATCAGAGGATGTGTGTGCAGCATGTGCACAGGGCCTGGTGTTTGTACGTCAGTCACCAGGGCTTGTTTTCAGGACGTTTGAGCTCAGATTTCCGCCAGCCGTCAGGGGAGGGGGCCGCAGTAAACCAGCCAGCCCCACGGAATCGGGGTTGACAGCCCCACAAATTCTTCAGCACCTGCAGTGGTCCTGGAGTGTATTTGTGGGTGGCTCTCCCTCCCCCTATACATGGAGACAGGGAGTCAGACCTGTCACAAACCCCTGCCCAGACCTGAGATTGGCCAAGTTGTTGGCCACGCGTGGCCCCGGAAATGGCTGCCTCTGGCATCGGAAAGCCCGCAGAGACTTCGAGACCTCCCACCCCTTTGGGGCCGGCTCAGTGCCAGAGCGATTCCTAGTTCCACCTGGCCAGTGCTTCCTCCCTCCCAGCGGCCCAGGCCGGAGAAGGGGCACCAGCTCGGCCGGGCTCTTGGTCCTCCGTGATGTGCGAATGATCATCAACGCAAACACAGCCTGGGGCTGGAGGGTGCTGGTGACAGGAAGAGCGAAGTCTGGCCCGGGTTGAAATGCTAATGACAGTGGACCCATGACCAGCTTGTCACTCAGTTCCTTGTGGATCGGCTGTGGACTGAGCAACCCTGTGCGATTTCAATTCACCACCTCCCGCTGAGTTTTAAGAATGACAATATTTACCATATTGACACACAGAGTGGGTACTCAATAAATGATTTTCGAAAAGAAAAAAAAGGGTAATGTGAAAGCAGATGCATATGGCCTGGTGCCAAGTAGGCGATCAAGCTGTATCAGTAGGATCTGAATTTTATCAGTTTCCTTATCTGTGAAAACGAGAATAGTGTGAATAGCACCTGCCTTGCACTGAGCTGCTGTGAGAATGGAGTGGGACCATCTGTGCAAAGAGCCCGGCAGAGTGCCTGCCGTACCGGGGCTTTCAGTACCTGCTCCCTCTTACATCAACTGCGCAGGCTCGGGGATTTCACAATGCGGTTAATTTGAAAATGGAGAATGAGAACTGACTACCCCTCCTCGGGAGTACTCAGCTCTCCACACTCCAGTGGGCCTGGGAGTGTTAGGTGAGGGAGGACTGGATGGAGAAGCAGAAGGAGGGACAGAGATAATGCAAAGAACATTTGGGCCCGCTAGGTACTTTCCAAAGTGACAGCATTCTAAGTTAGTTCCAAATGATACTTTTTTTTTTTTGCAAGCAAGGGAGTAATTAGAGGCTACAGGAAGCCTAGAGTAACCAACTCCAGGAATGCTGTCCTTGGAATCCCGGGAGCATTTCAGGGGACAAGTCTGATTTTCAACGGCAAATACAGGACTGAGAGCATTCATGACAAATGGCTTCATTTCTAGACATGGCTGTTCGCCTTGGGAAGCAAGAGCGGAATAAGGCAGGGCTGAGCCGAGGGAGTATGCACTTAAAACTGCTCCCCAATAATGGATTGAGCAGATTTGCAAGACCGGAGCTCTGTGTGATCATCAGACTAAACCTGGTGTGTAGTTGATGTTAGCTGGGACCTCCCTGTGCCTGCAGCTCTGGGGAAGAGAGAAGTAGAGCCATCCCATGACTGGAAAGTCCAGCTTCTCCCTAAGATTTCTGTAATTCCCTATGGCTCCATATCTGCAACATGTTGACTCCGATATGGAACTCGTCCCTCTTCTAAATGTACACACACACAGATTCGCACCTGGAGTTGTGTGTCCACCAGACTTTACTGAAAATTTGGATACATAAACATGGTACATCACTTAAAATGGAATTTTAGAAACGCCTGTTCCTTAGCCATTCCTCAGATGGGAGTATTGCTTCCCTCTCTTTCTCTCCCTTCTTCACTTTCTCTGGTGACCAGTCTCTTCAATTCAGTTCCCGGCCACCTTTGCATATCCACCCAGAAGGGACAGTTATTGAAGGGGACCCACCCTCCTCAGGTGGCAAGTGTACTTATAAGTTGTCCCTCCCCCACTACATATTCAAACCAAGAGGGTCTCTAAACCTGCCTGTTGAAAAAGGGCAAGAGAGTGTGCTCCATGCACGGGAAGATACTGCCTCTCGATCGGAGCAAGACAAAAGGTCGGAGCCATCTGTCTGGAGCCGCAGGCCTCCCGGTCCAGCCTGAAGAATAGACTGGCCAGGCTGGCTTCATGCCCTCCAGCCTGCACAAGGGCTGCATCTGTCATTAGGCAGGTCCACTTGCTGCCTTGGACTAATAAGCCTGGTGACAGGTGGTGAAGCACAATATTATAGGGTGAAGGTTTCAGCCAGAGGCCACCACTCACGCTGACCAGACCCAGCTCTCCCGAGCAGAGCTGGCGCCACCTTGCAAATCATACCACTGACATTTACGTGCTTTTGCTCCGTCCTGCAATGGTGCAAGAGCAAATTAAACTCACCTTGTCTTTTGTTTCCTCCTCAAGAGCAGGGGCCACACAGCTTTCTTTTTCCAGGATTCACTGAAGACCTGCTCTGTGAGGTGCTCCAGGGTGTCCTCACAATAGCCCTGGGGGCCGAAGGGTCTCACCTTACCGAGGCAGATGCTGGCATGGGGTTCTAAAAGGCTCCAGACTTGCTCATGTCACCCTTCATGGTGACGATGGCCCGTTCATCCTGGGAAAAGAGGAAGGACACTGCTATTTCCTGGGCACAAGCTATGGTGCCTGGTGCTTCCACGTGTGTCACCCTTTTCAGGTTGCACAGCTCTGATACGTTATTAGCTCTGCTGTTCAGACAAGGAAACCGAGTCTCAGAGAAAGAATCGTCAGAGGTTGTATTGTTATTCTGGCTGCAGCTCTCTTTGTTGTCACCTACAGAGCAGCGACCCTGAGCTCAGCCCTTCGTGTGGATGCCATTGGGAACCCCACCAAGCTGCCCATCCAGCTCTGCTGGCTCATTGTCTCCAGGCCTCTCTAGCTGCCTGCTTCCCTAACCATTTCTGTGCCAAGGCCCGCAGCCACTGGGAGCCTGGCCTGGCACAGTGGAAATCCCCCCCCCCCCCAGAGTGACTTCTGCTGCCCGGTGCCCTGTGACCAGGTTGTCTAGAACAAGTGAGCTGAGCAGGAGGTGGCCGCAGGAGCATCCAGCTACAGCCTCTCCCCCTGACCCCCTTTGCCTGCCTCACCTTATGCCAGGATACCAGAGTGCAGGCCAGTTCCTACATCACAGAACTCAGTGGGCCTGGAGAACGCTCTTGTCTCTCTGCCTTTGCTCTGGGGCTTTGATCTGACTGAAATGTATCTTAGTCAGGCAAGGTAGGTGCCCCTTTATATAGACTGGGGTAAAAACAGCACCCCCAGCCCATTCCAAGAAGCAATGCTTCAGTGCTGTATTAGTCAGAGTTCTACAGAGAAACAGAACCAATAGGATGTGCACACACACACACACACAAATGTATATATGCATGTAGAGAGGGGGAATATATTTTAAGGAATTAGCTCACTAACTGTGGGGGCTGGCAGGTCTGAAATCTGTAGGGCATGTTGGCAGGCTGTAGACTCAGCTAAGCGTTGATGTTGCAGTCTGACTCTGCATTCTTCGCAGCAGCAGCTTGCAAACTCAAACAGGATTTCTATATTGCAGCCTTGAAGAGAATTCCTCTTTCTTTGGGAAACCTCAGTCTTTGCTCTTAAGGCCTTCAACTGATTGACCGAGGCCCACCCACATTGTGGAGGGTCATCTGCTCTGTTCACAGTCTACTGATTTACATTTTAATCACATCTACAAAATAGCTTGACAGCAACACTTAGACTGTTGTTTGACCAAACATCTGGGCACCACAGCCTAGCCAAGTCGACACATAAAATCAATCATCACAAGAACCATCTGTGAGTAACAGCAGCAAGTCCAGAAGTCCAGGCCGGGCCCCTCCACAGCTCCTTGATGTGTGGGCGGTGGCCTCATACCGGAGCTGCTATGCTGGCCACGCATAGGAGTCACCAAAAATAGCAGCAGAAGCTCTCCCCAGCACTGTGCTCAGGGGAGGGTACTCAGTGGAACTGATCAGGACCCTTTAGGTTAAAGCCTTTAAAACTCCCAGGCATGAAGAGATGGGTCTTGCTATGGCAGGCCTGTGTACCTGCAAGCAAAATGCCACTGGCTGGGCACCACGACCTGTAGGAATTCGGCAACCGGATCTCACCCCCCGGAAGCAGAAGCAGGTCAGCTACCCGAAGGTGGTGTCGGGAGTGCACAGTGGAGACGGAGTCCTCTGCTCCGCCTCCACCTCAGGCAGCAGTTCACGGCGAGGTGTGGGGACTTCCTGCCCTGGGAAGCTTAACCTCAAAGGGAAACAGAGGTTTTGATGCTCCAGTCTTTTCTCCCTCTTCCATAAAAGAAGCTGACTGCGGCTTTCAGCACAGGCAGTGCTAAAATGCTGTGTTTCTTAACAGGGGTGACCTGAAGGAGCTGGATCATCAAGAATAATAATACAGCTGGCAAGCCTTCCCTCCCTCCCCACAGCTGTGGGGCCCAGCACACGAATGGAGGGCCACATGCCATATGCTTAAATAATTAAGAATTATAAACCATCCAAACATACTGTTAAAAAAAATGTGTTCTATCCTCCTACTTGGTCAAATATACCTTCATAGGCACCTGACAGGCTGGTTTGAAAAGAGAATCCTCAGCCTCCTCTGAGTTCTGAGACCATGTTGTTATAGGGAGAACTGACACAGGACCCCAGCCTCCAGGCTGCCTCTCCTCTTCCTAGTCCTGGCTCTGACCCACCTACGAGGGCCATTGCGTGCACACAGCAGGCGTCCCAGCATGCATGGCTGAGCTCTGTCTGTAAGCCCTGCAACAGCTCCTCTTGACCACCCCTTAAGCCTTGGGGTGTACACACTATCACAGGGATCTAACTCATGGAGGATGGGTCCTGGGAAGAGGTCTGCCCAAATCTGGGAAGCATATTCAGGCTGTCTGGGCAAAATTTAATTCAGGGTACCCAGAGTGCATCTGGGTGCAGAGCGTGGGATAAGCTGAGGGTGGGCTCACCCTCTAGGCCCTGTGGACTCTCTGCTTCATGGAGAGGGGCATGGCCAGTGGAGAGCCAAAGCAGGGCTCTCTGAAGTGTGAAGGCGAGGACAGGGATCCTTGCCCAGGAGTGGTCCTGTGCATTGCAATGGTCCCATAGTGCTAAATCAGCAATTGCTTCTTACTCTGGGTACCATTTTGTGATTTGTTATTCAATCTGTTTCCATGGTTATCACTTCCTCGCTCATCATTTCCATCTTTTTTCCCTTATCTCTAATGTTGGAGATTTCACCAAGTTTGTCCTATATCACAGATTTGATGTTCTGCGGTGATTCAGTTTTGGTAATCTCTGCCATTGAGGGGCGTTTAAATTCCATCCAGTTCCCTCTGCCTCTCAGATTTTATCTTAGCCTGGTTTCCATTTGTGATTCTTTTGGTCTACTTTATAGAGACCAGGTCTTCTTGCACAGTATTGAAACATCAAGCAGGTTTTAAGTAATTTATTGTGTCTCTTGTAAATAATTTTTCCAAGATATCATTTTGTCTTTCTTTATCAAATACACAATTTTGTCTTTATTGTCTTCATATTGGATTTTTGGTTGTTTGTTCATTTAGGAGAAGAAATTAAACTAGATGTTCCTTTTGCTAACCGACTTCCTCAATTCCTTGAGGGTCCTGGCATGTGCCCGGGCATATCTTGAGCCGAGTGATGTGGGGAGCGTGGCCTCGAACCCCAGGTCAGGTTCCTGGCAGTCCACCGTCTGCCTTCAGACAGAGGTGCGGGGTCTCGTTCTGAGGTCCCGCCCTCTGTCTAAGCGTGAGCCTGAGGACTGTTCTTTCTGTCTGCCTGTAGCACGGACAAAGCCCCAGGCTCCGGCATCCTGGGCTTCGGGGTCTTTCTCTGTCCCCATTTATGGTTCTCTAGGTAACACCCTCTACTCTCAACCCGACTGTATTCTTAGAGTTTTCATTTCTGAACGGTTGTAGAAAATAGGGCCGGGGGAGGGGAAGGGAACAAACAAATTAGCATGAATATGGCTGTTTCTAAAAATAAATACTGAACAGTAGAATGGGTAGCTCTCATGTGTTTGGCAGATACTCGCATGCCCAAGCCAGGGGAAGGTTGGGGGTGGGATGGGGTGGCACACTAAGCTTTTTACTGGCTTCCCCACCCCCTCCTGTTCTCTGTTTGGGGTTCAGAGGGCAGAGTAAGTATTTAGTCATTAACTGAATATCTCAATCCAACCTTAACAGGAATGAACTAAATGTTTGCTTTTTAAATCAGCTCTATACCTTGGAGAGATTTCTACCTTGGTTCTGGCAATTATCTTTTTTTAGCTTTAGTTTCTGCCTTATTCAGAGAGTATTTAGTTGCAAGCGACAGAACCATGCAAGCTAATTTAAGGAAAATGTAGAATTAATTGGAATAACATAGGAGGTGCTCAAAACCCAAGGGTGGGAAATGAAGTTAAGCCCCATGAGGGACTGGGAAGCCAGAGTGCTCTGATTTATACTGAGGGATGTGATTATTAGCATGCCTTGGCCAAGAGTCAAATACATTCTCCCCAGGCTGGTAGCAATAGGAAGATCAGGAATCCGGTCTGACCTTTCCAAGGCCCCAACACCTCCCCCTTTCAACCCAGGAATCTTGTTTGTCTCATGGTGGCGCAGACTGTGGTGGGAGGGTACCAGCTGCTGAATTAAAGCTGGCCTCAGAGGGGCAGGTCTGAAGCCTGCTGGCTTGGCAAGGACCTGGGCTCCAGCAGGTGTGAGGGCTCGGTCTTGCCTCAGCCATGGCGCATTTTGAGAGGCGGCGAGCCCAGCACCCAGGACAGAGAGCCCCGTAAATGAACTCGGCCTCCCAGGCTCTCCCACCACGTGTGCAGGCGGCACCTGGGTGGCCCCGTCAGCACAGGTTCCGAAGTCCCTCTCGTTATAGGTTGTTGGGGAAAAAAAGCAAAACCCTGCTCTCAACTGTGTGAAATAATTCATGAAATGTAATGATATCTCAGGTTTTGTTTTTGTTTTTATTATTTTTTTCTTTATTGGCTTTAGAGAGAGAGAGGAAGGAAGAAGGAGAGATAGAAACCTCAAAGAGAGAGAAGAACATCGATTGGCCGCCTCCTGCATACCCCCACTGGGGATCGGGCCCACAACCTGGGCATGTGCCCTGACTGGGAATCGAACTGGCAACCTCTTGGTGCATGAGTCCACGCTCAACCACTGAGCCACACCGGCCGGGTAATACCTCAGTTTTATTCTCTCTCAACTCTCTACCATAGATGTTGGTGAGGAACCGTCCTCAAAGGTTTTAGGGGAAGGCTCCATGTTTTAAGCCTACATGTTAGAACATTCAGTAATTGGCCTTTTCAGTATAACTCATGGCCCAAAAATAGGGCCCAAGGCAGTGCCTGAGAGGCTGAAGGCAGACTGGCTCTAGTCCTGCTGACCCACTATCCCCGTTTAAGTGGGACAGGACTTAACACAAGAGGGTCCAAGACTAACACATAAATTCCACCTGTCTTTATTCTAATCGGCAACTTATTTGGGGGATACTTATGCCTATTATTCTCGCTAGATTGTGACTAAGGGCATCTAAGTTTATCCCATAAATATTTCTACCTTTTTTTTTTTTTTAATAATTAATTAATTTATTTTTGTTACAGATGTTTCTCCATTTTCCCCCACTGATTCTCCCCTCCCCCCTCTCCCTGCCCTGTCCCCAGCTTTGTTGTCCATGTCCACTGTTCATGCATACATGCATATAAGTTCTGTGGTTTATCTCTCCCCCACCACCCCCTCTTCTGGGAATTGTCAGTCTGTACCCCACTTTCACATCTCTGGGACTACCCCATTCCTCAGACTGTTATGTTCATTATATTCAACAAATAAGTGAGATCATATGATATTGTCTTTCTCTGTTTGGCTTATTTCGCTTATGAAAATACTTTCCAGGTACCTCCATGTCATCTCAAAGGATAAGAGATCTTTCTTTCTTACAGCTGCATAGTACTCCATTGTGTATATGTACCACTGCTTTTTTATCCATTCATCTACTGATGGACATTTGGGCTGCTTCCACATCTTAGCTATTGTAAATAGTGCTGCTATGAACATGGGGGTACATATATTCTTTCTGATTGGTGTTTCAGGCTTCTTAGGGTATATTCCTAGAAGTGGGATCACTGGGTCAAATGGCAGTTGAATTTTTAATGTTTTGAGGTAACACCATATTGTTTTCCATAGTGGCTGCACCAGTCTGCATTCCCACCAGCAGTGTATTAGAGTCCCCTTTCTCCACACTCTCACCAACACTTATTTGATGATTTGTTGATGGCGGCCATTCTGACAGGTGTGAGGTAATACCTCATTGTTGTTTTAATTTGCTTCTCTCTGATGATTAGTGATGTTGAGCATTTCTTCATATGTCTCTTGGCCATTTGTATGTCCTGTTTGGAGAGGTGTCTATTCAGCTCCTCTACCCATTTTTAAAATGGGTTCTTTGTCTTCCTTTTGTTAAGTTGTAAGAGTACTCTCTATATATTGGAAATTAAGCACTTATCTGATATATCATTGGCAATGATGCTCTCCCATACAGTGGGTTGCCTTTCCATTTTGATGATTGTATCTTTTGCTGTGCAGAAGCTTTTGAGTTTAATGTAGTTCCATGTGTTCATTTTCTCCTGGGTTTCTGTTGCCTTAGTTGATGTATCAGTGAAAATTCTGCTGCATATGATGTCTGAAATTTTGTTGCTTACATTTTCTTCTAGGATTTTTATGGATTCATGAGTCACATTTAAGTCTTTTATCCATTTTGAGTTTATTCTTGTGTATGGTGTAAGTTGATGGTCTAGTTTCATTTTTTTGCATGTAGCTGTCCAGTTTTCCCAAAATCATTTATTGAAGAGGCTGTCTTTACTCCACTGTATGCTCTTGCCACCTTTGTCAAATATTAATTGAACATATTGCCTTGGGTCCATTTCTGGGTTCTCTATTTTGTTCCACTGGTCTATATGCTTGTTCTTGTGCCGGTACCAGGCTGTTTTGATTATGGTGGCTTTGTAATATAACCTGAAATCTGGTAATGTGATCCCTCCAACTTTGTTCTTCTTTTTCAAGATTGCTGTGGCTATTTGAGGTCCTTTTTGGTTTCATATGAACTTTTGAAGTATTTGTTCTAGTTCTGTGAAGTATGTCGTTGGTATTTTGATGGGGATTACATTGAATCTATAGATTATTTTGGGTAGTATGGACATTTTAATGATGTTAATTCTTCCAATTCATGAACAAGGTATGTGCTTCCACTTTTTTATATCTTCCTCCATTTCTGTTTTCAATGACTTGTAGTTTTCTGTGAATAGGTCCTTTACTTCTTTGGTTAAGTTTATTCCTAGGTATCTTAATATTTTGGCTGCGATGGTAACTAGATTTTTTTTTTTTAATTTCTTGTTCTGTGAGTTCGTCATTGGTGTATAAGAATGCCATTGATTTCTTGATGTTAATTTTGTATCCTGCTAGTTTGCCAAATTCATTTATTAAGTCTAGTAAATTTTTGATGGAGTCTTTGGGTTTTCTATGTATAGTATTATGTCATCTGCAAATGATGACAGTTTCACTTCCTCCTTTCCAATTTGTATCCCGTTTATTTTTTCTTCCTGTCTGATTGCTGTGGCTAAGACTTCCAGTACTATGTTAAATAAGAGTGGCGAAAGTGGGCATCCTTGTCTTGTTCCTTTTATTTAGGGAAATGCTTTTAGTTTTTGCCCATTGAGTATGATGTTGGTTGTAGGTCTTTCATATATGGCCTTTATTATGTCGAGATATGATCCCTCTATTCCCAGATTGCTGAACGTTTTAATCAGAAATGGGTGCTGGATTTTGTGAAATGCTTTCTCAGTGTCTATTGATATGATCATTTGATTTTTATCTTTCATGTTGTTTATATGGTGTATCACATTTATTGATTTGTGAATATTGTACCAGCCTTGCATCCCTGGGGTGAATCCAACTTGGTCATGGTGAATAATTATTCTGATGTATTTCTTGATTGGATTTGCTTGTATTTTGCTCAGAATTTTTGCATTTATGTTCACCAGGGATATTGGCCTGTAGTTTTCTTTCTTTGCAGTGTCTTTTTCTGGTTTTGGAATTAGAAATATGCTGGCCTCATAAAACGAGTTTGGAAGTCTTCCTTCTTCTTGAATTTTTTGAAATAGTTTGAGAAGAATTAGTGTTAATACTTCTTTGAATGTTCTGTAAAATCCCCCCGTGAAGCCGTTTGGGCCTGGGCTTTTCTTTGCTGGGAGAGTTTTGATTACATCTTCAATTTCCTTTGTTGTTATTGGTCTGTTCATGTTTTCTATCTCTTCCCTGTTCAGTTTTGGGAGACTATGTGTTTCTAAAAATTTGTCCATTTCACTTAGATTGTCAAATTTGTTGCCGTATAATTGTTCATAATATTTGTTAACAATCCTTTGTATTTCTATGGTGTCAGTTATTATTTCTCCTCTTTCATTTCTGATTTTGTGTATTTTGGTTCTCTCTCTTTGTTTCTTTGGGAGTCTAGGTAAGGGTCCATCAATCTTGTTTATCTTTTCAAGGAACCAGCTCTTTGTTTCATTGATCCTTTGAATTGTTTTTCTGGTCTTCATGTCATTTATTTCTGCTCTGATCTTTACTATTTTCTTCCTTCTACTTGCTCTGGGGTTTTCTTTTTGTTTGCTTTCTAGTTCTTTAAGTTGTGAGGTTAGAGAGTCTATTAGAAATTTTTCTTGCTTCTTGAGGCAGGCCTGTAGTGCTATGAACTTCCCTCTTGCTTTTGCTGCATCCCATAGAATTTGTGTTGTGGTGTGTTCATTTTCATTGGTTTCCAGGAAGTTTTTAATTTCTTCCTTGATCTCCATTATAACCCATTCATTGTTCAATAACATGCTATTTAGCTTCCATGTGTTCAAATGTCTTTGCATGTTCTTGCTGCAATTGATTTCTAGTTGCATACCATTGTGATCTGAGAAGATGCTTGACATGATTTCAATCTTCTTGAACTTGTAGAGACTTAGTTTGTGCCCTAACATGTGGTCTATCTTTGAGAATGTCCCATGTGCACTTGAGAAGAATGTGAATTCTGTGGTTTGGGGTGTAATTCTCTGTAGATATCTATTAAATTCATTTGATCTAGCTCTTTATTTAGAGTCTGTGTTTCCTTGTTAATTTTTTGTCTAGAAGATCTATCCAGGGATGTCAGTGGGCTATTAAAGTCCCCTGCTATGATTGTATTGCTGTTGATTTCACCTTTGAAGTCCTCCAGAAGATTTTTAATATATTTTGGTGCTCCTATATTGGGTGCATATATGTTTACCAAGGTTATATCTTCCTGTTGGATAGAACCTTTCAATATTATGTAGTGGCCTTTTTGTCTCTAGTTATGGCCTTCATTTTGAAATCTATTTTATCAGATATGAGTACTGCTACCCCAGCTTTTTTTGATTTCTGTTTGCTTGAAATATTTTTTCCATCCCTTCACTTTAAACCTATGTGAGTCTTTTGTTGTGAGATGGGTCTCTTGTAAACAACATATAGATGAGTCATGCTTTCTTATCCAATCAGCTACTCTGTGTCTTTTCATCAGAGCATTCAATCCATTTACATTTAAGGTGATTTTTGATATGTAATTATTTATTGCAATTTTTGTTTAGTGTGGTTCTATTTTTCTTCCTATTTCTCCTGCTAATTACAGCAGTCCTTTTAACATTTCTTATAGTGCTGGTTTGGTGCTAATGTCTTCCCTTAGCCTTTTTTTTTTGTCTGGGAAGCTCTTTATTTGACCTTCTATTTTAAATGATAGCCATGCTGGGTAGAGTAGTCTTGGATTCAGATCCTTGTTTTTCATGACCTTGATTACTTCATGCCACTCCTTTCTGGCCTGTAGTATTTCTGTTAAGAAGTCAGCTGATTGCCTTATGGGGGTTCCTTTGTAGTAAACCTGTTGCTTATCTTTTGCTGCCTTTAGGATTCTCTTTTTGTCTTTTATTTTTGGCCTTTTAATTACTATGTGTCTTGGTGTGGGCCTGTTTGGGTTCTTCTTATTTGGGGTTCTCTGTGCTACTTGAACTTGAATGACTGCTTCCTTCACCAAGTTAGGAAAGTTTCCTGTCACTATTTTTTCAAATATATTCTCTAACCCTTGCCCATTTTCTTCCTCTTTGGGGACTCCTATGATGCAAATGTTACTACGTTTCCAGTTGTCCCATAGTTCTCTTAAGCTGTTTTCCTGTTTTTTAATTTTTTTTCTTTTGGTTTTCTGATTGGTTAATTTTCCTACCCTGTCTTCTAATTCACTGATCTGGTCCTCAGCTTCCTCTACTCTGCTGTTTAGTCCTTCTAATGTGTTTTTTATTTCTGCTTTATCATTCTTCATTTCCACTTGGTTGGTTTTCAATGTTTCTATATCTTTGCTCTTGGTGATGATGTCCTTACTCATGCTGTTGAGCTTCCTCACAATCATGGCTCTGAACTCTACCTCTGATAATTTGCTTAGCTGCATTTCATTGATCTCATCTTCGATAGAGTTCTCTTGTTCTTTTATTTGGGATTTGTTTCTTTGTTTCACCATTTTGGCTATCTCAGTGGGTTTTGGAGCCTGCCAAATTTTCCCTGTGTGTGTTGGTGTTCTGCTGTTTGTGGCTCCCTCTACTGGGTTTGGATGAGCCTGGTTGGGCCCACATTAAACACCACTGTCAAGTCTTTCTTTCCTTGGTAGATTTGCAAGACCAGGAAAGGTTCAGTTATTGTCTAGGTTTTTGCCTGGAGGCTAGTAGTCTCAGTTACTCAGTGCCTTGGAATGTAGCCCGGATGTTCTGCATAAGAGGATTTCCAGAGGGTGGGATAGATGCTGGTTGTTAATGAACTCAATTTGCATTTCTTTGCCTTACCTGGGAAAGGCTGAATCTCAGAGGGGCGGGGGAGGGGGGATGCAGCTTTTTGCCTCCAAGCTAGGGGAAGGAGCACACTGGCCACCATCCTTTGTGGTTGAAACTCAGCAAAAACTCTGAGTGCCCTCCAAATCCCGGGTGTCCCCACAGAGTTCTAGCCCAGTCTTTCCTCCCTCTGCTGTAGCCCCCAGGTGAGTGGCTGTGGCTATTTTAGCACTCTGTCCCGGCTGTCTGCACTGTGGAGTGTGGTTGGTCTTTATTCCCCAAGGCACTGCTCAAAGCTAAGACTGTTGCTGTCCGTGGGCTCTCAGCCCACCACTCTCTCATGCCTCTGCAGATCCCACCACTGTCCCTGGTTATATGGTCCTGTCCTGCTGCTTTTTTTCCGAGGATTTGTCTTTATTTTAGTTGTAATTCTGGTTTGGTCCTGGGAGATCATCTGTGAAGCTTCTATTCACTCAGACTCCATTTTTATATCGTCTATGCCTCTCTTGTGCACAGGTGGGTCGCACAGGCCTTTCTGGTGCCCCCACACCCTGCAGGTCCTGCGAGTAACTGGATCACCTTTGGAGACCCGGCTCTATGCCTATGTTATGGGCTGCTGGGTGGCACAGGCCTCTCTGGTGCTTCAGCACCCCCACAGGTCCTGTGGGTAACTGGATTGCACAGTCCCTGCTGGGTCGCACAGGCCTCTCTGGTGCCCTCACACCCTGCAGTTCCCGTGGGCGGGCAGCTGGATTGCACCAGTCTCTCTGGGGCTCTTTTTTCCCACTGGTCTTATGAGCTCCTGGATTGCACAGGCCTCTGTGGAGCCCCAGGTCCCACTGCTGGAGGCTGGGGAGTGCTGCTGCCCTGTGGGGCTCAACTCCTGCTCAGCTTTTGTTTTAGTTTTTGGGGATCGGTCTCAGCTGCTGGTCTGTGCTTCTGTTGTCTGGGGATGGATGTCTGCTCCCCAGCCTCTGTTGCTGGGGGTATATCTAGACTCTGATCGAGCTGCTACTATGGGGGATGGTGCTGGGCTCCTGGCTGTCTGCAGCTTTAGTGACCAGAACCTTGGGAGCTCCACTACTGTGCACTGGTCTGTGTTGACACAGAGTGTCCACTGGTCTGATGGTACCAGGTGTGCTGGTGGGCTCAGGTTGCTGGGCCCTAGTTGCTCCCACTGCCTCCTTCCAGGGAAGACCTGGGATCTTCCAAAATGGTGGGACCTCCCCGAAGTGCAGGGAGAAGTGCCCTGAAGGGCCGCTTACTGCGGTAGCTGGCTGCTCCGTCCACAGCACAGGAAGCTTCTGCTCCGTGGCTCTGCACTGCTCAGGTTTGGTCTTCCACCTTCATGTTCTCACACTCTCTCACAAACTTCGATATTCCTACCTTTAAATCTTAAAGAAAATGGGTTAAAGGTATGGGTTTCTTCCCTCCCAGAACTCTGAGCCCATTATGCAAATTTCCCCACTTTCTCACCAGATCTCTGCACTTCTAAACACTGAGTCCCACTGAGTCTTTTGCTCAGGGCTGAGACTGCCTGCCTGACATCTACATAAATAAGAGAGGTCCTCAAGAGCAGATCAAGGTGAATGTTTACTCTTTCTTCTTCACCAAATGAAAAGATTAATGACTCAGATGGGGCACTCCAGGAGAACCTGAACCAGGAAGTGAACATCATCTGTACCCAAGGCAGTCTCTTCTCTCCCCCTTCTTTTCCCTCCCCCTGGCCACTCCTCTCTGCTTCCCTGACTGAGAATCCAACCCAGACCTTTCCATGTATGGGCTCCAACCCACTGACCCACGCTGGCCAGGGCCCATTCACCCATTTTTGCAGAGTACTTTTCTCTGTCCCACTTGAACATGATGAACACTTGGCTGCCCAGTCCCAGCTTCACACGCCTCCCTAGCTGAAGTGCTCTAGAGAGGCCAAGTGGAACTCTTGTGTGGCAATTTTAAAATCTGGAAAGAAAGAATCACATTGGTTAATTTGGGTCAGGTGTTTCTCAGTGGACCAATCAGCTCTAGCCATGTTGTAGGGGTTCACAACTCTACTGTCCAATCGGTAGAGGCCAGAGAAGTCTGTCTGGGAGTGGAGAGAGCAGGGCAGGGAAGTGAGAAAATGTCCACCAGTTTCCATCACTTTACTGCATTTCTTTCTGGTATTTTGATAATAGGAAGAGGGGTGTTCATCAAATGCTTGGTGTTAACCTGAGAAACGAGTCATTCATGATAAACTCCTGCGGTATCCAGAAGGTCTGTCATCTGACTTCATGGAACAGAGACTACCAAACTCTCAGGGTGTGGAGGTTTTGTGTCTAGAAATCCACTGAACTTTGAACAGCTTTAATGTTATTCTGATACAGTGGTGAATAATTCCAATATGTGCTTGTTCTTAATTTGAATTCAGTAATTCAAAGGGGACAGAAAACAAGAATGAAATGAAGTCTGGAATATGGGGTTGAGGATGTGGAGTACGAGGTTGTAATAAAAGTCCACTTTTCCCTTTATTTTACAATTTATCTAGGTCACCATGAAACTAATGCAATATATTTTCTGCTGCCCTAAGTCCCCGGGGCAGAGCTGTGCCCCTCCCCTCTGCCTTCCACAGCACTGCGTTCACACCTCAATTCACTGTTCATCACACTGCATGGTCACTGTTTGCTGATGGGTCTGTTTTCCTGGCTATACCAGGTTCCTCTAGGGAAGAATCCTATCGTGTTCTTTTAGTATTTTTAGCATGCTTTGGACTTGAACACAGTAGAGGTTCAATAAATATTTGTTGAATGAAACAGACCCAGGACTAGATGATTCCAGGCAAGCCTTGGGCATTCGTGTAGCATCTAAGTTGAAGAATTCCCCGCCTTTCTGCTTCTTACCATGTGGACTCCATCCTTAGCGAGGGGTCCTCTCATGGCTCTCTGCCTCCTATCTCACACTTACTTTCAGATAGGGGGTCTCCCAAGAACCCAGCCCATTTGGCCTCTGCCTAGCTCTCACAGTCCTCTTCCTGAGAGTCCAGACCCAGCACTGCTTGGGTCCAACCTGAACAGCTTCTGGCACCATGGCGTGCCCTGTGCCTGGTATGGTACAGCCTCCTGCTCCACACGGGCTCCTCTGTTTTCTTCTGCACGTTAGATTAGACAGTGATCCCTACACTCCCTTTTCTGTCTCTTCTCCAGTGTGGACCATATTTAAACTCCATTGGCACTTTGGCTAGCGCGCAGTCCCTCCCTCCACCTGATTTGACATCATCCTTCTTCCTCATGCTATTCGTTGACCCCTGCTTTCCTCTTCTGCACCCACCATCAGCTGCATGCAAACACCATGGCACGTAACAGCCCTATTTTCCCTGGGTCACTGTGCAGAGGGCTCAGTGAACCCTTTCTGGTCCCTTTCAGAACTTTTACCTGCATTGCTAAGAAGGAGAGCGGCATTTATCTTTTGGCTTAGCTGGACCACTCAGTGTTTCCTCAGCAGGATAGTTGCCATGGCCACCAAGTCAAACTGACCCTGTGGGAGCTAAGGCTGGGCTATGTTGGCCCTTGTAAAATCAAAACCAGTTTATGTTTGACTGGCTGACTTAGCATGGAGCTGAGCCCTGACTGGCTTCCTAAGGCAGCACAGGGGAGATGTAGGACTTGGAATAAAGCCACCCACCAAAAAGGGAGCAGGACTCCAGGCGGGCAGCTTCTGTCACTCAGGGAAGCTTCAGTCTGGCAGGAAAGCGTCTGTGGGGACCACAGTGATAGCAGTAATTGCATTAGTGTCTAGGGCTGCCATAACAGAGTACCACAGACTGGGTGGCTTAAAACAACAGAAATCTATTATCTCATGGTTCGGGAGGCTGAGTCCAAAATCAGTGTGTGGGCAGAGCCATGCTCTCTGACTTCTGTAGGGGAGGATCCTGCCTTGCCTCTTCCTGTTCTGGTGGTTTGCCAGCAATCCTGCGTGTTCCTTGGCTTGCGGCACTTCAATCCCTGCCTCTGTCACCACGTGGCATTCTTCCTTCATTCCTCGGTGTCTCTTCTCTACCTAGAAGGACACCAGTTATGTTGGATTAAGGGCCCAGTATACTCCAGTGTGACCTCATCTTAAGTAATTACATCTGCAATGACCTTATTTTCAAATAAGGTCACAATCAGAGGCACTAGGGGTTAGGACTTGGACATATCTTTTTGGTGGACACAATTCTGTTCCTAACAGTAATGTTGCAGAGGGTATCAGAATGAAGGTTTGGGATTTTATTAAGTGGGTGGGACTAATAAATGGAGAATTTAGGATGAACATGAACCAGGAATCCTGGTACATTGTTAGAT
This sequence comes from Molossus molossus, assembly GCF_014108415.1. Lineage (NCBI taxonomy): Eukaryota > Metazoa > Chordata > Mammalia > Chiroptera > Molossidae > Molossus > Molossus molossus. Next base: position 54,833,709 of record NW_023425348.1, on the reverse strand, counting down.
GGTTTAGGGCTCAAATAGAGGTTTGTATTCCATTATGATGACATTCTGACCAGATACCTAGGAATGCCTGGATGCTGACTCTCCTTCCCAGTAGACTCTTAACCAAAGGATGTACCCACAAGGAACATTGGCCAAATGGGAAACTAAACACTGGGCAAGCATCTGGACTTCAGTGCCCATTAGTAAAATGTGACACATTGATTCTCCAGGTTCTGCTTAATCAGGTTACAGTATCTTCTCCCTTAGAGAGAGCTAGTAATTCGAGAGGCAGAGAATAACCTGTGGTGGGAATGATTGGAATGAGACAGTTGGGAGCAGGCAGTAAGACTCTAACCATTAGTCTGAAGGACTCTATTTTACTGGAGTGTGGGTCTGGGAAAGTGGTTTGAGGTGGTGGTAGCCCTGTTCTCTGAACTTGGGTACAACATGAGGGCTCAACTTGGGTGCATGCTGAGTACAAAGGTGTTTGGCATGTGTGTGATGAATCTAAATGTGGAACCCAAGGGAAACAAAGACTGAATTCCAGAAACAGGGCTACAAACTGGTTAAATCTCTTCTCAGGCTCCTGTCAGAATCAATAGACACATGGATTGATTCAAACGCAGTGTGTAGTGGTGATGGGGAGATGGGAGGGAGGCGAAGCACAGGTAAGGAAACTCAAAGTTGTGGTAGAACCTGACATTCCCATCTACATGTTCCTTCTGTTGAGCATCCATTTTACCGTCCTTGGTTTTCATCACTCCTTCAATCCTTGTGTATCTCGCTATGGTCGTCATCCCCACTTGGCAAAACTCCAAGCCTCGATGAACTCCACCAGCTACCTGTGTGAATTTGAATAACTAAATATTGCTGAGAAAAGTCACATAACTGAGAAGCTTCCCTATAAACTCACAATCTCAATCTACTGCCCAGAATGTCTAAGTATCTATTAAACTTTGCTATTTTACCCTTTATGATATTTCATACCTTCACCTTTCTTCTCAAATCTACTTATTCCTTCACATCTCATTCTTTTCTAATGATCATGAGTCAACCGTATCTAACTGAAAAATTAGAACCATCAGACAAGAACTCCCCTAGTCTACGCCTGCATTCATTTGCATTTTCCCTTGCTGCCCTCCTGCAATAAAGGAGAAAGTGTGTTTCTCCCCCTGCAGCTCAGTTCCTCCTGACCTTCCCCTCTCACTTTCTCCGGTTTTACTCCCCTAATTTTCTCCTATTCTTCCTAAATGATCAGTCCTCCCCTTTTCTATGGGATGATTCTCTTCATCTCACCGACATAATTAGCTCTCCTTTATCTCTGAAAGTCCTTCTTTGGTTCCCTCACCCCTCTCTAATTACTGCCCATTTCTTCACATCCCTTCACAGCTTAATGCCTCAAACTCATTATTTACAAAATTGCCATTGTTTCACCTTCCGTTACTCTCCAAAATTCTCAGATTGTGTCTCTTCCCTTATCACGTCACCAAAATGTCTTATGCCAAGGTTCCCAACAATGTTCCTGTTGTCAAGTACATGGACGATTAGTGTTCTTGTCTTACTCAGTCTCTCAGTTGTATTAGCCCCAGATGACCACTCCCTTATTTACATGACACTATTGGTTTTCTTCCCACTTTTGGTATCTCTGACAATTTCTTCTCAGTCTCTATTACAGGCCCTCTTCCTCTCCCAACGTCCACATATTGGTGTTTCCCAGGGTTTGTTCTCTTTCTGTGCTTTCTCCATCAGTAATCTATTTTTATGGCCTAAAATATTGTCTGCATGCTGATGATGTCCACTTTTGTATCTCCATTTTAATCTATCATTTTTACTCCAGATACGTGTATCCAATTGTCTACTTAAATTTTCTACTTGGCTACATCATAGGCACTGTCAGCCTAAATATACCCGAAATAGAGCTCTTGATTTCTCCCCTCTGTCTTCAATCAAACCTGTTCCTTTATAGTCTGTCGATCCATTTCAGTAAATGGTGAGGCTATTCACTCATTTGCTCAAACCAGAATGTAGCTGTTGTCCTTTATTTCTTCATCTTTTTTTCAATAAACAAATCCTGTCATTTTTATATCTTCTAACACATCTTAAATCTATACATCAGCTTCCCTTATTCTCCATTAGTCAAAACCTTTGGCATCTTTCTCTGGGACTGCTCTCATAATCTTTTAATGGTCACCTTGCTTGATTTTTTTTTTTTAGGTCCCTTCAAATCTGTTCTCATAAAGTGATCAGAGGAATCTGTTAAGAACAAATCAAGTCACATTGCTTCCTTGCTTTGAAAATTCTTTTGTATCTTTCCATTGCATTTTTAAATATCGAGCTATAATTTACATATAATAAAATGTGCAAATCTTACATGGTCCATTCAATGAGTTTTCATAATTATAAATACCTAAGTAGTTCCCAACCCAAACCAGTTTGATCTTGCATGAGTAGGTTTTTTTTCACTTGCCCAGCAGTATTCCATTGGATTGACATAAACAATTTGTTTATCCATGCTTTTATTACTGATAATTGAACTGTTTTTAGTGTTGGGCTATTATAAATAATGTGGCTGTGAACATTCATGTACAAGTCTTTATGTAGATACAGGTTTTAATTTTTTGGGTAGTGCAATTACTGGGCTGTACGATAGAGTTATGTTTAACTTTTAAAGAAACTGCCAAACTGTTTTCCAAAGTGGCTATATTTTCATTACATTTAACATAAAACTTAAACTCCTTACATGGCCCAAACTCTTTGCCTCTGTGTCCTTATCTCCCTCTACCCTTTACTTGCTTCACTTAGTCCCTCAAACACATGAAGCTCTTTCCTACCTCTAGGCCTCACCTCATTTATAATTATTTTTTAGTTTACTTATTTTCTTTCTCTCTTCCACGAGACTGCGTCCTCCTTGAGGACAGGGCATGTCTGTTTCCTTCACCACTGCACACTCAGGTCTCAGTGCCTGGCATGCAGTAGGTGCTCAACAAGGATTTGCAAAATAAATGAATACCTATTGACTGAGCTTTAAATCACCTTGGGAATGCAGGTCCCTAGATTGGGCAAGGATATCCCCCAGGACTTTAAATAATTAGTGCTGAGAAAGAACACGAGATTTCTTTCTAGGAAATCTGAAAACATTTCAAATAAGTGTGCCTATTCATTTATATAATTGCACAGAGCACTTTCCAAAAGCTCTCATTCTAAGTACTTCAGTAAAATAGAATAATGAGTCGGAGTGTTGAAAGGAGACAAACTGCTCTGAAATTTGAGGTCTTGGGAGAATCAGGACTTACACCCTAAGCATGGCTTGGAAGAAGCGATGCTGATAATAAAAGGACCAGAGTGTGTTTGTTTTCAGAAACTGGGACACCAGGCTCCAGCCTGGGAGATGCCCTGTCAGGTAGAGACAGATGCTTCTTCATACACAAGATATGAAGTCTGTTTTATGTTGCTGTAGAAAAAGTGTTAACTTGGCTAAATGAAGTTAGCCTCTGTTGCCTGGATTCCCAAGTACATATGATGCCTTTAAAGATTGGTGTTCATGGTTTTTCACTCCCAAACAGCCTTAGAAGGTTAGGATGAGGCTGAATATAAACAACTGAGGCAGAACCAATGGTGCTTCTTACATAAAGGGCAGCACAGAAGGTTGGGTCAGTAACTAATACCAAACAAGAGAGCAATGGAGTAACTGATCGATAAAAAAAAATATTTTATTTGCTTCAGAGATAGCTGCTCTTTTCAAACAGAAAGACTTCTTCCAGTTATTCTAAGTGGACCAGGGGAGAAGCTGGCCCCCCGCCCTGGGAACCAAGCTATATCAGAGAGGACTCTTAGGTTGAAAGAAATAGCAATGGACTCTGACTACTTAAACAAGAAAAGGGGAATTATTAGAAGGATAGTAAATAGCCCTAAGATTGAAGAAAAAAAATCAAACAATTCTACCCTTGAAGGTCCAGAAACCAGGGAAGCCCCAGAGTTGTCAACTGCAGAAACTGATCAACCTATTTTTAAAAAATAGGTTTTCATTGATTTTTAGATAGAGAGGAAGGGAGAGGGTGAGAGAAATAGAAACATCAATGAGAGAGAAACATCCATCAGCTACTCCTGCACACCCCCTACTGGAGATTGAGTCAGCAACCTGAGCATGTTCCCTGAGCAGGGATTGAACTGTTGACTTCCTGGTGCACGGGACCGCACTCAATCCACTGAGCCACACTGGCCAGGTGCCGATCAACCTATTTTAGGGAACTGCCATCCAATGACTTAGATTCAAAATCCTGCATGGATGAACCTGACTGACCTATACTGTGGGCCATATGTCTCCGTCAGTGGGTGGCAGGTAGAAGCCTGAGATTCAGTCCCACCAGATCTACAGGGAGTAAAGAAAAACTGTTTCCTGAAGAAAATGGTGCAGAAAAGACAAAACACGCGATTCACTATTTTGAAAGAGATAGAGGTGTCAGTAACCAGATTAATGAATTAATTCACTATTAACCTTATCAACATATATATAATTCAGTCATGCTACTATGAGCTGTGTTCTACAGATGCAATAAAATACACTGCTTATCCTTAAAGAAGTTACTATGTAATGTTGGGAGACAATTAAAAAGACATAAAATTGTTCAAGTTATGGCTCGTTTGGTTGCCAGAAAACAAAACTCATTCAAAGTTACTCAAGTAGAGAATGATGTTTATTGCAAGGATAGAGTTCTCAGAGATCAAAGGACATGAAATGAACTTCAGATGGGCATCTGGGGAGACTGAGAGGAGCAGGCAGGTGGCTGCTACCTCCGTTACCCTCTCTTGGGCCACGAACTCTTCTGTCCCCTCTGCTTCTTGTCAGCACCACTTTCCTTTCTCTGAGAAACAGCTTCCGCCTTTTACACATCAGCGCGTAAATGGTGGCCGTTACTTTCCTTCTGCAGGACCTTCTCACCACCCACTGTCAGCCGTCTTATGTTTTATATCAAGTTCTCAAGACGGAGTTTGTTCAGCCCTGCTCATCTCTTGGTGCAAGGTCCCATGAAGTCTGATTACTAGCCAACTAACCTATTGGCTATGTTTGGGTCAAGTGGTCATCACCAGTTCAATTCAGCCTTAGATGTGTGTGTGAGTGTGTGTGTGTGTGTGTGCACATTATTTGTGGTGGGGGTTGGACAGAGGGGGGTGAATTTGTGAAGCTATAGGTGAGGCTGGCTCCATGGAATGTTTCTTTTAGAACAATGCAATTCCAGTGAATCAAAGAAGATGATGGCATGTTGATAAGACAGCTCTGTTGTATCCATGCTTCAGACACTTAGGAGGAGAGAGAAGGAATGGAAGCTTGATCAGTGGTAGAACAGAGGAAGGTGTGGTGAGCATCTACTGCTTTTGCCGAACATCCCTTCAGCTGTTGACTTGCAAGCGTATCACACCTCTGGTACTCACCTTCTATTCTTTAATTGATGACATTTCCCCTAAGCACATGTAAGCTTTACATCTATCCAGAAATTTTGGTATTTGGTGTTTTTATTTGTATTTCAAAATATTTTCTTCTTTTCCTTTTGAGTCCCTTTTTTGTCAAATGAGTTATTTATGAGCATGTTGTTAATTTTCCAACATTTGGATTCTTCCAGATATCTTCATGTGAATGATTTCTAGTTCAATTCCACTGTTATCAGAAAACATACTTTATAAAGTTTCAACCCTTGGAAAGTTTATGGGCTTTTTTACAGTCCAGAATCTAGTCTATCTTGGTAAATGTTGCATGTATACTTAAAAGAAAGTGCCTTCTGCTGTTGATCAGAATGTTTTATATGAGTCAGGTTCACTTGGTTCTTGTTTTTGTTTCCATTAATTTATTTTTGTTACAAATGTTTCTCCTTTTTCCCCTATTGACAACCTCCTCCTCATCTCCCCACCCTGTCCCCAGCTTTGTTGTCTGTGTCCATTCGTTAAGTGTACATGCATATAAGTTCTGTGGTTTATCTCTCCCTCCGCATCCCCTCTTCTTTGGGTTCTTTGTCTTCCTTTTGTTGAGTTGTATGAGTACCCTATATATTTTAGAAATTAACCCCTTATCTGATATATCATTGGCAATGATGCTCTCCCATACAGTGGGTTGCCTTTCCATTTTGATGATTGTTTCTTTTGCTGTGCAGAAGCTTTTGAGCTTGATGTAGTCCCATGTGTTTATTTTTGCCTTTGTTTCTGTTGCCTTAGGTGATGTATCAGTGAAAATTCTGCTGCCTATGATGTCTGAAATTTTGTTGCCTACATTTTCTTCCAGGATTTTTATAAATTCATGAGTCACATTTAAATCTTTTATCCATTTTGAGTTTATTCTTGTGTATGGTGCAAGTTGATAGTCTAGTTTCTTTTTTTTTTTTTTTTTGCATGGAGCTGTCTAGTTTTCCCAATACCATATATTAAAGAGGCTGTCTTTACTCCATTGAATGCTCTTGTTTCCTTTGTCAAATATTAATTGAGTATAATGTCTTGGGTCCATTTCTGGGTTCTCTGTTCTGTTCCACTGGTCTATATGCCTGTTCTTGTGCTATTACCAGGCTGTTTTGATTACAGTAGCTTTGTAGTATAACCTGGTGTCTGGTATTGTGATCCCACCTACTTTGTCCTTCTATTTCAAGATTGCTGTGGCTATTCGAGGTCTTTTTTGATTCCATATGAACTTCTGAAGTATTTGTTCTAGGTCTGTGAAATATGTCATTGGTATTTTGATGGGGATTGCATTGAATCTATAGATTGCTTTGTGTAATATGGACATTTTAATGATGTAAATTCTTTTAATCCATGATCAAGGTATGTGCTTCCACTTTTTTATATCTTCCTCTATTTCTTTTTTCAATGACCTGTAGGTTTTTGCAAATAGGTCCTTTACCTCTTTGGTTAAGTTTATTCCTAGGTATCTTAATTTTTTTGCTGCGATGATAAATGGGACTGTTTTTTTAGTTTCTCATTCTGTGAGTTCAACATTGGTGTATAAGAATGCCATCGATTTCTTGACATTGATTTTGTATTCTGCTGCTTTGCCAAATTCATTGATTAAGACTAGTAGACTTTTGATGGAGTCTTTAGGGTTTTCTATGTATATTATCATGTCATCTGTGAATAATGACAGTTTCACTTCCTCCTTTACAATTTGGACAGCTTTATTTTTTCTTCATGTCTGATTGCTGTGGCTAAGACTTCCAGTACTATGTTAAATAAGAGTGGCGAAAGTGGGAATTCCTGTCTTTTTCCTGTTCTTCAGAGAAATGCTTTTAGTTTTTGCCCATTGAGTATGATGTTGGCTGTAGGTCTTTCATATATGGCCTTTATTATGTCGAAATATGATCCCTTTATTCCCATAGTGCTGAGCGTTTTTATCAGAAATGGGTGCTGGATTTTGTGGAATGTTTTTTCAGCATCTTTTGATATAATCATGTGGTTTTTATTCTTTATTTTGTTTATGTGGTGTATCACATTTATTGATTTGTGAATATTGTACCAGGCTTGCATCCCTGGGATGAATCTCACTTGGCCATGGTGAATAATTTTTTTGATGTATTGCTAGATCTGATTTGCTAGTATTTTGTTCAGGATTTTGGCATCTATGTTCATCAGGGATATTGGCCTGTAGTTTTCTTTCTTTGTAGTGTCTTTTTCTGGTTTTGGAATTAGAATTATGCTGGCCTCATAAAACGAGTTTGGAAGTCTTCCTTCTTCTTGAATTTTTTTGAAATAGTTTGAGGAGAATTAGTTTTAATACTTCTTTGAATGTTCGGTAAACTTCCCCGATGAAGCCATCTGGGCCGAGGCTTATCTTTGCTGAGAGAGTCTTGATTACCTCTTCAATTTCCTGAGTTGCTATTGGTGTGTTCAAGTTTTCTATCTCTTCCCAGTTCAGTTTTTTTTTTTTTTTTTCCCAACACTGTGCAAAACATTTTACAAATACTATCTATCGTAAGTAAGCCTCAAAACAACCATATGAGGGGGGTATGTCACCATCCCCATTTTCAGATGAGTAACTAGGCTCAGGCATTTTATTTATTTATTTATTTATTTATTTATTTATTTATTTATTTATTTTTGTTATAGATGTTTCTCCTTTTTACCCCACTGATTCCCCCTCCCCCTTCCTCCCTGCCCTTTCCCCAGTTTGTTGTTCATGTCCACTGTTCATGCATACACACATATAAGTTCTGTGGTTTATCTCTCCCCCCGCCCTCTTCTGGGGATTGTCAGTCTGTACCCCACTTCCACATCTCTGGGACTACTCCATTCCTCAGACTGTTATGTTCATTATATTCCGCAAATAAGTGAGATCATATGAAACTTGTCTTTCTCTGTTTGGCTTCTTTCACTTAGGATGATACTTTCCAGGTCCTTCCATGTAGTCTCAAAGGAAAAGAGATCTTTCTTTCTTACAGGTGCATAGTACTCCATTGTATATATGTACCACAGCTTTTTTATCCATTCGTCTACTGATGGACACTTGGGCTGTTTCCAGATCTTAGCTATTGTAAATAGTGCTGCTATAAACATGGGGGTACATATATTCTTTCTGATTGGTGTTTCAGGCTTCTTAGGGTATATTCCTAGAAGTGGAATCACCCAGTCCAGTTTTGGGAGACGATGTGTTTCTATAAATTTGTCCATTTTGATTAGATTGTCGAATTTGTTGCCATATAATTGTTCATAGTATTAGTTAACGATCCTTTGTATTTCTGTGGTGTCAGTTGTTACTTCTCATCTTTCATTTCTGATTTTGTGTATTTTGGTTCTCTCTCTTCGTTTCTTTGGGAGTCTAGGTAAGGGTCCATCAATCTTGTTTATTTTTTCAAGGAACCAGCTCTTTGTTTCATTGATCTTTTGAATTGTTTTTTTTTTTTGGTCTCCATGTCATTTATTCCTGCTCTGAGCTTTACTATTTCCTTCCTTCCACTTGCTCTGGGTTTTTTTTTTTGTTTGCTTTCTAGTTCTTTAAGTTGTGAGGTTAGATAGTCTATTAGAACTTTTTCTTGTTTCTTGAGGTAGGCCTGTAGTGCTATGAACTTCCCACTCAGAACTGCTTTCGCTGCATCCCATAGATTTTGTGTTATTTTGTGTTCATTTTCATTGGTTTCCAGGAAGTTTTTAATTTCTTCCTTAATCTCCTCTGTAACCCATTCATTGTTTATTAACATGCTATTTAGTGTCCATGTGTTCAAATGTCTTTGCATGTTCTTGTTGCAATTGATTTTTAGTTGCATGCCATTGTGATCTGAGAATATCTAGATATGATTGCAATCTTCTTGAACTTGTAGAGACTTATTTTGTGCCCTAACATGTGGTCTATCTTTGAGAATGTTCCATGTGCACTTAAGAAGAATGTGAATCCTGTAGTTTTGGGGTGTATAATTCTCTATAGACATCTATTAAATCTATTTTGTCTAGTGCTTCATTTAGAGTCTCTGTTTCCTTGCTACTTTTTTTGTCGAGAGGATCTATCCAGTGATGTCAGCAGGGTGTTGACGTCCCCTGCTGTGATTGTATTGCTGTCAATTTCTCCTTTGAAGTCCTCCAGAAGATTTTTAATATATTTTGGTGCTTCTAAATTGGGTGCATATATGTTTACCAAGGTTATATCTTCCTGTTGGATAGATCTTTTCAATATTATGTAGTGGTCTTCTTTGTCTCTGTTTATGGCCTTCATTTTGAAATCTATTTTTATCAGATAGGAGTATTTCTATCCCAGCTTTTTTTTCCTTTTTATTTGCTTGGAAGAGTTTTTTCTATCCCTTCACTTTCAAGCTATGTGAGTCTTTTGTTGTGAGGTGGGTCTCTTGTAAACGACATATAGATGAGTCATGCTTTCTTATCCAATCAGCTACTCTCTGTCTTTTTATGGGAGCATTCAATCCATTTACATTTAAGGTGATTATTGATATGTATTTATTTATTGCCATTTTTGTTTAGTGTGGTTCTATTTTTCTTCCTATTTCTCCTGCTAATTATAGCAGTCCTTTGATCATTCCTTGCCGTGCTGGTTTGATGCTAATATATTCCCTTAGCCTGTTTTTTTTTTTTTTTGGTCTGGAAAACTCTTTATTCGACCTTCTATTTTGAATGATAGCTGTGCTGGATAAAGTAGTCTTGGATTCAGATCCTTGTTTTTCATGACCTTAATTATCTCATGCCATTCTCTTCTGGCCTGTAGTGTTTCTGTTGAGAAGTCAGCTGAGAGCCTTATGGGGTTTCCTTTGTAGGTAACCTGTTGCTTATCTCTTGCTGCCTTTAGGATTCTCTCTTTGTCTTTAATTTTTGGCATTCTGATTACTATGCAACTTGGTGTGGGCCTGTTTGGGTTCTTCTTACTTGGGGCTCTCTGTGCTTCTTGAACTTGAATGCCTCTTCTTACTTGGGGCTCTCTGTGCTTCTTGAACTTGAATGCCTTCTTCCTTCACCAAATTAGGAAAGTTTTCTGTCCCTATTTCTTCAAATATATTCTCTAACCCTTGCTCATTTTCTTCTTTTTCAGGGACTCCTATGATGCGAATATTATTACTTTTCCAGTTGTCCCACAATTCTCTTAGCTGTCTTCCTGGTTTTTAATTATTTTTTCCTTTTGGTCTTCTGATTGGTTGATTTTTTCTACCCTGTCTTCTAATTCACTGATCTGGTCCTCAGCTTCCTCTACTCTGCTATTTAGATTTTCCAATGTGTTTTTTATATCTGATATGTCATTCTTAATTTCTTCTTAGTGATTTTTAATTCCCAACTGGTTGATTTTCAACATTTCTATGTCTTTACTCATGGTGCTCATGTCCTTACACATGCTGTTGAGCTTCCTCAAGATCATGGCACTGAATTCTAGCTCTGTTAACTTGCTTACTGCACCTCATTTATCTCATCTTCGGTAGATGCCTCTTGTTCTTTCATTTGGCTTTTGTTTCTGTGTTTCACCGTTTTGGCTATCACAGTGTGCTTTGGAACCTGCCAAATTTTCCCTGTGGGTGTTGGTGTTTTGCTGTTTGTGGCTCCCTCTCCAGGGTTTGGATGAGCCAGGGAGGACCCACGTTAAACACCACTGTCAAGTCTTACTTTCCTGGTTAGAGTTGCTAGCCCAGGGATGGTATAGTTATCCTCTAGCTTTTTGCCTGGAGGCTATCAGTTGTGGTTACCTGAGGAGACTTGGCTTCTCAGTTGAATGAAAAACTCCCTCAGGTGCTCAGTGTAAGGGGATTTTCTGAGGGTGGGGCAGATGCTCGTTGTTAATGGGCCTCAATTTGCATTTCAATGTCCAGACCGGGTGGGGTTGAATCTCTGAGAGAGGGGCTACAGCCTCTCCCCAGAGCCCTGGGAAGGAGTAAGATGACCACTGTCCTGTGTGGCTGCAACTCAGCAAAAGCTCTGAGCACCCTCCAAATCCTGAGTGTTCCTGCACAGTTCCAGTCCAGTCTGCCCTCACTCTGCTGGAGCCCAAGGTAAGTGGCTGTGGCTATTTTAACCTTCATCCCAGCTCTGCACTGTGAAGCCGCTTGGGCCTTTAATCCGAGGGCACTGCTCACAGCTAAGGCCGCTGCTCATAGCTAAGGCTGCTGCTCCCATCTAAGTCCGCTGCCGACTGTGGGCTCCCAGCCCCCCTCTTGTGTCTTCACAAGCCTACCAGGATTGAGTCAGTGTCCCTGGTTTGTGGTCCTCCAAGCTTCTTTTCTGTTGCTTTTTCCTGACAATTTGTCTTTATTTTTGTTGTAATTCCAGTTTGGTCCTGGGAGATGGTCTGTGTAGCTTTCATTCATTCTGCTGCCATTTTGGAATTCGTCTTCCTGTTTTTTATTTGTTTTTTCCTTTTGATTTTCTGATTGGTTTATTTTTTCTATCCTGTCTTCTAATTCATTGATCCGGTCCTCAGTTTCCTCTAGTCTGCTTTTCAGTCCTTCCAATGTTCTTAATGTCTGCTATTTTATTCTTTATTTCTTCTTGGTGGTTTTTCACTTCCAATAGGTTGATTTTCAATGTTTCTATGTCTTTACTCATGGTGTTGATGTCCTTATTCGTGCTTTTGAGCTTCCTCAAGATCATGGCTCTGAACTCTACCTCTGATAACTTGCTTAACTGCATTTCATTGATCTCATCTTTGATAGAGTTCTCTTGTTCTCTCATTTGGAATTTGTTTCTTTGTTTTACCATTTTGGCTATCTCAGTGGGTTTTGGAGCCTGCCAAATTTTCCCTGTGGGTGTTGGTGTTCTGCTGTTTGTGGCTCCCTCTACTGGGTTTGGATGAGCATGGGAGGACCCACATTAAACACCACTGTCAAATCTTACTTTCCTGGATAGATTTGCAAGCCCATGAAGCATTCAGTTATTGTCTAGCTTTTTGCCTGGAGGCTATTAGTCTCAGTTAATTAAAGAGCCTTGGGTTCTCAGTTGAATGAAAAACTCCATCAGATGTTCAGTGTAAGGGGATTTCCTGAGGGTGGGGCACATGTTTGTTGTTAATAAGACTCAATTTGCATTTCAATGGCCCACGTGGTTGGGGTTGAATCTCCAAGGGAGGGGCCACTGTCTCTCCCCAGAGCCCTGGGAAGTAGTAAGATGGCCACCGTTCTTCGTGGCCACAACTCAGCAAAAGCTCTGAGTGCCCTCCAAATCCCAAGTGTCCCCACACAGTTCCAGTCCATTCCGCCCTTTCTCTGCCAGAGTCCAAGGTAAGTGGCTGTGGCTATTTTAGTGCTCTGTCCTGGCCCTCTGCACTGTGGAGCCGGCTTGGTATTTTAACTCTGAGGTGGGGTCACAGGTAAGACTGATACTGTCCATGGGCTCCCAGCCTCTTGAGCCTCTGCAGTCCTACCAGGATAGATTCAGTGTCCCTGGTTATATGGTCCTTACAAACTGTTCTCCTGTTGCTTTTCTTAACAATTTGTCTTTGTTTTAGTTGTAATTCCAGTTTGGTCCTGGGAGATGGTCTGTGTAGGTTCCATTCACTTCACTGCCATTTTTCTCACTTGGTTCTTATTTTGTGTATTCTTAGTGATTTTCATCAACTTGTTTGATTACTGAAGAGGTGTAGAAATATTCAACTACATTTGTGGATTTATGTAATTATCCTTCCAGTTCTATCAATCTTTACTTCAGATTTTTGAGGCTCTGTTATTAAGTGTATACACATTTAGGTCTGTTATATCTTCTTAATGAATTCACCAATTTATTATTAGAAATATTCCTCTTTATCTTGTAGTATTTCTTGCCCTGAATTATTTTCTCTATATTAATATAGTCATTCCAGCTTTCACAGTTTATCTTTTACATCCTTTCACTTTTTACTTATTTATGTTCATAATTGAAAAGTGGGTTTCTTGTCCAGCTGGTGTGGCTCAGTGGTTGAGCATCAACTCGTGCACCAAGAGGTCACTGGTTCTATTCCCAATCAGGGCACATGCCCAGGTTGTGGGTCTGATCACCAGTGGGGGGCATGTAGAAGGTGGCCAATCAATGTTCTCTTTCATTGATGTTTCTATTCTCTCTCTCCTTCTCCCTTCTTTTCTCTAAAATCAATAAAGAGAAAAGAAAAATACATGCATGTACATGGACTTGACTGCCTGAAATAGAATTTCTTTTGGTTAGAAACATGTTCTAAATTGCAATGGAATGTACTCATTGTAACAACTAGACATTGAATTATTTGGAAATGTACTTTAAAAAAAAAATCTGGCAAACATTTCAAATTTCTAATTTTTTATCTTGTTTTTATATTTATTTCAATGTTATATATATATATATATATATATATATATATATATATATATTTTTTTTTTTACAGAAAATCAAAGTGACTTACAGGTAGTATCTTATTTTTGTGAGTACTATCATCTGGTACTTGGATATCCAGGGGCCTCAATTGATTATCACAGGCTTTGTCCTTCTCTATTTTATAGAAGGGAAAACTGAGGTCCAGAAAATTTAAATCCTCAAGAGGAAGATATTTGGCAAAATAGGCAGATGGTAAAGGGGTTTTTCATGGTTCCAGGGAGAGGAGGAGGTTCTAACTTTTGCCACTGCCTATGCGTGTTCTAAGTAAACTCAAATGTCTGGAACTATTCCCAGTAAATCCCTAAAATTAGTTCTTTCTGTCTTTGCTCCTGATCCTCTTCTCTTGTGGGATATGCATTTTTCAGAGCCCACTGCTCCATGCCCCTTTCCGGTGCAGTTGGGTGGGGTGGGGGATTCTGGAGTTGGGATAAGAGGTACAGGGCTTTTCTTGGAACATTTTGCAAAGTTTTATCCTCCACTTTGTGTTGCCATCCAAGTCCCACTGAGTCATTAATTCAGGGCCTTTGCCTAAAGCTTCAGCTCCATTTTTAGAAGCTCTCTTGGGAAATGCGAGGCAGCACAGTGCAGAGGAAAAACACCGAGGCGCGAGCAGAGGAGCTGGTTCCAGCTCTTGGTTGCCAGCTAGCTCTGGGACTATACATAAGTCACTTTTCCTAGTCTCAGTTTCCCCACCTGTAAAATGGCAAGCCTTGGGTTCTTTCTGAAAGTCTGTATTCACGATTCTAGGACTCAGCATCAGCGGAGGTCAACGTGGATGTGGATCTACCTTTCATTTGCCCACCTTCTATTTCCTTAACTTTAAAACATACTTTCATCACCTGCTTTAGATCTCCTCCTCAGTTCGGTGTGGAAACCCTTTCATTGGAGATGCTCCTAAATATGTGTCATGGGATATCACTCATTCACTCATCCTTCCATCCATCCATCCAACAATTAAGTGTCCATTTGTATCAGGAGAGCCAAGTACATTTTTCTATGCCTTCTCGTCAGGTGGGAAGGAAGTATGACCCAGACTTATTGAATCATGGGTATCAGAGAATGGCTGAGTTGGAAGGACATTTAAAAACCATTGAGCTCAATAACCTTGTTTTTTATAAACAAGGAAACAAAAGCCTAAAGAGATGAAGTGATTTGCCTAAGGTCACATGGCTAGTAAATGTCAGAACTGGGAATAGTCAGTTTTTCAGTCTTCAGCCCAGTCCTGCCTTCTCCCTCCATTATCTACCACATTCTATTAAGGGATTGGAAAACAAAACTGTAACAAACCCTAAATTATTTTCTCCTTGAGCACTAAGAATTTTTAATGGGGGAAGGATGTGCCCAAATTTGTGATGAGAAACAATTAACACAGCCTCAGTGGAATTACTGGGCCATAGACCATTGTTTCAGCAAAGGCGTTCTATAATGGAAGGGAAAAGAAGATGAGGAAGGAGAGAGGGCTGCCCTTTCTTGTTCTCAGAATTATTGTCCCTATTAGGCTCTTTGTCAAACACGAACCTAGTAAGTTGCAGAGCCCAAACAATTCCAATGACCTCCCTTGATTCCTCAGTGCTGCATTTGACATCTGTTATTCAGCTCTTGTTGCCAAGCTGGATAAGTGGACCTTGGCTGAGTTCTGGCTGTAAAAAGAGGCCTTGGGTCCAAGGGCCCCCTCCTCTTGTGATCCAGTGGGGACAGGTCGGTGCCTGACCTATTTGTCTTCAAATCAGGCCACGCAGCTCACACCACATGGAGCCAATAAAAGTGAGAGACCCGCCTCACAACTGCACAGGGCAATTGCCTTTGCTCTCTCTTTACTCCTCCTCTATGTTTTACTTTCTACTTCATTCTGGTTTCTATAGATTTGTCTCCTCTTTCTAATTCCATTCAGTCAACTCTTTAACTAACATCCAGATTTATTGAATTCAACTCTTGGTTCTCTCTGGGACATGGATTACACTCGTTTTCTGACTTTTCTTAATCCTGGCCATTTTGGATTTAAGCCTAACTCGATTTGTATTAGATCTAGTTCCCAGAAACCCTTTATCCTACTCCAGGGATCATCATGCTGGTACATCCTTATTGGCATGCCTTATCCCCTACAGGTGGTAACTGGACATCCAGGCCACTGCGTCTATCCCTAGGACTCACTCGGGACCCTCCTTTAGCGAACAGTCACTTGTACGTCCATCTTCTCATTTCTCTGCCCTTATGCTGCCTTTCAGAACCTGCTTTGACCCCTTCCTCACCTTGGTTTGGCAACCCTTTCATGTTCTTGATTCGCCCACCATAACTCATCACCAGCTGTGGGCTCTGTTTTGGCATCACAGATGCCATTAGTTAAGAGATCCCCCCTCCAGTCTCCTTTAGAGCCTTTACTGTGGGGCGAAATCCTAGCTCCTTCATTCCCATGCCTCAGCTCCACCACCAAGGGAGGAATATTTAGAAATAATCAGAGCTTTCCCTTTTTAGGTGAACATTGCATATCTGAAATTTGAGATCCTAGTGTTTAAAGAAGTTTAAATATAAAGTCTAGAATTTCTCAAATTATGGTTCTGCAGTGACCTGCATCAGAGTCACCTTATGAAAAATATGGACCCCAAGCCATCACCCTAGGCAAGCTGAATTGGGGGAGATTATTTGATTGATTATTAGGTGCAACAAAATTTGATAATTACTGATTTATCTACCTCAAAGATTCATTTGAGATAAGTGTAAATTCATCCATAGCACTAAAAGGACCCTTCTGGTCTAGGTGGATCTTGAAAAAGGGAGGTTCCTTAAGCCACCAGACTATCAAAGAAACATTGATATTACATGTATCCACTGTTTTCAAAGAAACCATCAGTAAATTTACTGGAAGTCTTATTTGCATGGAACTCTGACCAGGCACAGTAATAGATAGTAATTGTTGACTAAAGCACTCAGACTTGCTATGACTTTAAAGTGAGGACACATATTTTCATTGGTGTTTCAAGGAAACAGAGACAGTGTGGGGACAGCTTGCAACAAGTCTCACCTTGTCAGAGTGGAGCTGTCCACTTTGGCAGGAAAGTCTGTTTTAATGGTCGTGATAAGTGAAAGTGTGTGTGGTAAAGAAAAAATGGGTCACTATTTTGAGATCCAAAATTTGACATAAAATTGTACGTGGAAGTAAAACTCCATGGGAGGTATCTATCAAATTAAGAAAAGCTTATAGACATGAAGTCAGGTCAAAATATGTAAAGAACATAGCAAAGGTATCTGGAATGTTGGAAGCATTTGTATAGAATCATAGATTTCTGATTGAAAAGGTCTTCAGAAATAAAAATTTCAATTTTTTAAAAGCTCTTGAACACATTTTTCAAACAAAATCTCATACCGAAGTATAATATCTAAAACAGATAAATATAGAATATCTCTGGTTGAAGTGTGTGTGTGTGTGTTATTCAGGACAGAGTGGGTTATGTGTGGTATAAAACACCCCTCCCACCCCCAATTTATCTGCTGTTACAAGGAAGGTTTCTTTTCATGCTGTATGTCTGCCCTCAATGGGCTTCGGCTTGGCTCGGCTCATCGCTCCTCATTCTAGGACCCAAGCAAATGGAGGAGCCATCTTACACATTGCTGGTTGCCATGGGAGAACAAAAGAAACAACTCTGAAGAGTATTGCATTGGCAATTAAATGCTCTGATTTGAAAGTGACACACAGGCACTGGCCGGTTTGGCTCGGCGATTAGAGAGTCAGCCCATGGACCAAAGAGTTGCGTGTTTGATTTCGGCCAAGGGCTCTTACCCTGGTTATGGTTTGGTCCCAGCCCTGGTTGGGCTCCTGCAGGAGGCAACCAGTCAATGCATCTCTTTCTCATCAATATTTCTCTCCCTCCCTTCCACTCTGTCTAAAAATAAATAAAAAAATATCCTCGGGTGAGGATTTAAAAAACAAAATATATCTGAAAGTGACACACAGGACTTCTATTCAGGTCACATGGGTCAATATCAGTTACATAGCCCTACCCAACGACAAAGAGACCAGGAAGTGCAGTCCTACCATGTGCCCAGAAGGCATTTTCTAGTGAAACTATCCGGTGGACACTACCACTGACTATCACAGAGAGTGAGTGTGTGCGAGTGTGTGAGTGTGAGTGTGAGTGTGTGAGCGCCGAGAGGCAGGGCAGAAAGCCCGAGCAGGAGCGAGTGCGCATGAGAATGGTGACTCAGGAGTTAATGCGGATGAAGACTCATTCTGAAAGGAAATGTGAACTTGAGGAAATTTTCCATGAAGGCTTGCTATGCATTCCAAGTGACAAATAGATGCAGTAAAGACATATTTGCTCTGATTACCCAGGGGATGCTGGGCAATATAAAGAGTTTTTGAAGAGAATAGCAGCTGATGATGAAACGTGGTGTTTCTAATGTGCTGAGGAAGCCAAGCAGAAATCACCAATTGTGCTGAGACCTGCGAGAAATACTCATGGCAAGATCTCGAGTGAGGAGGACGTCAATTGCTTTCACTCAAGTACAGGCAACATTTATCCCACAAGATTAAGCAGTTCCATTGGGGTCACTAAACATTAGCCATCACCCACTCTGCTCCAAGCATAGCGCGTGGTGCCAGGAACCCAGAGACAGACAGCACCCGTCAAAGGAACAAATGGCAACACCTGCACTTAGAGGTAGCAAAGCAGCGCAAGACACTGAAATTGGAGACTATTAATATGTCGTGTTGGGAGAGGGGTGAGGGATGGTGATGGAAAGGAGCATGTAGAATAACTCCCAACTTTCTCTTTTTCTGGGGTTTCTCACAGGCACCTCATACAGCAGGGTATTTGACATTTCTGAGCTCAAGGGCTGTGTTCTCAGTCATTCATTGTGACCCTCCCCACACCATTTCCTAATGTCCCAGGAGAGACAGCGTCCCTCCTTCCTGACCTCCTCCCTTTCAAACCACTTACTCATCATTCTTAACCTCCACACTACAGCCTGGAAAATCTCTAAAGCACAAATATTATCCCATCCTCCCCCTTACCCGACTACTTCACCGCCTCCTGATTTCCTCCAGAATAGTTAGGCATAATATAAGGTTGCCCCAAATCTGGGGCCTTCCAGTATTTCTACCTCATTGCTCTCCACCTTCGCCTTCACCGTCCACATCCCCACATCTATGCTCCAAATGCATGGGACTGCAGCTCTCCGGGGGCCCAGTACTCTTTCCCATCTCTGTGCTTTTGCAGATGCTTCTGGTCTGGACAGTGTCTCTTGTCCACCAGGGGAAATCCTGCTTGTCTGATCACGCTTCCTTATGACATTTGGCCAGTGCCTGACTTTAGTCTGTCCTGGTCATACAGCTTGCAATCATTTGTTTACTTGGAGGAAACAGTGGAGTGGAGTGCTAGTAGCTCAAGTTTTAGATAGAGTCTATAAATTTGCCCTGCTTCAATATTTAGCAGCTGTAAATTACTTGGATTCTCTGAATCTCAGTTTCTTCTTCTGTAAAATGAGAATAATAACCACAATGATAATAATATTCCCTGCGCAGCCCTGGCCGGTTTGGCTCAGCGGTTAGAGCGTCGGCCTGTGGTCCAGAGAGACCCGGGTTCGGTTCCCGCTAAGGGCACGTACCTTGGTTGCAGTTTGTCCCCGGCCCTGGTTGGTCGTGTGGGTGGCAACCACTCGATGTGTCCCTTCACATCCATGTTTCTCTCTCTCTCTCTCCCTCCCACTCTATCTGAACAAAATATCGAAAAATGTCCTCCGGTGAGGATAAAAAAAAAAAAAAAATATTTCCTGCGCAGATTTACTCTCAAGCTTAAGATAATGCAAGTACAGTACTGGCTAGCCATAGATATTAGCTGCCACAATTATGATTATAATTATGAATATTATTTTTGTATCTCCCCTGCCAGACTGTGAACTCCCTGAAGGGAGATGTCTTGTTTTATGCAATTTTGTATTCTTAGTTCTTCGCATACTTCCAGGCCTATAGGAGGTCCTTCAAATATTTTTGAATAAATGAACCAGTCAGAAAAACGTTACATTGCGCTCAGTGAGTGATCAGTTTAAGTAGGAAGAAAAATCTCACACATGTTTTAGGATTTCCGACTAATATGTTTGAAAAAGTAAAAACTTTTTTTTCTCTTGACAGGCGTTTCATTTATTCAGAAACGTTATTGATGGGAACCTGGTAGTTTCCTGATGGTGCCGGAGCAGATGGACATACATCCTTCCACACTGGAGAGGAGTGTGGAGATAGAAACGTGGGTTTGCAGTTAGCCCCACCAAGGTCAGGCTCCAGTTCTTCTCCTTTTAGGTTACAGGACCTTGTGGCAGTGACGTAAGCTTTGTGAGCATCAGTGTCCTCAGCCATAGAGTGGTTCCAAATCTGTGAATCTTGTTGGATTGTTTAGATCAGAACCGGAGTGTTCTAATCCATAGCTTATCACAGCCCTGGCACTTAGCAGATGCTCATTAAATGTCAATTATTTTACCTTGCACCACCAGGTAAATTATTTCTTTAGTAAGCTTGTGAGTAACTTGGAGGTAGAGATTCAAGGTCTGTATAAGTCGAGGCTCTTTGCGGGGCAGACACTCATTCCGTGAAGCTCGACTAGGGTCCCGGCAACCTAGTGAAATACAGCTATAGAATCTGGGGTTAACGCACAGGTAAGAGAAACTGGAGTGCCGGGGCAGGGACATCAGGAAGAAAGGGAGCTTTGTTTGTACTGGGCTGTAAGTTCATTAGACAGGAAGGTCTGGGAAAGGGGCTGGTAATGGTCCCCTGAGTAGGACGGGAAGACTCCACCTTAAAAGCCCAAACCTCACAATAAGCATTCTGTGTTGCTTGCTTTCTCAGATGTCCCTGATCAGGGAGAATTTATGGTCTCCTCTTTCTCTCCCCCTCTTCCTCTTCCCTGTCCCTTTCTTTCTCTCTCTCTCTCCCTTCTCCTCCTAGCATCACCCTGATATCCTCAAGCCTAGAGTTGAAGGAATCAGATCCAGCTGTGTCCATCAGCTACTGGGCTGCTTTTTTTTTTTTTTTTTTTTTCCAGTATGTGCCCCTCGCGGAAACCCAACCTGGGACTCTCTGGTCCGCAGGCCGATGCTCCAACCACTGAGCCAAACCGGCCAGGGCTGTGGGCCGCTTTTAAAGAAGCTTTGGAAAGTTTTAGCAAAACCCCTGCCTTTGAACCAGAACCCCTCTGCACGTGGATCCTTTGTAGTGGAGACAAAGATCTTTGTTCTTGATACAAAGCAGAGCGGCGCTCTTCTGGGCCCTTCTCTCTGCTGAGATCCAAACAATGCCTTTTTATCCCTGAGTGCACTGTGTCGCTTTAATGTCCGGCAGAGCGCAAGTGGCAATCACGTCATTAGACGTAAAGGCTGCCCTGAGATGGTGGCTGGAGGAGAATGGGCACTGAAGAAAAGAGGATTTTGGCTGAAAATGAGCTGCTGAATAATTTATCGTGAATTGAAAAGTCAATACGTTAAATGAGGCGTGGTGACGCTCAGGAACTCGGAGGTAACCCTGCAAGGATGCAATTTTTGAGAGAACATCATCCAAAGGAATGGCTCTTTAGCAGGACAGAGGCAGAGGCGCCCTAGCCAGGGGCTGGGGTGGGGATGGAGAACAAAAGGGCAAGTAGAACAGGGCTTGCCTTCATGGCCACTGCATGCGGCCTGGAGGAGAGGTGAGGTGTGAAAGAGCTGGGGAGTGGTCCAGAACGAAAATGGGTGATGCTGAGTAGGAGTTCCAAGAACACTCGGACAGTGGGCCCAGGAAAGCTTCCTGGAGGAAGGAGGACTTGGGCCTGGAGGAGCATTTGATGAAGGGAGAGGAGGTAAAGGGAATTTTATCAGACAAGACGCTAAGGTTCAGCAAACAGAAGCTGAAGAGGCTGGTGGTGATGCAGGTTGAAGAATACCTTGCAGAAGAATGGAAATGTGTTCAAGCTTGAGCATGAAATTGACCTTTATTCATTCAACAAATATTGTCTATAATCGAATAGCTATTTGTGTTCAGTGCTGTGCCTGCCATGGTCAGCAAAAGAGATAGGCATGATTCTTGACCTCACAGGATTTATATTGTGGTAAGAAAGACAGAGAACCAAAAACATAGTAATCACATTTATTGTGCTAAGTGTCCTGTATGTACCCTCTCAATCTTCACTGTGAGGTTAAGAGGTGGGTGAAATAATCATTTTCACTTTACAAATAAGGAAACTGAGGCTTAGAGAAGTTAGGGAATTTTCCCAAGGCAACCCTGCTAGTAAATGGTGGAGCTACACATCTATCCATGATGATTTTGGGCTAAATGTTTGGATGGGGAAGTGGAGGGCACCATAGGTCAATGTTGGATGCATGACTTCGTTCAGGGGCTCGGGGAGGCTTTCTAGAGAAAACAGTTAAGATGAAACCTGTAAGAAAAACTGTGGTGATGGGGTGAAGTGATGGAGGAGAAAGGCGGGAGGTGATGGGGGAAGTAGTGGAGGAGAAAGGCGGGAGGTGATGGGGGAAGTGATGAAGGAGAAAGGCAGGAGGTGATGGGGGAAGTAGTGGAGGAGAAAGGCGGGAGGTGATGGGGGAAGTGATGAAGGAGAAAGGTGGTAGGTGATGGGGTGAAGTGATGGAGGAGAAAGGCGGGAGGTGATGGGGGAAGTAGTGGAGGAGAAAGGCGGGAGGTGATGGGGGAAGTAGTGGAGGAGAAAGGCGGGAGGTGATGGGGGAAGTGGTGGAGGAGAAAGGTGAGAGGTGATGGGGGAAGTAGTGGAGGAGAAAGGCGGGAGGTGATGGGGGAAGTAATGGAGGAGAAAGGTGGGAGGTGATGGGGGAAGTAGTGGAGGAGAAAGGCGGGAGGTGATGGGGGAAGTAATGGAGGAGAAAGGTGGGAGGTGATGGGGGAAGTAATGGAGGAGAAAGGTGGGAGGTGATGGGGGAAGTAATGGAGGAAAAAGGCGGGAGGTGATGGGGGAAGTAATGGAGGAAAAAGGTGAGAGGTGATGGGGGAAGCAGTGGAGGAGAAAGGCTGGAGGTGATGGGGGAAGTAATGGAGGAGAAAGGTGGGAGGTGATGGGGGAAGTAGTGGAGGAAAAAGGTGGGAGGTGATGGGGGAAGTAGTGGAGGAGAAAGGCGGGAGGTGATGGGGGAAGTAATGGAGGAGAAAGGTGGGAGGTGATGGGGGAAGTAGTGGAGGAGAAAGGCGGGAGGTGATGGGGGAAGTAATGGAGGAAAAAGGCGGGAGGTGATGGGGGAAGTAGTGGAGGAAAAAGGTGAGAGGTGATGGGGAAGTAGTGGAGGAGAAAGGCGGGAGGTGATGGGGGAAGTAATGGAGGAGAAAGGTGGGAGGTGATGGGGGAAGTAGTGGAGGAGAAAGGCAGGAGGTGATGGGGGAAGTAGTGGAGGAGAAAGATGGGAGGTGATGGGGGAAGTGGTGGAGGAGAAAGGCGGGAGGTGATGGGGGAAGTGATGGAGGAGAACGGTGGGATGTGATGGGGGAAGTGATGGAGGAGAAAGGCGGGAGGTGATGGGGGAAATGGTGGAGGAGGAAGGCGGGAGGTGATGGGGGAAGTGGTGGAGGAGAAAGGTGGGAGGTGATGGGGGAAGTGATGGAGGAGAAAGGTGGGAGGTGATGGGGGAAGTGGTGAAGGAGAAAGGCGGGAGGTGATGGGGGAAGTGGTGGAGGAGGAAGGCGGGAGGAGACAGATCTGGCAGAATTTTGAGTACTTGTCAGGGAGACTAAATTTCATCCTGAAGTCAAGGAAAAACCACTGAAGGGTTAGCTAAGAGGGTGTGTGTGTGTGTGTGTGTGTGTGTGTGTGTGTGTGTTGGTTTTGCATTTTTTTTTTTTTTATCCTCACCTGAGGACATTTTTCCATTTTTTGTTCAGATAGAGTGGGAGGGAGAGAGAGAAAGAGAGAGAGAGAAACATCGACATGAAAGGGGACATCAAAGGGACACTTCGATTGCACGTGCTACCAACCGGGGCCCTGGACAAACAGCAACCAAGTGCTACCAACCGGGGCCCTGGACAAACAGCAACCAAGGTACGCGTCCTTAGTGGGAACCGAACCCGGGTCTCTTGGACCGCAGGTCGATCCTTTAACTGCTGAGCCAAACTGGCCAGGGCTCAGCTTTGCGTTTTTTTGAGAGCACTCTGGCTGCTTTGTGAGGAATCAATTGGTGGGGCCAGGAGTACAAGCAGCTGGAACAGTGAGGAAGTTGAGAAGCAGGAAATACGTGAAACAGTAACTATGTCAAACCCCTGAATACTTGATTCATTGAAGTGTCCCTCAGCCCCTCTCTCAAAGCCTTTTTCCCTCTCATTTACATCCGATGTTAATAATTCAGCTGTTCATTTTCCCAATTTATAGCAGAGTAGGAGTAACAATTTAAGAAAGAATTTAGGAGTTCAGTGGATAAAAATACACTAGCAATTGTGAAAAGTGGGTTTGATTCCAAGGACGACAAACCTAAATTGCTCAGCAGATTGGCATTATTCAATGGAAAGACAAATAGTCTTATCCCAATGGCATCTTCACATTTTAACTTAGTATTTGATAATCTTAGCGATTAACTGGAGTCCACAACGGAGTGTGATTCAACCTCCCTAGAGTCCGAGCGCCTGCGCGCTTGGAGCCTCCCACGGTGGCGGCAGAGCCGGGCGCTCGCTTCTTGGTGTGCCTCGCGGGTGTGAGGTGTGGGGTGGCCATCCTTGGGGGGCTGGAATGGAGGGAGGAGGCACTGGTCAAAGCCTCCGGCCTCTTGTCGGGAACTCGGAACATGGGCACCCCTGACGGCCATTGGCCTCCTCCTTCGGAAGCTCCGTCAGAACATTTTCTGGACTGCTGTAGCATTTGGGGACCTAGAAAGGTCGCAGCTGCTAGGGGACCACTCAGAGAGCACAGCACGTAACATCGCCAGCGCCTGGACTCCCATGGGCATGGCTCCGGCCCCTCCTTGGGCGCCCTCCCTCTGCCACTGTGGGCCGGCCCGGTTCTGTGGGCACCAGACTGCCGCCCTCCAGCCCCAGGGCTCAGACAGAGGCTGGACCGGTCCCCACGGGGCTCGCACGCCACCTTCCGCAGCGGGCAGATGAAAGACTCCGCACCGCTTCCTTTTCAGGTGACTTATTTTGTTGTTGTTAGTGGCATGGACTTTAAAACTGTTATTTTGCTAAGATCTAGGAGGCTGCAGTAGGAAAACAACACTGTCCGAAGACTGGGGAGACGCCTCAGACCTCCACCCTGCAAGAACTTGGATCCCTGATTGCCTCCTGCAGCTATTCCTAGACTCTTGGCCTCCACTGAGTTACTCCAGATATTCGGGTTCCACTCGAGAGGCCCGTTAGGAAAAAATATATTTCTCAATAGAAGATAGTTGCATTGGTCTGAGGCCAGTCTGGACCTTAATTTTGACTCAGTTATGACGTTCCGGCTGGGCGCTGGAACCCTGCCAGACGGCTGGAGCTGTGATGTCTCCCACACAACTCATACTAGCTTCAGTTTGGGGGATATTTTTTGTTGCTATGATAAATGTAATTTTTTAATTGTTTCCAAATTGTTGTGTGTGTGTGTTTTTTTTGAGTATAGAAAACCAATTGATTTTTGTTTATTGATCTTATGTCTAGCAACTTGTTAAAGTACCTTATTAGTTATAATAAATTGACATTTATTTGGAGTTCTCTATGTATATAATCATCTCAGAATAATGACAGTTTGATTTTTATCTTTTCAGAAAGAAAACAAAAAGGAACACATGCAAGTATATTTTAGGAAGATTCTTTTCCAAACTGATTTAAATCTAAGAGAACAAATATATCAAGTTTAAATTATCTGAAGATTCTTATATGTTAAATATATTGTTCTCTGACACTGTCAGATGATATATAGTTTAGGTAGAAGTATTATTCATTAATTTATTAAGTATATAGTTCCATGATAGGCTTTGGGGATATTATTGTGCATTAAACTCAGAAACTCATCTCTGCTCACCCAAAACCAATAGACTAAGGTTGTTTACTAGTTAATGGTCCAGGTGAGACATGAAGACAGCTTAGTTAAGGTCTTGGTGGAAGACATGTAGAGTTGTGCAAGGATTTGTGACATACTAGGTCATGGATTGGGCATGAGGAGCAAAGGAGAGGGAATTGGCAGGGATAACTTCTGGGCTTGTGGTTTGCACAAATGAATGGATGTTATCATTCACTGAAATGGGGAATACTAAAAGACGACTAGATTTGGGAAGGTAGGGAGGAGGGGTGCTCTTGAGCTTGGTTTTGCCATTTTGACCTTGAGAAGCTTTTGAGTCATTTAAGGAGGGATGCTAGCAGGCAATTAGATATACTGGTCTGGAGCTTGGAGGAGAGACCTGGCTGGAATCATCTGTCTTTGGAGAGTAATTGATGGTTTGGTAATTGATGAAATTGGCTAGGGTTGGAGAGAACAGAGGAAGAGGAGAGAAGCTTGGATGGAATCTAGAGGAGCTGCAACATTAGAGGAGCCAGGTAAAAAAAGATAGGTCGGCAGTGGGGAGAGACCGGAGGAAATCTAGGAGAGTGTGTTGTTCTAGAAGCAAAGGAAATGGAATGTTTTAAGAAAGAAGAGAAATTCAAGTCAAACGTTACTGAAAAGTAAGATGAGGACTGAGAAGTGAATACTGTTGAAATTAACCACATTGTAATCATTGGCAACAATATTAAGAGCTATTTTGGGGATGATTATCATGGTTGAAGAATGAGTGGGAAGTGAGATTTTTGTGAATTTATTGGAAAATAAGTGAATTTGCACTGTTGTGTTTTGGTATCAGAATACACCACAAATAAGAATGTTACCCATTAAGACTTAGAGAAATAAGCTTTATGAATGAGCACAACCTTAAAATATTGGACCTACCCATTCAACATTGCAGTCACCCTGCAATGAATTTGCCATGTCCGTCAAACTACTTGGGACCACTGGGTCCTAAGCATTTTATTCCCAAATCTGTCAGCTCCCTCATCATGCTTGCAAATGCCTGGATAGGGGAGCCCACGCACAGTGGAGAATTACTAGCAAATACCTAGACATTCTTTGGGTTTGGACTCTGTCAGAGAGTGATTATATTGCTATCTGTAAAAACATCCTGCCACCCTAACCTATCTGTTGGCACCTTCTGAGGCTGTTTTATCTGGAATTATCCATTTGAGTACTTGGTACTTTTGTACATCTGCATTTGCCTTGGAACTAAGTTTAGAGAAGTCCTTTGATGACAAATGACACAGTTCTCCGAGGAGGCCCTGTGGGCCTGCTGTAAATGCAAGCTGTCCCCATCTCTGGTCTCTGGCTCTGTCACGGGAAGCAGATTGTTGACTGTCTCCCAGCTGCTTCTTGCCACTTGCAATTTGTGCTTTCTACAGAAATCACTCTGTTCGGAACAAGCCAGTCACCTTGCTGTTGTGAGAAGGTTGTGTGTTCGCTGAATGTTGTATTTACCATCTGGCTGGCAGCAAAGCACAGAACGTACTTAAGGGCCGACAATGCCCAAGACCATCATATATCAATCCTGAAAAGGCCACTTGCTTCTCCTGGCTGGCCGGCATCAACAATCCCTCACACAGGTCCTGTGCCGCCTCTGAGGTTTGGGAAAGTAGGGTTCTGTGCGGTGAAGCAGCTGAAAGAGCTTTCTGCCCTCTTATCCAGGGATCAGGGTGGGCTTCGGGCATTTTCCTAAGAAGAGGGGCTTTTAGTTATCCCAGATCTTCTTCTTTCTGTCTTCCTAAAGCCCACACAGGTGTCCAGCCAAAGCACCTTGTATGGGTGCGAGGACATCTGCGCTGCACTTCTGCCATCAGTAGGGGCTCGGTAAATGACTTCCCTTTCCTCCGCTCCACCGACCAGACTCTCTCTTTGGGAAAGGGGGAATTTAGTAGCTCTTTTCCTTCCTCAGGGCACAATATCCAGGTAGGGTTTGAAAGCACTTCTGTTTACAGCAATCCCCTTTCCAGATGCAAATACTTCAAGAAGTTTCTCACTTCTGAATCTGAACCAGGCAATAATTCCTTCATTGAAGATAGATATCCCTTAAGAGATACCCAGGAGGGATGTGATAAATGGAAAGAGTACTGGACTTGGAGTTAGAGGCCCTCTATCACTTTCACTTATTAATGTTTGACCTTAGATACAGTTTCCTCATCTGTAAAATGGGCACAATATTAGTACTATTTATTTGTGGGCTTGTGGTGAAGATCAAGACACATGTGAACAGTGCTCTAGGGGTTGAACAGTAGTGGTATACTGAACCTGCCCTACAGATGTAGGTGGTCTAACAAGACACAGCATTGCTCTTGGTTTTACTTATATAAATTGTATAGAAAACTGATACTCATCCCTTTTCAGGGGTGGGGAACATCCAGCCCATGGGCTGCGTAAGGCCCATGAAATCAATACCAGCTAACATCACACGCCTCCCCAAATTAGCCTGACCAAATATGCAGGCTAATTTTTAAGCTGATAATTTTGTATGGCCCTCGAATGATATTATAAATATCCAAATGGACCTTGGCAGAAAAAAGGTTCCCCACCCCTGCTTTAAGTAATGAAACATTAAAAATATATATTTGGTTCCTAGGCTACAGAGGGTTAGTTTCCTAATAAATGCTATAAATAGGTATATTTGTGGATTGGCAATGAAAAAGCATGGTTTCTTATTTAAATAAAAGTGTTAAGTATTATTAAAACTAACATTTTGTTGAATGCTTACCACAGACTGAGTAGCAAGCTTTACAAATATTATTTCATTTAATCTCTCCACAGTATGAGGTAAATGTTACATTTTACACACAAGGAAATGAGATAAAAACTTATAGCTCATCCACTTTCACAGAACTAGTGAACGGCAGATCCAGGATTCGAACCCAAGTCTGTCTGGTTACGTGTGTGTTACCACTATGTTGTATTGCTTTCCTAATCAACATGTCTCCTGTTGAGTACCCTTTAAAGAACAGAAAGTCAAATGTTTATAAAATCTTTTACCACATCTTTACTAGCAGACAACTCCTAAAAATGTTATTTATAGAAAATGTACAAAACTAAGAAATGGCTGCCTGGCTTTTTTTTCTCAGTGGTTAGAGCATCGGCCCTCAGACTGAATGGTTGTGGGTTTGATTCAGGTCAAGGGCACGTATTTGGGTTGCAGGTTTGATCCCTGGCCCTGGGGTGTCATGCAGTAGGCAACCAATCAATATCTCACATCAATGTCTCTCTCTCTCTCTCGCCCCCCCCCCCCCCACCTTTCAATCTAAAATTCAGTGGAAAAATACCCTTGGGTGAGGATTAACAACACCCCTCCCCATACCAAAAAAACTAAGAAATGGCTTGAGTGAGCAGAAGAAAGAGGTGGTGGTTGGTAACATTCCTGCTCTCACAGATGGTGGAAGTGGTTATGTACCTGGATGATTCTATTTATGTTTCAATAGGAAACACATACAACTAGCGTAAGTAGCTCGAGCATTGTGTGTGTGCATTTGTGTGTGTGTATATTTGCTGCATTTGGCAAAAATCTTCCTTCTACAGTATTGCTAGCTTCTCCATGGCCTTAAACCATAATGGTTGGCCACTTTCCTGATGATGAAGAATGGTTATTATGAATGCAAAGGTTGAGTTCGTTGTGTTGAGTGTGATGAGCTCAGAGCCTACCAATGCATGAGGCTGGGCTGGCCATTTGTTTACTGGGTGTAATAGTTACCCCGAGTTTAGAAATGAAGAAACAGGCTTAGAGTAGTTATAAGACTAGCTCAGGTCACAGAGCAGGACAGCAACCAATGTGAAGCAGATCTCAACTCAACCAAAAGAATCTTTTTGTTTGTTTGTTTATTTTCTAATCCTCACCCAAGAATATTTTTTTCCATTGATTTTTAGAGAGAGAGGAAGGGAGGGGGGAAGAGGGAGAGAAAGAAAAAGAGTGGGGGGAGAGAGAGAGAGAAACATTGATGTGAGAGTGGCACATAGATTGGTTGCCTCCTGCACATGCCCTGACTGGGGCTGAGGAGCGAACCTGCAACCCAGGTACATGACCTTGACTGGGAATTGAACCTGTGACCCTTCAATGCATAGGCCGATGCTCTAACCACCGACCCATGCCTGCCAGGGCGAAAGGAATCTTTTTTTAAATTAGGAAAAGAATAATTCAAATGTCAGAAGTTATTAAATTGAGAAATATTCATTGTAAAAATTCGGACATTACAGATGAACTTGGTAAGAAGTTCAGAAGTTGGTCACTACCCTTAATTATGGATCTTTCCCCAAAAGAAAGCTTATAGTTAACAGTTTCATGTTTATTGCTTCTCAGAATTTTTGTGTACGTAACTCTTCCGGAGATTTTGTTAAACGGCAGATTCTTATTCAGTAGATGTGCAATGGGCCTGATATTGTGCATTTCTAATAAGCACCCATCTGATGCTGATGCTACTGGTGCATGGACTATACTTTGAGTCCAAGGTCATAGCGTACATGCATTTTAAATTTCATTATCAATGCCAAACTGCATTTCAAAGTGATTGTACCAATTACACTTTCACCAGCAGTATATATGAGTACTTATTTCTCTTACAGTCTCTCTAATACTAGAAAATTATCACATTAAATTTGTCAAGCTGATAAGGTGAGATATGGTGTCTATATTTTAAGAATGTATTTCCTCAAGTATTATGATGAGTGAAATAAGCCAGTCAGAGAAAGACAAGTACCACATGATCTTACTTATTTTGGAATATCGTGAACAAAATAAGGGGTCGATCAAAATAGATCCAGAGACATGGAAGTAGGGAACAGACTGATAAACCCCAGGGGGCAGGGGCTGGAGGCTTGGGAAGAGATAACCGGAAGAGCTTATATGCATATACACATAACCAATGGACACAAACCCTAGTTTGGGGAAAGCAGGAGGGGGGCCGAAGCAGGGAAGAGGGAGGAAAAGGCGGGGGACATATGTAATACTTTCAACAGTAGAGATAAAAATGTATTTCCTAATTTTTAACAAGTTTAAGCATCCATTCATATATTTATTGGATATTTATGTTTTCTCTTTAGTCAATTGCTTGCTCATATTCTTGTCCCATTTTTCCTTTTGGGATTTTTTTTTGTAGTATTTGTCTTTCTCTTTTATTGGTTTATATGAATTTTTTATATATTTTGGATATCATTCCTTGGTGTATTAAATATCTTACAAAAACTTTCCTCCGGTTCTAAAAAAACAAATTCTCACTCAGCGGGACTGTCCAGTGATTGAATGGAAGCAGCACCACTCAGAAATGACATATGCCTTGTTGGGAGGAACTTGGTGCCTCTATCAACAGCTGGAGCCTTTCTCTTGTAATATATTTGGTATATTAATATAATATATCAACTCAGAGCTTATCTGGCTGTATTACAGCTTATTTGTAGGCCTCCTCCACTAAACAGTGATCTTGAGGACCGCGGTGCAGGCCTCCGAGTCACCCCTGCATTACCAGGGCCCAGCCTTGGGTGTAGCACAGAGCAGGTGCTCAGAAGCATTTAGTGGATGAACATGTGGACAGGTGGTTAAATAAGGCTGGTTGCAGGATTCCTGTCAGGATCTGCCCTGCAAGTCAGCTAGGAGTTGCCTTGGGCCTTTCAATAAGGTACAAGAAGAGGAGCTGAGAGTCTGTTTCTTAGATTCTTTGCTCCTAGTAAGGGGACATTTTTCTCTGGGTTGCATGTCTTCTCTCCTTTCATTTATTGTCCAGATACTTTGATGCTTAGAAATAGTAACAACAATAATAACAATAGCCAATGTTTATATAGTGTCTTCAATATGTTTCATATATACGAATTCATCTACTTCTCAAAACAACTCCATACAATAGGTATTATTATTATTATCTCCATTTTATTGATGAGGAAATCGAGGCACAGAGAGGTTAACTGATTTGCTCAAGATCATAATGGCAGAACAGGAATATGAATCCAACTGTTTCTGCTTAAGAAACAACATGTGACCCTGGCCAGTCTGGCTCAGCAGTTGAATGTCGGCCTGCGGACCAGAGAGTCCCAGGTTCGGTTCCTGCTAGGGGCACGTACCATAGAAAACAAAAAACAAAAAAAAAACCGACATATGAAAAATACTAGACCTGATACAATGTAGGTAATAAACAAAGATTCCTCTCTTTGTTCCCCTTTCCTCCCCCGATATGTGCTGTCTCTGTCAATGACCTCTTAGTCCTGTGGCTTGGCAGAATCCAGTCGTGTTCTTACTGTTCCTTTATCTTCTTTGCCTCTGAACCTTGCATCCATCCCAACAATCCCTTTTATTCTAGGGACCTGGCATTCCTATTTCCCATGCAGCCAGACCAGCGATGGAAGCTTTCTACCTTCAGAGCCCATTTTCCCCGCTAGCTCCCAAATTCCAATTGGTACCTCTTGGCCCAAGGCTTTGCATGGTGCTGCCTTCTGGTGGGTGTAGATGACCACTGACATCTCTCTTTGATGAGTGGACCCCTGCCAGTAGCTAAGATTGTCTACTGTTCCTTTTTAACCTCCAAGTCAGGGTACTCCACTTAGAATGTATTCAACTGGTAGGCAAACTCCATTAATGACTGGCTCTTCCAACCCTGGTGTCAAAGATATTCCACATGAAGGCTTAGTACTGGTGGGAGGACAGTGTGGCTGTACCTGTGAGTAAGTCCTACTTAGCTGCCTTTCAAATCACCTGAAGAGGGCAGCTGCCTACCCAATATAAAAGATGGGTGAAACCCAAAGTTGTGCTGGGAAGACCCTATCAGAGATCTCCAGCCATTTTTGTAGATTCCTCAAGGTACTCATTTTCCTCTTGCCTCAGGAGTGGAAGAGACCCCAGACTCAAATGCTGGGCCTAAGTTTAAAGAAGTACATTGTACTAGGTTCTCTGCTAGGCCTGCTCA
The DNA here is from genome assembly GCF_014108415.1 of Molossus molossus. NCBI lineage: Eukaryota > Metazoa > Chordata > Mammalia > Chiroptera > Molossidae > Molossus > Molossus molossus. The sequence goes on along the minus strand of NW_023425348.1, from coordinate 54,801,068 downwards.
CATCCATTATTTGATTAACTTCACAGTGATCTTCTGAGGCAGGCTTTATTTAAAATAAAGGTGAGGAAATACTTAGGAGTTAGATAAATGACCTAACTTGAGAATCAGAAACATCCTTCCAGTTCAAGGATGACTTTTAGCAGGTTTCCAGGCTCAGAAAGGAGGCTCACCTTGAGACTATGAGACTCAGGTTATATCTACATGTCCGGAGTAAACTGGACAGGGACCATGGCAACTGGTCGTTAGAGAAAACCTCAGGGGCTCAGTTATTATTTATCGGATTGAGTGTAATCGAACTGAGGGCCAAAGATATGACTCTCTCCTCAGGTATTGTTTACAGGAGGGATTACATGGGGGCTAACTCTGTGACTGTCAACCTTTGTGGGTTAAGTTTTTGTGCTCCCTTCTGTGTACTTGTTTATAACCAAGGGGCTGGGAGTCATAAGTAGAAGTTTGAGGGTCCTGGGGGCAACCGTCCTTGAAAACTAGCTTTTCATTTCGAACATCCTGTCAACCTATGCAGATCACTGCACTACTGATAGTGAAGACAGACATTATGAATAGAAAACCAATGTGAGGGAGCCCAGTTAGGCCAGCTGAGGACCTTGCCACCTATAGCTTTAGTTCCTGTTCGCTTACATTAAAGAGAGAACGTGCTGATACTGGTTGGTGGAGGAACCAGGTATTGCTAAATGGCAGTGTGGAGCTCACGGAGTGGAGCTCTGGCCTGAAAGGGGAGGAACCGTATCTTGGAAGGAAGCTCACCTGATCCTGAGCACTCACTATGTGTCCTGAACCAATTAAAGCCCTTTCTGGTGCATTCTCTCATTTAATCGGCACAGCTAGTCCCTTCAGCAAGTCTTGTTTACATTTGACATATGGAGAAATTGAGCCCCAGTGACTTTTTGAAACTCGTTCAAGCTCAAGTGACTAATAGTGGTGGATCTGGGATTGGAGTCCTGGCGTCTGGCTGCACCTCTGGTGGATGTTCTTTGAACTGGTCTTTTCGACCTGTGACCTTTCTGAGAGGACAGGCTGTTCTGCTGCATTCATCCCCTCCACAGTTATAAATTACCTTAGAGAATCAGCCAGACGAAAATGTAAGGTCACACAATCCACTTTGTTTTTTTCTTGAACCTTATTTTCAAACTTAGGGCCTTCCCTCCCCACTCCCCCACCATTAAGAATGTGCAAAATGAAGACCACTCTTCTTCTAGCCCTGTGGTGGGTTAGGAAGGTGCTGGGAGGAGCTGAACTTCCATGGCTCCTCCTGGAGGGTGCAGGACGAAAGGGAGAATCGGCTGTACTCAAGGCCATTGCTTCTAAACTCAGTCAGCTGGAGGGAAGTCCAGACCCTTTATCTGGGAGCTGGTTAGAGCTTGCAGAGGAAAAGAAAGGGAGAGGCAAGTTTTATTCCCTCATGGAAAGAGATTTCTATACCTTGATTTTTTTCACAAAGAGCATGTGTTCTTTCCTCTCAAACTTACTGACACACACATACTGTCCTTTTCTACTCTCCCCAGCCCATACATACTGTTCTCTCTCTGGCTATGGGTAAAGAGAAATCTACTAGGACCCCTAGTCGGTGTCTATTTTCACAGCATCTTTTAGGGGGTTTTGTAAGCAAAGCAGTGACTGAAGGGACCCTGGCTGATGGCTATAAAGTGTCCCTTTTGTGGTTTTGTGCTCTCCATCTTTTGTGGGGCCAGACCTTTGAATCCAGAAGACATCACTGGGAGGGAGCCACCTTGAGTACTATGGCCAAAGCTGGTTGAAGCGCTGGTGTTCATGGTGGGCATGCAACAGGCTGCCTCCCTGACCCTTCAGGCCAGGGAAATGGAAGTCACAGATGGAGAAGAGGAAAGAAATGTATGTTTTAAAAAGTCTTTGTGTAAAGGAATTCTGTTCTGGTGCTGAGAAGAAGTGTGTTAAACAGAGGGGGAGAGGATGAATATTTGCTCTAATAACAAACAAAATGGTGTCAACCATTAGAATCCAGCTCTGCCCCTTTGGTGACAGTCACAGTTCTCCCCAACATCAGTTAGAAAAAGTATGCATAGGGACTGTACACTTCACAGAGAGCTTAACCCACCAACCCCCCTTCCCCAGGGATAATTCTGTTCAGGGTTTCCCTATGCACTGAGATGAGCCTGGTCCCCCATGGAGACAAGTGGCGTTATAGGACACAGCTTCGTCCTGGGAGTGCACAGACTTAAAAATAATCTAGATCAGGTCAAAACTCTTTGAGGGGGATGTGGTCCAAAATCTTCTAGGAGATTCCCAGGAGGGTTGGCTCCTTTAACAATTGCCAGGTTTGGAGAAAACCAGGCCAGTGGACAGGGTGGAGGTCGAAGTGAGGTCAAGGAAGAAGTGGGGGCCCACAGGGCTGGACCAAGGGCAAGACAGGACAGGCGATCTGGCACATGCTTCCTGGCCTCTCTGCATCCTGGCAACCAGAAAAAGCGGTCCAGGAATGGGCTAGTGGAACCAGCCAGAGGAGCCCTAAGGCGAGGGTCACTGAGGGACTCTGAGTCACAGGACCCAAAGACCGGAGGCTCCAGTGCAAGAGCAAGAGGTGGAATTTACCTAGAGGAAGAATCTGCTGACCTAGGGGCTGGGACTGGCGGTGTGTCCCCTCCCTGAGCTCTGGGTTTGGGATTGCCAGCGGCACACTGGTGAGGGTGGAGGCTCAGGCGCATCCCTGGAGGGTGGGAGCCAGGAGCTGCCAGCAGGTGGGGCCTGGGGCCTGGACTCCGCCCACCACCCCCTCCTGCGCCCTCCGCCTTGGTCCCGCCGCCCTGCACCAGCCCCTCTCCCTAGCCCGAGCGCGATTGGTGGCAGCGCTTGTCGCTCGGAGGGGGCCGGGCCGCTCTGCTCCGCGGCTCTCCCTGCCTTCGCTGCCGCTGCCGCTGCCCTCCTTCTAGCAGTGCGGGCCAGTGGGACCACCGAGGCAGCCGGCGGCTGGCCATGGGAAGCCGCACGGCTGTGGACCCAGGCTGTGGCAAAGTTTCCCAGGCGCGCGTATTGGGGCTCGCGGCTGCTGGCCACCCGTGACCGCTAGGAGAAGGGCTCGGTTATTTTTAATTTGGAGAAAAATCCACCTCATTTCTTTTGTCACTCTCTCTCTCCGGGCGGCAAAGGCGGGAGCTCCAAACTTGGGCACAGCGGCTCCACAGCCAGCGCGGACACAGCTTTGGAGAGCCTCCGGACTCAGGTGCTCGGTGCCCAGCTGCCAGGGGGACTAGGGGGTGTGCGCGCGGGGCAGTCCAGGGCTCGCGGGGAGAAGGGGCCCGGCAGCTCTATATGGAGGAGGGAGCCCAGAATGGTGTGCACCAGGAAGACCAAAACTTTGGTGTCCACTTGCGTGATCCTGAGCGGCATGACCAACATCATATGTCTGCTCTACGTGGGTTGGGTCACCAACTACATCGCCAGCGTGTATGTGCGGGGGCAGGAGCCGGCGCCCGACAAGAAGCTGGAGGAAGACAAAGGGGACACCCTGAAGATTATTGAACGGCTGGACCACCTGGAGAATGTTATCAAGCAGCATATCCAAGGTAGGGGCGCCCTGGGAAACTTGGGCCGCCTATGGGGCCCGGGAGTGCCTACCGTAGCGCGGGGTGCCTTGGTGCTGGTTCACATCTAAGGAGCGACTGCGGGGCTCTGAAGGTGCTGATACTTGTGGGGCTACACTCTTGCCTGAGGACCCTCATGCCTGGGGCCGTGAGCACTTCTCCAGGGCACACGTGTGTGCAGCTCCCTGGCAGTGTGGGGGCGCGCTGCACACGTGTCCGAATGTGTGTGTGACTCCTGGCTGGTTGCTCGCGGGCTCTCGGGATCCCACACAGGTCGGACTTCAGTGTGTGTACGTGTGAATGTTTGTGTGTACAAGAGAATGCTTGGGGCTTTGGAGCTCTTTTGGCCACTGTAAGGAGCCATGGTGAGATGCTCCCGCGGCCCAGCCACGGGCATGTAGAACCCACAAGCTGCGGGACAAGGTGGAACTAGGAAGACTGCATAGCCCCAGCCGCGTTGTGCGCGGTCTGTAGGGGGAAATGCAGGGGAATCTGTGGCTGGGGCTGCTGCTGTCCCCCTGCCCACCACAGCCTTGGGCTCTAAGAATCTCTCCAGGAGCAGGTGTGGACGTGGGGAAGAAGGGTTGGAGCCTGGAGCTCTGTGCATTGCGGGGGTGCCTCGGCTCAGGACCGGGAGAACCTGCCCTGGCTGTGCCTTCCTCAAGGAGCCGAGCCGCTGGCAGCTGGATGGAGGCGGTCCCCTTGGTAGCTCCAGTCCTGAGCCCAGGGAGTGGCTGGGTGGAGCAGATAGACCCACTTGGGGTGGGTCTGGAGTCTGAGGCTGCTCTGGGAGGTTGTAGTCCAGGCCAAGGCTGGGGCTAAGAGGAGGGTGGGTTACTGGGCAGGGGCTCCATCTAGGCGACCTGGTCCAGTGAGCTGTCCGAGGCAGGGGATGGAGGACTCCAGGCACCACGCTGTGCCCGCTGTGCCCTCACATGCAGGTCTCTCGTGTTCACTCTTAGCGTTTCTTTGCCTCTGACTCCCCCTGCTTTCTACCTGTGAGCTGCCTAAGGGCAAGCCCAGCAGAGCCTAGTTCACCTGTCAATCTGGTGGCCTACCAGGCTTTGGTACTAGCATCCTGCACTCTCTTTTGTTTACACCTGAGTGTCTAAAGCCAACTCTTGCGTCTGCTGCTCCTGCCAGGGTGGGGACAGCTGCTCTGTCCACATTTGCTGTGTTTCCTCACTGTGTCCAGAACAGTTCCTTCCGAGGGAGGTTCAGGTGAGTGCAGGAAAGGTAGACATATCCGCTGTGCATCCTGCCTGATGACTTCAGAACAAGTTCCCGGCTCTGACATTTCCCCAGAAGAAGAGACTATTGACAGCTTCTCCTTCTTACCTGCCTCTGCCTCTCAACCTGGCCCTGGGCTCGGCAGACCCATTTATCTTTCTGATGGTGCCTGTTGCTGCTCTTTTTCACTTGTCCCTTTCCATCCCCTGGGTCTGGATTGACAATTCATCAGCAATAGAAGTACAATGTTTGCCCCAGGGTGATTCAGAATGTTCCCCGGGAGACACAAGGCCATTCCTTACTTTGACATTTCCAGTTTGCCCACAGATTTTGAGAGATTTTTTATTCACAGATTCTGTGTGTGTATGGATATGTTTCTGGAAAATGATTTTCTTGTGCTTCTCAGTCTGGTCAGGGAGGAGGTGAGCAGGGTACTACTTTGGGAAGCAGTGAGGGGACACTCTTAGCCCATGAGCCCGTCTCAGAGTGGGCCCCTGTCATGTTGAATGTGGACCATGTCTCATAGTGTAGAAGGCTCTGCTTGAAAATGAGTGCAATGTTGAAAGGAGCCTTTGTGATTTTTCTCCCGGGAAACCTTATAACTATGCATTGTTTGGAACTTTTAATTTTGTACTTGAGAACACTGAGAAGGATGGGAAAAAAGAGGGAGCAGGATCCTTAAAACGTGTTGGGACAGTTCTCTTTAATTTGTGTGCTGACTGTATTTGGACGCCTGTGGAGATTCAGAAATGACCAGATTCTCAGGACGGAAAGTCACACCCATAGAGAGGCAGGGAAGGGTTGGTGACAGGGAGAAGGCCGGACAGGAGGCGGGTGGAAGGCAGAGGGTCACGTGGTTGGTTGTGCCGATGACTAGCGACAGCTCCCCCAGAGGTGCTGGAGCCATCCCTGAGCGGGGTTTAAGGGAATTTAAAGGAAATACAGGGATTTACCTTATTTAGGTAAAGGACCTGCAAAGTTTGGGACTGGCCAAGTGCAGCCCTCTGAAGGCAGAGGGTGGGAAAGGGCAGGATTGGACCCTTGTTCTTGAAGATATGGGCTGTGTATGTGTATTCCACTGTCAAGCTTCCTCTAATCAGTAGAGACTTGAGCAATCCAGTTTACTCTGCTGAGCTGAGGGAGAATAAAGGATAATAATAATAATAATGATAATGATAATAGCTAAAAATTACACAGGACCTATTATGTGTCAGGCACTACTCTTATTGACTTATTTAATCCTCACACCTTTATGAGGTAGGTGATATTAACCCCATTATACAGATGGAGAGGTTAGAGGTTATATGCCTTGTTTAGGGTCATACTACTGGTGTGTGGTCGTGCAGAGTTTTAAACCCAACTAATGTGGCTTCAGAGTCTGTGTTCTTAACCATATACTCTACTGTCTCCTAAGAGGGTCAGTGGGGCAAAGGAGGAACAGTGCTCCCCTGGACGGGGGGATTTGATATCAGAGTGAGAGACCTCAGAGGGTGGCCCAGGGGTGATGGCATCATAGCCTTCCAACTTGGAGACCTCCTAGATAAACTCAGGAAGCTCTGGGTTTTGTTTTGTTTCATGCCGAGAGGCAGAGGTTACATTCACTTAAAAAGTTCTTGTGGACCAGTCAGGACAGTTCCCGGCATCCGCAGAGAGGAGGCATGGGATGGATACGTGGACGAATGAACGAATGAGCACGCAGTGTGGATGCCCAATGCACCAGTTAGTCATTAACGAAAGCATTTCTATTCTCAAACAAAGATGTTTTGCTTTGGAGCCTTGCTCAGGCTCCTCTTTGCTTTGGGAGGAAAGTTGTCCCGGAAGCTGCAAATGTCACAAAATGTTCTGCAGGATGTTCCATAGGACTTGCAATTAGAAGAGGCTTTGGAGCATCACCCAAAGGTCTGTTCTAGTCATGAATGAAAAGTTTATTTTCCTCTTGAGGGTTGCAGTGATATTTCATTTTAATTTGTTTTCTGATTGAGTGATTTAATTAGATAGTGTTGGGGAATCTCTTGGGAATGTAAATTGCAGTTTTGAGAGTTTTGTTTTTAGCCAGATAGATGGTAATCGAGAGGGTGGGTAACTCCAGATTTAAAAAAATAGCATCCCAGTGGGTTAGAAGCACAAAATAACGGTTAGAACAGATCTGGTCTTGGGAGGAGAAAGATAGAATTGCTTGAGGTAGTGAGGTGGAGTCAGCTGAGTAGGCCCGAGTGTGGGAGAACTTAGGAAATGGAAATGTTGATTCCCTTCTTATTTTCAAAGGCCAATGGAAACAAAAACAGCATTCTCCTTTTCCTGATCAGTATCTTTTTGAGTATGTAAAAGAATGTGCCAATATGAAAGAAAATATTTTAAAATGTACGAAAGTGCCTCTAGTTTATTCTGCCTTCATTCAAGTATTTTGCAGTTGGGGCATTCCTTTGAGCTCTGTCCACCTGTCTCCGTATTTAAAGGCAAAGGTGTAGTTGTGGTTTACATTTAATTTTTTTTATTCTGCTTTTTTCAATTTGCATCTCCTTAGAAGCATTTTCTCATGTTTGCTACGTGGTTTATTGATTCAGCCCTTATTTATTGGAGACTTAAGTGTGCCAGGAGCCACACTGGTGGGATAACTTTGGATACAGAAGTGAATCAAGGCACTTCTGGTCCCTGTCACAGTAGACTTGTTTTTACAGGACAGTAGAATCCCTGGTATTCAACAGAGTCAGGGTCTGCTAGTCAGCCAATGGAAACATTGGTTAAAGAGGAGAATAAAACAAGATATTACATACATGCATTAAGTATTTTATTTTAGTACTATTCACAATGTACATTCATTTACCAGCCTTTCGCTGTAAGGCAAGGCTTTGCGTTTGGCCCGGGTGTGCTTTCTGAGCATCTCCCTTGCATCCACCATGCCCATAATGTGCTGTTTACAAAGCCTGAATTTTTATTCTGTTTTCTTTAACATTCATTGAGAACTTAAAGATGCTCATGAAGCAATCTCTATGTAGTAGCTTACATTTTTTTTTTATGACTTTTGTCTGGTCTTTTGCTCTCATTTTGCTCACATACAATTTGACTCCTGTTTGAGTGACTAGCTTTATAAAGTCTTTCCAAAGCATTTAAATTAATTTTCTTAGAAATAACAACTCTCATCTTCTAAGTAGTCATATTTCATTGGTTCATATAATATGCAATTAAATTAAGTTGTTACAGTGACAAATACCAAGAGTGTAAACACATCTGGGACCAAACCCACTGAACTGATGGTAAGCATTCAACTCACTAGCAGGAGATTTGAGTGGAGGTGACAGAGAAAAGCTGACACAGAGGAACAAAGGATCCTGGGGTCTGTTTCACAGCGGGGCGGGGTGGGGTGGGGGGATGAAAGCCTGGTTAATCTGGAGAGCTGATTCGGTGCAGGGCTTTTAAAGAGAAGTTTTACTGTATTTTTAATGACTGCATACTATTCAACCATCAATATACCATCATTGATTTAACCACCTCCCTATTTTTGAACGTTTGATTTTTCTATTATAAATAATGCAAAAATAAACATCTTCACCTCACTGTTTTCTTCCTTTGAATTACTTTTAAGGATGTATTTCCAGAAGTGGGATTACCACTGATTCAAAGAATATGAACATTTTAATGAAAGATTGTTTTTCAGAAGGAAAACCTTTCTACATAGCCGCCGGCGATGTATTATTGTACCTGTTTCGTGGAACCTGGCCAGCATCGGTGTTACCGTTCAACATATTCTGGGCAGATGTAATCACTGTCAGATGTTTTATTCTTTTGATTTCTACTCCTTTGATTACTACCGAACATAATATCCACCCCCCCCTCCCATGTTTGATTTTACCTTGCATTGGTGTTCCTTTGTTAGCTTTTCTCTTGGGCTATCAGTGTTTGTGATTTGCGTATTTGATATTTATATTCTATTCGCATATATCGTAAATAAAGAATGCCTGTATTCTATATTATATATGTAATTTTTGCTTTCATAGATGCCGAAGGGTTTCAAGCCCTGTCCCCAGGAGCCCCAGGCTTCTAGAAGGTTTGGTCTGGGCTCTAAGAAGTGAAAGGGGCGAGTGAGCTCTCCTGGACCTGTCCTGGGCCCGCCCTCTCCCCTCCTCGCAACCAGTGCCGCTCCTCTGTCCTCTGTCTTATATTTGGTGATCTGTAAAATAGTTCGTGGTTGTTTTTTTCCTACAAGAGAGGAAGGGAGAGCGAGATGGAAACATCGATATGAGAGAGAAGCATCAATCATCTGCCTCCTGCACGCCCCCTACTGGGGATTGAGCCTGCAACTGGGCATGTGCCCTGACGGGGAATTGAACCCGGATCTCTCAGTCTATGGGACGTTTCTCAGTTCACTGCGCCACACGGGCCAGGCAAATATTTCATTTTTAAAAAGGCTTTGCATAAAAACAAAACAGAAAAAGCTGAAAACCACTCTTTTGGGAGAAAAGGAAAGATCAGATTTACATTTTTGTGAGGGATGATGGTAACATAGAGAATTCAAGAAAGTAGACAAATCTAAAAAGAAATTGAATTTCTGGCTGGTGTTCCTATAACATCTCTTTACTCTCCTGAATACCGTGATTAATAATGTATGACAATTATATGACTAATTTCTAAATCTTTTATCTTCCTTCACTGAATCAAGATCATCCCAACAATGGGAGAAATGGATTATTAACTGCTTTTTGTTTTCTAAAAGTTTATTAGGCACATTATGTGCATATTAATGTACAGCAGGTCAGTAACAGCAGGCTGCTCATGGTAATTACAAACCATATATGGTCCTTGGAAATCAGAACATGTTCTGGGCCTGGATGTTGGGAGATAATTTTGCTCTCTAAAGCGTTTAGATGTCTCCTGGAATTGGCTGGTGTCCTCCACATCTGATCTTTGACTTGGCAAGGTTGTGAAGAAGAGGATACGATGCTTGCTGAATGTTTGCAGTTTATTTGAAGAAAGAGTGTCATTTAAATAGTAAGGCTATTTGTCCTTCAGAATGAACTGTGGCATGTGCAATTATATTAGTTACAGTGATTGATATTTTGAGAGAGTTCAATAGCAGGATGTAGAAGTTGAGCCCAATTACCTTTATTAATAGCTCAGGACCACATCTTTATGGACTAGAAAAACCTTGCCAAAGAATACAACTTTTTCCCATGGCCAGAGAATTTTCATTTTTATCCAGAAGTGTGTAAGCTGTAAAATAAATGAGTTCCACATTCTTTCCCACTCACTCGACATAAATGGTTATTTGCCCTTGATAAGTAGGTTGATGTAGAATCTCAAGGAGATTCAGAATGCAGTGTTGGAGAGCCACAGTCTGCTTTTCTGCTTTGTGAGGGACTCAGAGGTCAGTTTCGGTCTCTTGGGTTAGGCTGGTCTGTGTTTTTCCAAAGGTGTCATTGGGATTCAGAGCCACGTACAAGGTTACTGGAGTATCATCATTACTATCCTGTAGGATTTCTGACTTCACTTAACCTGAAAAGCTGAGGCTTGAAGGTCTCTTTCGAATTGTTGCTCTTTTTTGTTGCGTGGGTTCTATGGAAGAGTCTGGGACAGACAGGCTGCCCTGTGGAAACGCATATGGGAGGCGGTCTAGCTGTAAGTGATGTTATTCAGAAGTGCCCTGGGGGAAACACTAGGCTGACTGTGAGTGATGAGGGTAGCCAGAAGTCAGCAAGGAGGGATTTTTGGAGAAACAGAATTAAGCATGAAGCCGGAGAGGCAGAAGTTCATAAATGTTGGATGGGCACTGCAGTAGGCAGCAAGGGGCAGGGTGGGTTAACTCTGTTGGTTGATGATCCGGATTCAAGATTGGTGGGCTGCACTTGTTTGCTGGCCTTGAATGTCTCTCTAGGCTGAGGTTCTGCCTTGAATTTGTCAGAGATTTGATTATTTCATGGCACCTACAATAGTTATCTTGCCCAATCTCACACTGCCTTTGGGGTCAGAGTCAACTCCATTCCACAGCGCGGTGCTTAGCTCTTGATATTTTTACCTTACACACACACACACACACACACACACACCCAAGGCAGGACCAGGATGCATAACACGTTGTATTTCATTTTCCCTCTGTCTCTTTTCTCTCAGAAAGCACATTAGTATGCAAGAGTGTGTGATAACCTTGAAATCCCTTCAATTTATTAAACTTAATCATTCATAAGCTTTGGTACTTAAATTATTGTTAATAACAAATTACTGAACAACTCTTACGACATACAGTCTGTAGTGGCAGTGATTGGGGACAGCTACTGTTCTGCGTCTTCTGTGTGGGTTTGTGTGCTCTTCGTGGACCCGGCTGAGCACAGCCCACCGTAACTCTAAGGACGAAGATTCCTCATTCCAGGAACACTGATGCTTCGGCAGGTTTTCCGGCTACATGATTACGGATTAAAATATGTTGGTAGAACAGGCCATCCAGGGGCTGTGCAGTTCTGAGATGGAGTTCTCTTTCACTGCCTGACATTCAGGTTCGGTTCTGTGCGTCCAGCCCCAGAAGCAGTGACAGGATTCCTGCAGGATGGCACAGTAATGGTACCAGAGGCAGCCAACAGACTTCGCTGGGGTACGTTTTGTCACTACTGTTCTTTAGGAGCTCACACAAGTACAGTGTTTGGAAAGGTCCAGGAAAGTCGCATTTGCAGCCACCTTCTCGGAACAGATGAGAACAAGGACAAATGATGCCTGAAGAAGAGGCTTGGGGCCAAGTCTTTGCCAGGAATGGGTCATTTTACCAGAGTTCACGTCCCCGAGCGCAGCACCTACTGAAGATGGTCGCGCTGTTGCCTTGTTTGGCTTCACCCGTCCAACGTGCCCATCTTGGTCCTCTGGGAACTTAGAGTTCAAGCCACTGAGATCCCAGAGGAGCAGGAAGCTAATTCAGGAACCCGAGCAGGACAGCATTCAGAACTTGGGTTCATAAGGGTCATGCTACTGGCATCTGGGGAGCTGAGGGGACAGCACCCAAATTGCTTGAGCCTATGAGTAGGGGAGCAAGGGAGCTAAGGAGAGATTTGAAGCTACAGAAGTGACAAAGGGGAATTCTAACCACTCTTGATTTATTTTAAGAGCAACAGGCATATAAAACATTGAAGATTGATTGTATGGGGGGAGGGAGAGGTGGAGGAAGAACTACTCCTGAGTGTCCAGGGACTGGGCTAGGTACTGTCCATTCATATTGCTCTTTATCTTCACAACATAGTGAGGGAGAGTTTCAGAGGTGAGAACAGTAAGGTGGAGAGACTTAGCGAGTTTACCCAAGGTCACAGAGCTGATGGGTACAGAGCCAAGAAGGGAAACTGTCTCCAGCATCTGTGCTCTTTACAGAGTAGAGCATACGAACATGACATTCTCACGGAGAGGGGGCCAGGAGATTATTTCACCAAAGATGTGTTGGTGTCTAACCTCAGGGGCCTCAGGTCAGGTGGGGGACTGGCGGGAGAGGGAGCCAGGCAGATGGCTTGGTGTCCTTGTGTGAGTGAGGAACCTGGAGGCTGGGGCGCCAGAGGGAGGCCTTGCTTTCGAAGGGAGCGTGAGGTGCAGCCACAAAGACTTGGCGAGCCTTTTCTCCGGGATTACTGTGGACCCACCGGCTGTTATGAAGCCCCCGGAATCTGTCCTTGCAGGAAGAGTGGAGCGTCCCAACTGCAGGCTATGTAGGAGTGTTTTCCTGAGCACTGGCATAGTGATGTGTCTTCTAGGGTGACTAACTCATCCTGTTTGGCCGGGACTTTCAGTGTTTTAAAACTAAAAGTCCTGGGTCCATGGAGGCCCCTCAGCCCTGGGCAGACCTGGATGGTTGGTCATCTTGTCTTCTCAGTGAGTTTTGTTTGGTGGTAACTCCTCTCATCAGGGCAAAGTCACCCTGCGGAGTGCACCACACCTGTGCCTTCTGCTCTCTGTTCCTGAATGTTGACTTTGTCTGAGAGTTCCAAAGGGAACAGGGAGGGATCCAGCTGTCCCTGTCCTCCTCCGCCCCTCTAGCCCACACAGGCTGCCTCCTTCTCCTTTGTCATTCGTTCTGCCTTGGCACTCTGATTTTTCACCCTCTGATCCTCTTGGGATTTGGAAAGGGGAGAAAAAAAAAACAATTGCTGTAAAGGAAACCTCTAATGAAGTGGTTTGGGCACAAAATATCAGCAGCTGTTTATTTGCCCAAAACAGTAGGAGGCTGTATTAATAACCCCATGAGTTATATACGGGGAAGTTAAAAGTAAGCAACAATGTTACTCGAGACCCGCAAATGTGACTTTATTCCTTTATTGAACTAATCCCTCTTCCTGTATATGCTGGTGACATTTTCTACTATCCACGTGGAAGATTCTTTTTGATCTTCGGTTACGGATTTATTTATCTGGGCCTTGGTTGGGTTCCCAGAGCAGAGGGTTTCTCTGGTTTCTCTTTATTGCAGTTATGATGCTTGGTGTTTATGTGGTTCCTGCCTCAAAGGATGTTGGGGAGTGCGACAGGGTTTGTCTAATTAATCATCATCATATTTCCTGGACCGGAGAGAAGGAGGCATGGAAGGATGGGACGGGTGTGGGGGAGGTTTTAGACCGGCCTCTGTGTTCACGGACTTGGAGAGAGTCTTTTAACGTTTTGGTTTCTTCTGCTTCTGAGTCTCTGTTTAATAATAAACGGATCCTCTGATTTGTTCTATTTTCTAAGAGAGTATATGGAGGAAAATAGAACATGCAGGAATTATGATGTAGCCCCTCCAAGTCTATAACTGGGACAGGATTTTTTAAAATTGTTAGAATCTGGGGAGTTATGTTTAGAAGGGAAAGCCAGTAAAAAGTGGATAGAAGAGACTTTTATTAGTATTTCAAAAATTGGAAAAAGTACCAGTGAGCAGCATAGAAATAGGTTGGAACTTGTCTAGGAGGTGGAAAGGGGAACAGAGTTAATATTTGTTGAGCACTGTTATGTGCTAAATGTTCTACCCGTGTTACACCATTTTAACATTGTAAGTAACCCTGCGGGATGGTGGTGTTACCCCTACTCCCCGCTTTACAGATGAGGAAATTGAGGCTCAGCCCCCGTCATTTACTGTCCAAGGTTATACAGTGAGTAGGAGACAAAACCTCGTCACCTCTGTCCAGCCTCTCAGCAAGGGGCTAGGGACCCTCTTGCTTTTCTGCTGAATTGAAGCTGATCAAGGGAAAACAGGTTCACCCCCTTGTCTTAGCAGAAACGTTTCAGATGAAACTGGAAGAAGGCTTCATGAGAGTAGCAAGGCCCTGAGATGGGTCACAGAGTGACTGCTGGTTGTGTCTCCTTTCCCGGAGACCGGAGGATCGGCCAGGAGCCGGCCAGGAGCCAGCCAGGACGGGGAGCTCTGGAGGCCCAGAGGCTCTGGGCGTGGCTCCTGCAGCTGGCACCGTTGCCTTTTCCAGGAGAGAACTCAGCGTGAACGAGGCCTTCTCTTCCACTCGTTCCTGCACGACTTTACTGGGGGCCTCCAAGCTCAGGGCAGGCGTAGGGCAGGGACCCCAGAGGGGACTGGTGCACACAAAGGAACAGGTCCAGGTCTGCCAGAACTTCCCATATAGATGAGGCGGCTTGTTCAGGGGGAAGTGACGGAAACAGTGGGCCCTCGTGTAGAAGGTGGACTCCAAGGTTCTCGTGCTTGTCGGGCCTGTGAGCGTAGGGTTGGTTGGGAGAAACTGTACCCCTGCTCCCCAGTTTCTTCTCCTCTGTTTTGGCTGGGAGTCTGGTGGTGGCCTGGATGGACTCCTGTCTTCTGCTCTCACATGCTCACTTTCTCTCCTTACTTGTTCAGCCAGCGTTTACTGAGCACCTAGTAAGTGCTGGGAATGTATCAGTGGAACAAGCACCAAAATACAAAGGGGTTGCAGTTAAATGAGGTGGTCAGTGGCTTAACTCGAAGCAAAGCTTTGAAGAAAGTCAGCTGTGACCTGTTTGGGGGAAGAGAGCTCCAGGTGGAGGGAGCAGTCAGGGTGAAGAGCCTGAGGTAGGAATGCGCCAGGAGCCTTGTGTGTTTGAGGACCTCGGTGTGGGGAAGGGCTGGGGGAGGGGCAGCCGGGCGGGTGGGGGCGTGGCCTGGAGGCTCAGCGTGAGGAATGCTCTGGGCGGAACTGGGTGTCTCTGGAAGGGGTGAGAGGAGAAGCCCAGCATTTAAAGGCACCAATCCAGGCTGTTCTGTGATTGCTTTCTGGGTACCCCTCACGGTCTCGACACTGCCAGGTGTGGTGGGAGATGACAAAATACATAGGACGATGATCCTTTTCTTTACAAAGCTCATAGGCAGGCTGGGCAGACAACACAAGAAACAGCGAATGCAGCCAGGGTTAAACTTGAATTCTGGAAGAGTGCCTTGTCAGAGCAGACTTCAGGGAGGACTCCGGATTTATGACACATCTTGGAGGAATGAGGAGGCTGTAGAGGAGTGGAGTCGGAAGATTAGCAGAGTGGAGGTTAGGTATTAAGTAACACCAGCGGTCACCTGGGAGAGAAGCCGAGCTCCCCCACTAGTGTGCAGGCGGGCAGAAATCTGATCACATCCGGTGGCCGCGGGCCAGTCTCTCCACTTCCCAGTGCCTCCGTTTCCCCAGCTACAGAAATGAGGACCATTGCTTCTTAAACACGGCAGGATTGCTGTGCCGGTTAACGGAGGTGACATGCAGGATGGTACCCCTCCCTTGCCTGTCACCTTGTAGACATGGGGGGAGCGAATCACGTTCTATCCATTCGTTTCCCTTTTCTCCCTCTCTCCTTCGCTCCCACTATCTTTCCTTCTTGGAGCGTGCATAGAAAATATGGCCAGGGGTACCTTTGCTGGTGTGGCGCCTGGCACATCCGATGTGAAGCCATGTGAAGCCGTGCAGTGAGACACCATGTGTGTGTCAGGACTTCCCCAAGAAAATCCAGCTGACAGTCACAGGCGAGATTAGAGGGAGCCACACGGATGCTGGTTACAGCGGCTCGGCTGAGACATGTTGGGTGTTGCAGTTTGACCTGACTACTCCTCTGAAATGCCAAGCCTGCCAGCCTGGGGACCTGCCCCTGTTTGTAGAGAAATATGTATTTTATGTATTGGCATTGAGTGGGCAGCAGACAATGTGGGGAATGCGCTGTTTGTTGGCACCTTGGCGGGTGGGAGAGTCACGCAAGGTGTCCGGTTACCTGGCCAGAGTCTCCTGTCTCGGGCAGTCTCCTTGAGGAGAGATGCTGTTTTCCTCATCTCGACCTCCCCACAGAACGGGAGCCGCCTCAGCCTAGCTGCCTGCCAGGGTGAATTTGATTTAACTCAAAGCAATGTGACTTCTAATTCCAATCGCAGGCAGGAAGGTGTGATTTAAGACAATTGTCAGGAAGATTCAATTTAATCTTTTTTTTCCTTCCCCCTCTACAAAATGTGCATTTTGTTGCATGATATAATTTTAGTATACACTCTCTATAACTCAGAGATAGATGTGGTTTCACATTGGGAAGGTACACTCTGCATTTTTTATTTATTTTTTTTGTACTTATCTATTTAAAGTCCCTTTGAAAAAGATTCCTTGCTGGTGACAGCAGAAAACTAGGATGGGTTTTGTTTTTTCACTGGAGAGAATTGTAGTAAATCATTATGAAGCTCCCTGGGTAATAAGCCATTTCTTGATGAGCAGGGTTTCTTGATTAATAAGTGATTTTGGTCACTTATTAGTAAGGAGATAATTGCCTTAACATAACAATAAAAAATAATTATTTTATTTACCTAAAACTGTACAACTGTGAATTTTGAATGTTTTCAACAACAGCCAGTTGTTTTTAGCAAAATGGGCATACGTGCTTTTGACTCTAATTACTTTAGAAATACAGAAAGCATGCATTGATTTTTGTAAATGGAAAATTAGATGTCTTATTTCACCCTGGCCCACATTAGAAACTTAGAGCGCTGTGTCGTACAGCTCATACAATCCTTCCCTCTTTTCACATAGGCAAAGAAGGGTGAGTCTCTCAAGGTGAATCTCAGTTGGGAAGGTTCTCATCTGAAGGGTATTTACTGAGAACCAGAGCATGCTAGCGCCAGAAGTTACCGTCCGCATCCTCACCCTCAGACCGTTCGCTGAGGGACCCAGGGTCAGCACAACTTGGTGACTGTCCTGAGCGCCCTCTGTGGGCCCTAGAGACTCTGGAATGGGCATCTGGGATCCTGAATCAAGTCTAGAAAGTTTCCTTCTACATCCGTTACTTTATTCAACCTCAGAAGAAACTGCTGCAATGGGAAGGTACATCCTTAGATGAAGGCAGATGCTGAAGGGGCAACGGATGGGTAGATTTTCCAGATGGGCAGATTCCCTTAGATGTGGGCCCAGGGGATGAGGCTGGAGGGGCCCTCAGTCCCTGATCCCTGGCCTGTCTGAGTTCCTGGGGCCTGTGTTCTACTGGCTGGGATCACCTTCCGGATTGGGGATGTGGCCTTGTTGAGCAGGACCTGACTTCGGATCCAGGTGGTGCATAGGAGCTCCTGATGATGCAGTCTCTGTATTGGGAGCAGTTTTCTTGCCAGCTTTGGTACCCGTGGAGGAGGAGCAGAGATTTTACAGCAAGGAGAGGAAAAGAGAGAAAAATGACATTTATCAGGCATCAACTAGATGTTTGGCGTTAATTCACTTCATGTCATTTAATCCTTAAAATAAGACTGAGAGATCATAGCCCCGTTTCACAGATGAGAAAGTTGTACTGTACTGTAACTATTAATTTGCGTTTCCCATCACACTGTGGGTTTCTCGAGGGTAGACACGGGTTCCTATTTTTTTCCATTTTCCAGTTTTACACAGTGGCAGGCATGGAGTTGGGACTAAGTAGAAATTTTTTAAGTGACGGAATGAATAAATAAGCAGGCCTAAAACCACTTAGTAAGAGGATTCATATCCAGGTCTCTGGCTTCAAAGCTGTCTGGAAGGGAGGTCAGGGGACTGAAAAGCTGCTTCTCATCCCTCCAGGCTTGGGGGTGGCTTGCGGGAGGGGATCGCAGGCTGCGCCCTCCTTCTGGGTCAGGGACAGGAAAACACGCATTCCTGGGTCTCCCATGGCGCTTCATAGCTTCTGTTGTTTCAAGGGTTGATCGTATGGAAGCTGCAGCTCAGCGTGTGTGTGTGTGTGTGTGTGTGTGTGTGTGTGTGTGTGAAATGTGCTGTCCTGCACTGAGATTCCCCCAGGAGTCAGCTGGTGAGAGAAGCATGAAGCCTTCAGGGGACCCTCAATGTCTTGATTTTAATAAAGCTGTCACTTGTGGTCACTTTCAAATGAAAGCAATCCAGTGGGCACAGAAGGGGGAAAATAAACCTACACCCAAAGCAGAGAATAAAGCCTGAACAGAAGCCGCTGAACAGGGAGGCTGTGCTTCAAAAGGAGGACAGCGTGGAGGTCATTTAAATGGATCCCTGGGAAGTCAGGAGGCTGGAGAAGGCATGGTTTGCTTGCCAAGAAAGAGTAAAGAATTCATCTGGCCGGTGTGGCTCAGTGGTTGAACGTTGACCCGTGCACCAAGAGGTTGCTGGTTCGATTCCTGGTCAGGGCACATGCCCAGGTTGTGGGCCTGATCCCCATGGGGGGTATGCAGGAGGTGGCCAATCGATGTTCTCTCCCATCAATGTTTCTATCTTTCTCTCCCTCTCACTCTAAAAAAAAAAAAAAAATCGCCCTGGCTGGTTTGGCTCAACAGTTAGAGCATCGGCCTGCGGTCCAGAGAGACCTGGGTTTGGTTCCCACTAAGGGCATGTACCTCGGTTGCAGTTTGTCCCCGGCCCTGGTTGGTCGTGTGGGTGGCAGCCACTCGGTATGTCCCTTTCACGTCAATGTTTCTCTCTCTCTCTTCCTCCCACTCTATCTGAACAAAAAGTGGGAAAATGTTCTCGGGTGAGGATAAAAAAAAATCAATAAAGGAAGAATTCCTCAGGGCCCCTGGGCTGAGGGAAAGTTGTCCTTTGGCTTCCCAGCTAAAGTGGCAACTACTTGGCTTCCTGCCCACGCTGTGGCCCGTGAGACTCTCGGAATGGACCCCACCATCTCGCGGTGCCTTCAGGGTGCCGGGAGTGAGCTGGGACTTGCTCTTCCACACTTAGGAGAGAGGTGGCAGGAACTGTCTTCAGGGAGGAGGAAGGGCCATCAGGGAGGGCAGCTCTGGAGTCAGGAGAGGGTTTTCCTTCCTGCCCTGGTGAAATGTCTTGGGCATCCCAGGCTGGAGGTGGGCATAGGAAGAAGTTTCTTCCCTGACTCAGCGCATGGGGCAGAGCAGCCCGTTAGCAGGAGACACCGATTACTACCATTTTTCTTTTCCTATCATTCCCTGGTATTTTCCATTTGAATAGAGTCATTTAAGCAGTAGGGTGGAAGAGGGCATAGTAGATTTAGAGGGAAAATGGAAAATGTCATTTAAAAATGACTATTCGATTCTTTTTTACCTAAACAGACAGATGGCGGCCTCACCTTTTGCCCATGGCCAGGAGCAATAGCCCGATGGGTCTGCGAGGAGAGGAGTGATTTTATTTTTCTTTTCATTTTGAACAGATTGTGTAGCCCTTGGGGTGTGGGGGACCAGTGGAATGAAACTCTGGGCTGGGAAACTAATTATGCCTCCCTGCATGGCTGAGCTAGTTAATACCAAACTGTCACTGAGGCTGATTCTTCCCTGGGGCAGAAAAGCTTCCCAAATTCCTTCTCTCTCTCTCCCTCCCTCCCTTCCTCCCTCCTTTCTTCTCTCTCTCTCTCTCTCTCTCTCTCTCTCTCTCTCTCTCTCTCCCTCCCTCCCTCCCTCCTTTCTTCTCTCTCTCTCTCTCTCTCTCTCTCTCTCCCTGCCTAGGGAGAAGAGGCCTTTGGTTTTGCCAGTTTGAAACAACAGGAGCAAAATCCAGGAAGCTTCTTGAAGCTCTGAAATGGTGCTCGGGGTTCTGGTTCCAAAAGTGGCCTGATACACAGCAGCCCTGCCCCTCCAGCTCAGACGGCGTGCTGGCTTTTGGACTCAGGAACACTTGGCTCAAATTCTGGTGCTGCCCAGAGTATCGAGGGCTGGAAACAGACTGCTTGTCCACCCTGTCCGTTCCCCTCCCCAGCAGTGTGGGCGCAGCAATAGCTGCCTGAGCAGTCAGCCCACCACACTGGACTCATCCTTCAGCTGAGACCCAGCAAGGAGCATGGCATGGTCAGCATGGTGCCACCCATGGAGACCACACATGGATAATCAGAATTGGGTAATGCTTTTAAATAGATTTTTAACTTACTAATCCAACCAGTGACATCTTTGAAAAATGGTTACACAAATATGAGAAAGACATGTTTATTCAGTCTGTAGATAATAAAGTTACTATGTTTTTCAATAATTCTGACTCCAGTACTTTCTGTCCCCTTTCTCCCCAACTGGAGATCTGTGGCCCGCAGTCCATGTAGTCCACAGCTAGCCGGTATCTCAATTAATGGATCTAATAAAATCTACGGGTCTTTTTAAAGACAGAAAAAGAGTTTAAAATATTGGTGGAAGCATTTAAAAATATAGCCTTTGTGCCTGGTTGGTGTGGCTCAGTGGTTGAGCATCGACCCATGCACCAAGAGGGCGCCAGTTTGATTCCCAGTCAGGGCCCGATCCCCAGTGGGGGGGCATGCAGGAGGCGGCCAGTCGATGTTCTCTCTCATCGATGTTTCTATCTCTCTCTCCTCTCCCTTCCTCTCTCTCTAAAGTAAATAAAGAAAAAAATCTTAAAAATAAATGAAAATAAAAATATAGCTTTTGTAACAACAAGAAGATCATGACTGTTCAGCTTGTGCACAACCTCAAGCAGTTAGGCAGATGCGTATTTCCCGGGAGGCGGTGTTACCCGATGGCTGAGGTGACCCCATGCTGATGGTTACCCCAGGGCTTCTATCACTTCAAAACCAGGTTTCCCTGGCGACTGCAGAGTCTGGTTTTAGAGAAATTTGGGACTGAAGTCTCAGAGACAGTCCTAGTTCCTTCCCTCACCTTTCCCAGGCCACATTCCCCTTGCCGACATCCATATACCTGGACTTTAACTGAGAACGTCCCAAGTCGCCCGAGAGGGAGAGAGCGTCCTGGGTTCTGAGTGCCCAGCTGGTGACTGATCAGGGTGGAAGCGAAGCTGCCTGCCTCGAGCCGGGAGGGTGGCTGTCACGTGGCGAAGCTTAGTCTTGGCTGTTTTTTGTTTATAGCCCAGTTCTCTCCATGCTGCATTTCCACTGGAATTAGTAGATTGTCTTTGGAGAAGCACCAAACACAAACTGAGACGGTTGATGGGAAGACACAACTTAGAACTGTCGCCTTTCAAAGGAGGCTTTGTGTCAGCCAGGACTTTCTCCTAACTGCTCAGGAGAACCTGCGTTTCAGCAACTCAGAGTAAGGCAAAAGTAGGTTTATAGTTGTGAGTGTGTGAAACACAGTTTATTCTTGTATTATTATTTGTTAGTTATTATTTTCCATACAAACGACTGTAAACCTACTTTTGCCCCACCCTGGATAACAAGGATATAGATTTGAAAAAAAGTGTAAACCCATAAGCTCTAACAGATATCTATAAAAGAATCCACTCAACAAAAGCAGAACACACATTTTTCTCAAGCACACATGAAACATTCTCTACAGTAGGACATACGCTTGGTCATAAAATAAGCCTCAGTAAATTTATAAGGACTGAACTCCCGCAGAGTACATTTTCTGACCACAAAGAATGACATAGGAATAAATAAGAGAGAATATCTGGAGAATTCACAAATATTGTGAAAATTAAACAAAACACTCCCCAATAATCAAGCTGTACCCCTACCTCACTCCATACATAAAAACTAACTCAAAATGGATCATAGACCTAAATGTAAGAGCTAAAACTAAAACCTTCTTACAAGAAAACAGTCATAAATCTTTATGACCTTGGGATAGGCAAGGGCTCCTTAGATGTGACACCGGAAACACAAGTGACAAAAGAAAAAAAATGGATAAATTGAACATAATCAAAATGAAACATTTTGTGCATCAAAGGGCACTATCAAGTGAATTAAATTATAATCCGTAGAATTTGGAAATATTCTTTCTATCTCTGTAAATTTTCATATATATATATATATGTATATATATATATCTCAAATGATACCATATGTGGTCTTTTGTATCTGGCTTCTTACACTTAGCATAATGTTTTCAAAGTTTTTTCATGCTGTAGCATGTATCAGTACTTCATACAATTTCAGAATATATAAAAACTTATAACTCAATTAAAATGTGATAAATAACCCAATTGAATAATGAGCAGCCCTGGCCGGTTTGGCTCAGCGGTTAGAGCGTCCGCCTGCGGTCCGGAGAGACCCGGGTTCGGTTCCCGCTAAGGGCATGTACCTTGGTTGCAGTTTGTCCCCGGCCCTGGTTGGTCGTGCGGGTGGCAGCCACTCGATGTGTCCCTTTCACATCGATGTTTCCCTCTCTCTCTCTTCCTCTCTCTCCCTCCCACTCTGTCTGTGCAAAAAATGGAAAAGTGTCCTCGAATGAGGATTAAAAAAAAAAAAAAAAAAGAAAAATGAGCAAAGTGTCTGAGTAGATATTTCCCTAAAGAAGATACACAGATCTTCACCAAGCACATGAAAAGATACTCAACATTATTAACTATACAGGAAATGCAAATCAAAACCACGAGATATGACTTCACACCCACTAGGATGGCTTTAATAAAAGGCACAGATAATAATGAGTGTTGGAGACATTGGAATCCTCATAAATTGCTAGTGGGAAATTTTTCAAAATTTTTAATTTAGAATAACCATATGACCCAGTAATTTCACTCCTAGGTATATACTCAAGGTAACTGAAAACACGCCTTCATACAAAAATATATATTCATAATAGGCAAAAAATGTAAACAACCCAAATGCCCATCAACTGATGGACTGGTAAACAAAATATAGTGTATCTACGCAGTGAAATATTAGTCAGGCAGAAAAGGAAATGAAGTACTAGTACACACTACAACATGGATAAACTTTGAAAGCAGTATGCTAAGTGTAAGAAGCCAGATACAAAAGACGACATATTGTATCATTTGATATATATGTATAGGCAAATTTACAGAGATAGAAAGTAGATTGCTGTTTGCCTAGGTCTGGAGGTGGGAGTGAAGGTGGACAATGGGGAGTACCTGCTAAAGGGTACAGGTTTCTTTGGGGAGTGATGAATATAATCTAAAATTAGATTGTGGTAATAGAGACACACAGTTCTGTGAGTATCCTAAAAACAATTGAATTGTACCCTTTAAGTGGGCCATTGAAATGGTATGCAGACTATATATATATATATATATATGTGTGTATATATATATATATTTTTTTTCTTTATTAATTTTAGAGAGAAAGGAAGAAAGATGGAGAGATAGAAATATCAATGAGAAAGAACACTGATTTGCCACCTCCTCCATGCCCCCCACTGGGGATTTGGCCGGCAACCTGGGCATGTGCCCTGACTGGGAATCAAACCAGCAACCTCTTGGTGCATGGGTTGGTGCCCAACCACTAAGCCATACCGGCTGGGCTGCAGACTATATATTAATAAAACTGTTGAAAATTACATAGGGTTATTAATGTTAAGATCTGATTTAGGCTAGTGTTTTTCCAGTATTGGATTTATTTCTGGAATGAGGTTCATTTGGAGAGGAACTGCAGATACCAATGAACTGTGGCCATTTGGACCTGACGATCCTTTAAAAAGAACTGTGCTTTCTTCTCTGTCTTATGTACAGATACACACACACAGAGTCTGGTACGGAGTGAAAACTATTTTAATTATAAAAAGGAGTATTCGCCCTGACCAGTTTGGCTCAGTGGTTAGAGAGTTCGATTCCCAGTCAAGGGCATGTATCTGGGTTGTAGGTCTGATCCTCTGCCCCGGTCTGGGCTGTGTGGGAGGCAACAATCAATGTGTCTCTCTCACATCGATATTTTTCTCTCTCTCCCCCCTTCCTCCTTTCCACTCTATCTAAAAATTGATGGAAAAATATCCTTGGGTGAGGATTAACCAAAAAAAAAGGAGTATTTCCTCTGTTTGTCGTCTAGCAACACCAAGAGGAGCTCAGAAGCAATAGGAAATCATCCTTTATTTAAAATTCTACCACTTCCCATAGCACAAGTTCTATAGGACCAGTTATTTGAAAGCCCACAAGCAGCACAGGGAACTCCTGTTCCAATGAGCACGGGACTCATCTTTGAAATCCTATCCACAGAGCTTGAGAGTGCGTTTGAGAATGCCTGGAGTTGTTTAGATGGTGAAAATCACTTATACTATCTTCTGGGGATTGTAGAAAAAAATCAGGTGGGGTCTAGTTACATAAATATCTCACCAGTATTTTGAGATAGTGCATGTGGAGAAAAGGAACAACGTCGTTTGCACACCTTAGAACCCTTTTGTTAGCATCAGAGTATCTCCAGAGAAGAAAGGCCAAGCTCATGGTGCCTTTCAGAAATTTGGAAACACTGAATGTAAAAAATAGATATACTTTTGATTAAATGAAAAAAGTGGGTTTCTTGGGGAGGAAAAATGGAATATTGAGAGAGGGATTTGGTATGGACTGTTAATATCAGAGATATTTTAGCAACGTGAACTGACAAAGCTGGAAGCATTTCTTGAGACCCTTTAGTCCAGGGGCCAGAAATTCAAATTCGAGGCAGGTAACTTAAAGGTGTCATAAGGGCTCATTATAATATAACAGGGAGCAGTTGGGACCACAGAGAAATACCCTCCCTAGAGATGGCTGCAGTGGACCTATTTAAAAGAGAGCTTGGGCGACCCCTGTTCTGGTCTGACTCCTGACATTTTATCTACAAGAAAGGTGGTCAAAGGCCTTGAGAAGGAGATGACTTTATAGAGAGAGTACTGTGTCTTTTTACACCGTGGAGCTATGTTAAAAGATTTCCAAGACGGCGCTCAGACTTCCCTGGAAGGGAGCCCCGATCCTGCCTTTGGCATTTCAAAGAGTTGGGACTCCCATATGTGCTTTGGGGGGTGGGGGTAGAACTTTTACAGGAAGAATGTCCCCACCGTCTCTCACTTTTCTGTTTTCCTAAGAAGGAACTGTGATGTATATCCTTTTTCTGAAATTAATGTCGTTTTGAGCTTGCGCCAGACTCAGGATGTGTGCTGTGTGCCCGTAGGGCGAGGTAGCATAGTTCCTCCAGGGAATTGTGGTAGGAACTTGGGGGAGAGAGCCCCTTACTGGCTGGAGGTACCTTTTGGCCCTGGAAAGTGGAAGACAGTAATGGGAAAGATTAATGGTTCCAGGTTATCTAGAAAACTCAGTCCGTTTCCTTGCAGGAACAGCATGTCAATATGTTTTTGTCTGGTGGACAACGTGTAGGAAACATCTTTGATTTTTTTCTTCTTCTTCTTGTAACTGTGCGTGTAATTTTCTTAGCAATGTACTTCCGGGAATTGATGAACGCTTTCCTGTCTCTGTAGAGTCACTAAATAGTAAAATGTCTGCTAGAGATGAATGGACGGTATCTCTAGGGACTTGTTTAGAGAAACAGGAGTCTCCTTCACTGGTCGAAAAGTTTGTTCTCATCTGTGCTGAATAGATGTGAGTGACTAATGTTTACCGAGTATTTATTATGTGCCAGGTACCATGTCAAGTGGTATATACAAATGACCTTATTTTATCTTCATAGCAATAGTCTGAGATAGGTACTTTTATTATCCCCATTTTCTGATATTAAAATCGAAGCACACAACATTAAATAATGGATCCAGGGTCACAATCGTAGCACATGGTGGGAAAGGAATTGACTTCCTGTGGTCGGACAATAGAGTCTGAACCCTTAACAATTAGCTGTGTTTCATCAAAAGGAGAACCTTTAAGTCCTCATAGAATGTAATCGCAGGTGGGTGTTGGATTTCAGGATTACAGGTGTATTCTCAGGGACTCAAACCTTGCAACTGGTGTATTTTGGTCCTTTCAGAGAGTATGGGGGCCCATCAGTATGGCTGGGCTTAATGTATTTCTATCACTATCTTAGCCTCCTTTGACACCCGCTCCCCTCCCCCCCCCCCCACATATACCCAGAAAGGAGCATTTTTATAAAATTGTTTTAAAATGATAGCAGTATGCCCTGGGGGACTGCTTTCCTCACAGACAGAATGACTGCAGTTGAAAATGTGAGGGAGAGAAAATGGAGGCTGTCAAGGCCTCCGTCACCACTTGCCTATGCAGCGGAAAGGGAGTGTTGGAATAACTTCCAGTTTCAAACGAGGAACCTGAGAGACGCGGCTGAGAAGGAACTCAGTGAGGTCCATGCAATTCAGTCAGCCATGGGCCAAGTACCGTGCTAGATGCTTTACATCCGGGATCCCAGTCAGTCCTCATCATAACCTTGTTGAGTAGACATTTCTGTTTCACCAGTGAAGAAATGGAGGTTTCAGGAGTAAGTCGGGGGTTGATATCTCATTAGCATATACTAGGTGCATTGGTGCAGCGAAACAGTCAGGGTCCTTCTGATTGGTTGGTACCTAATGTATGTTGAATAAAGAAAGTTAACTGCGGTACTAACCTCCAAACCTCAGTGGCTTTGCCTAGTAGAAATGTATTTCTTACTTACCCAGTGACCAGTGTAGAAGTTTGAGGAGAGCCAGAAATCCCGGTCCTCTGAGGATACTGGCTCAGGCCTTGAAGACTTCTGTTGGACACTCTGCACACAGCTGAGAGACACAGGAAGAGAAAAGGACATGGAGAAGCTTCCAGGGAGGTTTTCATGGACCAGGACTAGAAGTAGAGCATATAATTGCCCCAAGTTTTACTGGTAGGAACTCAGTCCTTTGGCACGCCCTAACTGCAAGGGAAGCTGGGAAATGTAGTCTAGCTGGGTGCCCAGGAGGAAAGGAAGTGAGTTTTAGTGAACACACAACAGTCTCTGCCACATGAGCACGCCCTACTTTTTGTCGTATATTTGAGTTTTGCCCTAGGTTAAGTCACAAAGCTGGCATGTGTAACCCCAGACCTGGCTTCTTTGCAGTCTCTCTTATTGTTCTCTAATGGCTGGGTCTGTGGCCCTGGACACAGTGGGTGCTGCACATGACCTTGTGGTCTTTGTCTTCCTGGCTCACCTCAGCTCTCTGAAACGTAAAAGCCCCTGCTGTGCCCTGCCCTGGACTATTTGGGCTGTGGGTCTTACAGTAGGTTGTTGGGAATTTCAGGGAGCAGCTACCTCAGAATTAGGTCTTTGAACTCCTGGCTTTTGTGGTGCTCAGTGGTTATGCTGGGGGTGGGATGGTACACAAACTGTGTCCCTCTACCCAGCTGAACTTGGGCTGTTGTTAGCATTCAGCAAGGCTGTGAGTTTTGTACAAATCAGCTGTTTAAAAACAACGACAACAACCCAAACCTGCTGAATGTCCCTCTTGATTGAAACTCCTATGAGTATGGAGCTAACAGTTTTCCATGCTTGTTGGACAACAAAAGGGGATCCATGGTACAGTGTTTTTCTTTGGGGGCATATTCAGGAATCGTTTCCAGCAATGTGGTTAAGATGCTCTTGGAATGTGGGTATTCCCTATCTTTGGCAAAAGTCATGGCTTGCTTTTTATTAGACTCCAGACATTGCTTATTTGGAGGAGCATGAAGACTCTATTGGTTTTACAAGTGTGTTTCTCCCCTGGAAAAACTGCTGGATTTACCACCTTTCCCCACACTTTGGCAGTGGTCCATAGCAGGAATCCCGAGTGGCAGCGGGACTCTCTTCCTTCAAGCCTCTCTCTCCACTCTTCTGGGGACTCTTAGGACAGGAGCTCACAGTTAAACATCGAGGTTCAAACACTTTATCCAGGCCTCCGCATCACTTCAGTCTCCTATCAGTGGGGAAGGTGATTCCAAGCATGCAGTCCTCCCAAACTGCAGGCTTGGTGTACCATGCCAGTTTCGACTGCAGTCGCTGATCCCACTTCCTCAGGCCTTGTAGGTAAAGAGTTCTAATGGGCACTGCTTGTTGGATGGTTACTAAGTGGGCCTTGGGAATTTTCCTAGTTCCAGGTGTCCGGGAGTTAGAGACAATCAACATCTGTTCTCACCAAAAGGGAGAGTGGCAAAGTACAAATCACAAGTCACTCAATAAATCCTGGAGCGAGCCCTGGCCGGTTTGGCTCAGCGGTTGGAGCGTCGGCCTGCGGTACAGAGAGACCTGGGTTCGGTTCCCGCTAAGGGCACGTACCTCGGTTGCAGTTTGTCCCCGGCCCTGGTTGGTCGTGCGGGTGGCAGCCACTCGATGTGTCCCTTCACGTCGATGTTTCTCTCTCTCTCTCTCCCTTCCTCTCTATCCCTCCCACTCTATCTGTACAAAAAAATGGAAAAATATCCTCGGGTGAGGATAAAAAAAAAAAAAAAAATCCTGGAGCGAGGTTTGAGATCAAGAGTGCAGTCTGTTCACCTGAATGCATAGGGTGTTTGTGGCATTTTCTTTGAATAAAGAAAACAGTATTCAATGTCTTCAAAGCACAGAGCTGACCCAGATGAATCTCTTCTTGCTTCATGGCATCCAGCAGATTTGGGGGAAGAAGATGGGGTTGGTCAGGATGCTGAATGATAAGGAAAAAAAATATTATTGCTAAGCCTAGCATCTGCCTGATCCAGGGAGATAATTCATAACCAGTAGTCAGAGGTAAGAATTGGCTCACCTAGCAGGAATCAAGGCCTTCCTTCCTTCCTTCCTTCCTTCCTTCCTTCCTTCCTTCCTTCCTTCCTTCCTTCCTTCCTTCCTTCCTCTCTCATTCCCTCCCTCCCTCCCTCCCTTCCTTCCTTTCTTTTGCCCTTCATCTACGCAACCATGCATCTGTTGATTTGGTCAACAGACAGTGCCAGATTCTATGCTAGGTGCCCAGAGGAATGCAAATGACATGTAGTACCTGCCCACAAATTCGTATGCCAATATGGGGTGAAGTCATGGACAGCTGTAATCCAGCTCCCGGCTGGAATGTGACAAGTGCCCTAGGAAAGGGACCGACCAGAATGTGTGATGGAAGGTCAGCAGTGGGCGGACTCATTTCCAGCTGAGCAGATGTGTGAGTAGGTTTGGAAGTTTTCTCTGAGAAAGGGGTATGTGAACTGATCACTAAAAGACGGGTTGGATTTCAACTACAAAATCTGAGGAATTCAGTTAGGAGCCTCAAGGCATAAGGATTGTATGTATAAAGGTTTGGAAATTAGGAAAGAACATACAGATTTGTGAAATGCCTAACCTAAAATCAGTTAGTGGAGACATGCCACTCTTAGCGAATTACAGGAAAGTCTTTCTCTTCTCCCTCTCTTTCACCTCAGATCTTGGCAATTTGGGTCCATAGTGATCTTTGGGATCATGAAGAGGTTTTGGAGATGGGAGTGTGGGGGGCTGAAGTGTGGGTGTGGCTTCACCTTGTCTTCGCCAGCCATGGGGTTCCCTTCCTCTTTCATTTTGAGCACCTACCAGGGGACGTCAAGGGGGAAAATGCCCATTACAGGTCCTTGTTACTGGCCTTGATGTTGATGACTGGCCTTCCTCCACTAGGATATAACTTCTGAAACAGACTTTGTGAGGACATTAGATTTTAAGTATCAATCTCAGCTTTTCTACTTTAGAGTATTTTCCCTGCTTGACTGTGGGTGGTCCTGCAAAGCTGGGTCTGGAGCTCCTGTTCAAAGAGTAAGCTGAGCTACAGGGAGCTCCTTTCTAGATTCTGGCTTAGGTATGATGCGTTGCTGCTCATTCCCATCTCACAGAGAAGCTGAGAGTTCCAGCCTCCTCTTACAGTTCTCATTGATTTGGGGTGTAACTCATTCTTCAGAGGCAAGCCTGCTTTGCTGATGGGGTTGGTCTACCTACTTGGTGACTTGGGCATCATGGTGTTTCCAGCCAGTGCTCATCCATCTGGAATGTTGTCCCCAAGTTACATGTCTCAAGTTGCATCCAATTTTTCTCATCTTTGTGGGAATGAGCCAAGAGAGGTTGGTATTCAGAATTTTGTGTAACTGATCATGGCATTTGACGGTGTCCAATCAGAACAGATCCTGGCTACAGAGTTATCTAGCAGGGTGCTAGAGACCCCTACCTGTGACAGGCAAGAACTTTTAGTTGCTGGTTCTTGAGGGAGATTGGAGTCCTGGGGGAGGGGCCAGAATAGTGGGTGATGATGGTGGGAGATTATCTGTGAAGTGGCTTAGGACAGTAACTTTTTACCAAATGGTAAGACATTATTTTAGTATTTGAAGACCTGATATGGTGGGACCAGTGTATACCAGCTAAATATCAACCCTGAAACAAATTATTTTATCAACCTTCCTCTGACTGTTTACAGCCCCAAGCAGAAGGTCCCAGTTAGCTTCTGCTTGTCAATCAGGGAAGATCTTATCATTGGGACTTGGAGGAGGCTGAGCCTGAGTCCTGTGATGTCAGGACCTGAGCAAGTAGAATTTCCTATCTTCTAACAATGATTTAAACCTGTTATTTTCAAATATTTTGATTACATGACCCTTTATGCTCTTAAAAATTATTTTTTATTTATTTATTTTTATCCTCACCCGAGGACATTTTTCGATATTTTGTTCAGATAGAGTGAGAGGGAGAGAGAGAGAGAGAAACATCGATGTGAAAGCGACACATCGAGTGGTTGCCACCCACACGACCCCACCAGGGCTGGGGACAAACTGCAACCAAGGTACGTGCCCTTAGCGGGAACCGAACCCGGGTCTCTCCAGACCGCAGGCCGACGCTCTAACCGCTGAGCCAAACCGGCCAGGGCAATGCTCTTAAAAATTATTGAGGACCCCAAAAGCTTTTGTTCATGTAGGTTATATCTATCAATATTTACAACATTAGAAATTTAAACAGAAAATTTTAAAAATATTAATTTATTTACCAATGACAATAATAAACCCAATTATATTTCAACATAAATAAAATTTTTTTAATGTAAAAGAACTATAGTTTCCAAAACAAAACATACTTTATTGAGAAGAGTTACATTATATTTTCACAATGTCTTTAATGTCTGGCTTGACAGAAGAAATTGGATTCTTATATCTGCTTCTGCATTCACTCTGCTGCAATATGTTATTTTGCTTGAAGTGTAAGAACATTCTTTACATGGATATGTAGACGGAAAAGGGAGGAATATTTTAATAGCATTTTCAGATAATTATTATATTCTTCTTTGATACTATGCCCAAATTGGACAAAGGGTAAGTTCTTAGAGGCTAATTGCCATGTGGAATCTGAAACTATGTCAATAAACTTTTTGTAAACTGTTACATTACCATCCTCTGATCTGTCTTGTGCTTTTACACTTGTATCTTTTACCCAAACATGATTTTGTAACACTTTTCACTGTTCATTTGGAAAAGATAGGTTCACAGAATTATGAGATCTAAATATTGATACATTTTATCATACAGTATCAAGAATTACTTTTATTAATATTACTGTTGAGTTGCATCCGGAGCCTTTAAGTATTGGGAAGCTGTCAAGCTCCTGGTGGTGGATCCAAGTTTTACCAAAATTCTAATTTTTGTTTAAGACCTTAAATTTTATCATTGGGATAAATACTATCAGTAATGTCTCTTGAACTGACAAGCTTATGTTTTTTATTTATAGTTAAAAGTCTGCCAAATTCCCGATTTTTGAATGATTATGGTCTGCCAGGAGTTGGTCTTTCAAGTAAAAACAGTGTTCCATGAAAAAAAAAGTGGCCCGTTCAGCTCCAAAGTCACGCACACAGGTGCTATTTTTCTAGACGACATCACACTGTACTCTGCAGCAGAAATGCTTTACGTGTGTGTCTGTTTCTAGATATTGCAGAATAATAGGAATAATTTACACTCTGCCTCACTGGTTCTGCTTGTCCATGCTCCAACTCCCCAGGAATCTCCAGGAGCAAAGACCCTCCGGGTGCCTTACTACAGACGGGCTTTCCGCCTGTCCTGCACGTTCAGAAGTCTCCTCTGACCGCCCACCCCGTTCACAGGCCACTTGGAACGTCCTGGAGAACAGGAGCCGCTCCCTCTCACAGCATCTGCCATCAGCTGTCCATCTGTCAGTGACCTGGTGTCTCCAAGGTTCATGTTTACTTTGATCTACTTTTCTACGAGTGTAAAACACAAGCTGTCCCCTTGTGCTTGCGTGTGTATGTGTTTTTCTTTTCTTTCCTGAACAGAACTTCTGGGACTTTCCCGGCACAGCACAGTGTCTATCCTTGAGTTTCCTGTACCTAACTGTTGGCAGAACAGCTTGCTTTGATTTCACAGCCTCTGGCCCCTTGTCCTGCCTTTTGGAACCGAGTTCCTGGAATTCAGAAGCCACTTCTCCTCCTGCGCCTTTTGGCTTCTCTTGGTGTGTCCTCTCTTCTCCTCGCTGCCTGACTAGACTCTTTAAGGCTTGAACTGTGCCTGGCCAGCCACCTCATGATGCCATTCTTTTCTGAATTCGTATGTCCTCACGAGAATTTGGTTCATCTCTATTTCATTGTGTGACCTTATGCTTTCATTTTGTGGAGAGAGTTTAACTCGCCCAAGACCAACATTCACTTGTGCGGGTCTTATATTGATGCTGAGACCATATACCATAGACTGGACTATGCCTTGGAGAACTTCATCTCTCCCTGCCAGTCCAGCTAATGCCTGGCACACTGTGAGGATTCAACCACCACTGGCTGATGGTGTGTTCCTTGCCAGTTTGGTTTCTGCTTTACTGAAGGAGCTGAAGATTCCAGTCTTTTCCAGTGCCACACATGGTATGTGTCCTTCTGAAGGTCTGCATTTGAATGCGCGACATCTCACAGGACCGCTGGTCTTTGGGGAATGAGTTGTAAATGTGTCCTTTGCTGGCGCCAGGTGGAGAGGAATTTAGTAGCTACAACCTTTTTTCATTTATTGATTAAACCCAGCGTTTCATGTTTTTCTGCCAACAAAAGGAACTAGCAAACTTTTCACCCTCTGAATTTTATTTTGGTCTGTGGGTTCTGATAGTATGCATTTATTCATTCTTTCAAAATATGCTAGTTGAGCACCTACTATGTACTAGGTAGGCACTGTGTGAGATGCTCTGGAGGACACAGAGGCATCGAGTAGGTCATCATCTATTAGGGGATATGACACATGGACACGGAGAATGAGCATCCAGGAGCACAGTGCCGGGAGAGAGAACCCAAGAGATGGTCCTGTGAAGAGTAGAAGAACTGGCTCTATTGGTGCGACCAGTAATCAGTGGGAGACTTGTATCTCAAGCCTGGAACTGGATTGGTTTGGGAAAATTCCTTCATATAGTGGCAAATTGAGTGCAACTTCTCAGTAAAGATCAGGAAAGTACCATGTCTTTCTGGCCCTCACAGCTTTCTCAGAAGAGCACGTGAGCATCTTTTCTGAGGTGTTTGTAGGCAGGACTTAAAGAGAGGCCAGGGCCTGTCAGTTTGTGGTGTAGGATAACATGGGATACGATGGCTCCGGGTTAGCTCAGAGCCTTCCCGCTGCGGGCCATGCGGGTTAGGTGTGCAGAGGTGGACCTGCTGTGTGCTGGGGGAGGGCGGGGATGGGGGGGTGGGGCAGGTAGTGAGGTACAGCTGATGAGGGGCGGGGTCTGTTCTCCACTTAGCAGCCAGGGTGGTCTTGAGAAACAGTCACATCAGGGCATTCTGCCCTGTAATGGTTATTCATTATACGGAGCGGAAACCTCCTTTAATGGGGCCCACAGGCTGTACTAGTGAGTTTCTGCTAGCTTGTGTTGTAGTAACATCTCAAAGGCTTTTAACCCCAAAGCTGCACCTCTCATTCACATTGAGCGTCAGCCCTGCTTCACCCGACCTTCATTCCAGGATCCTGGCTGAGGGAGCCACAGTAACTGAACATGATACTGGCTCCTAGAGCTTCAAAGGGGCGGACATCACCTCTGTGTACCCTCAGTCCACTGGCCCACACAGGTGCGACAGCCTCTCACTGTGGGCTGGACGTGCGGTCCCCACTGGATAGCATTGCAAGTCACAGGGCCATAGATGGGCATGTTCACCCCCTAACAGGAGGGTAGCAAATAACTGGGAGCAATAACACCACCCCCACATGGCCCTTTGCTCTCTGGTCCTGCCCGCCTCCCCGCCTTCCTCTCCCACCACCCTCCCAAGCCTCTCGTTCAGCTCTGGCTCCATCAGCCTGTGCAGTTGCTCAAACACACCAGCTGTGTGCCTGCCTCAGGGCCTCTGCCCAGAATGCACAGCTCCTCGTCATTCACCTTCTCAGAGGGGCTCTTTCTGACAGCTGTCCTCCTCTGTGCCACCGCCTCTGCTGTGCGTGCCTTGGTACGCACACACCACCTGAGATGACTTGATATATCTGTTCACTGGCTGTCGCTCTCCTCCGGTAGACTTAACTGGCATGAGGGCAGGGACTGGGTCCTGTTCTTCTTGGCATCTCACACAATGGATGCCTGACATTTGGCAGGCTTTGAATAATACATGTGGAATAAATGGTTACCTACCTGTGGGATAATCAAATCAGTCAGACTCTGGCTTATGGGGGCCAAGGGTAGCAGCCCCTTTGGGAATAAGCACAAGCCCCCAACCAGCTTGGATGCATTTGTCCTGCCGAGCGTGACACAGCCACATGCGTTCTTTTTAGGCCTCTGTATGGGGATTTCCCCCTTCACCTGTCAGTCCAGCCAGGAGAGGTAGCTGGAGCAGCCCCTGTCGAATGAACGAGGAGCTGCGCTTCTGCATGCTGCTCTGTGTGACTGCAGCAGAGGACCTAGGCTTGCGGCTGGGGGACAGGATGGCTGGCTGGGTGGGGAGTTTTAGCTGGGTCACAGCTGCTCCTGTCTCTGCGCGCATCACTGTTCAGATCCAAAGTAGCAGGGAAGTCAGCAGCTATTACAGGTAGGTAAGCAAAGCAGAAAATCCTGGTGGGCATCCCCAGAAAACATGAATTACACATGACCAGTGCCGGGCTCCGTTTAGAACCCATTTACACCTAGATGAAAAATGAATTTGTCACATCAGTCAGATGCAGTGGGACTCAGCAATTCTCTGAATCCAGGGAACAGCCAGAAAGCCAGGCCCGCCTGGGTCCTGCCTCTTGCCCTTGCCTTCCCCCCTGCCCTGTGTCTGCCCCTCTGCCTTGTGCTTATACTCGCACCCAGCATCAGTGTGGGCTCTGCTCCCCGCTCCCCACCCCAGCTCAGCCTGCCCCTCAGGCCTCAGGGCACTTCTGTCCTGTGTCATTGAACAATTTTAGAAAGAGGAGGCTTTTCCAGCTGCAGCAGCTGGAGCTCAGCAAGCCTTCTTCTCTTGGGACACCAGCTTAAGCTCATACAGCACGTAAATTGTCCTCGTCAACACACTCATGTCTCTTTCTCTCTCCAAGGGCCACAGGAAGCTGCAAAGCATGCTTAGGGTGGCACTGTGGAGGAGAGTCCTTGGTGTCCTTTCACTAGGATGCCCTTGTGCTGGAGGAGGGTAAAGATCACAGAAGCCCCAATGTGATCTTTCCAATGTGGTCCCATCCAGAGTAGACTGGAAATAACCCCTGAATCTGTGTTTATAGACTGCCCTTGGAGAGGTTTATCAGCAGGTAGAGAGTCACTTGCCCTCTGTCCTCATCCCTGCTGAGCCTAGGGGTGAATTAGGTCCACACTGTGTCAAGGGAGAGACGGCCCTGATACTGGATGATGACAGGCAGGGGCAAGGCCGATGGTCACTGGAACATGCTGGTGTGGCCATCTGTGCCGTCTCAATCAGTATCTGTTTGGATTGATTTGTTGGGTGTTCTGTTTGGGCAGTGCAAGTCCAATTCCACTACTAGATATTTTACATATTATTCTGGTGTGGAGGTCTCATTAATCTGTAACTTCCAGTGGCTGATTGGCCTTTCCATAGAAGCGTAGGCATTTGTATGTGAAACACGAAGAAGAGTTCAGTAGCAGAGTGGTGAAGGGAGGGCCAGAGGCATGAGGAAGCCTGAACCATTTAGGGGTTAACATCTTGGGGATTAGTTTATGGAAGCCTTTGGTAAGGAGCATCCAGAGTTAGGCCTCAGGATGGAGAAGGAACACCTTCCTTAGCCTTCAGGATCAGTAAGAGGTGAGATTTGCCCTCGGCCTGCCAAGGTACTTCCACAAAGGTCTTTCCCTGCACATTGGGGACTGACTAGAAAGCCTGGGCCCAGACACGCCAAGGAGAGTTAGTGGTAAAGTCAGAGTTGATATGATTGTTGAATGTAGACCTCTGTTTTACAGAGACGTCCCCTTCCTATCTATCTATCTATCTATCTATCTATCTATCTATCTATCTATCATCTATCTATCCCTACCTAACCATCCATTCACCCACCCACCCACCCACCCACCCTCTGTCTCCCTGTCTCTAATCCACTTAGTCTTTCTTTTACTTTCTTGTCCAAAATTGAGTGATACAGAATCTTCCATCTTCCAAACTCCCTCCGTTCTGGCCTTCCTTCCATTCCTGTAGGAAACTCACCACACTGGGGGTGTGGGGAGCACCTGTTGTTGAGTCTACGGTCCTATGAAGCCATTTTACAGGTGAAGTTACTGAGCCACAACTCAGCTCCGAGCTGGGTGCAGACCCAGGTGTGAAGGCGCCCTCTGCGGCCTTCAGAGCTTTCTCCTCACCGAAACAGAGCTAAGTGTGGGCATTAGTTCGTGAGCATTCCAGGGCTTAGCACATTGATTTGTAAAGTCACCTATTGGCATGGCTTCAGCGCACACCGCAATGGGCTTAACAGTTGATTTAGAAGGAGACAGACTATCAATTAATCTTAATCACACCTGCTTTTTCCTTGCCCCTCCCACATTGGAGCTCTGGGTGTCAATTCCAAAGCCCTTATCTAATCTTCCTGGTTTTCCATTTTGTCCTATGTGGCCATGGGGACCTTAACAGTGATCCAGGGGCTATGGACCTGAGGGGTAGGGGTGGGAATAGAGACCTCAGCTCAACCCCCCTTTCACCAGAGCAGCTCTGCTCTATCTGTATGATATGTTGGGGTTCACATAGGAGTATTTGGACACATATTTCATGACTAAAACAAATTTGGAAATCATTGGAGTGAGCAAGCCACATCGCCTGGCAGAAAGCCTGCTGCCTGTCTCCTCTAAGTCCTGGTCAAGCCAGGAGAGATGGTGGCAGGTGGGCCTCGCCTCAGCACTCACTAGAGCCAGCTGTGGGCAGACCAGGTGGCCCCATGCCATGGCAGCGGAGCAGGGTGCTCTCTGTCGTCACCACCACTTGGCCAAACATATGCCCGGACTTACGTTCCCCCCACTGGCATTGTGTCTGTCCACAGCCAGTTTCCCAGCACCCCTGTGTGTTTGCTGGGATGCCACTGGGCAGGAAACTCAAGTTGCCTTCCTGGCTGGGCACCAATCTGAAAGTGGCCTGTCCCTTCCCTAGCTGCCCAATGGTACTGCCCTCCCTTCCTTCCTCCCTCCCTCCCTCCCTCGTTTCCT
This sequence comes from Molossus molossus, assembly GCF_014108415.1. NCBI lineage: Eukaryota > Metazoa > Chordata > Mammalia > Chiroptera > Molossidae > Molossus > Molossus molossus. The sequence goes on along the minus strand of NW_023425348.1, from coordinate 54,763,803 downwards.
TTCCTTCCTTCCTTCCTTCAGCCTAGGGCAGAGAGAGCCACTCCATCCCTTTTGGATCTCCAGGGAGCCAGTCGGCCCAAAGCCTCAAGTTCTTTGCTGTCGACACACCCTTTCAATGTCTAAGAAGGCACAAAGCATCAGGAGCCTAATTTAGGAAGCATCTGGTAGGGAAAGGGTTGGGACTGTACTTCCTTTCTCCTCATCACGGCCGGCCGTGGTGTACGCAGCAGGAGGTCGGGAGGCAGGTGGGAGGCAGGTGGGTGGCAAGGAGACCGCAGCGCCCGTTTGTCCTGCACACGGGAGGCCCGGGCGCCTGCAGCCCTGCAGCCCGCTGACTGCCTGCCCTCTGGCTCCAGGAGGCGGGGTCTCTTCTGAGACACCTTGTTGCTTTTTCTCTTTCTTCTTTTTAAAAAAGCCAATCAATAAATCCATCTTGGCAAAGGAAAGGATAAAAGGGAACCCCCTTTCTAATTGGCTCAAGGCCATCGCACACATTACCAGGTGCACTCAAGCTGCAATTTACTTTTTAATTAAAGTTCTTTCCACCTCCAGGAAAGCTGAACGGTGGGCCAGTGTTCGCTCCCTTCAAGAGGAGCAGTTACAAGGAGAAAGCGCAGAGCTCGTCTGGCTTATTGAGTTTGATTTTTTTTCTTTCTTATTCCTTCTCGTTTCTCCTCATGGGTATTGGTCTTAGTCAGTAGCCTAGGACCATCATAAACTGGACGGCTGGCAGGATACCCTTTGCTTACTTCCTCCCAGTCCCTGATCCCATGGCCCAGGGATCAGCCTGCATGAGATTTCGGCACATTTGGGGGAGCATCTTAGAGCCTCATCTGTGTCTGGCTGAGGCCTGTGCACCTGTGATCTCTGCTTTGCTCCAAGTGAACATGGGCCAAATTAACACGGGCAAGAAAAACCTACCTGGAACAGGCTCACGTAAGGATTCACAGCACCTTCACTTGAGAGAATATGGGCAAGTCCGGGGAAGGCTCCATCCTGAGGTCAAGGCCTTGCTTACTCCTTCTCCTTCCAAATTGCCACCGTTTTTCCTCTCATTAGTATGTAGGGTAGTTTTGTGCTCCTTCGAAACCTTGGCTACCCCAGTACTACCCAGGGCCCGTCTTCTTGCTTTTATTTAAACTCTTCCCAGATCAAGGCTCTTCCTGGCAGAGAGAACTCTCTTTCTCGAGGGGCTAGCTGAGAACTGGTTTGCTCCCCTTTCTACTAAAGGTTCCATCTGCCTGTCCTCGAATCGTTCGGCACCTCTGGCTTCTGAGTGTGGAGTCCAGGATTCTGTGGGCTCAGTGAGAACCCTTGGGTCAGAGGGGAGGGAGTGGGCACACACCCCTTACCAGCGATGCTCTGCCTAATGAAACCGAAGCTGGAAGGGCAGTGTCTGTTCCCTTTTGGGGGGCGGGGAGGGTGAATGGCTTCTTTTTCTGGCACTCGGTGGTCTTAACCCCTAATATGCCAGCCATTTTCCAACGAGTAGGCAGAGAAGGTTCGGAGGGTGCCCGCCCAGGAGAAGGGCTGATGAGCAGGGCTGCCCCGTCGGGGGCCAAGCTCCACTCTGGCCTGGGGCGATGGGTGGTTTCGTGGTTCCCACAGTGGTCTTCTTGAGGAGGATATGGTGGGTGTGAAGCTGATGGTCATAATCAGAATAACAGCCAATAGGATTGTGTCCTTGGTATGGGCCAGGTACTAGCTGAGTGCAACACATACATCATTTCAGTTAATCCCACTACCACCCTCTGAGGTAAGCATCATCGTCCCCATTTTACAGATGAGAAAACTGAGCTCAGGCCACCCAGCCAGTCAGTGCTGCAGGTAAGTGGCCTTGCATCAAGGCGACAGTCTGGCAGTCTGAGAGGCTACACAGATAGTTGACAGCTGCTGAAGTCGGAGTTTTGGTCTGTCTACAGAAGGGGCAGCCCTAACAGCCAGCCAGTGGTGGTCCAGGGCCAGGGTCTCTCCCCGGAGGAGTGGCGCAGGCCTGCCCTCGGCGAGCCACGACCTTGCTCCGTCTCTGTGACAACGGGGCTCAGGCTGGGCCAAGGGAGAGATATTTACTCTCTGCAAAAGCAAATACAATATTTTTTTATACTATTTGGATTTCATTGTCAAAGCACTTTCTCATTCACGGCTGGTTTGAACCTCACACTCAGAGCCCTGACCTCACTGGTACCATGTGCTAACCCAGCTAAGGGAGTAGGCCCAGACCCCAACTTGAGCTGAGTTGGACGGGCACGGGGTTGAGTCCTAGTCCCACCACCTTCCAGCTGTGTGACCCTAGGCGAAATATTTAACCCCTTGGAGCCTTCGTTTCTCGATATGTAACATGGGATAATAATCTCTTCTCATATGGTCAATGTGAGACTTAAAAGGAGATCACACAGTAGAATGGTTGGCATAACACAGGATACGTGCCTGCATATTGGAGATGAACATGTCAGTGGAGGTTAATACCTCCGCCTCCGCCTCCTCACACCCCTCCCACCCCGCTGTCCTCTCTTCTCACTACGTCTGTTTAAAGCAGCATCTTGTGGTTGATCTATTTGGGGAACTTTATTGGAATTATATGATGTTCTATGATTTGGATTTTTCTCTTTCTTATTCCATACCCAAGTCACGAAGCCAGAAGGAGGCTGTGTGGAACCACCGCTTGGTGAGCAGCGATGGGGGACCTGACCAGAGGCCCCCACCCTGGAGCTGGTCAGATGTAGTCACAGCGGCAGGAGCGTGCTGGCTGGAGAAGGCATCTCGTGCTCCTACCTGACTGGGCTTTATTTTCTATTTATTTAAAACAATTTGTTTTCTTTATTGGTTTTAGAGAGAGAGGAAGGGAGAGGGAGAAAGAGGTAGAAACATCAGTAAGAGAGAACACTGATTGGCCGCCTCCTGCACACCCCCCACTGGGGATCGGGCCCACAACCTGGGAATGTGCCCTGACTGGGGATCAAACCAGCAACCTCTTGGTTCATGGGTCGATGCTCAATCACTGAGCCACACCAGCGGGCCCGACTGGGCTTCAATATGTACCAGCATGTCCTATCTCCCAGAAACAAACGGAATATTGATCGCCAGGTGGTTCCACAGAAGAGCTTGAAACCCTGTCTCTGTGTCCTTCTGGGTGACCCTGAATTAGTGGCTGCACCTTTCTGAACCACAGTTTCCTCTTCTGTGAAATGCCGGCCAGGTCACTCCCTCCTAGTATCATTGTAACAGGCACATCGTATGTTCTTAATGAATAGGGGTATTACTTTCAACATTTGCGGTTGATACCGCATTTCCTCCTCAAAGGAGTGACTGTGATGATAATGTTTGCTCCGAATGGTCCATGACTTGCAAATGGAGTCCCTAACTTAGCTGAGTGGCTCACTTTCCTTCCTCCCTTCTTGCTTTCTCTTCCCCTCCTCCTCCCTCCTCCCATCGTTTCCTAGCATCTGCTGTGGGCCAGACACACTGTGCTGGGTGCTGGGGAGGACATGAGGATGGATGGGGCAATCTACACGCTCGAGACCTCCTGGCCTCCTGGAGAAGATAACAGAGGGCCTACATTCCCAGGCGCCAGAGCTACATTCAATTTTTGCCCAAAAGGAACTTTGATGTTATCTTATCAAATGAGGAAACTGAGGCTTTGGAAGGAGGAGAGACTGGGCCCAGGGTCTGCTAACTCGCATCTAGCCTCTTCACCTGCCCCTGTTTAGGTTGGTTGGAGAGGCAAGCTGGTCTTGCTTTGGATGATGATCAGGAAAAGCTTTAATGGAACAAGCCCTTGCCCTGGGCCTTGATGGTTTGGAGTTTTGGAAGGCAACGGTGGGGTGTCGGGAGGGCATGCCAGCAGAAGCACAGCTTGAGCCAAGGAGCAGCAACCTAGGAGTAGAGGCTGATCCAGGGGTGGCGAGTGGCTCTGAAGTCGGGCAAAGGGGGCTTGGGGGCTCCACAGAGACCACGAATGACCACCCAGGGGCTCCCAGATGCAGTGGTTTGGCTTCTACCCCCCAGTGCCCTGCCAGGAATGAACTGTATTCATGGTAATGAGTTTGGACTCTGGACACCAGGCTGGCTTAAATAAACCTCTCTTAAATGTTGGATTTATGATGCATTTTACATAATAGCAGTCACTAGACTGCTGGATAGATGAACCCAAATACTTAAATAAACCTGGTCCAGGAACACCAATGCAGAAACACCTCATGATGAATCATGGCTATGAATTTGCATGCTTTGGGTCTGCCAGGCTGGAGCAAACAATTTTTTAGCCTCCTGGGAGTGTCGAGCAGCAAGCCGTTAGGATCACTCAGGTAATTTATACGAATGCTTCTGTTCATCCTTGCTTCCCTAACACGACTCCTTTGCTGAGATAGATACTGTATCGGCTCCATCAGTTTCTGTGTGGCTCTCCTGGTCGTCCTGCAGAAGGACTTTCCCTTTGACATTGGCTCTTGCCAGTACCTTTTGCCATCTTGGAAAGCGGTCAGTGCTGGTGGGTGGACTTTTCATGACATGGAACAGGCTTCGACCCGAAATAAACCTCATGTGACATCCTGGTGGCCACGAGGTTATGGGTGAAGGGCCAAGCAGGAAGCCAGAACTGATTGCTCCCTCCTGCAGGGTATATCATGTGGGATTTGGGTGTGGTGAGGAACTGAGGGAGGATCTGGTGTTCCGATATTTTTAAGCTAATGCAGGATTATACAAAAGTTTAGGACTATCTATCCCAGTCAGGTCTTTAGGTTCAGACCAAAGGGAAGGCTCACCCACTGCGTACCTACACCGCGTACCTACACCGCGTACCTACACCGCGTACCTAGCCTTCAAGCTCATTCTGCTCGCCCAGTTTGAGGGCGCACATTTGACCAGCTTTCTGGTCCTGGCAGGGCCAGAGGTATAGCTGCAGCCTTCAGAAGCCGCTGCCTTCTCTGGCCCCTTCTGTAAAAGGGGGGCCCAGCCGGCAGCTGCCCTGTGGAGAGACCGCTTCCTCATAGGCAACCACGGGGACAGGCAGCCTCCCTGTCATCGTCTGCTGGTGGAGCTTGTCCTGTATTTGTGATCTCCATCTCCCGAGAGAGGTGGGGAGCCACATCCACAAAGGTGATTTACTCAGATTCTCATCTGCTGTAAAAACACCCTATGGTGTCACGTGGAGAGCTCAGTTAGCCTCAGGGGCCTGGGTTTGAATCTTGCTTCCACCCGGAACTAGCTAGGAGACTTGGGGAGCCAGCCTCATCTCTGAGCTGTTTCTTCTAAGATGAGAATCTTTTTTTTTTTTAATTTTTTTCTTTATTGATTTTAGAGAGAGAAGAAGGGAGAGGGATAAAGAGATAGAAACACTGATGAGAGAGAACATCGATTGGCTGCCTCCTGCATGTCCCCACTGGGGATCAGGCCTACAACCTGGGCATGTTCCAGACTGGGAATTGAACCGGCGACCTCTTGGTGCATGGGTTGATGCTCAGCCACTGAGCCACACCGGCCAGGCTACGTTGAAAATCTTGATAGAACACGCCAACCCTTAACATGGTCATGAGCACCAAATGAAGCATTACAGAAAGCGCAGGGCGGCACCTCCCACAGGGGACAGCGCAGCAGCCTCCTGGAGCGTGGAGGATGGCGGTCCGCTTCACAGAGTTGCTGTCTGACTTCGTGGCTGTTTTCCAATCAGGTTTATTGAGACAATGACTAGGATGAACAATAGGAAATAGGATATCCCCTTTGGCCGCTCGAAACCCATGGTGGAGAGGAAATCTCTCTGTCCTCACATCCAGTGATCTCCCCTTGGAGTCCAGAGATTTGCTCACAGCAGCTGCTGGTTCTCCATCAGCCCTTTGCTGACACAGGCGAACACGTCTCCCTAGGGAGGCGGAGGTCTCTAGGAGGGGCGGAGTCGAATAGTGCTCCCACCTCCCTCTTTGCCTTCCCCTTCACAGAGCTTCTGCCCCTGTGCCATGGGATAAGAAACCCAGTCTGGCCTGGCTGGTGTGGCTCAGTGGTTGAGCATCAACCATGCACCAAGAGGTCTCCGGTTTGATTCCCGGTCAGGGCACATGCCCATGTTGTGGGCCCGATCCCCAGTGGAGGGCATGTAGGAGGCGGCCAATCAATGTTCTCGCTCATCGATGTTTCTCTCTCTCTCTCTCTCTCTCAAGTCAATAAAGAAACTATATTTAAAAAAAAAGAAAACCCAGCCTGGCCTGGTTGTGGTGAAACATGTATAATATCATCTATGAGCAAGTTCCCGGTACTAAGTGGTGCTTGGTTAATTGTGACTTTTCATCTGGGCCTGGCCCTTCCAAGTGGGTACACGTCCCTCAGCATAGGCTGAAAGCCCTTTTCCCCAGTCTTCTCAGCCCGGGTGTGGAGTGCTCCCCGGGGACCGCCACACGCAGGAAAGGCAGGGCTGCGGGCCAGGCCCACCCGAATCACGTCCTGTGTCCACTGCTTGCTGGCCTCGGGCAGCCTCAGTGAGCATCTCTGAGTCCGGGTGTCTCCGCTGTAGAATGGGCTGAGGAAAAGCCCTGCTTCACGGGGTCACTGTGAGTGTTCAAAAAAAAAGGTAACTTGCAAGTGTTTTGTGTAGCATTGGTGCTCAATACGTGTCGGTCCCGTCTCCTCTTTGTCAAATGTAAAAGCAGAAGGGACTGTTGTTTGAAGAGTTCTTCTCAATGTTTTTACCTTCTGGCCTTGTGAGTTCCAAGTGGCAAGGTGGCCTCAGTTCAAGTTGTTGCTGTCATGGTGTTTGCCTTCTTTCCCGCCAGCAGGGACGGGCGCCTGCCTCCACGCCCCTGACCGTTGGTAGGGGGTCAGGGTCACGTGAGGGTTGTCTGGTCCTGGTCCCCTGCAGGAGGGCACTGGCTGACCATGTGGAGGGCTCAGGCTGTGCACATCTGATGCTGTCGGTGAAGGGCGGGGCGAGGACAGTGCCAGCCGCTGGCTCACCCATGCACAGTGCCTGCCTGATTCCGTGGGTGGGACTGGGGAGGAGCCGGGCCCTGGACTCGTGCCTGAGCTTAGATCCCAAGCTCAGCGGCTGTGGACAAGTTCCCGAGCCTCTCTGCCTCCATTACTCACCTTTAAGACAAAGGTAACAATAGTGACTCCCTCACATGATATTTTATGCAGACTGAATCATGCTGGCAAAGTGCTTCATCTGGTGCCTGGCAGATAGTCAATAATTAATAAATGTTAGCATCTGGCTGGTGTGGCTCAGTGGTTGAGTGTCGACCCATGCACCAAGAGGTCACCGGTTCGATTCCCGGTCAGGGACATGCCCAGGTTGTGGGCCCGATCCCCAGTGGGGGGCATGCAGGAGGCGGCCAGTCGATGTTCTCTCTCATCGATGTTTCTATCTCTCTCTCCCTCTCACTTCCTCTCTCTCTAATATCAATAAAGGAAAAAAAATTTTTAAATAAAATATAAAAGTAAATGTTAGCTATTTTATTATTTTACTCATATCATTTCTCTTGATCCCCATGAGCTACCCAAAGGGCAAGTAGGCCACTTACTGTGTGCTCCTTTTCTAGATGAGGAAACTGAGGCTGAGATGTCACACACTCAGGGATCTCCCAGGAGGAGTGGCTGAGCCTGGACCCCGCAAGGCACTGCACGACAGTGTGTCTACACCTCTGCTCTGCAGGCGGCCTGCATGGGGAAACACCCATCCCCGGGCCCCACCTTGGATCGGCTGACTCAGAATCTCCAGGGGGGGAGCCTGGAGCTCTGTATTTGCAAAGTGCCTTCCCAGGGATTCCAAAGGATGCCCAGTCATTGTCGGGGTCACAGTCTCCATCTCTGGGCACAGATCCTAGAGTCATCCCAGGGCAGAGGGACAGGGCAGGGACCCAGGAATGACCAAACACCTTCACAGCCCAGGAAGCTATGCCCTTCGCAGGTGAAGGAGGAGCTTGTGGAGATGTAGGTGAAGAAAATGGTCGCTTTAACACATACCAATTTTTTTCCAGGTCGTTGGATTTCTTTCCAGATTGAATAACCTCATTAGGTATTTTGGGCTCTGTGGAGAAAGTCTATTTGAACTGAATCGAACCATTCTTTGTCAAGATGTTATGTTTGGCCTGCACACAGTTAATGGACAAGAGGTGGCCAAAGCCGGCACCGCCCAGCAAAGGGCCGCCGAGGACGCGGTTGGTCTGAGATGGGGCAGCACCCCACCCACAGCCCATTCTCACCGCCTGGGGAAAGCCACGTGCCATCAGGGAACATGGAGTCCACTCGCCCTCCTCTGACTTTGTTCTGACCTCCTCATTGAGAGAACTAGAGCCGTGGGGGGCTCCTGGACACACAGGGGCCCAGACCCCGAGGGTGGCACTAATTTTGGAGAGCTGCATTTATCATCAGATAGCCTTCTTTCCTAGCACACTGGGAAAAGGCATTGCAAGCTCACTGGTTTCCTTTTTCCATCACAGAGTCAGGAGTTGATTTTCCAAAGACCCGCCCTGGGGACGGTTCCCTCTGGTGTCCTACACTTGCCATGTTGGTGGTGGCTAAACACATGGGCCACGCATTCGTCGGACGCTCACCAGCCATGTGCTCTTGGGCAAGCAACTACATTTGTTTTATGCCTCAATGTTCTCATCTGTAAAATGGAAATCCCCAAGGAGGAAAAGAGCTTGGCGTATTCAAGGAACCTAGGGTGTGAATGGAAGGAGGCCAGATGAGGCTGGAGTTGTGGGCAGGGGTAGGTCACGCAAGGCCTGGTGGGCTGAGCTGCAAGGAGAAGCAAGCAGAGCCCTGGCCGGTTTGGCTCAGCGGTTGGAGCGTCGGCCTGCGGTACAGAGAGAAGCAAGCAGATCTGGGCAACGCCAGGCCAGCCGGGGCAGGTAAGAGGGAGGAGACATACAGGTCAGCAGTGTTAAAAGGTTTCTCTGACTGCAGGGTGAAGAATTGGGGGGATAGGAGTAAGAGAGCAGCAGGGAGGATGCTGGAGCAGTTCATGGGAGACTAAATCTAACATGTTCAAAATCCCATGCTGCGTGCTCAGCCCAGGGCTAAGCTCCTTGGGGCAAATACTGATCCGTGAGAGGGTGCAGTCTTCCAGGCGCAGTCCAGCGCTTACCCTTGCTTTGACTCTCAGCCCAGCTGAGCTCACTCACATCCTCTCTGCTCACAGTTGAATCTAGGCCCTTTCCATGTGTTTCCCCAGCCAGGAAAAGTCCAAGCTGCCTTTCCCATCAAGCAGGCCTTTATTTCCTGAGCAGCCTGCGCTGCTCATGTGCCTCTTACACAAATCTCCCTGAGCCAGAGTTTCTTTCCTGAGAATTTCCTGTCTCCATGGACCAGCTTCTGTCTGTTTCAATTAATCTCCTCTGGCTGCTCCAGCAACCTCGTGTCCTATTTTCCCCACTTCTCATCTCTGCCCTGCTTGCCCATTTATCAGTAACTGCACATAGGTCACAGTCACCCCTGGTTCTGCACTGGTATCCAGACCACTCCCTGCCCCATGGTCTGTGGTGGATGGAAGAATGGAGTCTTGTTCCACTGAGCTTCATTCAGTCGTTTCAGAAAGCAGTTTTCCTGGGTATTGACATGTGGCCCTTGGTGTAGTGGAGGCCTGACTGTCAGGACTCCGTCCTGTTCCCCTGGGCTTAGAACGTGGTCCCCCCACAGGGGTTTTGGGAAACAGGAGGCTCTTCCTCCCCCGGGTAAGAGGCCCCATGGCCTATATGCTCCCTGAGACCAGAGCTTTCGAAAACAATTCAGAGAGAATGTGAGACAGAAAAGGGGGGAGTGTGGCAGGTGAGGTTCAGGATTCGGATCAACAAATACCCCCGTAAAATTCCACACCCTGGGACAGTTTCCAGGGCACTTGGGCCATATAATGTGATCTAAGAGTATGACTCGTACTCCGAAGGACCCTTTCCAGCTGGGATGTGGGGAAGGGCAGGCGGTGGTCTCACCCAGACACTAAGCAGAAGAGAAACTTCAAGTGGAAAGCTGAACCTTGGGCTCACTTCCACAGTAGTGTCTCTGAACTGACTTTTTCTTTAGCCTTCCAAAGTCCAGAACTAGAGGCAGCTATTTCACAGCTCTTGGTTGAGTTGTTTTGAATCTATCTCATTACGTTGGTGCTTGTCCGTCAGTGTTCACCGGCTGCTGTCTTGGGTGCTGGTAAATCCCTAACTACAGTGACAAGGAAGTGGGTGACTACAGAGTGCACGAGAGGCTGGGGGCTGGAGAAACTCATGGCGCATTAGAGCCGGAAAGGCGCTTAGCTCACCTGGGCAGTGGTTTTGAAATGCATTTGTCAAAGAATTCCTGGCCAAACAAAATCTTACCTGGGAACCTAATAAGTTGAGATGAGGGCCCACTGGCCACAGGCTTCTCCTCACCTCAGCTGCTGCCGAGAATTTCTGAGGAATCCAGGGTTGGGTTCGAAAACCACTGATCAGCCTGACTGGTGTGGCTCAGCGGTTGAGCATCGACCCTTGCATCAAGAGGTCGCCAGTTCGATTCCCGGTCAGGGCACATGCCTAAGCTGCGGGCCCGATCCCCAGCGGGGGGCATGCGGGAGGTAGTCAGTCAATGTTCTTTCTGATCAATGTTTCTATCTCTCTCTCCCTCTCCTTTCCTCTCTCTCTAAAATCAATAAAGAAAAAAAAAATTGAAAAACAAAACCACTTATCAGTTGAGACAGGGAGTGTGACTCGCCTAAGTCACCCAGGACCTTGGAAACACACGGTTTGAAGAGGTAACATGGCCTGATTCCTTTGCCTGGACTGGAGTCCAGCGTCCCAGCTGCTACCCCTGTATATTGAGCTCCGTGTCTCAGACAGTGAGCGTCCATCAGCCCCCGGTTGGAGCCTCTCTAAGAGAGGAAAAGGGGGAGTATGCACTCTGTGATCCCCGGTGGTGGTGTTGAAGCATGAGACTGTCTTCTTTCCCCCAACTAGAGTCATTGGCAGGGATGAGTCATGAGCTAAGAGCACTGCTGGGAAGATTCACTCCTGAAGGAGTCTGCAATGTAAATGGGCGGCAAGTGAGTCACAGTGAGGGTGGAACCAGGTCTGGGCTCTGTCTGTGGCAGAGAAGAGCTAGGATATAGGTGGGAAGAGCTGCAGTCTCCCAGCAGCCTCCTTGCCTCTCCTATACTGGAAGGTGATTACTCGGCTGTTGCTAAGTTGAGCCACAAACACACAGCCCCCCAATCTCAGTGGCTTACAAAACAAAGGTTTATTTCTTCCTGTGTGCATGTAGGTTCTGTGTGGGCCACGGTTCTGCTCCATATACTTTTCTCATTCCACAACATGACCATTTTATTGCAGTTGAGAACGAGAGGCTGAGCCAGATTGCATAGTCACATTAAAACGTCTGTTCAGACTTGTCATGCTTCGTGTCTGTTCACATCCCATTGGCCAGTACAGGTCACATGACAGAGCCTGACAGTGGGGTGGGGTGCCTTGTAAGTCCCAAGGCAAGGGGAGATTCTCATATAGACAAGGGTGAGGGTAGTGAGTAATTGCACATGGATGATGTCTACCACAAAGGGTGTTTGGCAGGGGGGACTGGTGGAAAACATACAGGGTGCTTTTCTCTGTAGGACATTTTGTTTGGAGATAGAAAGATCCTTTATGATGTTTGGATCCTAGCTCTTGAAAGAGCTAAGAAAGTCTATGCCAAGTCTCTCCGAGCTCTGGCACTAAAGCAATGCCATGTATCTCTTGTGAGGGACTTCAGTTTCCCATTCCCCCCCGGCAGAGCATGTGGGCCTGAGCAGGCTTGTAGACGCGGTGATAGGCATTCCCTGGTGGGGCTGGCCAGGTTCGGTGCCCAGGGAGGCTCAAGGAGCATCACTGACTGACATTGCTTTAAGGCTGTGCTTTGCAGAGAGTAGAAGGTGGGAGGCCCAGAGGGGTCATTCCCACTACTCTCCCCTTCCCCCTTCCAGGAATTGTGCATTCTGTACTTTATGGTATTGCTTTGACAGATGAAAAATCAAAACAGAGGCAGTTTGAGACACTGGGCCTCCCGATAATTCTGCCTTCCCAGTGAAAATCAGAGGATGCTCACTTTAATGGAGGTGTTCATATTCTTCATGATATTGATTGCTAATAAGTCAAGAATTAGGAAGTCGCTCTGCAGTGGGATCATCGGAGTGTTAGATGTGGGTTACTTAGGAAAGTGCTGCTGACAACCTTTTCAACAGTCAGTGGCTTCTGGCTCAGCAGAAAGGGTCGCACCAAGCACCTGCAGGTTCCAGGTGGCCTTTGATCAGATGGAGAGTGAGTGCTGAAGGCCTCCCTTCCTCCGTGGCCGCTCCCGCGAGTCTGTCTCCTGCAGGAAGTCCCGTGATGGGGAGTGCTCGTGGCTCTTAGGGCTGCTTGTTCTTACACAGCTTCTGAGGCCAGTGTCAACAGGAAACTGGTCTCCAGGCTGTGGGGTGAGAAAAACAAGAATTCAGACAAAAAGAGCCCTGAGAAGGAGCCAAGAACCTGCACCCATTTTTGCATCCAAATAACCTCTGGTATTGCAGAGCCAATCAGAAAGGCCAGCGCATGGTCAGAAGGGAACCCGCACCCCTCTGCGGAAAGACGAGCCAGCGCTAGGTCAGGTCAGAGACTCGGAAGGATGAGAGAGTTCAGAGCAATCTGTTTATGAAGACGTTCTGTCCTTCTGAAGTGGCTGGAGTTGTTTTTCCATCGAACTTCTTATTGTGAATTATTTCAAACGTATAAAGAAGTTGCAAGATCAGTACAAGGGACCTCCATATACCCTTCACCTGGTTTCACCATTCTTAACATTTTGCCACATTTCATATTTGCCTTATCTCTCTTTCTATATATATTTATCATCTCTCTGAACTACTAGAGAATTATAGCCTTTATGCCCCCTAAACACTTTAGCATGTATCTCCGCAGAACAAAGACATTCTCTTGCAGAACCACAATGTACTTACCACCCTCGGGAAAATTCACACCACTACAATGCTATTATGCATGATCCTCATTCACAGTTCACTGCTGCACCCAAGGATGTTCTTTACGGCAGGGGTGGCTGTTGGGGACAAATTTTGCCTGCTGCCTGTTTTCACAAATAAAGTTTTCTTGGAACACAGCCAGACTCCGTCATTTCCGTATTGTTTATGTTTGTTTTTGTACTACAGCTACAGAACTGAGTCCTTGTGACAGGGACTGTATGTCTCACAAAGCCTGAAATATTTTACTCTCTGGCCCTTTAAGAAAAAGTGTGCTAACCGGTGTATTAGCATTTCTGTAATCCAGGAGCCAATCAAGGCCATACTTTGCATACATTTTTAATATGTAGAAAATGTATAAACGATCCCCAGCTTATGAATGTGTGTTATACACAATGACAAGAGGCTCCCTGCAGGAGTGGGAGCGGACATGAAGTACGCCACGTCGGAACAGAAATTTGAAATGTGACTGCGATTCGGCTCAGCCTCTTGTTCTTCTCGGTCACAATAAAGCGGGCCTGTCATGGAATGAGAAAATATAGGGGCAGAACCATGGGCTGCTGTCCTAAGACTTCAGGATCTGCTCCCTCTGTCCTCATCGGTCACGTCCCTGGAAGCCCCCGGCTCTGGGGAGCGGCTTGACGTAGCGCCACAGAGTAGTCTTGCCCCAGAGTCTTCCTCGTTCCTGTAGCTCCCGCTGCCTGATGTCTCTCCACGCGGTGTCTTTGAAGATCTAGAACAAGCACCACCTCTTGGAAGCCTCCCAAGCCTTTTGCACTTCCCATCCCAAGACCCTTTACCCACCATCTCATTGTTTGAACTCCCGAGACCCAGTGGGTTTCCCAATATCAGAACACTTACCACACTAATACTGTTTGTCCCACCACCTGGTTTGTGGAGGCCTGAGGACAGGGACCATGTCTTTCTTATTCATCTACATCTCCTTGGGACCTAATAAAGATACAGCCCTAACATGCTCAGTGATTGTTGACTGAATGAATGAGTAGATTCTTAAATAGCTCAAGGGTTTCTTCCTTAGTCCAAGGGCCACCTCCTGGGATTTGCTGCCCTTCCGCTCCCAGTGCCTGGGATGGACTGACTTACCCTCATGATGGGTGATTTAAAAGTGGCTTTAGATCATTGTAACAGAGGGACTGAAGTGAGAAGAGATGGAGCAAGAAGAGCAGGGCAGACCACTGGGGCCGCAAGCCCCCCGGCCTCCCCACCACTGCCTCTTTCCAGCCAGGAGCCCCATTCAACCCTCGCTGTGACAGTCACTGGCAATCGCTTAGAGTTGGGGTTCCCAGCGCTGTCCTGTGGCCGGTAGCATTAGCAGTGGATCGAGGAAGGCTTCACGGTGTGCTGAGCACCATCTCATTTGATCCTCACAGATACCTGGGAAGAGGGCATTGTCCCCAGGCTCCAGATGAGGAAACTGAGGCACAGAGAAGTTAGTGGCCTGGTTGGGAAACGTCAGAGCTGGGCTGGACTGGGAGCTGGTGATTCCAAGACCCTCCCTGTTCCCTGCAGTTTACCGTGATTTCCCTCGGCAGGGCTGGTGTGCTCCGGGCACCTCTGAAAGAATGTGTTGTGATAGGCAGTGTTAGAATTTGGGGGTAGGATTTAGATCAGGGCTGTCCAATAGAGCTTTCTGGAATGATGAACATATTTCTAGATCTGCTCTGTTCAGGTGGGTATCCAGTCATTACATGTTACTTATGAACACTTGAAATGTGGCCCATGTGACTTATTACTTTTAATTAACATATTTAAATTTAAATAACCACACGGGCTAGTGCTTCCTTATCGGATGGTTGCAGACGAGAGTGAATGTTGGCCGTGTCCGTTCTGGGTAGATGTGCTGTGTGGGTCAGCTGGCTGGAGATGTCTCCTCGCGTTAGCGTGGTTTTCATAGAAAAATTGGCATTAAATTCCAAACAGCTCAATTAGCAACCCATTTGTTCTGAAATGGGTACTGCCCACATTGCCACCACTCTGATGACCGGGGCAGTTTCCAGTTTACATCTGAGACAGATGAGTCCTCCAGCCCTCACGCGGGGCAGAAGAAATGCATGGGGCCATGAGGAAGAAAAGAAGGGAGACGTAGAAGAGAGGACCTAAGGCACCTAAGGGGTGGAGCCGTGTGTATTTACTCTAGGTCTGCTCTTCCGAGTGCTTGCCGCCTTCCTGCTGAGGATCTGGGAATGTAGGATCTGGGTTCCCGGCAGGACTTGACAGTACAGTGTAGATTCCCAGGGATATATTTGTCCTCTTAGGGCTTGGAATGGGCTCATGGAGAGTGGGGTGTGCTACCTCTTAAGCTGGGCCGTTCAGCATGAGGCAGGAGAGTACAGTGGTCACACACCAGGGCCTTGGAGCCACACATCCTGGGGCTGAAGCTTACAAGCTCTGCAACCTTGAGCAAGTTATCCACCTCTCTGTGCTCAAGTTTCTCCAACTGTAAAATACCTCCCTGGCGGTCAGCATCTGGCAGGTCTTTGCTAGCTTAGGGTATGGGTATGAACCATGTTGCTTCCAAGGGCAGATGAGCACCCCACTTTATCTTCTGCGCTCTGGCTTTCTTTTTCTCTGCACTGATAGTGTCTTGCTTTTAGAACTCAAAATGCTTTTTAAGAGCTTTGCAAGAATTTTGCTCCCAAATCCTGGGAAAAAATGTGTTTTCTCATCTCGTTTCACCTCCTTGTCTCTGGATATTTATAGTTCTGGATAGAAAAGAGTTGCTTTGATTTCTCAGAATAGTTTCCACAAAAGCTTGGCGTTGGGAGGCAGGGCTGGGTAGAGAGAGTGTTAGACTTGGCATCAGAAGACCTGGGTTTGAATCCTACTTGCTAGCTGTGTGACCTCTTACCCCCAACCACAAGCTCTGTGAATATTCTGAGCCTTAGTTTCCTGACTTGTGAAATGGGGAGAGAGTGATAGTCAATGAGATAATACCCACAGGTGTGCCCGGCCCACTGCCCGCACATAGAAGACACTAAGTGTCCGCTGAATCTGAGCATTAAAATCCTTTTTTGACTTGAATGTTCAGACTCACGGCTGGAAGTTCCCTGGGCCGTTGGGGTAGGGCCCCCGCTGGAAGCGGCCCAGAGGCATCCTCCAGTTCTGCCGTGAAAGGCAGCAGAGCCGTCTTCCCAGCTCCCGGCTGTTCCTTTTCCGACGGGCCCACTTAGACTACTGGAAGCATCTGGAAAGAACAGGCTGCGGGCTGAAGTGGCACCTTGAGAGCAGAGTCAGGGAGAGCCAAGTCCCCAGACCCAGGGAGGCATGGGACCTGCAGCCACGCTTGCAAGGAGGACCCACTTGAACATTCTCCTGTAAACTGAAGGACTCCCTGAGGGCACCTCGCCGGTGCAGTGGGGGTCAGGGAGGCAGATCCTCAGCTGGGGGTGGGGTCTTATTTGCAGGGGGGAGGCTTAAGCCGGAGATAGGAAAAAGATGGCAAACTATAGGAGGCAGGGAGAGAGCCAACACACAGAGGATGTGGGCAGCTCCTACGTCTTCATCTGGGGACTTGAGGACTGCAGGAGACTACGGGGAAGTGAACAGAGTCTCGGCCAGAGTGATGTGGAGAGAAGGCCTAGGCCCCAAATTTGGCAGACCGAGGTCAAGTTTGTTTTGCCACTTTCTTCCACGTGACCAGCTTAAACAACCTCCCTCAGCCTTGACGTGCCCATCAGTAAAATGGGGATGAAAGACATGGCACTTTGTATTTGGATGAACTTAATATGTGACTGCTTTTCCTTCCCCATGAAATTTTATAAAATAATACATTATTTGCTCATCTACTGACTTATTTTGCTATTTGCAAAAGTCCGCATGGGACCATGTGTGGGTCTGTTCGCTGTGCTTGCTGTGGGGGGACAGAGGCTGGGTGGGCAGAGAGAGGGGTGGTGGGTGTTTCTAAGACAACTCCTAAGGCCCCAATTCTGTCTCCTAGGAGACACAGCATCTAGGGGAGTGGCCCCCACACCTTTATCAAAGAGGAGGGGTAAGAGTGTGGTCTACGGAGGCATTCAGATGGCCTGGCCAGAGCCCTGCCCTGCACTTATGCACTGTGTGACCACGGGCGGCCCTTCACCCCTGTGGACTGTGGCTTCCTCATCAGGACATGGGGATGATAATACCTGCCCCCCTTGAAGATTTGTGGTGAGGTGAAATGCGAGGCTGGGTGGTAACTGCTGTTCTTACTCCTTTCCCTCCTGTTCTGACGTCCCCGTTGCACATCAGTGCCTCCCCCTGGACTCTGCCCAGCACGTGCTCCTCTGCCCCGAAGCCCAGTATGTCTGCAGGCAGCGCCTCCTTTCCCTGGAGAAACCACACACCTGGCACAGTTCTGCACTAAAGTTTGTCGGCTCTGCCAGCCCTGCTGCCAAGCAGGACCAGAGGTTTCACTCGGCTGAGTGCTGTGGGGATGAATTAGTGAGGCAATCGCCTTCACTGGGCATCTGTTTTTTGCCTCCCTCCGCTAGGTGTTTTCACGTTTGCTTTCTCATTTGATCCTTACCACAGTCCTGTTTGCAGACAGGGACCCCGAGTGTGAGAAAGCTTATATAACCTGTCCCAAGTCAGCTGGCTTATAAATAGCAGTGCAGGGGTTTGAATCCAGAACTGTATGATTCCTTTCCCTACAACATGCCGCTTCATTTGTAGGAAAGGGTTGCGTTTTGGTCCCAGAGTACGGCGTTGCGTGGGTGGGGCTGCAGGCGGAGGGTGGAGAAAGACCCTCTCCAGGGCAGGTTTTCTTCCCTGGCCTCCTCACCTCCCTGGGAAAGGCACTCAGCAGTTCCTGCAGCTGCGGTTTCTTCATGGATTTTTAACAAAGATGATGAAGGAGCCAAGAATTGATAAGAAAAGGCAATTGGTATTTGGGTTTGCATTGTTCTAGTAAAATGTATTTTTTTTTTTTTACCCCAGATCTTAAGTGACTTGTTTGTTTAAATGCCACAACAGAAAGAAAGGTTAAGTGAAATGAGTTTTCCCTGGCAGAAGTGGCAACCACGGGCACGGGCCCTCGGCAGCCGCGCCTAAGCCTGTCCGCTCCCTGGTGGCAGAGGTGTGGAATGTTGTGCCAACAACACCTTTCTCCCAGCAGGACGGCTAGAGGAGGGACTCCCCGGGAAACGCCTGGCAGGAACTTCAGTAGTTCTGGCCCTGGAGACCCAGTCAGGTCTCCAGTCCCAGGCAGATGGTCTCCGTCGGCACCTCAAGGTGGGCTGCTGGGCCGGGTCAGTGTCCCGCATGCGGAGTTGGCCTCCAGTTCCGGACATGCAGCCTGAGAGGGTCGGAGCTGAGCTCTCTGCTGGCTCTGAACGAGGCTTCCCCATGGGAGGGGCTCAGAGGACAGTCTGATGTCCCCAGGATGACATGCTTATTCCAGGCCTTAAAGACACTGGGCACCAATTGGTGACATGCCTCCCGGATCGAGGTTATTTTTCTTCCCGAGTCTGCTTTAAGCAAGTGTCTCTATTGTGATTTGAAAAGATCTTGTCACCACTACTTTGTTTTCTTCCACTGCATCTCATCCTGTCCCACCTCGCCCTGTTCCATGTGCTGCCATTTTCTTCCATCCCATTCCTCTCTCTGCTTCACTTAGCTGTGGGGTAAACTTGGCTCCATCCAGGTCCCGTGTAAGTCCCCGCCTTTATGGGGCTCTCCCTCTAACAGGGGAGGTGAGCAGACAGTTACAGTGTTACGAAGACAATGCATGGAGACGCCAGCCTTCCCCTTCTCCCGCACACAGGGAGCTGCAGAGAAAGGAGGGTCGGGGGTAGGGAGGGAAGGTTTCCTGGAAGTGCCTATTGGGTTGAATTTTCAAAGGCTGAGTAGGAATTTATTAGGCAAACAGCAAATCTCTCAACCAGAGCTTGCTAGGTGCTGGGTCACATTCCTGGCATTTTACCTATTGTAACTCATTCACTCCACGTAACAGCACATGAGGGAGGTGCCCTTCGCATCACCTCTGTTTTCCAGATGAAGAAACAGAGGCACAGTGTGATCTAGTTTGGTGGTAGAGCTGGGGTTCAAACCCAGGCAGGCTGTGCTTTCATGTCCATGCCTCCTGGCCACGCTGGCCAGGCAGGGAAGGCACTGCAGACCCAGGTGATCGTGGAGACGGTAATGGGGGCTCCAGGAGCCACGCCATGACGTCCCTCTGAGCCCTGCTGCGCACCCTCTGTGTCACTGCGGAGCAGTGGGAACCAGCGACACCTTTCTCTTCCCCCAGTGTGGTTTCCTGCTGGGGAAGCTGGGTGAATCCAGCGGCTTGCCAGCTGCTGGGGCTCCTGGCCAGGAAACTCTGAGCCCGGGCTGGACTTTCCATTGCTGCTGTTTGTGGAGCAGGGTGGGAAATGCTGCCTGGTTCCAGGCCTGAGGCGTGGCCATTCCTGCCCCGACTTACCCCAGGGTGGGGCACACCCAGGCTCCACCCACAGGGCAAGGGCTGCGTCCACCCAGAGCCCGGCTCACCCTGCTGACACCTTGGGCATGTGTGAAACATACAAGCTGGGGCCTTTGCCAGCTTGCAACTGTGTGACTGAGCCATGCTTTTCTCCCTTGTCTTTGCCTAGAGAAAACCGAGAGCCCCATTGTGTCTGTTACAAGGTACAACCTTGTCTCAATTTAGCATGTCACCAATTGTAAGACTCATAATTGTTTTTCAGAGGAAAATGAAGAAACTACCACATTAAATGTACGCATCGATTATAAGGCTTTTCACCATTTTAGAAACATTGAAATTATAAAAAAAAAAAAAAGAAATGAGCATCGTAGAATCCAGGGAATATGGCATTTTCTAAAAATGCTGTGGTAGTGTGAGGGCACCTGCTTGGGGAGCTTGTCCCGCGAGGTGTGGGGGTGACAGTGGCTGGCAGTGGCAGGGCAGGTGGCGGGGGGCCACATCTGTCGCGGCCTGCCTCAGCTGCAGCCCACAATTCAAGGAGCTCACAAACACTCACAGCTGAGTTCATTCCTCAGTTGGGTTCAACAAATAATCAGCTCCCACTTCAAGCGGGGAAGTGTCCAGCCCCGTGGTTGCCAGCATCCTTGTGATCACCAGGAACCTTGGCACATCTTGGAGGATGAATGGCAATTGCTGTGTGACATGGGAGCACCTTGCTTGCCCTGAGCTCCTGGAAGTCAAGGGACCAGACCTCTGATCTAGACAACCTCAGATGCTTTGCTCTGCCTCCGCGTCCCAGATTCTCCTTCTGTTTAGCAAGGATGCAAAACAATAGGTGTAGCAGCTAACAGTTAATTAGTACTGTTATGCAAAGTGCTGAGATCCCAGAAAACCTCAGCATATTGTTTGTAGATTACAAAGAAATAACCCAGATGACTGGCTGTGAAAGACATGGGTTTGTTAGGACTTCCGTGAGCACCCGGGGCTCCGGCTGGTGCTATTGTTTTGCCGCCACCCAGACTTTCCCAACGCGAATTTTATGGAGTACAGAAAACAGAGGAAAACAGGGCATGCAGGGGGAGTGGGGCGTGAATGAGATCAAAACACTAACTGTTTGCAATCTGGGCTCACATCTCGAAGCTATTCTCTTTGGCCTTTCTAAAACCGAATTGCTGGCCACGTTCCCAGATTCTCATAGCCTGCTTACAGATGTCCTTCACTATATTCCCATGGAGGGGGGTGCGGGTTGGAGCTTGGGAAGGGGCCCGTGTGCCCATTTACCGTACAAGTGCTTAGCAAGTGCTATCCATTATTCTACGTGTCTTATAATAGTAGCTAATTTAATCCTCATAACAACTCTGAGTTAGCTACTGTTATTATCTCCACTTTCAGATGAGCAAATGGAGGCACAGGGCAGTTCAGTAATTTTTCCAAAGTAAATGACAGTGGTAAGAGTTGAATGCAAGCTTTCTGGTTAAAGCATTCATGCTATATGAACCATGAGGGTCCTAGGTTAGAACAATAATTATGTCATTTACAAAAGCCAATATAACCCTTTTAAAAGTGAACGCTAACATAGAGCTCCCAAAGTAACGGCAGGCTTTCTGGCTGGACAGAAAGCCTCAGAGACTCTCCTGTTTGCAGGGACCTGGAGTTACCTCGGTGGCATCCTGGGGTTCCTTGAAACAGCAGCTAGACTGAATAATCTTTAAGGGCCATCTAGTGCCAGCACCCTGAGATTGTCAGGGAAAGACACAAGCTTGGGCACCAGGGCCTCGCGGACACCCGTTGGCCTCCAGAGCAGGCTAATGACATGGCACACCTCTTCTAGCTGATAGTTTGGAAATATTTGTTCAACATTTATCTGCTGGGAGCCAGGAGAAACAGATTTTCTAGTAATAAAATCTATACACTTTTCCTTTATGCTCTGTAGGCCGTGACTTGCACGGAACTTAACATCGGAACTCATTTCTGCACATTTTTCTGTCACTCATACGGGATAGCATCAGTCCTAGTCGAGAACGGTGATGGTAGCTCACGCTGACGCATCATGAGATGTTTGTTCCCTGCAGACAGCACCGAGTTCCGCTTCACTCCTTTGGAATTTCAGTTGACTGCTGCTGCCAAGTTCAGGCTGCCGGGAGCTGGCATCACGCAAGGTTGGTGGCATGGTCTGCACTTGTGTGGTGTGACTTCCACATGCAGATTGTGAAGGCACTCAGTGGAGGTGGCGAGTGGAGCCAGTGAGAAGCCTTATGTTTAATCTCCCCCCTTGGGGGAAGTATCGTGCATGGAAGTGAGACTGACTCACTTTCCACCAGCTATGTCTGTTCCATGGTTGCCCATGGAAACCTGAGTTAACTGGTGCCGTGCCACTGATGTCCTTCAGTGGCATTTTTATAATCCCTACAGGTGGCAATCCAGGCGACATTCAGGGCTGCCAGGTGTGGGTGCAGAGTATGTACTGTGCACTTCTAGAGGCAAGCAACAATGTGAATGGTGTTTTCTAGTTTTATCACCTGCATGTACAACCTTCTTGGCTCTGACAGTTGACTTCCGAACCACATGATGGAGTTTCAGCTTTGTTTAGTACGTTTACCCCAGCTGCACAAGAGCGGGAATCCTGGGTGCGTCTCTGCTGCTGTCTCACTGTGTGTCCTTGGGCAACTCATGCCCCTCCCTTCTCTGGGTCCCTGTTTCTTCCTTTAAACCTAAAGTGTTTATACAAGGTGACTTCATAGGTTTGATCAACTACATGTGATTGATTTGCTTTATCCTTGAACTTGGCCCTGATGATCTGCTGATTTCTGGCTTTGGCTTATGTCTGATGTAGGTGATAGGGCTGAAAGGAAATGAGAGAAAGTAGACCAGATTCTTGCTCGGGTGATCCTGCTGTGGGTTGTTCTCAGACCTTAGCCTTTCCTGTTATGCTGAGATTCTTTGGAGAAGACCCGTCTCCTTGAGAAAGAGTCTACTTGGTCCATTACAGGTGCCTCCCTAACCAGCCTGTTTCATCTGACCATGGGGCCTCTCTCTCTCCCTCTTTTTTTATATCCTCACCCGAGGATATTTTTCCATTTATTTTCAGATAGAGTGGGAGGGTGAAAGAGAGAGAGAGAGAGACATTAATGTGAGAGAAACACATCAATTAGTCGTCTCCCGCATGACCCCAACCGGGGCTGGGGACCAAACCGTAACCGAGGTATGTGACCCTTGACTGGAATCGAATTTGCAACTTTTTAGTCCACGGGCCAATGCTCTAACCACTGAGCAAACCAGCCAGGGAATGGGGCCTATCTCTTGACCTGAGGAAGCAGTGACTACTGCCTTTATGCTCTAGTAATTCTGTTAAGGAAATGAAGTAAATCTGATAGGATGTGTTCTGGGTACGTGTATTACTTTTCTGAATTCATCTAGGGCTGGAGATGTGCCTTGTTTTTTGTTTTTTTTGTTTTGTTTTGTTTTTTTAATCCTCATCCGAGGACATTTTTCCATTTTTTGTACAGACAGAGTGGGAGGGAGAGAGGAAGAGAGAGAGAGGGAAACATCGATGTGAAAGGGACACATCGAGTGGCTGCCACCCGCACGACCAACCAGGGCCGGGGACAAACTGCAACCGAGGTACACGCCCTTAGCGGGAACCGAACCCGGGCCTCTCCGGACCACAGGCGGACACTCTAACCGCTGAGCAAAACCAGCCAGGGCAGATGTGCCTTGTTTAAATAGCCATAACAAGGTACCCCTGACTGGGTGGGTGCTTTAAACAACATAAATTTATTCTTTCACAGTTCTGGAGGCTAGAAGTCGAAAATCACGGTATCCATAGGGCTGTGCTTACTCATATGGTTCTAGGGAAGGATCCTCTGAAGGTTCTGGCAAGAATCCGTTCTTGTTTCCTCCTAGCTTCTGGCTCTCAGGAGTCCTTGGGGTTTCTTGACTTGCAGACACATTGCTCCAATCTCTGCCTCATCCTCAGGTGGCTTCTCACCTGTGTGTCCCTTCATCTCCGGGTTACCTTCTTGTAAGGACATCAGTCATTGGATTAGGGCCCACCCTAATCCAGGATGACCTCCTCTTAACTAATTATTACATTTGCAAAGACCCTCTTTCCAAATAAAGTCATGTTCTGAAGCTCTAGATAGATATAAATTGGAAGTGGGGTGGGCATTATTCAACCCAGTCTAGTGGGACATCTGGGCTCCAGGTGCTCAAATCATCACTCGTATAATTCTTCTAGAATCTCTCATGGGTGCCCCCACAGGACTGTAGTCTAGAATCCTCTTATTTACTCTTTAGAAACCAGAACTGCAGGATGCTTGGTGCCACTCTCTTGACGTCTCTCCTGTTCTTTGGGGCTCATTAAAGACCACTGAAAGGGTCTGTTCCTTCACTGGCAAGTTCTCAAAGTGCCCTGAATTCCTCTAGGGTGGGAGACGTGCCTTATTTAAATAGCCAAGTGCCCTTTTGCATTTTCTTCAGATTCCTTGGGCTTCTTTCATTTATTCATCCAACAAATAGGTCTTGAGAGCCTTCTGTGTTTCAGGCGTGTGCTAGCCCAGGAATGCTGGGTGAATGGGAGCTGTTGTTTCTGGTGGTCACAGACTCTAAAGAAGTAGACATACAGATAGGCAACGGATTGTCGAATAGCGACAAGCCCCGTGAAAGAGAAGGAGCCATGTGAGGTAGGGAAGGTAGACAGGGACGGGAGAGAGGTCCTCTCCATGACCACGATTGTTCAGTACTTAGCAGGAGTGTGGAGTCTGATCGGGGGTCTCATAATCCAGTGGCTCCCACCTCCAGGCGCAGCTGCGGGGCAGCCAAACCTGTACCTGCCATGGGGACCCCGGGCTCCCTGACAGCTGGTTGGGGCCTCCACTCAGTCCTAGGTGCCACCATCACCAGCTGGTGCTAAGGCAGGGTCTGTTCTGCGCATGCCTCTGATAATGGGAGTTGTCCAACATGAGGCTGTCTGGTGCTTTGAAACCTTTAAAGTCCAGGAAACAGCATGGTGAGGGGGAAAGAGATTGGCTTCTGGTGACAGATCAACATGGATATGTGATGTTTTCCAAGTACTTTAACTTCCCTGAGCTTTGGTCTCCCCTCTAGAAAATGGGGATCCTCTTGCCTACCTCATAGCATTGTAGTGACGATTCAATGAAGTAAAATTGTCGTGTAGCTGATGCTCACAGGTATTAGCTCAAATCCATTACTTGTAAGTGAGCCCCACAATGCCGGTATATTGTGTTGACCAGGGAAGCTTCTGGAACCTTCCCTTGGCACATGGTGGTGCTGAATAAAAGTTTGCGGACAGATGGGGCAATGTAGCAAAGGGCCGCCTGTCTTTGGAGGGCTCAGAAGCCCCGGTGCTGAGTGTCCGGAGGGAGTGGGACCCCTCTCCCCGCTCTGGCACCAAATGCCCTCTCCCTCTTCCTCTCTTCCCTGTAGGACTTCCAGCCTCTGGGAGGTCGGGAAGGTTCTGCCTGAATGTGTTTGGAGGTGCAGCATCTGCCCCTGCATGTCTTGGCCTGCCATGAGATGAAACCTGTTGGGAGGTATGGGGTGCAGGAATTACTTTGCAGAGAATAACTGGATTTCCCCCAAACAAACAGAGCCGGTTTAAGTCAGAAAGCAGAGCCCAGGTGAGCTCTGTCACGGGGACGCCTGCCGGACCCAGGTTTTCACATCCGGCCGACGCTATCACAGCCTGACTGTTCTGAGCACTGGAGCGTGGACTAAGCCGGGCTCGGGGAAGATAAGAACCCTGGCAAATGTTTACACTGTCTCCGGAGCTAGATCTGATAAAACAGACCCCTGCAGCCTCGTGGCTGACAGAGAGGGGCCGTGTCCTTGGCATCTTAGTTGGCATGGGTGGTGGTGGGCATTGGGGAGGGGTGTAGTCAGTAGGCTCTGCTTTGTGCCTTCCCAGCAGCCAGAACACCCCCCCCCCCGACTTACATCTTTACACTCTTAGCATCTTTGAGCCTCGGTTTCCACATCTGTAAGAAGTGATATACCCCTCACTGGGTTGTGGGTGGGATTTAATGCAACACGATTGCAAAGAGCCCAGGAAGATGCCTGCAAGAGTACGTTCAAGGGGTACAATTTTCCTGACGGCGGGCTGCTCAGGAGCCCCCTGCAGCTCCCTTCTCCCCGTCTGCTCCTTCTGGAGCCTCTCTGCTGGGGGCCACAGGCTCAGACAAACCCCTGGCAGCAGGCCCTGCAGGCCTCAAATCCGGCTCTCCCTGCCTCTCCCTGAACACTTCCTTCGTCTGGGGAGTCTCAGGAGAGATGGATGTGTTCAGCCACGGGACAGAGCCAGCCCACCTCTCACGCAGCTGCTGAGAAGTCCAGTTCTCAACGTGCACCCCATGGAACACTGATGGAGTTTCGTGGGAAAATACATTTGAAAATCTTGTTCTAAAGGGTGATCTAACTGTATTAACCACACTGAAGGCTCTATGATACCTTACAGTAAGAAAGTCCGGCTCTCTGCCAGGGTGGCCTGAGTGAATCGGATCACATAAGTCCCCCACCCCATATATATAACCTGCTAACAGTCACAGGTTATATCTTTCATGGAAGTCACATTAAAAAACACTGGAGACACAGGTTATAGATGTTTTTTTTTAATGTATCTTTATTGTTGAAAGTATTACTAATGTCCTCCTTTTCTATTCCCCTGTGACCTCCTCTCCCCTTCCCGGCTCCCCCTGCCTTCACCACACTGTGTCTGTGTCCATTGGTTAAACACATATGCATGTGAGTTCTTTGGTTTATCTCTTCTCTCCCCCCTCCCCTTCCCTCTGAGGTTTGTCAGTCTGTTCCCTACTTCCATGTCTCTGGATTTATTTTGTTCGTTAGCTTATTTTGTTCATTATATTCTACAAATAAGTGAGATCATGTGGTACTTGTCTTTCTCTGAATGGCTTATTTCACTGAGCATAATGCTCTTCCATGCTGCTTTAAAGGGTAAGAGATCTTTCTTTCCTCCTAAAGCTGCATAGTAGTTCATTGTGTATATGTACCACTGCTTTTTTATCCATTTGTCTACTGATGGACACTTGGGCTGTTTCCAGATCTTAGCAACTGTAAATAGTGCTGCTATGAACATGAGGGTACATATACTCTTTCTGATTGGAGTTTCAGGCTGCTTAGGGTATATTCCAGAACTGAGATCAGTGGGTCAAATGTCAGTTTCATTTTTAATTTTTTGAGGAAACACCATATTGTTTTCCATAGTGGCTGCACCAGTCTGCATTCCCACCAGCAGTGCACTAGAGTCCCCTTTTCTCCACACCCTCGCCAACACTTGTTGTTTGATGATTTGTTGATGGCGACCATTCTGGCAGGTGTGAGGTGATACCTCAAGAGTGATTTTAATTTGCATCTCTCTGATGATTAGTGACATTGAGCATTTTTTCATACGTCTCTTGGCCATTTATATGTCCTCTTTGGGGAAGTGTCTATTCAGGTATTCTGGCCATTTTTAATTGGATTGTTTTTCTTCCTTTTGTTGAGTTGTATGAGTACTCTATATATTTTGGAAATTAACCCCTTATCTGAGGCATTGTTGGCAAATATATTCTTCTGTGCAGTGGGTTCCCTTTTCATTTTGATGGTTGTTTATTTTGCTGTGCAGAAGCCTTTTAGTTTGATGTAGTCAAACATTTATTGATTGTTTTCCTTGGTTTCTATTGCCTTGTTTCTATTGCCCTAGGCAATGTATTGGTGAAAATTCTGCTACATGTAATGTCTGAGATTTTGCTGCTTACATTTTCTTCTAGGATTTTTATGGTTTCATGAGTCACATCTAAGTCTTTTATCCATTTTGAGTTTATTCTTGTGTATGGTATAAGTTGGTGGTCTAGTTTCTTTTTCTTTTTTTTTGCATGTACCTGTCCAATTTTTCTAACACCTATAGGTGTTTTCTGAGATATTTTAGACCATGGCACCTCTGAGGCTACCTCTGTCCCCCCCACTCACCACTGACCCCCATATCTCTGCAGCCCCCATCCACACAGTAACTGTGCTTCCTCCAGAATCCAGCTGCTCTTGGAGAAGAGACAGGGCTGATGGGCAGTGGGGATGGCGTTTCAGTTTGGGTTGGGCAGAGGGGAGCAAGCCAACTGGGGAAACATCTAAGGCAGGGCCTAGGGCAGGAATGGGAGCTGCTGGGGTGGCCACAAGCCACAGCTCTGGAGATACTGCTGTCACAAGGAATGCATAGCCTCTTTCAGTAGGGCTACTACCCAGGGGCAGAGAGATGAACCTCAGCTGAGGCGGGCAGTGGTGGTGTCAGCGGAGGGGTGTTGACACAGAGAAATCCACTTGCCCTTGAGAATTCTACTGGCCCCTAACCAACAGATCTTTTGTGGTTTTGAAGTGCCGAGCAGGGGCCAACAGTGCAGAGGGAGAGCTGTAATCAATGTATAATTACAAAGTGTCAGGTGGGCAGAGCTGGCCGGCTGTGTCTTGTGAGGCACATTCTCCTGGGCTCCCTTAGGGATGTGCCCATGAATTTTCTAGGAGCTAAATGGATTTCTGGCCCACATTTGCGGACTTGCAATCAGGGGCATGGCAGGCAACATTGGCACCCAGCAGCGAGTGATTGCAGCTGAGCAGAAAGTAAACTTAAAAGGAGGACAGATAGAAGGGCTCTGGAGGGGGCAGCTGGTTAGCAGGGCCGCTTGTGGGTGGCACCCTGGGGACAGCCGGCAGGGATGCCTGCCATTCCTCAGCCCTCCTCATTCCTCCCTTCTGCTAAGGCCCTTCATGGGTTTCTCCCATTTCTTCTCTCAGTGGCTTTCAGAGGCACTTCCCATCCCTGAGCTGTCCCTCCTGTCTCCTCTGTGGACCCGCTGGCTGTGGGATTCTGGGAGGGGCAGGCCGGGAGGGCATGGTGGAGGAGGGCTGCATCCATGCGTGGGGGCTGGGCACATGGGCTTGGTGAGGGTGGTGTCTTGATTCCCATAGTGGTTGGCCCTGGGTGCTGGGTCAGGAAGGCCAAGTGTACACAGACGAGGTCAGCCTGAAATCCAGGCAGCAGGCAGAAGGTCTGCTCAGGACCCCAGTGCCTGCTCTGTCCGCGCCGTAGGAGAAAGGCCCCACTCTGGGGACGGGAAGAGGTGTGATAAAGAGAAAAACCAGGCAGAATTTCAGGGTGGTTATTAAATTTGAGAATCCCCTGGAGGGCTTGTTAAAAATTTAGATTTCTGAGCCCCACCTCCTCGAGATGTGGTTCAGTAGGTATGAAGTGGGGCCCCAGAATTTGTATATCTAGCAGGTTCCCAGGTGAGGCCGATACTGTTGGTCTGGGTCAGCGGCTTGAGGACTACCACTGGTCTAAACTAAGACAAGCAGGCAGAGCGCAGAGCTGTGGCTGGGAGGGTGGTAAGCCCAGGGAGCCGGCGCTGTGCTGGGTTTCGGGGTTGCTAAGGATGGGTACAGCAGCCCGTCTGCCCAGAAGCCCTTCTGGTGGGAAGCTGTGCCCCCTGGGCAGCCGCTGCTGTCTGGAGTGGCTGTGGAATGTGGGCGGGGCATTGGGACGGGCCAGCGATGAGGTGAGGCTCGTACTTGGTTATTTCATCAAGGAGGCTCTCGTACTCCCTGAGAAAAGGCAACAGAACCCGGTGGAAGCTAGAATGCTGGGTCCAACCTCGGCCAAAGGCAAGTTCTCTAAATCAGGGTGAGGGCTCTCTGGAAATTGCTCTGTATTTAGTGAGATCTCATCTCTCTCCAGCTCTGTCCAAAATGAGCCTCCGCCTATTGAACCCTTCCTGGGAGCCAGGCTCCAGGCGGCGTCTAAATCGCTCCCTCATATTTAATTCCAGCTATGAAACTCTCCAAGGTTGAGTAGCTTGCCCACAGTCTCCCAGCCATTAGGAGACTGGCTGGGATTTGAGCACTGTGCTGCCCACACCCTGTGCCCATTTCTTAGCAGCCTGTTGCTATGCCTGCCCCCCGCCGGGCCCTCGCTGGCACCCGAATGCTGGGATGGGCGAATAGCACCGCCCTCAAGAAGCTTCTGCTTCTCTCCTGTATCAGATGCATAAACATAACATGTTTACAACATGCTGACTGTTATTGTGAATGTCTCAATGAAGAGTTATGGGGCCAAAAGAGGCATGACGGACTTTCTTGGGGTCCGAGGCTCCTTGCCACAGTTTGGCCCTGGTGGTGAGCGAGGCAAGTGGCCACAAGGCTCACCTGACACCGGCCCCGCTTCCTGCCACTTAGAAGACACGAGCCTCCAGAGGCCCCGCCCCACTGGCTGCTTTCTCCTTTCCTCCTTTTCGTGAATGCTTTGTAACTGTGTCATTTTCCTTGTCCGAAGTTCTTATTTTAGTCCAGGAAACGAGCAGTCAGGGCAACTGTATCCACCTGCTCCCCCGGGGCCTCCAGTTGGCTCTGTCCTCGCAGGGAGTCAGGGTAGTGGCCCCAGGTGAGGCTACTGCACCTGCAGTTCTGAGGAGCCCGAAGAGGTCAGAGGTCTCAGAAATCGCTGGGCTTTGGAAACCCGTGGGCTCCTGGCCTCAGGGATGACCTCGGGCCCTAGTGGCTGTCATGGCGGAAGGGCAGGCATGGAGTCAGGAGGCCAGGCATGGAGTCAGGAGGCCAGGCCCAGGCAGTGGTCCTGGAGCCGCGCCCCCTTCTCCAGGATGTGGTAGGGAACACTTCGTTCTCCGACAGACCTCTGCTGCATAAGAAAAAGAGTCATGTTGGCCCACATATAAATAAACAGCAACTTGATTTCGTTTACTTTTCCTCAGAGAGAAAGATATAGTGTGGAGCTGACCCACTTTTAATATGTTTGTTTTCCTGTATATAAATAAAATGAATTCATTATAAAGCATTCGAAAAGATTTTTGGTGTATTTCCTTTCAAGCTTTTTTTTTTCTTGTATAGAGTTTTGTTTTTGTTTCTATCATTGGGTCACCCACTAAAATGTGACTGCTTCAGAGAAATGTTCCTTCACCCCCCCCAGGGAAGGTTAAAGCCCCCCACTATGTATCCTCACTGTGCACTGTTCACCCCTTATTGCAATTAGTAACAATTACCTCTCTATTAGGATAGCTCTTTGCTTATTTGTCTGACTTCTCTAGATCTGCAGTGTTCAAGACGGCAGCCAGTGGCTAGTTTATTAAGTAAATGAACTTAAATAAAATGAAAAATTCAGCTTCTCAGTTGCACTAGCTGCATTCCAAGTGCTGAGAGCCGCGCGTGGCTGGGCCTCCGCCTTGCCCAGCGCCTTGCCCAGCGCCTTGCCCAGCGCGGGTTCGGAACTGCGGTTTCAGGAAGTCCCCTAGGACAGCACGGCTGCAGACCCCTCAGCCCGTGGACAGGGCTCCACGCCCTTCTCTGTCTCGTATAGTGAAATAGTCCATGCACCTGGCATCTGAGAATCTAGTGAAACTTTAGAAATTTGTTTATTTCTAAATTATGGCAGAGAGAGAGAGAGAGAGAGAGAGAGAGAGAGAGAGAGCGCACACGCAGGGAGAGAAAAGGAAGGGGAGGGAAGGTAAGAGAAAGGCTTTCAGAGAGCTGTGGGGTGGGGGTGACAAGAGAATGGCTTAGGGCTCGCTCAGCTCTGGCCCCACGTGGCTAAGAGTTGCTCAAGGGTTCCCCAACTGTAGGATGTCAAATCAGTGTGTTAATTTGGAAAGCTGGGAGAACGGACTGCCTTGAGGTCCTCACATCTTTCTATAAGAGGACCCAAGCGTGTAGTCCCCGGGGAAACGGGTACCATCCACCTGCTTATCCAGGTGACTGGAGCCCAAGGAGGTTTAGAAACTGTCATGTGGTCTAGACTCGAGACACTGCACTCTGTGGTCACACCTGGGCTGAGACCACCTGCGCTACTCCCCCAAGGGCTGACAGCAGAACCCTCTCTGCTTCTGTGCTTTTCCTGTGGGACACATTGGCTTGTGACCCTGCAACGCTGCCGATCCCCTGATTCCCAGGGCTGCCACCAGAGTCCTGTCCAGCCAGCAAAGCGTATCTTTTTTGGGAGGTTAATCCTCACCTGAGGGTATTTTTTTTCCATTGCTTTCTAGAGAGAGAGGAGGGCGGTGGGTGAGAGAGAGAGAGACAGAGAAACATTCATGAGAGAGAGACACATTGATTGGTTGCCTCCCACATGGGCCCCACTGGGACCGGGGGTTGAACCTGCAACCCTTCAGTTCATGGGCCAACGCTCTACCCACTGAGCCACACTGGCTAGGGCAAGCCCTCCTTCTTAATGGCATCTGCCACTGCATTATGCGAGTCTGCCTTTTCCCCAGGGTCAGGACTGGCTGCAAGCTGGACTTTTTGAGAAGGCAAATCAGCCAGGACGAACCCTTAACTTTGTCCCCACCGCCCCCCACCCCATGCGTCAGGGTGGACTGAATGTGGAAGGAACAAGTTCATGAGGACATGTGTGTGGGCTGGGCTCCCCTAGAGGGTGAGGGCAGGGGGAGGTGATGCTTGAGTCCCAGCCCAACCACTGGGTTTGTAAGCAGAACAGTTCAAAGAAGCTAGTCACCGGGAAACCACCACATGAAATGCACATTGCCCGTATGCAACATGGAGAAGGAACTGGGAATAACTGGGCAGAGTTGTAGGCCAGAAAAGCTGGCCAGTGGATATCAAACTACAAGGTCAGGGCAGAGAGACGAGTGGAGGAGAAAACTCAAGGGTCCAGGAAGCCTATGCCAGTGTCCAGTTCTGGCTAGGAACTGGGATCACATATTCCGTTCAGACGGAAGCAGCTTTAAAGGAGCCCACACACATGGGGCAGAGTACCCCACACACGGTGTTTGGCATAGATATAGAGGACGATGTCTAAAAAAGCAAATCAAGCCATTTTAGGTCACCTGAGCTATCAGTTAAAATTAGGTCCAGCAGCGAGTTGACAAAAGACCCAGTGTCTCAGCGGCCTATGTGGGATAGAAGTGTATTTATCTTACACTGAAGAAGTCTGGGGCTGGAATGGCTGCTCCAGTCATGGGGCCTGGGCGCTTTTAGCTTATTGCCATTATCCCCCACACGACCTTCCCATGTGTGCTCCAACACGGGCACCAGCCTGCAGGGAAAGGAAGGAGAAGGGCACATCCTTTTCCTTGAAGGCCAGTTCCTGGAAGTTCCATGTATCACTTTGCCCTACATCCTATTGTCCGGAATGTGGTCACATGGCCACACTTAGCTTTAAGGGAGGCTGGGAAGCGTGGTCATTTTTTTTCTGGATAGTCACGTGCCCAGCCGTGGTTTGGGTGTTTAACAGTCTCTGTCACAACAGCGAGTATGAAGTGCATTAGCATGAATGAGGGTATAGACGACGCGTCCGTTGTCTACCAGGAAAACATCTATCATGATCAGTCAGGTGGTTTTGTATTTGTGTTGAGTCCTCTGCTCTCTGCGTAGAGATCCGTGTATTGAATTTTCTGTTGCTGCCTTGGATAGGAGACTTTCAGCCGGCAAAAGTCGAGTGTGCTGAGCTGGGGGAAGTGATAAGTTGTGTATGTGTTTACTCTTGTGTGCCTGACACACACTGCGATTCAACACTCGTTTAGATGTGCAGACTCGTTATTAATGGAAGAGAGTGATGGCTTTCTGTACATGGCCAGGAGGCCTTCAGGCGAACCTGCTCCTGTCAAAGGGGAGGTTCCTGTCCCAGGGGCCCCTGGAGGCGCCGGTGTCAGAGGGAGCAGGGCTGTAGAGACATTCCTGTGAGCAGAGCGGCAGGGACCGGAGGGCCAGTGGACAAGTCTTTGTTTTAGTTTTTTTTGTTTGTTTGTTTGTTTTTAATCCTCACCCGAGGATATTTTTTCCATTTTTTTGTACAGATAGAGTGGGAGGGAGAGAGAGGAAGGGAGAGAGAGAGAGAGAAACATCGACGTGAAGGGACACATCGAGTGGCTGCCACCCGCACGACCAACCAAGGCCGGGGACAAACTGCAACCGAAGTATGTGCCCTTAGCGGGAACCGAACCCGGGTCTCTCCGGACCGCAGGTCGACGCTCTAACCGCTGAGCCAAACTGGCCAGGGCCAAGTCTTTGTTTTAGATGGAACTGTTTTGTCTTAGCTCTCGGGGCTTTGCCTGTTGGGTACTGGAGAGAAGCGCCCTTGCCTCCCCTCCCTGGGCTCCTGCCTCTTGCAGTCCCATGAGGGTGTGCCACACTGCACAGTGACCGAGGGGAAGAACAAGGTTAATTGGAAATGTCAGCTTGTGTTCTCTTTTGTCGCTGAACCATTCAAATCCTTGGAGACCGCAGCCTGTGCTGGCTTTATCTGGGCAACCATCAGCTAGGTGCTCACAGTGTCACACAGTGACTTGTAATGAGGGCAGATTCGGGGAGTCTGGGAGGTGCAAAATGGAAAAGGTCTGCCCTCGCATCTCAGCACCATGGGGGGGACTCAGAGTCAGAAGAAGGCCCCTGGAGGCCTGGCTCTGTGACCTTCCCGCCGAGTGATTCAGGGGTGTTCCAGGCAGAGGGAAGAGCACATGCCGATGCCTGCAAGTGTGAGCGAACACGGTGTGTCCCGGGAATGGCCGACAGAGCGTGTGGGGCAGGAAGAGAGGCTGCAAAGGCTGCAAAGGCCGTGAATGCCATGCAAGGAGTTTGAACTTTCTCTGGAGGGCAGTTGGGAGCCTCCACTGAATGGATTGTGGGCTGGGGAAGGATAGAATCAGACGTGTTGATACTGCTCACCGTGGGCACAGTATGCAAGATGGGCTGTAGTGTATGGATGCAGGGAGACCTGTGAGTCCCTAAGAATCATGATAGCAGGGGCTACGGGGCTAGTTATAGAGCAGCTTTGTCTTAACTCTTCCTGCCTTTCCACAAAGGTACTGGTGAGCAGCTGCCCTGCAGCCTGTGTGACAGGGTTGCCTTCCTTTGTTTGTGGAGTGGGAGGCACACCTGGCAACTACAGAGATCTGAGTTGTGGGCACCCCCAGAGGCTAGGTAAGAGCCCTAGGCCTCCAGCCTGAGCAGGCCTGCTGGGGAGAGCCGTCCTGGGTGCCCTGACCCCCAGGCTTCTTTATCTGCAGTGCTCCCTTTGCTTCACTTACTGTCTGGAGCCTTGCCCATGCTAACATGTGGCCGCCCTCCACACTTCACTCCAGCCTTCGGGAAAGGTCGTCTCGCCCGGACGAGGAGAGGCTGGAGCACCCGGGTCCTGCCCTCTGGACGGGGCTCACATGAAGGGCCTCGTTCCGGCGGCAGTGACGGTGGATTATTGCGAACCGACCAGGTGTGGGGCACAGGGCTAAATGCTTTCTGTACATTTTCTCATTTAATCCTCACAACAGCTCCGTACTGTAGGTATGATTATTCTTATCTTTCACATTAATCAGTTTAAAAGTAGAGGCTAAGCTACCTTTGCGTTTGAAAATGTGTACTTACCCATTGAATGCACACAACCACCTATGAGGAAGGTCTGTATACTTCCTCTCCCTCTGTATTACAGGTGGGAAAGTGGGTGTTCAGAGAGGGGAAGTGAGTTGACCGAGGTCACTTAGCTAGAAAGTGGTAGAGGTAGGATTTGAACCCAAGCAGCGTAACTTGTAACCTGTTTACTCCCCACTCTCAATACCCTAGCCCTTCCTCTTTGAACTTGGCTCAGCTTCTTTCTGTAACTGGGGTGTGTGTGGTAGGCGTTACTTCTTGGCATGTGAGAAGGAAGTAGCACGTGGTAATTTCTTCATTGATGTATTCCTTCGTTCATTGGAGAATTGTTAAGTGTGTATCCACACTATGCTCCTGGCTGGGATGACCAGGACAGGGTCCTTGCCCACAAAGAGTTCATGGCTTGGCAGGTAGACAGATATATAAAGAAACATCAAGATTTCACGGAAGGAGGAGCGCCAAGGGGAGGAAGCGCAGGTTGCTATGGTAGCACAGAGGTGGCCGTGGCTCGCTCTATCTGGTAGGGTAGAGAGGGTGAGAGAAGGCTCTGATAGGAGGGGGGTTCGGAGCTAGAGGAGCTGTTCCCACAGTGGTGGGGGTGTGTGCAAGCTCAGGAAGGGCCTTATATGTCAGGCTAATGGATTAAGACTTGATCCTGCAAGCCTTGGAAAGAAGGGGAAGAATTTTAAGTAGGGAGTCACATGATGAGAACTGTGGTTTAGAATGGCCGCTCTGGTGGAGGATGGGTGGAGAGGGCAAGACTATGGGCCAGGAGCGCAACGGGGAGACTTCTGGAGCAGTACAGGTGGGGAAGGCTATACGTGGAAACTGGCACAGTGCTGGTGGCTTGGAGGTGCAGTCGGAGGAAGACTTGGTGACCGATTAGGTATGGGAAGGTAAGAGAGACGGAGGCATGGGGATGATTTTGAGTCTGAAGCACGCATGGAAAAGCAAGCGACTATGCGGGTGCAGGCCGGCTGCCCCTGTTTGGGGAGGGAGTGAAAGAGCATGTGGGTGCAGGGCGTGGTGGTGAGAAAGTTGGCCACCACAGTGTCACGCCACTGATCTCAGCCAGTGAGGAACACGCCATCTCCAGGCTGCGTGTGGGCAGGTGAGGAAGCCTGTGTGTCCCTGTCTTAGCAGGAGCATCTCTATGTGACCACATTTCTGTCTCCCAGAGTGACTGTTCTCTGGAAAAGAGAATGGTACCGGTGCACAAACTTTTGAGCAAAGCGGATACCTTTTCTAGGGTTCCTAGAGACTGGGAGGATTTTCCCACCCGTCCCCCTCTGACAGTTCAGTCTGAGTGGACAGCGGTGCCAGCCCCGTCCTTCCTGCCTATTCCACGTTTCTGTCTGGCCCCCAAAGACCTCTCTCTGACACGTGTCTGCTGAGTGACGTGTCTTCACGACCAGAGAGCGTAACACAGAAGTGCTCGTCGAGAGCACCTTCCGAAGTGCACGTTTCCGTAGAGGTGGCCGGAAGTTATAGAGCATCAGGGAGACGTGCAGGCAGGCCGAGGGGTGCTGTGACTGTGGGAGCCCCTCAGTGCAGCCTCAGAACTGAGAATGCGGTTGCCACGATCCCAGGCTTCCTAACAAAACTTTGTAATGAAAGGGGGAGCGGCAGCGACTCCCAGCAGCCAGCCGGCGCCGTGGGCTCTCGGAACACCTCCGTGCTCACGCGGTGCAGGTGGGCGGAACAAACCCAAACCGCCCAGGATCTCGGGGCACACCACTGGCCTAGCACCAGGGACGGAGAGTTGCAAGTTTCCATAGCAACGAGACAAAGAAACAATGATCTTGAACCTTCCAGAGCCCTTTGCCAAGGTTACAAGGACACTGTCTAAGCCCTGGAGAAGATGATGAAACGGACACGTGCCCATGTCTTTGAAATATTGACATGGAGGTGAGAAAGAGTTTTTGAAACCACAAAATAGGTTTAGAACAATCTGGTCCAACCCCTTCAGTTTTCAGTGAAGGAAACGGAAACCCAGGGAGGTTAAGCCCCTCCTTCAAGGTTGCCCGGCTTGGGAAGGGGCCACACGGCAAGTGCCAGCCCCGGTGCCCTTTCCCGCTGCCCCTGGAGCTGGCACTGGGAATACAGGTGCCCCTCGTCTCTGCCAGGTGCCTCAAAGACATACATCGCACTGTGCGAAACTCATTCCTGTCGGCCATTGACTTCCTTTTAGTCTGAAAGACTGTTTTCTTTATTTCTGGTCTGTTTTCTTTATTCCAACACTTCGGTGCTAAGGTTTTGTTTAGTTTTGCTTCCTAGGACCCCAGACGTTGCTTTACTTCCAGACTTTGGGCGAAGTCTCTAATGATTAGTCAATAGACCTAAGTAGTTGAGATGGATCCGTGAGCTCATCAGTGGAGGGCCAGGGGACCTGGAACCTTCTGCAGCCTCCCCAGTGGCCAGCAGCTTCCTCTGTGTTCCCAACAATCCACTGTTGTCGCTGCCGGGCTTTCACGGTGGAAGCTCAGTCCTCCGGGGCCTGCGGAGGGAGGTGTGAGGCTTCTCCTCGGCCCAGCGGGTGTCTCCATCTGACTTGCCCGTGGGTGTTCCTGCAGGAGGTTGAGCGGTGACAATGTGTCAGGACAGCTCTTTGGACAGGTGGCCAGTCTGAGGGACAGCTACCAGCTCCCTCTTCAGAAGAGGTCTCTGGGCTTGGCTCCAGCTCTGGGCTTACATGGAAAATTCCAGAAGGAGGGGTGGTCTGACCATAGGTCTCTCGGAGGCTTGTCCCCAGGACCAGAGTGGCGGCAGCGTAGGGAGGGAAGGAGCAGGGCTCCGCTGCTTACTTCGCCACTTACGGGAAGGAGGCACGATGGGTGGGGAGGGGTCTCTGATCAGTCGTGAGCCCTTGAGATGGAGCCGCAGGTGTCAGATCTGAGGGAAGAACCACACACCCCAGACGGGTGTCCTCACCACTGGGCCCCGCACAGATCCCGTGCTCACAGCACACATTTGTTGAATGACTGAATTCATTCATGTATGTTTTGAGCGCCGGCTCCCTGCCAGGACGCTTCTGGCTGGGGGATCTAGCAGAGAGCAAGACAGTCAAAGCTTTGCTCTTGGGAAGCCTCCGTCCTGGGCCTGAGTGAGCATGGGGGGCCGGGGCCTCAGAGCTCTGATGGTGGGGGAGGGAGGGGCTTCCTGCTGGTGAAGGAGCCCCTGGCATTTATTGGACTCCCTGACCTGACGTCTGGCAGTGCTGTCCAATGGGGACAATACCAAGAAATTAAAGAAGGCAACAGCAGGTGTAGGAGGGGAGACCTACACACCTGCCACGCGTGGGGAGGGGCCAGAAGCCTTCCTCATGGTGTTTCCTGTGATCCTCCCACAGCCCCGGGGAGGCCCCTTTCGTTATCGCCGTTTGTAGATTCCCTGAGTGAGTGAGCAGCCTGCCGAGGCGCACATCTTGGAAGGAAGGGTCCTCCAGTCAGCGGACATCATTCCACTGTGAGGGGAGCTGTGTGCGGTCCCCGGGGGAGGGCCTCAATTTCTGGGGCACTAGGGTTTTAATTTCCAGCAATAAAGTATTTGCCTCAACTGCTGATATGGGAAGATGCTGGTGACACACTGATCTCTCCTACCCTCTGGCCCAGCAGGGCGGCTGGTGCTCGAATAGGGCAGGTGCCCGAACAGGACAGGTGCCCGAATAGGACAGGTGCCCGAATAGGACAGGTGTCTGAATAGGACAGGAGTCCGAATAGGACAGGTACCCGAATTGGACAGGTGCCCGAATTGGACAGAAGTCTGAATTGGACAGGTGTCTGAATAGGACAGGTATTCGAATAGGACAGGTGTCTGAATAGGACAGATGTCTGAATAGGACAGATGTCTGAATAGGACAGGTGTCTGAATAGGACAGGTACCCGAATAGGACAGGTGTCTGAATAGGACAGGTGCCCGAATTGGACAGATGTCTGAATTGGACAGGTGTCTGAATAGGACAGGTGCCCGAATTGGACAGATGTCTGAATTGGACAGGTGTCTGAATAGGACAGGTACCCGAATTGGACAGGTATCTGAATAGGACAGGTATTCGAATAGGACAGTTACCCGAATAGGACAGGTGTCTGAATTGGACAGGTGTCTGAACAGGACAGGTACCCGAATTGGACAGGTACCCGAATAGGACAGGTGTCTGAATAGGACAGGTATTCAAATAGGACAGGTGTCTGAATAGGACAGGTGCCCGAATAGGACAGGTGCCCGCATAGGACAGGTGCCCGCATAGGACAGGTATTCAAATAGGACAGGTGCCCGAATAGGACAGGTGTCTGAATAGGACAGGTACCCGCATAGGACAGGTATTCAAATAGGACAGGTGCCCGCATAGGACAGGTGCCCGCATAGGACAGGTGCCCGCATAGGACAGGTGCCCGAATAGGACAGGTGCCCGCATAGGACAGGTGCCCGCATAGGACAGGTGCCCGCATAGGACAGGTATTCAAATAGGACAGGTGCCCGAATAGGACAGGTGTCTGAATAGGACAGGTACCCGCATAGGACAGGTGCCCGCATAGGACAGGTGCCCGCATAGGACAGGTGCCCCGGGTTATCAGCTGGAAAGGAAGCGCAGCTAGGAGAGCAGCTCCCCCCGGCTGCTGGAGCAGGACGTCAGACCTTTCTCGCCCAGGCAGGGGCCTTCCCGTTCCAGCTGTGACTCTGAGGACGACGGCAGGGGGTGACCTGCGTGAGCACCCACCTTGGACTCAGAGCCCGAGTGGTCAAGGTGACACACCAGGTTTGAGTTCAGTCTCCCAGCTTTCTTTTGTTTCAGCCACGAGTTAGTTACCCAGACTCCTCAAGCCTTAATTTCGTCATCAGCAAGACAAGGTCGATCGTAACAACAGCACAAGGCTGTGACAGGAATGAGCACAAATAAGACGAGCAACGTGCTCAGCAGTGTCTGGCGTCAAGTAAATGCTCCATAGTCGGTAGCTATCCTGATTACTATCATATCATATTCAGATCAGATTAAACTTGGTGTGGGCTGGACTGAAAGTCATAGTTTATTCCGGTGGTTGAGTCATATTTCCCAAGGATGCACAGAGCAAGGGGCCTTATGGGAAATAAAGCCATTAGACTTTATGGCAGAAGGTCCAAACTTCCCTGTCATCAGAACACCTGGGAGCTTGGTAAAGGTTGAGGTTTGGGGGGTATACTCTCTCCCATTCCCTCCTTCCTCCCTAGAGATTTTCATTCATGGGTCTGTAGTGAGGTCTTGATTTTGCATTTTTAATGAGATTCTCAAGTGGTGCTGTTGCAGGAAGTCCAAGGACAGTGTTTGGGGCAACACTGCTTTCTAAGCTAGCTCCTTCGCCCCGACGGGCCAGCCTGGTGGCTGGCTCTGCTCCGCCGCTGCCCTGGCCAGGCTATTTCTGTCTCATCACTAGGAGCTGTCACCTCACATCGGGTTCCGTCCCCTGGGCGGCCCTGGAGACACGTGGACAAGTCCTTTCTCCTTGCTCCCAGGCTAGACATCATGCAGACCTACAAAAGCATTTCTCCTTATAAAACATGATCACCTGTCTCCCGGTGACCAGTTTTTAAATTCTCTCCTAAGAAACATGGTTAGATGAGAGTTTTGTTTTTTTTCCGACTTGGGAATCCGTCTTGAAAGCGTTACAAAGGTGCAATATATATGCTTTTACTGGCATATTGAACAGATCCCTAGCAAATGCAGAGTAGGGTAGCCTTGTAGTTAAGAATACAGGCTGTGGCACTGGATAGCCTGGGTTTAAATTGTAATTCTGCCCCTCATTCGCCATGTGACCTTGGGCAAGTTATGTCATCTCTCTGTGCTGTAATGTCCTCATTGTTGTACCAGGACTAACAGCAGTGCCTGTCCCATGGAGGTGTTGT
Source organism: Molossus molossus (assembly GCF_014108415.1). NCBI lineage: Eukaryota > Metazoa > Chordata > Mammalia > Chiroptera > Molossidae > Molossus > Molossus molossus. Next base: position 54,723,190 of record NW_023425348.1, on the reverse strand, counting down.
GAGGGTTGGCTGAGTTGATGTTGGGGAAGCACTTACAGAGTGCCTTCATCACAGAGAGCAACCTGTAACTGCCTGAGACAGCCTGGCACATCCAGGGAGCCTGGGCACCGCATGCATCCGAGGACATCAAGTAAGAAACTAGATCATGGTGCTGACTGGCTTCGGCCGAGCTCCGTTCTTTCCTGACATGTATTTCTGCCTTGAAGCACCACTTTGCGACATTCCTGTCATTGTGTTTTCAAAGCAGGAACAAGCAGGCCGCGGCAGTGGTGGAAGAAACCGTGTCTGTGACCACCACGTGTGAAGAGGAATGTCGTTTCGGTTAAACCCCATTAGCGAACTGTACAGCCTTCCCTTTGCAGAATCACTCTAGATGTGATCTCAGGGATGTGCAGGGACCAGGGGACTTTTGTCTGTCTTGGTGTTCATTTCCAGGACATGGAGTTGCCGAAGGTCTCGATTTCCTCGACGACGGAGCTATGGAGGAAGAATTCGATGTGATGAAGGGAGGAATTAGCAGAGGCCAGAACAGCTGTGTCATCAGTCCTTTCGCGATGATGAAAGTCAAGGGAAGGGAAGCCTCGCGTTCCTCCCTCTCTCCTCCCGCTGCCGATCAGAGCCCGCCGGCCTCCCTGGGAGGCAGGATAGCAACATGGCTTAGCACGGGGCCTGGGGGAGCAGACCTGCTGTGTGATCTTGGGAACTTGGTTCACTAGTCCAGTCCTCTGTGAAATGAAGATAATAACAGTACTAAATAGCAAGGTAATGTATAGAAGGTGCCTGGAACTCAATAAATGAAAGCTTTTTTGTTATTATTTCCGAGTTGTCTTTTCCACGTGCCTAGTCTAGTCCAAGGTCTTGATGTTGTAACCCAGGAGATCGACCACACTCAGACTCCATTTTTCAGTTTTTGGGGATGTTTTATTACCTGCACAGGGACTGCAGCCAACCTACACAGAGGAGAACTGCAGCCCCGAGCTCAGGGGGAGGGTTGCTTATATAGGGCCGGGGTCACTCAAGAGTTTAGTAGAGCAAGCAAGATGCTTGTACAGAAGCGGAGGCAGTTAGCGATAAGCAGGAGGGAACGGAGGGGGGAGGGAGCTGGGGCGAAAGGGAACTGGGTGAACTGGGTCAGCATACATCTATCCTGCTATTCGTTCCATTATGCAAGTTTTAAAAACTAACAAATTCGAGACGGATATCAGCGGTCAGTCAGGTGCAATACACACGTTTAACAGTTACAGTTTTATGGGGTAAAGGGAACTTCACTTTCTCCCTATCAGTTTCTTTACAGAGCATGCAGGACACTCTGGCCTTGGGGCCGTTTCTGTCCTCCCTTTCCCTGAAGGATGTTGCTTTTTAAATTCCCAGTGAAGGTCAAACTCTGGTTAATTTTTATGGGGCTAAAGCCCTTTATAACATTCCCCATTGTTCATATTGCTGTCTCTGAGGTTGTTAATTAGGGCAGCTTAAAGACAAGTTGGATTCTAAGGACAGTGAGCTACAACATTGATAATTCAGGTGTTTCCCCATACAGGCTCCTTAAACAGCTAGAGTCAGAAACAGCTAGAGAGAAAACACGGATTGGAAGACAGTGTGTTTGGGCCAACCCATGAATTACTGTGTGTGTGTTTGCACAGGAAGCGGGTGGGGGGCTTGGAGCTACTGGTGTCGGGGCACCCTCCATGTGCTGAAGGCCCTCTTTCAGAGCTCACGTGACTCAGTTGGGTGCTACAGAAGCAGTAGCAGGAAGTGAGGCAACAGCCAGAAAAACACGTCTGAGCAAGCAGGGTACAGCACATGTGGCAGATGGTCCCAGTGTAGACGCAGAGGGAGGAAGTGGCCTGGCAGGAAGTGCAGGGCTGCAGAGGCTGGTGGGCATGGTCACTGAGGTGGTGGAGAAGGTCTGGAGCACATCTGCCAGCAGGCAGCCCCAGCACCTGCACGGAGGAGGTGACTGCAGGCCAGTCAGGCAGGCAGACCTTGCAGGGCAGCCTTGGGGAGCTCAGAGGGCCTGGCCTAGCTGGGCCTGGCCACGGGGCTGGCCGCAGGGCAGGACTCTGCTTGCTGGGAAGGCGTGGCATGAGCCCAGGGCCCTGGAAACTGGAGCCCATGGAAATGGGGGAGGCCACCCTCAGATACCGGAACTTTGCCCCAAAGGACAGCAAAGGCAGTGCAGAAAATCATACAGAAGATTGCACCTAGAGCTTTACTATGTACCAGAAGTCACATTCTTTCAAACAATTTTTACACCAACCCAAAGAAGAAAGTATTATGATCATGATATTGCTGATGAATAAACAGGCTCATTTAACTTAACTGTCTTGCCCCGAGCTGCTCGGTGCAGAACCAGGACTTGTCAGGCCTGCTTGCTCAGAATCTCATGCTCTTATCCAGGTACTAGAGCCCTTAGGTCTCCAGTTGGCCAGGGACTAGCAGCTGTCTCACCGACAGCTTTTTACACTCGGTCTTTTGCGTTATATAAAAAGCATAACGCTGTGGGCCAGGAGCCATGTAGGTGCACCGTGGGACTCTGGAAGGGACCTGATGGAGCTACATGCCTCGTCCAGTTTCCTCAATGTAAAGATAAGGTAATGTTGGTACAAAAAGGTTAACGGCCTTGCCTGGTGTCACTACAAGATGGAAGCAGAGCCAGGACTCGAACTAGGTCTGCTGGCTTCTTGCCCCCCAGTGTCCCTGCTGCATGAACCAGTTCCCTCCCATGCTGCAGATGGCGTGGGCAGACTCACATGTGCCATGCTACACAGGAAGCCGCAGCAGCGTCCACATTAAAGGCCACCAGCATCTCTCACAGGACAGGTGGCCGGAGTCATTTGTGCCTGTGGTTGTCTTTGTAAACACAGCATGAAGAACACATCTAGAAACTGGCAAAGACAGCACAGGTTCTATCTGCTAATTAAAACAAGGGAAGTGCCCATGGAAAACAAGACGGACTTGGGGAAAGATGGCAGGCTTCGAGTCATGCAGAATGACAGGCGGTAGCAGCCCCATGTCTTGGGTGGGGATAGACCTGCACCTCTGTGGATGGATATGTGGGTGGTTTTGGTTTAGCCACCACCTTCTCATCTGCCTGGCTGACTGGCTAAGCACCTTGAGGACAACACTGTGTCATATTTACCTTTGCATTGGCAGTACTCAGCAGTCTGGCACGGAGCAAGTGTTTAGGAAATGTTTGTTGAATGACTAACTGAATGAATGATTGAGGTAAGGGTAAGACCAATGGCGGGTCAGTACCTCTCCCCTCCTTTCATATTATACCTACCACGGTCTCCAGTGCCCCCAGTTTTGGCCTGCAGAGGACTCTGAGAGATCCCACAGTCATCCTCTGCCTCTTTGAACCTTAGCCTTGGGAGCTATCAGCTTGGAGGAGGGATCACACTGGAGTTTGTGAGTGCTGACTGGCTGTGGTCAAGGGCCTGGACCAACTGACCATGGTCAAAGGCCTCCATGCCCGGTCAGGTTGCTTCAGTTCAGGTCTTGGTTTTGTCAGTTTCCAGCTGTGTGACCTTGGGCAAGCTGCTCGACCTCTCAAGCCTCTGGTTCCTTACCTGTAAAGTGGGGGTAATAGCACGGGGGATGCTGAGGACCGAGTTAGACAGTGTACAGTTCTGCACCTAGTGAGGGCTCAGTCCATGTTAGGTCACTGTACTGCCATTGCCTGAGGGCCGGAGCAGTGACATGGCCCTTCCTGCTCCCTCCGCCAGGTGGGCAGTGAGCAAGCCCTGGCTGTGGCCCACACGGCCTTTGTCCAGGAGCACAGAGGAGAGCAGGAGACAAGGGGCAGAGAGGGGAGGAGCCTACCAGAAACGGTACTGGGAGAAACTATCACATACACAGATGTTCGTGGGGACACGCTCACGACTGGATAACATTTCATTCTGTTTCCTTCATCCACAACTTAGTTATTGAAAGTGCAGGAAAAGGGAGACTACACTGCTCTGATTGTAGGAAGGAAGTTCATAAATATCTGTTGTGGAGAGATCCATGTGCCCACCGTGAGCCCTGACTCCGCACCGTGGGCCCCGGCTCAGCTATCTGGAGATGTCACATGAGTCTGCCTCTGAGTGACTCGCCTCACTCTTTGTGGCACCTCAGGGAGACCTACATGTCTCAGTTTTGAGGCCAAGGAGCACTGCGGTATTGAATGGGCTTGGAGGGCACTGACGTCATTTGGCATGGCAAAGACAGCACGATGTAGAACAGGGAGGACCTGGGTGTGAGTCCTGCTCTGTCGCTTGCCAGCGGTGTGACTGTTGGCACGCTGGCCAGATTTCATTTTCTCTGTGTCCACTGCAGGTAGTGATACGTGACTAATAGGTTACCGTGAGAACGGAGCTGATTCCTGGGGGTAGCTCGACAGGAGTTCTTTCCAGCTTTGGCAAGATAGGCAGGTGTTTCTAAAGCCAGACAACTATAATATTTTAAGGGCCTGAAGATTGCCTAAAGGCTAAGGATTAGCAGGGATAAACAGGGGTCTAGGGCGACACGCTGGTCATCAGGATGGTGCAGGTGTGCACAGGCCCAGCCTCGGCCCCTGAACGGACCCCACATGTTGAGCCATCTGACCTTCCAAAGAAGGCGTCTAGTGGTTGTTGTTATCTGCACAATTGTACAACACCCTCTTTGCCGTCTCTTTAATTACCTGACACTTCAGTGTCTATCAGTGACTCAGACTGCGAATGGTCTGCTGTTGTGTTCCTGCCCGGCCTTGCGGAGAGGGTTGGCCGAGGATGTTAGTGGTCAGCCCTCCCGCTGCTTCGATTCTCACCATGCATCCGACCTTCAGAAAGCCCTTGTTCTGCAACTTAACAACACCCCTGGCTGTGAGCTAGGGCCAGGCTCGAAGAAGCTCCTCGGGAAGCCCTCCAGGTGTTCTGTAGGACTGCGGCCACAGACACCATCCACTGTGTCATTCAGGACCACCTGAGCTCAGGCCTTGAGCAGTGTGGCTCTCTTCATGACGCGTGATCTTTCTCTTGGGGTTTAAGCATGCCAGTGGCTTTCCTTCTAAGCTTCAGTTCAGTTTTACAAGCAATGATTGAGCACCTACCATGCGGTTATAATTATGTTTCTGGTGGGAGAGCAAAGATACAGCATGATGGACAGGGATAGGTCAGGGCCCCAACTCACCTGTGGGTGAATCCTCTACACTGTTCATTAACTGTGTGGCATCATTACCCAGAGCCTCTGAGCCCTGGTTTCCCACTTGTAAAATGAGACTGGTTGTCTACATGGTTCTTATAATAGAGAAAATGTTCCACCGCCAACACTCAATGAATGACAGTCATCTTTTCCGCTCTTCTCGCCTCTCCCCTCCCTTCCTCCTCCCTACTTTCTCCCGCTTCCCCCTTCTTTTCTTGACTGTAAGGAGTTTATCATTGAGTTGTGGGGCCAGGCAGAGACCTAGACTAAACGTTTCCAATGGCATCAGGTTGGGAGTAAGTACAGGGAACTCTGAGATCCAGAGATGGATGCCCCCAATGGCTTCCTTCTGTCAGCCTTGGAAGTTCAGGGTAGAGCCATGTCATGTGAGTGTGTCAGGATACACACACAGGTGAGTGTTTGCAGCTGCCTGTACCCACACTCACATGCGTGTGCATTCATACATATAGACACACACATTCGTCCCCATCAGAAGGGACCTGACATGAAGCAGGACTTACCCTGATAGTTCATGCGAAGAGACCTTGGTAAGGAGATGCGGGTGCAAACAAGGCATGGTGAGGTGCCCAGAGACTCATAACTGGAGGAAGTTCTGCTACACCTAGATTCTAATGGGACAAGGGGAGAAACAGTGTTACCAGGGTAGGAAAGAGCCCCAGTCTTGGGAGGGATGCTGCCTGGAGGGAGTTAGAGCCATGGGGGACATAGCTACCCCCAGAGATGTGGCCCTGTAGTATGGCAAGAGAGGAAGAAATCTGACCACTCTCGTCCTTTGCCTCCCACTGGCTGGCCCTTCCGCGGGAGGCTGTATGATGCCATGGGTGGGAGCCTCCTTCACGGGTGTACAGCTGGGTAGAGATGGGTGGAGAGTGGAATCTGGGGCGGGCATGCAGACGGAGTCAGCAGCAGGGACATGGATGCAGCTGTGTGTACTCACGCACAGACGTGCACAGGCTGGCGGAGCTTCCTCCTGCAGGGCCCTCAGGCTGGGAGGCTGGAGGGCGGTCAGGGCAGGGGTGGTACAAGCGGATGATGTCCAAGTTCCTCCCACACATCCACAATGCTGGGCAGGGCCCTCAGAGACCTCTGGACAGGGCTTCCTGCAGGGTCTCCCCAAAGCCCATACACTGTGTTGCCACAGTTTACGAGAAATCGATTGTCTTCCAGTCCCCCTGGTCTTTGCTGCAGGCAGCTGTGTGTTTACATGTGTTTGAGATGAATTCACGGGTAGTGTTTTTATCCTTCTGCCCCGGTTGTAAGCTCGGCAAGCGTGAAAGGTACAGTGAAGGTTCCAGACAAGGGCCTGTGGTGGGCCAGAGGCATGTCTTTGGAGCAGACCCAGCTGGGGGGCATGGGCATCCAGTGCTGTCCTCAGTGAGTGGCTCGGCCCTGCCTTCAAGGCCCCAGGGGTGCTCTTAGGCTCCCTCCCACTTGCCTCGCCTCCCTGCTCTACCCCCTTCAACACGACTGGTCTCAGCGGGGTTCTTGCCAGGAACTGTGCAGCCAGCACCCAGCGGACAGTAAGTCTGCCGCGTGGGTTGACGAGCTCTTGTCTGCTGGCACAGCTAACTGGTGTGGCCTTGGGACGTACACACTGAGGGACCCCCGGACGGTGGTTTAGCTCAGGTGGAGGGCAGCACAGAAGGTGGTCAGGAGCTCGGTCTGAAATCTCAGCCTGGTGTGGCCTGGGGGTCGCCACGCCTATCAGGGCAATGGCCAGTCTCCTTTTCGCAGCAGGGTGCCTGCTGCACACCTGTTCTGAGCAGGTTGGCGTCCAGAAGGAGTAACTGGACATGCACCCAGGCTCACAAAGCTAATGAGCCTTTTTCGTATGAAAATTGCCCATTTTCAGGTTGAGCACGTGTGCCGAGTGGTGTTTGGATTTTGTTCCGGTGACATGGCCCTGCTGTTGCTGAGAAAACCAGGCCTGAACGCCCTCCTGTAGGCAGGGGCGGGGCCCGTCAGCCGCCCAGGAAAGAGGGTGGCTTCCGGTTTCCTGTGGAGGGAGGGCATTTGTTCCCTTCATTTTAAAACTGCCTTAAGTTACTGAAGTGTATGTTAATGATGGCAGGGAGCTGGTTCCCCTCCTGACTATGTTAGGCCAGGAATTTGCCGTTCCCAGGCTTCTCTGGCTGGACTGGCCTCGCGGGGAGTCGCGCTGCAAGCCCATGCCTGCGATGGAGTCTGTGGGGAGGGTGGGAGAGGGCCGGGCTCACCTGCCCAGGGGATGAGGAACGCCCGGGGAGGGTGGGAGAGGGCCTGTCTCACCTGCCCGGGGGATGAGGAACGCCCGGGCTCCGGGGGAAGCTGCTCAGGTAGATCTGTGCTACCTGAGCCGTCACCCAGCCCGGTCCAAGAGCCCTGCAGTGCTGAGGACTGGACTCGGAGCTTCTGCAAGGTGCAGGCATATTCTGTAGAAGAGTCCATATGGAGTGTGGAAACCAAGGACAGCTGCACGCATGTGACACTCATACACAGGCTGCCATACACATATGCAGACTCACATTCACACAGCTACACACTGTTAAACACAGAAAACACACTTACACATATATATACACACATGCACGTATCTGTATGCAGGCTGTCTCTGTTTCATACACATTCATAAGATACATAAGATACATATACACATACTCTCACATTTTCACAACACAAACTGCCTCACACACACACATTCATACATATACACAGATTCTACCTACCTACACACACACACACACACACACACACACACACATCGGGTTTGGTCAGAACAGGTAACCCTGTTAGAGGAGATAGCTGCCCATATCTGCAGCACCCAGCCAAATCCCTTACTGGATGACTTAGACTTACTTGCTCAGCACAAAGTGGGGACAAAGCTGGTGACCCTGTGCCCTGGGTACCCAACTAGTTCTGGGACTGGAGGCACACATCCTAGAGCCAGGCCCCCAGGATCACAGAGATACTGACCGAGGACCGGGCTGGCTTCTTCCCGAGCTCCTTCTTGACCTGGTGTGTTAGGTTCTCCAGAGAAACAGAACTAACAGGGTGGATGTATATGTGTGCACATAAGCATGTATGTGTATATCTACATGTATATTTTTATTACAAGACATGGCCCCGTGGTTATGGAGGCTGACTAGTTCTGGGACTGGAAGCACACATCCTAGAGCCAGGCCCCCGGGATCACAGATACTAAGACCGAGGGCAGGGCAGCATGGGGTCATGCACTGGTCTTAGGACCTCCTGGAGCTTTTGGTCAGTCCTATAATACAGCAGACACTGTCCTCAGGAGAGGCAGAAGGACAGAGATTGGGTGCCATATCCAGCCGTGAATATAACAAAGAGTCTTGGCCAAGACCCACACCAGCCCTGCGGGCCTCTCTCAATGGCAGAATCATTCAAGCTTTGCCCATCAACGAGTTTGAAACGACTCTCATTATCTTCCACATAATCTTTGAAACCTCCTTGCTTTCCCTCCCCCACATCCTGCTTGCATCAAATCTTGCCAGTTCTTTCCTTTTTAATATTTCCTTCTCAGGACCGTTAGTTTTGTCTACCCACCGCCATCACTCAAGTCCTGGCTACCATCGCCTCTTGCCACTTGCCTGCCTCTTTGTCCCCAGAGGTGTTCCTGTCCTCAGTCCTGCCCCACAGAGCCTGTCATCCACACTCTTGCCTGCGGGAGCTCCCTAAAATACAAGATCCAACCACGTCGTTCCCTATTTAATTCCCTTATCAGTTTCTCACTGCCTAGTAGAGTTTGCAAGCTGATGCCGTAAGAGCCAAATTCAGCTCACACTTACAAAAAATAATTCAAATGCCTTTACATCTGAAGGGTGTGTGCCTTCCAGTTTGCTACAGTCCTCACCAGTCCTTATTGTCTTATGCCAGCCCACTTCCCTCCTTTGCTACTTGTTCAGTCCCTGGAGTCAGAGGCCCAAAATCTTCAGCAGAACCTTCAAGTCCCTTCACAATTTGACTTGGGTTAACTGGCACAGATTGGTTTTTAGGCAGTTCTACTGAGTACCATGTCCTCCAAGCCCCTGGTCTGCCGTGTTCTTCCTCACTTCCATGACTTCACCCATGCTGCTCCATTTGCTTCACTGGTCTTCCTCTCCTTGGCTGGTTAGTCATCATCCCGTGAGACTCTATTCATATGCCACTTACTCTCTATAGTCTCTCTAACACTCTCTAAGTCTTAGTTTCATGGAGAAATCGTAGGACCTGCCTCATGGGGTTGTCGTGAGGATTGAGTGAGCAAACCCATGCAGGGTGCTTCGCATGGTGTCAGGATATGGGAAGTACCCAGGAAATATCCAGCCAGCTGCCTTCCTGGCATCTAGAGATGTTAGTGGTTTGGGTGGTGGCAATGAAAGGGGCTCTGCTGTCTGTCTTCGGCCAGGGTGCCCGAGTTCTACCAGCTTTCACCACTCACAGTTAAAGCAAATAGAGAGTCATTGGTGTCCATAGCAGATGATAGGAAGCAGCCCGTTGCGGATGCCTGGCTTGATGGGGTGATGCAAGATTGGGGGAGACATTTGTTATGCCCAGAAAGCTCTGTTTGAGAAAGTAGAACGGAGACAATGAACTCTGATTTTATAAATACATCTAGATTCAAGGTTTAAAAATATGTGTGTGTATATTTAATCTTGAAGGAATTTAAATATCTCATGGGTCACATGCCAACTGTCCTGGCACCTCTCGCTGGTGAGCTGTGGTGGCAGAGGCAGTGCGCTGTGTCATCTGTTTACAGTTTAGTTGAATGAAGCTCCTGTGGACATTTACTTAGGAGAAACCTGTTAATTGGAGCACCACTAGGAATAATAATTATTGTTTCTGTTTGGTGCTGGAATGAGTTGGCTGCATCAGACTGGAGACTTGCAAGGCAAACAAGTTACGTGCAAGCATAGAAAGAAACCCCTCGACCCAGCAGCAGATGATAGGTGACATTTGACCTAAAAGTGCCTCATGCCCGGCTGGTGTGGCTCAGTGGTTGAACATCGACCCATGCACCAAGAGGTCCCCGGTTTGATTCCCGATCACAGCACATGCCCAGGTTGTGTGCCCAATCCCCAGTGCGGGGCATGCAGGAGGCGGCCAATCAATGTTCTCTCTCATCGATGTTTCTCTCTCTCCCTCTCCCTTCCTCTCTCTCTAAAATCAATTAAAAATATATATATATATAAAAATAATAAAAGTGCCTCAGATAGTAAAGTGCAGTTTCTGTGCCAGTTTTTTTTTTTTTTTTTTCCTTTATGTAGAGAAAAATCAAGGTAGAAGTATAAGCAGATGCTTCTTGGCTCCATCCTTAGTCCAGAGTTGGAGGCCTCTCCAGGATAATTAAGGCTTTTGGAAGGATCATAATGCAAGGAGTACAGGCGTAGACTGGAACCTTCTTGGCTGGGAATACTAAGGTCATGGGTCATCTGGTGCCAAGACCTGAGAGAGCCATTTCTAGAAGGGAAAGTACAATCCCTGTTAGAACTTGCTCCTGGAGGAGGTGCGAACTGCTGTGTTGTAGGTGAGACATGATCACAGGCGTGGAAGAGGCTGGCCAGCTCAGTGCGGGACACGTCGGAGGCTGTGGCTGCTCGGTGAGATCCCACGTGCTCCTGTGGGCGGGTGTACTTCCCACTGGCCCGGACCCCAGGCTCGGCTGTGTGACTTCTTTTGGCCAGGAAAACGTGAGCACAAGTGGCCTGCGTCATTTCCAGGTGGAAGCTTTAAGCGCCGGCCTGTGTTTCGCCTCGTTCTCTTCTCTCTGCCCGACACAAGGGTCAGCGGTACCGGTGCTCCATCAGCCTGGGCCCCAGGATGAGGATGACAGTGACAACACGGGAGCTCCTGGTGGGCTCCTGAGGGATATGTATGAGGAAGAAGCAAGCTTTTGTTGTAAGCCACTGGTATTTTGGCTGTTTTTATGACAAATATGCTACTTTTATTAAAATAATTTTTTTCCTTATTGATTTTAGAGACAGAGGAAGGGAGAGGGAGAGATAGAAACATCGATGAGAGAGAACAGTGATCAGCTGCCTCCTACATGCCCTGCACTGGGGATGGGCCCACAACCTGGGCATGTGCCCTGACTGGGAATCGAACCAGCGACCACTTGGTGCACGGGCTGAGGCTCAACCACTGAGCCATACTCTCTGGGCAGATACGCTGCATTTTTAAAAGGAAGAATGATATGGCATTTATTACTTGCGTGAATAATTAGATATATTCTGATTTTTATAGCAGAAAGACAGTAAGAGAAAGAAGTCCCCATACATGCCAGAAACAGACCAACTGTGGATTTTATAAAGGAACATCAAGAACCCCAGGAGTCCACTTTCAAGAGTCTTCAAATTTATTCACAAAGTCATACTTTGTCACTGTCACACTGACGGTCCCTCACCCACAGAAATGATCAAGCATGACCAGCTCCGTGGATTGTGGGAAAATGTCACATGAGGGAGGCTATCACACAGGGTTCTCTCCCTTCACCCATTCCCATCGCTTGCTCTTCCCTGACCGTATCTTGCCTTTACGGCTTTGTATGTGCTTGGTACCCTGCCTAGGATCCCATTGTCCTTCCCTTCCAATGTTTTCTCCCTTTAGTGAGCACCTAGTGGACTTAATGCAAATGTCAGCACTGCCTCCAGGGCCTTTTCCAAACCCTCTCCCCCTCTAGGCAGACGGGAATTTCTTCTGTGTCTTCCAGGTACCAAGTGGACACCCCCATCAGCTTGTTGAGAGATAGCTTAAACGTGGTATGTGCAACACCAGACCATCCGCTTTTTCCAAGCCGATTCCCCTTCCTGCTTCCCGGTGCCCATGAAGGACTCTACCACCCGCTTAGTGACCAGATTTATAACATAACGTTCTGTGCCATCCTTCATTACATCCCGCCGCATATCTCATCCAACCAGATGTCACCGATTTCACCTGCGATGCCGTGTGACCCTTTTGTCCTCGTCATCACTGTTTCAGTTCAGGACCTTGTTACCTGGCTGCTTTTAACGAGTAGTCTTCTTATTCGCCGCTCTGCTTCTCTCGTCTTCCCCTCTGCCCCGTCTGGGGTGACGGTTCTGAAACGCACATCTGCTGGAAACTCTTGGTCACGGCCGTTGCCGTGGGTGTGAAGTGGAAACCGGACGGCGTGGCATTCTGGGCCATCTGAAACCTGCCTTTCCATTTGGCTGTTTTCCCTGCCACTTGCCTCACTGCAGACACACCAGAATGTGTTCTGGTGTGTATAGATGTGTGCGTTTTTTTGTTTGTCTTTTTACTGTATTTCCCTGAATTTGCATATTGATTCCTCTGCATGGAATTCCTTCCTCTCCCTTCTTCAACCTTCCCTGAGAACACTGGACGTGACCTTCGAGGGCCCGTTCAAGGCTCACATCCTCCGGGAAGCTTTTCTAGAAACTCCAGGCAGAATCCTATCTTTCCCCCTAGTGTTTACGCCTCTCCTGAAGCAGTTCCACTCTCTGTGCCAGCTGTGACTTGGGAGAATCACAGAGAAGTGTCATGAAGGGTCCTATTTATGGATGTATTTCCTTCGCTTAGTAGACAATGATGTGGGGTGGTTCTCAGTACACATGTATCAGACAGTTTTATTGTAACAAATGATTTCCCCCATCAGTGACTTAGAACAAAAAAACATTTATTCTTGCTCATATTGACATTGGAGGCTGAGTCAGTTGTGGTTACTACTGAGCTCTGCTGCTCCATTGTGTCTTCCTATTCCGAGGCTCGGGCTGAAGGAACAGCCCCTACTTGGGCCGTGCCATGTTCCTGGAAGAGAATAAAAGAAGCAGGAGGCTTCTGTGCAATGGCTCCTAAAGCTTCTGCTAGGGCACATTTACATTGCAGCCCAGGGCCCAGCGGGAGCAGTGTTGGCAGTGCCGGGTGGTCCTCCGAAGGAAGACGTGGCGTGAGGACTTGGTGACATTCCTGAGAGCCTGGCTCTCTAGCTCTCCTGGAAATTCCATGAGCCGCCCAATCTTTTAGTAATTCTTTCTGATTGTATCAGCTGCTGCTGCTGCTGCCTACAGCCGTGCATCCTGGTTCATTCGCCAACGTGCCCAGGGAGGCCGTGCGTAGTTGTTCAGTGTCAGCTTTGGAACCAGACTTCTTGGGTTTGAAGACCTTCAGCTTCCTGCTACCACTGTACTTGGGGCCACCTACTTAAGTTCTTAAGCCTCAGTTTCCATACCTGCAAAGTGGCAGGGATGATAAGACCCGCCTCATAAGGCTGTTGTATTAGAGGAGAGAACGCACACGGAGGGGGTCCAGGGCCTATTCAGACGATTGTTCTTTACAAGAAGGCTAAATGACTTTCTCCGGTTCATAAAATATGTGGGTGGCAAACAGCCCAGAGGCGGGCCTCCCGGCCCAGGAGTGTGGTGCGTGTGGCCCCTCACTGGGATGGATTCACCTGCAGACAGGATGAAAGGGCTCGTGTAAGGACAGAGTGCGGGAGCTGCTACTCTCTGGGCCACTGCAGAGAACCTCTGTCTGAACCGTTGGCGGGGGCCCTGAGCTCCTTCCTGTACTGCACTCTCCCTGCCCCTAATGAGGCCGAGGAAGGAAGTTCAGAACTTGACAGCTCCGTGGGGGTTCCGTGAGCGTGGGGGGCTGTGGAACTCAGCTCTGGGGAGGCAGTGAGTCTCCCCCGCGCTGTTGGCACGGCAGACGCTTGCTCCAGGACTCAACACCGGGGCGGATGGCGCACTGCTCGCCACGTGCCAGGGGCCAGTTGCCCTTGTCAAGAGAGGAGCTGTCACCTGAGACTGTTAGAGACCCGGGGTTCCACGGATACAGTGGGTTGTCTGGTTTGTTTTTGTTTTCCAACATCCAGCGGGGGTGGGGGTAGGGGAAGCATTTACAGTGGCTTGTATAGCGCCCCAGTGTGCTCTGGGCTTTCCTGCAGCGGTCCTGAGGAGCTCAGTGTGTGCATGGACCAACCCAGAGGTCTTCTTGCTTTCTGAGCCCAGCAGCGGTGGGACGCGGGGCAGGGCTGTGCGTCTCTGCAGCCGTGCCTCTTGCCTACGCCGTGTGCCGGGGCCTGGGGCTAAGATGAACTGCAGAAAACCAGGCAGGCTCTCATCTCGTCCTCCCCCGGCTCCATCCCGGTCCTCATCCTTACACCCTCGTCGGCCAGTGGAAACCGTTTTGGAAGGGGCAGTGATGCAGGTCAGCTCGGAGGGCTTCAGGGACGGGCAGCCCTCTGGGCTGTGCAGCGGTGAGCGTCGAGTTTGCCGGGCAGGGCGAGGTGCCTGGCCTGCCGAGTCTCTGGAAGGAAGACGAGCTGCGGTGGGAGAGGGACTCTCTGAAAGAGGCCTTCGGTGGCCAAGGGCCTGGAGTCTGGGGGTGAGCACCGCCTCTCCCCACAAGTAGCTGATGTGGCTCTAGGGTTTTTCCCATGTTTGAACCACCCTGTGTTCCTGCTTTTTGGTTCTTGCCTTTTCTGGGACCTCAGGAAAGTGGTCTTGATGGTGGAGTCTTGGGCCAGGCGGTTCTGGGTCTTCTGGGTGCAGAAGTCTCTGTGGGGACATCAGTGCTGCAGGAGCAGGTGCAGGTGGCTCTGGCTGCTCTGGGCCCCGTGGAGAGGGTCTGGGCTTCCCTGGCCGAGCCGGTGCTGGTGGGTCCTCCCGGAGGCTTGTCTGAGACACTTCATTCCCCGTCATGTAAGCTGTCAGAAGCACTGTAATTGTAGGGTAAGTCATGTCCAGGAGGAAGGTCGCTTTGAGAAATGCTTCGGACTCTCCACTGGAACCATCTCTGGCATTTGCTGATTGTGAACGGAGCCGGGACAGTTTAGAAGTAAAGCCAGAGCTCACGAAAGTGGCTGTCCCGTCTGGCATTTCCTCCGGGGTGAGTCAGGGCTCTCTGACCTCCAAGAGCACTCCCGCCGCCTTCCCGGCAGGGCCCACAGCGTCCTCGAGAACGGGGCGTGCTCACCTCCATCTCAGCCCTCCCTTCAAGCAGAGAGGCCCTGGGTCATCTCTGAGACTGCTCGGGTTTGCCCGGTGAGTAGCAAGGAGATGCCTTCAATGTCCGGTCAGGGAGGAGTGTGCTGTTGATCTGGGTGACCATCAGTGTCTGGCTGTCAGGGGGAGAAGGGTATACGCCCTCTCGCACAGCAAGTAAGAGAACAAGCCGAGGTGCCAGATTGCCCGAACTTGAACTTGCTCTGCCAATTCACTCCTTCCGTGATCTGAGGCAGGTGATTTAACTCCTCTGTGCCTCAGTTTTCTGCTCTGTAAAATGAAGAAGACCCTCATCGTGTTCTAGTGACATTAAGTGGGGGAAGCTTCGTGAGGTTTCAGAGCGAACGGTGCCTGCAAGGGCATGTCGTAAGCACTGTAGACGTGGAACTGAAAACACCACTCAAGCCCTGGCCAGCGTGCTCAGTGGTTAGAGCCGCAGCCCACATGCCCAAGGGTTGCAAGTCGATTCCTGGTCAATGGCATGCACCTGGGTTGTGGGTTCGATCCCCGGCCCCAGGTGGGGCTTGTGCAGGAGGCAACCGATCAATGTGTCTCTCTCACATCAATCTCTCTCTCTTCCTCTCCCCCTCCCTCTCCTTCCTTCCCTCCCTTCTACTCTCCCTAAATATCAATGGAAAAAAATATCCTCAGGTGAGGATTAACAAAACAACAAACGCCACCCAAGAGCACCGTCCCAGGGACACTGTCTAAGGCCGAGCGCTGGGAAGGGTGGCCAGGAGGGTGTTCTCGCCAGGTCGCCTGTTTGGGCTGCGCCCATGTAGTGTTTGGTTGGCAGAACAACGTGGTCTCTTCTTGCATATGAAGCCTCCCCCTGGCAGGTACTGGGGGTGGTTGCTAGGCCCGCTGTGCCGTGGGCAGGGCCCATCTCACCCACGGACTCTGGATGCCTCCAGGAGGGAGAGCAGAGTGGCTCCCGGGCCCCAGCTGGTCCCGGGAGACTGAGTGTCCAGCCTTCCTTGATTGCATTGTAATGGGTGGTTACCGTCCCTCCTTCCCATGGTTCAGCCTGCAGACAGGGAGGAATGGGGCAGAGGCACACGGGAATGGGAGAGTCTGAACTGTGGTGGGGGGACAACTCTCAGAGGTCCCCTTGGGGAAAGGTGGGCGGTGGAAAGAAATTGCAGATCGCCCTTGGCCCAGATGGCCTTTTGTGGGAATCAGAGTGGGTTCCCGGCCTGGGAGAGTCCCCTTGGCCCCTCCACCTCCACTTTTCACCTTTCTTGATGCTGCCCTAGCTCCCAGGGGGCTGCCCTCGGTGGACTGCATCTAGCAGGCTTTTCCTGCCCCTGGCTTGCACCAGCCGGAGTACCTGAGGGCCAGAAGCCGGGGTTTCCTCTCCAAGCCCCCTGGCAGGGTCTGTGTGGGCATGGCTGTGTTTTTCTACTCACCCCACAGCCATAGGTCCTCCTGCCTCCTC
This sequence comes from Molossus molossus, assembly GCF_014108415.1. Taxonomy (NCBI): domain Eukaryota; kingdom Metazoa; phylum Chordata; class Mammalia; order Chiroptera; family Molossidae; genus Molossus; species Molossus molossus. Next base: position 54,706,606 of record NW_023425348.1, on the reverse strand, counting down.
TCAGGACTCCCTCTCCCAACCCCGTCAGCCCGAGGTGGTCAGCCCCTCTTCCGGCTGGCCCGGGCTGCCTCTGCTCCTGCTGGCCTCCCTCAACCCCGCTGGCTGTACAAACGGTTCCCCAGGAAACAGTTCCTAGTTCCTGCCGGGGCCCTGACTGAGGCAGTCCTCTGGGCCGACTCGGCCCCACGGGCTCTTGGCTTGGCGAGTGGGTGTGGGCTGGGCTGCAGCTCCCCTCCATCCCAGGTGCCATGTGCAGGGCACAACCTTCACGGTTGAGTGTGGCAGAGCTGGGTGGGGACTTCTTTGTTCTCTGTGTGGCATGTTCCCATTGCCAGTAGCATCAGGGAAGCTGGTAGGACCTTTTAGCTGCTGCAACAATGTCCTGGGTCAGGGAATGAGACAGAAGGAGCCTGGCAGTGCAGCTGGTACCAGCAGAGCCGGAGGGCAGGCACGGACGCTCGGAGGGGCATGGCCCTGGGCTGCTCTCAGTTCTTCTTGGTCTGTGTTTAGAGCAGCTGATGGCCAGGGGCCCCTGCCTGTCCCGGACCACTGGTGCTCTGCTTCTGGACAATTGGTGTGTGGGTTCTGGCTTATTCCTCAACTGGAGTCCTTTCCTAATGAAGAGCCACAGACCACAGGGCCCCTGCATCAGTCTTAATCTATGTCCCTTCATTTTCAAGGAGCTGCTTCTCTGTGTCTTGAGCTTTGTGGGAGGACCAAGGGCTGTTCTCTCTGTTTCAGTTTAGATGCCGGGGTCTAGTTTATTCTGGGCTTTAGCCCCAGGGTTTTTGAGTAGAAAACCAACCTTTGTCATCAAGACACCCAAAGACACAGTGTCTCTATTAGGAAGGATTCAGGGCAGTGGAAAACCCTGGAAATCCCAGATCCCATTAATAATTCCACGAGACAGTTCATTAGAATGCCCAAGTGCTTAACTAAACAAAACCATAATCGAAGCTGTCAGAAGTGATCCACGGTTGTGTTAGCATTTTCTCATTCACACATCATTTCCTCTACAATTTAGTTAGATAACAAACACTGCTTATCCCGTCACTGGCTTCTTCAGCCATGAAATGCAGTTGGCATCTGAAATGGGCAAAGGCGGAGAAAGGGCTCTAGATGGGTTGGTGCTAGAGGGGTTCCACTGGTGCTAGAGGGGTTCCGGTGGTGCTGGAGGGGTTCCGGCGGTGCTGGAGGGGTTCCGGCGGTTCCAGCGGTGCTAGAGGGGTTCCACTGGTGCTAGAGGGGTTCCGGCGGTGCTGGAGGGGTTCCAGCGGTGCTGGAGGGGTTCCAACGGTGCTAGAGGGGTTCCGGCGGTGCTGGAGGGGTTCCACTGGTGCTAGAGGGGTTCCGGTGGTGCTGGAGGGGTTCCGGCGGTGCTGGAGGGGTTCCGGCAGTGCTGGAGGGGTTCCGGCGGTGCTAGAGGGGTTCCGGCGGTGCTGGAGGGGTTCCGGCGGTGCTGGAGGCGTTCCAGTGTGGGACAAGCAGGCTCCGGTGCAGCCAGGCCCGACATTGAGCTGGCGGGTCATGGCTCCTGACGGGTTCTCAGGAGCTTGGCGCTGTGTTGAGGATGACACCCTTCTGCCAGCCTCTCTGGGGCTCTCCCATCCTGATGATTGCTGGGGGGGGGGGGGACTTTCTGAGCAGAGCTGACCAGAGTAGGCACAGGGCACGGCCAGGCTGGCTCCCCCAGGGCGCCCCCCCCCCTTCAGCGCAGAGCCCCTTTAGCTGCAGCTGGTAACACCGTGAAAGTGCAGGTTCCTGTTCTCGGGAGGCTCCTCTGGAGGGTTGTCAGTGTCCTCACCTTGGTCAGTAGTGTCAAGCCTTCTTCTGAGTAGGGCTCGAAGCTCATGGGGGTAGGAGTCACAGGGGGTGAGAAGAAGGGACCCTGGGTGTCCCGGGGGGGAGGCCACGGACTGAGGGTTGCACAGGAGCTCTGTTCCTGCCGACTCCATCCAGGCGGCCAGCCCCTCTCACCGAAGGAGGGGAGGGAGTGACTGCTCATTTCTAAATACCTTCCAGGGCAGGCCGGGTCTGTGCAGCCGGAGCAGGGACGAGGCTGCCTGTGAGGGTCTGCTGGCCATTTGTTTCTAGGGCAACAAAGACCCCACAAATATATATTTTAATTGAATAAAAGGAATCCATATGTGTGCATATATTAGTGTATATACTCCTAAACACCCTCCCTTTTCCCTCTCTATTTCCTCCAGGGCCGGAAAAAGCATTCTCACATGGCAAGGACAGTATGTGTTGATGCGAACAGGGTTGGCCATCCCAGTGGGTTTCGGTGGGTGGAGGCTGTATCTCAGGTCTCACTTAGGGTGTCTGGTTGTCCTGGACCACAGTGACCTCCACATGGCCTGTTGTACACAGTGACCTTGTCCGGACGTGCAGCTCGCTCCGCCCACATCAGCCATGGCCTCAGTGTCTCTCTTGCGTTAGCATCTGTAGCAGGGCAGCCACTGCTTACAGAGGGCCTCGTGGTGCCCGCGCCTGCTGGGTGCTCAGTCCTGTCTGAGGGGGTTCTCGTTACTGATAGCACACGGGGACTCAGAGGCTCAGGCAGCTTTTCTAAGGCCACGAAGTGCAGAGCTGAGGATTTAAGTCTGAGCCTCTCTTGCTCCGACAGTGCAGGGAGGGGCTATTTAAATTCCCCCGGAGCTCTCAGAGTATGTGAGCCTTCGCCTCTCGCTTCTCGCTTCTCGGTGTCCCTCACGGCCTTCCCTGGCAGCCGGGCTCACCCAGCAGCTCTGTGGCCCCCGGGGCTGTGTGGGGCTGGAAGGAGGCTGTGTGAGGATCCTTCTCAGTGCTATCCCTGCTCAGACTCGGGACCCAGCTCCCTGCACCTGGTCTGCCCCGCTCTTCGGGGCCTTGCCCTATTCGTATCCTCCTGGTGACTGTGGCCCTGAGCACCTGCCCGATGTTCCCGTTCCTCCCAGAAGCTGCAGCCCCGCTGTGCATCTGGCCCCGACCAACGCAGCCCGGCCAGGGCTCCGGGCTTGCAGGAGAACTCAGCTCCAGCTCACTCCTGTGCCCCAGCCGCTGGCTTTCACTGTTCTTCCGTCATCCGCTCCCTGCCTCTCCGCACCTCCTCCTCCTCCTGGCTGATATCCGCGTGGCTTCTTCCCGCCCGCCCTTCCTTCCTTCCGGTCTTGGCGCACACTGCACCTTACCAACGAGGCCTTCCCTGACCGCCGTCACCAAATAACCCGCTCTCCATATCCCTTACCTGCTTTGTCTTTCTCAGTGAAACTTACCACCATCTGAGATGTTTTCTATTTGTTTGTGCGTCTGTCTCTCTGCCTGCTAGAACATCAGGTCTGTGACTGGAGGGGCTGTGTTGGTTTTATTTACTGGGTCTGAGGGGTATGTCACCTATGGAAAGAGCAGAGGACTTGGGGGCAGATAGAGACCAAGAATCCAACCTGTCTCTGCCACTGAGAGGTGTATGACCTCAGGTATGTCCCAACCTCCCTGCATCCAGTTCATTTGTCTGCAAAATTGGGAATGCGAATTCAGACTTCTTGGACTATAGTAGCTAACATTTACTGGGTACTTATCAGGCATGTACAAAGCATTTTGCAAAGATGACCTCATGTTATCTTCATGATATCCCAGGAAGGGGACCATACCTTCCTTATTTTACACATGGGACGGACACCTGAGACACAGAATGGTGACGTGACTAGCCGAGTCCCACCCTAGCAAATGGCGGGTTCACAACGTGAGCTCAGGGTCCGGACACGCCATTTACTCCTCTCAGATGCCTCCCATTCGATGACACGTGCCTGGAGCAGACGAGAGGCCCACAACACGACAGCCCTTCTTGATGGGATCTGCCTTTTCCCACGGCCACATTCTTTTCTGGGGTCGGCCTCCTCTTGGATTGCTGTCCCATGAGCAGCCAGACCTTTGGGTTTCTCTCAGTCTTGGGGTCCTCTTGGGCTCTGGACTCCAGCCTGCCCTGGTCTAGTTGCTTCTGCCTCAGTGGCCACTCCTCCCGACTGTCACAGCTCTGTCAGGGGCTCCCGCGCGCTCTGGTCCCACTGCCGCCAGCCAGGATGGCGGCCACTGGGAGACCGGCAGGCGCTGCGCCCCGCGTGGAAGTCTAGAGAGCCTCTGCCAGCTTCTTGCAGTTCGCTAGTGATGGCGTAAGGGTGGGAGGGGCACCTGGGGCCAGGGGCTTGTGGCCACAGCCAGATTAGTGACGATGGGAAATGTAAAATTTTACTTCTAGAAAACAGACTCTCGGTGTGATTGTTCTTTTCCTTATCCACACTCAGAAATGCCAGGACAGGTGACCTTAGGCCACTGAGGAGGCCTGCCACCCATTGTCGCTGCCGACGCAGTGCTCAGGGAAGCCCTGCCGAGGGGACGGCTTAGGGATGCTGCTGCGTTAGGGACCGAGTCTGTGCCTTTCCGTGTGGGGGCTTCAGCCGCGAAGGGTCAGCCTGGGGCAGGCAGCTGCAGGCGTGAGCTTTGGGGTGCCGGGACCTAACCCTGGTTCCGACCCAAGCCCCCAAACCCACTCCCTGAGGAACCTTGGATAAGCAACCTCAGTTTCCCCATCTGTAATGTGGGAATCCCGGAGCGGGTTTGGATCCAAGATTCTCTCAAAGTGAAGGTGTTTCAGACAACTGCCTTTCTGGTCTGACCCCACTCTGCTCACACGAGATCGCACAGGAAGCGGCCCTTTCACCTCAGGGTGTGAGCTGCCCACTGGCCCCCCAGCCCGCTGGCCCTATTTTCCATCCTGTCCATCCAAGCCTGATGCTTTCTTTCTGGCAGTCCCACTAGAATTGGTCAAACGGGAGCTCGTTAGTGTCTAGAAACACATTTTCAGTCCACTTACAGCAGAAGAACAACCACCTTTAAAGCTCGTCGCCAAATTACGTTCCCGGCAAGCAGTCCCAGGAGAAATGTCGTTCAGATGTGAACTGTTTTCCTGTGCCCTATGTAAACATCCCAGGAAATAAACTGGCTTCCCATTCTTGCAAGCCCTCTTGTCCCTGGTCTTGAACAAAACAGATCGGATTACCTGGGAAGCAGGGCTGGGGGCTTAGCAGAGGAGAGAAGCGCACTCGTGATGCGGAGGTCCAGGCGGGCTTTTTACCTGAATGGGAAACAGCGTTATCGGCTTCATCACCCAGCGCCCCTTTGAGACGTGCCAGCCACGGGCCTCTCGCAGGATGTGGGAGCGCGACCCACGTCTTTGAAAGAGGTAGACTCTGACCATGGAGGGCTTCAACAGCCAGAGTCAGATTCTTTTACTCAGATAATTCCGTTAGGAGTTGCTTATGAATGGAGCAAGGTACAGAAAAGCAACGAACAGGTATTGGCATCTGCCATGTGCCAACCACGGTGCCAGCCCCTTGTCTTCAATCTTTGCATTACTTGCTCCTGACCTCATGAGGAAGGTTCTGATTCCCCTGTTACAGAAGAGGACACTGAGGCCCAGGAACACGCAGCGCCCTCCCCAAGGTCACACAGGGAGTAAGTGCTGGAGTCTGGACCTGAACCCAGGTCCAAGTGTCTGTGATTCCAAAGTGGGACCAGGAAGTCTGGACAGAAGCTCTTATCCACCACTACACTGCCTTTTACTTCTCTAATGTGTATCTGTGGCCCGGAGTGGAGGCTGCCCACTGTCTGGGGTCTGTCTGCTAGGAAATCTACATGAAGTCCCATCAACTCTTACTCTCCATTGCTTTTTCTGTGTTTGTAACTTGGGTGTATAAGCACACACATGTACACACATACAAAGACACTCATGCCCATCACCACATTCACAGACACACATACACAAAAGCACACATAGGAGCCACCTGATTGATGAGAGGAATTAGCTTCATTCTGGACTCTGTTGAAGGCATTTTTTTCTAGCCAGCACCTCGTGTCCTGGTTGCACTGATAGATGGATCTAGAGGGTAGCCAGGCACAGATAATACCACTGACTTAAGGCAGATAATGAGCCCAGGCCTCGGGGGATGCCGAGCTCTCCACAGCACCTTCTAGAGCCACAGTCCCTAGGACTGCGCACCAGGATGAAGAATTTGTCACTTAAATTGTGTTGGATAAGGTCTGAGCTGAGCCTCTCAGGAAATGCCAATTCGCTCTCACGGCACTGGCACGGAAAGAACCTACATTCGTGTGTGTGTGAACATGTGCATCCCCTCACACAGACCCCCTCTCCACAGCTCTCCTCCCAAATTCCTGGTCCCACTTGGAACGAGGGATTTACACAGTCCTGGGACGCTTCCCTCTGTCTCTAAGTGAAACCCGGAGAGGACGCCTGTGAATGACAAAGGGTCATGAGCGTCCCACAGAGGAGAACACAGGCCCTGCTGGCAGATCTGGGACAGTGAGTGGACAGCTGTCCGGTCAAGAGTGCCGCACACGAGACAGACCGTCCTCCACACTGCGTGTGAGGTCACATCCACCTGGACCTGGGACTGGATTAACCCTTCACTGATCCTGTAGAGGCAGGAGGTTCAGATGGAAACACTAACTTCTTTGGTGACTTTAATGAAGACAGTTGCTAAGAACTTAGGCTTGTTAGGCTCCTGGGAAGATTGAAAAACAATAATTCTTAACCAGGACTTCATAGATGGGCTGTAGGGAATCTGTGAACATGCAAAAATTATGGGAATAATTCTGTGTATGTATGTGTGTGTATATATACACATGTAGGAGTGTGTGTGTGTGTTTTCTGAGGAGATGGTCTAGCCCTTTTCTCAGATTTTCCATGGGGGGAAGGGTGACCTAGATGAAGAGAACCACTTCATTTGCATAACTAGGGCCCAACAAAGTCTTCCCAGAATTGGGGGTGGAGTTCCGCTCTGAGGATCCCGTGCGTAGGGTTTGGCTCTGTCCACTGCAGGGGATAGCTCAGCTGGGCTTCACTGGTGGCTGTGCAGGACAGAGAAACCTAAGACTGGAGCTTCCTATGGACCAGTTTGTCAGGTTTGACACGAGGGCCTGGTGGCAGGGGTGGCAATGAGGAGCTCTCCCTCGTGACATGGGACAGCTGGTCCCTCCCTTCTTCAGCAGGGTCCTTGGCTGGGATTTCAGCACCCGGTCCCTGAATGCAGTCTCTGGACACTGCAATGTCGCTATCCCAGCAGGAAACCTCATTCCGTCCAAGACGAGGGCAGCCTGTTTCAGAATCTCCAGGACAGCGGTCCCCCAGCTGCAGCCTGTCCCTCCTCTGTGTCAGCTGCTGAGCCTGTGTCTTTGACAGGGGTCAAGTGGAGGGCAGTGCCCGCTGCACACCCACCCAAGGGGAAAGGGTGCCGGCTGGTCTGCAGGGACTGCCCTGAACTAGGCTTCCCCAGGCGTGTCCTCACGATGGAGCTGTGGAGGGTGTGTAGACATTGCAGACAGTCACCTGGGGCAGGAAAGCCTGCGGCTCAAAGGTGACTCTTCACCTGAGGGTGGAGCTCAGTTGGCACAGGTGCAAGGCCGGGCTCTGGGACTGTCCATCGTCACAGAAGCCTGTCTTTGAAATGAGTTGCAGTGTGCTCAGCCCTAAGATTTGCCCTGAGGCCATAGAAATGTCCCTTTTCTGAAAAGGTCACAGCCTAGAGGAGGCAGATGGACCAACAGGTACCCCTAGATGATATGAAAAGTGGGCGATAGCTGGAGAACTCCGAATGGGCAGGCACTTTCATTTCTGTATTTCTTCTACAGAGCCCAGAGTCAGACCCAGAAATTGTGTCACTGCGTGGATAAATACCTTCTGCATAGTGCCCGAAGGGACTTTCTGTGTCTCTAGTGCCTAGTATAAAGCCTGATGATTAGTTGTACTCACGGAAGTTTTACAGAGTGAGTGATCTGGATAAAAACAGGAACATGGGGAGACTCCATCAAAGAGGAGACACAGAGTAAGGAGCTTTCATTACCCTGTTTCATATATTTTTTGTTGTTGTTAATCCTCCTCTGAGGATATTTTTCCATTGATTTTTAGATAGAGATAGAGTGGAAAGAAGGGAAGAAATGGGGAGAGAGAGAGAAACATCAATGTGAGAGAGACACATCAATTTGTTCTCATGCAAAACCCTGACCAGGGCCAAGGATTGAACCTGCAACCCAGGTACATGACCTTGACCGGGAATCGAACCCAAGACTCTTAGGTCTATGTGCTGACACTCTGACCGCTGCGCCAAACTGGCCAGGGCAGCCTTGTTTCATATTTAATGCTCCTTACCTGCCCATCTCACAGGGCTCTGAGAGAGCATAAGGAAACAATAGATGGCAAAGTGCTTTCTGCAGTTAGTGTTGGGAACAGGCTAGCTGCCATTAAAGGTGGTTTGTCCAGTGCAGGAATTTTCAGTACCCTGACGTTCTTGGTTACTTTAGATACATCTCTGGGACGTGAGTGCAATGCTCCTTGGGGCAGGAGCTGGGTCTGCCCTGTGTTAAACTTCCTGTGCCATGGCTGGCATAGGCTAGGCATTTGGTTGGTATTCACAGGGCCATGGGGAGGGGTGTGGAGGGTTCAGATGCTGTAACCAAGAACACAAGGGGTGTGCTAGGAGGCCCTGCCCGCAGGAGGCTGCCCGGAGGACATGACCACTCGTGCTCTGTTTCACATGCATATACCTTCTGAGTGGCGCCAGGGTGGCCCCAAGCATAGCCGAAGAAACGGGATTATCCTCTAGTCGCCATCATGGACAGAATGTTCCAGTTTTCACAGGATGGAGTTGCCCTTGTGTTGACCATAGGCCAGTGAAGGTCTTGAATTCAAATATGCAAGCACGTGGCTGAAGGTCAGTGGTCAGAAAGCAAATTTTTGCTCTCCGAAAGTGGTTAGCGACAGAGGGCCTAGGCCTCATCCTTCTGATAAGATGTGCCAATTGTGGGGGGCGGGGGGATAGCAGAATGGGAGAAAGCCATTCCATCTTCAAAGGAGCAAAAACAATTGGTGTAGCTCCCAGTATTCTCTCCTTCAGTAAGGACTTGTCGAGCAGGTACCATGGCTACCATGGATAACACATTGTGTGGGACCTGGGGCTAGGGGAGAAACAAGGTGGATTCTGTTCTTGGGGTTTTCAGCCAGGGCTAGATTAAGATATATGGGTTCCTAAGAATTATAGTGCTCTCTTCCCCTCTTCCCATATGGAATTCGAAATAGAAATGTATTAAATTATAGAAAAAAGGTGGCAGCGGGCAGGACTGGAGGGAGGGTGAGTGTGTGAGAGTGTGAGCGAGTGTGTGAGAGAGTGTGAGTGGACGTGAAGGTGGACAACGAAACCCGAGCAGCACAGAGCCGCCGAGCAGAAGGTTCCTGTGCTGTGGACGGAGCAGCCGGCTACCGCGGTGAGCGGCCCTTCAGGGCGCTTCTCCCTGTGCCACGGGGAGGCCCCACCATTTTGGAAGATCCCGGCTCTTCCCTGGGAGGAGGCAGTGGGAGCGGCTAGGACCCAGCAACCTGAGCCCACCAATGCACCTGGCACCATCGGACCAGTGGACACCGTGTCAACACAGACCAGTGCACAGTAGTGGAGTTGTCAAGGTGCCGGTTGTGGAAACTGCAAATGGCCAAACGGCCGGGAGCCCAGCACCATCCCCCACAGTAGCAGCCCGATCAGAGTTGAGATATACCCCCAGCAACAGAGGCTGGGGAGCAGACATCCATCCCCAGGCAACAGAAGCACAGACCAGCAGCTGACACCCATCCCCAAAATCTACAGCAAAGGCTGAGCACGAGCTGAGCCTACTGGGCAGCAGCACTCCCCAGCCACCAGCAGCAAGACCTGGGGCTCCATTGGGGCCTGTGAAACACTGCTGCCCACAAGAGCGGCGGGAAGCCGGGGATCCAGAGGGACCTGTGTGATCCAGCCACCCAAGGTGAGGGCAGGGAGTGTGGCTCCAGCAGGGCCTGAGCAATACACATGCAGGTGGCACCAACGACCAGCGGGGAACAGCTTCAGAGGGGCCCATGCAATCCAGCAGCAGCACCTACCAGGACACACCAATACCAGCCCCCAGTAGTCAATCCTCCAGGATCCACAGTAGGCAAGAGGCAACACACAACAGAACAGTCTGGGAGACACAGAAGGTTTATTTGATATACAGTGAGCTGCCTACACATCCAAACATCCCTCATCGGGTATAGAGCTACCAGAGGGCTACAAAGAAACAACATCCAGAGAAAAGAAAAAAAGAAATCACTGGAAAAGGAACTACAGGAAATGGAAGAAAGTAACTTGTCAAAGAATTCAAAGCAATGATTTTAAGGGTGCTCAAACAATTTGGTGAGAACTACAAGCAACTTAATAAAAATTATGAAGAGCTCACTGGGAACTACTTCAGCTTAAAAAAAAGAGGTAGAAGCTATGCATAAAAATCAAGAGGAAATAAAGAATGACATAGCTGTTATGAAAAATACCTTAGAAGGGTTCAATAGTAGATTAGAAGAAGCTGAAGACCAAATCAGTGACTTAGAAGACAAGGTAGAGAAAAATACCCAAATAGAGCAGCAAATGAAAAAAAAAAAGTTTAAAAAGCAGGAGGAGAGTTCAAGGGAACTGTGGGACAATACAAAAGGTAATGACATTCACATTATAGGGGTACTGAAAGGAGAAGAATCAGAGAAAGGAATAGAGAACCTGTTTGAAGAAATAATGACAGAAAACTTCCCTAAACTGATGAAGGAAAAAGTCACACAAATCCCGGAAACACAGAGTCCCAAGCAAGATGAACCCCAAAAGACCCACAGCTAGACACATCATAATAAAAATGGCAAACATTAAAGACAAAGAAAGAATCTTAAAGGAAGCAAGAGAGAGACAGAAAGTTACCTACAAGGGAGCTCCCATTAGACTGTCAGCTGATTTCTCAACAGAAACACTGCAGTCCAGAAGGGAGTGGCATGAAGTATACAAAGTAATGCAAGGCAAGGGTCTGAATCCAAGACTACTCTATCCAGCAAGGCTATCATTCAAAATTGAAGGAGAAATAAAGAACTTCACAGATTAAAAAAAAAAAGCTAAAGAAATTTACCACCACCAAACCAGCACTGCAAAAAATGCCGAAGGGACTGTTGTAAGAAGAAGAAGAAACAGAGAGAGAGAGAGAGAGAGAGAGAGGAATACAGGCATAAAATTAAAATGGCAACTAATAACTATCTATCAATAATTATCTTATATGTAAATGTCTTAAATACTCCAATCAAAAAACATAGGGTAGCTGATTGGATAAGAAAACATGACCCATATATATACTGTCTATAAGAGAACTACCTCACAACAAAAGATTAATACAGGATGAAAGTGAAGAGATGGAAAAAAATTTTCCAAGCAACTGAAAATGAAAAAAAAGCTAGTGTAACAATACTCATATCTGACAAGATAGACTTCAAAATGAGGGCAATAAAAGGGACAAAGAAGGTCACTACATAATATTAAAAGGATCAATCCAGCAAGAGGATATAACCCTGGTACACATATACACATCAAATACGGGAGCACCAAAATATATTAATAAGCTTCTGGAGGACTTCAAGGGAGAGATCAATAGCAATAAAATCATAGTGGGTGACTTCAACATGACACTGACAACACTGGATAGATCTTCTAGACAAAAAATTAACAAGGACATAGAGTCCTTACAAGATGAACTAGAGCAGTTGGACTTCATTGATATTTACAGAACATTTCACCCCAAAACTGCAGAATATACATTCTTCTCAAGTGCACATGGGCCATTCTCAAAGATAGATCACATGTTAGGACACTAGGCAAGTCTCTACAAATTCAAGAAGATTGAAATCATATCAAGCACCTTCACAGATCACAGTGGCATGAAACTAGAACTCGATTACAATAAAAACACACAAAAACATTCACACACTTGGAGGCTAAATGGCATGTTATTAAACAACAAATGGGTTACTAACAAGATCAAGGAAGAAATTAAAAATTTCCTGGAAACCAATGAAAATAAACACACAACAACACAAAATCCATGGGGTGCAGCAAAAGGAGTCCTGAGAGGTAAGTTCATAGCACTACAGACTTACTTCAAGAAATAAGAAAAATTCCTAATTGACGTTCTAATTCTACAACTTAAAGAACGAGAAAGTAAAAAAAAGAAAAACCCAGAGCTAGTAGGAGGATGGAAATAGTAAAGGTCAGAGCAGAAATAAATGACATAGAGACCAAAAAACCAATTCAAAAGATCAATGAAACAAAAAGCTGGTTCTTTGAAAAGATAGACAAGATTGATGAACCTTTAGCCAGACTCACCAAGAAACAAAAAGAGAGAAACCAGATAAACAAAATCAGAAACAAAAGAGGAGAACTAACAACTGACACCACAGAAATACAAAGGATCATCGAAACATACTATGAACAATATATACCAACAAGTTGGACAATCTAGGAGAAATGGACAAATTTCTAGAAATACACAGCCTCCCAAAACTGAACCAGGAAGAAATAGAAAACTTGAATAAACCAGTAACGACAAAGGAAATTGAAGATGTAATTAAGAAACTCCCAGCAAACAAAAGCCCAGGCCCGGATGACTTCCTGGGGGAGTTTTACCAAACATTCAAAGAAGATATACCCATTCTCCTCAAACTATTCCAAAAAATCCAAGAAGACAGAACACCTCCAAACTTATTTTATGAGGCCAGCATAATCCTAATTCCAAAACCAGATAAAGACACTGCAAAGAAAGAAAACTACAGACCAATATCCCTAATGAACACAGATGCCAAAATCCTTAACAAAATATTAGCAAATCAAATCCAGCAATACATCAAAAAATTATTCACTATGACTAAGTGGGATTCATCCCAGGGCTGCAAGGTTGGTACAGTATTCGCAAATCAATAAATGTGATACACCACATAAATAAAATGAAAGATAAAAACCATATGATCATATCAATAGATGGTGAAAAAGCATTTGACAAAATCCAGTATCCATTTCTGAAAAAAATGCCCAGCAATGTGGGAATAGAGGGATCATATCTCAACATAATAAAAGTCATATATGAAAAGCCTACAGCCAACATTACACTCAATAGGCAGAAACTAAAAACATTCCCCTTAAGAATGGGAACAAGACAGGGATGCCCACTTTCACCACTCTTATTCAATGTTGTACTGGAAGTCTTAGCCACAGCAATTAGACATGAAGAAAAAATCAAAGGGATCCAAATTGGAAAGGAGGAAGTGACACTGCCATTATTTGCAGATGACATGATATTGTACATAGAAAACCCCAAAGACTCCATGAAAAATCTACTAGACTTAATAAATGAATTTGGCAAAGTAGCAGGATACAAAATTAATGTTAAGAAATCGATGGCATTCTTATACACCAATGATGAACTAACAGAAGAGAAGCTAAAAAACAATCCCATTTACCATTGCAGCAAAAAAATTAAGATACCTAGAAATAAACTTAACCAAAGAAGTAAAAGACCTCTTCACAGAAAACTACAGGTCATTGAAAAAAGAAAGAAAGGAAGATATGAAAAAGTAGAAGTACATACCTTGTTCATGGATTGGAATAATTAACATCATTAAAATGTCCATACTACTCAAAGCAATCTGTAGATTCAATGCAATCCCCATGAAAATACCAATAATATATTTCACAGAACTAGAAGAAACATTCCAAAAGTTTATATGGAACCAAAAAAGACCCTGAATAGCCACAGCAATCCTGAAAAAAAAAAAAGAACAAAGAGGAGGGTTCACATTACAGGATATCGGGTTATACTACAAAGCCACTGTAATCGAAACATCCTGGTACTGGCACAACAGTCAGATAGATCAATGGAACAGAACAGAGAATCCAGAAATTGACCCAAGACAATATACTCAATTAATATTTGACAAAGGTGACAAGAGCATACAGTGGAGTCAAGACAGTCTTTTCAATAAATGGTGTTGGGAAAATTGGACAGCTACTTGCAAAAAATGAAGCTAGACCACCAACTTACACCATACACAAGAATAAACTCAAAATGGATAAAAGATTTAAATGTAACTCATGAATCCATAAAAATTCTAGAAGAAAATGTAGGTAACAAAATTTCAGACATCATACGCAGCAGAATTTTCACTGATACATCACCTAAGGCAACAGAAACAAAGAAAAAAAATGAACACATGGGACCACATCAAACTAAATAGCTTCTGCACAGCAAGGGAAACAATCATCAAAATGGAAAGGGAACCCACCATATGGGAGACCATAATTGCCAATGATACATCAGGTAAGGGGTTAATTTCCAAAATATATAGAGTACTCCTGCAACTCAAGAAAAGGAAGACAAAGAACCCAATTAAAAAATGGTTAGAGGACCTACATAGATACCTCTCCAAACAGTACATACAGATGGCCAAGAAACATATGAAAAAATGCTCAATGTCACTAATCATCAGAGAAATGCAGATTAAAACAACAATGAGGTTGCCCTGGCCGGTTTGGCTCAGCGGTTAGAGCGTCAGCCTGCGGTCCACAGAGACCCGGGTTCGGTTCCCGCTAAGGGCAGTTTGTACCTTGGCTGCAGTTTGTCCCTGGCCCTGGTTGGGTCGTGTGGGTGGCGGCCACTCGATGTGTCCCTTTCACATCGATGTTTCTCTCTCTTCCTCTCTCTCCTTCCCGCTCTATCTGAGTGAAAAATGTCCTCGGGTGAGGATTAAAAAAAACAAAACAAAAAAAACAACAACAATGAGGTATCACTTCACAACTGTCAGAATGGCCGCCATCAACAAATCAGCAAACAACAAGAGTTGGCGAGGGTGTGGAGAAAAGGGGACTTTAGTACACTGCTGGTGGGAATGCATACTGGTGCAGCCACTATGGAAAACACTGTGGTGTTACCTCAAAAAGTTAAAAATTGAACTTCCATTTGACCCAGTGATCCCACTTCTAGGAATATACCCTAAGAAGCCCGAAACACCAATCAGAAAGAATATATGTACCTCCATGTTCATAGCAGCACTATTTACAATAGCTAATATCTGGAAACAACCCAAGTGTCCATCAGTAGATGAATGGATAAAAAAGCTGTGGTACATGTACACAATGGAACACTACACAGCTGTAAGAAAGATAGATCTCTTATCATTTGAGGTGACATGGAAGGACCTGGAGAGTATTATGCTAAGCGAAACAAGCCAAGCAGAGAAAGACAAATATCACATGATCCCACTTATTTGTGGAATATAATGAACTAAACAAACTGATGAACAAAATTGACTCAGAGACATAGAGGTAGGGTACAGACTGACAAACCCTAGAAGAGGGGACATTGGTGGGGGGAGATAAACCACAGAACTTATATGCATGTACGCGTAACCAATTGATATAGACAACAAAGCTGGGGAAGGGGCGGGGGGATGGGGATGAGGGTGTCAATGGGGGGAAAAAGGGAAAACATCTGTAACAAAAACAAATTAATAAAAATAATTTTAAAAATGTATTAAATTATAAATATTTATGAGGAATATCAGTCAGTTCTAATTTTTTCTCATGATAACTACTTAAAATGCTTAATTTTAAAAAATATATCAAATCTTTCAAAAGCATTTTGGTGCTTGAACTTTGTTGCTGTTCCAAACACATGCCCAGTGTGCTCTTCAGATGCCACAGCCCTGGTTTCAGCCTCATGGGGAGATAAGACGCACACGGAGCAGTAACATGTACCAGGTGCCCGAGTTGTCAAAGACTAAGAGAACTCAGTCAGGGGGTGATTACTTTTCAACAAATGCAGTGTAAGAGCAAATGTTTGGCCTTGGACTTCAAAGCTAAGTAAGATTTATAAGTTCTGATAGAGATCAGGTCATTCAAGACAAAGGAATCAGAATGAGCGAAGGCAAAGCATGGGGGCTATATAAGAAGAGGTTGCCCGGCCGGTGTGGCTCAGTGGTTGAGCATCGACCCATGTACCAAAAGGTCGCTGGTTCGATTCCTGGTCAAGGCACATGCCCAGGTTGTGAGTCAAACCCCCAGGCAGGGGGGCATGCAGGAGGCAGCCAATTGGTGTTCTCTCTCATCAATGTTTCTATCTCTCTCTCCCTCTCTCTTCCTCTCTCTCTAAAACCAATAAAGAATTTTTAAAAAAAAAAAAAAGAAGAGGGAAGCTTAATAAATGAGGTGGGGATGTGAAAGAGAGTCTTAGGGGAGAGGATAAAAGATGTGGCCCATCCTGTATAGGGCCTTGAATGCCAGGATAAGGAGTTTGGATTGTATTAAAGTAGTTCTTGGGAGTCACTGAAGGTTTCTGAGCCTCTTCTATGGCAGACAAGTTTTCACCTTCAGAATATTCAGAACCACCCTTGCATTGCATTTAAGAGTATCTACAGTGATGAAGTGATGCTGGAGTAATTGAGTATTGGTAATTGCTTTCCCTGTGCTTTGGTGCAATGCATTTTTAAAATGAAGTTCTAGCCTCTAAGTGCAGCTATAGGAAAAAATGCCAAAGGCTTCATTATCATTAACCAGTGGCAAATGGGATTTACAGTGATAGTGAACTGAATGAAGACCATGCCTCTGTCCTCTTATTACTGTTCAATTCTATTGGGGAGGGAGCACAATAATTACAGTGGTTAAAAAACAACAACAATTTGGGGAAGTAGTATTCACATGGACACAACGTTACCATCATATAGTTAACATCCCACACATTACTTATTGATTACAAAAGAACAAAGTAATTTTGCAATGGAGAAATATGGCAGAAACCACCTTAAGTGACCATACTTAGCATTACCAATAACGGGACAAATGTGGCTTTTGATGGAGTACAATGGGAAGGGCACAACTTCACTTACGTACTATTTTTTTTTCTTTTATCCTCACTGAGGACATGTTTTTTGTTGATTTTTAGAGGTGGGGGGGTGGTGAAGGAGAAAGAGAGAGAGAAACATCGATGTGAGAGAAAAATGTTGATCGGTTACCTCTAATATGCACCCTGAACAGGGATCGAACCTACAAACTAGGTATGTGCCCTGACCGGGAATTGAATCTGCAACTTTTTGCTGTACAGGGAGACACTCCAACCAACTGAGCCACCCATCCAGGGCATTTACATACTATTCTTCACCAAATTTTTTTACTTGAATATAATAAAGAAAATTAATCAGACACTTCCCATTGTAGGATATTCTTCAAGTCAAATCACATAGACTCTAAAACTGTCAGTGTTTTCCAAAAAATGTGTGTGTGTGTGTATGTGTACACACGTGCACAGGGACTGTACTAGACTAAAGGACACCTAAAATGATGTGGCAACCAAGCAGAGAAAGACGAATATCACATCATCTACTTATTTGTGGAATATAATGAACATAACAGTCTGAGGAATTGGGTAGGGTACAGACTGACAACCCTCAGAAGAGGGGGTGGTGGGGGGAGGGAAGAGATAAACCACAGAACTTATATGCATGTACACATAACCGATAGACATGAACAACAAAGCTGGGTATGGGGTGGGGGGGATGGGAAGGAAGGTGTCAATGGGGAAAAAAAAGGAGAAACATCTGTAACAAAAATAAATTAATAAAATTATTAAAAAAAAAGATATGGCAACCAAATACAGTGCTTGATCTTTGATTGGATCATGAATTAGAAAAATGAACAAAGAGCTATAAAGGACATTATTGGGGAAATTAGAACATTTTTAATATGAAATGTATAGTAGATAATAGTTTATTCTATCAATGTTAAATTTCTTGGATATGATAATGCTACTATATTAATTAATATACAAGAATGCCTAAATGTGCTAAGATATCAACAAATGATCTAGGTGGAGGCTATACAGATAGATGTTCATTGTGTTACTCTTGTAAGTTTTCATAGGTTTGACATTTTTGTTTTTTTTTATTTTTTTATTTTTTATTTTATTTTTTATTTTTTTATTTTTTTTATCCTCACCCGAGGATATTTTTCCATTTTTTGTACAGATAGAGTGGGAGGGAGAGAGAGGAAGGGAGAGAGAGAGAGAAACATCGACGTGAAGGGACACATCGAGTGGCTGCCACCCGCACGACCAACCAGGGCCGGGGACAAACTGCAACCGAGGTACGTGCCCTTAGCGGGAACCGAACCCGGGTCTCTCCGGACCGCAGGCTGACGCTCTAACCGCTGAGCCAAACTGGCCAGGGCGGTTTGACATTTTTGAATTACAACCTTACAGTAACAGCAACTCCATGGCAGCAATAGAGGCTAATGTATGTGTTAAGCACTGTGACCTCAGATTGTCGTGAAGTTAACTTTATGGGTTGTGAAGGTATCCTGGACCAAGTGTGCACACCCCTTGCTTAACAAAAGAGACATGTGCTAGAAGCTGACTACAGAGTGAATTATGGCTGTTAATCCCATCTTCTCATTTATATCCATTGCAAAAATGAAGAATAATCTCTAACAGACTGAAGTTAAAATGTTTGCTAAGGGAAGGGTTTGGAATGATTTGCTATTCCAGGGGTGTTTGTGCAAGTGTCTCAGGGCTCTGTAGACATTTTTTTTTTTTATCACATGCTTTCTTTACTCTCGCTGAGAAAATACATTCTGCCATGCTTTGATGTCTCTACTATCTGACACTGTCCAGGGTTTGGGACAATGTTGTGACAGTCATCCCCTCTCACAGTGTCTAACAGAGCTAGGCTGCTATGCCATAGTTGGCCAGTTAGTGTTACTGACCAACAACTTTAAAATTTTCTGAGTCTGAGGCTCCATGATCTAGACAATGTTTCAGTAATTATCCTTATAAATTCTGTAAACTAAAATTCAATTAACATTTTTATTTAAAACCAAAGGTAACTGCTACGGAGGGCACGCAGTTCTGCCCACAGTCTCTCGGGGCAGATAGAGATTCAGGGTCCCGCACACGGAGAAATTTGGAAGGTGGGTTTCTGTTTTTGTTTATGGTTTTTTAGTGTCATTAAGAGCGTCATTACTTACTATTACTCTGCTGTTAACCACTGCTACTTTTACTTCTCTTGACTATCTATTGCATGCCAGATACTATAGTAAGTACCTCACAATTATATATGTAATTCTAAGAAAAGTCCTGTGAGGTGATGTTGTTCTGTACATTTTACAAGTATAGAGCCTGAGGCTCAAAGAGGCTAAGTAGGTTGCCACAGTCACCCAGTTAGAGGCAAATACAGAACTAAGATGTAAACCCTGCCAGTCTGACACCAAAACCTGGGGTCTTTTCAAACTTCGGTGATTCCAGTGTGTCCGCCTTCCCAGGGAAGCTGGCATACATACTATTGATCTCTAAGTGGCATGGGGAGGGCTTTTTATCTCATTAAAGGAAATGTAGGCAGTAACAGCCGAGAGAGGACACATTTGGGGGCAGTTCTGTAAGGAGTTATCTCCTGGATGCCTGCAGATAGTAAATAGGGATGGGGTTAGGGCATGGATGCTGGAAGTGTTCAGGAGGGGGAGGCTTGGAGCCTGCTGGGGGAACGACCACACCTCTGTGCTCTGAGCACAGACGGAGTTTGCACTTTGTGTATTCTGTGTCATTTTCTCTTTTGAAAAGCTCTGGCCATTCTTAACTCTCCTTAGGGGGTGCTGTCCCCATGTGACCTGAGAGCTAAGGAGAGAAGACAGTGTCCTGGGCGCCAGAGGGCGATGGTACCTGGAGAGGATCCTCTTACTGGAACCTCCTCATCCTTTGGTCCTGTTTCATGTACAACATTTCAAACCCCAAATCTGTTGTCCTGGATCACAATCTTCTTGTCCTCCCGAACTCTCACCAGACGACAGACACTGAACCTCACCTTTGAACCTGAGGTTCCTCTAACACACCTTGGCTAGTCTTTCACTCATCAGTCCTATCATGATCTCATTCCTACCTGCTCCCAACACCAGTCTAGAAGCATCCTTGTAATCTCTGCATCCTCTATACCGTCTTATTGGCGGTACTGCTAGAAGTGAGGCTATGGTCAGGGCTGGAAGCAGGGGGGTTGGCTGAAGGTCCATTTAAGGAGTAGTTAGACCCCCAGTATCCTCTGTTACTCCATGGAGTCAGGTAAATAAACACTGCCTCCCACTACCAGGAGGCTGGAGATTCATTCTCTCAAGAGAGTGAAGCAGAGGTTTTGAGCTGAGGGACATCCAGCACAAAGCGGGGCGCTATACCCCAAACAGCAGGAGTAAGTGAAAGCCTATCTCGTACTGACTATGGAGACATTGTCCCTCAGTTCACTCCTAGAACAGTGAGAGCCAGGTTTTTTTCATTTTAGTCAGGCGGTAAGAAGATTCTTCTCTGGGGAAGGTGATTAGCCTTTAAAACAAAACAAAACAAAACAAAAAAAACAAAACAAAACAAAACAAAACAAAACAAAACACAACACAACACAACACAACACAACACAAAACAACCACCAAGATGTTGAAAACAGATAGTTTCCCTAAAAACAGCTCAGCCAGAACACTCTACTGTGAGGCTCCTAGTCACAAAGTCCCCGCACAGAGTTTCCAATGAACCTTTTAGTGCATCAACTTCAAAGAAGAGGAGATGGTCAAGAAGCACCAGCCCTGGCCGGCTTGGCTCAGCGGTTAGAGCGTCGACCTGCGGTCCTGAGAGACCCGGGTTCAATTCCCACTAAGGGTGCGTACCTCGGTTGCAGTTTGTCCCTGGCCCTGGTCGGTTGTGCGGGTGGCAGCCACTCGATGTTTCTCTCTCTCTCTCTGTTCCTCTCTCTCCCTCTCCCTCTACCTGAACAAAAAATGGAAAAATGTCCTCGGGTGGGGAAAATGTCCTCGGGTGAGGATAAAAAAAAAAAAAAGAAGCACCAGACATTCAAAATGAATGGCAAGAAACAACATGAAAGACAAAGAAATAAAACAAACAAACAAGAAAAAGCAACCCCAAACCAACAGACAGTCCAGGGAGATGCAATTTTCAAAATTGTTAAACATTCTCAGAGAGATAAGAGCAGAAATTACATGTGGGAAGAAGATGTTTTTTAAAAAGCTAGCCGGGGTGGAGGGGGGGGATATGGAGAGGAGGGTGTCAAGGGGGGGAAAAAGGAGAAACATCTGTAACAAAAATAAATTAATTTTTTAAAAAAGCTAGATTACAATCAAGGACTCTTGGAAATTAACAGCATGTTAGCAAAACTGAAACACTGAGCACATTTGTTGGAAGCTAGCCATTGAGGTTATCTTTTAGAAAGTAGAGACAAGATAAAAGACAAAGTTATGGAAACTAAGAGAAATGGCAGTGATTAGAGCATCAGTCCTGGAGAGCCAAATAACAGGTGTCCAAATAACAGGCAGAAAGAAGGGACAGAGAAGAAGGGAGAAAATCAACAAAGAAATAGCTCAAGAACATTTCCCATAACTGAAGCACATGTCAGGATTGCAAGGTCCCACAGTGTGCTTCTCATAATGAATAAAAATAAACCCATATCAAGGTACATGAAGTGAATTATAAGAATACTGTGGACAAAGTGAAGCTCCTATTAGCTCCCACACAAAAAAGACAAAGGATTAAGAATTATAATGACCTCAAATTACTCAAAAACAGCATTGGAAGCTAGAGAAAGATAGAGCTATGCCTTTAACATTCTGAGGGAAAATGGTTTCTGACTTGGAATTCTATATCCACCTAAACTAGTACGTGCAGATATGGAATAAAATCACTTTTAGAAATGAACAGCTGGAAATGGGTGGGGAGGAGAGACAGAATATGCTTATAAAAGTTAAACTTTTATCTTTTAATAGGTAATTCAATAGATAAAGCTTGAAACTGAAAAAAAAAAGAAAGAATATGAGAGTGCTATATTGAGATAGGCAGTAAATACTAAGAGAAAAAGCTAGAGGAGTTAAAGCAATTACCTCAGGAGAGTTGGGAGCTAGGGATGGAGCAAGACAGGAAGGATATTTTTGCAAGATTTGTAGAGACAGTTGACCCTTTAATCTTTGTGCATATAAAGTGTGGATAAATTTAAGAACTAAAAAGTGGGGGTCAGGGGAAGAGGAAAAGGAAGAGAAGAAAAAATAAAAAGGGAAGACCATCGGGGCTGGAGGCTGGGAGACTGTCTCAGTTTGGTGTTTTTCTCTGAGACTCAGATTCTTCATTTACTAGGCCGGGGAACTGTCTTCTTTGGAGGGTTTTTATGAGAATTAAATATTCCTGGTTTAAAGTAAATCTTCACCAAAGGTTTATTTCAATGATTTCTCCTTTTGTTTTGAATGAGAGGCTTTAAAAAGTAGAAATTCTTGTCCTGGCCAGTTTGGCTCAGCGGTTAGAGTGTCGGTCTACTGTCCAGAGAGACCCGAGTTCAGTTCCCGCTAAGGGCATGTACCTCGGTTGCAGTTTGTCCCCGACGTGCGGGTGGCAACCACTTGATGTGTCCCTTTCACGTCGATGTTTCTCTCTCTCTCTCTTCCTCTCTCTCCCTCCCACTCTATCTGAACAAAAAAAGAAAAAATGTCCTCGGGTGAATGTCCTCAGGTGAGGATAAAAAAAAAAAAAAGTAGAAATTCTTAAAGGGAAAATGCATCTACTCACTCGTGAGCCACGGGCCACATTCACTGCTGAGTGTCTGTCTGAGTGTCTGTGTTTCCAGGTTCCCAGTGCCTGGGAAACAGCCTCAGCCGGAGAGAGGCTTTCTTGAAGGTGCCCTTTCCAGTGGAAGCATCCCTGGGGGGTTGCCCTGTATTTTCCCTTGTTCTCTCTTCCTAGTGTGGAAGATGAGAATGCAAAACTGTGGTCTGGGAAGGGAGGTAGGATTGACTGCCTGAGCCAGGAGCAGAAGGTCGTTTTACTGACCTACTCTCCACCCTCATCTGCAGCTAGATGTGCCCAAGGACACCGGGGCATGTGTGCCACCGTACCAGCCTGGCCTGCTCCCAGCCTCCTGAGCATGTTCTTGCCCACTGACTAGACATAGTGTTCACTTGGTCCCTGGAATCAGCACGGTCTTAAAAGTTTCTTCACATGCCTTCACTTCGCTAACAACACAGTTCTTTCTCCTAGTTCATTTTTAATTAATCTAAGACAAATGCCCCACTTCCCAGCAGAAAATAGCAATGACAGGAATCAATAGTGCCAGTTGATTCATGGCCGGCCCTCCTCCAGGGCGCCTGAGCCCGAGACAGGAATATTCTTCTGTGTAATCTGCTGCGGGGGAAGGTAATGGAAATCTGAGAGAGAACAGTTTCAGTGGAGTGTCAGGGGCTGAAGCCAGGCTCTATGGCATTTATGAGGGAGGAGGTGGTAAGGCAGTGGAAGTCGTAATGTGCAACCCAGGAGGGTGCCAGCTCCTATTACTGTAGTGTTGCCCCGAGCTCTCTGTGGAGCAAGATTGTAAGGTTGCTTCTGGGTGAATCAGGTAGGAGTGCTGTCATTGATTACTAATGTCTGCTATAGGCATAGGAGTGGGCATAGGATGTTGGCATGCCTGGCACCAGTATGCTATCCTTAGCAGAGATAAGATGTTCAAGGAACTGGTAATTCATCACCGTTCCCTCGGCACGGCCTGCCCTTTCTTGTCTCCCTGTTTTTGCTCAGGGTTGATATTCACGATAATCTCACAAGCAGCCCATGACTAATCACAGCAGACGCTGGCTGTAAACAACCTGTGTGCCCATGGCGGGATGTATGACCAAATACCAGCCTACAGTACTCGTGCTGTTTACTGAACCCACAGTGTCCTTTCTAGGGAACCCCACTCATTCTTCAAGCCATCTTTAAATGTCATCTCCTCAATGTAGCATTTCCTATAGACTTTGCCCCTTTATCTGTGTCCCCATGACATGTGGTCACATTATGGCACTTACACGATTTAGTATTGCCGTTGTTTAGGTTCCTGTACCTTTCTTGAGTCTGGAAGCTACTTGTGGGCATCACGGGGGCCTGATTCATCTCTGAGTCATCAAAGACAAGCAGAATGCCCGGTGTGTAATTGGCACTCAGTAAATTGCCTCTCTTGCCTACCTTAGTGTAGGCTTTCATTGAATGTTTGATAACCTGACTTATTTGTGGTCAGTTTTCTTTCTTTTCATAAGGAAAATGTGAATATGTTTGAAGACAAAACAGAAATGCCTGGTATTTAACAGAGCTTCAGTGAATCAGGATTGGGTTAGGGCTCTCCAGTCCAGAGGCCCAATTAACCTGGAAAAGTGGCCTCTGGTCTGTAGTTCCATCTCAGACCTCATCACCACACTCTCTGCCCCCCACCTGTTGGCTCTGACCCTCTGGTCAGGTATGGTGACTGCTGAGGGAGCTGATGTCATCATTCGTTTACTCAACACATTGCTGAGCACCTACTATTTGCAGGCACTGGGGACGTGGGCCCCAGCTCCCAAGGGCTCATCAGAAAACTATGTAAAGACAGAACTTCATGATATAGAAAGAAACCTTTTCATTGTTTGCCGATATATACCCAACGTATGTGAAAGCAGAACAGGAGAGAGAAGAACCCAGTGCAAATCATATTTTTAAGATAATGTCAAAATAGTAAAACAGGCCAATGAATGTAAGCAGCTAGAATTGAGCATTGCATGGTTGAGTGGTGGAGTCAGGGAGGACTAGGGGTTTCTGGAGTGCTGGTGATGATCTTGCTCTGGGTGATGGGTGTATGGAGGTGCCCCACTTGTGAAGGTTACCAGGCTGTCACAATTGAACTCAGCTTTTTGGGAGTTAGGGGGGAGTAGCAGCTTTATTTTATTGGTTGCTGAACCCATGGTGCCCAGCACTGGGCCTGGTCTGAGCAGGTCAGCTCCATGGCTTTGGGAAATGATGGTGCAGGTGAAAGCCTGCAGCCCATAGTATCACTGCAAGGCTCCGGGGAGAGGTTTGACCAGAAATTGCAGTGGAGATAGGCACCTGATTGGATTTGTTTCTATAACGATGATAGCGACAGCTATTCTTTATCTAGCAACTCCAGTGTGTCTGCATGTCCTTCACATATGTCCTGCCTTGGCTTTCTAGCAGCTCCACTTAACCTGAAAGAAACAGACCCAGAGAGAGGAAATGTCTTATCCAAGGCAACTGAGCTAATAAGTGGGACAAAGCTGGCATTTGAAATTCAGCTCCTCTTACTCCAAAGCCTTGCTCTTTCTCCTGCAACAGTCAGATACCCTCATTGTCTGGTCCAGTCCCGGCGTTCTACAGTTCTGGACTCTGTCTGCTTCCTTTGGGGTGCTGCTGGGAAGAGCAGCCTGTTTGCTTCTGCCCTAAGGACAGAGGTGAGGCTGTCACTATGTAGGGACCATGCCCCCCTCTTCTCCCTGTGTTTGGCCTGTATATTGCAAACATTTTCATGGGGACCAGAGTCCTGGCCAATGGGGTGCACATGGGTTAGACCAGAGTCCAGAGTTAGTGGATACGCTTCCATCTCAAATGCTTTGCCTCTTTGGCTGGAACGTACACTTCCTTCAGAGAGAGTTAAGGACTGAAGTTGGTAAGAAATTCAGCCCTGAATTTCTGGGGATATGCTGTGACCCTCCTGACTAGTAACTTATTAAACCAATGTCACAACTTATCTGCAGCTGGAAGGATCATTTGCAAACTCTGCCTCTGCCAAATAAGGATGTTTGCATTTTATACCAAGCATCCTGTTCATATGCTAACAGAAGCGATCAGAGAAGGAGGTCTCAATCAAACAAATGCACGATTAACCTTTAAAACAGACACATAAACAATCACAAAGGATGAATTATGCAGCGGGCTGTCCCTGCTGCTGACACCAGCCCACATCTGGTTTCTCTGCTCAGGCTGTTCCTGTTAATGACTTTCCTTCCTTGTTCCTTTCCTGGCTCTCGCTACCTGTTTTCCTTCACACAGAAGCCAGCAGAGGGTCAGAGGCTTCCTGTCTGTGCTCCCGAGCAGTCCTTGCCCAGAGGGGCTCAGGGACCCTGTCCTCTCAAAAGCCACACATGCACCTACCTGCCAGCCTGCATACCCAGTGGGATGGCCTGGGACCACCCCAGGCAAACACAGGCACCTTTTACTCCAGCCTTTGGAGCCAAGGCTGACAGTTCACAGAGAAGAGGGGAGGCGTGTACTGTTGGTTTAAGCTTGTTTGCAAGGGGCCTCCGAGCCCGTAAATCCTGCCAGCCTCACCCCACCTTCGAGCAGCGGTTCTCAACCTGTGGGCTGCGACCCCTTTGGGCGTCGAATGACCCTTTCACAGGGGTCGCCTCAGACCATCAGGAAACACATATTTCCGATGGTCTTAGGAACCGAGACACGGCTCCTCTATAGTCTCTAGGCGGTCCGCCCACATGCAGACACGCCCACAGACAGCACGAGGAGCTGTGTTAAAGGGTCGTGGCGTTAGGAGACATCTGCCTTAGAGAGACATCTTGCTCATGCCGTATGAGCCTAGCTTTATGAGGTGCTGAGCTGAGCTCAGAGGGAAGACACTATCCTCAGACAGGCTTTACACGTAGAACTGTGGGTGTGCTCCCGCAGGCTGCCTGCTCCGGGCCAGGCAGGCGCCTGGCATCGTCAAGGCTCCTCTTGGCTCCCTCCAGCAGAGAGCCTCCTGGTTCAAGGCCCCTCCGGAGGCTCTGACAAGGACCTATGTACAGTGTGTGGGGAGCAAGGCAGTGGGCCCGGGAGTGGGATCGCGGGAGCCAGATCTCAGGCCTTCCTGGGCTGCATTTGCTTCTACCTGCCCCAGACCAGAGAGTCAGTAAGTGGGAAAAAGATCAGGCATCTTAGCAAGTTGGAGTCTAGGATCATCACAATTTGGAAATTATGATGGCTACTACTAAGAATAGGGGCCAATATTTGTAGCAGTTACTCTGGTTCTCAAAGCATCCTCAGATGAGACATCAACAGACCCTTTTAGGTTGAGAAACGAGAAATAATAAGCAGCCTCACTTTGGACCGTCTCTGTGGCTGATTCATTGTTATATAATATAGGCAGGTTGTGTCTTGGAATAGTTTGTTGGTGAGAGAATAACATTAAAAAAATACTGTGCTTTAGAAATGCAATGAATCATTTCTGATGCCTTGATAAAGAGAAAGTGAATAATAGAATCATATTAGCTTTTACCACTTTATCAAGTGGGTATTTTCACCATTTAAAGTGAAGCCGGTCAGGTCCAAGGTTCTGTGAGATTTAAACATCTCCTTCCCTGGTTACTTATTCATTGCCGTCGGTGTCGTGGTGAAATAGTTACAGGGCTGGAAAATAGTAACACAGAATTTTGTCTCATGTAGACCATTACCGTGCTCTGCACGCCAGAGCGTGGCACTAAGGTGTGTTGAATAATTGAGTGAAGGAATGAATTCTGACTTCGACCTTCTGCATATAGGGTGATTATCAAGTCTGGGAGAAGTAGTGCATTGTGGGCCGGATTGAACAGTCATTTTTTATGTCTCTGTGAGAGGGAATGGGAACAGGGTCCTCTCGGAAGTCCTGCCCAGGCCCCGCTTTGCTCTCTGAGCTCGGCCTCCTTGGAGCTACTTTTCCGTCCAGTTTCTAGGCTGGGGTTGGTGCTGCACAGAGCCCTCTGTGCCAGTCAGCCAACAGATCTGCCCCGTGTGCATCCCTGCTGTGTCCCTGAGGGTGTGGAGGGAGCTGGGCACTGTGCTCAGTACCTTACCTTCTCCATTTGTATGGAAAATGTTCCTTATCTGCTGAGATGCACTGTCCAGAAAGAGGAAGAGGGAGAGGAGGGGGCTAGGGAACTAATACCTGCTGATCTCTACTCGGCTTTGCAAAGTTCCCCAACCTTGGCACAACTGACATTTTGGACTGGATGGTTCTTTGTTGTGGAGGCTGTTCTGTTCATTGTATGATGATACCAGTGTTACCAGCATCCTTGGCTTTGGGCTTCTACCCATTGATGCCAGTAATGTGCCTCCCTCAACCCCTGCCAAAATGTCTCCAAACATTGCCACTGGCCTAGGTACTTGGCTTGTAGTAACTCATTTAAGCCTCACCAATTTGTGAGCTAGGTGTCATTGTTTTGCACAGGATGAAATGAACTCTTGCAGGGGTTGACAAGTGCCTAAAGCCATAGGAAGGGGAGTGATGACGCTAGAATGTGAAACCCATGTCTGTCAACCTGTGTCAGGGACTCCCGAGAGGCCGGCCTCTTGCCAGTCCTTTGTAGTGATCTGTCAAGATTTTCACTTTTCTAGAGCCCTGCACTGAAACTTTTACTCCTGTACATCTGTGATTTCCTTATCACGGGCTTCGAGAGCCTACTGGGGCTGCCAGTGAAGACTTTTTGTAGAAGAGAATGTGATGAGAACACAGGTGGTGAAGGTGCCGAGTGGCAATAACATTTGGCCTTTTTCTCTTGGCTTTTGCTCCCTTTCTCTTAATCCTTTCGCTATCTCTGTCTCTCTGGGTCTCAGTCGTACTCTCTTCGATAATTGGAGCCATTGAGTCCTTTGGGTTCGGGGCTGTTGGGAGGTAACTGCTGCAGGGCCGGGAGGGCTCCATTTCTTCCCATTACCCACGCCCTATAAACCCCCGCCTCGACAGTTTCATGTGCTTTGTTCGTACTAAGTTGGGGAAACAAAAGTCTGGATCTTTCTGGGGGTCACACTCGGGGCCCTGGTGAGACCAGAGCTTGGGTCACAGGAGGTAAGGCATGCCTGTGGGAACCGCACGGAGCACGGGCGAACACAGGACAGGCCGTGTGGTGGGCTGGGCTTCTGCAGGCAAGGCTGGAGTTCATGGAGGTCAGGGCTGGAGTGGTGCAGAAGCCAGGCGGGCCAAGGCTCAGCAGAGGGCACACAGCAGGGGCAGATCAGGAAGAAGTCCGCAATCCAGAAGGGGGACGAGACAGAGTGATGCAGGCATAGCCTCAGGACGGACATGCTGGTGGGGCTGCATCTGTCCCAGATGCGGGTTCTGAGCCATAGGTGAGGGAAAGGGTGACAAGCTGCAGCCTGGGGTGAGAGGGCAGTGTTGGGGGACAGAAATGAGCAAGAAAGGCTTTATTTCTATTAAATTGCAAAGCAGAGGGCAGGACCGTGACATGAGGATTTGGCCAGGCTGATGGCTGATGGACTGGATGCCCTGGCAGCTCAGGGGGATGCTGACTGCATTGGTGGCTTTATGGGCCAGAGGAGGGGATGTAGGATGAGGACAAAGACCTGGGCTTAAATTTTGGACTTAATAAGTGAGGACTTACAAAGCCAGACGTCATAGCACCTGCCCTACAGAGGGAGAGGGATCATGAGGACGAGAGGTGACATGTGTGAACTGCTGGCACAGAGCAGGAGCTGTGGAAATGGTAGCTGTCAACAGCATCCTTTGACTCAGCTAAGAGCACAATTTACTCCCTGTTTTTGTGAAATATTATTTATGATGTTGTCAAAATTTGAAAGATGTGGGAAATTGTTAAAAGGAAATAACCATCTACCAGAGAAAACATTTTGGCATCTTTCCATTTAATCTTTGACTACAGCTACAATTACTGCTATTAACAAGTGTTACTACTACAATAGAATCTCTCTCAACCCATCCTGACTTCACCGATGTGGTCTATTCCCTTCCTTCTGTAACACCCACCGACTGAGGGCCGCGCCCGCTGAGCACTCATAGCTCACAGGGACACCCAGGGTTCTATGAGCATCTGGGGTGAATGCTTACCTGTCAGAGAGCTGCATTAGTTCCCTACCCTTCTCATGCTGGGTGAACTTGTTATTGTAATAACGTAAATTAATTAAATATTAAGTGACCCAGTGAAATGTGAGTGAAAAGAGACCTGTTTTTTAGGAAAACCAAGTTGCATGTATTGAATGACTTGAATAGTCAGTCGGGAGCAGTGAAGGCTGTCAGATGAGTTATGGGCAGGGCAGCTGATAGAGATCAGAAGACATTTGTACATAATCCTAGAAGAGTTTTGCACTTACTTTGTTTCATATGGGAGTTCATGTTATGTCTTCGTTCTAAAGCCAAATCTGGAAATCACAGATGGTATATATCTAAAGGTTATGAATTATTTTTAAAAATAGATATAGAACTCCAGTAGTGGCCTTATCACTTCATCAAAAGATTAGCAGGACATGTTTTAAGTTGAAATAGTGTTTAAGGTTTATATACTATGTATGTGTGATTTTAGTGATCTCTGCTTTATCCCACTCTTTTGATTAACTGATTCACTGGTCCTTACCACATTAGGTAAGAGAGCTGGTACTTGAAATATGGTGTTTGAGTGCTGATTATAAGCCAAGGCCTCTGCAAGAGTCATAATGTGTAATCATCTCACTTAATTTATAAAGAACTCCTTGAAGTACTGTTTTATCCAGCAAAAATTTATTAATTAGCTATTTTGTGCAGAACACTGTTCCAGATACTGGAGGTGTGGGTGGACAAGCCAGGTTCCTGTTCTCATGGAAGCGTGTGCTGGTGTGAGTGTGTGTTGGAGAAGAGGAGGCAGAACACATATAATAAGACCATTTTACATAATGATAAATGTAATAAAGAAAACAGAACACAAAGATACAATAGAGTGATTGGCAAAAGAATGGTTGAGGGTATTGATATCAGGTGGTCAGGGAAGGCAACAAAGGAGCTGAGACTTGAATGAGGAGAAGAGTCTGGTTCCGGGCCCACAGCAGATGCAAAGGTCCTGAGGTGGGAATGAGCCTGGATGAAGGAAGACCAGTGAGGCTGGAGCATAGTTAGTGAGTGAGAGGAAGAGTGGGATGAGCAGGAGCAATAAGGCCCCTGGAGACCAGGGTGAAGAATTTGGATGCTATACTAAGTGCGAAGGGAAGCTATTGTTGAGTTTTAAGTGAGGGGGTGTAGACTGGCCACGGTGGCTGATGGATTGCAGAGGGCGAGGGGATGGACACAGAAGTGGTCAGACATCTAAGAGTCCATTACAGAGATCCAGGCCAGAAATGCTGAGCACGTAGACTGCAGTGGGAATAGCAGAGGCAGAGGGGTAGGAGTCAGAATAGTATGAGATCTGCACAAGGAAACTCAGTGTCTTCACCAGCTCGTTCCGCAGGGCTGCGCTTCCTCCTGGTACAATCTTTCCTTCTCCCAACCTCTTCGTAATAACCCTTCATCTACTCCTCTGCAGTGTTTATCAGAACCCACTAAAAGATTGTGAGCTGCCTGTTCTTTAGAAAAGTGTAATTGATAAAGAGTAAACCTCTTTCTGCACAAGGACAAGTGTCTTGTTTTGTTTTCCTGGCATGCCCCATTATTGAAGTTGATAGCAATCTATTGCTGGTAAGTGTGGGCTCATGGTTAAACCCAGGAGCTGCGGCTTGGGCTCAGCTGAGTCAGGCAATAGCTCATCTTCCTTGTAATTGGACCCAGTTTTCAGTATGGTGTTCTCTGGAGTATTGCCGATGGATGGGGGAGATCCGAGGCCTCTTGGTGATGGGTGAATCACGGTGGAGAGGCCTGCCATTTTCCAAGCAGATGATGACTAATAATCAAACAAGTTCAATAGGTCATCAACATTTTATTGCTATATTTTATACCAATCTTTTTTTTCCAATATTTTTTTATTTTTTATTTTTTAGAGGAAGGGAGAGAGTGATAGAAACATTGATGTGAGAAAAACACCTATCAGCTGCCTCCTGCACACCCCCTATTGGGGATCAAGCCTGCAACCTGGGCATGTGCCTTGACTGGGAATCAAACTGGATGGAGCACAGGATGGAGCTCAGTCCATTGAGTCACACCAGCCAGGCTATACCAATCTTTTAAATTATGTGGAAAAGTGTTTGCAAAGACTTTGCACATTTGTTCATTCATTTATTCATTCACTAAACAGATGTGTAATGAACCCCCAGCTCATGCTATGCTTTGTGTCCTTAGACAAGTAACTGAACTTCCTGAGCTTCAGCTGTGACATAAGGATGCTGATAGCACATACCTCTTAGGATTATGAAGATGAAATGAAAGCATGGGTTTGATACACTTTGCAAAGTCTCTGGCACATAGTCAAATTGGGGGTTTTAGAAAAGATGAGGGAGGAACTCATTTGGCTTCCTCTGGAGGACCTACACCCTGCCTATACAGGTTCCTTGGTGGCTTGACTTGATGGTTCTTGATGTGTGGTCCATGGATCCTAGTCCCACAAGCCATCCCTCTCCAAAGGTTAAATTCATTTGGGGCAAATTTGCATACCAAATCCTCTGTTGAATATTCATAGTCATCATTAGCATAGTCAAGGCTCTGAGAAGTACTTCACTTCCATAAAGAAATGTGTTTAATTTTGTGTAATTTACCATTCCTGCATCCATTTTGCAGAATGCTTCTTTTCATCTTATTTTGTAAGGTGGACTTTAGAAATCAAAGTTGGAAATCAAGGCTCCAAACCCTCAGCTCAGAAGTTCAAATTGCTAACAAAATTGCTGACCTGATTTCTAATACCTTTCCATTCACATCTCTTGGGCTGGATTAGATTTTTTATTAAAGATGTAATTTCAGATTTTATTGAGACATTCCTCATTCTCCCCCTTCCCTTGGCAAGACCAAGGTGATCCTGAAGATTCATGCTGGAGCTTCTACATGCATATGCTCCAACCGCAGAGATCAGGATTGGCTTAGAACTCCATGTCATTGCATTTTCCTTTGGTGGAATTGGGCGTCTGATTTGTGACACTCCCAGATGATCATGGTTAGGGTTGTAAGATTTAGATACTTTCCCTCCAATGAGAACCTTCGTTTTAGACCAGCTTTGAGTAGTAGCACCCTGGGCTAGATTCATCTCTCTGACTTGGCCCCAGTGGGCGTGCCCCAAGATGAGTGTGAGTACTGAGGACATGGAAGAGAAATGCTGTCAAATCTGCCCTCATCCTCTGCAGACTTGAAAACAAAAAAGGCATAGAAATGTGTGTGTGGCAAATTACAGAAGGAAAAAGGGACACTGACAAATTGTGAGGCATGGATCTGCCTCCAGGTCACCCTGCAAAGCACCTTCCTGTGGCCACATGAGGTGGGTCTGGGTGGTGGTTAGTGCTGAGGAGATGGCCAGTGTGAACCTAGCCTTGCCATGCACAGAGGTGGTGCCAGTCTCTTGGATGTGGCAACCCTGAGATGGCTCCTGGAGTCAGCGTTCTCAGACAAGGTGGCCAGTGACAAATGCAGAGTGTGGGACAGACTCTCCGGGTCACATGGGCTCCTAGACCGGAGGTGCTGGGGCAGGAACCCGGTTCCCAAGCTCAAGTGTCTGGCTCGCTTATGTTGCCCCTTAACACTATTAGTTTTCTGTTGGGGACTTGCATATTATCTTCCTGTGTTCAGATATACTCCTGGGACTTTATTTTTTCCCCCTCCTAATTGTGGTGATGATGACCATGATGATATTTAACACTGTGATATTGTGATTTAATTATAAGAAATATATATTTGGTCTCTGGCTGAGTTCCTGGCTCAGAGCTCCTAAACGCTGGGCATTTCCTAAGTGTGGAGAGCCACAACTGTGCCTTTCTTTTGTTATATTAGTGAGGTGTCTTTTGGAAAGTCCCTATGTCACCTAAACATGGAGACGATTCACCAGAAGAACCAGCCCTGTTGTTAGAGGGTTAGAACTTTCCGGGCCACCCTGCAGCCTCCTGGGGGTGGGGAGGGCTAGAGATCGAGTTCAGTCACCAGCGGTTTACTCCGTCACCCCGAAGTAATGAGGCCTCCATAGAAACCCAGAAGAACTGGGCTCAGAGAGCTCCAGCGCCTGCAGGTTGGTGAACACACTGAGGCTCAGGGAAAGCGGTGAGCTAGGGACCAGGACACCCACGCCTCTCCCCACACCTGGCCCTGTGCATCTCTCCCACCTGGCCCTTCCTGAGTCACATCCTTTTGTAAGAAACCGGTGATCTAGTAAGTGTAATGTTTCTGAGTTCTGTGAACCACTCCAGAAAATTAATCAAACCGAGGAAGGGGTCGTGGGAACCTCCAATCGATAACCAGTCAGTCAGATGTACAGGTGACACCCTGGACTTCCGTTTGGCGTCTGAAATGAGATGAGGTGGGAACAGTCTGGGAGAACTGAACCTTTAACCTGTAAACTCTGACACTAACTTCAGATAGTGTCAGAAATTAGTTGAATTATAGGACACCCAGTTAGTGTTGGAGAACTGCTTGGTGTGGAAAACAAAAAAGGCATAGAAATGTGTGTGGGGCAAATTACAGAAGGAAAAAGGGACACTGATAAATTGTGAGGCATGGATCTGCCTCCAGGTCACCCTGCAAAGCACCTTCCTGTGGCCACATGAGGTGGGTCTGGGTGGTGGTTAGTGCTGAGTTCTGTGAACCACTCCAGAAAATTAATCAAACCGAGGAGGGGGTCGTGGGAACCTCCAGTCGATAACCAGTTAGTCAGATGTACACACACACATACACACACGCGTGCACGCACACATCATAAATATTAAGTATTTAATATGTGCCAGGTACCACGCTAAGTTGTGATATCATTGCCCCATTAAATCCTTATAGCAGCCCTCTGAACTATTCTTCTTTATTAACTTCAACTTCACTTTATAGATGAGAAAACAGAGGCACAGGGAGGGTCAATAACCCGCCCCCGGGATCTGAGCCTGGGCAGGCTGACACTGGAGCCAGGCAGTGGACCGTTATGAATGGCCTCTGGTCCGCTGCGACCAGCTGGGACGTGAGTGGATTGGAGAAGGAAGGGCTGGAAATTCCTACTCGCACCCTCGTGGTTACCAACGGGCAGGTCCAGGGATGGACGTTCCGCACGTGGCTTCTTTCACAACACCTTGAGATGTAGATATCATCCTTTCCATTTTGTAACCAACCACCATTTACCGAGCACCACTGTGTGCTAGAACGTCCGGTCTCATCCCTAATTCTCCTCACGGTTCTTCAAGGCGGCTAAGGCCTTTTACAGATACGAAAGCTGAGGCCTCCGGGGGTTAAGCTACTTCCTAAGATTATGCAGCCAAGTGGGGCTTGTGGAGAAAAACGTGTGCAAAACCACGAGGTTTTAATGAAGGAGGGAGTGTTTTTCTCGAGTAGCCTCTGGCTCTGGGCTGTGAAGAGAGGCCAAATAAAAAGATTCATTCAGCGGAGGGAAAGCTGCCCTGTTGAAGCCCGCGGACTGGGGAGCCCTGGGCACTGACTTCGCCTCGGGAGCTTTGAGCAGATTAGTCACTAGCTGTGTGCTTTTTGTGCGTTGCTGGCTTGGGCTACTTCTCCCCTCTGTTCGCAGCATTCTTGGCTTCTCTGATGTGGCTCTTGTTGGTTCTAAACTGGCAGCTGCCAAGAACCAGAGGTGCCCCTTGTGAGACTGAGATGAGCAGGAACGTGCACTGAGAGGCAGCGCCGGGTGTCCACTCATTTCTGGGTGCCTACTGCCGGCCACTGAGCTGGCGGGGCGCGGGTGCGAAACATCGGCTTCCATGCTTGGTCCTGGTAGCAGGCTGCCTGGTGGTACTTAAGCACCAGGATACAATTTGGAGTGATTTTCTCCTGCCCTGAAGGACCTTCTTTTCTTTTTCCTTTTCTCATTAACTTATTAATTCTGGTTCAGCCAATACAACTCATCACACGTTATTCATTTTAGAATTTGAAAATCAAATTTTGAGTCGATGCTAAATGGATCACAGATAATCTTTTCTTCTATGAGAGATGAGCTTTTCATTACCGATTTCGTCCATTTGAATCACCCGTCGTGGGCAGGCTCTGTTTCTCGGGCGAGCGTAGCTGGGGCTGCCCAGGAACATGGCCTTGCTTAGGGAGGGAGCCGTGCCGCAGGGGTCCCCTTCCGCGCTTGCTTCCGTGGCTGTGGCTGTAGATGGTGCTGCAGAAATGGCTTGGTCCCTGCAATCTGCTACCCCAGCACTCTGCCATCCGCCTTCCCGGGGCTCAGATTCCGGGGCGGGGCGTGAGAGTCAAGTGAAATTGTGTCGAATGATTAAACGAGTATGCGTTAGAAAATACCCAACCAGTGCTTTGAAGCATAGAGATCATCGGCGGACTCTGCACACAGCCCTATGAAAACCCGGCCTGCGGGAGGCGGTGGATGAACTTTGGGAAACAGAGAGAAATGGCTCAGCAGGAAGCGCTCCTGCAGCCCGCCGTTTGCTCCTTTGAGCGAATCAATTGGCTTTTTAAAACTCAGGTTTTAATTGCTTATGCCCTGGGAGAGGGTTTTTCAATACATTCCCCATCTGGCAAGACTAATTATTCTTTGCATTCAGTGACTAGATCGGTGCTCTGAGCCTGGGAAGGAGGCCTGGAGATGTTCGTGTCTATGCGTGTCACCGCTCATGGTCCCTGGGTGACAGTGAGTCTTTCCTGCCATCTGACTCTTGCAAATGATTCCTAAGAAAAGTTTTATATCTGAGTAGCCACCGGGCTCCTGGGATGACAGAGAGGCAAGGTGTCCTCATATGAGCACGACACCTGATGGAATACCACCTGGCATGGGCTTCTGACCTCCCTGGTGATAATGGCTCCATGTGGGTCAGGGAGACAAGTGAGGTGGACCAGAGGTGACCACCTCTCCCTGGACACTTTCTGGGCTCCCAGATCTGGCTTCTGTGGGTGTTCCTCCCTGCCTCAGTGGACAAGTTTCTGTCTTGCACTGAGTCCCATGCTCTAGTATCTTCCAGAGCCTTCTGGAGGGACTGGGCTCTCAGGTCTGGTGAGCATGGCTGAGCCAGAGTCATAATGCTGCTGGGTTGCCTCATCCAGTTTTGGATGCACCAGATAGACCCTCCAACAGTCCATGCTTTGCTACCTCAGTTTCTTTGGAGAGAACCAGCCCCGACACAGCATGATTTAGAGAGACCACAGTCAAAGGTGTCACAAAGCTTCTTGGCTGCATCTGCCAGGATGGACCTTCTGGGCAGGGCTGTCTCTGACACACAAGTCAGAGATGGTCCCACGGTGGGCTTGCATTCCCTTGTAACTCTGTCACACCATCAGCCACCTCGGAAACAACAGCCCCAATCTCTGTGGGTCCCTGGAGACTGTGCTGAGGTTTCACACACTGAGTAACTCAGTGCAGGGTAGAAACTGCAAGTCCTAGAGGATATCTTGCCCCAGGACAACTGCCCAGTCACTGGTGAGCTCCTGCAGCAGAGTTTACTCCTCGTTCCCCACTGGAAGTCTGCCCTGCCCATCCTTTTGTAGCCCTGGGGACGTGCAGGCTCATGGCACCC
Organism: Molossus molossus; assembly: GCF_014108415.1. NCBI lineage: Eukaryota > Metazoa > Chordata > Mammalia > Chiroptera > Molossidae > Molossus > Molossus molossus. Next base: position 54,669,547 of record NW_023425348.1, on the reverse strand, counting down.
CCCCCCCCCCCAAGCAAAAGGCCTGGAGTGAGAATCCCAGGGGCTGGGTTGGGCTCTGCGCTGCTCCTGCACAGCCCATGAAGCCTATGACATTTGCTAAACCAGTGATCAACATAAGCTACTTGTAGCAGCAAAGAGACATTTGAAACCGTAGAGAAGAAGTGTTTACAGGCTTTGGAGCAGAACTCATCTGCATGATGCTCTAATTACAAATTGGAGACCAACATACAATCCCACATTCATCTGGCTATGTGTCCTTGGAAAGGACACTTTTGCATTTCTCTACAAATAGGCAACTGCGCTGGCTTTCTGCCAGTCCAGACTGGCTTTGCCCTGGGTGTTGCCAACCCCAGGCCATTGGGGCACGAGGCCTGCCTTGACCCATACCACCTGAGCCAAGCAGGACAGGGGAGTCTGCTGTCTTCCCAGGGCAGAGGATCATGAATAGAATGGCTCCCTTGTTCCTTCGAAAGCATTTTACATGCTTCTTATTTGATCCTTCCAGCCACCTAACAGGGTATATATTATTATCCTCTTTTGACGGATTAGGTAGTTAAGGCTCGAGGGGGTAGGAGCCCACACAATTGGCAAGCTTCAGGGCAGGGCCATAAAGACAGATTTGTCTGACTGCAGAGCCCCAAACACTGCTTACCTTCATCTATCATTTCAGGGATTTAGCACCACCAAAGAAGGCAGAGCCCGTGGAATCACCAGTTAGAGGTGAAGGTGGTAAGGAGAGTATGGGAAGAAGGGGGAAAGGGTAGGAAAGAAAGTGACAAGCTCATTTATTCATTCACTTGTTAGCTCATTATATATGGTTTGATTCCGGGCAGATCCTGAAATGAGTAAGACCAGCCCCTGCCCTGGAGAATCTCACAGAGTATCAGACAGCTGAGCTGGGGAACGGTGTGCAGTCCACACATAGTTCTGCAGGGCACAGGGTAGAAAACGGTGAGTTCAGACTGGGACTTGCACACAGGAGGAGGTATTGAACTTGAGAGATCAGGCACTCTGGGCAGAGAGAACCATATAAGCAAAAATGCAGAGGTTGTGGGACACATTGGCTAATTGGGGGCTGGGAGCTGGTGACTCCCAGGGAGGAGAGGGTGGTGAGAAGAGGCTGGGTTAGGAGGGGCCTTGGCTGTCATAGCAGGTCATGTGGTGTGGCACGGCGGGAACATTCCTTCCTTGCCTAATGCACTTTCTCAACTCCTATTGACCCCCTTTATAGAAATGTATCAGCCACTGTTCGCAGATTGAGAGCTCTTGGCTGAGTTGGGTTGTTCATCATCTTAGACAAAGGCATTCCAGGACTTTTTTTTTTTGCCTTGGATTTGAGGGATCTGCTAGCAGAGCATGGTTGCTGATACCAAAGCCATGCTGGAGTGCACAGAACAGGGAGGAACTCTTGTTGGCTGTCAGGCACATCCCCATAGAGATTTATTGAGTGTTAAATGTCAGTATCGATGTAATAAAGGTGGGACGCTGTAAGTAATAAGCACTTTCCAGGTGAGGAACCATTTCCAATAAGTTGTCAACCTGCCTGGTACTATGAATTATTAAAAAAAAAAAAAAGATGATGAAGAAAGCCCACTTGGAGTTATTTAACTTCCAGATCTGCTCCTTAGCTCTGTTCCTTCTTGACAGCAGCACTGGCGCCCTGTGGTACCCAAGCACCTTGGAGTTTTAGCATAAAGACCCCCCTGCTTATTTGTTTCCTTCCAGGGATGGGAATCGGGTTGACGGGAATGGATTCCTGACCTTCAGAAGGCCTGTGACAGGCAGCACATGGAGGGGAAACAAATGCAGGAGAAAGAGAAGGCAAGAAGGGCCAGAGGGACAAGGCACCTGGGATGGCCAAGGCATCTGACAAATGCAGCTGGGTGTCAGCTGGAGCTTGTTCACCCCCTCAAGCTCTACACATCATTCTGGGTGATTCCGCAGCCCCTGGGGGTACAGGGTCCGCCTTGCAGACTCCTGCTCCCTCCCAGGGACTCGAGGCTGCCCTGACCCCTGGCTTCCCGGCTTCCCAGGGACCGCCTCTGAGATGTGCTCGCTGTGCTCATAGTCGGGGATTCCCACGAACTCACAGGGGGTTCAGGTGCACGGTAGGCTTTCCCAGAGAAGATTTAGTAGGGCTGCAGCTTTGTTTCCAGAAACCTAGACATTCTTAAAACATCTGCTGACCCCTTCACGTCATGGGTGTCACTGCCACATCTCACCCCTGGCTCACCTCTTGCTGGCCTGGGACTCACTGTCCTGCACTCTCCTGTTCAGGAGCAATCTCCCAGCCCTCGCTGTGGCCGGGAAGGCCACCTCCTCTCTTGCAACCCCTCAGCCACAGCTGGTGCCCGGGTCCCACGGGGGAGGCTGTGTGCACTCACTTTTTACACAGCGCTCATCAAATTGGTTTCCAAAGACTTCTGTTCCCAGGAGGAATTCTGCTGTGGCCTTACCATAATACACATTGGTTATCCCTATGTTATCTCATGGCAGGCTCGCCTTGAGATTGGCATAACGATCACATTTTACTGATGAGAAAACAGGCTTGAAAATGTGACTTGTCCAAGGTCGCAAGTTGCGTGGCATTTCCGAGGGCCGTGCTCAGCTGCTCAGTTTCCCCTCAGGCCTCCTGGACCTGGTCCTAGCTCCTCTCTCTTCCCTTTGCCCGGGCTGCTGACAGCCTTCCTTCCAGTCCCCGGGACTCTCGTTCTTGCAAGCCACTTGATGGTGCACACTCATCCTGTGCCCAGTCCGTCATCTGAACACAGCAAAGGGACCTCGGGTGCTTTATTAACATGTCGCTGGCTCTTTTTGAAGTGAAGCAAACAAATTGCTCAGAGTCAGCCCTGGTTCCCGGGGGAAGGCCTGTTGCATTTTGCAGGAGCTCTGCAAAATGTCCGTAGAGGTGGACCAGCTCAGACAGCCATCCCAACCCCAGCACGCACCTGCTCTGTGACTGTAGCTGATCTTTCTTGTTAATCACTCTCAGCTTCCGGTTCCTTATTTGCAAAATGCAGTTGTTAATAGTTCATCTCACTGAGCTCATTTAGTCTTACTGAAGATTAGATGAGAAGATGGCGTGGAAAGGCTCTTTCACACAGTAGGTGCTATTTCTTGGGGTGAGTAAGGGTGACACCTTGAACACTACCTGCCCAGCAATGGCTGCTTTGTTCTGGGTCTTCATTTCAACCTGCATCTGCCCACATTAGAACCACATTAATCATCCTAAATACCAACTCATCCATGGATGTTGAGCTCATTATTTATTGAAGAAACTTTGGCGCCTCTTGGGCACGGTCCCGTCAACTTGCCCTCCTGCAGTTCGCCAGCGTCACCGGAGCTGGCTCTAGTGCCTTCTGCCTCAATTAAGAAGCAGTGTGAGTCTCAGAATGGCCTTGTGGGGTGACACCTGAACTTCCCTAGTCTTCTGCTGGCCTTGGTTCCCAGGAGCTCTGTGTGATAGTCCAAGAGCAGGCTGGGGACACTCTCTCAGATCCGTTCCGCGTGGCTTCTCCAGAAGGACTGGGCAGTTTACTGTCAGAGAAACATCCAGCGGACATCCTGTCATCTCCAAGATGTTTTAGGGGTCTTTGCGAGCAGTTGGTTATACAGAGGTGACCACACAGCTCCCAGTGATGGACGAGACAGAGACGTCAACAGCTGCACCGTCTGATGAAGGCTCTGCTAGGAACGGGTGCTAAGTGCCATGGGAGACAGGAGGACCTCTCCCAGCCCCGAGGGCCAGCGCAGCTTCCAGGGAGCGGAATTTTGGAGAAAACTTTAGCCAGGCTAAGAATGGAGCTGGGAAAAGGAGGGCACTCTGGACAAAGGGAATAACAGCAAGAGCACAGACAGGGGCCACGGCATTCTCTCTCTTAGGCACAACGGTGGGCATCAGATTGGGCTGGTGGGGAGGCAGTCATGATTTCAGACGGGCAGACCTATAAGATGTGTATAGTTTGAAGAAGAGAACTCGGAGCCAGCGGCATGAGCCTGAGCAAAGCTGTCTCAAAATGGAATGTGCATGTGAATCACTGGGGGTTGGTAAATGCAGCTGATGCTTAGGCAGGTCTGTGCTGGGGCCCAAAGGTCTGTGTTTCTAACGGGCTCCTAGGGAAGCTCATGCTGCTGGTCTATGGACCACACTTGGAGTAGCAAGGAATAGACCTTCAGCAGGCAGGACAGATCCTGTCCGTCTGACCGTGGAGGTTTTAGTCTTGGTCTCCTGTGACTATGCGCGGGTAGTGAATGAAGTTTGGCTTAGTGAATTCCATGAAGCAGCTGAGGGCCTGGTGTTTTAACCAGTGCACAAGCTCATCACCTTTGTATGTTGGGATACTAGTTTGTTTTTATCTTCTTCTTTTTTTTTTTTTTCCATTTTTTTGTTCAGACATAGTAGGAGGAAGAGAGAGGAGAGAGAGAAACATCGACGTGAAAGGGACACATCGAGGGGCTGCCAGCCGCACGACCAGCCAGGGCCGGGGACAAACTGCAACCGAGGTACATGCCCTTAGCGGGAACCAAACCTGGGTCTCACTGGACCACAGGCCGATGCTCTAACCGCTGAGCCAAATCGGCCAGGGCTGTTTCTATCTTCTTAATGACATTTACCTTCGGTACCCATGTTTCTGAATTCCCACTAGGACAGAGCAAAGACCTCCATGAGGAAGACAGACTATCCTGTCTGTGGGAACCCAGGCTGGTGGGGTGGTCCCCATGGCTTCTGTGTGAACATAAAGGGCTGGGGTCTCACCCTTGGGGGAGGATGGTCCCCCGCTCCCAGTGAGTCCGGAGATGCCCGCTCTCCTCTCCGCCTGTGTTTGCCCTCGTTGCAGAGCGGTTTCAGCCAGGCCTTCTTCCCCGAGTCCTCTCATTCCCTTGCCCACGGGCTCTGCGGATCTGTGGGCTGATGGAGAGCGTTAGTAACTGGGGCCCTGTGAGCAGTGTGGAGGCACAGCTCCAGGGCGCGGCTACGTTACAGCACAGGTGTACCGACTGCATGGGCCCTGGCGTAGCTTAGGGAGGGCGGCAGGGGCCCCACCGGGCCCTTAGGCTCAATCTGGCTCTACATGGGCTTCTCAGCAGCCAGGATGGAGCTGAATGCCCCCTATTGCTTATGGCATTCTGTTCTTTCTCCCCCTGAGGTCTACATCCCAAAGGCTCTAGTGGGAAGTTGGTTGCATTCAGTCCAGTTTAGAAACTGCATGTTAAGCATCCATCATGGGCCTGGGCCTTGGGGAAACAAGGACCCTCCTTCTTAAGAAATCACAGCTCAATCGGGAAAACAGGAAAGGACATTGACAATTACAACTAGAGGGAGCGCGGAGACTATGGAGAACTTGATAGGGGGGAATGATTCTGTGGAGTGGGGTGGGTAAATCCAGATGAGATTGGGTGCATTCAGGGTGCTATGGCCATTGACTAGAATGGATACATTCAAACAAAGTGTTTAAGCTCTGCTTATAGGGGCCCCTTCATCCCACACATACCTGTGCAGCCTGACACTGAGCTATGCAGTGGGATGCAGCTGTGATAAGAAACAACGCCTGCGGCTGGAGGGCTACTAGGGTGGGGGATAAACATGTCCTGGGCAGGTGTACAGGTGCTGTTGTGCCCAGCTCCTCTTCTCTTGCTTCTTCAGGGCACACTTGCCCAACGTCCAACCACCAGACCTGTATTTCTTTGCTTAGGTGTTTTCTCTTTCCACTGACGTCTACTCTGCTGGGACAGCCAGGGTGCTGGGGGATTAATGTCCCTGCCCCCACAGCAGCTGTCGACCAAAGCCTGGCAGGAGATGGTATATAAATACCGCAGGTCCCTCCCCCTTGGGAAGATGACTCTGAGGTGTGGGATCTAACTGTGTGGGATCTACACTGAATCCCCAGCAGGATTCAGCCCGTCATCCACAGTGCTAGCAGGGTGGGGTACCCTTTGCTGGCTGTCTTCCCTTCCTTGTCTCCCACTTCTGATGGGAGTTTTCTTTACCTCCTACTCAGACTCTAATGCTGGTCCCAGAGTTGGCTTTGGGGCAGAGCTACACTGAGATAGCAGAGAAGGAGGGATCTATGTTTCGGAAGAGGCAACGGCATGGGCAAAAGCAGAGAGGTGCAGGAGTACAAAGTGGTAGGGAACTGTGGGTGCTGTCCTGTAGCTGGGGTGAGGGGTGGCACACACTATCTTCTCTTGTGGGAACTTAGGAAACACTTGGGGCGACTGCTCTGAGTGACTGCTGCACCCTCTTGGTCCTGAGCTCACTTACCCAGCTCCGGTGGGTAGCTTCTCAGACCCATGAAAAACCCACCACTGCGATCCCATTGGAGAATCCCTCTGGAAGCCCTTTGAGCAGATTCCATTAGCTTGGAGAATCAGTGTTCAGCATCTTGGAGAAGATCTTTGATGAACGCATTTCCCAAAACAAGTTCCATAGAGCATCGTTCCTGGGCCTCGCCCCTCAGACGATGGCCCCTCCCTCACCTGAGCTTGCTCAGCGTTACAATTACACTTCACTCTTGGAGATTCCAAGTAGACATTAAAGGTCTGAGAAGTCCTGGTCACACACAATTCTTTTTCACTTAACCAGGATTAACAAGTATTTCCATAGTCATTCGACCATGAAACCTCCTATTTCACAGCACTTAACGACTGCACAGAAGGGAGGTTCTGCAGAGCCTGCTGCCGGGAGAGCCGGTGGGTGGAGGACTCGCCTGGGGGCTCTGAGGGACTCGGGGGGCTGGAGCTGGCTTGCCAGGGTCGCTCTTCCGCTGCAGTGAGTTCCAGCAGGAACGACGGCCCGTGCAGTCCAAAGTCTGACCACAAAACCAGCACTGAGACTAGCTAGTGGCTAGAGATACCCAGAGCCCTTTTCTGCCAGACTAGAAGCAAAGTTTCTAATAAATTCATAATGTGCATCACAGACCGCTGCAGCTCAAGGCAGCTTGAGAGATGAGAACAACCACTACCTGGAACAAATCCAGCCCATTGGGCCAATGAAAGATGGACAAACAACTAAGAATGGACAGAGAATATATCCAGACCCTTGTCACAGGGATAAACTAACAGCTGGAATGAGGGGAGCAAAAAATCCCAACTACCAGTGACTGAGGGTGAGTTATGGCCTATGACTGAGGGCAAGAGAGGCAGAGAGAGAGAAGGAGAGAGAGAGAGAGAGAGAGAGAGAGCGCGCGCTCTCTCTGCTTTTCACTTATTTTGTGGCCACCACCAGTGGCCTCTTTTGGGAGGTTACATTTAGGACTGGAAGTCATTGCATCAAAGGAACTTGGAGCTCAGGATAGGAAAGGTGACAAAGAGCAGTTTTTTCCCTCCTAGATCTTAAACTCAAGAGGTAGTTTTTACGGTGTCCCGTCTCTCTTCTCCAGCGTCATGGTGGGGAGGAGGGAGTAGCAGCTTGTTCCCCTCTTCTCAGCCTCGCTTTCCGTCTCCTGCACCCCTGGGCTGGGGAGCTGGGCGGCTAGCTAGGTCACCCACCCACAGGGCAGCTGGACCTCAGAAACCACGGTAGGAAACACAGCTGTTCTAAATGAGTTTACGTGTCCGTCCTGGGCCCACTAGATGAGTCTTCACAGACAGTGAGTTGGCTGAAGACATCGGCCCACAAGCCAGGGGCTTCAGGTGTGGCGGGGTGTGGGCCTGGGGCTGAAGCCCCTAGACAAATACACGTGTTGATTTCTCACGTGGGGGCAGAGGTCGGCTTCATAAACTATGGGTGAGTGAATTTAATGTCATCCCTCAGCAAACCATCAGAACAAATCGTTATTTTGAAAATCATTTTTGAATTTTACCAAAGTAATTGTTTACATGGTTGAAAACCTCAAGTAGTACCTATAATAAAATAAAATCGTTTTATGCTTCACCAGACTCATCTTCCCAGGCCTGACCCCCAAAGGAATTCTGTTTGACTCTTTTAGCTGTTTCTTCTCCTATTTGCCCCCGCACTTCTAAATGATAGACTTTCTACCACTGTTTCCTGACTCACAACGGGAGGCCCCGTACCTGTTGATTTCCTGTTCTAGCAGATGAGGGTGTGGCTTTCTCTCACTCGCCCCTTCTCCCAGACGCAGGCCCCCTCCCCCAGCCCTCACACTTGGGTTCCAGCAGTAGACGGTGTGTACTTTGTATACTGTGAAAGCACTGCTCACTGCCAAGTAGACTTCCACGGTGGAAACGTTTCTTTTCCTGGTTGAATCAATGTCGAGTTAGGAAAAGAGAAATCGCTAAGCATTTTAAGAGGAAGGGAATGATTTTAAAACTTGGTTGCACAGGTAATAAAAGAGCTGAGAAGGCAAACAGGAGAACTTGAGGCAACCAGAAAGTAGCAGTAGCAGGAAGCTGCTACCATGTCGGAGGCGGAAGAGCCCAGGGAGGTCTGTAGGAGCCCACACCCCTCTCCCCTCTTAACTCCCATGCTGCAGAACAGGTTGGAGGAGAGCAAGAAGTAGATGGGAGGGCAAATAGGCAAATGCCAGGCATACCAATATTAATATTCACCTTGTTTATGAATAATAATTACATAAGCATTTAGCAGTGATTTTTTATGTGCCTCTATCATATGTTTTATACCTTTGATGTTACTGTTCAAGTGTTTGAATACTTCATATAATTCACTTATTTTATTCTGTCTCTTGGAGTGCTTGACCCTTCCACTCCAGTCAGGCCGCTCGCTCCAGGCCCGCCCTGGTGCTGCCGCCTGGGCTTCGGGGCACCAACATCTAGGGGGGTCCCTCATCCTTCCTCCTGGGCTGACTCCCTTGTGTTAGTTCCATGGCTTTCTCTTGCTCAGTAGCTCCCCAAGAAGGAAGCCGTGGGAAATAAATGTTTTGCCTTTGCTTGTCTGAAAATGTCTTTATTCTCCACTCACATTTGATTGACAGGTTAGCTGGCTGGTGCTGAGTCATTGACTTCTAACTGCCAGTGTTGCTTTTGAGATCTGATGCCATCCAGTATTTTTGCTCCTTTCTATATGACCTGTTCTTTTTTTTTCTCTTTGGAAGTTTTTAGGATCTTCTTTCTATCCCCCAATTGTCCTTCCAGACCGAGACAAACAACCCTAACCACAGATTTGTTTTGCTGAGAGCAGAAAGCTGCCCCCACCACAGTGAGGGGGATGTTAAGGCCCAGGGGATTGAAGCGTTCGTCTTAGACAGAGCTTGATGTCCCAAAGGAGCCAGCTCCTAACTGTAGGACTTCCTGGCAGAATTAGCCATCAACCGTGGCAATCACGTGAAGCCTCTCCTTGTGCTCTGACTTGGTGAATCTGGTACTTTGAATACGCAGGACGCTTGGGGTGTGACTATAGAAGCCTCTTTATTTGTTATATCACTGTCCTTTTGAGCGTACTCAATAGGAGTAAGTGTTCCCTGGCTGTGGGGAGAACATTCAGAGAGGACCAGGACTTTCTTTTTTTTGGATGGGCCAGAATAAATCATATGATCAGTTTAAACTAAACACAGTCTCAATGCAGTCATTAAGAGGGCCCAGTGGCTGTATAATCAGCAGAACTTCAAACTTGATTTGACATTAATTCTTCTCCGAAGGTTCTGCCGTCTGGTGGGGGGGTGGGGGATGGTCCTGCTTCTCTCTTTTCTTGCTCCTCCTTCCCAGTGTGCTAGCTATTCTCTCTGCGCCCTAGACAGGAGGAGGCAGGAAAGGTATGGGGGCTGATTGGCTCCCTCGGGCATGAGCCCTCAGTCCTGAGACTCCTGGGCCCACCAGCTTCTGGGAGCACATATCAATTCTGTAGGTGGTTCCATCAAAGCCTCTCTCACTAAGTTTGGGATGGGAGGTAGGTCATCCAAGCTTTCCCCTCGGGGAAGACCCCAACTCAGAAATCCTCTTCACAAATCCTCTCCTTCATCTTTAACAACCCCTTCTTTATCCCCTAAATCTGGGTGAATTTCTAATCAATTTCCAATCACCTACTTTGAAGTTTCACAGGGGTTTGTCTAAGAACTCACTTGGGCATTTGGGGGTCTTAATGAAAATTCCCAGCTTAGCACTCTTGTTAGGTGGACATCTTCAAGAATCTGCCCCCTCCCTGCACCCTGTCACACCATGACGAAGTTGCTATGAATAGCCCCCTACAATATTCTAATTCCTCTAAGCAATTAGATCCCCCCTCCCAGGCTCCTGAAAAGCTGGGGAGGAGGGCTGCGAATTTGATTCCTTCAGAGATTTCCTGAAACAGGGCTTTCCCGTGAGTGAGCGGATGGCTCAGCCTTGTCACTGGAGCTGTGGATGGCAGAGCCAGAGAGCCAGGTGATGCTCTGTCACCAGCAAAGGAGAATGCCACCGCACCTCCAGAGGCATGGCAAACACGTTTTGTTTGCTTATTTACCGCCTTTAATTTTATAGGCTAAGGGAGGAATTTCTCCCTCCTGAATGTGTGCAGTTAGCTCTGCTTGCCCACAAGGAATCTCTTTCCCTGGCTCTGAGTATTTCTGAACAACCACAGGAGAAGACACAGAGGGAGAACAGAAATGCACATCCCTTGTCTACATAGTTCCTGGCCCGAAAACGTCAGCTACTGCAATGGGGAGAGTTTGGAACTCCAGGGGACATGACTGAAGGGGCCCCTCTTCATGCTGTTACTGGTGTTTGGGTGACCTCCATTCCACTGCTACTCATGGGAACCTTGGCACTGAGCTAGAGTTATCAGTTGGGGTGAGGGGGGCACTGACCTGATTGATTTCTGTATTTAATGGACCTGGCTGGGAGATGTGAAGGGAAAATATGGTTCTTAAGCTAATATGTTGAGAGATCAGAGCCTCCAGGGGATAAGAAGGCAAGGCTGAACCGAGAAGCCGCCTCCAGGGTCTCCATGTTCATATTTCTGTCCTATGAGCCAACCGTCTAAAACGAAAGGGAAGTGTTGAGCCTAGAGAATGAAGTGGGCTAGGAAACCGTGGCCTCCCACCTCTGGTCCTGGATGTGGTGCCTGCTGATTCCTCTTGTGTAGACAGTGGACTCAGGGTCGGCATGGTCTGGAAGTGCATGAAGTCCAGACACCCACGTGGAGGTGAATGTGCACTGTGACTGTGACAGTCTGGAAGGCCCTGGGGACTTGTCTCCCTTGAGGCTTCTGCAAGAGGGCTGTTGGGGATGGGCAGTGGCGACCAGCGTCTTTGCAGTTTCTAATGTCACTGTCCCAAGACTGAGCATCTTCTGAAAATACAGCCAGTGAGCGCCGGGCGGGAGCCGCGTCCCTACGGCTCCTCTCGGGGCTGCCCAGCAGAAACACGGCCCAGCAGCTTCCGGCCACGTTTCAAAGCCTTTGTTTAAAAGTATAGTTTTGGATTTTAACACTCATTATGACTAAAAGGAACAAAACTCGATTTGGGGTCTCGGGAGCTACAACTCTAAACTCTTAGGCTGTCAGGAGCCATGCTCTCAGCTTCTTATCTTGCTGGTTTAATGAGGTTAATGATTATTTTTCTACTGAGCATCTACCTGTGATCTTCATAAAAAAATGAAATAAATGACACACGTGGAGATTTAGAAGGATATCACGGTGGAAAGTAGATGTTAACCGGCTCTAGAAATATGATAGTTATTAGCTGTTTGTGGTGCAGTGACTGTAATATGATAATAAGATGTATTATGCAGACAGAAAGCACCAAGAGAAATGACATGTAGTAGAATCATAAGAAAGAGAAAAAGATCTTGTTTGGCTATTCTCTTTATTGTGATAAAATTAAAATGGGAGAAAGTTGAAACCTACATGTTGAAATTTACATGGTATTTAGTATTCCGTTTCTTTTGTTTGTTGGATGAGTGTGATATCTTTCCCCTGGAAGGTGGATCAGTGTGTGTGTGTGTGTGTGTGTGTGTGATCTTTGGTGAATTTAAGGCCTCTGAAACCTGGGTTCTGCTCTAGCAACTCTTCCTATGGTTGGGAATCTCCCATTTCTTGATCTTTGGTGTTTGTTGAATGAATGAATGAATGAATTTACCTTTACTTAACTTTAAAGCCTGGTGTTTCTACTTCCAAAATGTACCTTAAACCCATCCCTCTCTCTCCATCTTCAACTACTAGCCACATCCAAGCCACTTCTTGCCTGTACTACTCAGTGGCCCCTAACTGGGCTCTTACCATTCATTCTTGGACCAGAATGAAATTTTTAATATGTTAATCAGATCATGCTGCTCTACTGCTTAAGTCCTTAGAATGGGACCCACACTCTCTGTCAAGGTCTACAAGGTCCTGTGTGATCTGCCCCCTGCTTCTCCCCACCCTGGTCTCATTTTGGTTCTTCAGACCCCCTGAATTCTTTCTGGCCACAAGACTCTCCTACTTGCTGTCCCTTTGTCCAGTGGCTGACTCATTCTCGTCTTCGGATACCAGCTCCCATGTGTTTCCCCACAAGGCGTGTGCTGACCATGCTATCTGAAAACTGCCTCCCCTCCAACTTTCTCTTCATTATGCTAAGTCTATTCCCTTCACAACGATTGTTACAATCTGCAGTGACCTCCATTCTTGGTTTATTTTGCTTAATGTTTGTCTCCATCAGTAGAATATAGGCTCCACTTGGCAGATTTGCCTGGCACGTTCAGTTATAGCCAGAGCACCAGGTGCTCAATTAGCATAACAAAGTTAATGGCTTGGGACTGGACTTGCTTCTCTCTCCCCCTGCACACATACACGCGCTGGCTTTGCCAAAAGACAGCACTAATGCTGCTGTCCCTGGAGACCTCTTTAAAAATAGTTTTTAATTGATTTTGAGAGAGAGGCATATCCATGCAAGAGCGATACACTGATCAGCAGCTGCCTCCTGCATGCCCCCAACCGGGATTGGTCCCGAAACCTTTCAGAACCACACAGGCCAGGGCTCCCTGGAGACTTTCTTTAGAGATGGGACTCAGGATGCCGAAAGTGATGTCACGTATTTCACTGCACACCATCTGTGCACGCTGCCACCTTCAGGCCCGAAACGAGCCTTCTGGAATCCTCAGGCTTTCTAAATGCTAAATATGTGGCATAATCAGATCTCTAGTCTCTGGTGAATAACTAACACACCTTTATGCTAAAATGCAGATTTCCCATTGAAAGGCAAATCTCTCTTTTTGAACCTTTGAATAAGACTGAATTTGTATTTATAAAGTAAGTTATATGCAAGAGCATATTCTGGGCCTTGAGCACTTCCATTTGATTGCTCAGTAAATGCATTTTCACTCACCCAAGCTCTTGCCTCGAAGTATTTTGCACTGAGATAGTCAAGTAAGTCACAGTAGCCCTATTGAATTCTATATCATTTTATTCAATAACGTTCTGCATGGTTCCAGGAATTTTCTGGGCCTTTGTGTCCCAAAAATGGGTTGAGAGTGTTTTTTGGGGGCCAGGTGCGTTTGGGGTCTGTAATAGGGGCAGAAAGGCCTTATTGGGTAAGGTAAGGTGGTGACATTATTGGTACCAGGCCTGTCTCCTACTTACTGGATCATCTTGTTTAAGATGCTACTCAGAGTTTTGGCTTCCTTGTCTATTAACCGAGGAGAGTCATTCCTACCCCGATGGAATTATTTGGAAGATGAAATGATATAATGCACAATGGCTAGCACATAACTAGTGTTTTATGAACTTAGCATAGCTGGATTCATTGACTTACACATTTTAATCATCAGTACTGCAACTAGACTCAGTATATCTCTGCTCCACTCTGTGCATTCAGTAGGAGCTCAATACACACTTAAAATGGCATTTGTTATTGTTTTCTCATCGTAGAACTAATGCTCATCATCCATTGAACAATCCACAAATAACTGCTAATGTTTTAGCATTCTCTGCCTCTCCCTTCTTTGAATGGACCCACCTGGAATTACTTAAGCTAGGCTTACTGGGGGCAGAGAAGGGCAGCCCTGAGAAAATATGGGGCCAGAGAGAAAATGAGGGACAGATTTCCCGATGCACCCCCAGGCCCACCGGCCCAGGGCCCTGCAGCTCCCTCCCTGGGCCTCCACCAGGTGGTGCCGGCGGGGGGAGACGTGGCCGCCTCCAGAAGCAGACACCTGTCCTCCCAGCAGAGTTCCGTGCTGTCCGCTGCTCCTCATGTGACAGGCCGCCCATTCTTTCCTGGCTGCACACTCCAAAGAAACCTACTTACCTTGCAAGTAAGCCCCAAATAGAGCACAAGCTGCTTCCTGCAAGTAGCTTTCTGCCGAGGCCACTGTTGCTCCTGTTGCTTCGCCATGTCCCCTTCCCTGTCTGGGACCCTTCCCTGTCCTGACCCCTGGACAACGGCTGACAGAGGGAGTCAGGCCGCAAAGCTGTTTTATTTGTCAAACACATCCAGGCAGGTCACAGCGGAGCAGGAGCCCGAGAGGCTCACGGGCCATGGGGTCAAGAAGAGCCATATGAAAAGTATCCCAGAGTTTGGATCCTGCTGATCTTATTTTCTTGCTGGTTATCCCCAGGCAAGTTACCGAACTTCTCTGAGCTCCAGTTTCCTTGCTTAACATGGTTCTGCAATGATTCTTGTTTCACGTGCCGATGCCTGTGCTATGGACGTTTTAAACGTCATCTCAATTAAACTCAAAATCTCATGGCAGAGCTGGTACATTCAACAAAGTGAAAGGAAGTGGGGATTTGGAAGAGAACCAGGGAATCAAAGCCAGAAAAACTCATGTTGCTAGCCCTGTGCATGGCACCAGGATCAGCCTCCAGTCACCACCTGCCTGTCACCATAGCATGGAGAGGGGGGCCCCAGACATGCTGTCTCAGAGCGCGATCATACTACCTGCCTCACCGCTTTAAAGATGAAAAATGAAGCCCAGAGTGGGGTACGACTTATCTGAGTGTTGTTCACTCCCTCTTTCATTCATTTATACATTTATTCATTATTCATCAAACATCTGTTGTACTTCTATCACGTCTAAGTCCTGTGCCATGTTCTAGGGGTGCAGGCATGCCCTGAGGGCACAGTCTGCCCAGGGAACCGCTGAAGCCATGAGGGGGGTAGAGAACCAACTGCACGGATGGATGGGAGGAGGCAGTCGATGTAGACTCCTCTCTCAGAAGACTGGATTGAAGAAAAGGGGGAAAATGAGAGGATAGGATGAGGAGGACCCAGGAAAGATTTTATTAGATGGGGAGACTGGGCACCATGGATTATGTAAGGAGAATGATCCAGAGGAAAGTAGGGATGGAAGATACAGATGAGGGAGTGATAACCGGTGTGTGGGGCTCTTGAGTGCAGCTGGGCAAGGAATCAAGAAGGCATTTGGAGCCTGGCCGGTGTGGCTCAATGGACTGAGCGTCGTTCCATGGACTGAGAAGTTCCAGGTTGATTCCCGGTCAGGGCACATGCCCTGGTTGTGGGCACAATCCCCAGGAGGGGGCGTGCAGGAAGCAGCTGATTGATGTTTCTCTCTCACATCAATGTTTCTTCCTCTCTCTCTAAAAAAATCAATAAAAACACATATTTGTTTTTTAAAAAGTAATTTGGAGGGACACTTGACCCCAGGCAAAGGTTTTTAGGATGGAGACACGGATGGGGAAAGCATCCCATGTGTTACAGAAGCTGTGCCCTGAAGCCACAGGTGGTTGGAAAACACAGGTGCACCACGGATTCCCCATGGCAGCTGCAGGTCCCAGTAGTCTCCCCTGGTCTTCAGGTGTGGGGACAGGCCTGGGTAGGTGCTGCTAAGCAAGGCCAAGCAAGGGCTCACGGTGGCAGGAAGAAGCTCTCTGGAGGAAGGACAGGGTCTAAGAATCTGCCCGGGGACCTAGTCAGTGGGATTTTAACAGGTCTTACAGTCAATACCCTACCTCTGCCAATGTCTCAACTAATCAGATCTTAGAAGGGAATCATCAAAAGACCAAAATTTTGCCAATCAATAGTCATCCTGTCCCTGTCCCCAAGTCTGTACTGGAGGAGTAATGGGTTCTTCAAGGTGTCGCTTACCCAGCCACTGCACGGAGGACAGTGCCTTATTCGCACCTTAATGATCGAAAGTGAGATATGTGGGGAAGGGTAGGAGGCTTTTTCCATCTTTTGAGAAGCTGAAAGTTCCCACCAAGGGGCCAGGACAGAAATGTGAGGCATGTCAGGGTATAATTTCCTCGGTGCCAGCAACAGGAGCATGCATGGGAAACGTGGGCCTAGTTTGCTGTTCAGGGTCTCAACCCTGGGGCCAAGGGCCGAAGGAAGGTCTGGCCTGAGCCAGGCAGTCCAAGGTTTTCCACCTTAGGGACCCAGTGACAGGGACAACTGTGGCCAAGCGTGGGCTAGGGGCTGGCTCTGAGCCCTCCAGGGCAGGAGAACACCTTGGCACACCTTCGGAATCATCCCCATCTCGATGTCCCTGTCATTTGGCAAAGGTGATGGGAGAGACAGAGATTAGAGGGCCAGTCTTTCTGGTTGATGTGGTTATCGTTGTTTTGATTTAAGTGTATTTTCTAAAGGTCATTATGGGAAGTGGTCAAGGAAGAAAGAGAATGGGACTTTGGTTCATTAAGAGGACAAAAATCTATTTGGAGACTGTGAACCTGTGGCCAGCTCATGACTGTACCCTTGCTCAGGGACCTGAGGGAATGGAATCACAAATGTCCATAAATTGTATGTACTCCTCCACCAGAGCTTAGGGAAGATAGGTGGAGGGGGTTCTTAGGTCTTTGCTGAGACCGTAGGCCCCCACAGCCACCTGAGCCCCCCAGTTCCCCTTGGAAAGGCTGTGAGAAGAAGCTAGAAGCACCACAGGGAGTCTACACTAATTTCCAAACAACCAACCCATACCTGACCATCAGCAAATCGGATCACACGGGCTCTGTCACCAGCCTTGGGCCATGTGATGTGATGAGTCCAAAGTTGACCAAGCCACAGACCTGGCCCCAGAGAGCGCCCAGTCTACCTGAGGAGCCCCAGACAGCCCTTGTGGACCAAACTGAGAACCAGTTAGAGCCCAGCCTCGAGACATAGACCCAGTGTGGTGACGGAGTTTAGAGAAGGAGAAACTGTGGCTTCCAGGGGCCAGGGAACACTCCCCATTAGACAGGGGCCTTCAGCTGGACCTTGCTTGACCCCTTTCCCACCTTAGAGATTGGTACTGGACCCTGTAAAGATACGATCATGGCAGCACATTCAGGGTGGCCGAAGGACAGGCTTCCTTCTGGGGCGTCCTTCCTGCCGCTGTTGGTCAACGGCTGCACGGCCCTTTGAATTCCTTCGTTGTCTGTGGAGCAAGATCCCTAAGTGTTGCCGGGGAGGGGGACTTGCTGTTGCAACGGCTGCTGTTCCATTAGCTATGCTCCGGGGTGGTCAGCTATGCCGCTCCTGCACCAGGCTGAGGGACAGGAAGAGACTCTTCTGCATGTGCTAGTCACAAAACTGGCATAGACAGAGTTCAGCACACACACGCAAACCTCTGTGATGGATAGGGCAAGTGTAATAACCGTGTCCATTTCAGAGATGAGAAGGCTGAGGCTTAGCAAGGTTAGGAGTGCAAGGTGATGCCGCGAGTAAGGACAGGTCAGGGCCCTGTGCTTGGGAATTTGGCTTCTCAGCTCTTGGTCTCTCTGTGTTCGGTGCTGCCTCCACCCCACGTGGCCGGCGTTGACTGGAAGCACTTTACGTAAACTATGTCATGGACTCTTCCCAACACGTAGGAGATAAGTATTCTTTTCACCCCCTTTCTGCAGCCGAGCAAACCGAGGTGCAGAGAGAGATCTGGGGACTGGCCCCAGCTCACACAGGTTGTTAGTGGTGGAGCCAGGGGGTCTAACCCTGGGCTGGTAAATTTGGGCTCCTGCTCTTGACCATTTGGCTATGTTCCCACATGAAGTGGGTGCCAGTGATGACGGAGTGGCGTGTGGGATCAGGGCCTGAGGATGCTGGCGGGGAAGGCTGCCCGTTCCCTGGAGCTCCTGCTGCCTCCCTCGCCTGCTTCCAAGGGCCTCTCTGGGCTTCGGAAGAAAAGCCTGGGCCACTGGTGAAGGGGAAGCCCTGGGTGGACACGGTGAGGCATGCGTGCTGTCGTGAGGCTTCGAGACCGTGTATAAAGGGGCCAGGTTTTCAGAGCCGTCCCGATGCCGTTCATCTGCTTGCTGGGTAGAATCCCTGGGACAGGTCTGCGACTGGCTGGGGCCTCCGTTAGCTGAGTCATTCACAGAGGCACGGACGTTGACTGGCTCCTTTGTGTTTCTAGCAATGCAGACTGCTCCTCCTGGCTCCCGGGATCCAGAGAATGATACCCTTAGAGGTAGCTTATTGACGGGGATGCAGGGAGCTCTGTGTTCTGCTGGCCCATCTCAAGAGGCAGCGCCCGTGCCCGGCATACTCTCCTACCAAACCTGCCTGCAGCTGACTGACATCGGTCTGTGTGGCTGTCCTTCCACCTAGCCAGCCAGTGGCTCTCCAGCCCACTGTGGAACGGTGATGCAGGCACAAATCCTCACTTACCTGTTTATCCCATGCTCGTGTGTGAGGCTCTGATGGCAGGCTGTCAGCCTCATCTCTGTAGCCCTCTTGCAGTGGCTCATGACCTTTCCCTGTCACCTACTAGACCTGCAGAATCTACACTGTCAGTATAGCTGCTCCTGAAGCCGGGCATTCCTAATGTGGACAGGTGCATTTTGATTCTGGGGGGTCCTGTTTGACAAAGTCCCGAGAATCCTGCCTACAGGTGACTCAGGGAATTGGGGCTCAATAAAGAGCCCATGAGGTCCTCCATCCCTCAACCTGGCCTTGCTTTCATTCCCCAGCAACTTCCCTGCAGCCTAGCCTCAGCTGCCCTGTTTCTCAAAGTGTGTTCCTGGGAACACTGCATCAGAAACACTGGAGGAGTTGGTGGTGTAGAACAGACTTGGAATCTTAAAATGAGACTTGGTCCAGCCGGTGTGGCTCACTGGTTGAGTATTGACCCATGTACCAAAAGGTTGCCAGTTCGATTCCCGGTCAGGACACATGCCTGGGTTGTGGGCCAGATCCCCACTGGGGAGCATGCAGGAGGTGGCCAATCGACGTTCTCTCTCATCGATGTTTCTATCTCTCTCTCAAATCAATAAAGGGAAAAAAAATTTTTTTTTAAATGAGACTTAGACATTTATAAGAATTGCACAATAGAAAGGAAGGAGGATTGAGTTCACCCGCTGAGGACTGGGACCACCACAGGCTGGGTCCCTGACCGTCTTTCTTTCCTCGACTTGAGTATATTCAAGATCTCTTCAGGATTTGCCTTGGGGAGGAGGGGCCGGGCGATGCTCAGGTAGGAAAATGAGACATCATGATTTTCAGATGAGGAAAGCAAACCTTGTGTTCATCAGTTCTTAAACTTGCGCAAGACTGAAAGAGGGTAATGATAACATTACCCGAGAAGACATACTGTTTGTCTGATAAAACATTTATGGTATGCAGAGGATTACAGTGTGTGTTCAGGGGATACAGGCTGCCTTGTTATTTGAGATGGTTCTGTTGACCAGGGAGGAGCTAATTTCTTGGGGCTTGTTAGTAATGACCCTGTTCCAGAACTTCTGCTCCAGTATCTCTGGGAATGGCCCGACTCAGGGTGAGTCTGTATTTTCACCAGACTTTCCAGGTGGCTCTTGTGTACTCACCGAAGTTTGGAAACCTTTCCCCAGCCACATGGTTCTCAAGCTTGGCTGCATATTGGAATCACCTGGCGAGATTAAAAAAAAAAAAGAAACATAGCAAAACGAGATGCCTGGAGCCCACCTTCAGAGAGCTCGGCTTGGCAGGGCTGGGCATCGGTAGTTACGGTCACTGTTTCGTTCCGCGGGAGGCTCTGCTGTGCAGTCAGGACTGAGAAGTTAGGGTTAGCTGTGGCTCAGGGATGGTGCCTGCCTGTGCCCGGCCCGTACGTGAGTGTGTGGGTGTGTCTCCTAGGCTGACTCCCACCCTCCGAGGCATGATGGCTGGGAACGGGGCTCACTCCAGGACACAGGTGACTCCCTTTGAATGCCTTAGTCTGGTCATCACATGGCACAGCAGCCTGGACTGCATCTGGAGGGTCTTGCTGGGAGCCCAGAGAAGAACCCTTGTCACCTTGCCTCTCCTGTGTGGCTCTGGGTAAGACAAGCCTCTCTGAAGGAGCAGGGGCAGCAGCCGCTGCTGGGAGGGTTCTAATGACCAAGGTGACCTTGCCGAGGACGGCAGCACCTGATACAGGGGGTGTTACAGAACCGTGAGCTTGACACTGTGCATCGCGTCTGCAGGGCAGTGAGGAGCCAGCGGAGCCCTGCACCCTCCCGCCATGGGCACAGGCAGCAGATGTGGCCAGCAGGTGCACGCGGGACCCCGACTTCTCCCATCAAGGGCCTCCTGCCTCCTGGACCCCAGCTTAGGAAGATGCTCTCTTCTAAAAACACTGCCCCTGTTCAGAGATGATCAATTTATCTCCCATCTTCTACTAGTCAAAGACACATGCAGCTGTTAAGCAGGGCTCTGACTCCCAGTACATAAGGCATGTTTCTCCCGGAGTCTTCTAGAAATCTGACCCGAAGCCAAGGAACGGGGTCTCCTCACTGATCTGTATGTGTCCGTATCGCTAGGCCTTTTGGAAACAGTTTGAAGACCCTGGGAATTCCCTGCCCAGGTCTCAGCTCCTGTCGCGTTCCCTGTCACTTCCGTCCCAGCCTTGCCTCTGTGTTGTCTGCAGGAAGTCCCCGAACTCTCTGATGGGAGGGTGAGCTTGGCTTCATTCTTTCCCCCGGGAAATGAGACAGGTGAAATCCCTAGCTCACCAGCTCGTGGGGTTCAGCACATCTTCTTTGCCATTGACCCTCTCTTTAAAGGGTTTCCTATTCAAGAGGCTGATACGCAGACACAGTTAGAGTCTGTCTGGTAAAAGGGGAAAGAGAGACCTCAGACCTCCCCGACCCTCCAGTCCGGGTCTACCTTCCCCAGCCGGGCTCCACGGAAACCCTTGACAACCACTGCCCTGGCTAAGTTCTTTCCAGTGGAGGTACCTTCCCCCTTCCGGGGTGGGGTCCATGTCAAAACCATGAGACAGTAGGTTAGGTGGCACGCATACTTTGGAAAAACTTACGCAAACGACCATTGTTTCTATTTGTTTCAGTTGTGACATTTAATTTTTTATTTATTTCCTAGTTTCAAGTAAGAAAGGAGAACAGAGATTTTAACATTTATGGACAGAGCATATTGAGCCTGGCTGGTGTGGCTCAGTGGTTGAGCATCGACCCACGCACCAAGAGGTCACTGGTTTGATTCCTGGTCAGGGCACATGACCAGGTTGCGGGCTCGGGGTGTGTAAGAAGCAGCCAATCGATGGTTTTCTCTCACATCGACGTTTCTATCTCTTTCTAATCTCTCCCATCTTCTCTCTCTAAAAGTCAATAGAAAATATTTTTTTTAAAAAAAAGAAAAGGGGACATTGATTTATAAACAGTTGTAATCAATTGTTTTCAAAATGCAGGTTACAGCCCATTGATGACTAGATCATGAAATCCGTTTTCAAGGTTGTGACCAGCTTTCCTTCCCAACAGAAATTTATAGCATAAAACAGAATATACCAGAGTTCATCCCACATAGGAAGGCTAAAGAATGTTTTGCCAGTTGCGGTTTCCCTCGTGTATGTTTGCACGCGTGTGCCTGGTAGACTGATGGGAAATGTAATTCCTAATGGGGTCGCAATCCACAGGGGCCCAGAGCTCGTCTGAGTGGGTGGTTCCTGCTGCTTTTTGAGGCTCTGACTTTGCCTCACGCCTGCATCGGGCCCCTCCACCTGCTGTACTGAGCAGTGTGCCGGGGAGCCGGCCAGAGAGAGGAGGGCTCAGGAAGGCAGGCATGCTGGGCGGGCGAGCCCCACCCCTCCAGAGGGTCCAGCGCCCCATAACTGTTCAGCAATAACATTCCTCCTACTGGCGGGAGGTGTGGAGGTTAACGGAGGGCCAGCTCTGCCCAAATCTATGGTCCACGGAGCTAACTGTGGTATGTCTTACACAAGGCAAGTGATATGGGTGTATGAGGTGAGCTAGGGGTTCACCCCTTGACCACTCCCGACACTCAGCACAATAACTATAGTAATAATCGCCACTGGTAACATAGCACAGAGAATATGAGAGGCTTCGTTATCCACTTATTCAACCCACAGTAACCCTGCATGGAAGCAGGTGTTATGATTATCCCCAGTTGTCCACATTAGGAAACTGAGGCACAGAGAGGCTGAGTGACTTGCGCCAGGTGCCAGGCTAGGCTCCCTTTCTGCACAGCTGCATCTCTGTGCATAGTCTTTGAATAAGTGCATTAGCTTTCATTCACAACTTCAAGTGCACAGAGTTCAATATTCGCCTCTCTGTGGGGACCCAGAATAGGTAGGGCAAGCCAATGTGTCTCTTCAGTGTGCTGGGGCCCACCAGGGAGCTTCTGTCTGAGCCACCCACCCAAAGGAAAGGGCATTAGAACTGGGTGCATCTCCTTCCTGAAGAGCAGACGGACACGCTCAGGAGCCCATGAGACGCTGTACATCTGGGGGTCCTCTCTGGCCATCCATGGCGTAGAGTGGAACCTCAGGGCCACAAGTCTCTGAGCAGAGCTCTTACCCTCAGATCTGAGCCTGGGAGACTCATGTCTCCCAGGAGGGCCATCTTGCCCGCTCTGGGCATAGGAACAGGCTTCATCGTGCACTTGGAAAATTCATTTTGCAGAGCAAACACTCATGATTCTGGAGGTCCCTGAAGAAAGTTCAGACCCTGTGGATAATCCTGAGCCCACTGACGTGGCCTCGTCTGACCTTGTGTATAAGATGTGGGTGTGGATGCTTTCCAAGGCCCGTGGCTGACAGAGATAGAGAAACATGGGACCACCCATTCATTGTGCTCGGGACACACAGAGTTCCTTTGTCTGAAACTTAGCTTATTTTGTCGGGTTGAATGCTAGACCCACCTCCTTCCTCTGCCTCAGGTGCCTGTGCAGCACAACGGGCCGTAAGAATTTACCAGATGGAAGGATTCGTTTTCCCTCCTTCCAAAACGATAGGCACGCCAGGGCTGGGGTTTGTTTTTTGCACACATTCCTCTGACACACGCTGCATTCATAATACGGAGCGCTGAGACATCACAGGGGTTTTCACGTCTTTCATGTGAGAAATATTTTTACCGTCATGCTCGAGAAATGGATTTCGTTTGAAAATGGCCTATTTCTTTTGATGGTTTCTTTGACGTGGATTCAAAGCTTTTCCTGGTCCGGCAGGGGTCTGAGGTCGGAAGGACCTGTTTGTTAACTTTTTTCAAAGGACAAGTTTATTTCTTTTCTCCAAAATACAGCCGTGGCTGCCAGGGCCGGGAGATTTATGACAGGACAGTAATGGAAAGATGTCCGGGAGCCAACAGCTGTGGGGAGTGACGGAGGCTCAGCCCGGGGCCCTCCCAGCTGGGCGCCCCGGAGCCTGTGAGCACATCACCAGCACCCTGGCTCCTATGTATCCTTCTTCGCTGTACATTACACTTAGAGGTTCAGGTGTGGCTGTTTGACCAGAGAGGAGTCTCAGATGTCTTCACGTAAATTTGTCTTTACAAGCGTTCTTCTCTTGGCTTTGAAATGACACATTTTTAATGGGCTTTCTGCATGCAGTGAGCAACCACTTGGGACTGGAGCAATGTGTTTTCAGGACGAGCCTCTGTGGGCTGCAGTGGCACTGTGTGACTGTGCCCACGTGTGCGGACACAGCTGGAGACAGCCGAGCAAAACAGGAACTCTGCTGTCCTCTGGGAGCCGGGGTTAATAGTCCCGGGATCTTGTGATTAATACCCTCTCCCTGCACACCTGCAGAGCACTTCTTACCTACCTGTCAGCCTGACGTATAGGTTGCAGGTGCTTCTGCAGCTCAGACCCAGGCACCAGCACTGCTGGAGGTCTCTGAGGGAGGATTTGCCAGTTTGCCCAGGACTTGCGCTGTGGGGTTTGGCTGTCTCAGAGGTACTGGAAATGCTGGATGGTCGAACAGGTTGCTTTTTCTTTGAACCACATTGCAGGAACCCTCCTGGGTGGTGGAGGGAACCCTGAGCAAGGATAGAGGGCATTTAGGGGCTTTGTCTACTAGTCCAAGAAGGGGCTGTTACCTAGCTGTATGAACTTGGCATGCCATTTAACCTCTCTGGACCTGAATTTGTTTGTATAAAATAAAGAATCAAACAGGAGGTAAAAGGATTCCACTGAACATTCTGTTCTCAAGTGGAAGCCACTGGTCCCTGTGTGAGCCAGAACCTGCCATCTGAACCACCTTAGAATAATGGCATTTTAGGACATGACAGTTTGTGACAGTTCTTAGAGATCATCTTGTTCCACCCCTTTCTTTACCCATGAGAAAACTGAGGCCCACAGAGAGGGAGGGCTTGCCCGAGGCCACAGACGTGATGAGCTGCAGAGCAGGGACTAGAAGGAGGTCTGTGGTGCCCAGTCAGTCTTCAGACTGGTTCTCAGATGGGGCCCAGCCAGCAGTCTCAGTATCCCTTGTTTGAAATGCACATTTGTTAGAAATGCACATTCCCAGGCCACATCCCAGACTTGCTCATCAGAACTCGGGTGGAGTCCAGCGATGCTCTGTGAATTTACAATTCCACTGGTTACGGCTGATGCTTGCTAACCCTTGGGAATCACGGAAATACAGCGTGCAGCTGCTCCTTTAAGACCGGAGACGTTGGAAACCAGCAGGCCTCCCTGAGAGACTGGAGAGAGGAGGGCAGAGTGATATTACAGAGGGAAGGTGCCCACGCTCTTCCCAGCTAACGTCAGGCTGCAGGTTTGCCAGAGCGAGGGCTCTGGTGCAGCCAGGAGGTACAGGCTGGTGCAGGCTGGTGCAGGCTGGTGCAGGCTGGCCTCTGCGGGTGGTCTGGCCACAGGCTGTCCTGTAGCTAAGGGCCACTTTTCCTTCTCCCTGCTGAGCCCAGCTGTTCCGATCTGTGCATCTGTCCAGGAGAAGTGTGCCACTTGAACGTTCATCAGCAGGGTTGGCCCGCTAGTTCATTCCACGAAATTGATGTGTAAAAACACTGTGTTTTATGTGTGAACAGTGAGGTGTATATCTAGAAGTCCAGGTGCTCAGCTCCGTGCTGTCAGCTCTGAGAGGGAGAAAATGATGGTGCGTGCTTCGGGGTTCATTATATCCCCTAGGAAAATGGTAGGTTTTCAGGGCTGTTTTAAAGTAGCATGTAATGGCACCTATAAATCCTGGTTCCTAAGATACGGACATTTGTCACTCCTTAAAATGAGTTTTTTTTTACATGTTCTTCATATTGGTTGGCTTGGAGCATAAAATCTTGGACCTCTAATGGTAGCTTTCATTCTCCATAATTCGTAATCCAAGTCCATTTCCACTTCCACGAGTGTGTGGGCACACTGAGCTCTGGCTGCCTCCCCTCCCGTGAGCCTCAGCCCTGGGCTCCGCCACACCCAGGCCCAGAACCCACCCTGCGTGGGCGGGGGAGGACAGGGCATCCAAGCCCAGCACAGGAATGGGTGTGGGATTTGTCTGGCTGCCAGAGGCTGTTATGCAGTATGAGGAGTTGGCTCCCAGGGTCAGAAGAATTCCTATCAAGTCAGCCCAGGTGGAAGTCACTATGCTTCTCCCTAGACCCCTAACTTATTCTCTAGGCCCTCGCTGGGACTTGCCACCCGTCCTGAATCCTAGCCCAACTCCAGCCAGAGTGTGAGGCCTGATTCCTCCATCCTCGGTCTTGCCCACCCTTGTTTGCAGTGACGTGAACATCCAGAATCGTAAGTGCCTTTTGTCATTCGCAGTTGGGGCTGAATTTGACCTCACTTATCCCATCGCAGCCCAGGGTTGTGTCCTCTGGGCTGATCGCAGGGTCTCAGAGTGGCCGAGAGGTGTGTCAAAGCCAGTGTCCAGAGGCCGAGGCCCGGGGCAGCAGGCAGGCCGAAGCGAACACTTTCAGAGCTAACTTGGTGTCAGGCACTGCCCAGAGTCCCCCCTTCACTCCCCACTACAGCCGATGAGGCAGGGGTGTCACCAGCAGCAGGGACCGCCGCGGATCCACAGTCAGTGCTACCACCTCAGCAGGGGCTGGCAAACTTCGCCCACAAGCCACAGCTGACCTGCCGTGGGACGTTTTCCCGGACGCAGCCGGGCCCCCTCGTTTACGTGCAGCAGTCTCCCCGACCCCCGGCTTCACGTTCCTCAGCGTTAGTGGCCCCTGGTCAACCGAAGTCTGAGAATAATCAATGAAAACTTTCAGAGATGAACAATTCATAAGTGTTAAAGAGCACGCCATTCTGAGTAGTGATGAAATCTCACGTCATCCAGCTCTGTCCCACCCCCACCCAGGACAGGAATCGGCCCTTCGTCCAGTGTTATCTACACTGTGAACACGAGCCGTCCGTTAGTCCATTAGTAGCCGCCAAGGTTATCAAATCAACTGTCATGGTACCGTGGTGCTTGTGTTCAGATCACCCTTATTTGACTTAATAGTGGCCCCAGAGACATTCACATAACTTATATTACAGTATGTTGTTTTACATGTTCTATTTTGTTATTAGTTATTGTTGTCAATCTCTTACTGTGCCCAATTTATAAATTAAATCTTAGCAAAGGTATGTATATATAGGACAAAACACGGTATATGCAGGGTTCCGTCCTATCCGCAGCGTCGGGCATCCGCTGGGGGTCCTGGAACGTGTCCCCACCGGTGAGGGGAACTGCGCTGTTACGTGTGGCTGCTTTCTCAAGGCAGAGCAGAGTAGGTGTGACTGAGACCTCGTGACCAGCAAGGCCTGAAACAGTCACAGCCGATTCTTTACAGAAAAAGGGTTACCAGCCTGTTTCACATCGCTCTTCCTGCCCTGCCTTCCATGGATTTGAAAGCACTGTTCTTCGCATGTGCCAAAGTGCTTGTGTTCACATCACAAGCTGTGTTCAAAATGTGCATTTTGGGGGGAATGGTCACAACTTTCATCAGGTTCTTAGATGAGAACCAAAACAATAGAACTGTAGCTTTGGGGCGTTTGACGGCAGAGTCTGGGGTAACCAAATGTGGGCCCCCAGCCCGAAGTGCAGCCGCACGAGGCAGGGACAGAGGTCGGGAGCCAGGTGGAAGGTGGGGCAATTCGATCAGAGCTAGTGGGGAAGACAGAGGCAGGAGTCGGCTGCCCAGGGCCTGCCTCCATGGCCTGAGGCTCTCCTTTCTCGTTTGTCACCTTGGCACAGGAGGGAGGCGGGGCCAGTGCGGCTGCAAGGTCAGGGATGGACCCTCTCGGCAGCTCATGGCCAGCTCACGTGCACCTGCTTCGTTGGAGGGCCTGGCTGGCAGCCCTGCTCTGCTTGTACTGGGCGTGTCTGCCTGCTTTTCAGTCTCAGCGGAGTGTCAGGGGTCAGAGCAGTACGGGGGCAGGGCTGGCTCTCCACAAACGTGACCTCTGTTCCTTTGCCTCACTGCACCCCGAGGGCCACGGATTAGAACCTCCTTTATAAATGGCACAAACCACGGTGGCCAATCTCTCACTGGGGTAGGCAGAGTAACAGCCCCCCAAAGATGTGCACCTCCTTATGTCTGGAACCTATGAATGTGTTACCTTGCGTGACAAGGGGGTTGATCAGCTAGCCTTAAGATAAGGAGCTTGTCCTGGCTCCTCCAGGCAGACGCGGTCATCGCAGGACCCGTGCAGGGGCAGAGGGTACCAGAAGAGGACAGAGGGATGCTCTGTGCACAGGGCTCACTGTTTTGACAGTGACCACGGAGTAAGAGAGCCAGGAGCCGAGGAATGCAGGTGGCCTCTAAAAGCTGGAGGGGAGAATTCAAGAATCCAAGGAAATGAATTGTCCTCTAGAACATCCAGAAAAGAACACGGCCAACACCTTGATTTTAGCTCAGGGAGACCCTGTCAGACTCCTGACCTCCAAAACGACACGAGAACAAATGCGTATTGTCTTAAACCCTGAATGTGTGGCTATTGGTTAGAGCAGCAACAGGAAACTAACCTACTTACCAGGAGCTTGGTAGTTTGCTAAGTACTTGACTGGCATCCACTCCTCACCTAATTTTTGTAGTGAGCTAGAGGTAAAGATTATTGTCTCCACTAAACAGATGAGTAAGCTGAGTTCCAGAGAGGCTCAGGAGCTCAGGAAGGTCACACAGAGCTGGTCAAGGGCAGAGCTGAACCCAGAGTCTGGAAGCAGGCTGCCCCTGCAGTGCAGACCCCGGCCCTGCCTTGAACAAGGCATCTGGACAAGCCTCTCTTCTTCCCCAAAATGCTCTCCAGGTGCCGGAGGAAGATCTCTGAAAGTGACAAGAGAAATGCACATTTCTGAACATTCAATAGGCCCTTTTCTTTTTAACCCAAAATAAAACATGCAACAAGGCAACTCAAGAGTGGAAGAACGTTTTGGGAAACAAATCATTGAATGGTATGTTTGAAAAAGATGAATTTTGTAGTATGTAAATTATACCTGTTGTTAAAAAATAAATAAAACTGTTGTTAAAAAATAAATAAAATGAGTGGAAGACAAGGAGACATCCTTTAAAAATTTTTATCAGGGATATTCAGCAACTCTTACTCCATTAGTTAATGCTTAGCCTTCATCCGTCAAAGCCGACTTCACAGCCCCTCACCACCCCAGCCTGCCCATCTGTTCCCATTCCACAGTGAAGAAAACAGAGGCCTGAGGGGCCGTGGATCTTGTCCAGAGAGAGTGAATAACAGACCCAGGAGTGAGGGGCGTAGGGGTCCCCAGAACACTCTGGTGGGAGGACCAGTAGACAGGGTCATCTGTGCCTATTCCTCATATGAACTTCAGACACACACACACACACACACACACATACACACACTGCCTGCCTATTCTAGTTTCTCCCTGCCTCCTCACCCCTGGGTTCTGGATCTTATTACCAGGCACCCAGAACTTTAGCTTTGAGCATGGCCTGAGGGCAGAAACAGAAATAGCAGTGCCTATAGGACTGGCTGCGGGGCAGAAGCTAAACCCCCCTCTCCACTCACCCTTGAGGCATTCGTAGTTTCCCCACAGCCTGAAAGAGGGACATAGCAAATGGATCAAACCCACAAGAAACAAGAAGGCTCCACCTCTTTGCTGGGAAAATGTCCCTAAAAGGTACCCAAACAGAGGGACCAGGGGCAAAGCTGCCACCTCCAATGAGCGCATGGTCCCGCCTAGGCAGCGGGCTCAGGAGTGCTTGGGGACATGAGCTGTGTTCCAGTTGGCTCTGTCTGCCCCCTTGGCAGGGCTTGACCAGTCCTCTCCCCACCCCCAGGTGGGAGCCCCAAGCCACTTTGACCTTCAGCAGCAACTGTGTATTGTGGCCCCTTCTATTGCTTTATGGGATTTGCTAAAATCCAAGGAGCAGAGATGGGTGCCGGCTTCTTGCGTAGAGAGTTCTGGGCTAACCTCCCCTGTGGCTCTCACCAGCCCCTCAGCGTTTTCACTGAAGTGCATGACAGGGGCTGGCAAATGGGTTGGCTTCAAAAGAGGGGCATCTCGCCCTGGTTGGTTTGGCTCAGCAGTTAGAGTGTCGGCCTGTGGACCAGAGTCAGGGGTTTGATTCCAGTCAAGGGCATGTACTTCCGTTGCGGTTCGGTCCCTGGCCCTTGTTGGGGTCCTGCAGGAGGCAACCAATCCATGTGTCTCTCTCACATCAATGTTTCTCTCTCTCTCCCTCCCTTCCTCCCTCCATCCCTCTCTATCTGAAGATAAAGGAAAAATACCCTCAGGTGAGGATTTTTTTTAAAAAAGATGGGCATCTCCAGGAATGTGGTCCAGGAGAGGACAGGCAGTTGGAAGTGAACAGCACTAGGCAGCATTACAATGTCTGTTTTTCTCCAAAACCCATTTCCTTTCTGCTCTATCGTACACTCTCAACACTACTGAGACCCTGGCGCAAAAGCAGCCGGGCGAGCCCTCGTTTGGGCTGCTCACTGAGGCGGCCACCCTCACGCAGGCACCCTTCCCGCTGTCTGCATCGCGGCCTCGGGAGCCTCAGCAGCCTGGCGGGGTCTCCAGATGTGCTCCCACACCTGGCTGCTGAGCCTGGGGACGGCGCTGAGCTGCGGCTTTTGTTGCATTCATTGCCCAAAGCTTCGCGGTGCTTCCCTGCCCCACCTCGCTCCTGTCCCCCTGAATTAGCCTGGAGGCTGTCAGGACCTGCTCTGCAATTCCCAGCTCTCGTTAGCGGGCTGCAGGTCAGGCATGGGGGGCATATCTCTGAGACCAGATTGTGGCATTTCCCGGATGCCCATGTGAGCCCTGGCAGAACTTTCTGGAAAACAGGTCATTCACAGTGCGGGGTGGAGTTTGGCTGCCAGTGACCACACTCTGTGGAACTTCCTGAGAAGTCTCTAAGACCGTACTGTTAGTCTCAGATAACTTTGCTTAAATGAACTAGGTAGGAATTGAGCCTGGCTGCGCCTTCACTGGCCCGTGGTCCCACTTGCTGACCCAGCACTGTTCCCGTTCAGCGCCCTCTGGAGGGCTTTGGGTGTCCCTAGCAGGCAGGGGAGCCACCGACCCCACCGCGACCTGCTGCCAGGTGGCAGGCACCGTGTAAGCACTGGGGGGTGGGAGGAGAATAAAGCAAACATCCTGGCCGGGGAGACAACAAGCCAGATGAACAGAAAAGTCCGTCAGTGGGTTGAGAGGATTAATGTTTGGGAAGGGCCTTGCAGAGGAAGGGGCTTTGGGAGGAGCAGCGAGGGGGTAGCACGATGGAGCAGAGGGAAGTGGAGGGACAGGGCGCTGAGGTGAGATGTGCCCAGAGGGCTGTGGCCGGAGGTGAGCTCGGGAACGATGGGGTCGCATCGCCCGGGGCCTGGTAGGCATTCGTAGAGGCTTCTCTCATGCCAAGGCAGACAGACGGCCACGAGTGGCCTCTGCCTCGGGCAGCCCTCAGCCGCTGGACATATGTGTCTGGAGTCACCTCATTTGGTCAGATGTGCCCGCAGAGGCCTGAATCCCAGCAGGGGCCGCAGCCAGAGCCCGCTCCTGAGAGGAGAGATCCGTGGGTCTGGCCTATCGCCACGTGTCCTGACACCCCTGGGCCTCTGCAGAGATCCCAGACTATGCACTGCCTGCGGGGTCTTGGCCACTCCGCATGACGAAGGTGGCCCTCCTTTGCTGATGCCAAGCAGGTCTGATGTCTTACTGGAGAGAGAAGGGAGTCAGTCTAGGACAGGTTAAAGGTACTTGTCTTTGGACACAGAGACCTTTCATCTGGGGACTAGACACCCGAGTCAGGCCCTCAGGGCAGGGCCATCTTTCACCCCTGAACTCAAAAGGTGTTGGTGGAGAGCACCCGGGTCCTCAGCCACGAACATTTATTGAGCTAACATTATGTGCCAGGCACCATGCTGAGCTCCTTACGTGGACCATCTCTGGAATACGCGCAAATGTTCTATGAAGAAGGAACTATTATTGTCAACCCCATTTTATAGATGAGGAAACTGAGGTGTAAGATAAGTCAGACTATACTGTGGACGGTAGAGCTGGAGTATAACCCCCAGGATTCTGTCTCCATAGCCAGGATTCTTAACCAGTTCTTTGGACAGGAAAGCAAACCAGATGGAGTTGGCAGAGGCAAGGCCTGTTTCCCTAAGAGATGGCAAATGTAAGGTGTGAAGCAGGGGAACAGCACACTTTCAAATGATTATTGAGTCTCTTGGAGGCATCGCGTGCTGTCTGGGGGCCAAGCCGCCAGGGAACCAGACAAAGTCCACGCTCATGAGCGTGACACGGATAACCTCAGGCAAAGACATCAGCCAGCACCGTGCTGGGCGCTGGGAGGGACTCACCAAAGAGCACTTCCTTCCCGCCGCGATGTCACTACCTCAGCATTCAGGACGCTCTGCTTTAGAATGTGCTGCCGTTTGCACCGCACTGAGTAAAAAGGTAGGAGCATGTGGTAGAACCCCGGACTTTAACATGTTTATAATGTAATATTATGCAACACAGGCCTAATTGGGAACCATAATTTTTTCATGAACCGGTCTCATTTTACTTGGTAATATCCATTTAGGTGTGTGAGAGCGGGGAAGCTCCATTTCTGCTCCGTTCTACGTGATTCAGGTGGTTCACTGATTTGGATTTTTACTACCCGCCATTCCAAGTGACAGAGTCGTACATCTCTTTAGAGATAACGAGGATCTTGCGGAGCGTGCGAGCCCTGTCGTCTCTTCAAGTATGCCTGGGGGGGGGAGCAGAGGCGCCCTGGGTCCGGGGATGGAGCTGCGAGCAGCCTCCGCACCACTGAAAACGTTTGCTTTGTCACAGAAATGCGTGCAGAGTTTGCATTTTACTCCTTTTTTTCTCTTTATTGATTTTAGAGAGAGAAGAAGGGAGAGGGAGAGAGAGATAGAAACATTGATGAGAGAGAACATCGACTGGCTGCCTCCTGCATGCCCCTTACTGGGGATCGGGCCCACAGCCTGGGCATGTGCCCTGACCGGGAATCGAACTGGTGACCTCGTGGTGCACGGGTCGATGCTCAGCCACTGAGCCACACAGGCTGGACTGCATTTTACTCCTTAATATATCCTACCCTATTTAATGTATCTGAGTTTCCTTCTACATCTTTAAGGCTCATTGGTAACCAAGATGATATACCCAGCCTTGAAGACCCTGAAACCCTGGCCCCTTGCCTGTCTCCACCCTGTGCCTTTAAGTACCTGGCATAGGTGTGCCATGCACCTATTGGCTCCATGTGGACACCTGAGGGGACGGTGGCAAGTGTCCCAAACCTGCTTCTGCCTCCTAACTTTCTTCTTTCTGTTCTGTCTCATTCTAGACTTCTGGCTCCATCTCTTACTTACATCACACTTATGAGTATAGAAGTCACAGTCCAGTGGGCTTGGCACCCCTGTTGGGTTTCTCTCATTCTGACCTTGAATGGGTTAATCTGACTACCTGTCTCTGAGGACAGATTTCCAAGCCCTGACCCACCAGCCTATGCCCTGGCAAGACATACCTGTTACCCCCATAAAGGAGGGATTTAAATGACCTGCTAGGTTTCCCCATTTCTTGTACACTTATTCTGAGACATAGTGCTTTTCATACATTATTTTATGTCATCCTCACAGATCTCAGGGATGGGTGAAGGGTATGATTATCCCCGCATTACAGGTGGGGAAATTGAGGCATAGAGAGGTTGAGTGTTTGCTTGTGGCCCTGCAGGCAGTGAATGGTGGAGCAGAAATTTAGTTGAATCCATCTGTGAATTCAAAGCCTCTGCTCTTATAGGTAATAGTGCCTCCTCCATTTTCTTGGAAAGTTCCGGGGAAAACATGAGCTCTTCTTGACCTGGTGTGGGAACTGCCTCCACAAAGTCCACCAGGGGCCATTGAGCAGTGCCCAGAGTGTAGGGGGCCCTGGCGGTGGATTGGCCACCCCGGTACCACTGATTCCCTATTCTGGTGGATAGAATCTAGAAACTGCAGGAGGCAGTCTGATGGGGGGGGGGGGGGGGGTCCCTGCGGCCAGGTGAATATCATTGGGGAACCAGGCAGTAAGAACTGGGCAAGGGAGCTGGCCTCCAGCCTGGGGACCTGGGTGTAGGGCAGGCTCAGGACTGGCAGGAAGTGGGGGTACACTTTGGGGACAGAGAGGCAGAAACCCTGTTCTAGGGCTGGGCCCAGCATCTCTGGCAGGGAAGCAGACTGGGAAAGGAGGGGGTTTCAACTTGAAGCCATGGGGCATCAAAGTCACGTCCATCAGCTTCTCAGTAGACCCTGGTGGGTATATTTCCATATTTCTCAAGCCTAGTGATTACTGGGTGGAGGAATGGAGGGATAGATGGATAAATGAGTTTGAGGAAGCATAAAGATTCCAGTCTCCCCTCTCCCTACCCCCAAAGATGGCACTAAAATTGTTTTACCCAAAGCAACGGTGAGGAAGGGAAAGGGGTTGTCATGGCATATGCAGAGGTGCACTCTGACCCACTGTCTCCTTATCCCTTCTTTCTCCAGAGGCTCCCGCCAAGCCCGAGGAGGCCGAGGCTGAGCCCTTCACAGACTCCTCTCTGTTTGCACACTGGGGCCAGGAGCTCAGCCCTGAAGGCCGGCGCATGGCCCTGAAGCAGTTCCAGTACTACGGCTACAACGCCTATCTCAGTGACCGCCTGCCCCTCGACCGGCCCCTGCCTGACCTCAGACCCAGTGGGTGAGCAGAGTCAGTGGCTGGGCTCTTGTTGACCTGCCGGTGGGGGGCGGGGTCACCACAGTGCTGGGGACAGAGCCAGGACTGGGCATTTGGACTCCTGGGTCCCTTCCTGCTTCAGCCAGGGTCTGTCCCCTTGGCCAGCATTGGGCAAATCCCTCTCTTCCTTCTTCTTCCTCGGCCTCAGTTTCTCCACCTCTAAGCAGGGGGAAGGCTTTCTTCCATTTGAGATTTTGAAGATTAATAACCTAATTTACTTCTTAAGGGCACTAGAATCATCTAGCATTCCTGTTAATAAGTCATTTTAACCCAAGTAGTTGCATTTTTATGAACAATTATTTTTTCTGTAAATTAGCTTTTTAAAGTACATCCATCTTCCAGGGCTAACAAGTCATTACACCTAACAGAGAAGTCTGTCTTGACTTCTCTCTTTGTTACAGAAGATGTTCCTTTAAGGTTCAGTTAGAAATTTTATTACTCCTAATTATTAAAAATGTGGGCACATACCACAGCTGAGAAAATCTCATTAACTTTTGTGAGCTCACCCCACACCTTCTTTTCCCCTCTTTCTCCTTATTTTAAAAATTGTCTTAAAGCTGCACACCATAGTGAGCTTATATCTAGAGTTCTCAGGAAAGAAGCTGCTGCTGGGTTTGGAGGCTGTGTTCTTCGGGGGAGGAAGTTCAGTTCAGTTTAATAGAACTTGCTGAGCACCTGATATGTGCTACATAATTGTGCATGGTTTTCCCTGGCCCAGGCATAATCTGTCTGGGCTGTAGGGATGAAAGGGAAGCTGAGGACCTATAAGGGAAAAAGAGTATATGTTCATTTAAAGGACAGTTACTGAGCACTTATTGTGTGCCAGCACAGTGTAGGCCTGGGGATAGTGCCATCTCTCTCGCCCTGCCGAGGGTCGGCTTAACGCAATGAACTACAAGCACACGCTGGTAGGAGTGAGGGGGAGCATTGCAAGAGAGCAAAATGCTCCAGATCTCTGGATGCAGCCCAGTTTATTTCCAAAGTGGTTCTCCAGGTTACATGTTGATTTAGGCAATTATTTCCTTGAGATGACACCTCTGCTTACCATACAGCCAAACCCTGTCTCTCACATTTTACTGTGAGGAGACATTCAAGATATAAAATAACAAAACCATCCAAGCCTGGGCTTCCATGGCCCATTATCCTCTCTGGGCAGTCTTCCAACCCATTGACATGCAAACCTTATCTATTCACATGCAAACAAAACATTTCGTTCCAAACAGGGCAGTCTTCCTGCCCTCCAGGTAAACCTATTTATCCACACACACTTTGATCCTAGGCTGACCAGGTCTCGAGAATGCATATCACAAGGTGCATATCCACCAA
This sequence comes from Molossus molossus, assembly GCF_014108415.1. NCBI lineage: Eukaryota > Metazoa > Chordata > Mammalia > Chiroptera > Molossidae > Molossus > Molossus molossus. The sequence goes on along the minus strand of NW_023425348.1, from coordinate 54,634,090 downwards.
ACCCCCATCCCTACAGGATAGAGCAGTGAACAAAATAGGTAGGAATCCTTGACTTTATGGAGCTTGCATTTCAGTTGGGGGAAGACAGATAATAAACAAAACAAAGACGTCAACTGTGTAGCATGTTAGATGGCAGTAAATGCTATGGAGAAACATAAAGTGGGAAAGAGAGAGAGAGCCAGCCTGGAATAGGAGAAGGGGGTGAAGTTTTAATGAAGTGGTCATAGAAGGCCTCACTAGGATGGTGACATTTGAGCAAAGGCCTAGAGATGAGGAAGCAAGTCATGTGAATTCCTGGGGGGAAAGCTTTCTAGGCAGAGACCAGCAAGTGCAAAGGTCCTGAGGTAGACATGTGTTTGGCATGTTTGAAGAAGAAGAAGGAAGCTTGTGTGGCTGGAACAGAGCAAGCAAGAAGGCAGTAGGTGGAGTCAAGGTTAGAGGGACAACAGGACACAGATTGCTTAGAGTAGTGGTTCTCACACTGGCTGCACATTGGACTCATCTGGGAGCTTTCAAATATTACTGATGCTGGGACTGCACTCAGACCAATTAAATAAGAGTTTCCAGAGGCAGCACTCAGTATCCATATTGTTTCTAGTTCTCAGGTGATTCCAATGTACAGCTGAAGTTGAGAACTGCAGAGAAGGGCTTCGTAGGCAGCTGCAAGGCATGTGGCTTTTGCTCTGTAAGATGGGAGTCCATGGGAACAGCTTGAGCAGATTAATAATGTGCTTTGGTTGTCATTTTCAAAGGCCCCTCTGGCTGCGGTGTTGAGAACAGACTGAAGGGCTGGGTAGAAGAAGGGAGACCTGTTAGGAGCTTTCCACAGAAATCCAGGTGAGAGGTCATGGTGGCTTGTGCCAAGACAGCAGTGGGGCAGGTGATGGGATAGGGTTGGATTCTGGGAATATCCTAAGGTGACTTCGGCTAGGTTCCACAGGGTTTCAGCCCTCTCGGAGTGCTGGAGAGACCACACCTGGGGCTGGGGGAAAGCAGGTCTAATGTGGGCTAAACCTAGAGGCTCTGCAGAAAGGGTCCTCAAGAGGAGTGGGGGCCCCAGGACCCCTGCAGGGCTCTTGGCCCTGACCTTGGCCAGCATAGGAGCCGCAGACTTTGCAGCCAGCTCTGATGCAAGACACAGGCCCAGCTCAATACATGTTTGTTCCACATTACAGGGGAAATAAGCAGGAAGCCAGGGAAAGGGAGGATCTCACAGACCACAGCATGGCTGTAACAGGGGCGGGCATTTACACGGGGCTTGACTTGCCGAGAGTGCCCTTCCCATTTGGACCACACAGCCTGCAGTGAAGGTCACAAAGGAAGTGATGCATTTTCCCAGTCAGAGTCATGGAAATTGAGGAGTGGAAGAGTAAGACTAATGTCCAAGGTCACGCCTTCACCCGTCCTTGGGAGCGGTGCCCTGCAGGCCGTTTCTCTCTACTGCCCTGGGGGAGTAGGAAGCGGGAGGTGGCGCACAGAGGCCCTGTGGCCTTTGTCGGAAGGGCCGGGCTCGCTGGCAAGCAGAGCTCCCTCTGAGGAGGTGCATTTTCAGAGGCAGCCCAGACTTCCTGCCTTTGCAGAGGAAGGGTCTCTGAAGGCCTCCAGGTGGTCGGATTCTGCAGCTTCCTCCCGAGCCACTGGGAAGGAGCAGTGAGCATAACAGAAAGACTTTCCCTCCGTCCAGAGCTTTAGTTTACGGGGCTGCCGTACCTCCCCCATGGCACAGGGGACGTTGGTCAGCCCTCTCTGCAGCTGGAAGACGCAGCTCTGCGAGGAGGCCGAGGGAGCTCCCATTCCCCCGGCTCCCGCAGAGGCCTGTCAACTCGGTTCTCTTCGCGCACGTACTCGGAGGCTCTGGGTGCAGCCCCCGTGCCAGACACGTGCCCCAGACTGGACAGATATTGGGGCGCCCTCCACACAAGCGTGTGCGGAGGGACATTGTGCCTCCTTTGTCTGTAAATCGCCACAAAAACATCCCTGCCTTGTAACAAGGTCATTGCTAGGCTTAGCCTGTCGGACTCATTTCGGAAACATCTTTTCAGTATCTTTTACTGTCCTCCTATTTCACATTACACTGGCAAACATTCATATGGCATGAGCCATGTTTTCTGGGACAGGTTGGCACTTTGGTTAGATTAACCCTTTGACTCCTGGCAGTAACCTGGCAGTAACAGCCACTGTCTAGGGAAAACGCACTGTCCTTTACCCCTTTTCTAACGGTCACACTCACAGTACCTCTGGCCCCTCACACAATCCTCTGACACCGCTGCGTGGCCGACAGTGCACTTCAGTTTGGACACTGCCTCCCTGGAGTTAGTACCAGATCCCACAGGCAAGGGCTCGCCCCCCACACTGCCCCGCTTCAGATGCTAGTCACCAGTCCCAGGTTGTCACTGGCATCTGTATTTGTGACTGACTGACTACCAGTTGGGGTTCCCACGACCCCTCCTTGGGCTCAGTAATTTGCTAGAATGGCTCACAGAACTCAAGGAAACAGTTCCTTGTGTTTACCGGTTCATTATAAAGGACAGGATAAAGGACACCGATGAGCAGCCAGATGAAGAGATACCTAGGGTCCCAAGTCGGGGAGCTTCTGTCCCTGTGGAGTTGGGGTGCCTCGCCCTCCCTGTACGTGGATGTGTTCACCGACCTGGAACTCTCCGAATCCCATACTTCAGGGATTTGTGTGGATGCTTCATCACACAGCCGTGATCGCTTATTACCTGACTTCTGCCCCTTTGCTCTCTCCAAGGACAGGGAGTAGGGCTGAAAGTTCCTCACTTCTAATCATGGCTTGGTCTTTCTGCTCCCCAGCCCTCATGTAGGGCCCGCCAAGAGTCGCCTCATCAGATCAAAGAATGTTCTCATCATCCAGGAAATTCCAAAGGTTTTAGGAGCTCGGTGTCAGGAACCAGGGTCAGAGACGAAACATTAGTAGGGAGTGGGGGCAGACCAATGTGTGTGGTTCTTATAATTTCACAGAAGCATTATTAATCTCCATTTTACAGAAGAGGAGACTGAGGTACAGAGAGATTATGTAATCTGCTTAAAGTCACTAGTTGGCAGAGCTGGGGTTTGAACCCAGGCAGTCTGGCAAAGGAACGTGTGCTCCTGGCTGTCACTGTGCCTTATTGCCTGCAGGTGTCTGTTTGTGCCCCTCTAATGGGGATGTGGGGTGGCTGATTCAACAGTGTGTAGCACTGAGCTGATCCATTCATCTGGTCAGGAAGGTCTGTCTCAGTTGGAAAATTGTTTCAGGGAACGTCAAACCCGTCATCTAGGAGAGAGGATGCCTCAGCGATGGCTAATGTGGGGGTTTGGAGCAAGGTAGCTGGGGGCATCTGGAGAGGAAGCCCCATGCTAAACGCCAGTTTCCAGAAGAGTCATGCCAGTCCCAGCCCCTGTGCCTCGCCCTCTTATGACCTTTGGTTTACCCTTGTGGGTGTGTGCCCCTGGAGATGTGCTTGGAATCTGCACTTTGCTCTTTGTATTCTTGGCTTTGCTCTTCCAAGTCCTTACCCTGATGCTATGCTTGGCTTTATTCCTGGACTGGAATGTGGGTGTTTCAGATCCTGCCCCATCTTTCCTCTCCTCACCTCTGGTCAGCCCGATTTTGTCTCTTTCTTGGCACTGAAAGATGACTCCCCTTGTCTCCTGAGAGAGGACCGAACTGTGCTCAGTGCCTTATACATAGGATAAGATGTAACCAGAGGAAAAATGTCCATCCAGCTGGTTGCTAGGGACCATCTCAATTCATTAATTTATTCACCCAATAAATATTTATTGAGCACCTAGTATGTGCCAGGCACCGAGTAAGCGTCAGCCAGGGAAACCTCAAGGTGCTCGCCCTGCAGTGGGAATCCAGAGTGCAAGGCAGGTGATCGAACCGTGCTGACCATCTCCTGGCCTCCTTGGGGAGGAGTCATCCTTGCAGGTTTCTAGTAGGTGAGGGGCTGGACTAACGGCCCACAGAAGCCCCATCCTTGTCTGGCCTCTCTGGCAGGAAGATAGGACCTAGAGAGTGGTGTCTGCAGGGACCCTCCCTGTACCATTTGACTGCCCCTCCCTGAAGAGGAAGGACAGGGAAGTATGGCAGGTTTTCAGCCTCATCTGGGCTCTTTGGGCAGAGAGAGGGCAACCGTCCTCTGGGCACCAGGATACTTTGCTTTGGGGAAATCAAGATGCCATTCATTCTCCCTGGCCATCAAGGTGGGGAAACCCGGGAGACAGGACATCGGCTATATCGCTGGCGATCCTCCTGAACCTCAGCCAGATCTGGGGGGGGGGCTTGCCTGCCTGCTTCCTGGGTTTGGAAAACACGGGACCTCAGGACTGAAGGGGAGGAAGCTGCACCTCAGCCTGGCTGGACTTTGCTGCATTGCTCACGTCCCAGGTACAAGCTCCAACGTTTCCTGGCTCCTGCCCCCAGCGTCCGCCCTCCTCCTCATTGGTAGGCACCAAAGTACCTCCCAGGAGCCAAAAGAGAAAAAGGAAAACACAGTCTTGATTGGCGTGTGGACTACATAGGTATATACATTTGTCAAAACACATCAAACTAGGTACTTAAGGTCTGTGCATTTTTTGCATGTAAATTGAACATCAGGGTTTGTTTTGTTTTTTTTTAGTGAGTTTTTTTGGTTGTTTGTTTTTGATTTTTTAAGTGAGGGTGTGAGAAAGAAATCATCTTTGCCTGAGAGATGGAGAGGGAGGATGGGGGAGACACCTTTGGGAGGTCTATGGGCTTTGAGAAGATGAGTTGTGGTTGTGGAGAAGAATGATCATGGGGGTGATTAAAGCAGGCTTGCACCCAGGGTCGGGCTCACCGGGTGGAAGGTGGGTGGCCACCAGCCCCGTGACAGCAGGCACATGTGGAGTTGGTTTCTACAGGCAGTTGTTATCCACTCGGGGGCATTTGGGTGAGAGTAGAAGGGGCCTTCCAGTGTCAAGCGTCAGGCTGTCCTGTTGCCATGGCAACTCGCTGGCCTCCCTCCAAGGTAGCTCAGGGCAGAGCCTCCAGCAGGTACTGCTTCCTGCCTCTTGTTGGCAGATCTTCAGAAGTTCCTGAGTAAATGATGTCACCTTTCTCTCCAGCAGCCCCCAAAGGTCCACACCTCCCTTTCAGGTGGTAGGGTGGCCTGGCTCCGGCTGACTGGCCGGTTAGGGCCCGAGGCTGTGGCATGGAGGTTGGTAAAGGAGACAGACCGTTTCCTGCAGCCCCAGGTGAGAGTGGTTGGGCTAGACACGCACACGTGCACCGCCCTGGGCCCTGAGCTGGAGAATCTCGTGTGAACATCCAAGAGGAGAGGAGCAGGGCAGGATTACAGCAGAGAGGAGGCAGCCTGGAACCAGGGGCTGTTAGCCTGGGAGAAGGTTAGGGTCCATCCGGGGTGGCAGTGGGTGTTTGCTGCCATCACTCTGGGTGTGGCCACAGGTGTGCGTGTATGCGTTGGAGGACTGTGGGGTCTTCATGGTGTAGATAGACTTCTGACATCCCCGTTTGGGGGGGCAGCAGGGTAGGCTCTATGGGTGTGTGCGGTAGGTAGAATAATGGCTTCCCAAGGATGTCCATGTCCTACGCCTAGAACCTGTGAATATGGTGTGCTACATGGCAAAGAAGGAAGGCTGCAGGTGGAATTAAGGGTGCTCATCAGCTGACTTCAAAATAAGATTCTCCTGGACTCCCTGGAGGGGCCCAATGTGACTGCAAGGGCACTTAAAAGTGGAAGAGAGGTTGAGGAGTCCGAGACGGCAATGTGAGAAGGACTTGCCTAAGTGCTCTGCCTTTGAAGTCAGAAAGGAGCCATAAACCAAGGAATATGGGCAGCCTTTCATTGTGTGTGTGTGTGTGTGTGTGTGTGTGTGTGTGTGCTGTGTTTGTGTGTTTTGAGAGAAAGAGAGATAGAGAAACATCAATTTGTTTTTCCATTTATTTATGCATTCATTGGTTGCTTCTTGTATGTGCCTGACCAGGGATCAAGCCACAACCTTGGCATATTGGGACAACACTCCAACCAACTTGGCTACCTGGCCAAGGACTGGGCAGCCCTTAGATACTGGAAAAGGCATGAAAACAGATGCTCACCTTGAGCATCCAGAAAGCAACGCAGTCCTACCAACACTTTGATAGTAGCCGAGGGAGACCTGTGTCATGCTTCTGACTCCAGAATTGTAAGATAATAAATTTGTGTTGTTTTAAGCCACCAAGATTGTAGTAATTCCTTGCAGCAGCAACAGGAGTATTAGGAAACTAATAAAGCGTGCAACCAGATCCCGAAACAGCTGCAGGGACTCTGCACTTTGCTTAATGCTCTGCTATGACTTTGTTAAAATAATGGATACTTTTCGAACAGGGGCTCCCATACTTTCTCTTTGCACTGGGCCCCACCAGTTGTGTAACTGGTCCTAAGGGAGAGGGATGGCCCCAGGCGGAGCAACTGGAATCATGACTGCTGGACCGTCTGGGAACTGCTCTCAGAGGTTAATGTTTGCCACCGAAAGCCACCCTTGCCTACTTACTGTGTGCCAGCTCCTGTACACACTGCTTAATGTCTATTTTTTTTTCATGTAACCTTATGAGTTAGTTATTATTTCCATTTTATAGAGTAAAATACTGAATATTCGCAAGGTTAAAAAATGTGTTTAAGTTCCCCCCAAGTGGTATGTGACAGAGTCAGTAGTTTTACTTGGGTCTTGTGTCTTCGGGACCTCAGCACCTTTGGCTACACAGGTGGGCTTTTCTAGTTGGGGATCGTGGTTCTACAGAAATGGCCCAACAGGCTGTGGAGGACATGTGCTCCATGATGGCAGCCTTGGGACAGAAGGGTGAAATACACCTGCTTAGGTACTGACTCTGCTGTTGCATTGAAAATGCACAAACACATTTGAGGGGAAATACTTCTTAACTACAGCAGCCTGGAAAACATAGTTCTGGTTCTTAGTAAATGGTAGGCTTGTTATGGGCTAGTACTCTCATGTGGTTGTTCTTAAATCTTGAGCTATATTAATAGAGGTATATGTCTTAGAAAGGAGAGGTGACTGTTTTACTCAGCTACTCGGATCACAACTGCAGAAATGGATTAAAAGGGATATAGAGAAAGAAGATATGTTTAGAGGAGAACACCCTAGGATAAAAACTGGGTAACGTGACAAATAGATCAGGTTTCTGCTTAGATTGTAGGGTAATGTTTAAAACCTGATTCTCGGTTCCAGGGCCAGGTCTCTCATTTTACAAGCTAGTTGGCTTCCAGAGAGTTACTTAGCTTCTGTGCCTTGGTTTTCCTGTCTGGAAATTAGCGATGGGAATACAAAGATTAAACTCTAATATATGTAGAGCTCTTAGACTTCTTGTTGCTTTTATTATCTGGGTCTCTGATTTGTAAAAAAGATGGCTCGGGGGATGCTCTCATGACTTTGACTACCTGAAGGACCACTAGTGGACAAGGAACCACACGGGCGGGACACAAGATGAGAGAGGGCCAGGCGGACGGAGGTCCCAGAGAGTGGTCCCCGCCCCGCCTGCATTCTGGGCACCAGAGGTTGGAACCAGGCTCTGCTGGAGAGCAGAGATGCTCGCACGTCCTTTTCCTGACCCGTGGGGCCACCTTCCTTCCCCCACATTCCTCCGCTCTCTTTGCCACAAACCTGTCCAGCTCATCAACAAACCCACCACATGGAGACACTCGGTCCCTTTTGTGGCTTTTCTATCACAGCCTGCTGACTTTTGTCCCCTGAGTGGCTGTCCATGTAACCCCAGGGATCCCATTTTTCCTGAATTTCTGAGCTGTAGGAACAAATAGTCTCCCTCCTTCCTGTTGATTGTTTGTTTATTTTATCCTCACCTGAGGACATTTTTCCATTTTTTGTTCAGATAGAGTAGGAGGGAGGGAAGGAGAGCCGGAAAGAGAGAGAAAGAAAGAGAAACATCGACGTGAAAGGGACACATCGAGTGGCTGCCACCCACATGGCCCAACCAGGGCCGGGGACAAATTGCAACCGAGGTACATGCCCTTAGCGGGAACCGAACCCGGGTCTCTCTGGACCGCAGGCCGACGCTCTAACTGCTGAGCCAAACCGGCCAGGGCAACTGTTTATTTTTATTTTTTATTTTTTTTATTATTATTATTTTTATCCTCACCCGAGGACATTTTTCCATTTTTTGTTTAGGTAGAGTGGGAGGGAGAGAGAGGAACAGAGAGAGAGAGAGAGAGAGAGAAACATCGATGTGAAAGGGACACATCGAGTGGCTGCCACCCGCACGACCGACCAGGGCTGGGGACAAACTGCAACCGACGTACGTGCCCTTAGCGGGAACCGAACCCGGGTCTCTCTGGACCGCAGGCCGACGCTCTAACTGCTGAGCCAAACCGGCCAGTGCCAACTGTTTATTGTTTATTTTTTAAATGTTTCATTGCCCTGTTGTCCTATTACAATCCACATCTGATATAGCAGGTCCTTTCTCTTATTGGTAGAGTCATTTTAATGGATGTTTGTAGAACTTCTGCCTCTGGATGACAGCTGGGTGTCTTGATTCCCTGTCTGCATTCCCCTGCCAGATTCTGTTCCTAGATCAGCTGGCCCATTTCTGTTCCGTACAGACGGTTAAACTCCCCGTTCTTAGATGCCCACTGTCTCCTCCACATCTGAGCTAGCGGTGGTGTCCTGCCAGGTCCCCGAAGGCCCTGTCGCGATTGTCCACTCCTTCACCCCTCTGGCGTACTGGATGGTCCGTTATTGTTGCAGTCTGGCAGGGAGTAAGTGTTCAACTCAGCGATTCCTGTTCTATCAGAGCACGTGGAATTCCCACCCGCAGAGCTTTCATAAGCCTGAATCCATTCTACTGTTCACCATTCAAGTATTTATCAGTTTTTTCCATTCAGCCCAACACCCAGTGCTTTCTGGGTGGACATTGCAGGAAGCACTGGGAGGACCTGGTGAGCAAAGCAGATGTCTTGACTCCACACAGTTTACAGGCGAGTGAAGACGCTGAGGTTTGTTCAATAGTCCCATAAAGCAACATGTTGCAGTAGTGTAGACGTGGCACGAAAACAGCGAAGGGCTGTGGGAGTCCAACGGGATCCATTCCGGCCCAGGGATGTGCCCTCAGGGAGGAGCTGAGCTCGTTCCGCTGACGGTGTGGTTGGGATTCTTGGGGGACCGATGCCGACACACAGTCACATGATCACATAGCCAGAGCCCGCAGATCCAGGCTCCAGGGAAGTCAGTTCAGGACATCGTGGCCAGGCTCAAGTCTGCATCCTCCGCTCACGTGTTAGCAGGACTGTCTCTAATGGCGACTGTGTCCACAGCTACTCGTGGACAGTGTCCTGCTTCCCACGCACCTGCTGCTCTGGACTTCTGCTTCCTGCCTTCTTAGGGTAGCTCACATTCAGCCTCCCGTGAAAAGGGCTGGATAGGGGGGCTGGTCTTTCTTTGATGTTGTAGGATTGGCTACACAGCTTCTGTGCTAGGTGGCCCATTGATAGAGGCTCAGGAATCAGTGGTCCCCTCAGGTGTGGACCGAATGGTGAGGCCACATGGCAGAAGACACGCGACCTTTACACAGGAGTCATGGGGGTTGTTTATCTCAATCCCTCAATGGGGAGCAATGCAGCAGGAAGACAGTTTTAGGCTTTGGGGGACCAGTAACTAGTGTTTTATGGTATCTGACTGCGTCATTCTCTTAGACATCACGTTCTCTCCATCCTTCATCTGAATGGTGGCCTATAGTAACTCTTCCATTTGTGACCCGGCCCGCAGGTCGATCAACGAGGACTCTAGAGGGGGAGTGAGGATGAGGAGGGACAAGAGACACGAGAAATGGAGACAAGACAGGATTCTGATCAAGTCTCATTTATTCAGGGGGAGTTCACATACTATATAGGGGGAAAACAGGTGAAACAGTTAATGAGTATCCCACCTGAAGCAAGTTCCAGTAAATACCTCAGGTGGAACAAATGATAAGCAAAGAATGGAGTAAACAATTATCTAGAAGAATGCAGACACTGTATGCAGAGAGACCCCGTCCTGGGGCCGGAGACAGCAGAGCAGACTTTAACAAGATGGATGCTGTGCAAACGGTCTCCCACACACTTGCCCCTCCCACCAGGTGCTCGGCTGTCACAGCCCCAGTGTCTCGGCAGACGCATCTCCGGTGGGCCTGGGAAGCAACATGCAGACCCTCACGTGGCAGGGATTCTGAGCACAGGCTTTAGAGACCACTGAGCCCAGGTTTAAGTCCTGGATGCTCCCTGCCTGCCTCAGTCCTAGTACCCTCATCTGTAAAATGCGGGTAATAAAATATACCTGATAGGGTTATAGGAAGAAATAAAATGGGGGGCAAAATAAAAATATTCATTTATCTTTTAGCATGGTTTATAGCAAGTCATAAGCACTCAGTAAACGGAAATTATTACTATTATTATTTCCAAATATTCTATGTGGAGGCTAAGCAGTGGGGGTAGCAAGTGCCACGTGGTCTCTGGCTCCACAGGTTACGGAGACACAGACACCCCCCAGAGGGAGGGGAAATCTCGACTGTCCTCGTGCCCAGTGAGAAGCCCCACATTGGCTCCATCCTCAGCTTCAAGTCCAGTAGACTGGATGCTGGCGGGCCTGGGAGCCCATCCAATCTGGGGGGTCTGGAAGAAGCTAGAAGTGTACCCTGGGAGGTCAGAAGAGGATCAAGCAAGTCCTGTGGGTGCAGGTAGGATGGTGGGAGCTGGGGTGAACATTGATGACCACCCCACTGAAGGGCGAAGACGGCAGTGCTGACCCTGGGGCCAGGTGGTCAGCAGGGCACCGATCCCCTGCGCTGACCACAGTTGCAGGGGAGGACCTCTCTGGGAGACATCTGGGAGGAAAGTGGAGCTGGGGACACTCAGGGGAGTGGGTACCTGGGAGTATCATCTCTCTGCTTGGTCCTTCCTCCACTCCCAGAACCCTGACATAGATGGACACAGTTCCCCATGTTCACTGGCAGACAGACCCCAGCTCATATTCTACTTGATAGACATCCTGGAGGGGTCTCCCTCCCACCCAGGTCAGGCGGCTGCATGAGTCATTGCTCTGATGCACAGGGAGCTTGAGGTGAGGGAGGACAGGATCTGGGAGATGATGTACAGGTGTCTGGCGCTTCCCTGGATGGTGCCCAGGGCCACGCCTGGGTCAGCCTCAGGCTGCACCGCTCCCCAGCCTCTGGCAGCAACGGCAAGGAAGCTCCTGAGACGGACGTGCCTCGTGAACAGCTCCACAGCCTTGGGGAACCCTGCTGGGACGCTTCCTACGCAGCTGCTCTCGTCCCCGCACCGCCTTCTGGGTGCAGAGATCGATCAAGTCGAGTTTATCATGGCCATCAATTCTGGTTTATTAGACAGCCATAGTACTCCCCTCTCAGAAATGCCTTGTTTTTATCTCTCGGGGAAAAAGGCTCAACTTTGAACAAGAATGAAAGTAAAAAGGGAACTTTTATGGCTTCATTTTCCAGGAGAAGGTGCCTCTTCTCAAAATGAGTAAGGGACGGGTCTCACACAGTCAGGCCTTCCCAAGGAGTGGGACCAGGGGAGGACCAGTCCCACCTTTGTGACTTGCTGACACTCATGTCCTCTGGCCCGTGTCTGGAGAGGCACACGGAGAAGCAGTGAAGGGACGATGCCCGGAGCAGGCAGAGGCCAGGGTCTGGGAGCAGAGGGTGTGGATGGCAGGCCCCGGAGGACACAGGCGCCGGGGAGAACATCTCAGCAGTGTGACTGAGAGAAGCCTAGCTCTCGGGTGGGGCCGGTGCTGGTTGGTGTGGGAAACCAGGGCCGGACTCTGGCATAGAAGTGCTGGGTTTGGATCCGGAACAGTCCTCTTCCATCGCAGCCCTTGGACGTGTGTTCCTTTAGAAGGCCTTGGGCTGCCCGTGGCAGCCAGTGGTGACGCTACGTGACAGCAGGTGTATGACGTCCTGCCTGACCTGTTGCCTCCCCTCTCAGCCATGCCGTAATGTTGACATGAAGATAGGAACCGTGATCATGTATGTCGATGCGTGAGGGTTGGGGACTCTGAGAAGGTAAATATCGATTTATTCATCAGATGCCGACTGAACGCCCGCTGTTTGTGAGACACTGTGCTGGCAGAGGGCGCACAGCCAGGGTTGACACCTGTCGCGGCCCGCAGGAAGCTGTGGGCTAGGCATAGGCTGGCCAGCGGTCTCTCCTGCATTGCTTGGGGCCTTCAGTGCTGAAACTGGGGGAGTCCCAGGGAAACCAGGATGAGTTGGTCTCCCTGTCTAGTTCCAGTAGTGGTAAGGGGGTGTTTATGGTGGCATTGAAGGGGGCCCAGGTGCTGGTTGGAGGGAGGGAACATTTGCAAACTATTTCTGTGATGAGATGACTTCTGTTCATCACACGTGAGATAACAGATCCCAAATTTTATAGAGAAGACACCTAAGGGACCATTTCTTCTGCCTCCCCTATTCTATCACAAGATAGGAGTGAGGGGGGTGGCGTACCCATGGTCACACGGCCAATTAGGGCAGAGCTGGGTGACTTCATCCCCTCCAAGGCTCTTTGCCTAAGAACTGTTCATCCCTGTCTTCCTCATCCTGCCTCCCTCCACATGTCCGCTCACCTAGGCCCACGTTTAGGTTGGGTGCGGAAATACTGAAGGTGCTGCGCCGTTCCAAGAGGGGCCACCGGCAGTGTGGCTATTGCTGGGAGGAACTGGGGCCCAAGCTCAGAGGAGGGAGACAGAAGAGGAAGGCCTTGCTGTGGGGAGGGGACCTGACTCTCCTGCAGGAGGAGGGTTGTAAGACAAATGCACATGCTGAGATCCGTGGTCCGAGTGGAAAATCTAGGCCTTATAGAAATAAACAAACCTGTTAGTTTTGTTTCATCCCAGAAACCTACTATGCATCAGTCCCTGGTGTAAGCTTGAAAAACAGCACAGTAGCAAATCAAAGTCCCTGCTCTCGGGGAGGCTCCTTCCAGTAACTGGACACAGACAGCAAACACGTTAATGATGTTCTACCCCAGGTGTCTGTTACGTTCAGAAGGGTTGTCATCTAAAAACATGACTCTTATATTCGAAAGTCTTTCATATGAAAATAGGGATCAGTAGAGTTTAGCTTGTACAATGTTTATAGCTTTTCCATTCTTCTTGGAGAGGGCCCACCAGGAGATCGCTCACAGGCACTGGTGGTTCAACCATCAGGACAGGCATGGCCTTAGCTGGAGAAATCCACCTTGGTCTCCTTGGAAGGGGAACACGCGTAGTTATGCTGAGAATTAAGACGGGAAGGCAGTAGGGGCAGGCAGTTAACCTCTGACTCTGGAAAGGACCTGGGGACAACCTGGAGCTCTGGCTCACGAGGGTCTCAGCACTCGGGAAACCTCTGGAGACGTGCACGCAGACCTAGGGCCGCTGTCTTCACTGCTGGTGGTTGGGGGGAGGACAGTGAACTTGGACCATTGCTGACCTCATTGGGAGCTGTTCATTACACTTTCATAACAGGAAAATAAAGGTCACGTGCCAGTAGTTTGACCACGCAAAGCATTCTTTTTAAAATGCAATTAGCAAGTAGGCTGTGCGTTAATACTGATTTGTTTCCATGCCGAAGGAAAGACCAGCTGCTGGCCTTGGTAGCCACAGAGGCACTAGCCGGAAGGGTTGACTGTTAACCACAAACCTTTGCATTGCTATTGTAAAAATCATATTCACAACAACGAAAGCTTTGGGGAAAGGGTGTGATGAGCTTAAGTAATCATTCCAGTCTTTTCCCCGTCGGAAGTCCCTCCCTCCACCTCCTCACCTTCTTGCCCTTCACTGCGGCGAAGGAGCCGTGTTCCTTCCCTTGCCCCTCCCCCAGCCCAGCACTGCGCCCTTGGCCCCACCGGGCCTTTGGACGGCTCGCTTCTGAGCACTGTTTAAGCTTCTGATCGGATCTCTCCTCCTCACAGAGCCCTTGCCTGACCTCTTCTAGAACAGCTGCCAGCGCATCACACTGTCTTCCTAGTCTGTGTTACTCTCACCTCAGCGCTTCTCTGAAATGGTACCATCTGTTTGCTTCTGTGTGTCTCTGCTTCCCCTCAAAGCGCAAGCTCCACGAGGGCAGGCCCTCAGTCCGCCTCCTCCTGCATCCTCCGTGCAGAACCCGCCTCCTGGAAGAGGCTCAATAAACACGTGTTGCACTAAATATAACAGCGAGTGAGTTCCACGCCAATCTGTTAACCTGACGCTTTTATGAAAAGTGTAAGTATGAAGTGGATTTGGGAAACGGCTCTGTTCTTCCCTTTCCTCCACCCCACTTAGGTGAAAGAGGAGAGCTGGAAATAGAATGGGAGAAGTTTCTGTAAATTTCCGGTAACCATAGAGACCGTGACTTCAGCTTATTAATCTCCTCCTCTTAAGCAGGCTGGGGCCCCCTGGTGATTCCTCCAAATTGCTCCGTGCTGGTTATCCCACAGCCTTCCTCATTAAGGAAGAGCAGGCCCATTCGTATCCGGCAGCACTTTAATTACTGGCGAACCGAAGCCCGTGCTGGCGCACTCATCATTGCCTGTCCTGATCTGGCTGGGTCTCCCACTTGGGGGCCGTGCAGCATGATCGCCAGCCTGAGCCCCTGGAGCCGGCAGTGGCTGGTGGTGGGGGTGGGAAGCTTCCTCTCTGAGCCCAGGGCTGGGTCAGGGCTGCCACGGATGCTCTGTCCTTCTCTTCAGTCTCCAGAAGAAGGGGTCTCAGTGCCTTCTGGGACAGCGTTTAGTTTCCGCCACAGGAGGACACCAGCAGTGGCCCCCTGCCCGTTGGAGCTGTGCTGGTAGGGGAAGGACCTGGACGTGTCCTTGGGAATCATGGCATTTCTCACTGCCGGTCTCTTTCTGGGGTCTGACTTCAGGGCTGCGTGTTCCTCTTCCCATGGGGCATGGCATGCAGACTTTCATGCATTTGCCTCCTGTCTTTGGGGTAAGAGATCTCCAAATGGCTTCAAGGTTTCAGTGGAACAAGGACAGTTAAAGGCAGGCTCTCCCACAACTATTTCTTCTTAAGGAAAGACCCCTGGTGTAGATATCAGAAGACCAGAGTTGATACTCTGTCTTGGCAGCTGAGTCATGGTGGGGACTCTCTGAACCTTAGTGTCCTCATCTGTGAAATGAGCCTTGACTTGTCCTTCCATCCCTCATTCATTCATATTGAAACTCTGACTCTAACTTCAACCTGGTTCTGAAGGCTGGGTCCCGGTGATGAATGGAGGGCAGGAGAGGTGCCAGGCAGTATGCCTGCTGGGGTGAGCCAGGGTGGATTCTGGCAGTAGAAGTCTCTGGGAAGAGACACAGGTCCTTCCTGAGGCAGATCATCTAAGCTCTGGCCTCACCTAGACATTGGCTACCATTTTGGAAAAACTAAGACTTTTCTTTGGTTGCATTTTCTATTCTGTTGGTTTTAGAAATGCTGAGTCATTCTTCCAGTGAACACTCAGTGGCCACCTACTGGGTGCAGGCACTGCACTAGGTGCTAAGGACACGACTATTCATCTGGGATAGTTATTGACAAATTCAGACTCTGTTGTGGGGCCAACATTGTTAATGGTTGTGACCCGGTCTGCTGCACACTTGGAGCTTGGCTTAAGTGTATCAAAGAAGAGGCCCCGGGAAGAATCTGGACTCCTGAGACCTCCAGGAAAGCTGGCGCCAAGACATAGGGTGGACCGGCACCTGGGGTGCCCCCAGAGTTGTTGCCGAAAGATGTAAGATCCCGACTGTTCTTCTTTCCAGGTGCCGCAACCTCTCATTCCCCACCAGCCTGCCGGAGGTGAGCATCGTCTTCATCTTTGTCAATGAAGCACTCTCGGTGCTTCTGCGCTCCATCCACTCAGCCATGGAACGCACGCCTTCACACCTGCTCAAGGAGATCATCCTGGTGGACGACAACAGCAGTAATGGTGAGTGTCGGCGCGCCTCGCTCTGAGGCTGACATCTGAGCGGAGAGCTCAGCCTGTGTTCGGGGTTCTCGGTTTTTCAAGGCTCTCTGTGGCTGCTCCTTCTCTGGAATGTTGCCTCGGTGATGAGAGATTCATGGTGGTCACTGCTCTGGAAGGTTCCCTCCATAGGTGTACCCTCTTTGCATCCCACTGAGGCCTGGTTCCCAAGCTTTTCTTACTGACCTACCCCTCTCTCCTCCAACATTCTAGAGTAGTAAGATAGGTAGCCCTGACCTCTACCCTGACCACAGACACAGTGAACATTGCCAGTGACTCTTTTCTGTGAAGTAGCATTTTATTTCTAGTGCTATTGCTTGGTCTTTGCCTGGAAGATTGTTTACTGTTTCTGTCTTTGCAGCGGTGATGATGATGGCAGAGGAGTTGGTGCTGGTGGTGGCAGAGGTCATCGGGTGTGGATGGTGGGGGTGGGGGGATGATGGGGGCAGTCATCGACAGCAATGGAGTCTGGAATGTCTAGCCTCTTTGCTGGGTGCCCTGCTCCCTGTTCCCTCTGGCCCTCTGGCCCTATCAAAGCCTGGGGGCCTGCAAGTGCTTATTGAAGCCGTCACAGCACTATCTCCCCTTCTCTACCCACTACCAGCTACCCCTTTCCCTTGGTGCATGTCCCATGGCCCCCGATCGCCCCACACCCATACGCCATACCATATATTCCCCACACTTAGGACTGAGGTGGTTTAAAACTAGTGCTCAAGAGGACCATTAATATGAACATGCTTTAGGTAGTGCTTGGTTTTAAGAAATAGACTGCTGGGTCATGGGATCGTGGTTTCTCTGGGTTTGTATCTTTAGCACTGCCTCTGGTGTCAGGTAGTAAATTTCCCAGTGAATCAGTTGCTGTAATGAGAAGTTCAGATGGGCAATTTGCATTTTATTATCAATTAAAATGGAAACATATCAGGTAATTGAAATATATTTAATCTCAATAAGCAGATTTTCTTTTTTATTTTATCATCATGTAGTGAGTAGTGTAGGAAGAGCTCTGTGAAGCAGATTTTGGAGCTTTCTGAAGGGCAGTGCTTATGAATCGTTGGCTCTCATCGCTCCGTGGGCGTGAGCAAAGGAGAAGGCAGCGAAGGACAGCAGCAGACGGGCGGCATGGTGGTAAAGGTGATCGTTGTGAGGGAGACAGGGAGAGGACCGGCGTCCGCACCTCCAGCAGCCACCTCCCATCACCGTGCTTGGGTGCAAGGACTGGGTTCCTAAAAAGGCTCTCATTCCCCAGTGGCTAACACAGGGATAGCCTGCTCCACACAGACCTGCTGTCCCCCTCACTTCTTACACTGTAGGAATGCAAGGGATGGAAGAGCCATCCTTCCAAGGGTGGGGGCACCTCTCAAGCAGGAGGCACCCCCAGACCCCAATCCACTGCATTTCCTCATCACAAAAGGGAGAAGAAATGAAATACTAGGTAGAAGGAAACCTTGGAGTCTTTCATTTCTTCCCCATGATGAGAACCTTATCGTGGCCTTAAGGATGCCTTTGGTCTTTAATCCTTATGGGAAAAAAGGATATTGAGTTGAGAAATTTGAATACAGATACAGATACAGATATTGGAATTTAAAGAGTTGGCCTTTCTTTTGTAGATGGTGATAACCGGTGAAAGTGTTGGGTGTGATGAGTAATGCAGTCAGAACCGGGCAATGGCAAGGCTTGGCCGTGGTTTATGGTGCTGGTGGGGGAGAGCAGCATCCAGAAGAAGGAACTGGCTGCGAAGGCAGCACAGTCAAGGAATCAAGGGGCCTGAGCAGGTGTGGGTGTGGGGACTGAGGGCAAGGTGTGGGCCTGAGAGATTCCAGAAAGGAAGCTTCTATCGGATCTCTTGACTAGTAGGCCATGAGCAGCTGGGCCAGATGGGGCTGATGAAGGATGACTCAGTTTCAAGTCAGGTTGGCTCAGAGGATGCTGGTGTATTCCCAGGTGAGGGAGGCAGGGGAGAGTGGGATTGTGCAGTGGTTTTATCGTTTGTTTGTTTGTTTGTTTGTTTGTTTGTTTGTTTTTATCAGGGATTGGGAACTTTCAGACCCAGAGCTTTAGGGAGTTTTGTGTTGATGGTAGTGTTAAGTAGCTTGACTGTGGTGGTGGTTACCCAAAGCCACAAATGGCATAATGTGAACAGAGTTCTGCAGGGAGAGAGAGCTGAGCAAGCTCTGCAGATGGTGGTGACATCAGCGTCTTCGTTTATATATTGTACTGTGGCTGTGTAAGATGTTAACGTTGGGGAGGCTGGCTGAAGGGTGCATGGGACCTCCTTGTACATTTCTCGGTACTTTCCTGTAAATCTATAATTACTTCAAAATATAAAGCTAAAACAAGCAAAAGTCTCTCCCAGAAGAGTCTAATTGAATAAATTTGAGGTGGAATCTCACCCCCTCTGTTTTCAAAAGTATCCTTAATGATGCTGTTGCACAGCTCTGGCTGAGCCCCGATGATTTCAGGAATAAGATGCAGCTTTGCTATTTGGTGCACAGTGTAAAGAGAAAAAGAACTCTGAACCGAATCTAAAGTCTTGGGTTCCAGGGCCCTCTGTCCTGGGGATGGGTGACCATGAAACATCCCTCAACCTCTCAGCGTCTCCGTGTCTTCCTCTGTAAATGGGATGGTACTCCTCCCTTGCTGTCTGATGGTCAAGTGTGTGACTGCATTGAGCACTGTCGGGGTGTCCCTCCCAGCCCCACCCTTTTCCAGGAGACTGCCACATACACAGCCCACTGCACAGCTGGAGCTCAAGGGGAAAATGTGGGGACATGGATTTGGAGCCTTGTACACAGAGTAATTGAAGCCGTTGACTGGGAAGAGAGGGTGGCAAAGAGAAGAGGGAGGAACAACAATTCGCAGTTGAGAGAATCCGGGGGTAAGACAGGAAGGAGCCCAGAGGAAGGGGGTTAGCTGGTGAGAGACAGAGAAGGAACAGCAGGAGAGCTGGATGACACTCCCCCAGGGACGGAGAGAATTTCAGGAATGAGAGGCATCTGTTTGAATGAACCCACAGACAGGTGTGAGGACACAGTCTGGGGAGAAGCCAGTGGATTTGGAAAGTTTGGAGCATGGAAACCTCAGCAGGAAGCTTTAAGGTGTTGGGGTGGGGCTGCAGGTGTTGGGGTGGGGCTGCAGGAGCCGGGTGGGACGAGCAGGCCTGGAGGAGAGACCTTTCTGCCAGGGATTTCCACTGTGAAAGAGAATCAGGAGCTATGGTAGGAACAGGAGCAAAGTTTCACACACACTCACATACACACACAGAAAGACTCTCCAACAAAAAATATATTTATAACATGACATGCCTACTCATACCCAGTTACATGCACACAGGATCGAAACAAAACATTGTTTTATTTAATCCTCACCTGAGGATATTTTTCCATTTATCTTCAGATAGAGTGGGAGGGAGGGAGGGAGAGAGAGAAACATCAATGTGAGAGAGACACATCGACTGGTTGCCTCCCACACGACCTCGACCAGGTCTGGGGACCAAACCGCAACTGAGGTATGTGCCCTTGACCTGAATCGAACCTGTGACTCTCTGGTCCACGGGCCAATGCTCTAACCACTGAGCAAAACCAGCCAGGGCTGAAACAAAACTCTTAAGAAACAATAGTTACCCTTACAATGTGGGAAGCATGCTATTTTCTATTATAGTCTGGTCTATGTTATTCAGTTGTATTGTATCGTATTGTATTGTGCTGCGTGTGTTTCTCTCTTGTTTAAAAATCAGATTGTTCTGGAGACCCTGACCACATGTTAGAGTCATTTGGAGAACTTTTAAGAAATCCAGGTGGCCATCCCTTAGCTCTGGTGATTTCACTGGTCTGAGTAGCAGGTGCCTGAGGTCCTTGAGGCCAAGGGGTGGAGCAGGGCCTGTAAGGAGGGTGGAGAGTGTGGGGTCCTGGGCATGGAAACCAGGGTTGCCTTTGGGAAGAAAGGACCCATCTTTGTCCCCCTCGGAGGATCAGATGGGTAAATAGGGAGAGAGCTGGGGGCAACGAGGAATGCAGCAATGGGTGCTGAGGCTGGGAAAGCAATCGCATCCTCCGGAGTGCAGGACGCCGGGTGGGTGGAGGGCATGGTGGGAAGGGGTCTGGTGCCAGCTGGACAGCCCTATGTGGAATGGGCAGGGAGGTGACCAGTGATGGGGCTCCTTGTGAGCAGCCTGAGCTAAGCTCTCAAGAGGGGAGGAAGAGACACTTGGGACTGGCTCTCGGAGGCAGCGAACCATGTCTTGCCTTAGCAGAGGGCTGACGGGCTCTTCAGCCTGACTTGCAGGAGGCTGGCTGTGGCCACGTCCTGGCGGGCTCCATCTGGGGCCTGCTTCTCTTGGGCATCTCCTCCCTCAGCACCGGACTCCCATTCCCCTCAGGGCAGGCCCGCTCAGCTCAGTTCACAAACCTTTCGAGTGCCCAGCCTAGGCCGAGGGCGCGGGGATGATGGACCAGATGTAGCCCCGGACATCACGGAGTCATGCAGACAAATGTGAAATGGGGGTGAACCACAGCAGGACCCGGTTTCCAGGCTCACTTCCACCACTGGCCGGTCGTCAGTCTTTTGCTTTGGGTGTTTAATGTGCCATGTGGGGACATCGGGCCCTGCCTTGCCCTGACTGTCCCATCGTCACTGAGGATAACGTGAGTAATGAGGACATAAGTGCCACCTAAGCGGCGAGTTCCTTAGAGTGAGCTAAAAGGACAATAACCACAATCGTTGGCATGTCGCCGCTGCTCGAAGGCGGCCCTTGTTTCCCTCTCTCCCGAAGCAGGGTGCTCAGGGAGGAGCACGGATTGGCACCAGGCCAGCTTTCCAGTCCCAGGGCTTCCTAGCTGCTTCCTAGCTGTGAGTCCTTAACCTCTGCGAACCCTGTTTTCCTTATCTATAAAATTGGGACGTATAATTCCTGCCTCCGGGATTGTTTGGAGGCCAGAATGAGAGCACGCAGGATGGAAGAGACGTCGGTGTTTAAAACTGTAAGTGAAGCCCTGGCCAGTTTGGCTCAGCGGTTAGAGCGTCCGCCTGCGGTCCGGAGAGACCCGGGTTTGGTTCCCGCTAAGGGCGCGTACTTCGGTTGCAGTTTGTCCCCGGCCCTGGTTGGTCGTGTGGGTGGCAGCCACTCGATGTGTCCCTTCACGTCGATGTTTCTCTCTCTCTCTCTCCCTCCCACTCTATCTGTACAAAAATGGAAAAATATCCTCGGGTGAGGATAAAAAAAAAAAAAAAAAAAAAAAAAAAAAAAACTGTAAGTGAATCAGGAGTACGGTGCTTTCAGAGTGTCTTCCTTGCTAAGCCTTTCTTCCCGGGCGTTCGCCACAGGCGCTGTGTGCCCTGGTGTCTCGTAACGTCTTCTGCGGGCACCTGTTGCTTTGGGGTTAGACTTTGGTGTTAAGCTGTTTCCATAAACACAAGAAAGGGGCAGGTGATTTCTGCTTTCTTCATCCAAGCCCTTTGGACCTTTAGTGCTCTCTCTCAGGAACCCGGGGCTGAAGGCTCTGCCTTGGTCCCTGTGTAGGAGTCCGCGTCCCTGTTCTCTGCCTCTTAAGCAGTTTCCTAAACAAGCTTCACTCTTTCAGGGGTTGACTCTTGTATGGGATGCTGGCACTATGCTAAAGTGAGCTCAAACTTTAGTGTTGGAGCTTGACTAAAAATATAGAGACTCAGATCAACCACATTCCTGCCTCAGGACCTTTGCACTTGCTGTTCTCTCCACCTGGAATGCTCTTGCCCCTTGTTATCTGCACAGCTTGTTTCTTTGCCTCTGTAGGCCTTTGGTCAAATGCCACCTTGTCACCCTATTTAAAATGCAAGCCCTTACCTCTGGTACTCCTTATTCCTTCCTTCTTTCCCTTCAGAGCACCGATCACCATCTGATGTACTATACTCACTTGATCACTTTGCTTATTTATTTGGACATTTTCTCTCCACTTGTGTGTAAGTTTCATGAAGGCCGGGAGATTTGTTTTGTTCATTGCTGTGTCTCCAGCACCTAGTGTATGTAGTACCTGGTACTGTTAGGTGTTCAATACATATTGATTCAGTGAAAAGAATGAATGAGTCTTGTTTCTGTAGGTCTGGAGCAATTACTAGACATCTGCATTTTAATAAGCTTCCAGAGCATTCTGGTGCAGTGGGACTTTCAGATCGTCGTCCTCCATCTGTACTGCAGCTGGGGCCTGGGATAGCAGGCACTGTGGGGTGGAGTGTCCCTTCCGGAGATGGGGTCCAGGGATCTGCCTGCCGTCCCAGGGCGATGGCATGAGTAGGGGGAGGAATGCAGAGCAGGAAGGTGAGCTTCTCCTGCTGTTACCACCACGGGCCTGAACTTAGGACCTACACACGGAGTCAGACGGCCAACCCTGAGCTCCCTTCTTCTGTGTCACCCAATCTGTGCAGGCACTCACCACAGTGGGGGAGACTTGCCAGTGCTTCCCCTCCCTGCCTCCTCTTCCTTGTTATCTCAAGGAAATGGTGGGAATCCAGCTCGGAGCCTCCTGGTTTTAATTACCACGCTTTTCAGTGACTCCCAGTGGGCCCATGACTTCGGCTGGGGCTGAGTGATTCAACCTTGTAGACCTCCGGAGGGGGGAAAGCAGCATGATTTGCAGCTGATAGCGTCATGTTTGCCTTTGATTCTTGGCACTCATGCATTCATGCATTCGTTCATTCATTCATCCATGCATCCATTCATGTATTCAATCGCTCAACAGGTTTTTGATGGCCACTTAATTCCGGCCAAGTACCTTGGCACATAAGCATTCCACACCCCCTTCCCTTGCAAACTCATTCATGTGACACAGGTGTTCCAGGTGACACATGGTGCAGAGCAGGTGCTCGATGAAATGAGCCCTTTCAGGCTCCTTTATGGACTGTCCCAGAGTTGCCACATCCCCCCAATCTGGCCACTCCCACTTCCAAAAGTTTTTGTCTTTGTACTCAGTTTCTCTGCTTCCTTTTTAAACTCATGTCCGTATTAAGTAAACTTAAAAATCATACGCTCTTCTCATGCTCCTAGAAGTTTCAATATGAAATCTGAATTTTATGACTAGAAGTACATCAAAACAATGGCAATATCAGATCTTCCTTTAAGAGCTGTATTCCCTAGAGAGTCTGACTGCTCTTGGCGGGCAGTGACTTGCCCGGCCTAACCCAGCTGCTGCTCGCCAACAAGAGACTGGCCGCTCTCCGGCACCTCCCACACCCGAGGATGGGATTAAGTGGTCTCTCCTGGGCTGTCGGAGCTGTTGGCTTGGGGTTCCCGCCTTCTCACCGGCCTCATCTGCTCGAAGCCTCCCATATCTGTTGGCAGGAGGAAGCACAGAACTGGACAGGCCTTGAGAGGAGGTGGGACAGAGCGCCCCACCCCCCACTACAGTGTCAGAGAGGCAGACTGCCAATCAAGCCCCAGGTGGCCCTTGGGAGGAAACTGAGGACCTATGTCCAGCCGAGACTTACCAGGGCCCCACCATGTGTGAGCAGCAGAGCCCCCCTCATGCCGTGTCCCTGCTTGGTCCAGTGGCCAGTCTTCCTGCTGTCTACACTGTACGTGGACGTGGGCCCACGGCAAGGCAGCCAGGTCTGGCTAAGTGGCTTGGGAGCATTTGCCCTACTTAGCCCTCTCTGGGAATGATCGTCCTCCCACAATCCCACCCCCTTTGCCCAGCTCGAACTTCAGGGTGCACTCAGGTGCCACTGCTTCCAGAGTCTTCCGTCCTCTGCACTACGCCCCCACTGGCAGGATCGGGGAGTGCACATGCCCTAGCTTCCTCCCTCTGACCGTGTTTGCGCTGGTTATTTGTCACTAAGTTACAGCAAGCCATTTAATGCAGACTAGCCAGGGTGACCAGTGTGCGAGGGTCACAGTGCTCAACATCTCAGTGTCCCTCCAATAATCCAGTGCCCAGCACTTAGTAGTCACTAAGTAAATTTTGTTAACAAGAGGTCAGGGAAGTAGATGTGATTACCACTGGCATTTCATAGATGAAGAAGCTAAGTCTCAGAGAGAGAAAAATAAATAAAACATTAAAAAACATTTTTAAGTGACCAGGGCTGAAGCTCACATAACCAAGAAGTGATGGGATAGGAATTCTACGTCAGCTCTTCTGGCCCTGGAACCCACGTTTCTGCTTCTCACCATACTTCAGGGAACCTGGGGGATATGTGGACACCAATTCAGTCCTGGGCAGCTATCCCCTGAGAGCCAGCCACACCGTTGATTCTTGGGGAGGGCAAATCGAAGCCAGTGGGATCCACACACACGTTAAAAAGGTGGGCCTGTGCCCTGGAGTCCCAGGGTGGGTCAGCTTCCCCCGTTCCCTCCTAGGTACAGGTCCCGGACCTACTTCAGTGCAGGGCAGCAGGCAGGCATGGCCAGAGGGGTCCAGGCTGGCATCCAGGCCCCTGGCTAACCCACTGCCTCGCAGGCTGCCTCTCCCCAGCATGATAGTTTGACCCCCTCTTCTCCAGACCTGAGCCTCAGACCAGAGTGACTCCCAGTGCTGCCAAGTCAGAGTCCTAATTAGGCAGCCCGCTCAAAGAGCATGTAGTGCGTGCCAGAGACTGGTCTAAGTACTTTAGAGAAATTAGTATTTCTCTGTGACAATGGTTAAGAGCCATTATCAATGTCATTTCATTTTTATTTTTTGCTTTATTGACTTTAGAGAAAGAGGAAGGGAGAGGGAGAGAGAGATGGAAACGTCGATGAGAGAGAACATCCATCGGTCGCCTCCTGCACTGGGGACAGGCCCACAACCTGGGCTTGTGCCCTGACCAGGAATCGAATCCGCCACCTCTTGGTGCATGGGTTGATGCTCCACCCCTGAGCCACACTGGTCGGGCTTTTGGGGCTTTTTTTGTTGTTGTTAATATCAATGTCATTTTATATAACAAGGAAGCAGGCACAGAGGAGTTAGGACCTTGTCCCAAGTCACACAGAAGTGGCATTTGAACCTAGGTTGTCTGATTTCAGAGCCAAGTCCCTGACTATTAAACAAGGCTGCCTCTGGTGCACCGCAGCTCTCTGACTCCAAAAGACTTATTTGAAATTGTTCCTCATTCTCTTTCCTCCATTCACTCTGGAGAGAGAGATGCTGGGCAGCAGGGCCAGTGAAGAAGAAAGCAAAGAAGAAAGCTAAGAGAAGTGTGTGGCTGTTTCCCCAGCTGGAGACTTGCGGGCATCAGATAAGGAGAGTCCTGTTGTACAGAGGTCTCTAGGCTCCTGTTGGGGTAGAGAGGAAACTGAAGAGTTGGCAATCATGCTCTAGGTCACCTGAGAGGGGGGCAGCTTCCTATTTCCTTTGAAATAGGGAGAAGTCAGTATGCCTGTGTGTGCACACATATGTGTACCAGGGTTTGCACATGTGTGCTTCTGAACACGTGTGTGAGTGAATATGAACTTGTGAGTGTGCATTTCTGCAGTGTGAGCATGTGAAAATGCTGTATGCAAGCATTTATGCACCTGGTATCTTAATCCACTTGGGCTGTTGTGACAAAATACCACGGATTGGATGGCTGGAACAACAGACATTTACCTCTCGGGACCTGGAGGCTGGGAAGTCTGAGATCAAGGTGGCAGCAGATTCTGCGTCTGAGGCCTGCAGGCAGCTGCCTTCTCTGTGTCCTCGCGTGGCCTTTCCTCCGTGTGTGGGTGTAGGGAGGGGGAGCAAGTGCTGGTATCTGTTTCTCTTTTTATAAGGGCACTAATCCCACCGTGGGGGTTCTAGCCTCATGACCTCAGTTAACCCTGATTACCTCCAAACACCATATGAATTTTGGGACATACACATTGTGCGAGCATCGGGCTTCTGTGTGCTTGAGGGAGCAGTGGTGTGCATGGAAGTCCCCACTAACATGGCTCCGCCTCTTCCACCATGAGCTGGAGCCACCCTCACAATCCTGATGAATGACAAGTAATTGCACAACTGGGAATCATTGTTTTTTTTAAATTTTAGGTATGAAAATCAGTGTGGTGATGAAATAGAATCGGAGCTCCAGATTGCTTGCTGCCAGCTGCTGGGCCCCCCGGCCCCCCAGTCTCTGCAAAGCCCCCGTCCCCCCTTGGCCCGGAGTCTGCCTAATCATTGTTTAATGTTTCAAAGATGCTGTCCTGCACAAGAGATATGCATCCCAGGCTTTAAAAAATACCAACAACTTTGCATGCAGCTGGAATAATTGCAGAAATAAAAAAAGCAGAGGAAAAAATGGTCAGACAGTATTGTGCTTTATGGAGCTTAAAGAAGCCCGTATAGCTAATCTAATTACAACCGAGCCTCAGGCAGCCTAAAGGTATTTATACAGCCAGGAACGTGGGCTGTCAGCTCACTTAGCTGAAGGCTTTTGTCCCCACCCACCACTATTCCTTTGACCAGGATGATTGGAGTGGCCCACCCTCAAGACTGGGAGTGGGTACCCAGCAACTGGGAGATGGAGGCAGCCAGTACTGAATTCTGCAGGAGTCCTGGAGACTCTCACCTTTGCTCCTTACTGCCTAAGGCCACTCTACCTGCCCAATTCATCCTTCATCGCCAGCCTGAGAGTTGCTCTTGGCCACAGCCACATGTTGAGGTCCTTGGGTGTTGTCTCCTGAGGAAATGGTTTGTGTGGCTCTTGAGCCCCTGCCTGCTGCTGGTGGCAGATGCCTAGCCCTCCCGGGGACTCAAGCCCTGACCATAGGGCTGGGCCCTGCTTCAGCCTGTGACTATGGGGTGGAAGGGAATCAGATAAATGTCTCTGACAGAGTCAATGGGGTCAGCTTCTGAGCAAACTCTCAGGGCTTTGCAAGTTACACCCTTCTCCGGGGCACCTAGACAAGGAGCACCTGAGGGGGATCAAATGTAGCCCATGCTCTCCATTAGTTAAACTGTGCATGCTGGAGTGAATCTGTCTCAGATGGTCCTTTCTGGGTCCCGGCGGGGGCTTTCTGTAATGCATACCAAGGTGCCATGCGCTTGTTGCCCAGCCAGCCCTGACCTCTGCAGAGAAGAGCAGCAGCCCATGTCTCTGCCAGGGGGCAGCCTGGCCTTAACACAGCTGCCGCCACCTGCGGTGGTCCCTGCGCCTGCTGTCCTCCGAACTCCAGCCCTCCTTAACCTTCTGAGTTGGTCCTACACTGGGCCTTTGCGTCCGTTCTCCACCAGTTCTCAGTTTCCAGCTGGGATGGAGCCTTGCTCCGACACCCTCACCCACTAGCTGGGCCTTGGCTCCCCATCTAGACCTGGCCAGCCTTCTTCCTTGAGGGGCTGGACTCTGCTCCCTGTACCGTCAAGCCGGGGGCCCCTCTCTTCTGGTTTGATCCTCTTGCTTTCCTATGTGCTGAGGGCTGGGATCCCTCCCCCTGAAATGAGCACTTACTTAGTGATGCCTGGGTGTGCCTGCCCGCTGGGGACACTGCCTCTTTGAGGACCTGCCCCAGAGCTCAGTTTCCCCAGCTCCAGACCTGCTATTACCAACCTCCTCCCTGCCCTCACCGGCCACCCTGCCGAGGTCCCAGCACTCCGCACGGCCACGTCCGCCTGAGTCTGGCAACAGTGAGAGTTAGTTCATCACCCTTTTGGGTCCCTTTACCAAAAAGGAAACTGATTTAGAGAATCGGGAGCTTCTCAACGTAGTTCCTGCTAATCAAGAGTAGCCCCTAGAGGGCTGTAAGCCTGCCGGTTCCTCTTATTTTTGTTTGTTTGTTTGTTGTAGCTCAGGAGCTCCCTGCAAGCAGTCTGCAGCCATGGGGTTTGGTCATTTTGCTTTACAAACCAGTCGGGGTGACCAGTATTTGATGAACAAATTTGGCGGGAGCCAAATACAAAAAGGCCTCTTTGGTCAACTGTGTGACCATCTATCAAAGGGGAAATTCCCGGAGCCGGAGCGCTGAGCAGAGCATGGGAGGAAATCAGGGCGGTGTCTCTAGCGCTCAGGTGAGGGGCCCACAGCCCGCAGCGGGGAGTCACGCTGTCCCTGGAAAAGACACAGCCGCGGCCCGGCCAGCAGGAAGGTCTCCTGGTTCGCTCCTGGCTCCCAGCCTATCCTGCTCAGCAGCTTGGACAGACAAGCTGGAGCCAACACTGAGTGGAGCTGACCGTGGGCGCTGCTGGTAAGCCGAGTCCTCCCTCCGCTTTCCCAGACATTGAAAACCGCCCGAGACCCAGCAGGTCGAACCCTTCCTAGGAGAGCGAGCGTTTGGATGTGGAATGCCCTCTGGGGAGGTGGATTTCCGAGAGGTTGCCCCACACTGTGTGGGGAAGCAGGTGTCCTCCAGCAGCTCCGGGGGCCAAGTGCTCAGCAAAAATGGTGTGTGGACAAGGCTTGGAGTCTGCAGTCACCTCAGATGCTGCCCCGATCTGCCCTGCAAGCTAGCTTTCAGAGCTCACGGGAGACCAGCGCGCCCCTGGTTTGATGTCAGGGTTGAATGTTGTGCTGGAGAGAGCACTGGGGTCTGGGGAGCCAGTACCAATGACTGGGGCCTGAGGGTCCAACGGCAGGCATGGGCCCCCCTGTGCACCACTTCAACAGAAAGATGCACTCACTGTGGAGAAGGGGTGCAGGGAGGGAAGTTTTTATTTTACCAGGGTCCTAATCTAGTCTCAGGGGCCCTAAATTGGGGGGAAACTGCCCCCCGTTTTTTTCAGGGACCGCCTGGCCTGTCTGCTCAGGTGCACAGGGACTTCCTTGCACCATTTCTGCTTACGGTCATTCACATGCATCGTCCAGCACACCAAGTTCTAAGCTCTGCGCTGGGGCAGCAGGGGCCCCGCTGGGGTGGTGGGGGGCCCCCTGGGGCGCTGGCCTCTGATGAGCATTAGTCAGGGATGACAGCAGGCCAGCAGGCAGACTCTGCCGCCCTCCTTTGACACAGATGTGGAAATGAGCGGCCTCGTTCCTGGTTGTGTTTAGAAGCTCCTATCTCATGAGCACAAGGTGCAAGGAGAATTTTAGGGAGGGAAGCTCTTGAACAGAAAGACACCATGACAACGTCAGATCAGTGAGCAGGAGGGCTGTGGGCTCGGATGCCATTCTTGGTCACATCCTGGTGTCTTGAGGCCTTGGAAGCGAGTTGCATCGGACACCTTGTGCCAGCCTCGTAGTGGGAGAGGGCGTGGCGAGCACCCAGAAGAGTTGACCAGGCTGAGGAGAGACGGATGGTGGGAGACTCACTCACAGCAGCGTGTCAGTCCCCTTGGGCTCATCTCACTGGACTTGTCCCAGGGCAGGAGGCAGGCGAGGGAGGCAGGAGCCCAGGCCTTTATGTGCACCAACTCTGGGCGTGGGTGGCGGGGAATGGAAGTGCGTGAACTCACCAGGGCTCACCCAGGCTCACCTACTTGTTTCCCTCTGCATCACCTCCTTCCCTTGCACTTCCTGGGACCTGCAGCCCTGATCGATGACGATGGAGTAGGCCTGTGGTCCTTGTGGTTGGCGCCGTGGTGGTTGCCATCTGGGAGTGAATAACCACAGAATTTCAAAGCCGAATGAGACCCAGGGAAAATGTTTCTCTCATCTGGGAAAAGGAATATGAATGAGAACGTTACAAACCCAAATCTTTAAACCCTTCCTCACCTGGGGAATTGGATGGGGTGAATTTGAAATGAATTAAGAGTTAGATCAGGGCTCAGCATTTCCATGGGTTTCGAGCCAAATGGAGATTAAAAAGACTGTCTCCGGCAGGGTTAATGGTGAAGGCGACGCTTCCAGCGTGCCTTGGCAGAGAGTCCCCGCCAGGGGCTCAGAGGGGAATTGATCAAAGGACCCTGCTGATGAGATCAGAGGTGGAGAGAGGCTTCTCCACCCAGACAGTGGGAAGGAATTAACCTGTCACCAATTGACACTCACTGATGCAACAGAAATACAGCCACGTGGCAAATTTTAATGCCAGGCTCTACCGCGGTGACATTTAACTCCCTATAGCTTCCTTAAGGTGCTCAGGCCCCAAAGAAAGGAATCTTTTTACGTGCATTGCAAGAGGTTTCTGGCTCAGTCTCGTGGACTGAGTGGGTCTGCGAGCTTGTCTGTGCTGTCAAATTCCATTTGGCTTAAACATAAGAACTAATTCGGAGAATCAAAGAAAACAAAGTTGTTTGCCAAGTGCTTCTGACCAGGGCTGCTCAGGCAGGAGGCGAAGATATTGGCTGAAGTGACTGTCTTTTCTCTGAAAGAACATTCAAGGTGGTGGTTCAATCCTTCTGGAGTGAGTTCCTGTGTTCTTGGGTGCCTACCGCTGCCCTCTGGACCTGTGTGCTCTGCCTGCCTGGGACACATGAGTCCACCAGTGGGTGAGTCCCACTGTCAGTGAATTCTGGAGTTCTGTGTGGCAGGAAAAACAGAACTGGCATTGGGCTCCTACAGTGTGCCAGGTGCATCCATTGGAGGGGTAGGGGAGGAGAGAGAGAGATGGGGAGATGGATGAATGCTGGGTGGATGGATGGATGAATGTACTTAATCTTCTTTCATTCGATGACATAGGTATTTTATGCTCATTTAGAGATGAAGAAATAGAGGATCAGAGCAGGAAGTGAGTCACCAAAGTTCTCATGCAAAATGGCAGAGCTGGGGCTTGGATCCACGTTTTCCAACTCCAAGTGCAGTGTGTGCCTCTTCTCCTTTGGGTTCTTGCCCACTAGGCTTTGTTTTAATTGTTGAAAGTATTACAGATGTCCCCCCTCTACCCCCCTGTTGACCCCCTCCGCCCCTCGCCCGCTCCCTGCCTTCCCCACACTGTTGCCCATGGCCATTGGTGGTGCATGTAGGCATGTACGTTCTTTGGTTTCTCTCTCCCCACCCCGCCCCACCCCCCTTCCCTCTGAGGTTTGTCGGTCTGTTCCCTGCTTCCATGTCTCTGGATCTATTTTGTTCATCCGTTTATTTTGTTCTTGAGATTCCACATATAAGTGGGATCATGTGATACTTGTCTTTCTCTGACTGGCTTATTTCACTTAATGTAACCCTCTCCGGGTCCCTCCATGTTATCTCAAAGGGAACCAAATGGAGATCCTTTTTTTTTTTTAAACTGCCTGCCTTTTACCTAGAAATGGGTTTGGATGAACTGCACGTACAAGTAGGTGGCCAGAAGGAGATCTTTATGTTTTACTCAGCGAACATGCATTGATCACTGAGTCAGCAGAACTCGCAGATGGAGCCTCAGACTCCTGGCCCCAGGGCACACTCTTCTCCCCGTCATTCAGACCCGGATCTGGGCACTGCTGTGAACATGCTTTGCTGATGTACGTGAGGGCCAGTCAGTTTGGGGGCCTGGCCCAATGACATGAGTTCTTTTCTTTTTCCTTTATTGATTTGAGAGAGAGAGGACGTTGAGAGGGAGAGAGAGATGGAAACATCAATGAGAGAGAACATCGACTGGCTGCCTCCTGCATGCTCCCCACTGGGGATTTGGCCCACAACCTGAGCATGTGCCCTGACCGGGAATCGAACCAGCGACCCCTTGGTGCATGGGTCGACGCTCAACCAGTGAGCCACACCGGCCAGGTGACATGAGTTCTTCAAAAGCAGTTTCTTCTGGCTGGTTGCAGAAAGAGGAGTCACAGAGGTGCATTCTGGTGACCTGAAAACGCAGACATCCGTGGGCCACGCGGCAGGGACCTGCAGGTGGCCTCTCCTTGCTGAGAGTGGCCCTGGTTGACAGCTAGCTGCAAAACATGGATTTGAGTCCCACAACTGCAAGGAAAGGAATTGTGCCAAAAACAGTGAGGCTAGGAGAGGACCTGAGGCCCAGATGAGAGTTACAGCGCTGGCTGACTCTGCTGTCAACCCAGTGATACCCTGGGCAGAGGCTCCAGCCATACCACACCTGGACTTCCCACCTATAGAAACTGTGAGACAATCAATCGGTGTTGTTTTAAGCTGCTACATGGGCGGCATTTTGTTGTATAGTAACAGAATACCAAGACAGTCTCCTACAGCGTGCCGGCCACTCTGCTGGCCACTGGGATGTGGGATTGGCGTGTTCCCTGCCCTTGGGGCGCACAGCCTGGCGTGCTAGATAGTCAGGTCACAGCCAAATGATGGCAGACTGTGATAGGTGCTGTAAAATACGTCAGTACGATGATCGGAAACAAGTGACACGTGGAGGGAACATGCTTCAGATTAGATAACTGGAGGCGGCACCTGTGAACTGGGCACCGGAAGGATGGAGGAGAGTCAGCCACCTGAAGAGCCATGGAAAAGGGTTTCAGGCAGAGGGACCGGCACGTGCCAAGACCCCGGGGTCGATAGAGCCGCACATATTGTCAGTCACAAGAAGGCAGCTGTAGCTGGAGGGTGGTCAGGAAGGGGAAGGACGGTGTCGAGAGTGAGGCAGGGACTCGGCATGTAGGCCCTGCAGACCGTTACCTCAGTGCAAGGGGCAACGCTGCAGTGTTAAGTGGGGGAGAGAGATTTTCTGATGGACATTTTTGGAAGCTCTCTCGGGCTACCCTGTAGTGAATAGTTTGGATACGGGCAGGGAAATCATTTGGAAGGCTCTTGGAACATGTCAGGCCAGAATGCTGTGGTTGGGAGTACGCTGGCTGGAGAGAGAGGAGATGGTGGACTGAGATATTTCTGGATTTGCCGGTGAGTTGGATGTAGGATGAAGGAAAGGACAGAGTGAAGGATGAAGGTCGGGGTTCTGGCTTGAGTGATGGGGTGATGGACGGTGCCACTTACCAAGATGGGAAGGATGGGATCGGGGGGCAAAAGTTCGAGGAGTAAGATCAGAGTTCAGTTTCGGATGTGAGATGTTTGAGGGGAGCGCTCAGGCAGACACTGGGACAGGAAGGTACTGCTGGGCAGGGGTGGTGCCCAGGTCCGAGGACATCAGGACCAGCTGGCCTGGCTGGGTGGCAGAGCCGGCGCCATGACCAGCCTCTGGAAGGGTGGCAGAGCACCAGGTCTCCATAGCAAGGCTTCAAAGACCCGGGGCCTGCACCTCCGAAGCAGGCACCCTGCCTGGACCTCCTGTTCCCGTGCTGAGCCCTGGGTGCAGCCACACACCCGAGGGGCACCGTCTGGAATGGAGTGGCCCCGGTGTGAGCTGCCATCTCGGCGAGCTACTCCACCTGTTCTGGCCAGCAGTAAGGAGCATCAAGCACCAAATTATATCAACCTGAAATCGCAATCTAATGTCGTTAAGGGGCCCGAGGGAGCCCGGGAAAAATTAGCGTGAACAAGGAATCGTCGGTAGGATAATCAAATCCCTGATTAAAATCACCTCCCAGGGTCAAATGGCCTCTAGAGAAAGTGGAGAGTACCTCTGAATCCTAATGGGGCGTCTGCAACTCTGGAAGGATGCTGGGCCAGGCTGCCCCTTTCTTCTCCAGGGCTGCTCCGTGCAGGAGAGGCTGCTGTGCAGAGCTCCCACAGGGATCCGTGTGCTCAGGGACACAGCAGGTCTGCACAGAGGTCCTGGGCCACACCGGGCAGGTCTGGTGCCGGCTTCACCTTGCCCTGGAGGAGTTGTTCCCCAGGGAGCAGTTCCTGAGACACAATTCAACTGCGAGGAATTGATTTGGGAAGTTTGAGAAACACCATTAGGGAGGGGAGATGAGCTAAGGAAGGGCAGCAGCCAGTAAGCATATGTTCTTAGTTCGGGCACCACTGGTCAGGTGGATCTTAACCCTACAGGGAAACTCTGGGACACAGTGTAAAACATGCCCTAGACTGATCACCCCTGAGAGGCGAGGGAGCTGGGATATTTACATACCAGCTCCCTTTACTGGTTGATTTGGGACAACAATCAAGGAGCGTGGATTTCTAGCATTTCAGCCCTCCCTGTGCTGGGACAGAGCAGTCCTCTGTGGCTTTGAATCAAGCCCTTGGGCAGGTGTCCTGGCCCTGAGACCTGCAAGGGTGTGGGTGGGCCAGCGAGAGCATCTGCTAAGGGCCAGGAGATGTTTCGGATACTTTGAAAAACTGCATTTTTTCCCCCAATATCTTCAGATAGAGTTGGGGGGGCGAGAAACATAGATGTGAGAGGGACACATTGACTGGTTGCCTCTCATAGGACTCCGACCAGGGCCAGGGACGAACTGCAGTTGAGGTACGTTCCCTTGGCTGGAATTGAACCTGCGAGTCTTTGGTCTGAGGGCCGATGCTCTAACCACTGAGAAACCTGGCCAGGGTGAAAAACTGCATTTTTAAAAGCCTTGTGACATTGACTCTGCCTGAATCTTCATAGGCCAAGCTGCAAGGCATGCCAGAACCTCTGAAGCAAGCTGAAGCTATCCCCCAGGTTGTTCAAGACCAGAGTTAGAGTGTCTCCTGCTCCATGAGGTTGACCTGCCGCCTGTAGGCAGAGCCCACAGTACCTTGAGACATGGGCTCCGTTTCGTCTTGTATCTCTGTCCAGCGGGTCCATCCGTGGACAAAGCCCCTGCAGGAAGCCATGGGTTGGGATTGTAGAGACTCGAGCAGGGGTAGGCATCAGAGAGCCACACAACAGCAGCTTTGAAGCACAGCCCAGCCAGGTCTGGGAGATCGAGGGGAAGGTTCAATCTTTGGGGAACAGTGTGGCAAGAAGGGTGTTAGGTCCGCTCTAATCAGGCAAACCGGAAGACTGAGGTAGAACCACACTGGTTAGGTCTGAGCATGCTTCAGGGGGGTGGGAGGAAGCTGCAGCTTGGCTGGCGGCAGGTGTTGAGGGCACTCCCTCCACCCCTCAGACGGCCGCTAGCGCCCCGGTGGGAGCTGAGGGTGCTATGGGTGTCCAGCCAGTTCGCCTGTCCTCCAGGTCCTGTGAGTGCTGGCAGCCAGCAGCTCAGAGCGGCACCTTCTCCTTGAAAAGGCCCTCGGAGGAGAGCTGCCTTGTCTCAAAATGCCTGGGAGAGTCCTCTTCCAGGGCGGGCCCAGAACTAGTGCCTGACTGATGTGGGTGCCTCAGATCCCTCCCCTGGCCTCCAGCGGGATAACCCCGAGGGCCTCTGACTCCGCAGAGTCCGTGGGGGCAGCCTGGGCCCGGACTGCCGCTGAGCTCAGACCTTCGCCAGCTTCTTCCCCACCCTAACCTGCTTCCCTCCACGCCCCTGCAGCAATTTCCCAGGAGCCTGCCCTCAATTACATCACTCACCCAGGAATCCCGTCTCAGGCTCTGCTCTTAGACAGCCCCCCAGCCTCCTGAGATGCGTGGAATATGGCAGCAGCACCAGGCCCCGTGGGTAAGACGTTTGCTGGCGAAGGGTGTCCCACCCGCCCACTGCGTTGGGAATGGCAGGGATTTCTGAGCCAGACCGGACCTCTGTGAGCAAAGTAGGGTGGCTGGTCACCTACAAGTCAGTGTCTCAATCAGGATGAATCGAGTTCCTCTGTGAGCCCAGGACTGTGCCATTCAGTGGGGAATGAAACTGAGACACGGAAGCATGTCTTCCATGAAATTCAACTAAGCAAGGGTTTATTTCTTTAAGTCTTCCTTTCGGTTGTGGGAATTCACTGTGGGTAGGTGTAAGAAAAAAGAAAGAAAGAACCGGAAGTTGGGGCCACATGACCTTGGGAGAGATGATGAAAACTGGGGCAAAAAATAAAATAAAATATCCCCGCCCTCCACTCCACCAGGGCTGTTTTGAGAGGAGACAGGCCAGCAGGAGGGCTCTGCCATTTCCAACACCAGGCGGGGAGCTGTCATGGAGCGTGCTGGTTACATAACTCCTTTTTCAAAGAAGATATTCCCGCCCTGGCCGGTTTGGCTCAGCGGTTAGAGCATCAGCCAGTGGACCAGAGAGTCCCAGGTTCGGTTCCCGCTAAGGGCACGTAGTCGGTTGCAGTTTGTCTCCAGCCCCAATCGGGGTCATGTGGGTGGTAACCACTCCATGTGTCTCTCTCACATGGATGT
This sequence comes from Molossus molossus, assembly GCF_014108415.1. NCBI lineage: Eukaryota > Metazoa > Chordata > Mammalia > Chiroptera > Molossidae > Molossus > Molossus molossus. The sequence goes on along the minus strand of NW_023425348.1, from coordinate 54,598,334 downwards.
TTCTCTCTCTCTCCCTCCCGCTCTGTCTGAAGATAAATGCAAAAATGTCCTCGGGTGAGGATAAAACAATAAAAAATAAAATAAAAAAAGAGATTCCCTAATTTAAAATTATTTTTCTTAAATTTTATTTTTCAATGAACTGTTGTATAGACAAGGGGAGCTTGAGAAACATCGGCTCAGTGATGGCCAGCGGCCGGAGTTAAATGGGGTCTCCCAGGCCTCATGAGCTGAGACGTCAAGGGCCGCTGCCTTTCTGGAACGACGCGGAGGCAGGAGGCAGGAGCCACGGCTCTGAGCCGTGCGCTCGGACAGATGGTGATCACTGAGCAGGGACCCCAGACAGGAAGATGCCGCTGCCTGTGCATATTCTCTGCCTCAGAGCAAACAGACTTCTGTGTGTGTTATTGAAAACTGCAGGGGAGCAGAATCGGGAAAAGAGTTTAGCGAACAAAGCTTGGTAAATGGAAATTAATTATACCGTGGCAGTGATTACTCATTTAAGAGGTGTAAAAAGACCGCTGATGGGCTCTCTCTTCCATGTGGGAACCCATTGTGTGTGCGTGATGAAGGTAAACGTGAGCGAGGGCTCTCGGGGTTCACGTCTGCTCACCCCTCTCTCCCCGTCTTCCCTACGGATTGCAGTGCCCTGGCGGGAATGCGGTGGCACTCTCAAACTGGGTAATTTGAGGACAGTTTAATAATAGAGACTATTTGCCGAGGTGTGAGCAGGGTGGAAAGAAGCCGAAAGACCCTGGCACTGGAAACAGCAGGGATTATTCCCACCCCAGACCTACATGGGCAGAAAATATAAGGGGTCTGGAACCCAGTGGAGCTGAAGGGACCCTGACAGGAGTCTGCCTTTTGGCGCCTGAGGGGACCCCTCAGGGAGATGCTGGGGGAATAGACCCCTTCTCTCTGATTTCCTGCTGTCTGGGCACCGTTGCGGGTTGCCGCCTTCCCCACAGTCAGCGTCCTGGGACACAGAGAGGGCAGAGGGCAGAGGGGGTGGATGGAGGATGCAGGGCCACACCACATGTTGTCCCAGCGGACAGTGCTGAAGACGTACCGTCACACTGCACAGTGCCTTAGAGCTCCATTCTGATTGCTCCCATGGCGTTCAGGGTTAGCTGTGTCCTTGTCAGTGCATGTTGGTCTCCGTTTGCAGGAGCAATGGAGAGGCCCTCAGACACAGAAACATGCTCATCAGAAGTCAGTCCCAGAGACTAACAGCGCAGGGGGACGTCAGATGGGGAAGTGAGGCCCAGAGAATGGACGTGCCCTGTACAAGGTCACACAGTGATTTAGGGGCACTGAATAAAATGCAGGACTGCGAGGTGACACCTTCTGGAAGGTCTGAGATTCCTGTGTAGAGCTGCCTCAGGTCATGGGGAGGACTGCTCTGGGGTGGGGCTGGACAGAGGGGGAAAGAACTCTCTGGAGATGGGATCTACCCATGGAGCCTCATATTGGGGGCTGGGGTCTCCCAGAGGGCCGTGTCCAGCACATAACGTCCAGGCCACAGTGGAGATGGAGAGCTGATGAGGCCCAGGACTATGGCCAGGCGGTGCCCTGAGCTTTCTCCAGGCCTTGCTCCTCAGCCAGACCAGACTGTGTGGAAAACCGGGGCTGCTCTAGCTCTGTGGCCCCGTTGAGCCTGTCCTTGGGGGAGACAGGGGTCACAGACTGTCTTTAGGGGGCCCAAGGTACAGGAACCTGGGACTGACTGGGCTCCCTTCACTGCCGATCGTGAGCCCAGGAGAAGGGCACTCAGGTTCCTCCCACAGGGCAGTGGCTGGGAGGGGTGGCCGGCCCAGAGCTGCCAGCCTCGCTGCCCATGTCTCAGCAAGGACAGGGGTCTGTCGGGAGCATTTGGAAGGATATGCTGGTTTCACCGTCAGCCTGTGGTTGGTGCCAGGTCTGTTTTTAATTGAAGATGTCGTCCCTCTAAAAATCCATATTGACACCTCGGTGCCTCACCACCAGGTCAGAAATGGCGGGCTGGGCGACGAGGCAGCAAATGTGCTGTGGGACATAGCTGTCTGACCGTTGGAAGCCTGATGGCGTGGGTTCCTGTGTCGGCCTGGAGAACCGTCTGGGGATCTATCTTGTAACTGACCAAAACCAGGCAGTTCCTTCCTAGAGCACTGTTCCGAGCCAGGCACTGCCACTTTCTTGGTTACATACGTCCAGCCCTTGTCTTCAAGGAGCTCCCGGTCAGTGGGTGAATATGGGGGAGGCAGAAGCCATGTAAACCAACGTTGGCCCCTTAGGGGCACTTACCACATCAGATCAGTGCTAGGACATAGCAACATTAGAATTCCTCCCTCGTGCCAAGGATGAGGGCATGAGTATCTCGCCAATGACTAACACAGAGTATGAAGGAATGGGCTGGGCTCTTTTTTTATATATATTTATTAAAGAAACGTGTTTAGCACAAATTCGTCCATCAGTAGACGAATGGATAAAAAAGCTGTGGTACATATACACAATGGAGTACTATGCAGCTGTAAGAAAGAAAGATCTCTTATCCTTTGAGACAACATGGAGGGACCTGGAAAGTGTCATCCTAAGCGAAACAAGCCAAACAGAGAAAGACAAGTATCATATGATCTCACTTATTTGTGGAATATAATGAACATAACAGTATGAGGAATGGGGTAGTCCCAGAGACATGGAAGTGGGGTACAGACTGACTATCCCCAGAAGAGGGGGTGGGGGAGAGATAAACCACAGATCTTATATGCATGTATGTATGAACGGACATGGACAACAAAGCTGGGGAGAGGACGGGGAGGGACGGGGGAAGGGGAAACAGTGGGGAAAAAAGGAGAAACATCTGTAACAAAAATAAATTAATTAATTAAATAAAAAAAGAAAAAATAAATAAAAAAAGAAAATAGTCAAGGCTTCTTAATGTAGGCTGCTTGAAATAAATGGCATCCTTAACGCCAGTACAATCTCTATGTGTTTAAAGTGGCATTGTTCATTAGAATTTTTTTCACTAAACTAAAACATTTTTTATTTTAAAATATTTGATTACTATGTGCTGAATAATTAAATATATCATTTTCAATACCAAAAAAAAGGAAACGTGTTTAACAGGGAGAGTAGGAATCACAATGGGTGATCCCAAAGAGACGGTACTCTCAAAAGGAGGGTCTGACTTAGTGTACATATGTCTTCTCCCATCTGGAGCACCTCTTTCCAGAGTCTTCTCCCAACTCTCTCGGCCTGCCGGGGTCATGGCAACACAATGACACTGCTTGGAATGGGAGGGGGGGGCAACGCAAGGGAGCAAATGCTCCAGATCTCTGGATGTAGCTCAATTTATTTGCAAAGTGGTTCCCTAGGTTACATGGTGTTTTAGGTCATTAAGTCCTTGAGATGGTGTCTCTGCTGACCTTACAGCCAAGCCCAGCATACTCCCTGTTTCAGCTGTCTCTGCTGTTTTCAGTGGAGATACGTAACAAATACATTCACGCCGGGTGATGAGCCTATGGGGTGCCTTCAGGGCAGCTTTCCAGACCCCGCACGCACACCTTAGCTATTCACACGCATACTCAGCCTTGGCTGGCCCTGCAGGAGAATGCATACCTCAAGGTAACATTTGTTCATCCACCAAACTCCCAACCCCACATCTTCTCCATATAGACTTGGGTGCTCTATGATCTGTCCTTTGAGGGGAACATTTCTCTAGGCCGCCTAACAGATATGTACTTTTAAGTTCTTTGTCATGTTCTCTGTACTTTTGTATATTTTCTCTGGCTAGCTGTATTGTAAACTCCTTAGAGAGAGAGCCATGTCTCAGATACAGTGTCTCCCACAGAACATCCAGGACACAAGTGTTCAAGTTCTGAATGGCTGAGGGTGGGGCCTCTACTCAGTGCACCTAATGGGCAATTGGTAGTTCTCACCTGGCCTCCTCTCTCTTCTCTGGACCCAGCGATGGCTTCTAACTTTTTGCTCATGGAGCTCACATTCCTGGTGGATTTGATCCCTTTTCTTTTAGCCTAGTAAATCTTGTTTAGACATGTTCCTCCTTCTCCTTCGCCCTCCTCTCAGGTTTAAGTTCAGTGGCCAGATAAAGCTACGCACCTCCCTTGTCCTGCAGTGTTCTCTGACTGTGTCTGGATAATAGCGGTCACTGGGAGTATCTCCTCTCCTGTCCCATAAATCATCTCGCAGCATTGGCTGGCTACATCATGCAGCTGACTTTGAGAAAGCTCCGCAGTGCTATTTCTGAATAATAATAAATGGAGCTGGAGCTCGGTGGCCTTTGCTATTTATCTCTGGTTCTACAGAACAGAAATGTAGGTATTTAAGGGATGCAGGTTATGTCTCAGGGGTGGCAACTCTCAGGGGAAGGTAGCTTCCCTAATTTCCTCTTCGTTGCAGAAATTGCCTGGTCTGTTTCCTCCAGGGACAATTTGCTCATCTGAGTGGAGGATGGTTTTAGCTCTTCAGCTCAGCCCTTTGCTTGGTCTGTCAGAAAGGCACACAGTTACAGAGGGAGGATGACTTCTGGCTGGATGGCCGCCCTTAAAGCCATCCCTGCAGTCCACAGCCAGCCCTGCACGCTGCCGTCCTCCACACTTCTTCCCTCTGCAGTCTTGGCCCCGGCACCTTACCTCCGTCCATTATGTGTGCAGAATCCCAGCCTATTCCCAGTTTCCAGGTTTGAGAATCTGTTGGCTCACATCCAGACACCTTGGCACTGAGTTTGCCTCCCTCCTTGACTCTGGTTAGGAGTCTTACCCCCGTGGTGCTACTGGAGGCTATCCTAGGTAACCCCTCCTGGTTCGACCTGGTCCCAGGACCCTCTCCTCAGCACCAGTCCCCCATGGATAACACTCATCCTGGGTTTATTTGACCCTGCTGGGAAGAACCCATGGCGATGGCCCTGGGCTTCAAAAAGGAAATGATGGGAACACCCACTGGCCGAGGAGATGACCCTGGACTGTGTTTGAGAACTCTCATGTCTTTTCTCTTCTGCTGGCTTTTATGTTGGGTGTTCTCCATGAATTCTGATTTTTATATTTGTTTTGATGGTTTTCATTCTAGAATATGGCTTTGGTCATATTCTGAAGTTATTTTTATATCCTGTCCCAACATTTATGGCATTTTTACCCCTTGCATTCAATTTTACCTTCATTGCTCTACAGTGACACCTGGAATCATCCATCCCCTCCTTCAACATGGTTGAAATAGCAGATATTGGACCATTTTTGTAAATGACTTTGGAGATAGAAACAGGGCTGGAAGTACCAGTGTTTGTGATGTTTACCAGCTTAGTGTACTTAGTATAAAAAGTTAGCCCTATGGAGACAGAATATTTTAACCTTGACCTGCAATTTAATCGTTGTCCCCAAATAACATTATGGAAAATCAGAAAAGTTACAATAAATCGCTGAGTTATTATGATAGATTCTAGTGTCACAGAAGCTGCAGACGTCATGGTGATCATCCTCCTATTTAATGAAGGAGAATTTTTTGTTTGTTTTTTCACAACAAACCCAGCAGCTGCTAATCCAGCCTAGATGCTTGGTCCATAGTAGGTACTCAATAAATGGTAGCTATTATTTCAAACTTTAATGACCGATTCATTTCTCCAATGGATGCAATGTTTATTAAAATGACAACCTGAGTTACAGAGCTATTCACAATAAGAAAGTTGCAATCGGGGGTCATGTACTGGGGAAATGCTCTCGGGGACTGTCAAATCTCTGTAATAGAAATGTCTGTGGGCTGAGATACTAGGCTTGTGTTCAGCGGGACTGTCGAAACCCTGCTCGTTGGAAAGCACCACCCTCAAGCAGCCAAGAATCAGGTTAGGACCGGCGCCTCGGTAAAGCTGCCTGCACAGAGAGAGGCCGATACCAGGCGCCCCAACCGCAGGGTGAAGGAGACGCACACCCCCTCAGGTAAAAGGCATATTTCTTCCTCACCAAGCAGCACTGTTCTCCACCACTACTCGACAAATCTTGACTTTTCCACTCTTGGGAAACATTAGCATTCTCTCCCCACTCTGATAGCTCCTAGGCATTGAAAAGGCGTTTTCCGGCTCGGACACTGAGTGGGAGGAACCCTCAGAGGGCTTCCACTTGTGGTTCAGTGTTTCTCTCTAATTTTCCTAAGGAGAAAAGATACTTTCCTGTTCTGCAGACCTGGAGACTTGACCCTAACAAAGAGCCCTCTTTGCCCGTGTGGTTCTCTCTGCTCCGTGGCTGAGGAGGGAGCAAGCCCACACCAAGGCGTTTGTGCACCAGCCCCACCCCCCACCCCCCACCTCCCACCGCCGTCGGTGGAAACCTGCCTCCGCCTCTTCTCTTCCACCTCGATCCCTCCAAAGTCAAGCCACAGCAAATTCACTTTGAAAATTATTTAACTGGTCTCTGCTGAAGAGATAAGCATAGTCTTAGTTTTATCTTAAGAACATTTTAAACACAACTGGAACAAGACCAAATAATTTGTAAACAATGATACAGTGATTTGCTCCCATGTCTCCTTCAGAGCCTAGAAAACTGAAACAAAGGAGGGGTTCACCTCACCCTGGCCTCCTGCACCCATGACGCAGCACAGAGCGGAGGGAAATACAAGCGGTGGCCACATCCTGCAGCCCAGTCTCGTGACTGAGGACACAGAAGCAATACGTGACCAAGTCCGGCTTGCACTTCTTCACCCTCGTGAGGGACATGACGGTGTCTGGGCCACGTGAAGCGGGTGGTGTGCGGAGGGTGGGCGGGAGGGAAAGCAGTTCTGTGGCTCAGAGTCTACTCCCCAGTTAGAGCGGGACCCCTCCATCCTCTGCCTCCTGCACCGGCCTCAGGCTGGGGGTAGGGTCAGGGTCTGCCGAGTGCTGGATTAGGGGGCACGTTAGGGTCGAGGCCAGAGTGGTGCTCAAGTCATGGCTGGTGGAGTCGCCAGGGTGTGGCCAGGGTCTGGGTGGGGCGGGGCGGAGAGGATGGCTGTGCTGAGGGGAGAGCCAGCTCCAGACGCAGTCAGAGTTAGGTTGAGATTAGAACTAAGGTAAGGCAGAGGCCCACTTGCATGGGAATATGGTTGTGGGCAGTGGAGTTTGGGAACTGGGTCAGGTTTGGCTGGTGCCATGGTTCCAGAGGGCCAGATTCTCCCTGTGTCTCTAGCGCCAAATGTTTGTCCCACCCCCTCGGGGGCTGTTTGAACCTTACCTCCCGCAGAGCCCAGAGCTCCGGCCAACCCTGGAGTGTCTCAGTTTCTGCTCCTGTTCCCCTGCCTTCCCCCTTCCGCAGGCATTGGCTTTTCCTCAGGGAATACAAGCAGCGGAGTGGAATCCAGCTAATGTGGCCACTTGTCTTGCCCATCCGCAGATGGATGGTGCTGGCGGAGGCATGGGCACTGACGCCGAGGGGTCCCCGGGGAAGCCAGTGATCGATGCCATCCCACTTCCTGGAGCAGAGATCACTGGCTCGTGCTGTGTACGTGTGCACTCCTCTCGACATGCACGCCGTTCCAGAAGGAAAAGCCATCTCGTAAGGAGCCCGTGAGGAATGGGAGCACTCTTCTGCTGCCAGGCAAGGGGTGGGCGTTAGCTAATCATTTGCCTGGCATCTCTGGGCACAGGCTCTTGGGAATAGCCAGACTGCCTGGAAGTGACTCTGAATGTCATTTCCTAGGAGCAGGGGCCAGGAGTTAAGGGCAGAGGTCCTCTCTCCTTCTGGTGAGAAGTAGGTTCAGCTCATGGCAGCAGGGCGGGGTTCTCGCCACACCACCCACAGCCACTGGACTAAAGGTCATGAACAGCCTCGCCCTTTCAGCCGCATGAGAGCATCGTGCCCCCAGACCACAGACCGCCAGTGCCCTCGCCCACGTTCGGCCAGGGTGAGGGGACACAGTCAGCGGAATCCCTGGCACAGCCAGGAAATGAACACGGGCGCTGCTCAGGGTGAGCTGAGGCTGCTGTCCTGCCCAGGTAGTGGGCACCAGCCTGGATTAGAGCCTCTCTCTGCCTTGGCAGAGGGCAGGAAGGAGGGGATATAGCCCTGGATTAAGACCCCACTTGGGGGTTTCCGGAAAGAGGGATTCCAGAGGGAGAAAAGTGTGCCCTGACCTCTCAGTGACAAGGGGTGACACAGGAGAGTGGTCGAAAGACTTGGCAGTCGTCTGCTTTCCAAGGGGGAGACCCAGAATGCCCAACGCGTCTCACACACCGAAAGATCTGGCTTGTAGCAGAGTTCGCCAGGACACAACTTGGGGCCAGTGGTAGAACTGAGGCCGAGGTACGCGAGAAAGACTTTTCTTAGAGCCATTTACCAGGAGCGCGAGCTACTTTGGGAGATACTGTGTTCCTTATGACAGGAAGTGATCAGGCAGAGCAGGAACTACAAGTCAGAAACATGCTGTCCAGGATTCACGCCATGAAGGGCTGGATAAACTGGCTGGTAAAGGCGCTTTCTGTGGGGACAGTCCGAGGAGGCTGCCTCAAGTTCAAGGTCAAGGGCAGGTCCTCCTTGGCCTTCTGCATGCTTCTCCACCGTGCAGGCCCCTACTTCTCGCCTTGTATTTTATCCTCTCCACACCTTGTTTGAGCATTATCATCCTTTTTGGCCTAAGGAGAGCATGATTTTTTCTCAATGACCCCCTTTATTTCCTGGGGCCGAGAATCGCTTTTCTTAGGGGAATGCCTGGGGCAGTGAAGAGAAAAGCGCCCCCTCCCAGAGCCCACCTCCAAAGAGAAACAAGCATCGCACCCTCCCCGGGGCCCACAGGGACACCCAAGGCTCCTTGTCGGATGCCATCAGCACTACCACAGGCCTTCACATCTTCTATCCCCCCCTCCCCCCAGCCTCTGTTGCTCCTGCTGCTGCAAGACAGGTGCATCGGGATGTCATACTGAGGCTTGGAAAAGAACTGACACCTAGTTCCCCAAAGAGCATTTGGGGTGCATGAAGAGGAGGGCCTAGGCCCTTAGATAGTGCCGTGTGAAATCCTTCTCTCAGCCAGAGCTGTGGTTGAGGCCCTGCTCTCACATAGCTCCACCCCCGAGCAGAGGCCCACGGGCACCTTGACAAAAGAAGCTCATTATTTTGCTTCCCACTGCGGTGAAGTTCTGCTCAGCATGGCAGCCGATCAGAGGAAGCTGCCTACCATCGAAGCCTGGTTCAATAAGATACAAGCGGCTTACGATTCAAGACAAACTATCATCGCAGATTAAAACATGCCTATGCCCCCCATGGCAATAGTTATTTTTCCTGAGAATGTTGACTGTGTTGCTTACATTTCATAGGCGGGGGGTGGGGAAAGTCTAGTTCCACCGGGCTGGATCGCTGGATCATTTAAAGGAACTCTCCGCTCTATAAACGCACTGAAAGGTAACCTTCCCAAGGTGACATAAATGAACCCTGACTGTGTGCATCTGCTGTCCTACGATTTGCTTCCCAGCCTTTTAGCCCAATTCTCTCTCTCTCTCTCTTTTTTTTCTTATAGAGAGGAAGGGAGAAGGAGACAGAGATAGAAACATCGATGAGAGAGAACATCATTTGGCTGCCTTCTACATGCCCCCACTGGGGACCAACCCACAACCTGGGCATGTGCCCTGACCAGGGATCGAACCAGCGACCTCTTGGTGCATGGGTCGATGCTCAACCACTGAGCCACACCGGCCGGATTAGCCTAATTCTCTTTTACATGGAGGGTTCTGTGCCAGCCACTGTGATTTCTTTTAATTTGCTCAATATGTAGACTCATTACATATCTTCCAGCCTTAATGCATGCTCTTCCTCTAACTAGAAGGACTTTCTTACCTTTATCCATCTGTAAACCCCTCTTCATTCCTTAAAGCCCAGCTGACATGCCATCTCTTCTGTGAAGCCCTCCTTATTCTCAAGAAGAGTTAGTTGTTGGGAGTTCCCTGAGCTTTTTATATTTACCGCTGCTGTAGCACTTACCAGTCAGAATGAAGCCTATTTATCTGTTGTCTGTCTCCCACTGGACTGGAAACTCCTTGAGACTAGGGACTGTGTCTCTTTAGTGCTTAGGACAGTGCCTGGCATAGAGTAGGTTCTCAATAAAAGTTTGCTTAATGTGCATTTTCTAACTGTATGCAAAGCAGCCTGGCCCCTCTCTTGTTTACTACTTTACATGATGCTATTAAGCATGTGAAAGTGGTATGTTTGATCCAAATAACAGAAGTAGCTATTTCCTAGTAGAGAGACCCTAGTATTTTTGTTCCTAGAAGATATGTTTTATGCCCAGAATGTCAAAGAGGTGTCCAGAGTGATCCCCACTCAGCCTCCTCCACCCTTACAAGACGCAGCACTGTTGGGACTGGCCCGAGCCTCTAGGACAGAGTGCTGGGACCAGGCCAGCTCAAGCAGGCCACTCAGCACCAAAACCTGCAGGGAGTTCACCTCGGAGCCTAAGTCCTCACTTGGCTCCCCACATGTGCAGGGCAGACCACCTTTATCTGCCACTTTCAGGAGATTGATCTGAGTTGGTGTGTTTATTTTTTTACTTGTATTTTTTTAAATCCTTACCCAAGGATATTTTTTCATTTATTTTCTGACAGAGTGTGTATGTGTGGGGGGAGAAACATTGATGTGAGAGGGACACATCAGTTGGTTGCCTCCCGCATAACCCCGACCAGAGTGGGGGTACTGAACCACAATCGAGGTGTGTATCCTTGACCAGAATCAAACCCACAACTCTTTGATCTCCAGGCTGACGCTCTAACCACTGAACAAAACCAGCCAGGGCTGTGTGTTTACTTTCTCCTTTCTCACTTAGAAAAGGCGTTACGTTTTCTGTACTCTGAGCTCCCAACCCTGGAATCTCTGAGGTCAAGCACGTTGTGATTTCCTGACTTTCTTCTGGGTTGCAAAGGATCTAGGAGCACCCTCTGCCCTGACGGTGAGGGGTTTGGAGACCTGCAGTGGGTCAGAGATTCCTTCAGAGACCAGGCCAGTCTGCCCTGCTGTTACTTCCCACAGACTCGATCAGCACTGACGGGAGTGTGACGTGGGTGTCCGGGTGGCTCCATGGAGGAATGTGGCTAGCTCTCCAGTCCTGCAAGTGGTCCCTTAAGTGTTTTGATAGAAGCAATAGAAAGAATTCATCTGATCGGATGCACCCCCTCCGAGAGACAGGAGTAAACCACTTGTTTTTCTTTTCAAAAAGCCTTTCTGGATCATGTTCTCTACGCTAAGTTCAGTGCATGCCCGGAGCTGTAAGAACAAGCCACGGGCACGGGCATCAAGGGACGTGCCGTCTAGGCGGGGAGATGGACTAGGAAGCACTGGCTGCAGAGGAAGGGCACCCAGCCTCGCCTTTGCCGGCTCAGCAAGGAAGCGAGGACTTTCTGAAACTTGAAATTAGGTGTCAGATAAGCAAAGTGAAGAAGGAACTCAAGTGTACGGTGACTACTTTAAGTGGCCTGAAAGCTTTGTTTTGCGGGAATTCTGGGGCCCTACTGGTCATCTCTAAGATGAGTGCAGCTGACCACTTCCGGTCTGTGTCTCCTCGTCTCCTAGGACACACCCCAGCACTGGAAGGGTCTCGCCACAGGAAATCTCTGATCACATCATGGCCCTGTTCAGAACCGCGCCATAGCTCCCTGTTATGCGACAGCTTGAAGCCAGGGCCCAGCCCGGCATATTGCACCTTCCACTGTCGGACTCCAGCTGTCCCCTCTGAGCTTGGCTCACTGCGGCATTCCTGTGTCCTGTATCCAAGAACTGCCTGAGCTCCAGCCCCAGCCTACCTTCAACCTTTAAAGAGGGGGCACTGAGCCCCACTCCAGGCACCGGAGCCGATCCTGTCCTGAGTTTGGGCAAGTTTAAAGGTTTTTATATCGGTAACACGTAGGTGTATACTCACAACATGGTTCCAATAGAAAAGAACTGGTAAGAAATGGGAAGACCTGGAGACCAATTCCATTCATGACCATCCAGCCACACTGAGTCAAGGCAGGGTCAGCCAGGCAGCACACAGGTTCCCCTGGTGACATCAGAGCCAGGTGGACAAGCATGTTTAAGAGTGGAAATGGGATCCAAGGCTGAAGGCTGAGAACTCTACCCAGGTGCCAAATTTGGTGAATCCCTGGTCGGCTTTCAGGTACCCATCACTGTGGGCCTCACCTAGACTCCTTCTCCTCCTCCCCTCCCACTGCGTCTTAGTGAAGTGAGGCTCCGGCACATGTTGGAGGGTGACGGTGGCAAGTGTTCCCAACATGTATGTTGGATACTGGCCTTTGTAACCGAGTTCTTGCTATTCCATATGACTCAGCCCCTGACCCCCAGTCCAGAGAGATGGGCCATGTTCTCTGCTGGAGAGTCCCTCCTCCGAGCTTCCCACTGTCGTTGGCTGTCCACCTCTTGGAATGGGATCCATGCCATACCTACCCCAGGTACCACCGGCAGCCTCGTACCACTGATACGAACCACTGGCTGGGACATCCAGCCCTTTACCTGTTGCCAGGCTCCCCTGAGACTACATATGTCTGGTCCATCTTCTTCCTCATCTCTGCTTCTGGGTCCTTCCACTCAAGGTCAATTCCTTCCCCATGAGCTGCCTCGGGACCAACATACGCTTCGGCTCCCACTCTCTGTCTGGTGCGCTTGCGTGCGGGGCACAGGCACACAGCTTCCAATTCTATGTCCGTCCGATTACATCTTGTTAGAGTGGACACATCATTTCCTCTTGGTAAAGTTTCTTAAAATCTATTACCATTCCCCCTACCATCTTATCAGTTACAAATTTTGATGGCTATAGCCTCTCCATCTTTATCTAAGCAACCAAGAAAAAATACATATCCAGCATGGAATTTAAGACAGAGCTTTTTGCCTGCTGCTAGAAACCCCTTTTATGTTGCTGTGGAGCCATCAATCAATGTGTTTGGACACAGCCATTCAATTAGCGGCTGTAGCACTTGTTTACACAAGCATCCAGTCCAGATGTTTCAAGCATCCAGGCCACATGTTTCAAGCATCCAGTCCACATGTTTCAAGCATCCAGTCCACATGTTTCAAAGTGGTGGTTTTCTGGCAGATTGTTTTGTTTGGTCAGCACAGTATTTCTAAAAATTTAAACTCATATTAAAAATCAGATTTCTGGCCAGCTGGTGTGGCTCAGTGGTTGAGCATCAACCCATGCACCAAGAAGTCGCTGGTTCGATTCTTGGTCAGAACACATGCCCAGGTTGTGGGCCCAATCCCCAGTGGGAGGCATGCAGGAGGCGGCCAATCGATGCTCTCTCTCATCAATGTTTATATCTCTTTCTCCCTCTCACTTCCTCTCTCTCTAAAATCAATAAAGGGAAAAAAATTTTTTTCAATCAGATTTCTGACCAAGATATTCCAGATATCTGGCTTCTCTTGAAACATACAATCAGCTAGAATTGAGTGGCAGGTGCCTTTGTTAGACAGACCTGCTCTCTGTTCTTTACCACAGTCCTTGATTACTTGACTCATTTATGTTTTGAGTGTACAACCTTCTTAAAGGATATGAAAAGAGACTTTGTCTGATGATCATTATATTAGTTATCTCTTGGTATGTAACATATTAACTCAACCTTCACAGGCTAAAACAACCAATTTTTATGATCTCATACCATCGTTGAGGGTCAGGGATCTAGCAGTGTTTCAGCTGGATGGTTCTGGTTCAAGCTGTTGGCTGAGGCTGCAATGATCTGAAGGCTTGACTGGGGCTGGAGGGCCTGCATGGATCTTTTCTCATAACACATTTCCCCTTCCGCCACATTCTGTTCATCAGGAGCAGGTCACGAAGCCTAGTGCGCACTCAGGGGGAAGGAACTGAGCTCCATCTCTTAAAGAGAGGAATATCGAAGGCTTCATGGACACACTTTTTAAAACTACCGTAATTATTACATTGGGTAAGGCACTACATAGTTGATGTAGAGTAAGTACTTAAATGATACTTATAATCATAGTAATAATAATAACAACAGATAACATTTGCTGAGTATTGTTTACCTGCCACTCTTCTAGAAGTTTTACATGCATTAATTCTCCAATCTCACAACGACTCTATAAGTAGTTTTTATTATTAGTTCCCATTTTGCAGCTTAGAATGCATGCCCAGTGAGGTAGAATAAATAGGCCAAGTTCACACACTGGTAAGTGGAGAGATGGGATTCAAAGTCGGCTAATGTAGTTCCAAAAATCTATCCACTCAACCAGCATACTACACCAACTCTCAAAGTTTTACATCATAGTTTGTGGTCATTATTGTTGTTATGGAAACCCACACCTTTACCATCTTGCTCCTTGCTCTTTGGATAATGACAGCGCTCTTAGACATGACTTACTTACGGGGCCTCTTCTGCAGGGTCCGCCCTCCCTCCGTCTCGCTCCTCTCCACCCTGCGCCCTCTGCCCTGGCTTCAGAAGCTTCAGCCGGTCTTAAGCACATGCTCCCTCCACTTTCAGGGTATTTGCACAGGCTGGTTTTCTGCGCAAGGGCCGTCTTCCTTCCTCTGTCCACAAAGAATGCTGGCCCATGTGTGATATTAAATCCCTTTTTTGCCTGTAGTGTAAATAACCCTTTCCCTTTTCTGGAGTTGAAGCCCCACGCATGCATTTGGTTCTCCAGTCTCTGTCTTCTCCGTATCAGTTTAGTGATGTTATCTCCAGGGGTCTCCGTGCCCTGAGACGTGGTCTTCGTGGACAGGCGTCCGGAGTTTCCTGGGAACGGACACCCTCTTCAGACTCGTTTTCATCAAAGTAGTTAAACAAGCAGGACACTGGGGTTTGGGGAGAGCCGGCAGTGGGCACGGAAGGAGCTCACTCTGAAGGTAGACATGTAAGGATCTGAATCGGCCCCTGCTGCTCACTAAGTACGCGGTCTTGAACACGTGAGCAACACCTCGGCTCTCTCGTCTATAAAATGCAAATACAAACAGCTCCTCTCAGGGTTGTTTTGAAGATTAAATAATGCCTGTAATGTGCGGAGCACTTTCGTGCGGGAACATAGCAGTTATTTAATAAGTGTTGATTTCCTCCTCCTTCCTTTCGAGCCCAGCATCAGCCCGCGGGCACCGAGGCGGTGGGTCCCCAGACCCCTCATCCAGGGCGCCCCGGCCCGTCAGGCCTCCTCACCCCTCTCCTTAGTTCTGCTCCTACAGAGTCCAGTCAGCTGCAGTTGCGAACCTCCTTTCTGTTTCCTCTCCATGACCTCCGAAAAAGATGAGTGCCCTCAAGCACTCCCCAGGTCTGACTTTTCTGGATCCGCCCTATGTGCTCTCTGTTTTGGATCGTTGCTGGTTATACAAGCAGAATTTTCGTTCTGAGGGCTCCTTCCGAAGCCCGTAATCCACAAAACCACAGCTTTCTTTCCCATATGCTCGTTGAACTCTGTGTGCTCAAGCCCAGGCTTTGGGTACACCTGGCCGCCCCTCCGCACCGGGCACTGTGAGAGCACAGACATTCCCCCGAGTCCCAGCGTTCTGCTTCACCAGCTCCTCATGCTTGATAGGAATCGACAAGCCCAGAATAGCAAAGGTGATTGTTTTAAAAATATCTTTTTATTGATTTTTTAGAGAGAGAGGAAGGGAGAGAGAGAGAGAGAAACATGGATGTGAGAGAGAAACGCTGAGTGGCTGCCTCCTGCACGCCCCCTACTGGGGATCAAGCCCGAAACCCAGGCGTGTGCCCTGACCCGGAGTTGAACCAGGACCTCTCTGTCCATGGGGAAAATGTTCTCAGGTGAGAATTAAAAAAAAAAAAAAATATATATATATATATATATTCATATTCTTTCTTTATTGATTTTAGAGGGAGAGAGATAGAAACATCAATGAGAGAGAACATCAATTGGCCGCCTCCTACATGCCCCCCATTGGGGATCAGACCCACAACCTGGGCATGTGCCCTGACCAAGAATTGAACCAGGACCTCTTGGTGCATGGGTTGATGCTCAACCACTGAGCCACACTGGCCGGGCTGTTTGTTTGTTTTTAAAAAGTTATTGCTCCCCTACCATGTACAGAACACTGTTTCAGCATTAGAAGTCAGTATAGAGAAAAAGCTCATGCCTATATAGATCATCCATTTTGGTTGCAGACACCAACAACATCAAAAGACCCAAATAAGGATTAATATAATTTTGAGATGGTTAAAAATATTTGCAGGGAAATAAGACAGGGTAGGTGATAGAACATCTGGGGATGGAGGGGAGGAGAGGGGAGGGATGTCATGAGGAGATAGATGGTCAGCGAAAGCCCTTCTGAGGCTGTGACATTCAAACAGAAGCTGGACCCTGGAGTTACCCTGCAAAGACCAGGGGGAGATCTCTGAGGTGCGGAGTACAGCTGCACAGACAGGGGAGATCTCTGAGGTGCGGAGTACAGCTGCGAAGACAGGGGGAGATCTCTGAGGTGCGGAGTACAGCTGCACAGACAGGGGAGATCTCTGAGGTGCGCAGTACAGCTGCACAGACAGGGGAGATCTCTGAGGTGCGGAGTACAGCTGCACAGACAGGAGGAGATCTCTGAGGTGCGGAGTACAGCTGCACAGACAGGGGAGATCTCTGAGGTGCGGAGTACAACTGCACAGACAGGGGGAGATCTCTGAGGTGTGGAGTACAGCTGCACAGACAGGGGAGATCTCTGAGGTGCGGAGTACAGCTGCACAGACAGGGGAGATCTCTGAGGTGCGGAGTACAGCTGCACAGACAGGGGGAGATCTCTGAGGTGCGGAGTACAGCTGCGAAGACAGGGGGAGATCTCTGAGGTGCGGAGTACAGCTGCACAGACAGGGGAGATCTCTGAGGTGTGGAGTACAGCTGCAAAGACAGGGGAGATCTCTGAGGTGCGGAGTACAGCTGCACAGACAGGGGGAGATCTCTGAGGTGCGGAGTACAACTGCAAAGACTCAGAGCGGAGGAAAAAAATAAATTTAGTCACAACTCACAGAGTCCTAGAAGACCCAGGGGTTGCCCTTGAGACTTCCTTATCCTCCTGAAATAGTCAGAAGGGTGCCTGTGTGTTTGCATATCTGCATGTGTGTGTCTGCATGCATGTGTGTGTGTGTCTGTATGCATGCATGTGTGTGTCTGCATGCATGTGTGTGTCTGCATGCATGTGTTTGTGTTTCTGCATGTATGCGTGTGTGTGTGCGTGCATGTCTGTGTGTGTATGCGAGTGCATATCTGTGTGTGTGTCTGTGTGCGTGCATGTCTGTGTTTGTGTACGTGTCTGTGTGCGTGCATGTCTGTGTGTGTGTGTGAGTGCATGTCTGTGTGTGTCTGTGTGCGTGCATGTCTGTGTGTGTGCATGTCTGTGTGTGTATGCGTGCATGTCTGTGTGTGTCTGTGTAAGTGCATGTCTCCATGTGTGTGTGTGTCTGTGCATGTCTCCATATGTGTCTGTGTGTCTGTGTGTCTGTGTGAGTGCATGTCTCCATGTGTGTGCGTGTGTCTGTGTGCATGCATTCTTTTAAGGGAGAAGACCTGTAGGTTTCATCCTACTCTCTGAGATCTCCAAGATGCACAAAGAGTAAACAACCGTGGCACCATTCCCTCCAGCCATGGAAGGAAGGAATCGTTACTTTAGCACATTGTCAAATATCCGGCTTTGAATGGGAGGCCTTCCCTTTGGCATCTGGCAGCCGGGCCCTCCTCCTTGCCTCCGCACCAGCCCTGTGATCTGGGCCAAACAGCCTCCTCTTGCTCCATCTGGTCAGGGCGCCAGGGGCAGAGGAAGGATCCAGCACTCTCACCTGCTTTCCTCCCCTCTCCCCCTCACCGAGCACTTCTCCCTCCTTGGGGTCCAGGCAGGAGGTCGTCTCTCTCACCCCAGCCAGCTCCTTCCCCAGCCTTGAGTTCTCTTTGCCCACTCCCCCTGCCGACCGGAAGTCTGCCTCTGTGGAGAAAGGTTTGCTTCCAAAGCCCCGCAGCAGTCTCCTCATCTGCCTCACGGTCCTTCCCAGGCACGCCTTCTCTCCTGGCCGGCCCTGCTCTCCATAGTAACCCGCTCACACGGTCTCCTCTGGCATCACTTCATCCGGAAGGAAGCGAGCGCCCTCTCCTCTCCTTGGGGCAATGCCGCCCGCCCTGATCCAGCAGCTGTGGACTCCAGGCCAGAATCGCTGCTGTAAACACCGCTGGCAGGACATGGCAGGCCCAGCTGGCAGTTCTCGCTCTGTCAGCCAGTGGGGAAGGCAGCAGAGTCCCACTGAGCGCTCCAGTCCCTCAGCGTCCTGCCGCCCCTGCAGACTGGCCCCTCCTTCCCTGTGGGGTACAGCCCCAGGGGTTACAGATGGAGGCTGGGTGGCTGGGTAAGGCTCAGCCACACCCAGAAAGGCGGCGCCCTCCCACCTGCTGTGCCCCTCAGCAGCAAGTGGCAATGCTGCCCCTAAACCCACCAGTGCTGGGGAGGCTCCTCAGTAGGTGGACATTTGCATCAACATGTTGCACATTTCCTGTGTTCCAGAGCCTTCTCGCCCTCCTTGCCTTGTTTCTTCACTCAGTCTGGTTTCCTCTGCTCACATCAGCCTGTCCTCCCTCCTTCCCCTGTCCCTCTCTTTGTTTTTGCATCGTTCCCTCTACTCTGTAGGAAGACACCCTCTGAGCTCTGTGTTGTCAGGCCCCTGCCCTCAGGTGAGCTGAGCACTTACACCTGCTGCACACCCACCAGCCCTGGCCTCTGGGGGGAAGACCCAGCGCTCCCTGAGGTTCCGCAGTTGCCTCCTCCTTCCTCCTAGTTCCTGGGCCCCAGGTTGTCCCTCTCATGGACTGTGGTGAAGAGTAAGTGAGATCGTGGCTGAAGCACCAGGAATCCGGACTAAGTTCCTCCCTCTCCTCTTCCCTCTGCTTTCCCTGGGGCCATGTCCCCCCTTCCAGCCAGTTACCTCGCTGTGACCAGGCTTGCGTCTGGGGCGCCCTTGGCTAGCAGTCAGCGACCCCATGTGTCCCCGAAGTCCTGATGGTGGCACCTTGCCAGGCCCAGGTGGTCAGGGACTGGATCTGATCTGAGGGTGGGTGCCTAGAACCATGTCCCCCATGTTTATGCTGAATGAGTGGAAGAATGATTTGAGAAAAAGGACTAGAGATCTACGCAGGCTGATGCTATAGGGCCGGTTCTGTGTGCTGAGATTTCTTTGAAAGACAAGGTACCAAGTCAGATTCTGCTCGGGGGGCCAGGCTTGCCTTGCACTGGGGTGACCCATGAGTCGTGTCCATGGTGAGAGCGTCAGGCCTGACACTTCCACCCTGGGTGTTGTGAGGGAGTGGGGGGCACACCACGTGCCAGGAAACCCAGGCTGTGGTCGGGAAGGGCTCCGCGGTGCCCTCTGTCCACGTCGGCACGCTGGCTCCCATGGCGGTCTCCAGCCCTTGTTAGAGACCTGACTGAGGCTTAGAGCTCAGTGAGGGACTCATAACTTATATTATTTGGGGGGGGAAAGCAGAAACAAAAACCTCATTTGCTTGGGTTTCTGGAATCGGGCAGTTCTTTTTGCTGCTACAGTACGTTATTAAATTAACTATTTGATTTTTTAAAAAGTCTTTCCTGACCTTTCATCTCTAAGAGGGCTTTAGGAGGGAGGGCTCCAAATAAGGCTTCCTGAGGGCTCCCTCGTGCGTTTGGCCCAGGTTTCCAGGCCCTTCACCATCTGCCGCCACTCTCCTCACTCCGCAGCCCACGGGAGGCCGTCCACTCGCACATGCAGCGGCCTCTCTCCTCACTCCGCAGCCCACGGGTGGCCGTCCACTCGTACATGCAGTGCCCACTCTCCTCACTCCGCAGCCCACGGGAGGCTGTCCACTCGCACATGCAGCGGCCTCTCTCCTCACTCCGCAGCCCACGGGTGGCCGTCCACTCGCACATGCAGTGCCCACTCTCCTCACTCCGCAGCCCACGGGTGGCCGTCCACTCGTACATGCAGTGCCCACTCTCCTCACTCCGCAGCCCACGGGAGGCCGTCCACTCGCACATGCAGCGGCCTCTCTCCTCACTCCGCAGCCCACGGGTGGCCGTCCACTCGCACATGCAGCGGCCTCTCTCCTCACTCCGCAGCCCACGGGTGGCCGTCCACTCGCACATGCAGCGGCCTCTCTCCTCACTCCGCAGCCCACGGGTGGCCGTCCACTCGCACATGCAGCGGCCTCTCTCCTCACTCCGCAGCCCACGGGTGGCCGTCCACTCGCACATGCAGCGTCCACTCTCCTCACTCCGCAGCCCACGGGTGGCCGTCCACTCGCACATGCAGCGTCCACTCTCCTCACTCCGCAGCCCACGGGTGGCCGTCCACTCGCACATGCAGCGTCCACTCTCCTCACTCCGCAGCCCACGGGGTGGCCGTCCACTCGCACATGCAGCGTCCACTCTCCTCACTCCGCAGCCCACGGGTGGCCGTCCACTCGTACATGCAGCGTCCACTCTCCTCACTCCGCAGCCCACGGGAGGCTGTCCACTCGCACATGCAGCGTCCACTCTCCTCACTCCGCAGCCCACGGGAGGCTGTCCACTCGCACATGCAGCGTCCACTCTCCTCACTCCGCAGCCCACGGTGGCCGTCCACTCGCACATCCAGACCCCTCTCTCCTCCTCACTCCGTAGCCCACGGGTGGTTATAACCTACACTCGGTAGGCTTGCTACCTACCACGTGCCCAGCATGTGGCGCACGTCCCTGCCACTTGGACTGTATGCATGCCGTGTTTTCCACTGGGACACCCCTCTTCTGTCCCCTCTGTCTTCCTAGCAATGCCCCCACATCCATCCATTTGAGATAAACTGAAATATAGTCCCGTAGCTTGTCCCATCTGCACTGGATTATCCCAGCACCTTGTGACAACCACTTTTAGCACATATTTCAAGGCACTAAAACGATCTATTTAGTTATGTCCTCCCACCACGCTGTGAGCTTCCTGAGGGTGGGACTCCGACTTACCCCGCGTCCCGCACGGATCCCCTGACACGCGGCCGAGCAGTGAGTGAAAGGAACACGGCGGGGCCGGGAGGTGAGCAGCGTTTTCAGTATTTGGGGCATGTCTGTCGGGGAAGTAATATTTCTTTCGTTTTCTGAACTGAGTCTCGCTAGAGGAATATGATGATATATATTGCCGAAATAGAGGGATCGGGGAAAAAATCAATACTTTCAAAAGGCCTGGCAAAAGCTGCGCTGGCAGCCTGCTGGCCGCAGTGTCGGGCTCGGGAGGCAGCTCCTCACGAGGCCGTTCACTCCGCCGCCCTGAGCCTCCTGCCAGTGGGCGCTGCGCTGGTACTTGCATTTGGGGGGCGGGGGGGCGTTCTCGCAGCATCTGTCAGCCCAGGCTTGCCTCTGGGCCGTAAAGGAAGAGAAAAGCATATGTGGGGTGCACAGGGAACCCCGTAGCCTGGGGTGGAGCCCAGAAACAGACCCGTGTTAGCACAGCTGCTTCCAGCAGCTGATTGCTTGTAGCGACACCAGGGACCAGTGCCGGCCTGACCGGACTCAGCACACAGTGAGTTTATCACACAGCTCTGTCCAGGAGCATGGAGAGTGGCCCCCCAGGGTCCAAGGCTGGATCCGAGTCTCCTTCAATCCCAGCCTCCCCCAATCCCTCTAGAACCTGAGTGTGAATAGAAAAGGCTTTGCCTTGGGGGCTGTGCCAGCCCCCCTTCACTCAGCCCCATCTCTGCTCAGTTTCATGGCCAAGGCTAGGCACCTCCAGGCCCAGAGGTGCCTTCCAGGGGGCTGCCTGCTCCCCATGTGGCTGTGCCCCGACAGGCTGAATGAACACCTCACACCTCACTTCTCTTTCACCCTGCGGCCTTTCCCTGAACCCCAGCTCCTAGTTCACTTTGGCCAGACCGCGTGCCTAACCCTTTGCTTTGGTTTCTCCTGAGGTTAATACCATGACTCTGGCTTCACAAACACCAGCAGCTTCCTCCTGTGTATCGCTGCCCTCTGTGGTTAACGTCACCCCTGCCCAGAGACCACAGCTGCCAGGCCCCCTCTCCCGCCCGTCACTGTCTGCCCCTCGCTGTGCTTGCTTTTTGTTTTGTTTTTTTGGTACGTGCCCCTAGAGGGAACTGAACCTGGGACTCTGGTCTGCAGACCGACGCTCCCACCGCTGAACATAACCGGCCAGGGCTGTGCTTACTTTTTTTATATAGCACAAACTCACCGCCTGACATCACAGGATACACCCATGTGCATATCTGTGTGTTGCTGGTCTCACATACTGGTCTGTGAGCTCCTAGAGGGAGAGGAGCCTGGGGTGCTCTCTGAGCTGACCCCACTATCCAGAGCAGTGGCTGGCACAGAGGCATGCTGGTAATATTCGTTGAATGAATAAATGTCCAGAAAACACGGTGTCTCCCTCTCGAGCCAGGGTTCCCCATGTCCATGCTACCTATGGAAGGTCTGGGTCCTAGGAGACTGGTTGCTGGCACTGGACTCGCGTCACACCGACGTGATTTGGGTCAGGGTTCACCACTCGATGCGGGGCAAGTCCATTGGCCTTTCTCAGGGGAAGTGGGGTCATAACAGTCCCTCGTAGGGCAGGGAGAGGACAGTGCGCTGAATCGTGGGAAGGGCCTCAGGCAGTGCCTGGCGCATAGGGACGATACCCAGCACTCGATAGCTCCGAACACCACGGTCAGGGCAGGGGTGGGCTGAGGGAGGTGGCCCGCTTGGCTTCAGGACCCCAGGAAGCAGCCGGCACCAGCAGCCACCTGGTGTGCAACAGAGGGTAGCTCAGGCAAGGGATGACGTCTGTCCCGTTCTTTCGTTTACCCTTGGGGGGCCGAGCAGGCAGGGGTCTAAGGAAGGCTAGCAGTGCTCTTACGGGGGGGGGGGGGGGGCGATGGCGAAGTCTGTGTGACCTGCCTCACGGGCCTGGGACTGAGTCTGGGCCTTGGCATTCATGAGCTGTATGACTTTAGGAAAGAGTCTTAGCGTTGCTGAACCTCAGTGTCCTCCTATTAACAATGGCTGCAGTACGATGAACTCGCAAGGTCCCGTAGGATGGAGTGGGGCGACGCGTGTGAAACACGCCCAGTGAGCCGCATGCCACCGTGTGGCAGGAGCCGGGCCAGGGCTGAAACTTCAGAAAAGGAGCCAAAGAGCGGCTTCCTAACGCCTGCGTAGTGTGAGGCGTCACAGCAGGACCTCTGGGTTTTTCCGGTTATTTCCAGGCAGATCCTCAAAACCTGAGTCCAAGGACTTCTGTTCCATGTGCTGTCCACCCAGTCAACAGCCCTCCATTAAACACCAGGCTGAGGACCGGGCAGAGGAAACACCTCTCTCTCCTCAAGGAGCTCACTGTCCAGTGGGACATTCGATGGCCCACCCCAATGAGGGAGACAGGGCCAAAGGGAGAGGGAACTAAAGAAAAAGAGTCCCCTAGTCTTCGTGGAAGAGTTTAAGTCTTAGTTAATAGGAAGCACTGAGCGGAGACATCATTCATTCATTCTTGTAAATGTATTTATTAAAACAGAACAAACGCCTGTGGTATTCCTGCTGTGGGCCAGGAAAGCATTGAACCAAGACATTATTCATTCATCCATTCACTCATTCATTCTTGTAAATGTATTTATTAAAACAGAACAAACACCCATGGTATCCGTGCTGTGGGCCAGGCTCAGTGGGCGCCCTGAGCTGGACCATGGAGCTGAGCAGGCGATGCTGTGTCGCATCTCTGGCCTGACCCCTGGGTGTGCACAGCTTACTTCCCCTCCCCCACATCTGCATCTCTACCTGGGGTTTCCTCCGGAGCCCTGAAGGTTTCCCTGCTGTGCACAGAGCACCCTGGATGTGCTGGGAATTAGCACACCCAGGAGCTGCCCTCAGCAGTGACTGCTGAGATTGGCATAGGAATACCCTGGCACCCTCTCTCTTCCTAGCCTCATTTTCCCATTTGGAAAATGGGCCCCAGAGCATAAAAGGTCCCTGCCTCATGGGGTTACTGTGAATGCGCACAGAGATACCATAGGCTTCTTTTATTGTTCCATCTGCCTTAAGTCACCAAGTGAGACTGATGAGACATGCTGAAGGGCCTGGCACAGGGCTGGGCGGGCGCGCGTTAAATGCACCCTCCCCCTCTTAGTCCCAGAGGTAGGACATGTGTTAAGAACATGCACGATGGGCCAAACTGCCAAACCTGGAATGTTGGCTCTACCGCTTGCTAATTATTTGAACGTGGACAAGTTTCTTAAGCTCTTTGTGCTTCAGTTTCCTCATCTATAAAATGGGTTACTGGTAGGACTTACCTAAGAGGATTCTGGTGAGGACTGCATGACTTAATAGGAACACAGCTCTTGGGAGTCCTGGCACATAGAAATTACTCTATAAGGGGTTGCTAAGTAAATGGTTGACAGGTCGAGGTAGGAAGGGGGTTGGGGGTTGAATATGGAGAAGCCAGATTTTGAGGGGCCTTGAGGAAGAGCAGTGGTGTGCGCCTGGGGAAATTCCAGAGTACATTTGCTGCAGTTGGACTTTCCCAAATCATGCAGGGACCCTGCTCCCAGCCTTAGCACCTTCCTTTGAAAGGGAGGAAAGGAGCAAAGGAGTTCAGACCAATGAATAAACAGTAGTACTACTGTTAAGCATTTGCAACATGCCAGGCGTTCCCTCTCAGAACCCTCCGGCAACCCCAAGAGGGAGGTAACATTATTCTCATCTCCAAGAATAGCAAACAGGTTCAGAGAGGTTAAATCACCAGCCCAAAGTCACACAGCTGTTAAATGGCTGCACTGGGAATTCAAGTGAGGCCTGTCTCTCCCCTGAGCCTGACTCATTCTGTTCTACACAACATCTTCCAATAAAGAAATAAAAACTGGAGGGCTAAGAGCAGAGCGCTTGGGTTCTGCCTTGTCACCCACTCCTTCACGGATCCCCCCTTTGAGAAGAGATGGCCTGGAGGTGTTCCGTGAGCTGGAGAAAAGAGCATCAGACTGCTGATCTGACAGGACTGACAGCGAGCGGGGCTGTAAATACGCGTGCGAAGCCTACTGGGTCCCCTGAGTCAGAATCAGCCAGGCTGAGGCCGCCGGCCGCACAGCCTGAGCAGCAGTGATTTGCAGACGCACCGAGCTGACTCACAGCCCGTGGGAGCCTTCCCTCTTCCCAGGAGGGCGCTCCGGGCTGTGCCAGCAGGATCTGGACCCAAAGACTGATGTTGGTCCTCAGGTCGCCTAGCACTCTGTGTCTGTGTTCTAAGGAGAGAAACATCCCCTTCCTACCCCTAGCCTTTCCTCCAGCTGGAGAGCCGCAGATGAAGGAAGGCTTCCCGCAGACCGGAGCTAGGTCAGGTGAGGCGGGATGAGTGTTCCAGGCAGAGGAAACAGTGCAAAAGCACTGTGGCAGCACTCGGCTTGGTAGAGGCCAACAGCACTGGGCGGGGGGGTGCTATAATGCAGGCATCTACAGACGCTTAGTCCTAGGATCTCAGGATCCTGAGAGTTACTCTCTGAGAATCATAAACTCAAGCGATCTCAGAATCTTGACATTTTGAACTCAGATGATAAACTCTTGGGATCTCAGTCGGGAGTTTTTGGATCATCAAATTTCTGAGCTAGGTGGCACTCTGAACTCTCCAAGTCTCGCACAGTATAAGTTCGCACCAAAATTCCAGTCGGCTCCCAGCTTCACTACCAGTGGCAACTGGCCTTCTTGAGTGCCAACCCATAGGGGTAAGGAGGGCCTGGGCCCGGCCCTCCTGGGATCCCTTTGCCTGACGGGACACCAAAGGGCTTGTCCTCAGCTTGGAATCAGCCTGCTGGTAAAGGCTGATACCAGCATTTCCCATGGCTTTAGATGCTGGGTCACACGCTCCCTAGAAGCTTTCTACCCAATACTCCAGAGCTGGGGGGGCTGGGGCTGCAGCCTGGATGCAGCTGGCGTTAATCACCTGCCGTGGCATTTTTATTAAGTCCTGGGATTCCTGCTGAAACCATCAGAGTAGCCAGAGCATTTTATGCCCTTTAAGTAATTTCACAGCATTTGGGCTGCAATCCCACCTTCACTTTATAGGAGGTTCCTCCTTACGCAGCCCCAGGGAGCACAAAGGCAAGCTGGCTCTTCTCCAAGGTCATTTAGTCCATGAAGACAACTGATTTCCATTGGTCCATTATTCTCATTTTCATTTTTTAATTACTCACGGTGGACATAGTCAGTGAAATAGAGAGCCTGGCGCTCTGGCCCTGGGGGAAGGAGAGTTGGATTCTCTTTCCGGCTGTGCTAATTACCAGTTCTGTGACCTTGGGCAAGTCTGGAGGGTCAAGAGCAAAGAGGAGGGTATAAGCTTCTGAGTCCCCGGCCTGGAGCTGAAGGGTTGGACCTGTGAACACTCAAATCCATTCAGGCAGCCTTTTGTCCTGGGCCCCATAGAGGATGGATTTCCTGGCTCGACTGACCGTATTGTGAACCCCAAAGGTGACTGATAAGCGCTCTAGGAGCCCTCCCCCAAACTTAGGCCCTTCTGTCAGTTCTTGATATTGGTTGCTCAGGGATTTGTATCCCAGAGAAATTGGATTTTGTGTGTGAATATTCCATGTCGGCCTTCTAGTAAAAAGAACTTGAATTTGGCAACCTGATCCCTTTGAGAGACACAGAGAGGAGAGAGAGACAGAAGAGAGAGAGAGAGACAGAGAAAGAGAGAGAGAGAGAGACAGAGAGAGAGAGAGAGAGAAAGAGAGAGAGAGAGAGAAACAGAGAGAGAGAGAGAGAGACAGAAACAGAGAGAGAGAGAAGAGAGAGAGGGAAGAGAGAGACACAGACAGACAGACAGAGATCTGCAACCAACACATTCCTGACTGGCCAGAGGACCATTTTTATATTATCTGCCACAATTATCTTCAGAAACCAGTTCTGACCATTTTGTTGCAGAATATGGGCTCTTTTGGAAAATAAGTCATTTTTCTAGCGGGTAAGAGGGCATCAATGGATGTTGAGAGCCTGGCTATGGAGACCACTAAGTGCGGAGCGCATATTTCTTGTGGGGTTTTGTGGCTCTGACACGAAAGTGTAGACCTGGAGACCAGAGGCTGTCGATTAGGTGGTAATTCTGGGACTTTCTGTAACTTGCTAAGACTGAATTAATGCTGGAGCTTCCCAGGAAGATTGTGACACTCTTCTTAGGTCCTGTAGCCATATTTATTATGTGCCATCCGTGGGGCTCCTGGATAGAGCTCTCTTCGCCCCGAGTCCTGAGTAAGGAGGACGATTTAAGGCCGTTTCAAATCGACTTCAGTACCCATTGACTTTGAAGAAGTAGAGCTATTAAAGGGGCTGGGCTGAAGTGCAGCTGTCCGGTGTGTCGGACAGAAGAATAAACCACATGGAAGGCATTTGCAAACGGCTCAGAATCTGAAAGCTTGTCTGGAGGGATCTTAGCGAGGAGGCAAACGAGGCTGCCCAGGCTCAGGGCTCAGGCTGGTCTGTTCTCCGGATTCCAGCTCTCCGAGTCTGCCACCATCAGCAGCAGGGTCACCTGAGTCCAGAGACCCCCTCCCGATTCTCCAGGGGGTGGGAGTCTGGTGGCATCTGTAAGTATTGATTTTTTAGCTTCGTACGTGGGTGGGTGATGAGCTAAGTTTGGCAACCATTGCATCCTAGTGAATAATCTCTCCTTTGAAGAGTGTTGATGTATCATTTGTGTTTCAGTGGCCCTAAGTGACTGTAGAGGAAAGCCCGTCATCTTGAGCTGAGGAAGACCAGCCACTGTTCACTCTTAGAGGAATACACAGAACTATGCTGTGCATTTAATCTTTAAATTAGCACCATTGGAGACTAGCAGTCATTAGCACTTCTCATCGGGGGTGTTCATACTCCTGTCCCAGGCAACTGGAAGGAAGGGGTGGCAACTCTGATCCAGGTTGAGCTTGTGGGGACAGCACTGAGCTGGAGGAGGGCAGGGCTGGCCTGAAACTGGGGGCGGGGGGCAGTCAGAGGGCATAAAGGCAATGCAGTGGGGACAGCTGGGGAACTATAGGGGACATCAGACCCAAAGATGGCCACATGGTATAATGGAAACATGGCAAAGTGGAGGGTCTGCAACTGAGGGCAGCAAGATGGAGCCCGTGGGTTTGGGAGAATAAGGAGAAAATGATCTGGCCAGGCAGTGGGGAGCCTTTTTCAGACAGTCTGAGGCCTTCTGGGAAGGGCCGGGACCTCACATAACTCCAGAGGAGGCTCATTCCCACCCACTGACAAAGCCCGTCTTCATTCACGTCCATTGTTACCAGACTTGGTGGCCCATCAGAATCTCACAGGGGGCTTGTATGAAATCCGGAGTCTCTGCTTCTTCCCCAGATCTACTAATTAGACTCTGCCTGGGGTGGTGCCCTGGGACCTGTGTTTTTAACCAGCTGATTCTTAAGTAGGTCAGCTTTTTGCCCTAGAGAGGCAATATACAAGTACCGAGGTCAAGAGTGTGGACTTGGGTTAGCCTGGTTGGATTTAAATCCTGACTCCACCACTTTGTACCTGGGTCACCTTGTACCTTAGTTTCCTTGTCTTCAAATAGAATGATAATAATAGTAACTACATTATAAGGTTGTCAAAAGGCTTACATGAGATAATATATGCAAAGTGCTTAGAATAATGTGTAGTACATCATTTTTATTACTGTTTTCTTTATTAAGCATTAGCTAGTTCATGCAGAGATGTCAGAGTGGAGGGACGTAAGTCATCATACACATTGTATACATAGGTTAAGGGTGGAAAATTCACATGTTTTTGAGGACCAGGTCAGAGTGAAGCAACTAGCTGGACCATAGTGACTTTGAGAATACATGACTTAGTTTGGGTTCTACCAGAAGCAAGCCTTGAGACAGGCGTTGAGGCCAACTCATCTGTCTGGGAGAATACCCCAAGAAACAGCAGTGAGGGCATGGGACCTGAGGCAGGGCAGAGAAGAAAGCTAATATCGTATCATGGACAATGAACAATGTACCGTTATGGCCCCTGGGGCCAAGTAATCCTGGGAACCCTCAGGAGGGTGTGTACACCTACCTCAGCAATGTCTCACCTGAGGAGCAAGGACGCTGGGATGTATTAGTCTCCTTGGACCGCTGTAGCAAAGGGCCACCAACTGGGTGGCTCAAACAACAGAAAGTGCCCCACACTTCTGGAGGCCGGGAGTCCAAGATCAAGGTGTTCCTTGACTTATAGATGCATCACTCAAATCTATGCCTTTGTCATCATGTGGCAGTATGCCCTTGTGTTTGTCTTCATATGGCCATCTTCCTATAAGCACATCAGTCATATTGGGTTAGAGGCCCCTCTACTCCAGTATGACCTCATCGTAGCCAATTACTTCTGCAGTGACACTATTTCCAGATAAGATCACATCCTAAGATACTGAGGGTTGAGAGTTCAACACTTGAATTTGGAAAAGGGAGCACAAGCCAGCCCATAACATGGGGTATTTATTCCCCAACTCCCAGCTCTAATTGATTGAAGACTGTCTATGGAGGTAACTTCTAGAAGCTGCTGTGGCCAGAGGAAGCCCTCAGGCAGCGAGAAGGAAGCCAGCAGAGTGTGTGGGAAGATGAGCGCCAGGTGGGCACCATAGTCAGGAGCACTGAACCGCATGCAGGCCCTTCTGAGCTTGGCCCTGTGCAGCTCCTCAGACGGCCGTCCGTGAAGCTGGCCATCTGCCAGAGCCCTTCTGAAGGGGCAGCTCCTCCTCAGCCCGGCCAGTTCGCGCCAACAGCAATGCCACACAGGACAACGCAATAGGTCTCTGAGCAGATGCAGCCTTGGGGCTGCCATTTGAAAACTCAGCAAAAGTACACGCTCAGATTTCAGAATGAGGTCTCCATCCTTAATTACAGTCGTCTTCTCTTATCTACGGTTTGTTTTCCATGGTTTCAGTTACCCGCAGTCAGTCATGGTCCAAAAATATGAAATGGAAAATTGCAGAGGTAACAATTGGTAAGTTTTAAATTGCGAGCCATTCTAAGTAGTGTAGCACGATGAACTCTCGTGCCCTCCCCTCCATCCCACCCGGGATGTGAACCATCCCTGTGTCCAGCTTATCCAAACTGTATAACACTACCTGCCCGTTAGTCACTTAGTCATCCTCATGGTCACCAGATCAGTTATCAGAAAAAGAGACAGACTGCCTGACCAGTGTGGCTCAGTGGTTGAGCATCGACCCATGCACCATGAGGTCACCAGTTCGATTCCCGGTCAGGGCACATGCCCAGGTTGTGGGCCCGATCCCCAGTGGGGGACATGCAGGAGGCCAGTCGATGTTCTCTCTCATTGACGTTTCTATCTCCCTCTCCCTCTAAAATCAATAAAGAAAAAAAAAATTTTGAAAAAAAAGAGACTGCATTCATGTAACTTTTATTACAGTTAAAATTGTTCTCTTTCATTATGTTTTTGTTGCTAATCCCTACTGTACCTCGTTTATAAATTAAACTTTATCGGAAAGAACATAGTATAGATAGAGTTTGGTGCTATCTGCTGTCTCAGGCACCCACGGGGGTCTTGGAATGCACCCTCTGGATAAGGAGGGGCTACTGTGAGACCTCTGCAAGGTTTCTCCGACTCAGCGCTAGTGACATTTGGGCTGCGTCGTCCTCGATTGCACAGGCCCTCCTGTGCTTTGCAGGGTGGGTGGCGGCGTCCACGCCTAGTCGCACCCCTGCAGCTATGCACTGTTTCTCAGGCCCAGGAGGCCTGTCATTTAAGACGCCTCAGTGTCTGGAAGCACTGAATCCGTTACTGATTTTCTTTTTCAAAAATATCCCCTCTTCCTTCCCCTTCTCTTGCCCCTTCCTTCCTCCTCCCCGCTTCCTCTCTATACCCTCTCTATTTCCCCCTCCCTCCATCTTTTCTTCTCCCTCTCTCCCCTCCCCTCCCCTTCCCCCAGGGGAGTACATCCCATACCTTTTAAACATCCAGTAGAATTAATGTTTCATAGGGACTGTCTTGTTCACAGTTGTTGCCACAGTAGCTAGATCAGTACTTGGTACATAATGAATACTCGGTATTTGTAGAATGAATGAGTGACTGGTGGCTGGCCTCTCCCTTTGCTCCTGCTTCCCCCCAACCTGGCCAGCGTGGGAAATGACCGCCTAGCAGTGGAGGAAGGACAAGGGCTGGACCTGTTCCCCACGGCAAGCCCGAGCAGGCCATATTGCAGGATGCCAGTGAGGCCGCCTTCCGAAGAGTGAAGCCCCGTGGGCGTCGATTTCCTGATTCTTTGTTTTCCTTTATGCAGGAGATAACGAGTATCTCATTAGGTGTTTAAATCAGATTAACAGCCATTGGTACTAGACTTCTCCTGCTCAGCCTGCAATTTGTTTCTTTTAGGGTGACTTGGTGGAGCTAATTGCTTTTTATGGGAGCAGTCCAGGGGACAGAGAGAGAGGGAAGAAAGGGCTCTGTCTGACCAGGCTGGTGAATTTTGCATTTTTATTTGGCATCTAAGTCTGAAGGAGGAGAGCAGGCTAGCAGCCCACAGTTCGCTGGCTCTGGGGGCGGCACCTCCTGGGGATGATGGAGAGTGGCCTGTGACCTCCTAACAGGTGACAGTGTTTCATCAGCATGGCTTCTGGGCATGCTGATTTACAGGGTCACCCAGATGTCCGCAGAGCAGGGATGTGTGGACAGCAGGAGGGGGTGGAGGAACACTGCAAGCAGGGTAACACCTGGCCCCGTGCAGGGTGCAAATTGTATTTCTTTGTCAGTGCCGACGCTGTCTACAGCTCTGCCGTCGAGTCTGCATTTGGCAGAGTCACAGAGAGCAGACGTCCCACCTCCCTGTCCTCAACACGTTGAAACAAACGTGAGATACAGCCTTCCCCTTCTTTCCACAAGTATGCTCCTGTCATGCTCTCCCAAGACATTTTATTATAAGGTATTCATAGATGTTGCACAAAATAATTAAAGATAGCTTACATGGGAAGAAAAAGTAAAAGACAATGCAGCTAATAGGCTGGAACTTGAAAGTCAAAGCTTTAGCAAAGGTAGAGAAGCAAAACTGCTCAGAGAACCCTGTGATTAGTCATTATACTTGTCTTTGAGCTTCCTGGCAGCCTTGGCAAAATGGTAAATATCACAGGTTATATGTTTGTGTTTAGGTATCAGGAAAAGCACAGTACAATTTTTATATATATATTTTTTAGCTAAGTTCTGAGATGTACTTATCATATATTATGTATAGTATGTAATAGGGAATATCTTGAACAGTAGTATTTTATCAAATACAGAAGTCGCTTTTGAGATCTTTCTTGCTTTGGTGATTGACACAGGTTGAAGGAAAACAAAACCTTATTAGGTAAAGGCATTTTGCAAAGACTGAGCCAGTGTTATCCAGGGTATTACAGGCCTTTACAATTTTTTTGACAGCGGTTGTTTGGTTAGGGCTAAGGGAATCCTGTCTTCTAATCAGCAGCCAGTGTTTGGGATGTAGCTGGCCGAGAACAGAATTTTTCTCTAGCTGATCCACCAGAAACCCTTATTCTGGTTCGGCATTAACAGAGCTCAGGGGCACAAAGGGGCAAGCAGCTCCTACGAGAAACAAAGTCTTTCATTTCTTGCTGCCACAGTCTAAGCTGGCTCTTCTGTGTCTGAATTCATTTCCTGTGCATCAGGAGTTCACAGTCTTATTTTAGCTCCAGCATCACCCCAGGACAATAGATCCTGTTTTGATAGCCTTTGTGTATAACAAACCACCCCAGAAGTTAGTGACTTAAAACAGCAACCATTTATTGGCTCCTAATTCTGTAATAGGGACTGGGACCATGATTCTGTAATAAGGGCTGGACCTCTGTAATAAGGGCAGCTTATCTCTGCTCCACGAGGTGTCAGCTGGGCTCCCTGTGTCCGCAATCTGCTGGTGACTGAAGGATTCGGGAGGGTCTCACTCACATGTCCGGGGCCTCAGCGGGTAGCCTACATAAATGGGGACTCTCTGGGCCTCTCATCCACAAGGAGGCTGGCTCGGGCTTCCTTACTTGGGGCAGCAAGAGAACGAAGGCCCGGGCCGTGCAGGAGGTCCCCCTGCTGCACCCTGTTGTCATATGGTCGGCCCAGAGTCAGTATGCGAGGCAGCTACACAGGAAGTGAGTTCAGAGAGGTGGGATTCCTGAGGGGTCATTTGGTGGCAATCATCCAGAGCCCTGTCCCATCAATACCACAGTAACAGTGGTCCCCACAGGCGGTGACTCTCACCTGAGGGGGGAGGTACTACCCCAGTTCTCACTCCCGGCCCTGCACACGGGCCACTGAACTGTCAAACAGCAAGCTTTGTGAGCTCGCTAACGTTTTCAAAAAGGATGCATGAGGGTGGACTTTGAAGTGGTGAAACCGTGTTTTAAGAAGGCTCCTGTCAACCATACTTGAAGACCTTGTAAGCATGGGACACCTTGAGTTATGCTGCTCTGTGGTCAACCTCCTGACATCTGTGAGACAGTGGCCACCCCAGGCTTCCCCACTCAGCTGTGCAGTCTGAGGTCACGGGGTCATTTTTATATCAGCTCACGTGCGATAAGCAGCGTGTTGGTGGCAGCACAGGTCAGCTGCATCTTCTCTGGGCTGAGGTGAGAGCGCCTGGCAGCCCCCACTGGCCCTAGGTCCGGACCAGGTCACCCTGTTTAAAGGAATGACTCCAATGACGACAAAGTGCATGTGCTTTCCGCTCGCAGAAGCTGCAGAACTGGAAGGGCCAGATAGCAGACGCTGAATGACAGACTCGGGCTTTGACTTTGGATAAGCAGTGCCAGTCTTTTAAAACATTAACGACAGAGAAGTGAACCTAAGATCCTATGTTTTGGCCCAGAGCATGCGTGTGCACACACACAGCAAGCGTGCACGCAGGCACCCACCCACGCATGCATCCATGAAGACGGGATGAGGAGGCTTGACTTAGCAGCACCTGTAAAGAGGACCTGTAGATGTGTGTTCCCAGGAAACTCAATTGGAGCCCAAAGTAGGCAGAGGTAACGTGACCTTAAACCTCACGAACAGGGGCACAGATTCTAGATTAAGGGAGGTGATTCGTGTTCTCTATTCTCTATAGTCCAGTTTACTCCAGGAGTATTGGGCCAATTTTTAGGTGCATAGGTTAAAGGTGTTAGAGAAAAAATAACATATTTAGAGGGACATTCAAGATGATAAAAGAACTTGAACTCATGATGTAGGAGGAAATAAGAGGAACTAAAGACATTTGACCTAAAGACATCCTCAGCAAGGACCGAAGGGTGGTCTTCACCTCCGAATGGCTGTCATATGGAAGAGGGACTGGATCTGCCCTCTGTGGCCACAAAACAAGGCTTGGACCAAAGGAGTAGAAGGCCAAAGGATGCTGGCATTTGAGGGCAAAAGGAAAAAAGCATCTCATAGTGGGCGTGGCCAGCGAGGAATGGACTGCAGAGAATTCCTGTCTGGGGGCTGGGGATGCTGAAGGGTCACTCATCAGGACAGACAGAGGGGCTTCAAACCTTAGGTGGGTACTTGGGTCAAAACTAACTTTAAAATCCTGTCCAACTAACTCTGAGGTCTTGGGATTCGTAGGGACTTGCTCGAGGTCACAGAGCAAGTTAGAAGCTGTCCAGAGTCTCCGGCCCCCTCTCCGCATGTCTGCCTTGGACGCCCAGTGTCCTCGCCTCCTTGATGATAACTCAAGCAGGGGTACAAAAAGCAGCCTAAGGCCACACCCATCCCTTCAGGCCTGTTGGTTTGGGCAGTGTCGCGGGCAAACAGATGTGAAGTCAATGCTGTAGGAGAGCATACCCAGTCTGCAGTCACCCTGAGCCTCACTGACCTCTCTGGGTCGGGGCCCTTGCGCACGTTTCTGTCTTCTGTTCGGCTGCCGTGGCCTTGCTGCTGGCAGGCTTCTAGCCTGGGGCAGGGCAGAGGAGGAAGAGGGTCCCAGACCCGAGCATATAAAGAAGGCTTTGTCGACCAGAGAGAGATCCTCGGATTTTAGGGAAGGTCAGCTCCCTGCTCCCTCACAACTCCCAGTGCGATGGCAACTCTGAGGAAGGACGGAGGGAAGGGAGCTAACCTCTTTTTTTTTTAGCATTTACTGTATTATACATTTTTCACACATTGATCCCATTTAATCCTCATAACAACCTGGTTTTCTAGGACTACAAAGTGCAAAGCACCTCGAACTAGGTGGCTTCGAACACCGAAGTGTACTTTCTCACGGTTCTGGGGTACAAAATAAAGGTGCAGGCAGGCCATGCTCCCTCTGACAGGGGCAGAGAAGGGTCTGTTCCAGGCTTCTCCCCTGGCTTCCTGTAGCCGCGTGTTCCTCGCTGGTAGATGGCGTCTTCTCTTTGTCTCCTCACCTGTCTGCCTTCCGTGCGTGCCTGACTCCTATCCATCAGACAGACTGGCTTAGCGCCTAATGCCCTTATCTTAACTTGGTTAAATCTGCAAAGACTCTACTTCCAAATCAAGTCTATTCTGAGGTACTGGGGGTTAGACTTTAGCATATCTTTTTGGGGGGACACAATTCAACCCATGAAAGTTCACTCTCTAGTCACCCCAAGTTCATGTCCCTTCCATATGCAAGATAAATGCACCCCACTGAAACATCCTCACAGACAGCCATGACTGGTTCGGTAGCAGGCCGGTGGTCCTAACGCTCATTCCTGGAAAGCAGATTTGAATCGCTGTGTTGTTGCCTCCAACCGCTGTCCTCTTTCTGCTACACTCTGGCACCGCCATGGGGCACATCTACCGTGTACCCGGCACTGTGCCGGCCGCCTCGTGCCCTTGTCTCACACCGAGTGGGCTGCTTATCTGGTGGGGCCCCAGCCTGGGCACAAGAGGGACAGAGCTCCTACCATTCTCTGACAAGGGCAGGGCTCAGCCAGGGGGTCTGTGCAGGCCCTGGCTGAGAGGGTGGGAGGAGAGGTGACGGAGGGGCCAGTGCTGGAGAGCACAGGGAAAGAGTGGAACTTGACTTCTGGGGAGGGGCTGTGGTCGCAGGTGGGAGAATGTGGCCCACTCAGGTCATCGGGGCGGGGGGCTTCGTGGGCTGTTCCTGAGCCGCCGTGGAAAACAGTGGGTGTGGCTGCTGTGCTCTCACGGCTGCGGGGCGAGGGCCTTGCTCTGCTGCTGCAGGCCGTTTACAGTTGTGAGAAAGCAGGGGACTCCAGTGTACCCAGGCCCAGCCCCAGCAGGCATCAGCCAATGGCAGCTGCCCACAGGGCCCCTGGTCATGCACTTCCCAGGAAGATGGAGATCCAGGCAGGAGCGGGTCCTGGGCTGTCATCCTCGAAGATGCGGCTTTGTCTCGGGGTTAGGGGAGACTGGTGGAGGGCACTGGGAGGACGGAGGCTGCTGAGCTGCTGAGAAGAATGTGGCTTTTGCAGCTACGGCTTGAAGGCAGACGCTCACAAGCTGCACGGCAGTGGGCACGTGGATAAACCCTCTGAGCCTCGTTCCCCCAGGGTCTGTTGTGAAGATTAAACAGTGTGTGTGTGAGGCATGTGATCCTGAGTGAGTTACCAGGCTCAGTCAATACGATTTTCACCTTAAAGTCTGAGCGGTGCTGGCCGTCCTGGGAAACACCGAGGAAGACCTGGGAGGGGATGGACTCTCCAGCCTCTCTCTGGGGTCATTTCACCATGAAAGGGGGGATGTTTTGATCGCCCCTGCCCCTGTTGCACTAACCATGTATGATCTCGCTCACAGAGGAGCTGAAGGAGAAGCTGACCGAGTACGTGGACAAGGTGAACGGCCAGAAGCCAGGCTTCATCAAAGTCGTGCGCCACAGCAAGCAGGAAGGCCTCATCCGCTCCAGGGTCAGCGGCTGGAGGGCGGCCACTGCCCCCGTAGTGGCACTCTTTGATGCCCATGTGGAGTTCAATGTGGGCTGGTAAGTGCCCATCAGGAGAGGAGGATGGTCCAGGGGCTTTGGCCCAAATGGGTGCAAAGCATGCTGGGAACTCAATCATGGTAGGGGTAAGCAGAGAATTCTGGGAGCAGGTGAGATCTGGGTGTATGCATGACTAGGCAACAGGGCTGGCCCTTGGCCGGGGAGTCAGGGGTCAACAGGGTCAAACACATTGTCTAAAGGGCATGGTAACAGCAGGTGTGACTTTGGCTGGCATGGTCCTCTAGGGGACATAATCTGGCAGAAGGGTAAATGCTAAGGGCAAAGCCAAGAGTGCCAGCCCAGCTAGAGACAAGACTGCAACCCCCAGAGAAGTAAGAGCTGGATCAGAAACGAGACAGAGCCCAAGCACACAGGTGGGGCGAAGGCCTGGTGGCAGAGGGGTAAGGTGGTTTGATGCTATCACAGGTGCCCTGGTTTCCTGAGGCCAGGCCAGCGGAAGCACAGTATCTCCGATTCTCTCTCCTGGTGAAACTAGGTCTTAGAAAACCTGTCCTTCCCCGGTCAGGGCTGCTCAGAGGCTGTGAGGGCGAAGAGAGCACACACGAGGCTTCAGTGGCTTCATCCGAGCAGGGATGGGGCCCCTGACACCGACACCCCCACAGGCCAGAGGGTGTGCTGTGGCCCACTGTGTGTGACTTTGCAGAGAGCACTGAGAATGACTGAGGGCACCACCTTCTGACCACTGTGCCTGAGGGCGCTGGGTCTGCTCTCCTCCCCAGACCCCAAGTGCCATCCTCTGCCCCTCTGGCGTGGGTGAGGAGCACCGTTTGGCAGAAGGAGCAGCCAGGCATGCCCACAGCATGACTGGATTTGGACATTCTTTTACATAACAGGCCAAATTAAGATCGCGGTGCAGCCATTTGTCATAGTTGAAGTCCCTGCTTGCCATTTGTGACTATTTAAAAAGCATTTTCATTAGATTTATAGCCAGGAGAGGAAAGGGACACTTACTATTTCAAGCTGATTTAAATAAACAGTTATGCAACAATTGCATTATTAATAAGAAGCTTATCATTCCTCTCTGCAAACACTTTACTCGCCTACAGCCCATAAGGGCCTTCTGGCTCCCTGGAAGCCAGACCTGCCACCTTTGCTTGGGCAGAGGGGTGGGGGTGGGGCCCAGAGGGCAGGACCCCAGCAGCCCGAGGTCGATTGGTCTCTCACCTCCATGTCCCTGCCATCCTCATCTGCCTTTGTCTCCTGGTTAATGCACTGAATTTTAGCAAAATCAAAGCCCGAATTGAAAGCTTCCCATGAAACCTCAGATCCGTTTTTTCTTCTTTCTTAAGTCTTGATTTTTCTTTTTTCTAGTGGAAAAAGGAAAGCAGGCAGACACAAGAATGTAAGGCACTGAGAATCTCTGAGCTCAGCCCACGAGGTGCTGAAGGAACGGGCAGGCCTCTTGCCAGCCCGGAATGGGGGTGGGTTGTTAGGGCCTCCTTTCCAGGGGGCAGAGCAGCTGTCCCCTGGAGAAGATGACCACGTGTTCCTCCCTCTTTCTGCAGGGGAGGGAGCTTCAGGAGTTGCCAGTCTGGTGTTTCTTCATCTCGGAAGCAATAACCCCTCTCTTCCTCCCTCCTGCTCAGGGCTGAACCTGTGCTCACCCGGATAAAGGAGAACCGGAAACGGATCATCTCCCCCTCCTTTGACAACATCAAATATGACAACTTTGAAATAGAAGAGTACCCTCTGGCCGCCCAGGGCTTTGACTGGGAGCTGTGGTGCCGCTACCTAAACCCCCCCAAGGCCTGGTGGAAGCTGGAGAACTCCACGGCCCCGATCAGGTAAAGCATCCTCCCCTCTGCCTCATCTTCCGGGCGAGAGCTCCCCTCCCAGGCCAAGCCTGTTCCCCACACTCCAGTCTCATCACAGGACGGCAGGGTGGAATGAGGTGGGTGGTGGTGAAAGGGGTTGCGAATGACCTTCAGGCTCTGCTTACAGGCTCTGGTGATCCCCTTTAAAAGAGCCATGGTTCCCAGAGTTCATGCAGAGGCTCAGAGTTACTCGTTCCAACACGTTACTGTGGGATACTTGCTGGGAGCCAACTGCTCGCTCTCTCTGCTGGCTGCTTGGGATCCAGAGTGATTACGACTCAGTCCCTGCCACCAACATCCTGTAGTCTAGTTCAGACAGACAAAATAACTGGAATAAAATAGTTGGAATGAGTCTGGCCGGTGTGGCTCAGTGGCTGAGTGTCAACCCATGCACCAGGAGGTCGCCGGTTCAGTTCCTGGTCAGGACACATGCCCAGGTGGTAGGCCCGATCCCCAGTGCAGAGCACGCAGGAGGCGGCCAGTCGATGTTCTCTGTCATTGATGTTTCTTTCTCTCTCTCCCTCTCCCTTCCTCTCTCTCTAAAATCGATAAAGGGAAAAACAATCATTGGAATGACAAATTTTTCCATGAAGGTAGAAACTGCTTGGCCAGTAGGGAGAGCCCCGCAGAGAGCAGCCTTTCACGTGCTTCTAAGGGCCCGTAGGCCATCGCAGGCTTGGGCCGGGCCTCCACCTGCAAAGAGCAGTGAGTTCATGGGCACCGAGGAGGCTCCCAGGGTCTGGAAGGAGGACCTGAGGGGAGCCTCGGGCCACGAGGCTGGAGAGCAGGAGAGGCAGGACCAGCTCGCAGCACTGTGTGTGCCTGGCCGATACCTGAGCTTATCCTGTGAGGCTCAGACAAAGGAGCTTCAGACTGCGTTTCATAGACCCCGAATTCTTTCCGCCTTTGCTGCTACCTCCACAGACACCCGGATGGCTCCCCTGGCAGCTGGTGTTTAGGGCAGGACTCCTGAAACAGCCGTCCCCACAGGCTTGCCCTGTCTGGTAATCACACATCCGGCGCCTCCGCGCTCCCTGCAAAGTCCTGCCTGTTAAACGCACAGACAACACCAGAAGGTGGTAGGGGACAGTACCTGGAATGAAAGACACTAGACACTGATGTCACTTTGTATTACATGAGGAAGAAAGATTATGAATATTTTAATCGAAAGCGGGTGATTATTATCTAAGCTCACTTTTTTCCTTGCCAGAAGAAGAGAAAAACAAAACCCCACTGTATTCATATTTAAAACAGGAAGGACTAGAACTCCACCTGGCTGTCCTAGGATTATCTCTGTTACCTACCTGTTAGGCTCCTGCCCCAATTTTGTTTGTTAAATACGTGTTTGGAGGTCCCTGTGTACAAGGGCCGTTGACACACACGGTCTCGTGTGTTCCTCATCATAAGCTGGGGACAGCTCGTGTGTCCTCCCTGTTTTGCACGATGAGGGAAGCAAGGAGGATGAGGGAGAATGGACCTGCCGAAGGCTCTGGGCAGTGGAGCCAGAACCCTGGCTCAGGTTGGCTCGATTCCACACCGAGGTCATCCCCCGGTGGCCCACTCTCGAACTCAGGGCTGGCGTGGCTGACTGCCACAGGTCCGCGGAGTGCCGTCGGAGGGAGCGCGCCGCCTTGCCTCGAGCGCTCCGGTAGAGGCCCGCGCGGGTGTCAGCTGCCGCTCTTCTGGTCTCCACACGTGTCAACCCACATCCTGGGGCCGTCAGAGTATCGTCTCCGTCTCAGCACTCCCTTCACCTCATTCTCATCAAAAACTAGGCTGAGAGAAATTACAGTAATAGAAAAACATTCCTGGCTTCGTCCCTAGATAAGGACGGCCCCCAGAAAGGTGTGGCACACGCATTCCTCTTGCCCAGCGGGGCTCCTGTGTCCTCGGGCTGCACATCCGTGCTTGGTCCACACGCGGCTAAGCTACGGAAGGAGCCCAGGGGTACCTCCTGCCGCATTCTGAGGGGCTGTCTTTGCGAAGGTTGTTCACTGTGTCCTGAAGTGACCTCTTAAAGGTTGACATGAGAAATGTCTTTCGAATCCACTGCTGGTGCATGACGTGCCCGCCTGGGATCTGCGGTCTTATTTCTAGGACCAGGTGTTCATTTTCACCTCCGCGCGGGAAGCACCGCGGGGACCCACTCTGAGCACCCTGAAGGAGGACCTAATGCCTGTGGTTCATGCCTCCTAATGAGCCCCCCATTTCAGGTGAATTTTTGGTCTTTTCAGACACGCACCTCTTTTCTTTTGCAATGTATTTTATATTTTTCTTATAAGCTATTTTGAATTTGAGGGGGAATGAGACAAGGCATAAATCAATAAAACTTTCAGGCTGACTGAGCCCACTTAATACAGCCAGCCGGTTAATAAGGAGTGGACGGCCTGAGGTGGCCTGCGCTCTTTCCACGAGCGGTCTGGCCACGTGGGGAAGGGAAGGCGCCTTCCTGCGTGTCCGGTGGCACCACGCCGCTGAGTTCAACATTTCAGGAACGCTGCGGAGAAGGCTGAAACCCCACCCTGCCCGCCTCCTGGGCCGATGCTGTAAGTCACCATGATTTACAGAGGAGATTCTCGGGGCTTCTTTCAAGTACCAGTGCATCTTTTACAATGATCTTGGAGTACCAATTATGTCCCAGAGGATTTCAAGTGCTTTGCTTCATTTAATCCTGTGAGATTATATAGTTGATTCTACTTCGTAGATACAGAATTGGAAGCTCAGAGAGGCTAGGGAACTTCTCTCAGACACACAGCCAGAACGGGGCCTTTTCCCAAAGCACCCACTCCCAGGATCCAGGGTCTCCCCCAGAGCAGGAACTCGGTCTGCTTTAGGGAAAGTGGGTTGAGGTGGATTGAGCACCCTGGGTACCTGCAGTCTATGGCAGGGGAAGCCATTCAAACTAAAATGCTGCGATTTGACCGAAGGGGGGCAGGGACCCCCAGCGCCAGTCTCCGCCTGAGCAGCTCCTGCATCAGTATTCTCCAAAGACCTAGCCTGCAGAACAGCTGTTTTGCCACGCGGATGAGTTTCCTGTTTCACAGATGGTCTGTTTGCATGTGACTAGCAGTTCTTTCATGGCGGAAGAGTCTTCATTTCTCCTTCCTTCCCTCTTCCCCTCCAAACCCTTCAGCCACCAGCTGATAGGTTGCCACACGAGGGCTAGAAATGGTAGCGGTGTGCAGTGGAACAATTCAGTCGTTGGTGACAGTTGATGGTCCCAGCAGAGAAGCAGCCCGAACACGCTCACGCCGATTCGCCTAGCGTGGGTCACTCCTTGTGAAGTCCTCTGCTGGGTGTCTGCACACAGCCAGGGAGCCTGCTCACAGGCGCGCCAAGGAAGGGCCTTCCAGCTGCTGGACCTGCTGGCTCCAGATGTGTTGCTCCAGCCTAAGACCCAGCTGAATTCCAGACCCAGGCCTCCCTGTTGATCTCTCCCCCTCCTGGCCAGATCCCTCCCCCCCTCTCACCTTCATGGTTCATCTGCTTCAAAGTTCTGCTGATTTTACAGCAAAATATGTCTTTAATAATCCCTACCTCCATTCTTGGTCCAGGTCTTCATCATTTCTCACCTGGGTATAACAACAAGCTTCGCAGCTGGAGTCTTCAATGTCCATCTGATCTCCTCCAGTCTGTCTCCCCTCAACTGCTGGGGGATTCAAACACAGATCTTTAAAACCACAGATCTGCTGATACCACTGTCTGCTTAAAATCCCTTGTTGACACTCCTTTAAAATCCAAATTATTTTTTTAAATATGTTTTTATTGATTTAAAACAGAGAGGAAGGGAGAGGGAAAGCAAGAAACATCGATGAGAAAGAGAAATTTGACTGGCTGCCTTCTGCAGGCTCCCTACAGGGGATCGAGCCCACACCCCCAGGCGACCTCTCAGTGCATGAGACAACACTCAACCAACTGAGCCATGCTGGCCAAGGCAAATCCAAATGATTTACCATGCCATCCCAAGCCCCAGCTAATTTCTAAGTGGACCAAGGTTGGCATACAGAACCCAAGCTGGGGAAGGGTGGGAGAGTTGGCAGAGTGCCCAGGTAGAGACAGAGACTGGCTATGCGGTTCAGAGTCCAGGGGCCAAGGCAGCTGGAGATGCAGACATTCAACCTAGACCGGCAGGCTGAGTACCGCATCTATGGTGTAACACAAGTGCAAGCACCGTGAGGAATGATGGCCGGTCTCAGGACAGGAGATGGTTGCTGTGGCCCTCATGAAACAGCCTCCCTGGAGAAGCTGGCGAGGGCAGACCTGGCAGGGCCATCTTCGGCAGATGCTCCCGGTAGGAAGGCACCACTGCCCTCCCTCCTCTGGCAGCACCAGGACAGCCCCTGTGCTAACTGCTGGTCCGTCTCCCCTCACC
This sequence comes from Molossus molossus, assembly GCF_014108415.1. Lineage (NCBI taxonomy): Eukaryota > Metazoa > Chordata > Mammalia > Chiroptera > Molossidae > Molossus > Molossus molossus. The sequence continues at coordinate 54,555,362 of NW_023425348.1, read as the reverse complement.
CCTGCAGGAGCCCAGCCCTCATTGGCTGCTTCATTGTGGACCGCCAGTACTTCCAGGAGATTGGCTTGCTGGACGAAGGCATGGAGGTCTACGGAGGCGAGAATGTCGAGCTCGGGATCAGGGTGAGCAGCGTTTCTCGCCCCCGGGCTGGGGTCAGCTCCCCAAATGGTGAATGAGTCTAGGGGTGGAGAAATGGGGCTCCAGGTTGAGGGTCACGGACTGATTCTGAATACCCATTCCCTAAGCGGGGCCCATGTGTGTATGATCAGGGCTGATGGGGGATGGGGCAGAGATGAGAACGGGACCTACAGAATTTTCAGGAAGAAAAAGACTTTGGAAACAGCATTGTCTGGGGGTGGGGACATGGAAGAGTTGAACTCAAGGGAACAATCTCTTTGTTGAAACCAAATGTAGGCTCGTCTGGGGTGAGCAGAGATATGTTCCAGGAGATATCGAGTGCCCGATGGACAAGACTGACCCTCAGAGTCAGCTCCCTGTGGGATCTGTACTCTGATATTCTCTGTCTCCGCCACAGTGGCCCACAGACCTTTCCTAAAGAGAGGGCTACAGGGAAATAAACACATGGTGCATAAACAGGATAACACAGCCGGGCTCGCTCCATGTTGGTGTCTGACCCACCGTGTGCTGGTCAGACCCACGGGCCCGTTCACGCCTCAAGCATTTTCTAGGGGTAGCCCCCATCCCACTGCAAAGTATGGGGCCCTCTGCAGCTGTCACTGCATGGTGTGAAGCCACAATGGACACCATTTAATTTCTCATCCTACAGGAATATTTCCTGGGCTCTGGCCCCTTTCCCTGGGCCCATGAAAAGATCATTCCAAAATGAACCCCCCCATGTCTGATAGAAAGCCTCGGTCCTCTGGTGGTTGGCAAGAGTGTGATGATAGATACAATGAAGGACCTTGTCCCAGGGGGAAGCCCATGCCTCTCTCTGGGCTATGGTCCTATCCTCATGAGAAACCCAACATTCAAGCGGTGGCTTGTCCCTTTCAGGGTCCACTGTTCTCTCTATGGGGATCTTTAAGCAGCCTGACACATCCATGCACTACAGGCTTGCCAGCCCTTGGAGGAAACCTCATCCCTGCTGGTCAAGATGTCCCTCCTCGCTGTCAGCCCTCCGTGCGCACTGAGCCAGCACTGGCTGGTTCCGACTGTGAGCCCACGCTCACCCCTTCAGCTTTACTGTCTGTACCTGGCGTCTCCCGCTCCTGATACTCAGTTCCCACTCAAGGACTCCAGCTTGGACACACCTTCCTGTCCACTCTGAACCCCTTAGTCCCCCCACCCCCGACAGTCAGCGGGCCCTGAACAACCTTTGCCTTGCCCTGCGGGGAGACTGGGCACCTCCAGTGAGCATCACACATCACTTGCAATAGCCTGACAGGTACTGCGTGAGTCGGACTTGTGGCCCAGACCTAACACTAGGGCTCTGGGGACTGGGAGCAGCTTCTCTGAAGCCGGGCTTAGAAACACTTCCAGACAACTGTATTCACTGAGACCCAGAGAGATTGCTTTAGAGGCAGTCAAATGCATGGACTTATTGGGGAGCTAATACATTCATAGAGGACAGTGCCTGCATAATCACCCTCATTTTTAAAGCTCGCCCCACACTGGTCATTTATCCACCCCTTGTGTCCTAACCATCTCATTTCAGCGCCACTCCTGGATAAACGCTCGCCCCCAAACATAGCATTTCTCACTGGGAGCTGCTGCCAGGAGCTGGCTGAGCGGGCAGGATGGTCCCTGGTCACTATGCTCTCTGGGTAAAAATGTCCAGGAATGGGGAAAGGAATTAGATTTGTGAACTCTGCTTCCAACATATATGTGAGTCAGTCGCGGAGCGGTGGGAGATGTCTGGCTTCTCCTCGCCTGGATGATAAAGCTCTTCTTTCTGCGTGAGGGCCTGGGTAGAGCTTTCAAATACTTGCTTAAAATCTCTGAGTGCTTTCTTGTTCAGGGTGTAAAATAGAGTATAAAATGTTGCCTGGCTTTTTTCTTTTTCTCCATCTCTTCCCTCACACTTTATGGAGATGAAGGTCATTGGACTTGAAGGAAAGGTGGCTTTTAAAGCAGGGACCCAGCAACCTGTTGGCTGGCAGAGCTGAGAACAGGGGGTGGGCCAGTGCATTCGAATTCCAGTTCCCCTTGAAAGGATACAGGACCGCTGAGCATCTCTGAGATAGGTTTTCACATTTTGTGGGATTGTTGGTGTTTTTCTCTCATGTTTTATGAGTCATCTCAGTACCTCACTTTCCTCTTCTAGGGTCTCCCCTCAATTACCCTGTCGGATGGTGTGTAAAAATGAGATACATTGCCTCTCTCCCCTCATTTAGTCAGAGGCCACTCTTCAAAGTCCTTACCCATTTGGCACAGAAATTGAGTTGTTTGCACAATTATTCAGTATCTGCTCTGTGCTACAGATTGAGCTGGGCACTTGACTGATGCCACCCATCTATAAAAAACACCCTAAAAAGTATCTGCTATTATAATATGCCTTTTTTCAGATTAAGGGCTTGCCTATGTTCTCAAGGTCTTACAATTTGTAAGATGTAGAGAAAGGATTCAATCCCAGGTCTTTATGATTTCAAAGACTAGATAGCTATGGCTGGTTTGGCTCAGTGGTTAGAGTGTCGGCCCTCAGACCAAAGAGTTGTGGATTCGATTCCAGTCAAGGGCATGCACCTCGGTTGCGTCCCTGGCTCCGGTTGAGATTATGCAGGAGGCAACCAGTTGATATGTCTCTCTCACATCGATGTCTCTCTCTCTCTTTCGCTCTCTCTCTCTCTCTCTCCCTCACACTCTATCTGAAGATAAAGAAAAATATCCTCGGGTAAGAATTTTAAAAAATTAATTAAATAGAAAAGAAAGACTAGGTAGATATACCACTGTGATCTGGAGATAAAAGCCCTTAGAACATCAAAAGGGAGGGGGAGGCTGTTACCATGTCCATGCGGCAATTTCCTTCTACTTTATTCATAAACATGTCTACTGAGTTTCCATTTAAAGCCTTATTCTTATTTCTAATAAGAATGCTTTTCTAATATGCTTTTTAAAAATTTATGATGTCTAAGTCCACAACTCAGTGGGAGTAGGAAGAAAGCTGCTATGGCCAAACAAGATGTAAAGAGTGTCAAATAAGACGTTGAACAGAATTCCTAGTGTATAGTTGATGGCTATAAAGTGCTAGAATGTGTAAGAAAACATTCAAGAGCTGGTAAAGAATTAGGAAATTGTTAGAGAATGTTATTGGGTTGAATTGAGTCCCCTCAAAAGTCTGTTGAAGTTCTATCTAATCCCTTGTACCTGTGAATATGATCTTATTTGGAAATAGGGTCTTTGCAGCTGGGATTAGTTTAAGGTGAGGTCATAGTGGGTTAGGGTGGACCCTAATCCAACATGACTGGTATCTTTGTGAGAGACAGACAGACACACAGGGGAGATGGCCATAGAAGATGGAGGCAGAGATTTGAGTTGTGATGCCACAAACCAAGGAATGTCTGAGGCCACCAGAAGCTGAAAGAAGGATCCTTCTTTCAAGGAAGGTTTCCTCCATGAGGTTTTGGAGGGAGTATGACCGATATCTGATTTTAGACTTCTGGCCTCTGAACTATGAGAGAATACATGTCTAGGTTTTTTGTTTGTTTGTTTGTTTGTTTGTTTAGGTGATCCAGGTTGTGGTGCTTTCTTATAACAGCCCAAGGAAATACAAAACCAAAAATTAAATGCAAGTAGGAACCTAGAGAAAACCTGAGTATGTTATATTTGAAGAACCTGGTGATTTTAAACTTGGTTTCTCTATTTCATAGAGTACCAGGGAACAGGATACAAAGCCTAAGACTTGCCCAAGATGAAGAGTGTAATAAAATATCCCCCCCTACACATACACACATACACACACACACACACACACACACACACATATACACATACACACACACACACACACACACACACACACACACACGGCTCCCATAAAGCTGGGACTCCAAAGACCAGTTATCTCAGTATAAAGATGAACTAGAAATACTCCCATCCTCATCCCCAGTGGTAGGTCAAAAATATTCTGTCTTGGTCATGTGCTGGAAGATAGGAAAAAATTGTTCTCTGTAAATTCCTTCCTTTGGTTTATAACTTAAAATAAAAATACTTTCTGGTTCAGAAAACCTCAAGAATAGTATTTAACTTAAAGTTGTTGGAAGTCCTTAGGCATCTGCAAAAGTATATACAAATCCTCCCTGGGGAAAGACCCCTTTAACTCAAGGCCACAAACTTCCCACAGCTTGAGTTTTAAGGAATACGCAGTCACTCACACACACACACACACACACACACACACACACACACACACAGAGGAAGCACCAGCAAAAGCATGGACAGCCAAATTTGATCCACAGAGTGTTCAGGTATTAAATCAACCAGACACATGATGTAAAATAAGTTGTGAAATATATTTAAATAAAAATTTTAACACACTGAAAATATGAATAAGATGTAAGAGACTAAAAAAAAAAAAAGATCAGTTATATTAGACTAAAATAAATTTCAAGCATAAAAAATGTAAAAAAGGAAAGTAAAGCTTAATGTATGTAGTAAACAGTTAGGAGGACATTGTTAAAGGAAAGAAATTAGTAAACTGGAAAATAGACTTGAAGAAATTATTTAAAATCAGCCTAGGAAGATAAAGAAAAAAATGTGAAAAAAAGACGTTGAGAGACAGTAGAATTGAGGGAGAAGATCTAGTATTTTAGAATTCTAAATGGGGATGATAAAATGAGAGGAAACAAACCAATATTTAAATAGATAATTACTGATAATATGTCAAAACTAGTGAAAGGCCAATCCTCAAATTCACAAAGTCAGTCTATCCAAAGCAAGATAAATACAAACATATTCACACTAGATATATAGTGAAACTATTGAATGCCAAACACAATGAAAAGATCTTAAAGAAGTTATAGAGAAAAGATAGACTACCTAAAGATTGATAGTAGAGTAACAGTTGACTTTTAAATGGCAATAATGGAATCCAGACGACCATGAAATAATGTTTTAAATATGCTAAGAGAAAATAATCATCAATTTATATATGCATATTTATTAAAATATCTTTCAAAAACTAAGGTAAAAAAAGAAAGTCATTTTTTGATACACAAACACTAAGTTTGCCACTAATAGGCAAATAAAATTATGAAGGATATACTTTATAATAATGAAAATGATCCCAGAAAGTAAGTATATAAAAGAATAATAATACTCCCTGGACAGTTTTCCTCAATGGCTAGAGTATCAGCCCTTAGATCAAAGTGTCATGGGTTCAATTCATGGTCAAGGGCACATACCTTGGTTGCAGCTTCAATCCCCAACCCCAGTTGGGGTGAGTGTGGGAGGCAACCAATTGATGTGTCTCTCTCACATTGATGTTTCTCCCCCGCCCCAACTCCCTCCCTTCCACACTCTCTAAAAATCAATGGAAAAAATATCCTCAGGTGAGGATTAACAAAAAATAATAAGAAGAAGAAGCTCATACAAGTAGCATATATATGTATAAATCTTAATAAATGTTGGTGGTACATAGCACAATAGCAATGTATTGTGGGGTTGCATTATTTGCAGTAGCTAAGATCTGGAAACAGTCCAAGTGCCCATCAGTAGATGAGTGGATAAAAAAGCTGTGGTACATATACACAATGGAACACTATGCGGCTATAAAAATGAAGGACCTCATATGCTTTACGACAGCATGTATGGACCTGGAGATGATTATGCTAAGCAAAATAAGCCAGTTGGAAAAAGACAGATATCACGTGATCTCACTTATATGTGGAATATAATGAACAAAATAAACTAATGAATAAAATAGGTCCAGAGGCATGGATGCGTGAAACTGACAGATTTCAGAGGGGAAGGGGTGGAGAGGATGGGAAGAGATTAACCAAATAACACATATGCATATATGCATAGCCCATGGACACAGACAGTCGTGTGGAGAAGGCCTGGAGTGGGGCATGGGCTTGGTGGATGGGGGTGAAAGGGGGGAATGGGGGGACATCTATAATACATCTAATAAATAAAAATACATTTAAAAATTAAAACTACAATGCATGATGACAGTTGCAAGTAAGTTGAGAGGGATGAATGTAATAAAGGTGTTCTAAAATGCTGATATTGTTAATAAAGCTCAAAAAAATACAATACTAGTTGACTTAAAAGTTTAATAAAATAAGAATATTAAAATTTCTAGAGAAGCTATAAAAAATCAGAGATATAGAAAATCTACCTTTCAAAATACTAGAGGCAAAAATTAAATATGAAAATGCCAAGAGAGAAATAGAACAGGCGATACAAAGAGAAAACATAAGCTAGAAATAAATCCAAATATATCAGTAAATACACTAAATTTACATGGACTAAATTAAAAGACAAACATTTTAGACTAGATTTTAAAAATTATCTATAAACTATAAGAAACATGTCTGAAATGTACAGAAAGGTCTAAATCTAAATAGATGAAAAAAGTTATAACAGGCAAATAACAATCAAAAGAAAGTTGCTGTAGTTATATTAATAGTAGAAAAAATATTATTATAGCATGTTTTAGTATAAATACTGGAGATTTCTACAAGATGATAATATGCAATTCATCAGGAATATATAATAATCATAAGCTTTTATGCACCTAATTCTACAACCTTAATTTATATAAACTAAAAATTAACGGAATTATAAAACATTGAAAGCTCCACTAACATGGTGAAAATTTTTAATAAATTTCTCCAAGTAATTGATAGACCAACACAATTGATAGTTTGAATTTAATGGGCACATGTAGAACACTGCATCTGACAACTACAAGATTCAACACGTTTCAAGGGATTAACATCATGTTAACCATGTTCTCTGACCACATTGGAATTATATTAGAAATCCGTTACCAAAAATTATAGACAAAGCAATATTTTTGGAAATTGTAAAACACTTCTCAGTAATTCATACATCAAAGAAGAAATCACATTGGAAATTTGAAAATATTTTGAACCGAATAATAGGATATATACTACATATCACATTATATGAAATGCAGTTAAAATAGTACTTAAGAGAAATTGTATAGCATCCCATTCTTATATAAGAAAGAAAAGCTGGCCCTGGCCGGTTTGGCTCAGCGGTTAGAATGTCAGCCTGCGGTCCAGAGGGACCCGGGTTCGGTTCCCGCTAAGAGCACATACCTTGGTTGTAGTTTGTCCCCGGCCCTGTTTGGGTCATGTGGGTGGCAACCACTCAATGTGTCCCTTGCACGTCGATGTTTCTCTCTCTCTCTCTCTCTCTTTCTCCCTCCCTCCCTCCCACTCTATCTGAACAAAAAATGGAAAAATGTCCTCAAGTGAGGATTAAAAAAAAGAAAAGCTGAAAGTTAATTAACTGAATAAATATACAATATAAATAATTAGAAAAAATCAGAATAAAACTAGATGAAAATAACAAAAAGGTAACAGAAATTAATGAACTAGAAATGTATATTAGAAAGAACTAGTAAAGCCAAAGCTCTTCATAAAACTAATTAAATTGACAAACTTTTAGCAGGAGAGAGAAGAAAGGGGAAGGAAGTGGAGGGGAGGAGAGACCAATAAACAACAATATAAAGAAATTTGTAGGAAAATATAGCTTATGAAACTGACACAGGAAGAAATCAAAAACCAAAATTGTTTTATAACCATTAAGGAAGTTGAATCAGTGTAAAATATTCTCGTAAATAAATAAAAACTGTCTCACATATGAAAAACTAAGACCAAGTGGTTTTATCATCAAGCACTGCTTAACTTTCAAGGAACAAAATATTCCAAAGGCATGCGAACTATTTAAACATAGAATGCAGAATAGGTACTAAGTGACTTAAAGCACAGCAGCCTGGATCTTTCTTCTAGGATCAAACATCCAAGCAGATCCCCAGGTTTCCAGCACAATTATTGATCTTAATAAAAGTCCCGAGTCATAAAGAAAAGTCTAAATTGTATTCTATTCAATAAGAAAAAATATGCACACACCTATCTAAAGATTTCCTTGGGAAATATAGTGTGAAACTTCACATATTGGAAAAGGCAACTCCTTAGTTATGCAGAATCAACATAGGAAAACTAATCTGGACATGTAGCCTGTTTATTATTCCTTGAAATTAATTTTTTAATATAAATAACAGCTGTCTTCACTTTTCTGGGATGGAAACCATAGAAGTAGGAAGGCGGGGGAAGGGGGGAGCATGGCATCACAGCTGTCCAGTGGCCTACCCATGGTGTCCAGAGCAGGCAGGCAGATGAAAGAGACCCCTCCTCCCCATCTTGCCCAAGCTGCTGATGGCTCTTGACTGGATTGAGCTCTTTGGAATGTATCACAGAGAAGGGAGTCCATTAGACAGGGCTCTCTGTTGGACACCCACTTGACATATCTGTAAGTCTCTGACTCCTTGAATATCTGTGCTTGGCTCTCTTGGAGTTTTAATTGGCATTTTGAGTCTCTATCTTCGAACATTTATTATCATCTGTCTCTTATGGTCTGCTATTTTTAATGCCTCTTAAACAGCTTTTCATCTTCCGAACTGACCTTTTACTATCTACTGCTAAGGCTGGATGATTGTCTTTATTCTGGCTCATCCAAATTATCCACGTCCTAGTGCCACAATTGCCTCTTTTAACTGCTCTTGCCGAGCCGCACCACAGGTCTGGCAGGTGTAGGCTATCGACCTCCCTGGAAAGGATTCCGCCCCTTCTCCCTGTGCAGCTGAGCAACATCTAGGGCAGAGGAAGTCCAGCCTGCTTGCTCCATGTTTTGGCCTTGGGGTTACCAAGGAATCGTTCAAGGTTCTCCTCCTCTGGGTATACTTTATCTAATAGCTTAATGAAGCAGAAATTTGCATTTGAGATTTCTTAGTACCTGAGACAGTGACTTTAGTTTAAATTCGTGGCATCTTTCTATTGCCCTGGTCTACCGCCCCTCTCTTAAGTCTTCTCTCTCAGCCATGGAGATCTCTGCATGCCCTGGGGAAATGCCAGTGGCCATTCCACAGGGCATGAGGGATGAAGGAAGCAAAGAAGGTATGGACACAGTGGGAGGAATAGACTTCACACACTTCATAGCCACTGGGTATCAGATATGTCTTAGTCCCTGGACTAGGTTCAGCTGCGGCTTCTATATCAACTAAGTAACAATGGCAATGCCTTTCATACATATTTTCAAAAATCTTTCCCTACAATTACGCTGTTAAATGCACGCAGCGATCAAGTGCTGTAGGTCAGCTAGATATTACCCTAATAGTGTTTTAAGATTTAAAATGTTCATGTGAACCAAAAAAGTTAATTCATGCTCACACTTTGTAACCTCAATATTGTAATCAATTTTTTAACAGTAAGAGAACAAGAAATCAATTTAAGTACTTTGTACACTATAAAGTGTTTTATCTATACTATACAAAACATATGATACCTATTGTACATGTACATACAGAGTATTCCCCCAAAATGTATATGCACTTTGAATAATTATAAAGCCAGTAATTTATTAAAATACATTTCATTTTCAAAATGTAATACCACCTACAGACAATCCTATATACATTTTTCTGAGACACCCTGTATATGTTCTATAAAGATACTCCCATACAGTTTATATAGTGATTATTTTTTAAAACATTCTTTAATTTATATTATTATGGTCCTACTGAACTTTTTATTCAGATAACACTCAGGACTCTATATTGTAAGCAAAGAAAACTGACTCGGGCTAACTGAAAGAAAAGGGATTTATTGGGAGGCTGTTGGTATCTCACATAATTAACAAGAAGTCTAGAGAAGCAGATTGTGAAAACAAGCAGAAATCGAGACTAGATAGCAGGGACCATAGTCAAAGCCAAGTGATAAGAATGGTCTATTTAGGATAGTGCCCTGACCCCATTGCCATGACTAGATTATCCTAGCACTGGATACTGGGCACCATTGCTCAGGTATTGGTGATGTTCACTGAGATTCCAAGTCCTGAGTGAGAGCATACTGTCGGCTAAACCTAGGTTATGCGCCCGTGCCTTAACTTCAGGGGACAGGGATGGGCCATGTATGCCTTCTTTCCGCTTCCAGAGGCCCAAGAATTACACATCATATGGTCCTTAATATAGGAAGGGGATTTGAACTTGGGTTTAAGTGTCCTCTTTTATAAGTAATATAATAGCTAAGGTATTGTGCTCTATATTCTGAATATTTCATCATAAATGGGATTTTTAATAACCTCTTTATTATGGACAATTTCAAACATATGCAAAAATAGAAAGAATACTGTAATAAATCCCCCTGCATCCATCACACAGTTTTAACATTGTCCACTCATGGCCTGTTTGGTTTTAACCTCTACTCTGCCCAGTCCTCCCCCAACTCCAGTTATTTTGAAGCAAATCCCAGACATTATATCATGAAAAAGTATTTCAATATGCATCGAAAATAGATGAGAATTTTTTTAAAGCATGACCATAATACTATTTTCAGTCCTAAAAATGTTGAAAAGAATTCCCTAATATCATCAAGTATTCAGTGTTCATCTTTTCCTGATTCTCTCGTAAGTTTTTGTTTTGTTATACAATTTGTTTCCTTGAGTCAAGATCCAATTGGTTAATATATCTTTTCAGTGTTCATTAATCTACTCTATTTCTCCTCCATGTGTTTTGTTTCCCTTTGGAATTTATTTTTTAAGAGATCAGGCCATTTGTCCTATAAAGACCCACGGTCTAGATTTTCCCGGTCGTATTCCCCTAATGTCGTTTAACATGTCCTTCTGTCCCGTATATTTCTTCTAAATTGGTAGCTAGATCTAGAGATGTAGGTTCACTTTTGTAGCAAGAATATTTCTTAGGCAGTATTTGTGTACTTCTATCATGTAGTACATAATGTCTAGCTGTCTACCCATTTGTGATGCTAGCTGTCATTGCTGATTATTGCCTAGATCCAATAATTCATTAGGGGTTGCAAAATGATGACATCTTCATTTTATTTCTCCTTCCTCACTTATTAGCTGGAATAACTTTTATAAAGAGATTTACAAAATCATCTGTTCTTTGGTTGCTCCGAAGTACAACAAATTTTATTTGGGAATGTCAGAATACATAGTTCTATAACAGCTTTCAAAATATTGAATTGATTCTCCACCATCTTCCAAAAGGCGGGAACATTTCATTTCTATTAGTTTTAGTATCGTTATGAATTTATATATATATATATATATATATATATATATATATATATATATATATGCATATATGATGTATTTCAATTTATTACATTTAATATCCTTATTGTTTTGCAAATGTTCACCTTTGGCCATTGAGAGTCTGTTGACATGAGTTCCCGGGCCCTCCTGCCTCTCATGGCTCCCTGCCAGCAGAGACTTCAGGCTCGTCTGTGCGTTTCCTGTTCCAGACCATTTCCCTAAGAAGCCCAGCTTCTTTTTAGTGAGCAGTGGCATTTAAACCCTCCATTCGGGCACTAGGACTGCTTATGGCTACTGGGTTCATCCATGTTTCTCTGTCTTTTCAGTAGTTTGAGCTCGAAGTTGTTACCTTTGTAGAAATAAAACACTCCAGGCGCTCATGATGATCTCTCGGATTCAAATGTAGAACTACTGGGTTTTTACTTAACTTTATCAATCGTGCGTCTACATTTCCTTTCTCGACTCCAAAGATTCTGGTTTTTAATGACACCAACATAATTACTTGTTTATTTTATTCCTCAGTATGCACACAACTGTCTCAGAACAGTTTAATATATTTTTCATTTCTTTTTGTCTTTAGGTTATATTCCCCTAGAGACACACTGTCAAATTACCACGATTTAAAGTCGCCCAGAGTAGTTCCTCTCTGTGTGTTTACCCACCAACCTAATAAACAGGTCCATTTGTCTCATTTGCTTTTGATTTTTAGGAATAGCTCTTTTCATATTTAATTTTTTATAATTATTAAATATTTACATAATTCCAAAGTGAGATCTATAAAAGAAAGCATATTCAGAAAACTCTGCCTTCTATCACTACTCTCTTCATCCTGTTTCCTCACTACCTATAAAAATAATTTTTTTTCTTTGTTTTACTTTATACTTTGAAATTACAGTTGTGTACGGCATAATGACATTTCAGTTCAGGATGGGCCACGTATATGATGGTGGCTGTGTAAGATTATGATGGAGCTGAACAATTTCTACTGCCTAGTGACAAAGCAGTCATAACGTCTCGGCACCATACATCACTCACCTGCTCATGGTGAGGCTGGTGTGAACAGACCTACTGTGTTGCCAGTCATATAAAAGTATAGCCCATATAATTATGTACAGTACATACTGCTTGATAATGATAGTAATAAACAACTTTGTTACTGGTTTACCTATTTAATATCCCATACTTTTTATCTTTATCCTGGAGTATACTCTTTCTGCTTATAAGAAAAGTTTGCTGTAAAACAGTCTGCCGTGTAACTCTGACAGCAGCCTCTTATCATATGCTTACGTGATGTATGATTGCATCACTTTCTCTGGTGCTTGATTTATTCTCATGTTCCATACAGGCTTGTAGCCTAGGAGCAATAGACTGTATCATAGAACCTAGGTGTTTCATAGACGAGATTAGCCATGTTTGTGTAAGTGCACTCTATCATGTGCACACAGTGATGAAATCACCAAATGACACATTTCTCAGAACATATCCATTGTTAAGTGGTGTGTGACTGTATAAAGAAATATGAATATATATTCACATATCTCTTTCTTAGATAAATGTTAGCATACTATGCACGCTTTTTACTACCTTGTTTTCTCCCAATACAGATATAGATATAGGATCACTTTATAATAGTATATAGAGATGTTTCTCATTGCTTTTTTAGAGCTGCATAGTACTCCAGTGCATGACCATTCCATAATTTATTCCACCAGTTTCCTTTTGAGGACATGGTGCTATGATTGATAGTGTTGTGCACATATTTTTTATATTTTTTCTAGGTTATCATTTCAGTAGATTCCTAAAAATGGAATTGTGAGGTCAAAGGGCAAATGCATGTGTAATTTTGCTAGACATCATCAAATATCTCTCCAGAGGGGAAGTGCTTTTCCTACCAGGAATGATGAAGGTGCCTATTTACTCACAGCCAACTAAGTATGTTGTTGAATATTTGGGTTTTTGCCAACCTGACAGATGAAAAATGAGTTTCAGAGTAGTTTTAATTTGCGTTTCTCTTATTAAGAGCTAGGTTGAATAGCTTTTCATGTGATTAAGGCCATTTGCATTTCTTTTTCATGAGCTTTTATATCTTTGGCCCATTTTCCTGTAGGATTGTTAGTCTTTTCTCTATTTTTAGAATCTCTTTAACATTAAGTGTGGCCATTTTTTGCCTGTCATATATATTGCAACATTTTCTTCCAGTTTGTTACATGTCTTTTGATTGTGCTTCTGGTGTGTGTGTGTGTTTCTTTTTCTCATGCAAAGGTTTTTTCTTTCTTTCTTTTTTTAATGTAAGCAAATGTATCAGTCTTTTTTTTTTCCTTGCTCCCAGAATTTCATCACAGAAAAAAAAAACCACTATCAAGTTATAGAGGTATTCGCATATGTTTCTTCTAATACTTGTATGATTATAACTTTTACATTTAAATCTCTGTTTTATTGAGAATTAATCCTGATATGTGGTACAAAGAAGGGACCCAAGGCCTTGGTTTTGTATACAGCCTGTCATATATATTGCAACATTTTCTTCCAGTTTGTTACTTGTCTTTTGATTTTATCCTAACACCTTCTGTAACACTGCCTTTATCATACACTGAATCACCATACGTATTTGGATCTGTTTCTGGATTTTCTGTTCTGGTTGCATTGATATGTTGGTATATTCATGTACTAATATCACCCAATTTCAAGTATACAGGCTTTATGTTATGTTTGTAAGTCCAAACGTACAAATGTGTGTAAGTTATATTACGTTTGTCAATTGGACTCTGACTTGCGCACCGTGAATCCCGGAGATCCTGAATTCGAAGGAGAAGATCAGTGAGAGACGCAAATATCATCCTTCCGTCTCCTTTTCTGGTTAGACCTTAAAAACTTGATGTCAGGATTGAGGGCTACTTAATTCTCATACCGACACTTGGAACACAGTACGTGCTCTATTAACAGGTTTTGAATTTGATGGCCAGTCAAATGTAAGAGAATATATTCTATATATCTTATAGGTCAGAGCTATGAATAGTGGAATGGAAGTGTAATGGATGTCGTTATCAATTCAATTTAAGAAACAGGTATTAGAACCACGTTAACAAGAAAAGGCATGCCATGAGGTGGTGAGCTCCCTATACCTGCACATGTTTAAGGCATGGCCACCTCTCTGTATTACTAGAATGAGAGACGAGATTTGTGATCATAGTACTGAGTTAATAGTAAAGTAGCAGTAATTATATGTGAGCTGCTGTCCTAAGCGCTTTACATGTATTAATTTACGTAATCCCTGCAACAACCTTGTGATTCAGGTACTTATATTACCCCCACTAACAGGTGGATATACTGAAGCCCAGAGAGTTGATATAACTTGCCCTATGTCCAATGACTGGTAAATAATAAAGCTTAAATTTGAACCCAGAAAGGGTGGCTTCAGAAGACATTGTGCCTAGTATAGGCAGGCATAGTGTAGGGGCCTTCAGTAAGACAGCATTTCTCTTGACCTCCCATGGGTTCATTCATATATTTATTTATTCATTCATTTATTCCTTAAACACCCACTTGCCAGGGGCTGGGGAATCAGCGATGAATGACGGAAACCCTGCCTGTCAGTGGCTCACTGTCTCACTGGAGAGACAGCACCTTACCATCTTCGCAGCACTAGTCTAACAGAAGATTGTAGGAAATGTCATGAGCTTAAACAGGATGTTTTGACCTCTCCTTCCATGTTGACTTCAGGGACTTCTGTGTTCTTTGATCTACCGATGGCAACTGTAGTGAGTTCACAGCCCAGAAAATCTGTTCACGCTTTTTCTTGTCATATTCCTAAAAGAATTTTTAAAGCAAGCAATTATCCTTTTTCCAAACTATCAGTAATAATAAATGCAGTCAACACAAGCTAAAGCAACAAATAAAAACAGTGAATAATTTTTTAAACTGAAAAATTGATTGATGAAATGAATAGTAATATCATTTTCATCTGTGAGATTTGATTCAGGAAAACTAAACTTGGTTAAAATCACAACCATAAAAGGAAACTCTGTGATGGAGCCCGTCACTGTAAAATGTGATGTGAATGAAAAAATACTGGTGGACAAATCATATCTTAGTTGTAAAATCAAAGCAAAAAAGTATTAGCCTCAATGAAAATAAGTCCAGTAAAATAAAACTGGAAAAGGACTATAAAAGGAAATGTATTTTAATGACCTTATATAGAAAGTTGACCAAGGAATTAAATTGCCGTGGTGGCACTTACTGCAGAAAATACCTTCTGGATGGAAATATGCACCGTGAATATGGTTTCGATTAAAGCACTAAGTAAGGCATCGTCCACTCACAGTCAACGTGGCAGGGAAGTAGCTCCAGGACAGAGTGACCTCCGGACATGGAAGCTGGACCAGGTGTCACAGGGGAGGCGGCCTTTAGACTAGGTTCCCAAGGAATGAGTGTGTGTTCTTCAGGCAGGAAAAAGGACGGGCGTTCCGGGGAGTGAGGGTACTGTGTAGATTCACAGCTGAGAAAGAGCATGACTGTGGCTGAACTGTGTGGCTGGGAACTAGGGTTCTGTAACAGGACGTGGGGCTAAGGCAGAAGACCAGAGACGGAAAAGGCAGAGAGCTACCAGATGGGGAGCGGGGGATGGTCATTGGCAACCAGAAGGCAGCCTTGGGTGGGCTCTTTGCTCATCCTGGCTTGTCCAGCATTTTTATCAGTGACTTACGTGTTACTTAAGGAAAAAAGTGTGCTGATAGTAGGTGACCTGGGCTGAGAGAGTCCAGACACTTCTTGGGTACCACCACTGCATTTCTAAGTCCGGAATATTGAAGATTTGGTTTAGTGACATAACTCTTGGGCAACATATCAAGGTTATTATTTCACAAAGCAGATACATACTTACAGCTGTTAGCAGTATTAGACCATAGTCTGGAAGATGACGATAATGATGATGATGATGATGATGATAACAAGAACTTCCAGTTATTGTGTGCTATTGGCCCATTACCTTGTATATGTTATCTCATTAATTTTTGTAATAGCCCTGTGAGGCCCATGTTGTCCTCAATTTGTAGAGTAGGAACTGGAGGTAACAGGATTAAATGCCGCCCAAGATCACAGATTAGAATCAGCTGCCGACTTCCAGGCTCTGGCCTTGTCACCTGTCCACCTCTCCTTTCAGGGTTTGAAATCATCATGTCACACGGTTCCGTTCAGGGCTAACCTGGGTCAGCATTGCCTTGGGAAAGGGGCACAGTTCTGTTTCCGTGCTCGATGATTCAGCCCAGATCCTTCCCGGGGGCTCGGGCCTGGGCTAGATAATACCACAAATGTCTTCACCTGAGGTCGCAGGAGACTTCAACACTGGAGCGGGCGACAGAGACCAGAGCCGAGCTGAAAGCCAGAATCCAGAGTCAGAAAGGAGGTGGACTGAGGAGCTGCCAAAAGAAAGGAGCCACCAGCAGACAGACAGTCAGAAACCTGGGTCCAGGGAGCCACAAACACAGAGGGACAGAAAGCAAAGACGGACTGCAGCAGCTGCCCAGAGCAGGCACCGCCACTATTTGAGACGTAACAAAATATGTCCAGGGTTGAAAGGCTAGAGACTTTGCTAAAATCTCCCGTAGAAGAGGCCCAGGCAGGTTAATATGTGCTTATCTAACCTGCTGTGAACCGAAGCACACGAGGGACATTGTGGTTCTCCCCAGAGGCCTTGGACTTGGAGGTCAGTAACCTCAGCTCACTGCTAGCATCGTGACTGAGGAAGATAATTAAAAGCACTGGCTGCCACAGTTCCGGGTAAATCAGCTGGTCTCTGCCAGCAGCTGGAGAGACTTGAGAGGGAAGAGAAGAGATGTGGGCATTGGCATTCCTGCTCAGCTGAGGTCTCAGGAAACCACTGGGTGCAACATCTCAGAAAGATTGCAAGCAGATTCTCTTACCTCCCATCTCTGGAGACAGAGAAAATTAAACACCTTAAATTGGATTTTAGTCTCTGGTTGCTTCTAAACATTAGAGTTAGTCTAAGCCAGCTGGAGCTAGAGTTTAGAATAACCTAAGAGCTTGGAATAACACACCCCTGTGTGCGTGTGTGTGTGTGTGGGTGTATGTGTGTTCGTGTGTGTTGTGTGGGTGAAGACAGTGAACCCTGCCACTCACTGTTTTGCATCAATTTGTCAAGAACTGCAGTCCGCTTTGGCATTGTCCTTCAGCCGCTGTCATGGGGTGAAGCCTACAGAAGGCTGACAACTGTACAATAGAACAAGTGTTCATCTATGTGGTCTTCTGAGGCCAAGGATTTCAAAATACACCCAGCAGAGCTTTCAAGTTTGCGGGCTTTTATGCTTTCTAAGGGAATTTTCCCCGTGACTCAAAGCTTTAGCTGAGGCGTCGTCCGCATGTTCCCTTAGCACTGTGTTGGATGTTAATAATGGTGTCAGTGATCATTGGAGGTCAAGACCTAGCCTTTCCTGGTCTTATAAATGAGCTATTAAAGGTCTGACAAAGACGGCATTGAGATTTCAAGCCCGGAAGATGGGAGATTTGGGAGTCCATTGGCTAAGAAAAGGCTGTTAAGGGTAGAGAGTTGGTTTGGGGGCAGAGGGAAATGGAGCAAGTTTGATGTTCTAAATGGCAATAGAAATAACCAAAAGCTTGCATTATTCCTCTATCCATTCATACAGTGAACATTGATTATGCTGCTGGTTTTACGGACTTGGCATTAGGGTTCAGAGAGACGTGGAATCTGGATCATGACTTTAGCAGGAAGTCAGAAAGACATAATTGAAGGTAAAGAGAGACTCAGAGGTGAGACCAAGAGAGCAGGTGCCTTCTGTGTGTCCATGAAGGTCAGGGGATGAGGAGCCCAGTGAGGATGACAGTTTGAACTGAGAAGAGACTTTGGAATTGAGTGTGGGCATAGGGAATGGAGGGTGGGGGCAGGGTGGGGGCAGAGTGATGCCCATAGTCAAGGAGAAGAATTGACTAGAAAGATAAGAGCTAGATTGTCAGCATTTCAGGAGTGCGATCATCAAGCTAAGATGAAGAGTAATGCTAATAGCTACCATTGAACACACATTCTGTGCTTAGTGGGTTTATTTATTTCGTGCCAGGCACTGTGCTGAGCACTGGATATTCAGGGATGAACAGGGGAGTCTAGGTTGTGCCCTCAAAGAGCTCACACTCTAGTGAGTTTTCTGCTGTATGTCATTCATTCCTCCAGAGAACCACGAGAGGCTAGAATTATTATCCTCATTTTCCAGATGCAAACACTGAGGCTCAGAGGTTCGGCACTTGTCCAGGTCCCTCGGAGAAAGTGGTGGAGCTTGGATTTGAGCACGGTTCCGTCTGGTGCCAAAGCCTCCCGATCCCACCCTGCACTAGGAGAATGTGAGCCGACGAAGGCATAAAATGCAGCTGGACGAGGACCTTTGAAGGGGCAGGTGGAGGGAAAGGCTGGCGATAGGAGACAGACTCAAAGGGCTAGGGAATGGTGGCTAAAGACTGAAAGGCGGCAGAGAGGTCGGAGCTTTTATGTGACCATGAATGGAGGGAGAAGGAGGCACCAAAACCTGGCGATGTAGCGCCTGCTGGTAGGCAGGGGCCAAGTGCAGGGCCGCAGGAAGTGCGGGCTTGACCCGGACAGCGTGGTTGAGATTCCCGTTTGCTCCTAGGTGGTCAGCTGGAGCTAGCCCTGCTCCCCTGGAATGTGTGCCACTAGGCCTGGCCCCCTGGCACCGTGGGGCCTGAAATTCCCAGGCCCTTGAGGTCTGAGCAACCTGAGGCCTCTGAGGCCTAAACCTTCGGATTTGGGGGTCTTTCCTGCTTGTGATCTCCATGTATGAGGGAAACTGGACCCCACGCAGCCAGGAACCAATCATCTGCCACATCCAGCAGCCAAAGGCCCCTGAAAACATCTGCCAGCACATGTTATCTCTACCACACCAGCCATGGAGTGACTCTTTACTATTACAAACCAGCTACCAGTCCGGCTGGTGGGGCTCAGTGGCTGAGCATCGACCCATGCACCAAGAGGTCGCCGGTTCGATTCCCGGTTGTGGGCCTGATCCCCAGTGGGGGGCATGCAGGAGGTGGCCAGTCAATGTTCTCTCTCATCGATGCTTCTATTTCTCTCTCCCTCTCCCTTCCTCTCTCTCTAAAATCAATAAAGAAAATATATATATATATAAAAAAACAGCCACCAAACAGACGCAGCCTAACAGTACATTGTAAAAGTTTTATGGTTAGTAAAGTTAAGTGCAAAATCAATCCCTAAAGAACAAAGCAATTAAAAAGTACAGAGTGAAGCAACTAGCTAGAATGGTGGGGAGCAGAAGAGGGAGAACCCACGGACACTTTTACTCTGGAGGGGCCTCGCGATTATGTTTTTAAAATTATGTTCAAGCAAGAAGCCATAGAAAAAAAATAACATTAATAAACTGCATGGAAGAGGTAACAATTAATAAAGAGTTTTGAGACTTAAACTGAAGGAAACTTTTATTTTATTTTTTTTAAATTGGGACCAAGGGGGAAAATGGCAATAAAGGCCGTTATTGGGACAATTAATGAAATTTTATTATAAACTATAAATTAAATAATAATAATGCATCTATGTTTAATTTCCTGATAGGGGGAAAAACAAAAGCAAACATAAATAAATAAACCTGGGGGCCAGCTATGTATGTTAAAGCTCTGGAGAGTCATTCATTCTCCTCTCTGTCTCTCTCCTTTTCTGTTTCTTTTCCTTTTTATGTTTTGTTTTTCTTTAGTTGAGTGTGCCTGCTGTTTTGTATCATATCCTGAAAGGTAGCTCACTGCTACCATTACATCGTGGTTCTGATTTTCCAGGGAAGGACCACCAGCCAAGGCCAGAATTAGTTGCTCAGAATGACTGATAGAAACTGAGCCTGGGCTTCTGTTCCCTCTCCTTCCCCTTCCATTTCCCCTCGTCCTCCCCTTTTCTTCCTCCTTTTATCATCAACATCATCATCATCATTGTCATCATCATCATCATCATCATCATCATTCAGACATTGTTTTTTTTCCACAAGACTTGATATTCACATGAAATCATAGAAGGGGAATACAAAGACACTTATCACAGATGCTCTTGACTTTGTGAAGCCATGCAACGGGAAGGATCCCCATCAGGAAATTTGTGATAATTTACAAAAATTACCCCTACAGACAAGTTTTTCTATTGAGCAAGGCTTACCTGAATATTACATTAGTGCTGAAAATGACAAGCTAACGCCTGGTGAACTACCCCAGGGAACAGCAGGTACTCCTTCGGGTCCTGTCTCTCTCGCTCTGTGCTGCCTGTCTCGTTTCGGACAATCCGTGGACAGGTCGCCGGTCCCTTTGCCTCCAGAGCAGCGCCCAGCAGCAGTGGAGCCGGAGCGCGGGTTTCCCCCTTTATTCTTTCCCCTCCTTCAAATCCTGCCCAGCAGGGAGGGAGGGCCTCGTACCTGCTCAGACTCCCCTGCCTGGGGCTGTCGCCAGGTCAAGGACCCGTGGAGCAGGAGCGAGGAAACATTAGTAATACTGGGATTTCAAGACAGGCGTCTATTTTAGACTTTAACGTTTCTGAAATCAAGTGTGCCTTATAAATTTGGCCTATATATGTAAATAATATATAAATAAATTATAATTTATTATCCAAGCCAGAACACTTTTGAGAGTGAAAGGGGGTATGTTAATAATCACACTGGAACAACAGGTCTAAACCAGTATTGTCACAGGCAAACCAGGACATGGGGTCACTCAACTTATAATTTTCCATGTACATTTAATGCAGTTCATTTGGTTGACATTATTTGTTAGGTGCCTACCGTATGTGACTTTGGATATACAGTGTTTAACCTGGGGCATACGATGTTAAAAAAATAAACGCAGCCCCTTTCCTCTTGGAGGAGCTAATGGTCTAATGGACAGACAGCTAACAAAGAAGCAAACACCAAAATAGATGTATAGTTACAAATTGCAGTAAGTGCCGTATTGTAACTCGGGCTGCCGGAACAACATACCGCAGACGGGAGGCTTAAACAACAGGGATTTTTCTCACAGTTCTGGAGGCTGCAGGGGTCTGGTGAAAGCCCTCTTCCTGACATCAGACTTTCTACCACCTTCTGGCCGTGCCCTTATGTGGCAGAAAGAGAGCTCTAGTGTCTGTTCCTCTTCCTGAAGGCATGCCAGTCCTGTCTGATCGGGGCTTCACCCTTGTGACCTCCTTTAACCTTCGTCACCTTCTTAAAGGTTCTGTCGCCAAGGTAGTCTCGTGGGGGTCCGGGCGGTGACGAATGAATGGGGGCAGGGCACAACTTCGTCCATAGTAAGTGCTGCAATGGAAAGCATGGAATGTAAGTGCCAGAGAGTCAGGGATTTTGCATGTTTTGTTCCGTGACAAACTTCTCATCTCATACAACCGTGCCTGGCACACAGTGAGTACTCAATAAATAAGTGTTGACTTCAATTAAAGCAGAGAAAGGACAGGATCTGATTTATAATTTTAGAAGACGGATTGGAGATCAACAAGGGTTGAAGCAGAGACTCGTTAGGAGGCTGTCGATAGAGTCGTCCACACAAAGATAACGGCGGCTTGGACCAGGATGCTGGCTTTGCTGATAAAGAGATATGATTAAGCTTAAGCTATATCTAGGAGGTAGAACTGACTGCGTTGGCTGATGTAATTGGATGTAGAAGGAGAGGAGGATGTAGTAATTAAGGATGGATTACATGATTGTTTATGTAGGTCTCAGGCTTGAGCTGTTAGGTGGATGCGGGAAAGTCTAACGCACAGATGGGAGGCAGGGAAGATGGGAGGCAGGGAAGGAGATAAGGAACGTGACTGTGCACAAGGTAGGCTTTCGCTGCCTGAGAGACACACAGTGAGGGTGACATGTAGGCAGTTGGATATGGCAGTCTTAAGCTCAGAGGAACGTAGTGTTTCCTCCTGCCTACAACGCTCTTGCTAGAGCAGTGGTGAACTTTACCATCAATGGAATCTACAGTGATGATAGTTATACCGAATATTCAGTGGGCTTTAAACTTGTGCTGGGTATTGAAATACACCCTCTGCTTGCATTACCTCTTTGAATTCTCAAAACAACTGTTTGTGTGGTGTGTCCTTTTGTCTCCATTTCACAGACAAGGAAACTGGATGTTAGAAGGCGAAATAGATTGCCCGCAGTCACCAGCCCAGCAAATGGGGAATCTAGGCTTTGATGCCAAGACCGTTTAGACCCAGAGCTTGTGCTCTGGACCACAGTGACCTCCTATCTCTAAGGAGCAGAGGTCCTGGATACATCCCCCCAACACCCCGCTTCCAAAAGACCATGTGACCTGGAACCACAGCTTGCTCCCCCCGGAAGTGATGGGAGGTGATCTGTTAGGTCCCCTACAGTCTTACCATACTGCAGTGCCTGATCTCTTTTACAAATCCCATTCTTAATGTGAGTTTTCTGTAAGTGCCTTTCAGAGGTGATACCCAAGCTGACAATTCATTCTGATGTGCCTGAGAAGGGCAAATCTCTTTAAGCAAAGACCCAGCACAGCAACCTTCTTGGTTGGAATTCCAGTGGAGTAAGAGGAAAGCGCCATAGAACAAATACCATTTCTGAGCGAGAGGATGCTCTGCATCTCAGATTCATTTTTATCATCTGAATGACAACCTCATGGGTCCCATGGAGCCGAATGTGGGGGTAATCCTTGGGCCAGATACCTAGCTTCCTCTGATGTCCGCACCAGGGTCTGCCCAACTCCCCCAGTTCCTGCCTATGCTGTCTCAGTGACCCTTGAATCACCTGTCGGTAGCCCCACTGTGCTGGGGTGACAGGATATATTCTTCCCTCCAGTGACTCTTGGTCAGCCTGGATTTCTAAAAGGATGCTTCTGAAGTATCATGCGCCAGGGTCATCCTTTTGAGGGGGTATCTGATGTGGACAGTCCATTTTAATATGATCGGGACATGCTCATACACCATGGGTGTGGGATTTGTTTCTGATTAGATTAAACTTCGGAGACAGTAAAGAAACAGCCACTGATTAAAAACATAAAAAAGGAAACACTGCAAGTGAGTAAGTGGTTCGTCTTCATATAGAAAATAATCTATTAAACGCAATCCAGGGGATCGGCTGTGAATAGCAGCTGGGTCGCGCTGGCTTTTCTGAATACACCCACAAAAAGAAGCACTCCCAGCCATTCAGAGAGACTCAGCTCACCAGAGAGGGCTCTGAACACTCCCCAGGAAATGGATGGGTCAAGTTATCTGATAAAAATAACTCTCAGACTAGAGATGGGAAGGGTTTTATTTGGATTTCAGAAAATTGCTCCCCGAGTCCCTGTGACATTCAAGCTCATTGTCATCCTCCGGTAGCACCAGTGATTGTAATGGGGCCTGAGAGCTTAGTTCAAAATAAAGGAGCAATTAGAGTGTACAGCACACGTGTCAATGGGACCCTGATCTGGAACTTGGCCAATACTTCTGCCTCTGAGCTTGGGGCTTTTATAGTTTTGGTTCTAGAAATGCCTGGGCTGGGACTAACCAGCCTTCCCAGCCTCCCTGGCTCATGCTGGGGTTGGTGGAACGGCCACGGGGCTGCTCTCTGAGGACCCCAGACATGCAGGATCTCCAAGCCCCAGCCTCTTCTCTTTGCTCCCTGCTGACTTCTCCTTGGGTTTTCTGACCCCTGCTCTGGCTCTGAGCTTGAACCAGGCTCTAACCTGCAGCCTGTTTTACTAGGGCCCTAACACCCTGGCAGCTTCCTCTCTCGTCCCTTGAGACTAAATCTGCTCTTGGATAGCAGGCTAACTCTTCAGCCTCTAGGAGGTCCTGCTCTGCATTGACTCATCGCCTGGATTTGGGGAGCTGTCACTTTCTGGACAATCTCTCCCCAGGCTTGAAACCTTCTGCTACAAACTCCCACCCAATAGACAACCCCTGGTTACAGTGTGACAGGGCCCAAGCTTCTCAGGTCACCTTGGCTCTCTATCCACTGGCAGATTGTATTAATCAGGGAAATGATCACTGGCCACAGTAGCAGCCCCCAAACCTCAGGGGCTTAACCTAGGACAGGTTTGCTTCCTGCTCACATCACAGTCCCCTGAAGGGTGGGACGCTCTCCGGGGCAGCTGTTCTCCAAGCGGTGACTGAGGGCCTCAGCTTGCTTCTCTTATGGATTCCCGTCTTTGAACTTCAGGGTCATCCTGGCTTAAATATCCAGCAGACGGAGAGGGAAAGGGGTGAAAGTGCTTACGGGCTTCCCACACTGGGTACTTACCCATGCTGGCCAGGAAGTGGCAGCTGTCATTTCCTCTCATGCCATTGGTCTGAGCTGCTCACTGGTCCCTCCTGGCTGCAAGGGAGTCTGGGAGGCGTAGAGGCGCACACAGGGATTAGTGAGCAACAGGCGTCGCCACGCCCTTGGAGACCACTCTTCTTCTGTCTCTGCTCCTCTGACTTCAGTGTGTCCAGGCCTGACTTCTTCCTTTTCTTCATTTTTGTCTTGAGTCCAGCCTAGCCTGAGTTTGGACAATATGACTAAGGCCTGTTGGCTGATATGAGATTCGAGATAGTCAAGAATAAACTCTCCTGGGCTGGAACCGTTAAAGGTTGCCTTCCAGTCTCAATGACCACATTTACCAAGAGATCCTCAGGAACTCTTCCAGGAGGAAGCGAATTCCCGTGGCCCAGCCTGCACCGGCAGAGCGTTCGGGTCCGAGGAACGGCTGAGTCCCCTGATTGTGATGGGCTAGGGTGTTGGGCGTGGTGCCGTTGCTGCCCCTGGGTTTCCTGCAGGTGAGCAGCTATTAAACAAAGCTCCAGTCCCGCAAAACAGCCCTTTAAATTTTTCTTCATGAAAAATTTCCAGGCACTGCAGCCCAGCTGGCCCCTCCTTGGAATTCTGACACGTGACTCCTGCTGCCTTCTGATAGCTATGAAGAGTCCCTTTCAAACAGGGAAACCGCTGCGGGTGCTTCCCAGGGCTGATCCCAAATCAGGCGCCGTCAGGGACACCTTCCAAGAAAAAGCATCACTTTCTCCCCAAGCAGCAGTTCTGTTCAGAAGACTGTTTAATAGTGTTTATTGTAAGAGGAGGGCTTGGGAAACTGTGTCCCCAGGGAGTGTTTTTCAGTGGGGTCTGATGGAAGAATAAGCATTGTCAGACTTTACAAATGTTTCTTTATACTTTAAAATAACAAAACATCTACCCTTGGAAGCCTGGGCGCCCACCAAGTCAGCTACTAAATTTCAACTCTGTCCTTCATTCATGCAGTAAGTATCTGGCACGTAGCAGACCCTGCCTAGGCACCGGCGGGTCCTTAAGGAGAGCAAAGGGGCCTTCTCCACTGTCTGGCATTGTGGGCCCACAGACCGAGGAAAGAAAAGCCGCATCTCACTGGTAGTCAGGGAGTTTGCAAATTAAAACTACAGAGAGGATGAATTTCATATCCGTGGGACTGGCAAAACTGAAAACACTGGGCAATGCCAAGTGTTGGCGAGATTGTGAAGCAAGTCCAGGGCCCATCTGCGCGGGTGGGAGTGGGACTTGGGAGCTGATTCTGGAAGTTTCTCTTTGCCCGGGCAAGTTGACTGTGCATCTCACCTGTGCCTCAAAGATGCCGCCGCAGGGTAAGGGCAGAGAAGCTCCGCTCTGGGCACCGGAGACTCGGGTAAAACTGTTCCAAGGAGCACTATTTATGACACCAGAAACAGGCTCCCCCAACAGGGGAATGCCTAGATAAACGGCTGTGCATTTACACAGTGAGACACGGTGCTGGTGAACATAAACGAACAGCAAGCAAGGTGCAGGACGCAGACAATATGCTTCCGTTCACTGAGCGTTCCGACACCGCGAACACTAAGACTCAACAGGTAGTTTAGGTTGACGGCAAGGACGCGATTAACGAAATTCATGATCACGGATTACCTCTGGCGGGAAGGAGGAGCACACAGAGATTTCTAGGTTCTTGCCAATGTACTGTTTCTTAAGCAGGGGGTGAGGAAACCGCTGTCTCTTGTATTCTGTGTCATTAAATTGTACATATGCCTTTTACACACACACGGTGATCATACATGTTGTGCAAGAGGAAGCACAGGTGCTTTGAGACTGCATAGCAGAGACATTAAACCAAATTTAGGGCAGCAGGGAAGGTAGGTGGGAATTAACCAGGCAAATAAATGTTGATGGCTGGAGAGAGGGGAGGGGAGGAAAATTCCAGTAAATGGATGGCATGGGGTGGGTGGGGAGAAAGCCAAGAACACGGTCTGCCCTAGGAACTAAGAGACATGCTGACACTGGACAGTAGGGAGTAAAGGACGGAGCTGCAGCGATAGGAGGGCCCAGCTTGCAGAGACCCTGCCGGCCACGTGAAGGAGTGTGGTCTTTCTCCGGAGACAGAAGGGTGCAAGTGTGGGAATGAGACGCCTCAGGAGGCGGTGGACTCCACGTTGCACATCGGCCCGTCCCAGCTCCTCTGCCTGCCACCTTGACTCGACGTGCTGACGTCACCCTGGCTCCTGTCCCCTGGCTCCGACTTCGCCTTGCCCAGAGTTGCCCTCTCTTGCCTTCTCATTCCCTGCGGAGCCAGGACGAGGGCGGGATGAGTGGGATGCCCGTGGCAGAATTGAAGGACTCTCTGCCAGCCCCGCTCGGGGCCCTGTGGGCCGGCCTGTCTGCCCTGCGGCCCCTCCGAACCACTCTGGTCCGCCGGCTGTTCTCAGGCCTCCGCTTCGGCCTCCACCTCCGCGTCTCTCCCCGCCGCCTGCCGGGTGCGGCTTTCTACTCTCGTCTGCGTTTCAGAGCCAAGTTAGGCGAAACGGCTACACATAAAAAGATAATTAACAACACGAGCCAAGAAATAAGGACCGCATGAGTGGTATGAATTGTGTTTCAGGAGTTCGGAGGAACTGGGCCAGGCTGGCCTTGGATGGCTGGGGAGCGGGGAGGAGGCGTCTGGGCTACGGGAACAGCGGGGACCGTTTGCCCAGAGCAGAGAGCTCATTACAAGTTCTACGGAGATGAAAGCGGGAAAGGAGTCGTGCTCTTAAGCTGTGGACCATGGCCACGAGGGACAGAGACGAGGTGCCACCACTCCCAACTCCTTGCCCACAGTAAACATTACTAATAAATGATGGCAGGCTGGACACCGAGCCCGGAGAGAGCCTCCGAACCCTCTCCACACTGGGCTTCCGAAGGACACGGACACGGGAGTGGACTTAACAGATGAGTGTTATTTGCTAGCCCCGCCACAGACACCAGTGTGGTCACCAGTCTGAGTAGCAGAAATGGTTACAATACGTCCTGTTGCCTTGCCTGAGTGTCCCCGTTTCCAGGAGTCTAAGACATCAATCACTGAGTCCAGCTCCTCCATTTGGCAGCTGGGAGGCCTTGAGGCTTGGGAGCGAAACCGTCTTATGTTTGTAAGTGGCGAACACAACTCAGTCTTGTGACCCTGGCATTGGACCCGCGGCTCCCAGTCCCGGGAAGAGAAAGGAACCTGATTTGCCCTAAGAACCCGCTATGCTCCTGTCTTTGCTGGCGGGAGCTTTTCCTACAGCATCTCTTTTAAACCGCCCAGGCTATCATTATTCCCAATAAAAAGGCAATTGTCATCCAAAGACCTGTCCAAATCAAAGGCTAATGTGTGATAGAGGCAGGATTGAAACCCTCTCCACCAATTCCTAAGACCTGCCTGCTTGCTCGTCGTTCCCAGGTGGACGCTTCGAGCCTTCTCAGAAACGGTCTGGCAATGAGGGCTCTCTGGGAAGGGCTGGTGGTGAGCGGGACTTGACTTCACTGCGTAACTGTTGTTTACAATCTGCGCCAGGTTCCCGGTCGCATCTGGTACCCAGCAGTGCCCCGCATCTACCCTGTGGGCAAAAGCAGGCACTGGTGAGGTCGGGGGCTTTCTCTAGGGAGTTCAAGCTTCCACAAGAAGGAGCCGCCCGCCGTTGCTCATGCTCACTTGATGACTTCCCAGGTTTTACGACGTTAATTTAAGCTCTGCAGCCAAAGTAACTCTCTCTGGTTGCAGCAGTACACACTTAAATGTCAGAACTTTGCCGAAACGCCGCTTGGGTTTGAAGGAAGTCATTGTGCTCAGTAAAGTCTGGCCACCTTTTATGTTTATCGCCTTTATGAAGGGATCTCGCTGAGTGACTTAAACCCGCCTCTCCATATAGTTAAAGCCCAGGGCTCTTGGGTGACTGGATTCACACATTCAAATAACAGTTATTGCATGTACAGAAGATGCCTGGTGCTGGTGTATACCGTGTGGTCCTTGTCTTCCTGGAGCTGATAGTCTAGCAGGGAGGAGGGATGACCTTGAAATAATGAATACATAAATAGAAGTATTGTGAATCAGTATTATTAATAAAAAGGACAGGGCACTAAACGTACACAGAGGGGATCTCATTTAGATGGGGCGGGTCAAAGATGTTAATATTTGAGCTAGGTAACAAGTGGGAGGGGGAATTATTCCAGAAAATGGACGAGCAGGTGAAAAGGCACAGGGACAGGAAAGAACTCGGTGTGGTCACGAACCCTGTTGCCCAGCAGCCAACCAGAAGCCACGAGGCCCAGCCGTGCTGACGTGCTGTCGGGTGCGTTCGAAGCCTGAACACCAGCACGTGCCTCAGTTGTTATAAGGGGCCTGAGGCACATGAACTCTATGTAAAAATTAAGTTCTGCTCTCAGCAGTTGCTGCCTGTGCCTGTGACCTCCCTGCCTTCTTGATTACTGACCCTTGGTCTTCAGTTCTCAGCCAACCCTTTGGTGGCCACCTCCCCGGCCCGCTCTCCTCTCGGCAGCCCCACCCCTAGAATTTGCAGTGCCGAGCCTTTTTTATTTCCTGTATCTTTGCCCTCCAGAAGTGACCTTGCTTCTCTGGCACAATCCCTGCTTCCTGTAGCCTCCATCTGGTTTGGGTCTTCCCGCGTCACACCAGCTGTGCTGTGTGCCGGGCCCAGCTCCTTCTCTTACTTCCCATGCTCTGCCCCTCCCAAGCCTCCACAGACGTTTCCTAACATCATCCTCCATGAAGTCCAAACCCCAGTGATTTCCTGCCTATCCTTTGCCTACCATCCACGAGAGGCCCGCTGAGCTCAGTGCTGAGTAAGACATTTGAGAATCTCTACCCCAACCATTGGTCAGAGGAGCCGCTCGGCCCCGGGATGGGACAGCACAGGCTTCTCTTTCCACTTCGCGGTCACTGAGCAGGGTCCAGAGCAGCGGGCAAATATGCCCAACACACATCTTCTGTCCCGACGCCCAGAAGCTGTCACCCTCTCCAGAGATGAGGTCCTTTCCGCAGAGGAGTGGAGACAGCCCTGGTTGACAAGTGTTCCCAGGCTCCGGGGGTGGGGAGGAGCACTGTGGAGACAGCCCGTCTGCCATCCGTGGGCTTCGGCCAGACCTTAAGTCCTCTGCTCCCTGAAGGCGGACATGCAGGGGGAGCCAAATAGTAGCAGTCATAATGATTGTCGTAAAGTAACAGTAATGGGCACAGACCAGGGGCTCACAGTGTTCCTCGCACTATGACCGGAGTTTCCCAAGCCCACTGTCATGTGCGTTTCACAGCCGACAGGTTAGGTGGCCTCAAGTCGCCACTCAGCACACAGCAGGATTGGGATTGGCCCAGATGTCCTGTCCCCACCTCCTTGACTGCCCCCGTACAGTGCTCACGCTGGGGCAGGCACAAGGTTCGCGGATATCCTCACGCGTCTCCCTTTCCCACCGGGAGATGCTGAGGCTCGAGAGAAGGAACCGGTCCCAGGTGACACCGCCGCAGGTGGCAGAGGCGAGACCCTGGAACCCAGTTCCCACTGGCTCCAACCGGCTTTAGAGCATCACGTGCTGCTGCCAGTGGCCAGCGCCCCCTCTGCTGGACACCACTTCGCTCGTGTCTGCAGTAGGGTCTGGCGAGGAGATTAAGGACATTTTGAAAGAGGAAAGGAGGCAATGAAACAGCAGGTACAAGAGCACTGTGACCAGGAAAGACGGGCAGGGACCACAGAGCCGCAGGCTAGCCCAGCTGAAGGGGTGCAGAGATGTGACGCTGAGCTGACACCTGAGGAGGAGCCCCGGGTGCAGGTGGGGCATGAAACTGCATGCGCAGGAGCCCAGCGTTGAGAGAAAAACCTGGCCCTCTGGAGGAAGTAGAACATCTCAGCGTGGCTGTAGCAGAGTGTGTGGGGAGGAAGGCAGGAGGCTGGAGGGGTGGATGGGCTGTGCTGGGAGGTGGAGGGCGTGGTGCAGGAGGCCTGAGATCCAGTTCACACTTTTAGAAGATTGCTCTGGCTGCCGAGTGGAGAAGAGACTGGAGGAGGAAGGCAGAAGGAATCAGGTGTTCGGAGGCTGTTGCAGAGCCCAGAGGAGACAGGACTTGGTTGGCAGGAGGGTGGGGGCAGCAGGGTGGGGACAAGGGAGGATTCAAGAGCTTCAGGGTGAGTTCACCAGCTCCCTTTACTGTGTGGCCAAGGGCGTGACGCGAGGTGCTGCCACCACCCTTCCGATCACAGCGAGCAGAACCACCCGCTCTGAGGTGCATGGTGAACTGACTGTGAGAAACAAGCCTCATGGTAAAAGAGCTCTGTTATGAATCACGTTCTGTGTTGTGTTGCTGAAATATGTCAAGTGATAGCCTCCAGTTCCCGTTGTAAAAAGAATAATCACCCCGACGTTCTGTTGTCATAACATATTCACAGCATTAGCAGGCTGCCATTGAAAAATCTAAGCGAAGTGAATTGGAAATGAGCAGAATTCCGGAATGCCTGGGTCATGGAAATGAAGGTGACAGTCTGGGCCTTCTGTGGCTCACTCCCCATGCTCAGGGCCACTCTGGGTGTGGGAACTACTTCCGGCGCAGGGTCACCCTGGGGGAGCATGGCTCTTCCTGTAGCTTCAGTGGTGCCAGACAGGTCCTGTGGCCCTTCTGTACCAGTTGAGTGGTCTTGGGCAAGGGATAGCCGTCAGTCTCCGTCTCTTTACTTGGAATTGGAGACAATAACCACTACCTCATAGGGTATTCTGAAGAGTCAGCTGTATCATTTGTATGGTAGTAGCTGAGATTGATTGAATGCTTATTATGTGCCATAAGCACTTTGCATATAATAACTTTAATCTTCTCAACAATTTCATGAGATAGGTACTTTTATGATCCCTGTTTTAGATGAGGAAACTGAACCACAGGAGATCAAATGACTTATTCAAGGTCACTTAGGTAGTAGGAACCAGCCTGGATTTTATCCCAAACCATGTGCTCATAACCACCATGCCTCCCCAGAAGCACCGTCCAGGGCCTGGAACGTGGTGGATGCTCAGTGGGAATGTTTATTTCTTTTTCATTGGCCCTAAATAATATGCTAAGTGCAGGACAGGCTTAGAAAGTGGTAAATCAATAAATTGCCTTCCAACTCTAACAGACGGTGGGGACCAACTGATGGAAGAGGAAATCTCTTCCTAACTGACATGGAGAAGCTAAGCTAAATCCAAAGCTGATCTTATCTTGGATGAAGGCATATGGTGGTTGATGGGTTCATGTCCCAGGTGTAAACACCATTCACCAAATCGTCCAGTTGACAATACCTGACAAGGGTCTACTGCTGTCCACCAAGAGATGGTGATTATGTTCCCTCAGAAGCCTTATTCATCAGCTCTGACCAGGCATTTCATATTCATCTCACACTTATAAATTGATTGATTGATTAAGCATCAATCTTTTATTTATTCAACAAGTACTTGCAAAGTACCTATATGTACAAGGCCTGGTCTTAGGTGCTAGAAATGAGAAATGCATAAAATACAGATTCTTCCCGCTAGAAACACAGAGGGAGGGAGGGAGGCTGACCTCTCAGCAGGTAAGTTGTGATGTCAAGAGCTTTGAGGGCCAGGGGAGGAAGCAATTGGCTCTGCCCCACGAATTGAACAAAGACCTCACAACAGAGGGATTGTGTGGCCAAGGTCCTGAGAGATTCTATTTATTCAGCTGGAGAAGGAGTGGGAAGAACATTCTAAAATTATAAACAGAATGAACAGAAGCCTCCAGGCACACAAGGATGTCCACCTTCCAGAAGACTGAACGTTCAGAGTGGCCGCAACGACCTTGGCAACATCTCCAAAACACTGTCCCTCGATGCTCAGGATGCAAGGTCACTTAGAAAAGTTTCCAGAAGCAAACTGCATCCATTTTAAGCTCCTACTCACCAAGGTCCCTGAGAATTTTAATGTCACTCTTCTTTGCAGCTCCCTGTCCCTTGGCTTCTATCAGAACTCGGGGCCCAGAAAAGATGGAGTAGGAGAAGGGCGCCTGCTCGCTCCCTGTGGTGATCACTAATCCTTGCCAGGCCCAGGTGGTCCACAGGAAGATCGCATCTCTGCTGGCAGTCCCTGCTGGTCCCTCCGTGCCAGCGCTGCTGCAGAGACCACTATCAGGGTTTTGTTAACTTCTCCGGGGTGAGGAGAACCCAGACCTTTGGTCACAAAGTGTCACGTCTCTTCTTTGGAGGAGTGAAAGTGATGGAGAGAGAAGGTATATTAATTCGTTGCAGGTAAATCCACAGCAACAAGAAATAAGATGTGAATTGACCCAATGACCTCCTGGGGTAGAGTAGAAGTCCGTTGCACAGCTTGCTCCCTATGCAGACAGTGGTCTGGAGGGACCAGGTGAAGAGAGCTGGATCCGTCTGTGCTCAGGTTGAGTGGTCGCCTGTGACCTGGTTCGGAGTACAGAGTTGGGCCTGGGCACTGATGAGTGGCTCTGTGTCTTCTGCAGGTGTGGCAGTGTGGAGGGAGCGTGGAGGTCCTGCCCTGCTCTCGGATTGCCCACATTGAGCGAGCCCACAAGCCCTACACGGAGGACCTCACCGCCCATGTTCGCAGGAACGCCCTCAGGGTGGCTGAAGTCTGGATGGACGAATTTAAAAGCCATGTCTACATGGCATGGAACATACCCCAAGAGGTAGGAATCCCTGTAGGGATGGGTTTCTTGGGATTTGGTGGGAAAAACAAACATGGGACTAAATCTTTCTTCCCATGGTTCAACCAGAGTCTTGCTTGCCATGCTAGAGTGGGCTCTGAACCCTGAAATATACGATGCATTGTAGAAGGGGGGCTGACAATGAGGCACTAAGCCATGACTTATCCCCGCCCACGTTCCTGGGCAGCATGCTTGAGGAGGATTTCTCTCCACACCTAACTGTCCTCTTTTTTTTTTTTATCCTCACCTGAGGACATTTTCTATTTTTGTTCAGATAGAGTGGGAGAGAGAGAGAAACATGGACGTGAAAGGGACACATCGAGTGGCTGCCTCCTGTACTACCTCAACCAGGCCTGGGGACAAATTGCAACCGACTGTCCTCATTTTAAATGAGAAAATTTGACCAGGTAGCTCGAAGGTTACTTTATGTTCTTAGGTCCTCAGCTTCTTTGACATTTGGTGTTTCATGGTCCCGACTTAGAAATATACCAGTCATTACCAAAATCACAAAATGCGCCTTGATCTCCCCGTAGATCGGTTTCAAGCTTCTCCATCAAATCTTTGATCAAAGAAATAAGGAATGTCCACATGCCTTTGGGATTTCCTGAGCCACGTGGATGGAGATGGGGTACACTCCCACAGGGACCCCAGGAGCGGAAGGGAACTGTTCTGGACATTTTTAGGCTGCTTCTAACCTTCACAGAACCCCATCATCGCCTGCCACTGTCCTCTATCCCTCCGGTCACTTACGCATAAGAAGTACAAGAAAGGAAGCAATGATTCTTAGTCCATTTTTTCAGCTTTGTCATGTGACATGGAAATGACCTAGGACCACTGAATTGGAAGAAACCAACAGATGCCAGCCGCAGGGTCTCAACCTGCTTAGCAGCCTATCTGCGTGGAGACCGTTGCGTGTGTTGCCTTCTGTGCGACAGACTGTTGACCACATGACCTCCTGCTTTCCTCCCGAGACCATGGCTTCCCCTCGGGAATTCCTTAGAATGCCTCAGCTCTCTCTTCCTAATAGGGACATGGCTGACTTTTGCTTAAAGTTTCCATACGAAGGCCCTGTTCCCTGATCTCTCTCATAAGCTAGTGTTTCTCTGGCTGAGTGGGTGGGAAAGTAGGCTGGGCTATGGGTACCAGCTTCTAGGCAACCCCACCACCACTGCCAACACAGGGGGAGGGGCTCGGGTTGGGTTTCATACTCCCCCCACCAGTGAGATTTCGGCAGTTGGGAGGAAGAGTGAGAAGCCAGTGAGTACCAGTGGAGTGTGCCAGACCCTAATGAACCAGCCCCAGGATTGCATCTCTGACGGTGGGAGTGTTTCTAGGGAAACGGTGGTGCCTTCTGCACCCATCTGTGGCTGTGGGCGTTGATCACAGCATTCTGGGCAGCCTGCGGAGCCCCGCGGTGGGTGTCCTCCGACAGGAAATGGCGAAGGACACTGAGAAACTCCCAGGCGCTCTCCAGGGAGGCCGTGCAGATCCCAGGCTGTGCTAAAGGTCTGGAGTCCTGGTCCCACTCCTGCCTTCTTCTCTCTGTACCCAAAGCTGCGAACCTTCTCCCCCAACTGCAGCTGCCAGATGCCGAGATCCATAGCGAATCCAATGAGAACTGAGTGAGTTCAAAATAACTGGAAAATGATGAAACTCAGTGTCTGTCTGTGACTCCGCGGGGGAGTCATTCAAACCAGGTGAAGGGAGCGGGGGGCAGTAGCAGCGAGCACCATAAAGGCAGATGAGAGGTAGGAGTGTCCACAATCGGTCCTTAGGTGGAGAAGGAAGGGGGTCAGTGTGTTTCCTAAAAATCTGTCTCTGGATCCCCTTGTTCCCTTCTATGTCTACACTCCCTCGTATCAAACTCCTGGGAAGACTCAACACTTGTTTACTTCCCATTCACGTCTCAAGTCACATCCCGATGCTCCATCAAAGCTGCTTTTAACAGTCAGCATGGACATTGTAATGTCTTTAACTTGCAGGATCCCACCTTTTTTTTTGTAACTAGACTCCCTTGGTGCCATGATCCCACATCCCAGAATGCCCTCATCTCTCTCCAGTTGCTCCTAATTCCTTTCGGGCTCCTCTGACTTCCTCTGGATGCCCACATGTCTCCAGGATCCATCCATGGTGCTCGCATGATGCACCATCTCTCTGAGTCGTCCCATCGCTCTGCAAACACCTATCTGTTCACAACGGCCTGATGAATACCTCGAGCCTGACTTCTGCTTTTAGCTTCAGACATAACAGCTGAAGCTTCTCCTGGGTGTTCCCACAGGTGCTGAAGACTGGATCTTACCGAACTGAGGGCATCTCCCCGCCCCCAAATCTACTCTAGTTTTTATTCTTTGTCTCAGTTCATGATACCACCATCTGCCCAGACATATGAGCTTGAAACTGAGCATCGTATTTCAATCCTCCCCTTCCCAGTCCATCACCAACCCTGCTCTCCATCCCACCTCCTCTCCTGTCCGAGTTCAGGCTCGCCTCTTCCTCTGCAAGAGTCTCTACCTAGATTTCCAGGCTGAGGGTTTATCGCCCTCAAATCTACTCTTTACACTACCCCAAAATCTCTCTTTTAAAACTCCCAGTGACCATATTCTTGCCCTACGTAAACATTTTAAGTGATTCTCCAGTGTTCGACACAGATCTAAGCTTTCTCCTTTGTCCCCCTCTAGGGCCTGTTTCGGGGTGTCTGCAGATTGCCCGCACTGTGGGAACTGCCTGTAGCTCCCTGTCCATTCCCTGCTGCTTCTTGCCTCTGTGTGTTCACTAGTTCTGTCCTCTCTGCTTGGAGCTTCCCACCCAAAACCCCTTCCCCACCCTTACCAACTCTCCATCCTGGTGGACTCAGCTGCAGTGACCTCCCCCCTGGGGAGCAGCGTCAGATGCGGAGAGTGCTGCTCTTTGCACGGATGTCTCTGTCGTTGCGTCACCACCCTGTCAAAGGATGTTCTGTGATCTGAAAGTCTCTCTTTCATAGACCAGTGGCTCTCAAATCTGGCCGGACTTGAAAACCACTTGGCCTCTAGCCCCAGAGATTATGACTTAAGTGGTTTGGAAAAGGACCAGGGATCCTTTTTTTTTTTTGGAAAACTTGGGAATTCTAATGTCCACCCAGGCTGAGAACCACTGCACTAGACTGTAGGCTCCCTGAGGACAGATTGTGTTATTCATATTTATGTCCCCATGCCTAGCACAAATGGGGTACTTAGAGCTCAGTGAAACCTCATTAATGCTTATTAACAAATGAATCTGCTGGCCATGTATGTAATCTTTTTCTCCCTCAGTCAGTGGCTCCTAAAAGCAGATCTACAGAGCAACTGCATCAGAATCACTTGGAGAGCTTTTAAAAAACACTGATTCTGGGTCTCATCCTCAGAGATTCTGATTAGATGTGTAGTGGTGCTAGAATCTGTGAAAAGCTCTCCGGGTGCTGGTTTGGGTAATGCTTGTTTAGCTTATCCTGCTCATCTTTCCAAACTCACCGTTAGCATCACCTACTCCAGGAAGCCTTCCTTGACTTCTCACGTCCCTTTCCCCACCATCCCGTCTGCCCCACACTATCAGATGGACTAAGGGCCCTTCCTCTGTTGTCCCTTGACACTCTCTCTTCCTTCTATGCTTCACACTGTGTGTAGACAGTCTGTGTACTTGTCTGGACCTTCCAGACTCTCCTTTCTGGCCGACTGTGCGTAGGGCAGCACCTAACACATACGAGGCACTCAGTACAGAAGAGCTGAAAAACAAAGAAGAAAGAGGAAGCGTGGATGCTGCGTGGCCTCCATGTTTGTCCAGCTGCCCTTGAGGTGGTGACATCCCAATACTGTCCCTTCAGCTCAGTCACAGCACATCTGTTTTCTATTTGCCTAACCTTTCACGTCGCAGCTGCAAATGTACCGCTGAAACCCTCTGACTCTGCCCAGTGCCTGTCTTGAGGATTAAGTAAGTTAACATATGTAAAGACTGATCAGTGCTGGGCAAATGGAAAGCAGTAGATAAGTGTCAACGCGCACTGATGTTATCGCTTATGCCTTCTGCATTTGCACCCCAGCTTTAAAATGCCCTTGCTGGGCAGTCATCCCCTCTTGCTGCTTTCTATGCTGAGTCCTCCCGGGCTGTGCACTGAACAGAAAGACTCACCTACTCCCTTCCTGCGTCCAGTCTCCAGCTTCTAGAAGGCTAGGGGAGCCTCCAGCTCCTGCTTCCTTCTACTTCAATGGAAAATCGGTTTGTTTGCTTATCAACAAACAGAAAGTCAGCACAGCAAAGCGTTGAGATTTTCTTACTCGGGGTTCAAGAACTCCAGACCCCAAGGACAGGCCGAGTGCCGGGGCTGGCGCACCACGGAGCTCGGGCCACAGCCCGTCTTTAGGGCTGACGCCAGGAACTGTGTGTGGCTGCACACAGGCAGGGACACAGGACAGCTTTGCGTGGGGTAAGCACATTAGCATCCCAGGGCTGCCACAACAAGTCACTCCAAGCAGAGTGGCTTAAAACGACAGAAACCTATTTTCTAACCGTTCCAAAGGCCGGAAGCCCCAAGTCTAAGTGCTGTCGGGGCCTGGGAGCATCCGTTCTTGCCTGTCACAGCTCCCGGTGACTGCTGGTGTTCCTTGGCCTGCAGACACATCACTCAGTCTCCGCCTCTGCCTCTGTCCAAACCTCCCTCTCCTTTCTCTTATAAAGATTTAGGCTCGCCCACCCTGGCTGGTTTGGCTCAGCGGTTGGAGCATCGGCCTATGGACCAGAGAGTCCCGGGTTCGGTCCCCGCTAAGGGCACATACCAAAAAAATAAATAAATAAATACAAGATTTAGGCTCACCCTAAATCCAGAATGATTTTATCTCCAGGTCCCTAACTGATTATATCTACAAAGACCCTCCTTCCCAATAGGATCACATTAGGAGGGTCAGGTAGACCAAAAGGTGGGGGGTACATTCTTCAACCCACTCCCCTCAGTACTCAGCAGAGGCGCAAAGCTGTGTGTATTGTTTCCTAGTAGTACGAGCCCAGGTGAACGGCTCTGAGGGTCGCTCATCTCTCCACTTGCTCTGCAGGAGTTTCATGCAGTTGACAGTACAGCCACAGAGCAGAGGTGCTGAGCGTGGAGGGGGAAAGGCCCAGTGGTTCATAAACAGGAAGAGGAAAGGGTCATGATATCCAGGGATGTAAGCTGAGGGAAGCTCGAGTTCTTGGGCCCCTTAGAAGTCCAAGTGCAGATGGAACCCTGACAGGTCATATCTCGCCCACCTCCGAGTAGATCATCAGGAGACAGACGAACTTCTCCCTGCTCCCGAGTTTGAAAGAGAGTCTTCCCATGGGAGCCCAGGGTTTTAGGAAAAGACAGAGACCTTCCTGAGACAAGTCCTTCTGGCTTTCTCTGGTAAGAGCGGAGACACGGTGTTAATTTGTCATCATATAAAGGCAATTATAGCATCAAGGGAGAAGGCCTGGGTCCAGGTAAATAAGTTTGTGGCATAAGAGAAAATGCAGACGAGTTTAAAGGGTTAGTACTTAACAGGTCCCTTGGGGTGCGGGTGGGGGTGAGCAGGTGACATTTATTGTCAGTTGCTGTGTTCACCGCTTCATAAATAGCGTCCCAACTAAGGCTTCTAATGCAGTTGAGGTGACGTTCAGGCCAGGAGCACAGAGATAAGTCGAAGATGTCTCCTGATCGCAGGGAGCCAGGGTCCCGCAGAGAGGCCGAGCGGCAGCTGCTGGGAGGGCCCTGGGCAGCGGCAGGGACTAG
The DNA here is from genome assembly GCF_014108415.1 of Molossus molossus. Lineage (NCBI taxonomy): Eukaryota > Metazoa > Chordata > Mammalia > Chiroptera > Molossidae > Molossus > Molossus molossus. The sequence goes on along the minus strand of NW_023425348.1, from coordinate 54,516,397 downwards.
ACACATTATGCGTGAGGTCATCAAGAAGCACTCAACAGGCAAGTCCTCGCTGAAATTTCTCCCTGGGCCCTCAAACCTTCAGGCTGTAGCAGGTTCAATTTTTTGTATTACCTAGACTCTGGCGGGCCGAAATGAAGGTATTTCTTCTATATTTACATTTTGCTTTTACTCAGGCCCCCATCGTCTGATATCAAGCACGTGTTATGATCACATTCAGACACGCGGAGCGGCCACCTTGGTGATTTTTCCCAGACATTTCAGACTTGAACTCTACCGATTTCGCTCTCTTCCCATCCCAGTTACTTGATCCCCGGAGCTGATGCTGGAACCGTGTTCACACGGCCACCACGTGGGCCGCCGTGTCGGTGGAGGGTTGTGTTTCCGTCTTCCTCCGCCTCCGCTCTGGGCTGCTGTCCGATGGGACCCCAGGTCCCTGGCTCCCTGGTGCCATCCTCTGAGACGGCCCGAGTCCCCGTTCTCTGCTGTGGCCTCAGCTCTCTCAGCGGATCGTGGGCCCTGTTCAACAGCCAGTGTGCTGGCCCAGGGGCTCGGCGCCCTCCACTCCGCTCTGGGACCGCAGGACCTGCGGGCTCGCTCTCCCCTCACTCAAGGGCACAGTCATGCCTCCATTGCCGCTCCTGCCTGCTGCACCTTGATGGCTCGGGGAACACCTGTCTGATACACCTGGGAAGTGTGGGAGACGGGTGCTCTCGGTGCTGAGACCCCCAGCTTGAAGAGAGTCTGCTTCTCTCACAAGGACTTGCCTCGAGGAGGCAGAAGGGCAGGCGCATGCACGTCCACGGGGTGAGGTTCAAAGTGTGTCCTCCAGACCCAGGCTGATTGCGTTCACCTCTCAGCTCCTTTTATAAGTAGGGGGACTTCGGGCAAGTCACCGAGAGGTCACCAAACCTCTCTCCGTCTTAACTCCTTGTCTGTAAAACGAGGGTTATATAGCGTTACTTCACAGGTTTAAACAGAGCCATATACACAACTATAAATAAATCTAAGTAAGTAGGCGTCAACACACACGTCTCTGTCTCCGCAGAACAAAGCCTGGCACAGTTATGTAAGCCCAGCAGTCGGGATAATAGGACAGTGTTAGAACCAGCCTTATCCTGTCCTCGGCCCCTTTCCTTCCAACTCCCTCTCCCCACACACTCCATCTCAGCTTCTCTGAGGGAGGAAACACCTTCCTCAGACGGTCCTCCCCCATGTTTCACCCACAGCCAAACTGCAGCTTTTTTGTTGGTTTGATTGTTTGTCAGTTTAAACTGTAAGGATTTGGCATCTTCATTTTTCATGGCCTTGATGACGGCCCCCATCAACGCTGACCTCCTGGTTCCTAGTCCAAACGGGGGCGGCTGTGGGGTTCAGGGACCTGTAGGGAAGTGTGAATCCCTTCCTTAGACAGCCTCCAGGGACCGGGCTGGGGAGGGCTGGGGAGAGGCCGTGCCCCGGTGCCGCTGCATCTCTGCCTTTGCTTCCTCGTGTAGGACTCAGGAATCGACATCGGGGACATTACTGCAAGGAAGGCTCTGAGGAAGCAGCTGCAGTGCAAGACCTTCCGGTGGTACCTGGTCAGCGTGTACCCAGAGATGAGGATGTACTCAGACATCATCGCCTACGGGGTGGTAAGGAGCCAGGCCAGAGAGAGGCTGGGGGAGGAGGGGAAGGGCCCTGCGGTAGCCCTGTGGCCGCGAGGCTGGTTTCATAGCTGCAGGCAAGGCAGCCTTTGCTTTCACAGCCCGAACCTCCCCCGTCCCTGAGAAGAGGTGCTTAGTCTCCCCTGTACGGGCCTCAGCAATTCAGCTCAGGCCCAGACCTGCATATGCCACTGGATAAAACAAAACCTGCAGTTAGTTAAGATCACAGGGCCATACGACAAGCACCTGTTGCTCCCCAGGCGTGGGTGCCTCGGGTTCTCTCAACGAGCCTACGTGACTCCGCTCACACACACAGCTCCTGGAGGGGCTCCTGGGAAACGGGAGCCTGAGTTTGCTGGATGTGAGGCTGTTTTAGTTCTGCTGGTCGACTGGCAGAGAGCAGTCCCCCTGAGGGAGGCAGCAGGATGGAGGGACGGAGCGCAGGGTTTGGATCCAGGCAGACCTGGCTCCAGGCAAATGTCTTCATGTCTATGGGCCTCAGTTTTGTCCTTTGGTAAAGGGGTAGAAGAAAGTCTAAGATATATAAATGTATTCTCTATCTAAGGTTAAAATACTTTGACTGTGATAAACTCTCCTATTCTTCCAATATCCCCGGGACCATAAAATTCTTACGGTATTTTAAGTGATACCTGATTGATCTGGGGATATCACACCTAGTTTTTGCTGATTGAACAACATATAGTTTTTCACTGACAGTTAAGCCTTCACACGACCCCTGGGGCTACCTACCTCACCCCGTGTTACAGCTGAGGAAACAGAGAGGCAAAGTGACTTGCCCATGGTTACACAGGTAATCAGTAGTAACACTGAGTCTAAAGCCTCCGCTACTGGTATTAGTCCAAGTCCTTCCTTTGGAGAGTGACCCTTCACACCTTTCTTGATATCCCAGCATGAAAAGTTGAAGAACTAAGGCCTCTTCCTTTGATGACCTGTGGTCAGAACTGAGTTGAAGGTCTGCCTCAGCGGGGACATACTGGGCAGAGCATCTGCCTGGCAGGGAAGAATCCTGCGGAAGAATTGGCCTCGGTGTGCTCTGTGGACCTCCCAACTCTACCATCCTTGGATGCTAACGGAAACAGAGCCCAGGTCCCAGGAACGCCTCCTCCCTCCTCCTGCAGGGCCTCTGTTGTCCTGGAGACCAGCCTGTAGGAGGGGGTCGTATCCTCCTGCAAGTGTCCCCATGGCGGGGTTGACATGTCCTCAGAGAACCGCCAGTGGCCTCCTGCCTCTCCACTTCTCGGGCTGGTTTAATGCGAAGGTCAGAAAACCCCTCGGCTGGGGCTGCCCAGCATTTACCTGAGACTCCAGGTGTGTCATCACCATGGAAACACATCAGACCGTGAGGTGCCCTTTAGTCCCACCCCCCTTCCCAGAACCATTCTGAGGACGCAGTTGCTACCGGTGCCCCCGCATGGCCCACGCCGAGTTGTGTGCTGCTTGGCCATTGTTGGACCCAACCCAAAAAGACAGTTCGGCAAATGTGACTCCAGAGAAACTACTGGCCCCAGATCTCCGTGAGCCAAGGCAAGCATCTGGATTCACGTTCTCACCAAGCTGTCATTTGTAGCCGAACAGTATTAGGCAAACGCAGCCAAAGGTGCAGGGGAAGCAGAAACAGTGGGGGTGTATGTAACGTGGCCATTGCAGTTCTGGGTCTTGGCCAAAGGCATTCCTGTCTTCCAAGCAAAGGGTCCCCTCTCACAAACATACAGCAGGTTGACCATGGAGCCCTCTCGTTGCCACACCCGGTTCTTGGGGTGACGGAGGTCTCCGACCCCCTGCATGTTCATCTGCCAGCCTCCCCCGACTTCTGCCTCTTCCATGGCTGGGCTTTGACATGAGCAAGCGTGTCTGCAGGTCAGCAGGTCTCACTAATGGTTGCAGTGCTGTCCGAGGGTGGGAGAAGTCAGGATGTGTGTGTATGTGCTCCACCCACACAGGCCAGCCAAGCAGTTGGTTTATCACAGAGGATTTGCTGCGTAGACGCTTCTGGGGCCTGCCTAGGGAGCTGGCACACGTTCCTATTTCTTCAGCACCTCTCAACGACAAGTTCGAGATGGAGCTGTTATCACCCAGTAAAGGAAAGGAAGATCAAGAGAATTTGACTCTGCTCCCTGTCCCCTGTCAAGAACGGGGTATTCATAAACCACACGTGCACCTCCGGTTACCTGGTTCATTTCACATCCCTTAATTGGGGTTATTGCCCTCCTGCCACAACCCGTCAGGACTATCAAAGCTCAGCCGCCGCCTGTTGCTGGCCTTCCCCAGTAGAAGACCGCCTGTGGTGCATTGCCCTGGTCTCCCCCTGGAGGTCCACATGCTGTTTCAAATGGAGTGCTTTGATTGCTAAGAAAAGCTGTTTAAGTTAAGGTGGGTGAAGATACCACAAACTCTCTTATGGACACAGGAATTGAGGTCGAGCTGGGACCACGAAAACCACAGCAGGGGCCGGATGATCTCTCTCGTCTCGAATTCTGTCTGCCTCATGCTTCATCTCCTCCTTGAGCACAGCTGGATTTCTCTGCTCGCATCTGGCCCAACAGATCCCCACACCCCATCTAAGTGGCCTTATAATTCTAGTGGCCACCACATTTGTCCTGTTGATTGTCTTGTGCCTGTCGGTGAGGGGAAGAGTTACTTCTCTCTTCTCCTGCTCCCAGCCTGGCCCTCTTCTCTCTTATTCACCTTCCAAACCCCCTGTGCGGAGAATTCCAGCTATCTGGGCCTCCACTGGGCCCTGGCCAACCACTGCTGCGCTAGCATGTTGCCCACCTCCCCCAACGCTCAAGAGCAAACGCTTCTATCCAAGGACCTCTGCAGGCCATTATACCACTCCCGTGGAAGTGGGGTGGAAAGTCTAGCCACTGTGTGTGCATGCATGTGTGTCTCTCATTTTTACCTGCCCTGATGCAGCTCCCCAGACCCAGCTTGCTGTTTAGCATGTCCGAGCTTCTCCTTCAAAGGGGCTCATGGTAACCTCAGCACCTCTAGTCAAAGTCAAAGCCGATGCTTGTTGGTTTTCACAGTATTCAAGGGGCCTTGGGCTGGTTATGGAAATGGAGCCTGTCTCCATGGAAAGCTTGTTTCTCCTGATTTAATGCATTTGTTTCTCTGTTCCTTTCTCTTTGGTGTGTTCGGTCCTGCCCCGCTGTTCAGCTGCAGAACTCTCTGAAGACCGATTTGTGTCTTGATCAGGGTCCAGACACGGAGAACGTTCCCATTGTGTATATCTGCCATGGAATGACGCCCCAGGTAAGTGCTCTGACAGCTCCCTGCACGGGGTGTGCACATGTGTGTCTGCGGGGCAGGATGGTTAAGCTCTGTCCTGGCCACTCTGGGTCCAGGGCCCCAGAGGCTTCTGTTAGGAAGTGTCCTCATGAGCTTCAAAGGAGAGTCACCTGCCTTGCCAGGAGGGAGACTGGGGAGCGGATGCTAGGAAGCCTGATCCTCTGGTGTGGAGCGCAAGGAGGCAACACATTTCTAAGAGGACACCTGCTGCCTCTGGGGAGACCAGGAGTGAGTCACAGTCCTGGGTCTGGCAGTCATGCCCTTTCCTAGCCGGAGGGAACCCAGGACTCCCCAAACTCTACGACACCTGTGGGTCCCTTCAGAGGGCCTTCAGGCTCTAGCCTTTATGCATAGCCATGAGCCTCTTTCTAGCCTTAGGACATGCTCCTGGTGGACAGTGAAAAGCAGCTACCAGGAAAATTAGAAGAATTCCCCATTCTTAGCCTGGGTTTCAGATATCCAAAGGATGTCAAGGACGCAGGCAAGAGAAATGGTTTATTGCAATGGACAGTCACTGACCAAGAACACCATAGACTAACTGTTCCCACTTGACACCGTTTTCGGAGTCTACTTATCTTACCTCCAGAAGTGCACAATGATTTTTTTAAAAGATACTTTAGTATAGAAGATATGTATATTTGTGAAATTCCAAGGTAGTGTTTAAAAGAGTGGTTACCTTCCTAAACACACAACTGGAGGACACGATGACGTGTGTGTCCCCCGGGGCTCTGCTGGCACTTCCCTGAGACTGTCCCCTGTTCTCTCCACCGCCGCATTGGTGTTGCTGCTGAGCTGCTGTGACATCACTGACTGGCCAGTCGCAGGTCAGCGTGTCACACTGTCCTCACACCACGCACTACGGCAACTCATTCTTCTTTATTACAGTGATGTGACTTTTATAATGGGTGACTACTTTTATGTAAACCCTGTATCAACATGTAACATAACACACAGAAAATAGGCAAATTATAAACATACAGATTAACATATTTTCATAGCAAACATACGCATGTAACCAGCACCCAGATCAAGAAAAAGGGCATTGTCGTCTGATTTTGAATTTTACATACACAGAATATAGGGTATGCTTTGTCATATTGGCTTCTTCCTTCCATCGTTATATTTGTAAAGTTCATCTATGCTGTTCCATGTAGTTGTAATTAGTTCGTTTTTATTGCTACCTAGTAATCTATTTTATGAATATACCATACTCGCTGTATTCTACTGCCGATGGACACGTGGGCGGTTGGCAGTGCGGGGGTATCCTGAATGCTGCTGCTGTGATCATCTTCGTTTATGTCTGTTGATGCACATAGACAGTCTTTCTCTTGTGTTTACACCTCGGAGTTGAATCACTGGGTCACAGGGTGACGTAGGCTCACTTTTAGTAGACCTGCGGGTGTCAGTCTGCTGGAGTTGCGGTAACAGAAACCCATGGCTGGGCGGCTTAAACAGAAATGTATTTTCTCCGAGTTCTGGATGCTGGGGGTTCTGATCAAAGTGCCAGCTGATTCGATGTCTGGTGAGAACCTTTCTGGCTTGCAGAGGGTCACCTTCTCTGTGGGCCCTCATGTGGCAAGGAGAGAGAGAATAAGTGAGCTCTCTGGTGTCACTTCTTAAAGGGACACTAATCCTATCAGAGCAGTGACTTCATTTCACCTTAACTTGAAGATTTGGAAAATTCTCAGCCTATCCATATTGCAAAAAAAAAAGAAAGAAAGCTTGTTCTAAAGAGAACACTAAAAGTGCGACTGAACACCCAGTTGACTACGAGATCGTGGTGGGACTCGTGGACTTGATCGGCCGTCTCGGCAGCAGAAGCCGATGGAGACGGGCTACACCAGCAGAAACGCTGGCAGTTGGCATTAAGGAGACAATGAGACCGACTGAAGGAAGGCGTTTGGACTCGTGGCGTCTGTGAGATGGCACCGTAGAGCTGTTCGGTTGTGAACGGGCTCTGTTCTGAGGAAAGGGGGAGGGCGGAGCTGAAGGCATGCAGAGATTGTCACCACTCTGCCACCCCACCACGGGTCCGAGGGTGAGGCTGCTTCCTGAAGCGGTGGGCCCGCCGCTCTCATTTCAGTGGGCCGGGGGCCCTGCCAGGTGCCCCTGGGTGGGGCCAAAGCAGCGAGAGGAGACCTTGGGCAGGACCAGCCTCGAGAGCCAAAGGGGTGGGCAGCCCTGCAGAGCCATGGGCATGATGCTGCCCCCTCCCCCCGGGGCCTGGAGGGCGAGCACTGAGTCAGAGAGGATCATTCCGGAGCCTTAAAATCATGGAATTTGCCTTGCTGGCTTTGGGACTTGCCTGGGACCCATCAACCCTTTCTTCCTTCTAGTCTCTCTCTTCTGGAATGTGAGCATCAAGCCGGTGCCTGCCCCACCATCATACGTTGGCAGCACATAACGTGCTGCATTTTACAGGTTCTTAGCTGAAGAGAAATTCTGCCCCCGGATGAATCATACCTTAAGTTGTACGCGTTCTGATTTAGAAGCTCTGTGGACCGGAGACTGTGGACTTGATGCTGGCATGAGTTAAGACCTTGGTGGCTGCTGGGATGAAATGAATGTATTTTGCATGGGAGAAGGAGATGAATTTGGGGGGTGAGGGGCCAAGAGCAGAATTCTGTGGGCTGAATTGTGTCACCCCAAAAATTCATATGTTGACGTGCTCACTCATCCTGCCTGTATTTGGAGCAAGGACGTAACACAGGATATACAAGGTCGTAAAGGTGGAGCCCCAATCCTTTAGGACCGGGGTCCTTGGAAGAAGAGACACCGAGGGCTCGGTCAGTCTCTGCCACGTGGGAACAGAGCCAGGAGGCTGCCGTTAGTGACCAGGGGGAGAGCTCTTGGCAGACTACCTGGGCCAGCCCCTTGATCTTGGACTCCCTAGAACCGTGTGAAAATAAATGTCTGTTGTTTAGGCCACCCCACCTGTGGGACTTTGTTATGACAGCCAGAGCCAACTAACATACTTCAGTTTTCCAAGTTAGCTGTATCGATTTCACTCCTACCACCCACATATTAGAGTTCTGCTTGTTTTACAGCCTTGCCAACATTTGGCATTACCTGGTTTTTAAAATTATAGACATTGTAGTGAGTGCGTAGCGGGATCACACTGCGGTTTTAATTTGCATTTCTCTGATGCCTGATGCAGCCAGGCCCCTAAATGTTTAGCTCAGAACATCCCACGTTGTTCTTGAGTGTGGATCAAGGTAGCCAGGTCACAGGTAGTTTGGTCTTTTTGTAAATGCCCTCTCTGCTTTTCAATACTTGTGATCCAGGAGACGATGGGGGAGCCTGCTTTTAACAAATCTGCGTGGAAATCTGCAGGGTGGGTGCTTATCTGGAACCCTGGACAAATGATGGCTGTTTCCCCCGAGGCACAATGGGCGCCTGCCCGCTGCAAATGGTTCGCTATGGGACAGTCTGTGTTACGGTTAAGAGCACAAATTCTGGAGCCAGATTATCTGACTACAAGTGTCAGCTTTCTAGGTGTATAACCTTGGGCAGGTTTTTCAATCTGGGCCTATTTTCTTATTTATAAGATGTGGATCACTAATGGTACATACCATAAAGGTTGTTGTGAGGATTTAATACACGTAAAATGTTTAAAATTGTGCTTGGCATATAGTAAGAACTCAGTAAATGTTAGCTATTAGTATCGCTACAGTGATAATACTAATCCTGCTCCTTAAGCCTTGCCCGTTACAAATACCCTGAAGGTTGTAGCTCCAATCCCTCTGGACTGACTTTCCTTGACCTCGTGTGCCGTGTGCCATGTGCCACGGGTTTCTTCCCTGGGCAAAGCCTACCAATAGTCTGGCATCACTGAGTTGCTGTGGCAGCAAAAACACAGTGGAGTAGGAGGATGGGCAGTGGGCAGGGCACCAGGAAGTCAGAGTCCTAGGTTTCATCTTGCCACACATCTGTGATGTCACCTAACTGTCTCTGGGCCTTTCTTTAGTTTTGCTCTTTCACTGAGGTATAATTTTACTCTAACCTGCAAAGTGTATGGCTCAATGAGGTCCTACGTGTGGGGACACTGTACCGTCACCAGCCAGGTGAAGCCCCTTTGCCTCAGGCTTCCTCCTTCCCCCTCTGGGTCGGCGCCTCCACCCAAAGGGAACAGCAGCCCTCGTCTCCAGCACCGTGGATCCGTCTTGTCTGGCCTGTCTTCTCCTTGGCAGGCAAGGAAGCCGGACTGGCCATCTCCAGGCCCAGCTCTGCCAGCCTGCCAGTCCGCTTAGCTCGAATTCTGTGCTTCTGGAATGCGCTTGGCCTGGGATTCTGTGGTTCGTCCTGTGCTTGCCAGGAAGACGGGAGCTGCCTTGCCGCGGTGCTTTGTAAATGAGTGTCTTGATGTGAGCTGTAGCAAGTCTGAAAGACGTGGTCCTCAAAACCACAGCACCCTGATGTAGCTGGCTGTCCAGGGAACACCAGGCCCTCTCCCACCGGGCCCACAGCTGTCAGTGCCAGAGTAAGGAGGCTCAGAGCAGACGCATCTCCCGGAACAGAGAGGTCCAGGAACTCTGCTGTGACAGCCATTTGTTGAGTCTGGCCTGCCCAGTGAGCTGGGAGAGCCAAAGAGGGCTGGTCATACTGGGGACACTGCGTGTGCTTGGCCAGGGTTCGTCCATCCCCTGTATCATTTCCTAGGACAGCCCTAACAGAGGACCACAGACCGGGTGGCTTGAACAGCAGAAATTCATTGTCTCGGTGCTGGAGGCTAGAAATCCAAGATTGGCGCATCGGGGGGGCCTGATCCCTCTGAGGCACCAGGCAAGGATCTGCTCCTCGTCACTCCCACTTCACGTGGCGGTTGCGCCCTGTGAGCCCGTGTGTCCAGCCCCCTTTCCACAGGGTGCCGGTCAGACTGGACCAGAGGCTTACCTTGGCCGGTGTGACCTCGTCCTAACTCCACTAGCGACACCTGTAACAACCCTGTTTCCAAATAAGGTCACATCTGGAGGTGCTGGGGGTTAGGACGTTAACGAAAGGATTTCTGAGGTGCACGATTCGGGGTACACGCCCCAGAGGAGAAGACGTGACTGGAACGCTCTCATGCCTTGGCCGAAAAGGGCTTCGCGTGATGTCCTCTCACGTGTCTTTGGCCAGCGCTGGTCACACGGCGAGCGAACGTGGCAAGTTGGGGTTTTCTGCACGCCCAGGAAGCCCAGCCTCTGTCACACAAGTTTAAGTATTTTTTAAATCTATTCCACCCCTGACAAGTAAGAAAACAAGAAAACGGCATCTGGGGATGTGACCCGGCCGGGCTGAGGTCACAACACGGGTCGCCGGCGAGGACAGGACTGGGAAGGGCGCCCGTGCTCGGACTTCCAGTTGCTCCCTCAGCTTCACTCACTGACCACACGAGGGCTTATCTGCCAGGAAGTCCTCAGGGTTTAGAAGGTTGCGTTTCCCCTGAAGAACAAATGGGTCTAGTGACAGGAGTGGATTTTTTTAGAGCAACTTGTCACCTGGCCCACAACAGAGCCCAGAGACACGAGGGACCCAAAGACACCTCGGGCTGGACAGTGGGGCCGGGTTCCCGGCTGCTTGTGAACCCTTTGAAAAATCCTGCTTAAATTTCCTTTAAAAAGTTCTCTCTGCTGTAGTTGTGATACACCCCGGTGTCAGGGAAGGCCCTGGGTAGGAGAAGCATAGTGTAACTAACCACAGTAGGGAGGGGAAGCTGCTGGGAAACATGCTAATGAATGAATAAGTAAATGTAACCATTTTATTTAAATTAGCAAATTGCAAGCAAGCCTCAAAATAACTGAGAATATTAGTCCTAATTGATGTAATAGCCCGGAAAATGTCTTCTGCTGGGGAAACATACAATAGGGTCTCCCCACAGACTCTTCAGTCAGTCACTCATTCCCCCACTCATTCATTCATTTGCTCATTCGAGGAACATGCACTGAGTATTATTTTATGCCGAGAATTGTGACAAAGGCAGCGTTGCCTGATCCCTGGCCTGGAGGAGTCCCAGTGTGGAGAGGGAGGCAGGTACTTAGATCACTGCGGTTCGAACCGTGCAACCACTTACAAGCTCCTGCCCCAGCCCCTTCTCATCAGCCCATCCAAGGACAGACGACTGCCAGGTCAGCGCTAGGGACCCTCTCATTCCCTTGGCCCAAGGCTTCCAGGCTGTACAAGACCCGGGAGAAAGAGGGTGCTTTTCCCATAGGGAGGTGAATTCTTGGCTGCAGGAGAAGGAAGATGCAGGGGACTTGCGTTCCTTCTAATGTTTCTGGAGTTACGGAAGCTGCCACGTGTATGCTTCAGAAAGTGCTTTGTGACTCAAGGTATAAAGATTAGAGCTGAGTTGAAAGAAGTTTTCTAGTTTTACCCAGAGCTGAAATCCATGTTTGATCAGGTAGCGTGTTTAGGAAAAGTATGGCCCTGGCCGGTTTGGCTCAGCGGTTAGAGCATCGGCCTGCGGACGGGAGAGTCCGGGGTTCGGTTCCCGCTAAGGGCACGCACCTAGGTTGCGGTTTGTCCCCGGCCCCGGTTGAGGTCGTGTGGGTGGCAACCAGTCGATGTGTCTCTCTCACGTTGATGTTTCTCTCTCGCTCTTCCTCCCTCTCTGCCTCCCGCTCTATCTGAAGATAAATACAAAAATGTCCTCCGGTAAGGATAAAAAAAAAAAAAAGTATGGAATTGTAAATGGACTTTGGTACCTTTGCTTTTTGGAAACATTTTTTAATTTGTTAAAGTTCTTACATGGCTATCCATCTACACATACAGAGAAAGAGATGAATGAGCACACTTGCTATTGCTCTGTATGCTCCTTCTCTACAAACGCCATCCCCACTGGGGGTCACAAGGACGCCATCACCCTCCCTGGCTCGGCCTGCATGAATGGCAAAGGCCCCTCGTGGATTGCACTTGAACCCCCAGATCTTTCAAGTAACATCTCAGAGACTGTTGAAAAAGTTTTACTCTGTGGGTCAAGAATTCAAATCGTCAGCCACTTCTCTGTGACCTTTGGGAGATTTCTCCACTTCTCTGACGTTTATTTATAAATCAGTTAGCGTGCCAGGCACTGAGTGGCTGTGAGGTTTAGTGAAACTTCCGAGTTTCCTGCTTGACTCTGACGAATGAGATTATGGCCTCCCCGACGCTGTGTGTGGTGCATGGCCCTGGCACCCGCTGGCGAATGTTGTGCAGGGCCCTGGCTGGGTTACAGTTTGAGGGGAACCTCAACCAGCCCTGAAAATGTGGCTGGTTACCTCCAGCCCTGCCCTGTTTGGGGCCTAATCCAGAGAGAGTTATTTGGATCTTTAGTTATGGACCTCTGAGCTATGGCCTGGCATCATTCCCTTGGGATGCGTGAGTGGCGCCTCTGGGCGGTTCTGCGGGCTGGCCTGGGCTGGCCCCTCTCTGCACGCCCTCCGGGCAGCGCTGGTCAGCTCCTCCCTGTGGTGCGTCCATGTGTACCCTGCAGGCTGGATGTCTGAGGGTTAGATTTTGCTCCAGAGAACCCAGGGCAGTGACAGGGCACTCACGAGCTTGGGGTCAGGCAGGGCTGGGATCTAGTCCAGTTCTGCCCATACCTCCCACGTGACGGGGGCACGTGACTTAATCTTGCTAGTGCCCAGTTATGCTTTAATCTGTGAACTGGGGACATGAACGCACACCCCACTGAATGCTTGGGAGCGCTCTGCTGGTCTGTATGTGACAGCACAGCACAGCGCCTAGAGCGTGATGGTAGGTGTTATTAAGTCACTCCAAGGGTGAATAAAGGGGACTGGAGGCTGGCCACCTGCACGCATGTCTCCCCCGCCCCGACCCAGGACCCCAGGGCTGAAGTGGTTCCCTTCCTCCTGCAGCCCTTTGAGGCCTCCACGGAGACCAGGTGCCTGCTGCATCCTGCCTGCATCCCAGGGCTCAGGCACTCACTCACGCTGTCTGCCTGGGAGCACCTGCTGAGTGACGGAATTGTTTCCTTACTGAAGCCGCAGTCCTGCCCCTTCCTTACTGCCCTGCCGGAGAGCATGGAGGAGACTGTGGGGGCCTGTGGGCCGTGTGAGCCCCGCCCCAGCCTGTGCAGGGCCTGTGGGCCCCTGTGAGCCCCGCCCCAGCCTGTGCAGGGCCTGTGGGCCGTGTGAGCCCCACCTGAGCCTGTGCGGGGCCTGTGGGCCGTGTGAGCCCCGCCCCAGCCTGTGCAGGGCCTGTGGGCCCCTGTGAGCCCCGCCCCAGCCTGTGCAGGGCCTGTGGGCCGTGTGAGCCCACCTGAGCCTGTGCGGGGCCTGTGGGCCGTGTGAGCCCCGTCCGAGCCTATGCTGGGCCTGTGGGCCCCAGTGAGACCTGCTCTGCTGCTCACTAGCTGTGTCCCTGGGACAGTGCACCCTGCTTCCCTTTACCTCAAATGTCTGTAACTGAAAACGTACTTCAGAGTATGTTACTTTATTATATTATTTTTGTTTACTGGTATACATGATGTGTGTATAATGTATATGTGTATATATAATTATTGTGTAGTCTCCCTAGACACCTTCCATATGTCAATTAATTTCATCTTAAAACCAGATTACCGGTTTATTCCCACTTTAAAGATGTTGGCTCAGAGACATAAAGGTGCACCCTAGCCCCCTCCTAATAGGTGGTGGGTGCAGACCCGCAGCGCCTGGAACCTAGTGGCAGGTGCCACTGTGTCACCTCCGAGAGCATCCTCTCCTGGTGAAGCAGCTGGAGGCTGGCAGGCAGGCTGAATACCGGTGCTTTCTCTCCCAGCACTGCCTCCCTGAGATCCTGGCTGCTCCCCAGGGCCCCCTCCTTCGCAGACACCCACCGGACCTGCCTGTGGCCATCAGCCTGGAGCTAGTCCAGCTCTGGGTGAGGTGAGCACCCAGCTGAGTTCTCACCCTGCTTTTGGAAAGCACCCCGTCTCCACATCCCTTTTGGTGGCTGCCATGGAGCAGAGCCGGTGGCGCCAATGCATCCGCTCAGCGTGGGGTGCAGGCGCCCCGGAAGGAGGGGACGGCTGTGTCGGGCACACAGATGTCAGTGCCGCGGTGGTAACCTTCTCTTTCATGGAGTGGTGGCGAACTCTGGGCTGCTCCCCCAGCTTCAGGGCTAAGAAAGGAGCCGCTTGCCTTGTTATTCATTCCACCCTTCCCGTCCACACTCCGTGATTAGAGGGGTAAGCAGCGGGTCTCGCCTGGCTTTTATCAAGCTCCCACAGGCTGGGGGGAAGCAGTCGTCAGCAGCACCGCTGCGGACCAACAACGAGGACGATGGTTCTGGCTCGCTGCCCAGAGGGGCTGAGCCTCTCACCCTCCACCGCATTCTTTGGAGAGCTTTGCTTCTCAGGCCTCTGTGGTCATGGGGACGGGGCCCTGACCTGCGACAGGGGGGCCAGATTTACATCTCCACTTGGCTCTGTTCTCTCGGACAAGCCACTTCACCGCTCTGGGGCTCAGCGTCCCAGTCAGGAACAGGGCGTGGGTGCTGGGGCTCAAAGCAGCAAACCCCTGTGTGCTGGTACCAAAGCTGGCGCAGAACTGGGCTCAGTGGTATTAGTTTCTCGTTCTGATCAGGGCAGCCTCTCAACACTTTTCAAGAGCTAGCTAGTCTGCCTAAAGATAATACTGACAACAGCTTACGATAACGTTTTTGTTTTTTGTTTGTTGTTTTTTACTGTTCCTAAGCGTCTTTCTAAATGCGTTGCATGTATAATCTCAGTTACTAGTCTCAGCAGCCCTGGGGAGGAGGCACCGCTCGTACCCCACTGGCACAGGGGAGAAAGCGGGGCCCCAGCATTACCAAGTGGGGGAGCCCAGTCGCCTCGGAGCCTTCTGAGGCTCCCTCTCTGCTCACTGTGGTCTTGAAGGACTGCGGCCAGGAAAGCGCAGAGAGCAGCCGGCCAGTGACAGAGTGTAGTTGGAAGCATTCTCTCAGGAGAGGGTCCGCCCATGAGCAGCCCAGGTCCAGGGCCGCCCCACCAAGGCTCTGCCTCCTTCATCTAGCTGGGCAGGGGGTAGGGCAGGAGTGCTGTGCTGCCCAAGCACAGGCCCTCAGGAGGTGAGTCACTGCCCCAGTGCAGTTGCTCAGTAGGGCGTGCAGGGTGGGGCAGTTCTTCATTGTGTGGGACTGTCCGACTCAGTCCAGCTGTTTAGCATCCCGGGACCCTGAGCAGCCATGGTGTCGGTGTGGGACCCAGGCATCCCCATGAGTGTCCAGTGGTGCCCTAGAGCAGGTGGGACCACCCCCAGCTGAGACGCGACAAGGAAGGAGCATCAGAAACAGGCGCTGGGACTTGGGAGTGGCTGGTGGCATTGAGTGGGGATGTCTGAATGGTGTTTATACCAGGGCGGCTCACGGATGTGCTTGTTTATTTCTAGCAAGTTCCTGGGTGTTGTGTTCAGAATGTATCACGGACATAAACGGGCTCTTAGGTTTGATTTCCCGGCCAACTCCACTGTCACCACACTGCCTCTGTCCCCGCTGCCGAAAGCTGCCTCTCGCTGTGCCTTGGTCCTGCCAGCACAGAGCTTCGGTGGAGTCCTTGAGGTTAGCACTGTGTTAGGCTGGACATTTTAGCAGCTCTGGGCCCTCAAAATCAATCACCAGAACAGCTTTATTTTTTTTCTTGCTCAGAAATACACGATTAAATGCAGGAACACGTGTGGGAGGGGAGGTTGGCGCGGGTGAAGGACACGCTTATAAAGAAAATTTTATAACATCTTTTTCTGCAGGAAAAAGGACTTGCTGGTCTTAATTCTTGTAGAACTGGGCTACAGAACACATTTACGTCTCTGCAGTCTCCTTAGCTCCTCGGAATACTCTGGGCTGTTCAGAAGTCACTGAATCATATTTGCCTAGAGCATTATAGATGCTTAATAAATGCATAATGAATAAAGGAATGAGTACATTCATGAAAGATCAAAGCCTTGTAAGTGATGATCACAAAATGGACTGATCCAGTGTCCACAGGGGTTCTAGGGAGGCAAGCTTTGCCCTGGCACCTAATCCTGGAACCCATGAGCAGTTCCTCCCCCCGATACCCATGGCACTTGTGGAGTGTTCGGGAGGACATGGTAGCAAGGGCACCTCCTCCCAGAGAAGCGAGTGAGGAGAGGGCGAGTGTGGACTCCTCCCCCAGAGGCCACTGTGAAGGGGTAGAGAAAGGGGCTGGCCGGGAAAGGGGTGCGGAGTGGAGAGAAGGTGTGTATAAGGAAAGCAATAAGGGAACATTGTTTTGGAGCTGAGAGAAAAATGTCAGTAGAGAAGGAGGTCGGTTATGGGGAGAGAATGAAGCAAGATTCGGGGGGTGGGGACCGGGCAAGGACAGCAGAGGATGGGGTCTGAGGCTGTGGACTACAAGAGGGGACCTTCTGCCGCTGAGGCCTGAAGGCGGGGGGGGGGGGGGGGGGGGGGAGGTTTGCGAGGACGGGTCTTCGGGCTGCGGTGCAAGGCAAGCCGGAGGGGTCTGGTTGAGCTGGAGCAGAGGAGCGTTAGGGACCCTGCTCCTGCTCACGGGATCTGGCTCAGCGCACAGGCTGGAAGGGGGTGTGGAGGGGCCCGGGTGCAGTTGAGGACCCGGAGTTTGTGGTAGGTCTCACTTGCCCAGGTCTGTGATTTTCTTGGCTAGCAGCCAACGACCAGGGAACAGGTGTGGAGAAGGCGAACGAGGCTGCAGAAGTACCGAAGGCAGAAAGACTGAGGAATTACAGACGTGAAGGAGATGACAAGGGGGTAGCTGAAGGAATTTGGGAGCAGCCTTTCTGGAGACGTGGAGATGCCAGGAGGAGATGGAAGTGTGGGCAGAAAGGAAGAAAGGTTATTATTCCAAAGGTCTCCGTTCGGTGGGTGAGCAGGCATTCGGGAAGTAAGGGAGTGAGCCCTCAGGATTAACCGGTTGAGAGAGTAGGGAATGGGGGATGGGATTTCAGGGGTCCTGCATTCTGGGCACTAAAAGCTGGGGTCTGCGTGTGGGTGGCTAAGGTGGAACCCAGTGTCCCTCCCTGAACAGAGGCCACGGTGCAGGTTGGGTCATTCATTGTCTGAGACCCGGAAGTATCGCCCAGTGGAATGGAGAGGAAGCTGAGAGCCCACGTCAGACCTCGATGGAGGAGGCAGGGTGCCTGGGATGCCCAGGGGGAGGGGCACCAAGTGGGCAGACGGGGCAGTGTCTGACGTAGGAGGCTTAAGGAGGAGATGTCTCCACGGGGGTGGGGGTGCTGAGGCGTAGGAGGGCCCTGCAGGGAGAGGAGTGTCAGCTCCAGTTGGTGTCTCTGATGGCAGAGTCGGCAGGCACAGTGGCCCTGACCTCCAGGAGGAGCCTTTTCGGGAGGGACCGGAGGAGTCCCTTTTGGATAGAAAGGGCTGTCCTTGGAAGATCCTGCGAGTTTGATAGACCCTTTCGGAAGACTCAGGGGAAGGCTCATGAGGGAGGGCAAACAAGGAAGATGAGCCAGGGAGAGAACAGAGCATAGCGGGAGTTCAGAGAAGACGAGAAAGCCCTTTAAAGACAACAGAAATCAAATTTTATGTGCACGTGTAGGCCTGGTGGAAACTGGGAGGTTGGGGGAAGAAGTGGCAGAAGCGGTTGGGGGAACCCCCATGTCTCTGTGCTGCGACCACTGCAGTCACCCCTGGTTCCCAGCGTTGTGCTCAGGAGAAAGCAAACACTCCAAAGCTTGTTTCGTCCTCCGGACAACTGAACTGTCCCCCCAACACGTCACACTGCATGTAGTCCAGCATCCCCAGGGCTTTGTGGAGACTCCACTCTGCCAGGGAAGGGAGCAGAGTCCCAGCGGCCAAGGAGAAAAGCGGCTGGGCCATGGTGACTTTGAGGGGTCAGGGGGCCTTCCTGGAGGCGTCCTTCCTGCACCTGGACCTTAAAGGAATCCCAGGATAGGTGGAGTCAAAGCAGAGTGGGAGGAGCCCTTCAGGAGTGGGGGTGCAGACAGAAGGGGTAGGAAGAAGTGAGGTATTGTAGTGGTTGAGTTACGGTTAGAGTCAGGTGACCTGAGTTCAGTTCCCAGCTCTGCCACTTGCTACCCTTGCATTCACCTCTAATTCTGTTTTCTCCTCTAAAAATGCAGCTCTTATTATCCCACTTATTTGGAGTTATTTTGAGGATTAAATAAGTGTATTTGTAGAGCACTTAGCATTCCTGACATTTAGTAAGAGCTCATTAAGTGGGAAATGTTATTGTTATTATTATTATTATTTATTTTCTTCGATCAGGAGGGGGAAAAGTAGCAGCAATTTGCTGAGCACCTGCACTCTGGGTCGTATACTTTACAAACACAGCTGTGAAATGAGCCACCTGGAACAGTACATGTTTGCTGCACACCAAACTATCCCCAAATTCTGTAACTTAACGACACATCCATGTATTTAGCTCGAGCCTGTAGGTCAGCAGTTTGGGCTGGGCTGGCCCTGTCTTCTGCAAGCCTCGGCTGGGCTCACCCAGGCACCTGTAGCCCGCTGCTGGTCAGCCAGATGGGTCGGCTTCTGGAGGCCGCCGGCAGCTGGAGTGAGGGAACTTCTGGGCTTCGTCAGGCAACAGGCTCGCCCAGGCTGCTTCTCAGCATGGTGGTGAGCCCGGCTTCTAAGGGCAGCAAGAAAGGGCCAGTGCTACTGTGTGAGTGCTTCGCAGGTCTCTGCTTGTGTCACATTTGCTGTGGAAATGTTGCTGTTGGCCAAAGTCAGGCACACAGCCAAGCCCAGCCCCAGAGGACAGAAAGTAGACTCCTTTGGAAGGAGGGGCAACAAAGTTACATTGCACAGTGGTGTGCATGCAAGGCTGGGAAAATCTGTCAGTTTTTATAACCTACCATATGTTCACTTAGTATTATTTCATTTAGTCACTCGTTCATTTCTTCATTTATTCACCCAAACATATTTATTGAGCACCCAAGGTATGGCAAGAAAAGAAATTCCTACAAAGAATGGCCTTAGTTTGCTAACGTTCTCTCTGTCGTGGTGCAATCCCTCTGGCGTTGCTCTCTGAGGTCCATGACATCCGTAAAGACACGAGCTGGACCTTCTTCCCAGGGAAGAGGGAGATGGAGCTAGCATTGGTTTTGGAACAGGCAAAATAAGGAGATTTATATTTACAAATCAGAACCAGGCGCCAGTATTTCATCCACACGAAGTCTATTTTTCTGGGCTGACTTCTCCCTGCTGGATCTTAACCGGCAGGTTTTATCACCACACTCTCTCCTCCATCTTTCTGCTCACGGAGATTGCTGAGGAGTCCAGACCCCACGGATGCTATGTTAGAATCTCTGTTACACACACGCATGCACATGTGTGCATACGCACACACATGCACACATATAGTGCATGCACGCATATGCATGCACACACATGTACACATATATACTTGTACGCACACATGCACACACATGCTCGCGCACACCCTCAAATCCCTGAGAACGTTCTAAGCTCTTTTTTACTTAGTGCAGAATAATGGTTGTGATGTGCCAGCAAGAGATGGAGGCCCCTCATTGCTCACAGGGGCCAGATAAGGGTTAGGCCTGGCACAGACTGTGTCCTGGGGGTAAATGTTGAGAGCCTTGTGCCACAGAGAGGTTTCCTATTCTATCCAAGCTATTACTCCTCAGGGCTCTCTGGAAGGTGGCGTCGAAGACACTGGTCCAAACTTGGGCAGAGAGAAGCTGGGGGTCCGAGTAAGAGATATGAAACAGTTACCAGGGCAGGAGCCTGGATGGACTTCTGAGCTGAAGTTCGGTGTCCCTGTATAGCTTGTTAACATGCTCATTTAACCAACCAACGTTACGAGTATATGTGTGCATCAAGGAGTGGGTTAGCTAGTAGATACAACAGTGAGCAAGATAAACCTTCGGGGAACTTGGAACCTAATGGGGAGAGACCAGTGTTAAAAGAATATCACTGATGCTGACACTAGCCAACACCACGACCGTACAATTCCCTGACAGCCCTACGTGGTAGGTACCATTAGTGCCTCCTGCTCTTACAGAAGAGGAAGTTACAAGCATGAATGGCCAAGTAATTGTCTCTAGTCACACGGCGAATGAACTCCGGGTGGGAACTAGAATTAGGCAGTTTAGATCAGTCAGTCTTTCCTGAACCAACCCCTCCCTCTACCCTGACTAGGTCACGTCTCCTTGGTGTGTAGTTCCCGGTTCCCTTGTCCTTTTCCTTAAGAGCATGCATCCCCTCTCGTGATTCCTTTTTGTGGGGTCACTTGGTGAGGGAGCATAGCTGAATGGTCGGTCCACTCAGGCCCCGTTACGCTCCAGTAACAGATGACCTCAAAATCCAAGTGGCTTATAATAACACACATTGCTCAGTCACCCTCATGTCCAAGTACTTTCCCACCTTCTCTTCCTCCCGCAGCGTCTTGTCAGAAGCAGCCGGCAGTAGCAAAGGCACGCTTGTCTAAAACCCAGCTCCTTTGCCATGTTTTCATCCGACCCAATTACCGCAGGCAATGTTCTGCCAAATGTCTCGCCCTGCATAAAAGAGGTCACGTCTTCCCAGCGGCCACGCCCTTTCTGGCCCTAGAGTCGGTGACCCATATTTTGAGGGTTGGCACCACTCCTTACCTAGTACCAATGCCGTCATCATTCAGCTTGTCATCATTCAGCTTAGATCGATGATCCCCAAGTCGCAGTGTCTTCAAACAGGAAATGCTGATTCTTGCTCATGCTTCGTGGTCATTGTGGTTCAGTGGCCGCATTGTCATCTCATCTTTTTTCTGGGACCAAGGGAGCAGCCCCCATCTGGGACACTGCCAGTCCGATGGTGGATCACAAGATTGCTCTTAAAGCCTCTGACCGGAAATGACCCCTGCCTCTCCACTCACGTGTCATAGTTAAAGACACGGGGCCAAGCCTGGCCCTGAGGATGAGGGGATGTTAGTAGCTCAGCAAGGAGGGGGGCATAGAAGGGGCCTCAGAGGACGGGGCAGCCTCTCAGCAGTTAAGGAGCCCGCAGGGACTGCCACACGCTGCAGAGTTGGCAGGCTGTCGTGGTTGGGAAAGAGGAATGTCAGGGCGTGTTTCCCTCGGTGCACTTGACACACTCCATCTTAGCAGTTTGTCGGTGAGTGGGCACAGCTGGTGGCAGGCGAACAGCACCTTCCAAAAGAGGGGCCTGAGTGGGACCCAGCAGCCTGAGAGCAGGTGCTCGAGATTTCTCAGGGGAGGGGGCTACTATCAACAACAAGAACTAAAACAAATTTGGGTAGCTTAAGTGAAAAACAGAGAAAACCTGGGGTGATTCATTTTGTAGACTCCAAGGGAGGGTGGAGGGTGAAGGAAGGGACCGGGCAGCCCCAGCTGCCTCAGCGCTGCAGGTGCACGGAGCTGCGGAGCTGCCTCGTCGCTGTCTCTCCTGATGTCATCTACATTCACCCTGAGGTACGGACCACTGGACTCTATGACTTGGTGAACCGTTTGCCTCACCCCTTTGGTGTTCTGGAAATTTCTCCTGTATGTTTGGATCAGTCAGAACTCTTGGTTGCAAGTGACAGAATCGCAACTCAAGCCAACTTGAATGCCAAAGGAATTTTATCGTCTCATGTAACTGACAAGTCCATGTCTAGCTCTGGGTTTGAACGTAGCTTCTCTTTCTCTCTACTCACCCCACACCCCTGTCTCCCTTCTTTTTTTTTTTTAACCCTCACCTGAGGATATTTTTTTCCATTTATCTTCAGATAGAGTGGGATGGGGGTAGAGACAGACAAACATCGATGTGAGAGAGAGACATCGACTGGTTGCCTCCTGCATGACCCCAACCAGGGCCGGGGACTGAGCCACAACCAAGGTATGTGCCCTTGACTGGAATCGAACCCGTGACTCTTTGGTCTGTGGGCCTATGCTCTAACCGCTGAACCAAATCGGTCAGGGCCCTGTCTCTCTTCTGACTCCGGTTCCCTTCATATCTTAGTCTCTCCTACAGTTAAGGGGAAAGGGGCTTCCTTCCCTGATTCACCTGAGGAAGAAGGCAAATAGGTAGCTCTGGGCTTGGAGCCTTCCAGCTTGATCGCACAAACAGAAAATTCCCAGGAAGGACTGTTTCGGACCCCGAGCAGATCACATTCTCATCCTGGAACCAATCCCTGGGTCAAGGAAGGGGGTTCTCTGATTGGCCAGCCTATGAAACATGCCTACCCTTACGGCCAGGGAGAGGCAAAACGCTGTTACCAGAAAGCAAATAAAACTCTCAGCATCAAGAATCCTGCAGCCATCTCATCTGGTTTGTCTCTGGCCTCTCGGTGCCATTTCACTGCTGCTCAACCCTCATTTTCCATGCAAGAAGCCCAGGGTGACCCCTGTCACCTGGCTTTCTCCTGGGGCAGAGGGGCTCACAGGGAGACACTGGACCCCGGGGATACCTGGAACTCAGAATGAGACAGGAAGAGGAGACACAGCAAGGGCGGATTAGAGTTGCTGATCCGTCTGGTTGGGCTGCAAACAAGCCCCCATTCAGTGATGGGGAGATGGCTGACACCTGCCATGGGCACAAGGCTTGGAATGAAACAAGAAAACTCGCAGACAGCTGTGAATCTAACTCCCTAGCCTGATGGCAGTGCCCAGCAGCGGCTCCATCCCCAGCAGCCTGGTGCAGGTGCACGGTGGGAGACAGAGTCAAGCCTAGCTTAGCCTTTCTACTGTGTTCTGTTCAAAGATGATTCCTCGGTCCAAAGCTCTGCTTTTCTTCCTGCCGCCCTGCAGGCCCACAACTGAACTCTTGCACACAGGCCTGCAGAGTTGGCCTGAGTCACCTTGAGGACGAGCACACTTTCCAATACCCTTGAATGCTTTTGACTCAAAGGACTCTGAGAACCCCTCAGATGTGCTAATAAGCAGAGGGACAGGTGACCTGAGAGGTCACAGCTCCAGATTCCAGAAGGGTGCTGTCCAGACTCTTCAGCCCCAAGCTGCTTCTCCAGCTTTATCTTCCCCCTGCCTCCCCACCTCCATAGTCTGCTCTAAGCCTGGCCACAAAGCTGTCCCTTCACCCTTCAGCGTGACTGTCTCCCCACCATGTGGAGAGCTCCTCCAAGGAGGGCACGTCTGGCTACTCTCTGCACCCGAGCGTCCAGCACAACGGAGTGTTTGCTGGCTCCACTGGCTCCACTACTGACCGTGGGCTGAGTGCCCGTTGTGACCCTCTCTGCCAGACCTGGTGCTTAGCCTCGTCTGTTCCCCCTGCATCCGGGACATGGGCTCACAGAGGGAGCCCTGAGCTAGGGACCTGGCTTTCCACATTTCTGCTCCTTCATAGTTACAGCAAGCAGACCATTTATCAGCGTTTCCAGTCCCTGTACCTATCTACCTGGTTCCGTGGTTAGTGAACATAGATCATTTTGGAAACGACTCCCCTTCATTCCTGATTTAACATCCGCGCCCTGCAGCCCTCAGCATGGAAACTGACCTCTCGTGTGGATGCAGTTAATGACCAGTAACGAGACCCTTAAATCAGCCCGCCCTGACTGCAGAAGGGCCAGCAGTGGCTCGTTCTTGGTAAAGGGGACCAAGAGCCCATTACTAGCACAGATTTTAGATGTCATAGCCACCATGCTAATGAAATTTAATGAAGCAAGGCTCTGCTTCTTCCCCCTGACCCCTGCCATGCCCTCAGCCTGCCTGCTGTTTCCATGAATCCTTACCCCCAGGCCTCCTGGCCAGTCAGAGGCAGGACAGGGCCACAGAGGTGAGGGCGGTGGAGGCAGGGCAGCTGGTCCTGCCCTCCTGGGTCTCCTGCGCTCCTCGGAGCACCTCTGTCCCTGCCTGCTTTGTTCTCGTCCCGCGGTTCCTGTGGCCAGACCAGGAGCTATCCATGTTTCAGTCCTCACACTGCATTTTACAGACAGAAGCCAAGGCTCAGCGTGGCTTGCCAGCCAGGGAGTGAGAGTGGAGACCCACCTGACTTGGAGGCCCATGTTCTCTGGTCCTGAAGGCCACCTTTCTCCTGGACCAGCGGCTCTGATGTTCCTCCATCAGACTGACCCAGAGGGCTTGGTACAACATAGATCCCTGGACCCTACTCTCAGAGCTTCTGCTTCAGTAGGTCTGTGGGGTTGGCTGCAAACATGTGCATTTCTATTAAGTCCCCAGATGATGCTGGGACCACATTTTGAGAACCATTGTCCTAAACAGTGGTGCTTCCCAACCTGCTGGCCACCCTCATCAGAGTCATAGAGACAATGCCTCCGCAAATAGGGGCTCCAGCTGTCCCCCCACAGTGAGAGAGAGGTTTGGCACCCAGGAGGTCATAGGTGCTGTCTCTGCATTTCCTCCCTGGGCTGCTCTAAGTCTCCCTCCTACAGCTATTTTCAACCTTGGCTGCACAATGGAATCACTGGCATAAATGCCATGTCCAGGCCCCAGCCCCTGTGATGGTGATTTATGGCTTGTAGGGCTCCCCCGATGATTCAAATGTGCAGCCAAGGTGGAGTACTGCCTTACTTGACTGCATTTGAGGCTGTGTCCTTCCGATTCCTCCGTCCTCCCCATTTCATCTGCTCGCTGATCTCCCTTCTCTTCCGGGTCCAGGAAGCCCACCCTGTTGCAGTCGGCCAGCCCACAGGTTGGCCTCGCCTTCAGCCCCCCTATTTTCACACTTTGTAATCACCTTGTTCTGTGTGACTTTTGACCCCTAGACGGTCACTCCCTGGTGTGTCCCTCCCATCTGCAGAGAGCTGGGCTCTTCCTGCGTGGTTGGCCTGGCATAGTCCTCTGGGACACACATGCCTTCTGCATGTCCAGAGAGATGACCCACGAGGAGGCTGGTTCAACCCGAGTCACTTCCCCATGAGAGCACCCTGAAAATAGGATTGTTTCTCCCTGTGGTAGGTTCTAGAACCTCTTGTAACGGGTGTCCCGCTGTGACCCCCCCTGCCCCCCCACCACTCTCCAGGCTGAGGAAGTGTTACCAGAGCCCACCACTGCCGCCCCAGCTCTGGGGAGTCTCTGGATGTCTCTAGGAGGCCTCACTCTTCAAGGCCCCAGGTGATCGGCTGCCAGTGTTGCCAAGGAAACATCACTCAAAGGAGGAAATAGCTGCTCAGAATCTACACGCCATTGTTTGGAAGAGACCTGGTCCCTGGCTGAGCCTTGAGGTGTTTCCATTGCTGAGCAGTCCACCGGCCCCATCTGGCTCCACTCCCGGGCTGTCTGGAGGCCCCTCCCCTCTCCCTCCTGGAGGCCCCTCCCCTCTGCCTCCTGGAGGCCCCTCCCCTCTCCCTCCTGGAGGCCCCTCCCCTCTCCCTCCTGGAGGCCCCTCCCCTCTCCCTCCTGGAGGCCCCTCCTCTCTCCCTGGGCTGTCCCAGCTTCCTCATCTCAGCCTGGGGACGGCTCCAGAGCTCCCACAGGGGCTCCGGTGAACCAATTACAGAAGTCCGGGGGGAAGAGGGACTGAGTGACTGGAAAAGGTGCACCTTGGTCACACTGACAGACATGGCGGAGTGGAGGCTGGAAGCAATGAACGCCATTGGTCTGAGATTACAGGTCCCATCAGTGGGTGTAAGCGAACACAGGGTTGCCCCGCCTCGAGGTCCCCTCCTGGACGGTGCCTCCCAATCCAGAGAGTGCTTTGCACACTTTGTAACCTTCCGGTACCCTTCCACTCTTTGTAACCTTTTGTTCGAACAAAATGTTATATGAAAGGCAAATATAAGAAAGACAGAAGGTCTTCCAAGATTAGGCTGGGAGAGGGCCCTCGGCCCCCCAAAAACCGCCCTCCCCAGCCTGACTGCTCTCAGGGGCCCCTGAACCCCACTTCTTGGCGCTCCCAGGGCTCAGTGTGAATCATCTGGTGGAAATGGCAGTTACGTCACTGGTTCTTAAGGATGAGCTCAGGGTGTTTCTCAGGGAGCCACGCCCCGTGCCCGAGCTGATTCGGGACAGGGCTGGAGGTGGTGCCCTAGCTCCAGCCCAGGCTGAGGGGGCCCTGCCAGGGGCTGGGGAACGCTTCTGGGCTGCTTGACCTGGGGAGCGGGATGCAGGCCCTGAATTGCTAGGCCCTCAGCCTTCCCTGGGACCACCCCAGGCAGGAAAGGAGAGAGCTCTGTCTACGTGTGCATCCTGGTGAGGTTTTCAAACCCTCGTAGCCTCTGCTTTCCATCCTTAAAACGGGCAGGTGCCCACAGGCGTGGAGGAGAGTCCCTAGCAGAGGCCTGGTGTCCTGGTATATGAAATACGTTTGGCCCTGGCCAGGTGGTGTGGTTGATTGGAGCATCGTCCTGTGCACCAAAAGGTTGCCGTTTTGATTCCCCGTCAGGACACATACCTAGGTTGCAGGTTCAGTTCCCAGTGGGGCACATATGAGAGACAATCAATCTATATTTCTCTCTCACATTGACGTTTCTCACTCTCTCTCTCTCTCCTTTCTTGTCTCTCTAAAATCAATAAAAGCATATCCTTGGGTGAGGATAAAAAATAAGTGTGTATACATATTTGTCCTCCTGTCCCCCTTCCCCTCCTGAGGCAGCCTCCCACCCCGCCCCGTGAGGGGAGGAGCCTGTGGAAGGCCACTCCTCAGCCCGAGAGGCAGGGCCCCTCTCCACGCCTCCCAGGAAGAGAAGGGATGCTGAGGAACCTCCAGCCCGGGGTCTTGGCCTGGCCTGGGCTCTGAGGCCCTGAGGGCTCGAGTGTGCATGGGGATGGGGTGCCGTGGGCTCCCCGGCTGCTGTCCAGCCTAGCTGTTCGCCATTACTTCTGGCCCCGGCCTGAGGGAGAGGAAACTGCCTCTGGTGTGAGGCCTGGGAGGGATGTTTGTTCTCTCACCTTGCCCATGATCGGTCTCTTTCTCTGAGCATCAGCATGAATGCCTCGCTGGGGCTTGCGGCCCTGCCAAGCGTCTGGGCTGTGGAGAGCCAGCGGAACCAATCATTTGCGGTTGAGGAGGAGATGCGTGGCTGGGGATGTCGCTTCTGTGCTGGGAGGTGGGGGTGCAAAATATCCACGCACAGGACGGCAGCTCGCCCTCCGTCTTCCATGTGGGTTGCAGGAGGGATGTTGCTCAGGACTTTGCACCATCTTGTGTCACGGGACTTTTAGTAAAACCCCTCCAGCCACCGCTACTCCCAGGCCAGCCCCCCTCGTGGCTCGAAGGGATCGCAGTGGAAGCTTCCAGGCTGGCCTCCCAGCCTCTTTCGCTCCAGCCTGGTTGGTGGACCTGGAGTTGGTGACCTGAGGGAGGGAGGCAGGTGAGGTGAGAGGTCACGGATGGCTCTAGAGTCAAACTGCCTCAGCTTGAGTCTCAGCTCTTGCTCTCCAATTGTGCAGCATCGGACAAGTTATTTAACGTCTCTGTGCCTCGGTTTCCTCATCCACAAGACGGGGATAACAGTAGCACCTGTCTCATGGAGTTATTCTTTGGCTTCAGTGGGATAAAGCTTATAAGTTATTTTGTCTGACACATAGTAAGAGCTAAAAAAAACCTCGGCTTTTATTATTAGCAGTGCAAGGCAGGGTTTCTCAGCCTCAGCTCTGCTGACATTTTAGACTGGACCACTCTGCTGGGGGGCGTCCTGTGCATTGTAGGAGGTTGAGCAGCATCCCTGACCTCTATCCCCCCGATGCCAGTAGCATCCTGTCCCCTACTCCCATCATGACAGCCAAAAATGTCCCCAGACATTGTCAAATATCCCGATTGGCAAAGCCACACCCTGTTGACAACCACAGTTCTAGGTCGTTTCCTCCTGACACCTCCCAGGCCCCCCGTCGCTCAGAAGCTGTGCTTGCCAAGCCCACAGGCACTCACGGGGCATCTTGTACTAGACTGTGTCCCCTCTTCTCCGTGTGTTCAGGCCATGTATTGGCTCAGTCCACTGCTGGCTGGGCTTCTGGGGTGTCCCGGTGACGCCTGAGAGAACCTCTGTGCTGAGTCTCACTCTGATGTGCCGGTTTTGGGGTTGCACAGCTCGGGGTGCACTTTGTTGCTGGCTTTTTAAAGAAGAACTGTCTGTCCCTGTTATGATTTCCCCAGACGCTGGAGCAATAAACAGCTCTGATGACAGCTGTTCTAGGTAGAAAGTGCACACAGCTCTGGAGCATCTCCCCAAGCACTTCAGAGCAGCTAAGTGGGTAAAACTGATTTCAGCCACTACCCGGGTGGCTGCTTGTGTCTGCGGAGCCTGCCCTGCAGACCAGAGCCAGGCCCGAGGGCTGGGATGAAGGAGGGGGCAGTGACTGGCTCCCTGACTGCCCTGGCCTTGCTCCTGGGCCTCGAGAAAGCTGGGTCCTGGCACGCACGCTGATCAAGAGCTACCCTCTGTCCTGAGAGAGAGCATGGTGCATTCATCCCAAGGGCAGAGGGGGCTGTGCGTGTGTGGGAGGAAGCCCAGGGGGCGGGCCGGGGCCCACACCTTTACACATTCAGGGAAGGCTTTCTGGGGGTGCTGAGTTTTCATTTCTGTTCTCAAAGTAGCAAGAGTCGGGGTAGGCGAGTGGACGAAGCGAAGACCGTACTTATATTCGTGTAATTAGGACCATTATTTCCTAATACGTTAGTTTCCCCAACTGGCTGTTGGATCCTCCAGGAAAGGGGTCATAGCTTTCTCATTTCTGTTCTCGGAACCAAGTTACAGATAATTTGTTTTTGGGTGGATGGGTGAATGGATGGATGGATGAGATGCTTACCTGTATCTGCTAATTTCCTAAATCTTATCAGTTATCAAATTCTCCCTCAATTCGAATAAACTGGGAATCACAGCAAGTCATCAGCTTTGTGTAGTGGTCAACTGGAAATCCAGGCCCCACAGGGATGGGATCAGGATTTGAGGCAAAGCCCACTTGGGGGGATGGCCTCCGCTCGCCTCTGTGTCTGCTCACACTGAAGCGGGCATTCTGCGCTCGGCCTCTGCTCAGAGCCTGGTCACTGAGGTCCTCGCCTCTCTAATGGGAAGAATCAGTAAAAACTTCAGTAATTTCCATGTCTATTTCTGTGGACTCGCCAAACCTGGTAACTGGTAACATTACCTGAGAGAGCAGATCCTTCCATCTGTCCCTCCAGACCCAGCTCCGTCTCCTCTGAGAGCCCAACTTTACAGAACGTTTCAACGGGCTGCCATGTTCTGGCCTCCAGATGGGCTCTGCCAATGGGCGGATCCAGCAGAAGAACAGAGTGGGGACAGGAGGGTGAAGTCGGGGTGTTTATTCACCACCACTCACCATTGTCCCCAAACCTTCCTCCTGAGTCTTCTCTCAAGTCAGCCTTCTCTACGTAACTTTTCTTTATGTGTTCTGGTAGCTGCTCTCTCCTTCCATCCCGCTGGGCCTCGGAGTGATCCCAGCTCCATGTTGGCATCCCCAGGGAACTACACTACCCCTGTGGTGCCCTGGCACCCCACTCATGCCATTGAGGGTTGTGCCTTTATGACAACATCCTTGGCGGTTGCCGTATGTTCCCTGTTGGGGCCTTGACTTATACCCTGGCCTGAGGTTCCTCTTAGGTCTGAAGTGACCCTGCCTATCTCTGCACCCCTCCCTGGCCTTGCAAGCGTCAGGAAGAACGTGGCCCTGAAGAACCACCCCTTCCTTACTCTCCTCCATGCCCTGCACCCATGTTTTAAAGTCCTTGTCAACCACCTTCTTTAACTAAAGCAAGAAATATTTCGTTTTGCCATTTGGAATGACTCAAAAATGTTTACCGGTGAGAATTTTTGAATAGATCAAGAAAATAAGAGGGCCCACCCTGAATTCTAACCTAAAGCGGAGAAACGTGCTACCTCGGTTTGCGCAGAGGCCTAGTCGTAGTGGCGGTGCTGGTTCCTTTAAGAATGTGAAGGGAGCCCTGGCCGGTTTGGTTCAGCAGTTAGAGCGTCGGACTGCGGTCCTGAGAGACCCGGGTTCGGTTCCCGCTAAGGGCGCGTACCTCGGTTGCAGTTTGTCCCCGGCCCTGGTCGGTTGTGCGGGTGGCAGCCACTCGATGTGTCCCTTCACATCGATGTTTCTCTCTCTCTCTCTGTTCCTCTCTCTCCCTCCCACTCTACCTGAACAAAAAATGGAAAAATGTCCTCAGGTGAGGATAAAAAATAAAAAAAAAGAATGTGAAGGGAGCTCACAGAGCCGCCCACTTGGAGCCCTTGCCGGGAACCACTGCTGGGGCAGTGACCGGAAACGTTGAAGGCCAAGGGTCACGTGGCTTTCCTCTCCGCCAGGGCCGGCAGGCTGCAGCCCACGAGGCAGACCCTGTTTTTGTAAGTAGAGCACCCCTGGAAGGCAGCCTGTGCTGTGGTGGCTGCGTTCGCGCTGCAGTGACAGAGCCGGTCACAGACCGTGCGGCCCTCCGTGCAGAGGACAGCTAGCACCGCTGTGCCGCCCTGGAAGGGCCTCGACTGGCGTCCGGGCGCTTGGGTTTCAGAGGGTTCCCACCATTCCCACACTGACGAGTAAAAGGCCTGGGCCGGCGGGAGGTCACATCCACACGCAAGGCCAACGGAGAGCAAGACGGCGTTATTGCCTGTGCCTGGGTGCAGGCGGGCTGAGCCGAGAAAGGTTCAGCCTCCAACAACAGTTGGGGTGTCGGTTATATACTCTACTTTTAGCTTCCGGCAGTTCCTGCTGACGTATTCTGCATGGCCCACTGTCCACTTTGCAGTTGGACTGGTCTGGTATCTCCTCCTGCGTCTGCTGGGTGATTCATTGTCTTGCGCATAATCCAGATAATCCTTATCCGTACTCAGCAGAAGGCTGAGCAGAGGTCATGCAAGCAACACAATTTTTCACAGTTTCCACCTTTCGCAAACTTTTACCTTCACTCTTTAAAACGTTACTAACCCTTTCAGTGAGAGTAGCTCACTGTGCCTAAGCTGGTTCTGTAAGCCATATGGTTTATGCTCATACCTGCTCTGCTTCTGGAAGTCTGAATGTTCCTGCGTACCAGGCAGAGGCTGCCGACGTGACGAGCCCGCAGTAAGAACCCTGGGCGATTTGTCTGTAACAGCACTTCACACAGGTTGTCTCAGCTCCTTGCCGGGGGAGTTCTGCGCATCCTGTGTGACCTGGGAGAGGACCCTGGGAAGCTTGTGCCTGGCTTCGCGACTTTGCCCCGTGTGGCTTTTCCCTGTGCTGCGTTGATGTGTGTCCTTTCACTGTCCTGCTCCACCGAGCCAGGAGTACAGTCATATGCTGAGTCCTGTGCTCTTAGCGAATCACCAAACCCAGCGGTGGTCTTGGGGACCTCTCAGGACACCTGCAAAGTAAAAAATATGTGCTGTCTGGCCCTCTAAGAAATACTATGCCAACCCCTCCTGTACAGGGTCTTGGTGTGGATGGAAGTTACCTTTTGTATGCCTGCCATCCCACTGGTCTGTGAACCCCCTAAAAGTGTGGCCCAGGTCTTTTGCTCTTTAGCTACTGGCCACACACAGTATCTTGCATAAAGTATTTATGGAGGGAGGAAGTCAGCAAGCCTATAAATAATGGATTCAAGAGTATTTTTTAAACTGTGGATGGTGAAGTCAATTTAAAAGGCTTTGACCAATGTTTTTCAATGGAAGAGTAGAGTAGAAAGTATTTGCATATAGGGAGACTAAGTTTCATTTCTTGAAAGATTTGTTCCAGTTTTACATGTGGACCAGATGCTATGCTGGATCAGAGTGCAAGAGGATTTCTGCTTGTCCATTGCAAGAGAAAATATTCGAAGCCACTGGACTGGGATCCCTCTCCCAGATGCTTGGGGAGGAGCCCAGCTGACCCTCCCCACCTCTCTGGCTGTCAGCATTTAACCTCATTCTCCCCACCCCCAGAATGTGTACTACACGAGCAGCCAACAGATCCACGTGGGCACCCTGAGCCCCACGGTCGACGACGATGACAACCGATGCCTGGTGGACGTCAACAGTCGGCCGCGGCTCATCGAGTGCAGTTATGCCAAGGCCAAGAGGATGAAGCTTCACTGGCAGTTCTCTCAGGTAACAGCCCAGGGCCAGGAAGAGTGAGAGCAAAGGAAGTGGGGGGAGGGGCCGCAGGGGCGGGGGAGGGGCTGCAGGGCCCGGGGAGGGCATGGCACTGTGGCTAGGGGGCTGTGGCTCCTGCTAATTCTTGGCATTAATCAAGCACTTACTACATGCCAGGGGTTTCACATACGTTAGCTCATCGGGTTATTATTATACTGTCATTGTTGTTGTTTTATTTTCATTTTATTTAATTTTTAGAAATAAGGAAACAGGCTCAGAGTGGGGAGCCACCTGTACAAAGCCACACAGTAAGGAGCAGGGTTGAGACGTAGAGTTGGATTTCCCTGGCTTTAAAGCCTTGCATTTCTCCCACACAAGCCCCTTCTCAGGGCGTGAAGCCCCGTCTCGAAGGTATAGAGTGCTGGGTCGGCTCCGATCTGTGACCCCCTCTGCCCTCCTCCCAGGAGGGGTTGCTTTAGGAGATGAGGTTCCACACAGGGCAGTGTCTTGGGACCATTTTGTGAAGGGCTGTCTGCTTCAGCTCACTGGGAAGCTCACTGGAGAGGAGGCAGATGAAAGGACCCGGGATTTCTTGGAATAATCCCTAGTGGTCATGGTCTAGCCGGGCATCTGGGGGGACTTTGTGTCACCCAGATACTAGTGTTCCTTTTTTTAAATTACTGATTTTAGAGAGAGGAAGGGAGAGGATAGAGAGAGGAGAAAAAAAAAATCCATCGGTTACCTCCTGCTCACACCCCAACCTGACCAGGGATCAAACCCACAACCTGGGTATGTGCCTTGACCCAGAATCAAACCTGCCACATTTTGGTGTATGGGACGATGCTCCAAACAACTGAGCCACACTGGCCTGGGTGGGCTGCGTGCGCTCTTGAATTAAAGTAAGCTCCCTGGCCCATTCAGAGGCCTTGCTCCTCCCAGGAGCTCTGGGATCACTGGGAAATAGAGCTCCACCTCTGGGGCCTCTGCCTCTCTGTGTCCAGCCTCCTGCAGTTTTATGTTAATGAGCAAAGCAACTCCTTCTCAAAGGGGACACAGGGAGCCCTGGGGACGACGCCTGCAGCCATCTAGCTAAAACTCCCGGAGTGCTTCCGCAGCCACGCCTTTGATCCTCTCCCAAGGAAACTATTTGGAAATAATATTTTAAATCCCTGTTTACAAATCCAGAGCAGCTACTCTTACTTGATATTTTAAAACTAACATATGTGAATTTTTTGTTTAAAGCAAAATGATCAGTATTTGTCAAGCGACCTGGAATCTGTCCCCAAGCCCACTGCTTAGGAGCTACTCCTGACCAAGGCCAGAGGACGCTGGGGGCCTCTCAGCCCATTGAAGTCGTGTGCGTGGGCACATTTTCTTGCAACAGGTTTTAATCTTTGCAAATTACCCAGCGATCCTACCAACTAGAATTTTCTGGTGCAGAAGCCGGGCTGAAAGGAGCTTTTAGTGGCGCATTTTAAATCTCCTCTCCCGTCTCACATTCTGTATTATTTACTCCCCTGAGGGCTGCATTTAAACTCCACAGACACTCAGGCTGAATTAATTTCAAAATAATCGAGTGTGATTCTCCCCCGTTCTCCTACAAGGAAGATAGGCATTTGCATATTTTAGTGTTTCACCTCATACCCTGATCTTCTGTTTAACAAATAAAATGCCTTTCCTCTACCCCTTGGAAGCTCTTCGGAATTTCCAGCGCTTCAGGATGAATCAGGGCAGCGTTTGATCCTGACACGGAGAAACCATGTTTGACGGAAACATTTCTTGGCAACGCTGACATACAGGGCTCTGACGAGCACCTCTCCAATAATGAACATTCTTTCCTTCAGTTGTTCATCAAACATGTGTGGAGCCCGGGGCTGGGCACGAGGGATACAGACACGAATCAGACACGGCTCCGCCCCTGAGGAGCTCTCGGGCATGTGAACACACGAGCTGGGTGATGAGGGCGGAAATGAGGGTGCGGTGTCCTGGGAGCCCAGGGTGTCGGGCTCTGTCCACAGAATTCGGGGAACATTTAAGGCGTATTTGATCTAAATCTTGAAAGGTGTAGGGCAGTTCCCAGGTGTAGAAAGAGAGAACACTCCATGTAGAGGCTTGGCCAGGGCAAAGGCAAGAAAAAGCAGAGCACACTTGAGAAATGGTGTGGCTTGAGTGTTGGTGTGGCTGGAATTTAGAATGTTCGGCAGAGCAAGAGAGAGATCGGACGTAAGAGTCGGTTTGAGCCAGTGACATGGTCCTTGAAAGCCTCATGAAGATGTTTGGAGGTCACCCTAAAGGCAGAGGCGGAATTCAGGGGGTTCTCCACAGTGGACTGCGGTGATGGGTCATGTCGCTCTGGCGGCAGAGCACTGATGGACTGAAGCCAAGAGGCTGCAGACAGGCAGGCAGGTCAAGGGCTGTCCCATTACCCCTGTGAGAGAAGGGCTGACTTGCTTGGCACAGAGGCCTGGAGCCAGGCGGCTGTTGGGAGGACTTTGAGAGACATGTCAGCAGTGTGTTGGAAGTAGTGATGGGTTAAATGGAGGTGGTTGTGAGGAGGGGTTAATAACCCGAGACCACCCTAGGCTGTGGGTCCGAAGAACAACCAGTGGGCTTGTCAGAGTTGTTCCTCTCAAGTGATGCACATGTCTCTAAACAGCCTACATTTCCCATATCAACACACCATGAACTCCCTTATCATTAGAAGTGGTGGGTGTTGTCTTCAGTGCTTTTTCATGCTTGTGGCTACCTGCTGGGATTATAAACTCCTATGCGTGAAGTATAGGACTTTCGATCTTCCGAGAGTACCCTGCATGCTGAGATTTGGGGGATTCTGCCATTCGGTGATGTCGTGTTAGTGGCCCCTGGACCAATGGAAGGAGAAGGGGGAAGCAGATGCCAGACCACCACAGAAGAGAACCTTGTGTGCCTCTCAGTGGTAATGAGACACCCACTCTCCCCTCTGCCACCATTACTTTGAATGGTGAGTAAATGCTGGAGTTATTGAAGGGGTTCTTGCCATAGGAAGGCCGTTATGGCGTGTGTCCTCTAAGGTCCTACTTCCTTGAAACCTATTCCTCTATTCGAATGCATGGTTAAAGGGGTGGGGTCTGTTGGACCAGGAAGACATCAGGAGTACCTGAGCTGTGCCTTCAAATATCGGGAGGGCTGCCCGATGCCAGAGAATGCTGACTTGTCCTGTGTAGCTCCGAGGGAGGACCAGTGGGGAGAATCAAGACAATTCATAGGACAGCTTTCTCATGGTCAGAGTTGTCCAGACACGAGGTTGGCGGTTCAGAGAAGAGGTGGGCTCAGGATGCTTGGCCGGCCGTCTAGGTTCTACAGCTCTACATGGAGCTGGGCTGGGTGGTCTCAAGGGCTTGCCAACCCTGACATTCTGTGACTCTAAGCCGAAGTTAGAAAGCAGTCCTAAGAAGGGCCTTTTCACCTAGAAACCCCACTGAGCCAGCCTTAATGAAAAGCAGCATGAACTTGAAAATGAGCTGAGCTTCTTGTACGAGGGTCATTTTCCCCCCACTTTATGGAATTGTTATTTCACTCCATGCCCCTGTCTTCTGTCAACCAGTAGACTGGAGGGCAGGTGTTCCTACACTTTCAGTGTCTCCAGCCCCTCAAGGGAAGCGGAGACAGAGGAGACATCCAGTGTGCTGTGGACTGAAGGAGGAAGTCCCTTATTTAAAAATGCACAAATATTCACGGAAGGCCTCTGACGTGCCAGGCCTTGAGCTACACTTGTGGGAGACCCAATGCTGAACAAAATCCAACCTTCGGTGACTCTCCTTGAACACACACATGCATGCTGAAAATAAAAATAAAACGAGTACTACCGTATTTCAAGGACATTTCAATGTGCTAGTCAAAGGGCCCTGCTCAGGTGGAAAATCCCTGGTTCCTACAGAGAACACTTGTAGGTGGTAGTGCGTCGCAACTGCTTGTACTAAGTGGGGTGCTCAAAGCCACAGGACAAACATGCACTTTTCCCCACACTCCAGCTCCAGATTGGAGAAGGGTGGAATGTTTTATACTAAAACAAGTATGCCTGCAGTATGGAGTGGAGTACGAATTTGTATGAAGATCTTTTACAACAGGAGGCTTGGATCAATTGTCGGGTGCTCAGACTGTATTTCACGGCACCCCCAGATTGGGGTGTGCCGTCACTCCCATTGGCGGGCAGGGCTCTTTGGTGGAAACGTTAGCCAGGCCCGTCTGGGGTCCCAGGGTCCGCGGATTGGTGTTCCACTGGTAGACGGTCCCCACACCGCAGCCCTTTGCTTGCTGGGTTCTCCGAGCGGCGTTTATACATTTTCTAAATGAGAAGCATCCAGGATAATGAGATTTTTATTCATGCCAGGAGGGAAGAGAGTTTCGAGAGTATGAGGAGACTGCCCGGAAGAGAGCGGAGCCGGGAGCCAAGCCCGCCTGTCCAGGGACAATCGGCTCTGATTTGTGGGGTCTAATTGAATAATTCGATGCAGGATCCGTAACCCACTGAAAACAGAACCTACATGCAGAGCACATTTCCCAGGAAGCACCGCTAATTCTGCCAAAGAATTTCCCAACACGTAGGAGGAGGCGCCATTGGCTTTCTCCGGTTCCAGTCCCCACGCTCTGTCAGGGAGTCCAACTTCGAGAACCTCTTGTACTGAGAAGAAATGACTGGAGTTGAGTGTTTCATCACGGCTTTGGAATAAAACAGCTCTTTATTTGCATGTCGCATGAAGGGGCGAGTGTGGAATCGCCCAGCTTAGGCAGACTGGCAAAGCTGGGTTTGGGCCCCGGGTGTCCGCGTGGTTATTACTGTTGAAGGCAGTCACACTTCCCTCCCCCTGCTCGTCCCACAGCGATCGGCGCCAGGACCGGGTGTGATGGCTCAGTTTCCCACCACTCAGACCTGGGGGCCATCTGGGAATGGATTTATCAAGTATTTACCTGGTGCTTACTGTGTCCCAGGTACTATTGTAACTGCTTTATAAATATTACTTAGTCCCCATGACACTGCTATTAGGTACTTTAATTACCCTCATTCTACAGATGAGGAAACTGAGGCACAGAAAAATTGAATAATTTGCCCAAGGTCAAATCTGGGAATTCTGTCAAATCTGGGGTTCATGCTGCCTTCGTCTCCCCTCTGGAAAGCCAGCGGATGGCTGCAGCGGGAGTTTGGGGCTGGGGTCCCCCTGCCAAGCCAAGTCGCAGGTGCGCCTGAACTGGCAGGATTTCCACCTCCCCAGCAGGCTCCCTCCCGCCGCCCTGCCTCCCCACCTCCTTTGCACTGGACACTGTGCCATCTTCAGTCCCCTGGAGCTTCCCACGAGCCCCAGGCCCCTCTCACTCAGGCACCCCGTCTCCTGGAAGAAAGACAAACACCAGAGTGCTTACTGAATACATAAGTGTGTAATGTTCACAATACGGAGACCACTTCTCCCTGCAAAATGGCTTCATCTCAGTTGTCTGTAACCAGCACTCACATCCCACCTATGCTTTGCAGTATTTGATCACTAATTTTTAACTGTTTAGCCTGGAAACTCCCCCTCCCACTGTGCTTACAGCCAAAGCCCCACTGGGCCACTTGCCCATGGAAAATTAATTAGAAAGGAGGGTGGAACAGGAGCCCTGAAATAAACGAAGTCTTCGCAATACCGGGCTCAGTCCTCGTACGACCTCCTCGCGAACACCTTCATTGCCGACGTGAGTCCAGCCAGAGCCCAGCCCAGATGCTGCCCCTCCGGGAGGCCAGTGCCAGCAGCCAGCTGGGCCCACTCCGTTCCTGAGACAGGATGGCTGTTTTCAGCCCCCAGGGTGGTCCCCGATCAGCAGCAGCAGCAGCACCTGGAAATGTGAAGAGATACATTTTTGGCCTCGTTGAGACCTACAGGATCAGACGAGTGACTGGTGCTGTAACAAGCCCTCTAGGAGCCCTGTCTAATCCGGCTGCCCTGCCTACATCTCCCGGAGGAGCCACGTTGCTTAGTCTGGTACTCGCTGTTCCACGCCCAGCTGCCACAGACACTTGGGGAAACCGAGGCACGGAGGAAGTGCATGGCTGTGTGATCTGGGGTTGGCTCCTCAGTGCCTCAGCCCAAGGGGCTGCTGGACCACGGATCCACATGCCGCTGTGCCCGTGGTCAGTGCTCCACGTGGAGACAGACTCAGAGTGCGCCCAGTGCTCCGGCGCCTTTGCAAAGGAGGCTGAAGCCCAGAGCGCTCAGCCACTTCCACGGGGTCACGGCCAGGGAGAGCCAGAGGCAGGCCCAGGGCCGAGTCCCGTGTTCCTGGCTTCCGCTCACGCCGCCTCTCGTGCCCTTTCTACTCAACACCCCAGAGGCCCAGAAGGGAAGGAACGAGACTAGGGGCTGGGCACCCGGCTCTAGGAATTATTATTAGCCTTTTAAGTCTGTACATTCAGCTTTCGATTTTTTTAGTGCTGTTTCCATATTTAATTTGGTTCCCATTCCAATTAAGCTCTCTGTGTGCTGCAGCATCTCTCCTGCCAGGTTTAATTGCCCTTATTTAAATTCTTTAATTAAAAGTATTATGTGTTTTCAGATCCTGTAGTTGTAAGTATTACACAAATAATTCAGATGACTGGACTAGTAAGCAAGTGACTGTACCCTCCACAGAGGGCTGGGCCAGTCGGGGTTCTGCATCGAGCCTCAGCCCCCCAGAGCCCTGGGTCCAGCCCAGAGTCTCAAGAGGACAGCCCAGAGGACAAGAGCCTGCTACAGGCCCCTGCTTCCTCCTTCCAACTCTCTGTGCTCAAACAGCAGTCAGGGTGACCTGGTTAACATGTCAGTCCTACCCTGTAATGGCTGGGCCTGTCACCAGGTGAAAAGCCAAGTCCATTCTGTGGCCCTGAGGCCCCGCACAGCCTGCCCACACTCACCGCTTGGCCTCATCGCCTACCTCTACCCCTACACCTACTCTGCCCCCGGACCTCCGTGTGTTCTCTGAACACACCAGGCCTCTGCGTGCGGAGCTGCGCTCTGGGCCCGGGACTCTCCCCAGGTATCCCCTGGGCTAGCTGCTCTCCTTCAGTCCTCAGATCTCACCTCCTCCGTGAGGATCACCCTGACCACTCTTACAGTTGCAGCCTCCGTTCCTGAACCCCCTCACCCTGCTTCTCAGTCCCCTCAGGCTGCTACACCAAAACGACACAGGTTGGGTGGCTTAAACATTTATTTCTCAGTTTTGGAGGCTGGGAAGTCCAAGATCAAGGTGCCAGCAGATTCCATGTCTGGAGAGAACCCTCTTCCCAGTTTGCATATGGTGGCCTTGTCTCTGTGTCCTCACGTGGGGGGGAGAGAGATCATCCCTCTTGTCTCTTCATATCATCCCCTTCATGAGGACTCCACCCTCATAACCTAAGTACCTCCCAATGCCCACCTCCAAATACCATCACCCTGGGGGTTGGGGCTTCAACATGAATTTCTGGGCGCAGGCACGCTCACACACTACCCTCCCTTTCTGCTCACAGCCTCACCGCCTTCTAACACACTACGCAATGTACTGTTTGCTCCCCCTCCTAGAATAGTCTTCACAAAGGAAAGGATTCTTTCCTGTGGTCACTGATGTTCCTGGCACACAGCGGGCACTCATTAAATATTAGATGGACAGATGGACAGATGGACAAATGGATGGATGGATGGATGGATGGATGGATGGATGGATGGATGGAATGTGTCTCTGCAGAGAGCCCTCAAAAGAACTAGATCAAACTGGCTCTCCAGAGCCCCTTCGAGGTCAAGGTGACCTTCCTCTCTGGTCAAGATGACCTCAGATGTTGGGGCACAAATAGCTGTCAGTCTAGTCCACTCCCTGAGACAGCCATGGGGTGGAATAAATGGTGGGGTGGGCGAGCCACTCATCCTGGGGGGAACAGTGAAGGGGGCTCCAGCCTAACTCCACCACTTCTGACTGTGCGATCCTGGGCAAGTCTCCCAACGTCTCTGAGCCTCCGTCTCCAGTTCTATAAAATGGTGATCATTAGCATCCCCACCTCTCAGGGTCATTGTGAGCAATGCCTGAGACTGGGCATGTAAAGTATTCGACACAGTGTTGGGCATATGGAAAATAAGTGTTAACTCTTGTTACTTTCATCCCAGGAGCAAAGCCTGCAGGTAGAGGTGCAGTTAGTCCCAACACCAGCTGCTCCCAAGGGTGCTGAAGTCACCAGGAAGGGCTGAGTGGAGGGAAGGAAAGCTCCTTCCCACTGTGGCGAATGGACTTTGCCCGGAGAGAGGGCAAGACCCCAGAGTTTGCTCAGTGAGAGAGGTCAAGGTCTGAGAAGGAAGAGAGGAGGGAGACAGCGCCAGTGGCCAGTGCTGGTCTAGCACCAAAGGTGGCCTGGCTCTTCTCTCCGTACTCAGATGCGCTCCCAAGGTGCGCACCAGGGCTGTGCTCGTCGAGCCTCCGAGGCGGCCTTCCTTCCCGGCCGTAGGAGGTTCTCCTTCGGGAGCCTCCGAGGGAAGCTGTCCCTGGCCTCACACTCTGCTCTCCCTGTGGACCCAGACTCACAGAGGCTGTGTCTCCTCCACACCCACCCTGCCCTTGGCTTCACTCCGCTTCTTCCACATTCTTCCCAGAGGCCACACTGGCTGCTTCTGCCCCAAGGTCACCACACTTCCTGCGTCTGGGGTGCCAGGGACATGGTTGGGCCAGGGCAGGGCCTGGGAAATGTCACCGTTGAGTCCCTGAAGGAACACTGCTTCTCAGAGACCTCTGCCCCTGTCTTCCTCCCTCGACCTTGGCAAGGTGCCCCTGCAGAAGGCTCAGCATGTGCCTGAGTGGCTGGTGGGAAAGGAGGGGGCTGCGGCCTCCTGTTCGGGTCCTGAAGCAGCCTCCCTGCCGGCCAGGCCCGGCCAGGCCCGGCCCGGCCCCTGAGGATGTGCTGAGCAGTCAGAATCCAGCAGGAGGGCAGGGCTCCTGTCTGGCTCCGTCTGCTGCTGTGCACTTTTTCCGGAGCCTCCACCTGATTCTATGAACAGCCTCAAATCCGTTTGTTGTTGTGTAGCTGATAAAGGGATTTCCCATCTGTCCTGCTCATCCTCAGTAATCAGGACAGAAATGACCATCTGCCCTAGAGACAATGGGACCAGAAGGGTGGAACGTCGCCCCAGGCCACACAGCTGCCGACCAGGAAAGAAGCATCCTTGTTCAGCACTGTTCCCTTTCCATCTCGGAAGTGTCCGGAGCCCCGGCGGACCTGTGGATAAGAGAGCTGGCTGCTTCCATGCAACCCTGCCTGATCTCCACTCCCAGCAGAAGGGTAGGACAGCCAGCGGGCTGGCCGGGATGTTGGAGGGTCAGGAGAACCTGGATGTAGTCCTGCCAAAGGGGCACCAGCCACATGGCCCTGCCCATGCCTGCAGGCTGTGAGCTGTTACACAGAAGCCAAAGAAACCCGGAGGCAGAGCAATGGACTAGCCTCGCTTGGAGCAGGTGTCACAGGGATGGCTCTGGGTCCAAACGTCCAGCCTTTGAGGGACAGGATGGGGACCCCAGATGGATCACAGCTTCTGAGAGGACAACCGAGGCTGTCCTCCAGTCATCCCAGCGTGGTTCAGGGTTGTACTGGCCACCAGAAGGGCTGACTCCTTGGCTCGGATGGAAGAGCCCGTCGTCCAGTGGAAATGAGGTGGTCTGTGCTCTGTGGTCAGATCTGAGTGGTTCAAAACAAAAGGAGTGCTACCAGAATGACAGCATTTTTCCACAGGAAGCTGGGAACGTGGGGGACATGGGCCTCACCCTCCCTTGGCAGACGGAAGTGGCGGAGAAGCCGGAGCTGACCCAAGTGGGAACCCGAGGGGAGGTCTGGGTGCCCTCGCTGGATGCCCCTGAGACAGGGGTCTTGGTTCAGTGGGAGGGGAGCTCCTAGGAGGAGCCACTCGGGAAAGGAAGTGCTGGTTTGGGGGCCGAGTGCTTTGTCCCTGCAGGTGGACACTGGGCTGAAGTGCAGAGGTCATTCAGGTCGCAGTTGAGAACAAGAGAGTCGGCCTTCGAAGTCTCTTCCAACATGGGGGTTCCAGGGTCCTTTCTGAGCCCTTGTCCCAGGGCCACTGGTTCTGTCCACTGTCAGGGCCTGACTCGTGGGTTTCTCTCTGGCTGCACCTGTGGGCCCCAGATGAGCTCGGTTTCTGTTTCCCCTTCGTCCTGAGGTCGCTGTGCTCTTGGGGGCAGTGGGTCATCGCTCTCCTCAGAGGTGCTGGGCTGGGGGCCTGCTTTACTCGAATGCTTCTGAAGAGGTTTGCCCTCCATGGGCTGTGTCCCGCATGGGACATTGGGACGTCTGTGCCCGCTCCTGACACGCAGACTCCGGACCCCCTTAGCACCCAGCTTCTCACTCCTGCCTCCTTCACCCACCACTCAGGGTCCCTTCTGGGGAGCTGGGTTTTTTTTAACTGAAGAATAACACATACATACAGAAACATGTAAACATACATAGAGAAATAAATGTTCGACTTGATTTAAAACAAAGCAAATGCCTAGGTAAGCACCATCCCGGTCAGAAAATAGCCCCCACCTGTACCCTAAAGCCCCTGCTCTTCCTGTCACCCCCCCTCCCCAAAGGTGACCCCACCTGATTTGAACACTGGTTTTATTTTGCCTGTTTGGGAAGTTTATAGAAGTAGGATTATGTATATTTTCTGTTCCTTTGCTAACGTTGTATTTGTGAAATTCATCCTTACTGAGAAGGGCTCTAGTGTGTCCATCTTTGATGCTGTGTAGTATTCCACCAGGCGAGTGCCTGTGGTCATTTATCCGCTCTCCTACTGATGGCCTTTGGGTTGGTTCCAGGTTGGAGCTTTAACTAATCACGTTTCGGAAGGCTCTCGACACATGTCTTTGGTGCACACCTTCCTGCTCGATACGGAGCTATGGGCGCAGAATTGCTGGGTCGCAGGGAAGTGTCTGTTCAGCTGCGGCAGATCCTGCCAGTTTTCCAGGTGGTTGTGAGAACTGAGTTTGACATGTCCGTTGTCACCCCAGGGATGGTGGTGGCAGACTGGGGATGACTTCCAGAAGGGGCTGCCGTCTCCTCCTGCAGCGGGCTGCTCACCGGGACAGGATGGATGCAGCAGGGGTGGGCCTCCAGGGCCACTCCAGGGTGAACTCCTAAGCACGGTCACCATCCAGTGACCGATTCGCTTCTCACTTGTATAGGTCATTGACAGCCAGCTTCAATGATCACCTGTCGTGCTCCAAGCTTTTTGCTGAATGTCGAGAGGACAGAAATGGATAAGACACAGAACTCTCAGTCTAGAGGGAAAAACACGAGTGAAAGAAATGTTGCCCTCATTCCCTGAGTGCTGAGCGGGAGGAAGCTCGGGGTGGAGCACGAACCAGCTGGGGACTGGAGGAGAGGAGGGAGGAGGGGGAGGTAGGTGGAAGGTGAAAAGGCTCCAGGAGGAAGCAAGCCGGAGCCGAACCCAGAGCAGCTGTGGCTTAGCCTTGAGCATGAGAGGACCCCAGGCACAGGTCCCAGCCTGTGCACATCTAGGGAGCCTGAGAAAATGCAGATGGGTGTAGAAAACGACAAGGAGTTTGGTATTGCTGCAGCAGAAGGTGTGCGTGTGTTGGGAGACGAGGCCGGAGAGAAACGCAACCCACACCACGAAGGCCGGCCGTGCTCCACCGCAGAGGGGCCTGTCCTCCAGGCCAAATATGCACCGAGAGGGTCACTACTCCCGGCCTGCGGAAGTGGGAGGGGGATCAGCCATGAGGTTGATGCGGTTGTCCGGGGAGAGACAACGGTGGCCCGAAGCAGGGCGAGTGTGACGGCAAAGGGATGAGGGGACAGTCACAAGGCCTGACGGAGGTGGATGGACAGGAACCGGTGCCCAGTCAGATGCTGGGGCAAAGGTGGGGGTATCACTGAAAACGCTCAGCTTTCCCACCCAAGGTGCCTGCTTATGGCTGAGATGGGAGACAGTAGGTTCTCGGAAAAGGTGAGTTTGAGCATATACTCAAGAACCATTAAGCTGCAAGGAGCCTACTTCCATGGACCACCACCTGGCCCGAGCAGTTCTGCCCATTTGGGAGGCCAAAGCCCAGATGAGCACGTTTTCAGTAGAACTCGGAGATGCTCACAGGCTGACTCCCAGGCACACAGCCAGAGTGTCCGGGGTGTAAACTGAGTATGCGTGGCTACAGAACACACTGAAACATCAGGAGCAAGGGCAAGCCATGCAGATCCAGGGATGAGGGAACCCAGTGGCCTGCGGACAGAATCCAGGGGCCTGAGCTTGGCTGGGGCCAGCACTGGTGACCCCAGAGGTC
The DNA here is from genome assembly GCF_014108415.1 of Molossus molossus. NCBI lineage: Eukaryota > Metazoa > Chordata > Mammalia > Chiroptera > Molossidae > Molossus > Molossus molossus. The sequence continues at coordinate 54,472,291 of NW_023425348.1, read as the reverse complement.
CAGTTGGGGGCGCGGGCCCTAAAAGCAGGAGGTCTGGTGATACTCAAAGGTCAGGCTGATCATGGGTGGGCCCAAGGAATTCGGGTTTTCAGAGCAGGGCCCCAGGGCCTAGCCTCCCCGCCCCCCGCCCCCCACCCCCTAGGACCTATAGGAGCAACCCAGCGTGCTAATCCCCAGCCTGGTAGATGGACATCAGCCTGGTAGATAGCCAAGAACTAGGGCTCTGCGAAGAAAACTGACACACGGGTCCAGTCTCAGGGAGGAGGCCAGCACGTCAGCGATGGGAGCCCAAGGCTCTGCGGGACTGCTGGCCGCAGGCCTCCCGCAGCCTCGTTGATCCCAGACATCTAGACACAAAGAGCCCCGCCTTGCACCAGCCGCTGGCCCCAGCCCCACCTCCGCCCTGTGCTGCCTCTACACTCTCTGGCCCCTCTGACTCCACTCTCCGCCCTGGCTCCTAGGGAGGCCCCATCCAGAACCGCAAGTCCAAGCGCTGTCTGGAGCTGCAGGAGAACAGCGACTCGGAGTTCGGCTTCCAGCTGGTGCTGCAGAAGTGCTCGGGCCAGCACTGGAGCATCACCAACGTCCTGAGGAGCCTGGCGTCCTGACGCCGGGCGCCGCCCGCCCCTTTGCTACTGTGTAGCACCTGCTACAGCGCTGCCCGCTGCCCGCTGCCCGCCTGGGGTGGTCCGAAGTCCGGGGAACCAGGTTGGTGGGCCCCCCTAAAGAGCTTTTTATTTCCTACTGAATTTTCGTGGCGTTTCTAGAAAGATGCTGAATGGTGGGTGAAGGTATAATATCATAAACTATTTTGCAACTGTAAATAGGGGACACATGGAAAATATTTATAACTGTCAATAAAATACTATTGATTTTAAAAAAGGGTTTTTGTAGTCTGGTGCATGGTGGAGATTCACGCCTGTCTCCTCTGAACCTGGAGTTCCTACAGCCAGACCACCCCTGTTTTCCCTGCCTGCTCCGCATCCCCGAGAAAGGATGCCGCGGCGGGAGCTTGCTGTGGGAGCCGAGGCCTGCTTCGTGGGCCCGGGGTGGCCAGAGGGCTCAGGGCCTGCCCCTCCGGAAGACTGCTCATGGGCGGAGTGTCATCTGCTGGCTTCAGGCTCCACTGCTCTCTCCCGAAGTCCCCTCAGCAGTGACACGGCCTACAGCGAATGTCCCTCCGGTCGCTGAGACCAGTTGGCTCCTTCCGTGAGTCGGGGAGCATTCATTTCCCGAGGCTGCTGTGACGAAGCACCACAGACCTGGGGGCTTAAGCAGCAGTCACCCTGTCAGAGCTCTGGAGGCTCGGACTGCACCTCAGGGAGTCCGCAGCGGTGTCCCCCCGAGGGCTGAGGGGCATCTGCTCCGGGCCTCTCCCAGCTGCTGGTGGCCTCAGGCGCTCCTTGGCTTGTGCAAGTCCATCTTCTCCCTGAGCCCTCCCGTCGCCATTCCTCTGGATGTGTTTGTCTCCACGTCCAAATACTCCGACTTTATAAGGGCGCCGGTCATGTCGGGGTAGGACCCACCTGGATGAACTTGACTGCCTCTCTACAGACTGTTTCCGAATACAGGCACTGGGTTGAGGACACATCTGTTGGGAGGACACAGGTCAACCCGGAGCGTGGCCAGTCTGTCGTGGCTCCGTCGCCGCTCTGGGCCCTGCTGGGGAGCTGCCCTTCTCACAGCCTGTGGCCGACCCTCCGTGCCTGCAGCAGCTCCCCAGAATGTTTCTTTTATTTTAATCCTCACCTGAGGACACCCTTGCATTTTATCTTGAGATATAGAGTGGGAGGGAGAGGAGGAAGAGAGAGAGAGAAACATCGAGTGGCCGCCACCCACACGACCCCAACCGAGGCTGGGGACAAACTGCAACCGAGGTACATGCCCTTAGCGGGAACCGAACCCGGGCCTCCCCAGACTGTTTCTTCTCCTGGTCCCAGAGACCATCCTCTGGTAGGGGCTCCTGTTTACTTTGAAGGAAACCCTCCCAGCACCACCTCCAACACTTAGGTCAGCTAGAACTCTGATGGGTGACAGGCTCTAGGGCTGAAGTACGAGAGGAAACCCTCTCTGGACAGGTTTCAGCCCCCTCCGCCCTCAAGTTCTCTGGGGCCCCGGCAGTCACCAATTTGGGATGAGTAATTTATAGCTGAAGAATCAGCGACGAACATAGAGAAACCTCCTGCACCTATGGGATCACAAGGGAAGAGGGGCCTCTGGTCTCAGCCACCTTTGCACACCAAAAACCCCACGTAGCACAGGCTTCACCCAGAGGGCCCTTGGGCTTCCCAGGCCACTGTCCGAGGCTCCCTGGACCTACTCTCTACCTACCTCAACCATTCTCATCACACGAAAATCCCCACAGCTGGTGACTGTCCCATACTTCTAAGGTCCCTCTCTGTTCCAGCCTCACCCTGCCCACCTCCTTCTTTCCCTCTAAAATGCCACTTCCTGTTCTTCACCATCACCCTTGCCCGGTGTTCCCCCAGGCCGGTCCCCAGTTCCTTGGGAATGCAATGCTCAAGCCCCAACTGGACCTCCCAGACCAGAAGCCGTCTAGGGTTTAGCAAGCCCTCCAGGTGGTTCCGATGCCCTGCTGAGTCTGAGGACTGCCCAGCACCCACCTGGGGCAGGGCATGCATGCCCGCCCTCCTGTGCTGGCCCAGGCTCCACCTGTGCACACCTCCACGTCACGCCCCACCCAGAAAGCCCCTGCGCCCGCCCACCCTCGCACCGACTCTGCCACGCCAGGCCCCGGGTGGAGCAGGAGGACCAAACGCATGGGCTCTGGAGCCAGACAGCCAAGTTCAGCTCCCTGCCCCGCCATGCACGCGCCGACGGACCTTGAGCAGACGCTAATCCTCTTTGTGCCTCCATTTCCTCCCCTAAATGTGGGGGTTGTGAAGGTTTCTCTTTTATGGGGTTGTCGTAAAAATGAAATGAGTAAATTTATGTAAAACAGAGCAGTGACAGGTACATAGTAAGTGCTATAAAGTCTTTATTATTATTTTATTATTATTTCATCCATTGGCATCCCGACACCCAGTCGCTGTCACCAATGTCCACACCTTGATACCAACCCACACCCACATTTCCCCACGCCTGTCGACGTCCATAGCCCACCCCACCTGCACGAACCCACTGGTGTCTGTCCCACCTGCCTGGAGGTACTTGTCCTCATACTCATCGTTACCTACACCTGCAGCCCCGCAAACCCCATTCTGCCTTCTCAGCAGAGAGGCACCCCAACATCAACCCTCCCAGCAGCATCACCCTGAGAAGCAAACCCAAGAATGGTGCCCTCCCCCATAAGCTAACCTGGGGCAACTAAACAGGACGGGCCAGCTCCCTCCTGGGATACCACTCACCATGTCCCTGAGCCCAGATGCCGGCCCTGGTGGAGAAGGCTCTGAGGTGGCCTTGAGGGCCCGGAGCTCCTCGGAGTGGGAATTGGGCGGCCTCCAGGCTCCGCTCTGTGTTGGAGGTGGAAACGTCCGAAGTCCAGGCCTCGCGTCTCCACAGCAGAGGAACTAGTGGGATGGGGCAGGCAGGAGGTACGAGCACAGAGGAGGAGGCGAGGCGCCCGCCCTCCCCCGCCCGGGGTCCCAGCCTCAGCCGCCTTCCCTGCTGTGGCTGTGAGCTCATTAACAGCTGTGTGGGGCTCTTGAACACCCTAGAGCTAGGTCATTATATTTTAATGATTTGCACATTAGACAACTTGTTTCCTGTTTCTACCGCCTTCCCTGAGACTAGAAACGCTTCCGAACCTGTGCAGTGAGATTCCCTGGACCGCCGGCCTGCGGCCTGGCCCACTCGGCTCCGCAGCTCAGCCCGCCTCACCAGTCCCTGCCCGGGGCTCAGGCGACGTGATGCAGGGAGAAGACAGGCTCCTCTCTCCCCACTGGAAGACCAACATGGCTGTTGGCAGAACCGTGGCACGAGCCATCAGTGCCCTGGCTCTGTCCCGACCGGCCCCGAAGGTCACCTGCATCTGTCTGAGGCCCTTTTCTGGCCATGGGCACATGTGCAGACTGGAAACACCTGAGTGTATTCCTCAGGGACAACTTTCTGTCAGCAAAGGGTGGACCTCCTGACCCTCCAGAGGAGTAAATGGGAGACCTGAGCCTCCGTCTCTCTCAGTGTCCCCAGAGGGACTGGGCCCTAGTGGCCCACCTTGATCACCCTCCGCTTGCCCCTCCCTGTCTCCCTCCCCCACTCCCTCCCTGTGCTGCCCCATCACCTCTCGGGTGCCCATCTCTAGAGCTGCTCTGGGAGGTGCAGCCCACTCCAGCACCTCCTTGCCATGGCCCCTCCCCCCGAACACATGCCACCCACATCCACATCTACACCCAGGCCTGGTCTCCCACTGCCCACGGGCTGGGGGGCGTCCCTCAGACGATGCTGACCTGCATGCTGAAAGCAGACCTAGCCCTCCTCCTCCCAGGCCTACCCCGGACAACACCCTCCACCAGGTGCTCAAGGGAGCGGCCTCCTCTTGTCCCTAACCCCTCCTTCCTCAGCCTCCACCTGTATCTCAGCCCATCATGGTGGTGACGCCCCCAGACGACTCGGTTCTGTTCCTCCGGGCTCTTCGCCACCCTCCGCGCCTGCCTCCTCACCTCCAGCCTCTCCGCTCCTCGCTGCATCTGTCCTCCACACCGGTCACAGGGCTCCTTCTGAGAGGCAGATGTGACCAGGTCCCTTCCGGCCTGACACCTCCTGTGGGTCTCATCGGAGGTGGTAAATGGGTAACTCAGGCGCCGGACTCAGTCAGCAGTTCTCCCTGGAGGCTGAGTCCAAAGCACGGCGGGCTGAGGAGGCGAGGGCCCTGCTCCTTGGCAGTCACACCCTCTGGACATCTGCAGCCCACCCTCCAGGACGTCTGTGTCCCCCGTCTTCATCCCTTTTCTCAGAAGTTCCCTTGAGGGATGGATTGGTTTGCTAGAGCTCCTGTACCATGGACTGGGGGGCTTCAGCGACAGATATGTGTGTCTCACGGCCAGCGTCCAGAGGGCCAAGGTCAAGGAGACGCAGGGCTGGATTCTCTGAGGGCTGCGAGGGAAGACGTGCTAGGCCGCTGTCCCTCTCCCGGCGTCTCTGCCCCTGGTCGGCCCTCATGCATTTCTGCTCTGCCTCCAAATCTCTTCGCATGAGGACACCAGGTGCACTGGATTAGGGCCTATCTAGCCAACCTCATTTTAACTTCGTTACCTCTGTAAAGACTCCATCTCCAAATAAGGTCACATTCTAAGGTACAAGGGTGAGGACTTCCACATTATAAATGTTGGGGGGACACAACTCAATCCATTACAAGGGAGCAGAGGACGGGCGGGAAAGAGCAGACCCCTGGCCCCCGGAGGCTGCCTGCATTCACACTATCCCTGCCTGGCAAGTCCTGCCGGTTGGGGCAGCCCCCGGTGTCCTGGCCCCCGCAGGGAAAGGGTGACACCGCACATGGTCCAGGGGAATTTTACACAAGGACCTGAGATGTTCCTCATTGCTCGCCGTGCCCGCCTCCAAGGAAGACTGTCCCAACCATGGCCCCAGGTGTGACCCCGTCTGTGCCATGACTGTGCTCTTCTCTTCATAGCTGATTCTCCCTGACCATGAGGCAGGTATCCACACGCTGGCCGGCGACGGCGACTCAGCAAATGATGAGCCAATCAAACTCTGCCTGCGAACTCGCGCCCTGACACGTGTAAAGAGCCAGCCCTTTGGTGAAGAAGCTGGGAGCCGTGGCCACAGATGGAGACAGGCCATGGGGTACAGCCAGGCCGCGGGGGGCCCTAGGCAAGCGGAAGCCACGGGGGAAAGACCAAGTCATTCTGTGAGCACATATAACTAGTAAGAGACAGAAGCTGGATTCGAACTCAGGGAGGCCGACTGCAGAGCCTGTTCTCTTACGTCTCCTACACCATCTGCCTCGGTGGGGGGCCTGGAGCCCCACAGTAATGGCTCATTCCACGAATCCATTGATACCAGGGCGCCCCACCCTGAGGCTCTACCTGGATCAAAGGAGCAAATATCACTAACACCTGTAGGAGCACCAGACCTGACCCGGACCCCGAGTGCTTTGCCAACCTGGTTAAACTCACCCTATCCTGCAGGGTAGGTTCCATTCTCAGCATCATTTTATAGGTGGAGAAACAAGGCGCAGAAGTTCAATAGTTTGCCTGAGGTCATACAGCTAGCAAGCCGTGTGACCGCAGGCCGCCTCCCGCTAGGCTGTGGCGTTAACCGCTGGGCAATGCCAACTCCCAGCCTTCCGGCCACCTCTGTGCTGAGGTCATGCCAGGGCCCCCGGAGCCAGCCTCCCTGGGCTGTAAACACTGCCCCTGCTTCAGATCCCTGACGAGCCTGACCTTCCAAACGTGACCACAGCAAGAGTGTGATTAATGAGCCAATTATTTCTGTAGAAGACATCGTGCAAAATAAATAGCCCATTTCCCCTCAATTTACTGTTTTAATAAATAAATAGTGCTCCGTGCTCGGGGTTTGTTTATTGCTGCTCATACCTGAAAGTTCGTGATGAATCTTCATGTTGTTTATTTCTAAAATTAATCAGATCTGCCCCATGACTAAAATATAGGAGGCCCGCATTTGTCCTTCAGCGTTAACAACAGGACCACGGCAGGGCCACGGGGAAAGGCAGGCCTGGGAAGGTGAGCAGAGGGTAGGTGCTCGGTGCTCTGGCCCCGTGGCCGTGGATGCTCACACTCAGACCACAGTCAGTGGACTCAGAGTGCAGCTTCGTGATTGACGGCTCAAGGGACATCACCAGGACGGACCAGGGCATAGGCGGGACAGAAACTCCTCTTTCTTCCGCTCAGATTTGGGTGACTGGCCACACGGGGGATCTCGAACAAGAAGATTCTGCCCAGACTCCACCCAACAGGCCAAACTCAGAAGCCTTCCCTCCTCTGCAGCGGTCACAGGTGATTGCTAGTCACGTGTTCCACTGGCTCTCTTACAGATCCCTTTCCATGCCTCGGTCTTAACTGGGAAGTGGGGGTGATGATAATAATGACCATTCAATGAGGAAATAAATGGAAAGTGTTTGCCCCAGGACCTGGCCGTAGAAGTAACCAAATGTGTGTCCTTATCATGAGTATTTTTAGGACCTTCCTGACCTGTGACTTCCCCCAGAGCCAGCGGGCAGAAGGCAGGTGTCTCCTGCAGGGCACTCACCATCCACAGGACGTCTTAGGTTGGATGGCAGATTGTCAGGGTTCAGTGTGACCAGAAGTAAAAGACATGCAACAATCTGATTGCTTATGAAGCACATTTATATTCTACGCACTTGGAAATCCATCTTCTTAAGTCTCACAATATAGCCCATGAGGTGAGATTAAGTCCTCATTTCACAGATGAGGAAAGAGGCTCAGATGGGATCAATACCTTGCCCGAGGCCTGAGAGCCAGTAAGTGGAAGTGAATAGTCCAGGTAGGTATCTAGGTCTTCAGACTCCAAGACCAGTGTTGTTGTTACAGGGGTGTGTGAGTGTGTGTGTGTGTGTGTGTGTGCGCGCGTGTGTTCTGCCTGAGACGATCAGAGAAGGCCACAGAGAAGAGGTGGCAGTTATAACCCAGGTTTTTCAGGTGAATAGGCGTTTTCTGAATGGAAAATCAGAGGAAGACATGTCAGCAAGAAAGATGGGTTAGGTCTGAATTAGAGGATTGCTAGGGGAAAGGAGAGGAAATTTTAAACAGTCGTCAAGCCGGGTGAATGACCGGATGTGAGGATAAGCGGTTGGAAGGAATGGAATTGCAACTGCTCGTTGCCCTTGGTCTGGTGTCCCCCACAGACTCAGCCTCAGTTTCAGGGTGACCCTGAGCTGCAGCCTGGGGAGTGTACTTCTTGGGAGTGAAGGGTCTGCCTTATATTTGCCTTCCTCGGCCCTCACCCCCCTGCTCTTCAGCTCAACCCAATCCTCTGGCAAGGGATGGAGTAGGCCGGCTGACTCCCCGATTCTCCCGCCGCCGCTGCCCATGGCCAGCAGGTGAACCAGGCCTCTCGAAGGGTGAGAGAAGGCAAAGCGGACCCCAAGTGTAGGAGCAGGCTGTATTTTCCATTTGTGTGAGCTTTATAAAACGCCCGCCTAGTTCAGGGGAAACACAAATACAACAGCCCTTTGAAGCATCTCCCCTCATGGACAAAGCTCAGCTCATCTGCGGGCCTCGGGTCTGCCCCCTGGGAGAGTATCCCCTTCTTCCGTCTGCGGGAGAGACACGTGGATCTCCTCCCCCACTTCAAAATGTGTAGCCTTTAGAAGAGTTCCACCTCTGCACCCGATTATCACTGCAGCCCCCACCTGTCTCCCTCAACTGGCCCTAACCCCCCACATCAATGTTTCTCAGCACCTGACCCACCCCTAGGCCCATCCCAGTCTGAATCATTGAGGGTGTTTATAAAGTACAGATTTGGGGCCCTCTAGCTGCAGATCTACCTGATCAGGATCAATCAACTAACACTTACTAGTCCTCTGGGGTTCAGCTTAAAACCATTTGCTCTGAAAGAGGCCCGGAGCCAGGGCCAGGCTCATGTCCCCTCTGCACCTCACTGTGATCGGCCGTCTACCTACCTGCAGGTCCCACCTGACTGGGCTCTCGGAGAGCAGCACCCTTGCTTCCTTCAGCAGCGTTCCTGGTTCCACACTCGTGCCAAGAAGAGAGTAGGCAACTCAAAGGGAAGGGGGGAGGCAGGGAGGGAGGCAGGGAGGCAGGGAGGCAGAGAGGGAGGAAAGGAGAGAGAAAGGGAGGCAGGGAGGGAGGCAGGGAGGGACGGAAGGAGTATGCTTGGCTGCTTCCTTCTCAATGGGTGAGAATTGAGACCAGTTCTGCCTTACACAGACTCAGCCTCAGAGTTTCAGGGTGACCCTGAGCTGCAGCCTTGACTCCCAGACATGGAACCAAGTAGGTGAAGGGTGGACCATCCACTCAGACTCCTGATTAACAACCCATTCCCACGGGGGTTGCAGCCCGGCTAGGCCTGGGCCGGGACCTCTGTTACCTTGGGCCCCTCCCCCTCGGGCATGTGTTCTGGCTATTGGACCATCCCTCCTTGAGACTGTCTCCTATATCCACCCATCGACCCATCGTAACAACCTTGGGACTCCCACCCTCTGTGAATAAAGGAAGGCCTATATCCGTTCTTCCTGCGTGAGCATGCGTGTGTGTGCATGAGTGGGTACAAGGACAGTGTGAAGGGTGTTTGTGGGCGTGGGTGGTATCCTTGCCAGTGCACATGTGCTGTTTGTGTCCCTGAGTGACTATGTTGTAGAATGGGTTTGCATGCCTGTGAATACATATGTTTGTGTGCATATACGCATAGCCCAGTTTTGTGTGTGTGTGTGCACACAAGTTAGCTTTTTTTACATTAGTGTGACTGGGCCTGTTTTTATTCTCTTTTATATGTATTTTATCCTGATAAAAAGTTTTTTGAAGGGTCTTCATAGATCTCTTGAAATCATCCATCTACGGTACCACCTTTCCTACTGGGCTATGAGGACCTTGCAGTGGCAACTATACTTGATTTGTCTTTGTATCCCCCATTCCTGCACACATGTATTCATTCATTCATTCATTCATTCAATCAGTACTATGTTTCACTTGTCTCCTGGGCACTGTATGTTGGGGATACAACAGCCAATGAAAAGAGACAATAACCACCCTCATAGAACTTATGTGGAAAAGACAAATCTTAATCAAATAATGTAAACTTGAAAATGTAGTAGGTACTAAGAAGGAGACACACAGAATTCTGACAGTAAAAAAAAGCAGATTTAATTAGTAAAGAAAATGAGAGACAGAAGCCCAGGAAGTGACATTTGCATTGCTGTGCACTTTGAGAAGGATGGACAGGAGGCTAGAGGAACGTCCTTCCATTCGGGGTGAACAGCACATGGGGGGCCAGTGAGCAGGCCTGTGAGAGAGCTCAGCAGGTGCTGAGAGAGTGGAGGGGTGCAGGTGAGGGTCTTCGTCCGCTTGGTTAAAGACGGGGCCTTTATCCTCAGAGTGAGGGGAGTTTTAAGCAGGCCGGTGACATGATCAGGTTGTGTTTGGCTTCTAACTGGAGTTGATCGAAGGAGGGAAAACTGTTATGTGGGTACGTCAGGAGGTAGGAAGAATGGTAGCCTGGACTAGGGTCACAAATGAAGATGAGGAGAAGAATAAATTTTAGAAACATACGGGGTGGACAAACATAGGTTTACTGTTGTGAGTACGTGAAACACAGAGTTAATAAAGCTGTTATAATCATCATAACCTGCAAGTCTTTTTCCATATGAACAACTGAAAACCCACTTTTGCTCACCCCTGTATAGTCGGTAAAGCAGGCAGACCACAGCGGCGGCTTGAATATGGAGCGTGAAGGAGAGAAGGGTTGAGGTTGGAGGAAGGCACCATCCCCTGCGCTGCAGAACACTTCAAGAGGACCAGCTGGGGAAGCAGGATCCCACCGTCTTAAGCCTGTTGAGGCTCAGGCCCCTCTCGGAAGACTGACAGTCCGACAACAGTGGGGTGTGTGGTGTGGGGCGTGCACAGGGCAGCAGATCCACAGTGTGTCCCGAACTGATGTTCCCAGCTCCTCCCTCTCCTCTAGCATTTCTTTTCATCAAGAGATAATGACGGTTCTCAGAAAATTCAGAAATAGACATGACTCTCTTTGAATAGAGGCTTCAGAATGAGAAGGCTCTGTAAACCCAAGTCACGGCCAACTGCCAGGTGTGCTGAGTCCACCGCCCCCACGGGGCTCTGAGTCATTCAAGTGCACAGTACCCTGGGATATTGTCGCTGTGTGAGGTTGCATGGTCTGTCCTGAGGAATTGTGTACTGGATCAAGTGTAAACCACTTTCTTATAATATCTACCTCCTGGAAGAATTGGAACTGCAAAAGGCTTCCCTGATGAGACAGGTGAATCCAATCCACTTTACAGATGTCCTTGAGCACAAATTGAAAAGGCAAGGAAGGGGCTACAAAGACACATAAGGAAATGTGAAGAGATAGGGTCTAGGGAACAAGAATCCCAGTTGGCTGCAGTATACAGAACAATGTAGGAAATGCTATGTGAGCCCCATTTACATAAAGTCTCTCTGATTCTAAAAACAGTAAATGTCTAGTGTAAATAAGTACTGAATATAGAATGTAGAAAGGCAAAGAGAAAGTACCTGAGATCCACCCAGAGGAAGCCATGGGCTGCTTTGTTTGTGTAGTTCGGGCTTCTGCTTGAATCGGACTTTCCAGTTACTTAAGTCGATAGATGGCCCCTCAAGCCTAAGCTGGTTTTCGTGGGAGTTTCTGTTATGTGCAAGCCAAAGAAACTTGATTAGTAAGTTTATTTTGAGAACTGAATCAACCAAAGTATACAAAGGCTCAACAGAGGACCTGGCATGTAGCTAGTCCTTGATGAACATTTGCTGCTATCGTTTTTGTCCGACCTACTGGACTGGAGGGGGCAGGCACACAGAAGGCTTTTTAGGTGAAGCACTGACAAGCTCCCTGGGAGAAAACTCGCCCTAAGGGAAGAGAAACTCAGTGCACAAGGCTGTTTCAGATAGAAAACCTTAGTCAGCAGGATGTGTGGGGGGTGGGGGAGGGGGGTTGGCTTCTGAGGACGACCTGGTGTCCACCGGTCAGAATCCTCTCCCGGTTCAGCTCCACAAGTCCAGCGCGTGCTCTGTGGAGGGTGAGTGGACAGAGCCGGGAAGGCTGGAAGTCTGACTTCACCTCGTGTGCTCTCTTCGGGTTGGCTGCCAACATCTCTCAGCACAGGAAGGGAAGCGAGACGGTCTCTCGCTTTGCAGTAGAGCCGGGGAACCCTGGTCACTGTGAGGCTTCCCAGGCGAAAGGCCAGTGAGAGCTCATTTTCCCTGAGAAGGCAAACATCCCAAATAAACAAGCTTAGTCTCTTTAGGACACGGCTTCTAAGCATTCAGTATGTGCAGGCTTTGGGGGACAATAAAATAAAATACAGGTTCTGCATTAGCAGTTCATTACCTAAAGAAATGAGTATGTACGTATGTATGTTTGGATGATGATGGATGGATAGATGGATGGATGGATGGATGGATGGATGATCAAAGTACACCAGTAGCATCTGTGGTTTGCACATATGAACCTAATGAATCTTCATAAAAATTTAAACATGATTTTGAGCTCATATGCTCCATCTGTTGCCCTATTGAGTTAACCAGTGCTTCTGTGACCTGCAGAGAATCGCCACTTGCGGCAGAACTGAAAGTATTTGAACTGACACCTTTATACTTTTTTATCTCCCATGCCGGTCTGCATAGCAGCAAAGGCTGTAATGAAACCAGCTGAAACATAGGAAGCCTTTGTTGGCGATGTACTTATAAATCCCTTCTTTTCCGATGAACAGAGTCCTTGCCCAGCTCATCCCTGGGACCTGGTCCCAGCACCTCTTTGGAGGAAGGGGGCGAACAGAATGAGCTCTAGCTAACCTGAGTCACCATTCAACTGTTCTCCCGAGCCACCAGCAAGAGCATTCAAGTTTCAGTGCCTGTTGACCCTCCCAGCTCTGCATGTTGACCTGATACAAAGCAACCCTCGCTCTGTGAAAGGCCAAAGCTTCATCCCTTAATTCCTTGTATAAATACCTCTTGTTTCAACCCTGGTCTAACAGTTGCATGTTCAGACCTTTGACAGCTCTGAGGATAGCTACATTCTTATAGTTTCAGAGGGATTACAGTGTGGGTAGTAGTTAAAGAGTGGGAGCAAAAAAGTTGTAAGAGAACAGTACATACTACGAAATGGCAGTACTGTCGACACTCTGTTTTTAGGAGCACACATGTTAAGGATTGTTATGTCTTCTTGGAGAACTGACCTCTTTACCATTATGTAAAGCCTGCTTTATCCCTGATAACTTCCCTTGGTCTGAAGTTCACTGTCCGAAATTAATATAGCCATTCCCGCTTTCTTTTGATTAGTGTTAGCATGTCATATCTTTCTCTGTCCATTTAGTTTTAATTTATGTGATCCATTTCAACGATCTTTAATCGGTGCATTTAGTGATCATTGATAGAGCTGGATTCGTAGCTACCATATTTGTTACTGTGTTCTATTTGTCTCCTTGTTCTTTGTCATCCATTATAGTTCAGGTTTCCAGCACCTAACACTGTTCCCAAGAAGGTTTCAGCTCAAGGGTTCCTGTTCCTCTACGTTGTGATCTCTGTATGCACTTGGCGGTCTCTCCAACTTGGGGGACAGCACTCTGCCCTGTGACCTCACTCTTGTTATGCATCTGAGAAGACTTGTTGAGTTTTCAATTTGTTCAGTTTTTTTACTTGTCAGGACCAGAAACCAGAGTGTTGTTTCTTCATCAACACTTCTAAAATCCTAGAGGAAATGGACAATTTTCTAGCAAAATACAAATTACTTAAATGGATCCAAAAATAAACCAAAGTCTTAACTGACTGTGGGGAAATATTGGAAGAGTTTTGAAGACCTGGCTTGTGCTTTTACTGATCCTTCTGTGGGTCCTGGGAGAAGCCGGGTGGGGGGGGGTGGCAGCAAATGTCACCTGTCCAACCTGTGGGCACTGTACACCTGCCCTGCACCCTCCTGGGGAGGCGGGCCCTCTGAGAGGCAGACAGACGACTGACTGGACCCCCTCATTTCCTGTCTGCAGTGATATGCCCCACAGTCTCAGTTGAGGGGCTGGGGAGACAGCTCAGCCATGCTGCCTCCCCAGGGTGCTCTCGGCCCATGGAATCTGTCTCTTCGTCACACCAAACATGGGTGGCAGGTAAGGGTGGCTCCCCTTCTATTCCTCTCTGCCCTCTGTCTTCCTCCAGTCTCCCTTTCTACCTCCCTGGGGACAGAGGCAAGTCTGATGCCCTAATGGCCTAGTGGGATCCACTCGGGGTGAGATGGCAGCCACCCGTTTTCTAGGATTCCACCATTGCCTCGGAGTCCCACCCACCTCACTGGGGGCAGGGTAACGACCACCCATTCCCCCACCAAGGGCGAGGGAAGAGCCGCAGCACTCTGCCCCGATGCTAACAACTCAGCCCCAAGGCCGCTTGTCTCCTGCTTGAACAGACGGATAGTTGTGAGTGGTGTCCTGGGGCTCCACAGGGTGGTCCCAGTTAGAAGTGTGGGAATAGATAGTACCTGTTGATTTCCCATTTGAGTTTTTACTTACAATTCAAAAAAAAACCGATGAAGCCCCATTCCATAGCTTATTGAAAGGAGGGGGGGAAAGATCCCCAGCCCTAGTGATCCTGAACTTCAGGTGCTCTAGGAATCTGGCATCTTGGTCCAGTCCCAGGAATTCCAGGACACAGAGGGCACATGTGTGTCAGTTGAGGAGATGTCCAAGGTCCTCCACATTCCTGTACACTTGTAATAACCTGCGTCACGACTGCTTGTCGGTGCCTGTCTCCTCTGTGACTTTACGGAGCCTGGCTCAACTAGGTTCCCCAACACTGCAGGTGCCTTGCCTCCCACAGATAGCCAAGGCCCCTGGGAGGTCATCCTGGGTTTCAGGGCATCCCGGTGTCTCTGCCCTTTGCTGGTCCTTGTGAACTGTGGCTTGGGAAACCTTGCAGGCAGCTGTCCAAGGTACTAGATACGACCCTTGAGTTCTGGACAGCTGCCTCTAGTGCCCGCTTGCCATCCACAGAGCAGAAGGCCGCATAGGAGGTGGGTCACCAGCAGGTGTGGATGGGGTCTGCCAGGTGCACAGTCAGCTCCACTTGGGGGACTGGGGGTTTCTCGTCTGTCATCATGGCTGTGCTGATGGTGCATCTTCAAACTGCATCTCCCCTAAATGAAGCCTTTTAGCTGCAATACACAAACCCAGTTTGGGAACCCAAATGACATGACTCTGGTCTCATTGGCAGGAATGACATCTCTTAAATTGGGCACAAGCTGCAGAATAAGGGGAATTGTTGACACAGAGAAATGTGTTTGAAAACATGTCATGATCTATGGTTAAAGGCTGTGAATTCTGCATCCGTCTCAGGAATATTCTACTTCCAGGGCAATTTCTTCCCTTACTAGCTGTCCCTTGAGTGACTGTGTGTCTTCTTCACCACTGTGTCAGCCCTCCACTGGCAGCAGTTCCCAGCCGCTGAGCTCCTGACTCCCCACCCACAGGCCCAAACCTCCCGGCCCTGAGGCCGTGATCCACAGGCTCTTCGGGCCCACGGTCTGTGCCCACCTTGGTTCCTGATGCTCCCGAGTCCTCCCTGTGGGCATGGAGCTGAGCCGCGGAGCTGGCCGAGGGGTCCTGAGTGCAGCATGAGTAGTCACAGCCACCCCTGGAAGAGTCACACTGTGGTGTCAGGTCTGGAAAGCTGACCCAGAAGCAGGTGAGGCTGACCCACGCCCAAGCAGGAAATCTTCAACAAGGGGACGAAGATTTGCAATAATGTCATTCAGGTCTAAAGAGATATGGGATGAGACTTCCTTTGTAACCCCTGTGGAAGCCAAAGGCCCTTAAAGAGTCACACAAGATCTAGGTGAAAGGTTGTGTTGGAGCCGATTTGGAATCTGTAACAATGGACTTTGGAGAAGGCATTTTATAACCAAGATGCCCAATAGCAAAAATAGCAGCCAACTCATACATGCCTGTGTGCCAGACACTTAACTACACATGGTCCGTTCACTGAAATCTCAACAAACCTACAATGCCTGTGCTACTCTTATGCCTATTTTACTGATGAGAAAACTAAGGCACACGTAGACAACAAAAAAAACCTCACACCCATCAGAGTTGCCATCGTCGGTAGTCAGAAAGGCATCTAGAAAACAGAAACGTCAGATTTCTGCAATGAAATGAAGGAGAATGTGGTCCCCAGGCTGTCAGATGGGGAAGCACAAGAGTTTGGGGATGAGATGTCATTGTGCTCCCTTCTCTCCTCCCAGAAAGGGGCTCCACCGCCGATCTAAGCAGAGTTCCCAATCCTGGCTGCACATTTAGAATCACCTGCGGGGATTTTTAAATTACAATGCCCAGATCAGTGCTCTCAGAATCTCTGGGGGTGACATGCCGGCGCCAGCAGTATTTCAAGTCCTCGCTGATTGAAGGCAGGACTCGATAACTTCCGTGGAAAGCTTTGTGGCTGCAAGTGAAGGTGACGGTGGCCGTTCGAACCCTGGTCAGCAGCATGTGAGTAGCTAATCACAGGTCACCTCCTGTGGAGCACGAGCCACCTGGGAAAGGAAGACACGAATGGCAGGCCAGTGAGAAGTGTGTGGCTGCCAACAGGGTCACGGACGCCTGACAGGAGCCCGTCAAGCCTGATGGGATTGAACATGGCTCGGAAACCTCAGAGGCAATACGTCCAGGTGGGAGCCGAAGGTGAAGCCGTTTGGAAAACCGCAGGTGCTGCTGACAAGGTAAATGCCTCTGTGGGCAGAAGAGAAACGCAGCCAACAGAGCAGAGCCGTGGGCGCAGTCAGCTCCTGTGTGCCCAGTGCGGGGCAGCGAGCAAGCTCCTCGTGGCCGCCCTGTTTTATAATAACAGCCGCTCGGCACATGCCTGAAGTCTGATGTCAGAGCAGAAAATAAAAATGCTCTGAAGCAGAAATTCCTAGGCTTAAAATCTTTCTTGCCACTCACTAGCTCTGAGCCTAACTACCTGCTCTGAGACTTTGCTTCTTTTTCTGTAAAAGGGGATCATTAATTCATATAACAAATATCTATTGAGCACCTGCCATGTTCCAGGCATTGATTTAGATGCAGGAAATAGAGCGGGAAGCAACACAGATAAAAACTCCTGTTTTCTTAGAGTATATATGTTGTTTAGGGGAAGCAAACAATGAACTAACAAGTAAAACACATAGCATGTTGGAATGTGATAAGTGCTGTGAAGTTATGTAAAGCAGGGGGAGGAGATAAGATGCTGGGGAGTGGGGAACGCAATTTTACTGGATGGTCAGGGAATAGCTCCCTGAGAAGATGACATCTGAACTACCTGAAGGAATAAGGGTAGTGACCCGGGCAGAGATCTGGGGGAATAGTGTTCCAGGCAGCGGGAGCAGCAAGTGCAAAGGCCCTGAGGTGGGAATGGGCCTGGTATGCTATGCCCAGAAATATAGTTATCTACTTTCTATGGTTGTGTGTGTGTGTGTGTGCGCGCGCGCACGCACGCATATATATTTACATGTATTTTGGAGAAGAGTTTGGAAACATCTCAAAGTCTTGAATAACTTGGGACCATCCTTCCCAAAAGGAGGGGCTATCATCTCTTCCAGGTGGCAAAAAAAAAAAAAAAAAGCGAACTATCTATAGCTGAGTTGATGGCTATGCCAGGCCCAGACCAGAGCCAATTGTCCCATACATTAATGACAGGTGTCACCCTGTGGTAAAATGATGAGGTCAAAACTTCATACCAAGAAAAAATGTCCTTTCCTCAGATGAGTCTGCGCTAGTCTGTCTTCGAGAAAAGGTAATGCTCGCAGTGGCGAGGTGCCCTGCTTCTCGGACGAGCCCGTGAGAAACTCAGCCTCAGCCCCCTGGGGTGCAGAGAGCAGGGAGATTGTGGCCCATGTCACTGGCTCGTCCCCTCCCTCCCAGGGACAGCAGAATGGACACCATTATCAGCCTGAGGAAGTATAAAGCTCTCCAGTTTATAAGACCTAAAGGATTTGAGAGGCAGAATCTCATCTACTTGTGAGGAGCCAGAGCTGAGGACAAAACCCAATGGACTTGAAGGGGAACCGGATGGAGCCAAGAAAGAGGTCTGGAGCTAGCAGGCTGCTTCTTTAGGTCCTTGCCCCATACCCACAGGCAAATGATCATGGTAAGTTACCAACTCTGCTCCTCCCACAGGACACTGCTCTTCTGAAATCGGCCTTCCTACTCTGCCATCACGATCCAGATTGCAAAGACTGGTGAGCATTAGTGAGCGGAGATCCAACAAACCGGATCTCAGCGGCTTCACCCAGCCTGACATGGGGCAGGCGCCTTCCCCGGGTGTCGAGGAGCGAGCTTCTTTCATCATGGCCTCCACCTAACCAGAGCTACTTCCTTCCAGCTAGGTGGAGGAGAAAAAAGAGAAAGAGTGGGCGAGTGTACAGAGTTTTATGGCCAGGACTAAAAGGGGCATATATCTAGCTACATCCCATTGGCTAGAACCCACTCTGAGGCCACGTACAACAGCAAGGGAAATTGGGAACTATACTATCCCTAGTATAGTACTCTCCCTAGGTTCCCACGCTAGCACTGCCCCTGCCACACCCCATTTGTGCCTACTGGGTGAATCCTGGCGAGGTAAAGCCAGCAGAAGAGGGACCCACAGCCAGCACAAGCAGACAACCCTGGGTTAGACCATCCTCTCTTTGTCTTCCAAAGGTCAGCACGTAGCACTCCTCCAAAATAGCAGGATGCATGGAAGGATTCCAGGCTCAGCCTCAAAGTCACGTTGAAGGATGTTACCACACCTGAGGTCTGTCCTGATTTTATTTGGTCTGGGTTTCAGAGGCTGTGTGGGAGCTTTGGCTCAAGTGCTGATGTAAGATCATGTAAAAATGCTCCTTTCAGACCTAATATTCCATTAGTCCTCGGTCCAGAAAACTCTCAGTTAGCTACATAGTTCAACCCTGGGACCAGCAAAAAGAAGGGCATTCCAGAGCAGGAAGGTAGCATTTGATTTATTTTGCATTTGCGGTAGTAACTGGCCAACAGCCTCAGAAAGTCAAGAATGCAAGTCAGAATCTTTTTGGTGTTGAAGCTGTTTATATCTATCTGATTCCAGTTTAATCCAATCCAGCTCATCTTTACCATGGAAACTGATGCCTTCAACACTTGGCAGGAACCTCTTGTCCTAGAGAGATGCTGCTCCAGGGACCAGCTCCCGGACCCATGCCAGGAATCCTCCGTCCCGAGTACATGTCGCCACTGACTTCTGGCTATAAGTACGAGAAGCAATCCCATAATGCTTAATCATAGTAGCATCTCTGAGAGCTTTTAGACCATATAAGTTGTGTCTCAGGACCATCTATCAGGGGAGAGAATGAGGAAAAAAATGTATCCAGTGGCTTTTATCTGCCATTGGTCAACCTTTCATCTCACGGGACACGGACTCCCTGCCCGGCTATGTCCCAGTTGTGTGGGAGCAGAGCAAGGCTTCACAGGGGCGCCGACAGGAAAGCCACACAGCACAGGGCAAGCAGCCACGTGGACTTCTCCGAGGTGAGAAGCTGTCAGACTGCACCTGCGGGAGGCTGGTCAAAGCCCACGCAGCGCTGGCCACTGTCATGGACAAAGGTGACGCTAAGAAGTGTTGCAGAAGTGGGTTTTGATCCACAGGAACTCAATCAATGTTATCTATTGTTGTGATTATCATCGTTATTATCACTAGGCGCTAAGTACAGACAGCGGTCCTTAGACATTGGCCTCTAACCTGGAGTCTGGTGCTCTGAATTTTGACCTTGGGCCACAGTTCAGTCACTCTCTACAGGGCTGACATTTCTGACCTAGACAGGACCCAGACAGAGAAAAGCTGTCTGGTGTGGGCTTCCCTGGGCTGACTCACAGCCCAACTTCAAGGACAACTCTAACGGGAAGCCCTGGGAGCTCTCAGGGGGCTGGGACCCCTGACTGTTGCTGTACCGAAGGCCTGCGGAGACCAAGGGAGAGTTCCAGTAAGAGGAGCTGGGCCCGCGCTGACGAGCTGCGGCAGACTTCCAGGAACGGGGCCCCGCGCAACTGGGGCGGGAGCAGCACGGCTAAGAAATGCAATTAGCTGCTGCAAGCACGGAGGGCGAGTCAGACTGCCCGACCCTGGGAGGCCGTCCATCAAGAAGCAGACAAAGGTATCCTTAGGCTCACAGTGCTATGGCTCCCTTTTGATGGAGTTGGCTCATTTGCCCCTATTGTGGGCGCAGAGTGGAAATTTCACTCTAAAGATGGGTCCAAATGGTGAATAAGAATATCATTGTCCACCCTTTAGATTAGAGATAAGGGGAGCCAGGGGAGGGGAGGAGTAAAGTGTGATCTGATGAGCCATGCACTGGACTTCAAATGAGACTGCCTTGGTGCCGATCCCAGCGGCGCCTCTTCCCTGCTGTGTGATCATGGGCAAGTCACTTGGCCTCACTGAGCTTGCTTTCTCAACTGTAAAATAAAACAGAAATATTGATCTGGTTGTGAGAGAGCTACCTTTTTTGCAGGTGGATTCTGACCCCAGCAGAAACAACATGTGTGCATGTGTGTTACATCCTTTACAGCGAGGTACAGAGGATTAGAAGACACTTCCACAGGCCTGTGCCTTTGAGTCCTCCAGGCAGACACAGTTGAGATGATCCCTTGTGGTCATGGTAACAGGGTGTGAGTATCACTCATCTCTGGCCAGACCAGACAATTGGGCTCAGGCTTTGTTGCCAGAGGGTAGACAGCAAGGTCTACAACCCTCTGGCCACAAAAACAGGTCTACTGACCAACAATTGCCCTTCATGGCTTGACTGGGGCCAAAAATATAATATCAGTGGTAATTGTGAGTATAGATAGCGGTTAAGTTCTGGCTCTGGAATCTACCTTTGAATCCTGACTCTGCCCTTACCAGTTAAATTATTTAACCTCTTTTGTGTCTTAGTTTTCTCATATGTAAAATGGACAAAATTGACTATAGATCTCTCCTAGTGCAGTTATGAAGTTTAAATGAGACGATATATGTAAAATGCATGAAAGAGTGTCCAGCATATAGAAAGCCCCAAAACATTAGCTACTATTATTGCTAACATTTACTGAGTTGGTTTACGAAGATGACTATGACCCAGCCAGTATGCGAGGTGTATAACCCTCCTATTTATCCTGGGATCTCTGTCATGTTAATATCCCACTGAAGAGACCAGATGCACAGAATGACTTTCCCAAAGGTGCGCAGCTGATTTCTTCAGGCAATTTCTCAAGCAAAAAGAATGTCTTTCCTTACCTGGGTCCCTGTCACACTGTGTAACACCTGCCACCTGCTGATGACACTGTTCTGTGAGGATCTGCTTACCACTTG
Organism: Molossus molossus; assembly: GCF_014108415.1. NCBI lineage: Eukaryota > Metazoa > Chordata > Mammalia > Chiroptera > Molossidae > Molossus > Molossus molossus. Next base: position 54,451,316 of record NW_023425348.1, on the reverse strand, counting down.
GCCTTTCTCTAAGGGGTTAGTGGACTACAGCCCTTGGGCCACACCTAGCTTTTTAAGTAAAGTGTAATTGTAACAGTCGTTTTTATATTGTCTATGGATGCTTTTACTCTACAATGGAAAGTTGAGTGACTGCAGCAGAAACCACAAAGCTAAAAATATCCACGAGCTGGCCCTTTACAGAAACAGTTTGCCAGCCGCCCCCACATTAGACTATGAGCTACTTGAAGCAGGGCTCACATCTTCCATCCCTGAATCCCCTCATCTCGCTCCTGATGGGGGCTCCCTAAACATGGGCTAGATGAGGGTGTGAGCGAGCATGTGGCAGACTTGAATGGATGTCACTTCTGCAGAATGATCCCCCCCAAGAGCCCCACTGTCAGCTCCGAGCCCCACCCAGATCCTGGGAAGCCCCTCAGCTCAGTGATGCTGCCAACTGCAGAGTGGTCCCCACGGGTGATGCTGAAACAGACCAGCAGCAGGTCTCCAATCGTTACCCCCACACCACGCGCAGCTCCCACATGGGAGGATCATCCTCTTCGAAGGGACCCGGTCTTCAGCTCTCTCTTGTGAAATGCAGATGGTCTGGAGAGCCTTCCCCCCTCCTTTCCGCCCGCTGCCTCCTGCCCAGGCCGTCGGTGTGCGCCCGTCATTGGAGCCTCCTGTGTGTTGCAGCAGAATCGCTTTCTGATTGAGGCAGGTGGTCCCATAGTGACCACTTCAGTCTCTTGTTGGAAAACAACAACTACAAAAAAATAGCTGCCATTCAGTGAGCTCCTGCTCTGTGCCAGGCACGGGGCCACATGCTTTACATAAGCCACACCAGTTCTTAGAACAGTCCAGAGAGGCAAAGTGGGCCTTCTCACACCCACTGAAAGATGAGGAAACAGGCCCCTGCCCAAGATCACATAGCCCATAAATTATATTATTTTCTCTTTTCTCGTGTCTCTGACCTGCTTCCCTAGGGACCCATAACCCGGCAACTGGAACAGTATTGGCTCTCTATTATTTGAATCAAATACTCTAACTGCATTCACCTGACCCGGCCTGGTCCACGGCAGATAAGGTTGTCATTTGTTAGAGATGCATTTGCTATTCTCTTGCACTGAATCAGGTCTTATGCCGGGCACTTAGGACACAGAGGGAGACCGCACAGCTTTACCTGTCAAGGACTCTACAGTCTAACAGTGGAGGGGCAGATGGGAAACCAGCAACCTACAAGAGCAAGCCACTGGGTGAGGGAACAGGGAGTGTGGAGGGGCTCCGAGGGGGCGTGGCTCCGAGGGGCGTGGCCAGGTGGACCTGCCCCCAGTGGGCGGGGCTTTAACCTCCCCCACAACCCCCTCCAAGTTAGCTGTCTATGATCTTCTTCCATACAGTTAGCTTCCACGTAAGAGTCCCCTTGGACAGCTCCTTTGCTAAATTGGAAAACTTGGGCACTAAGCGATGAACAAAGCAGGAAGAACAAAGTGCTGATGCCATCATCATCCGAAATCCAGGTTTCTTACAAAAAATCACGTTCCTCGGAAGTTCACAGAGACCAGCTCTTAAGTACATTCCCGGAGCGTTTTTCTTCTCAGAGGACAATTAACCTTTGCAATTAGCTTCATCAACAGGAACTTAATATCAAATATGTGGTCGCTTAGCAACAAGCAAGCAGCCGCCCCGTGGGACTGCTCTATCTTTGTGACTCAAGTCTCAAGGGGAGGCAGGCTGAGGACAGCTGAGCTGCATTCCCAGACTCTGCAAAGCTCTTTGCCCAAGGGTGTTGGCCCCTCTCCCCAGGTCCTGCCCTCAGTGACCTAGGGGCCCATGAGCCAGTGAGGAGAGCTCAGGCTCTCAGCACTGGCTGGCGAAGGAAACCTGGAGCCCCTCTGCCTCCCAGCCTCCGAAGAGCCTCCAAGAATGGCCAGGCGAGGGGGTGTCCCTCTGCCTCACCCTTTAGGGATACGTGGCCTGGGAAAGCTAAGGCCCCCGGAATACCTCCTGCTTGGTCACTTGTTGTCTTTCTAATTTTCACAGGACCCCTTATCCCCATTTTAAATGGGAGGACTCAGGCTCCGATCACATCACTGCCTCGGTGGTGAGTGTTGGAACAGGTTTGGTCCTCAGCTCGTGCTCTGTCCACAGCCACACGAGGCCCTGGCCTGAGCTTCAGAACTGGACCCCATGAGTCTCTCTGGTCCACCCCAGCTCGGTGTGTCTACACCTCCTTCCCACTGTGGGCTTCAGAGGCATTTGCTTGGACCCCTCTGCTCTGATTTCACTCACCATGTTTCTCAGGAAGAAGAATCCTGATTCTTTCTGAGTCTTGATTATAAACCAAAAAGCAGTAAGATTGTGTTCAGATCCTGGCTTTCACGTTTACCAGCTGTCTCACCTTGGGGACATAACCTCTCCTCATACCCTTCCTCTGATCCAAAAAGTGAAGATAAAATACCTACCTCCAAAGGGTGGTTGGCTCATAGTAGGTGCTCAAGAAGCAAACTGTACAGAACAGCAAAACCAAAGCTCAGTACCCCTGTCCTGCTCAGTTCCGGGGCGGGGGGTCATAAGGCATTTGTCTGCCTCGTTTCCCTCACAAGGATTTCCTACTGTAAAGTGACCCGAAGAAGTTGTAGATCTAGTGACTGCTGCAGGCCTTTAGTGTGTGTACTCACAGACCCAAGCAAATACCTTGAAGAAAATGTCCTCCTTTTCCATTGAAGATAAAAGTCATTCAAGGCTGACAGATCTGATTTGAATTCTGACTCCATCGCGTAACAGCTCTGTGACCTGGGCAAACACCTTCTCTCGGCCTCCACGTCATCCTCGACTGTAACACACGAAGGAAAGTAACATTCCCAGTAGGGTCTGGTGAAAACGGACTCTAGAAAGCAATGTACAAGAGCTCGTCCCAGGGCCTGGCTTGGGGCTCACCTAAGGTACTCGGGCACCGTATGTGGTGTCTGAATCCATTTGGCAAACACAGCCCTTATCAGTCCTGCTGTGACATTTTTACTGGCGTATTCTTACCAAATTAGTCTTATCTACACCGTTTCAGCACCAGCTTTAGGAAACAGCATACCTGCTTCTATTTTCAAACAAATTCATACCAAGAAAAACCATCGCAGTCCTCTGTGCTCCGAAAGGGCTGTGTGCGCGCGAAACGGCAGCTCGGGTTTGAGCGATGGAACGTCCGGGCCGCCTGCCATCCCCAGGGTCCAGCTTGCCCTGTTCGAAACACTTCGCTGGCCTCTCGGGAGGTGCAGAAGCCTGCAAAACAAACCTCATCAGCTGAGACGGAGTTGCCATGAGAGCCGGCAGCTCCATTCCGAGAGCTGAAAAACACACCACACAAAACTCGTCCATGAGTGTTCCTAGCAGCATTATTCCTAAAGCCAACAAGTGGAAAAACACCAACTGACCACCGATAGATGAACGGATAAACAAAGTGTGGTGCATCCGTATTATTACTTTGCTAAGGCTGCTGTAGCGATTACCAGAAACTTGGCAGCGCCCGACAAACCAGAGGTGCTCTCTCCCCATCTGGGGGCCAGACGTCCTCCGTCTGTCTCACTGGCGAGAGTCACGGCATTGGCCAGGCTGGCTCCTCCCGGAGGCTCCTCGCCTTTCTCAGCTTCTATCCCCACGCGTGCTGCTTGGCTCGTGGCCCCTTCCTCCGCCTGTGAGGTGCAGCTCCAGTCTCGGCTCTGACCATCGCAGCTGCCTGGATGCTCCAGGATGGTTTCCCCAGCTCAAGATCTCACTCCGTCACCTCTGTGAAGTCCCCTTGGCCATGTAAGGTAACGCGCTAGGGCTCAGGATTCAGGACACGGGCATCTTCGGGAGTCGTCATTCAGCCTACCCTACGATAGAATATTATCGAGACATAAGAAGGAATGACGTACTGATACAACTTGGACAAAATTTGAAACAGCGAAAGAAGTGACACAAAGTGCCCCATAACGTATGATTCCATTTCTATACAATGTCCAGCGCAAGCGGATCCATGGTGACAGAAAGTAGACGAGTGACCGCTGGGGGCTGGAGGGTCGGGGGGTACTGCTAAGGAGTCTGTGGTTTCTTTCAGGGGTGATTAAAAAGTTCTGAAACTAGAGAGTGGTTGGTGATGGTGGCATAACTTTATGAATACACTAAAAACCACTGAACTGTCTACTTTAAAAAATGGATTTATGATATGTGGATTATATCTCAATTAAAAATAAACAAATTTGAAGGAACCTCATCTATGCATGGACATTACCTGCAAATGACAAAAGTGGAAATAATATTTTTTAAATCAAATCGTGTTCTGAATCAATTTGATTTAAATAAAGTGCTTTCCACCAAATTGTTCAGTCAAATTGTTCAATAAAAGTGTATGTTCCCACCTGGCCAGTGTGGCTCAGTGGCTGAGCATCAACCATGCACCAGGAGGTCGCCGGTTCGATTCCCGGTCAGGGCACATGCCCAGGTTGTGGGCCAGATCCCCAGTGGGAGGCATGCAGGAGGCAGCCAATCGATGTTCTCTCTCATTGATGTTTCTATCTCTCTCTCCCCTCCCTTCCTCTCTCTCTAAAATCAATAAAGAATAAAAGCAGTAGTGTGGGGGTTGAGGGTGTTACCGTTGCTGAGCCCCGGTTTTCTCACCAGCAAAGTGGGGATAATAAAAGTACTTGTCTCTCGGATCTGTGAACGTTCAGTAGAACAGGCCCTGGGAAGCTCAGCACGCAGTGAGTGCTCAATACCTTGACGCTGCCGCTTACCTTGCCCTCACCCCTCTGCCTGGCCCACTGCGGAGAGAAAGAATGAGATACTGATCAGCTCAAAGGGTCCCAGTAGGCAGCCACTACCTGAGACAGGGGACAGAGAGTGAGCTGATTAGATTTGTCTTTTAAGAAAATGTCTCTGGCTGTGGCGTGACAGAGAAAAACAACTGAGGTGGGAAAAGAGGCTAGAAGTGAGCGTTAGGACACTGTGGCAATGGTCCAGGCATTGGGGGACAGGGACCTGAACTTGGGGTAGACAAGGAGCAGGAGAGTCTCCTCCTGTCCCCAGTGAACACCCAGTGTACACACCGAACACCGGTATACATCCGTGATGATTACCTTCAAGTGAACTTGGCTAGGCTACATCCCCCAGGGATTCTATCAAACACTAATCTAGGTGTTGCTGGGAAGCTATTTTGTAGATGTGGTATTTTTAAAGCCCTTCGGGTGACTATACTGTGTCAGGACTGAGTACCTGTGCTCCAGGGCTTTGCTTTTTGAGGTTTGGTCCATGGGCCTCACCTGGGAGCTTGTTCGACACGCGGACTGTCAGGCCTCACCCCAGACCTACTGAATCCGAGTCTGCTTTATAAGATCCCAGGGGTTCAGAGGCACCGTGACATCTGGGCAGCATGTGGGGAAAGTCAGCCTTCCCCGACGCAGAGATGCGCCTGCCCACTTCTGGCTCCCACTCCATGATGCAGCTTCGGGCCCTACTGAGCCACACCCAGAACCAGGGGTCCCAATGACCAAATGTTAAATGCACCCAATCCCTCACTGGAGGCCCCCATCACCCTCAGCCGGGCCTTAGGTCCACTACGGCTCACAGATCATTATTCTTCAGGACAGAAGCACTGACCACACCGAATGTGAGCATTGCTCACGCTGTGTCCCTACACAGCCTCTGTGTCGGGGTGGCCGTGGCTCGTGGCAACTTCCTAACCTGGGCACTTACTATACGACAAGTACTTACACCCATGAGTTCAGTCATCCCGTGACCCCCGGTAGGCCGTGTTTTATGAGCCCCATTTTGCAGCCACTGGGGCGCAGAGAGTTAAAGACAGGGGCCCCCGGCCACACAGCTGGTCACAGGGGAGCTGGGCTGGACACCCGGGGTGTCCGACTCCAGAGATTCTGAAACCCAGGACTCGTTCACAGTCCTGTCTATGTGATGCTTGCTTCATAAATAAAACAGTGATGGAGCTTCAAAAAGCAGGCTCCGAATGTTCTCAGGGAAAAAAAATGTAAATACATTGGCTCCCTGAGAACCGTAACCAGAGGGGAAGCATTTGACACAAGCAAAAGCGCCCCTGGGAATGCGAGCCAGTGTGTCACTGTAACAACCGATCCTCCCACCCGGCTCTAGCCATCTTTTTATTAGGCGGCTTTACATATTCTTTACCGTCTTTAAAATGCTAAACTGACTCTGAGCCCCCAAATGTGCCAAAAATCTGGATAGTATGTTTAGAGGACGCAAAAGCCCCTCACAAAGTAACTCCCAGAGGCCTGAATTAGTGCTTTGTATAGGAAGGAGGTGAAAATCCATCTCTCTCCCAGGAAGGCAACTGACATAAAATTCAAACCAAACTAAATGTGTGAAGGGAACACTCAGGCTTGAAGGCTCATCCCGTGACCTGGAGAGTTACGATCGCGCACTGTCCTGAGCTCCCTGCCAGGCTCCTCCGTGGCTGGTTGAGGTGGCCTGGCTTCCAGGCTGGGGAGAGTCAGGTGGCTTCATCTGCAGACAGCCAGAGGTCACCTAGTAACAGAGGTCAGGGTTCATGGCTGGGATTTAAACTCAGTGACCGAATCTCTAGCCAGGAACAGAAACTGCAGACATGATAAGGTTTAGTAAATTACTCTCTCCAAGCTCACTGATTTGCAGGGTCACAAGGGCTCTCGTTTGTGGGTCCTTGTTATGATGGCCATAGTTTATGTTCACATGCTTGAACCAAGAGAGAAACTCAATATTCAGAGCTTTTGCCTTCGTAAAGACTACACAGACCAGGCTCATCTGCTAGCACGCACACAAGATAAAGCCCATACGTCAGCAGCCGCCGTATAAACACTTCCGATATTTGTATTTCAATCAACAGATGAGATTCTGCAAATCAGTGTGCTGTATATCAGAAATGGGTTTTATCGCTAAAAAGAGTGGCTTTTGACTAGCAAGACAAATATCAGAAGTGAGCTAGCACTGGTGGAATGGGAGGCGTTCAGGTATATGGACTGGCTGAAAATACTTCGGAAACAATGCTCGCCTTTGCCTGAACAGGACATGAGAACCCAGGGAGACCTGTGCCCTGGACCCGAGGCATGGGCTCTGCGTCTGGCCATTGATTTTGGAGGCTTTCTGACTGTCTGGTATTGACAAGAAGCACAGAGTCTCACATCTGGAATTCGGTTGTGTCTGCCTCATCCTATCAAGCAGGTGTGGTTGGATGTGAGCGGGTAGAGAGCTGGGATTTACTGAGCTCACAGAGCAGGTGTGGGAACTCTTCTATTGCCCACTTAACCACGGAAGAAATGTCTGCATGTGTGGTTGAATTGGGTTTGAAAGCCATTTTCATACAATCTGGGAGTGAGATTGTGGGGAGCAGCTAGCTCTTACTGAAAGGGTTAGTAATGTTTTAAAGGGTAAAGGTAAAAGTTTGCAAAAGGCAGAAACTGTGAAAAATGTGTTGCTTGCATGACCTCTGCTCAGCCTTCTGCTGAGCATGGACAAGGATTATCTGGATTATCCGCAAGACAATGAATTATCCAGCAGATACAGGAGAAGATACCAGACCAATCCTATTGCAAAGTGGACAGTGGGCCATGCAGAGTACGTCAGCAGGAACTGCCGGAAGCTAGAAGTCGAGTATATAACCGACACCCCAACTGTCATTCGAGGCTGAACCCTTCTCGGCTCAGCCCGCCTGCACCCAGGCACAGGCAATAACGCCGTCTTGCTCTCCATTGGCCTTGCGTGTGGATGTGACCTCCCGCCCGCTTAGGCCTTTTACTCCCCACCTCAGATTCCTTCGGCCGCTTCTTCCGGTTGTGTGTAACTCACTCCCCAATTCCTGAGTCTCTGCAGGAGGAAAAGCCTCCAGGTATTAGTCCTTCATCAAATGCATCATCCTTGCATCTAATTTGTTTTTAATTTTTTCCTTCAGAGTCATAGCCAGATTAGCCCCAGACAGGATTTGAGAACAGCCCCTGGGGAGGGGTAATCTGGAGAGAAGTGCTTATGCTTCATTGGCAAAGCAGTTTATTGCCAACCAATTCTTGTGCCAGGTGCTAATTCTACCCGGTCAGGGTCTTAAACGGCTGCTCAGAGCCACCTGTGAGATCCAACGGACATCAAAGACGCGGGGTGGGCAGAGTCTGGTCTCCCGAGACCACGGCGAAGGTGGGTGCCACCCAGATACGCAGACCTCCCTGTACTTGCCCACTGCTTTCCTACTCAGTGGTACTTTGTCCCCAGAACACTGGGAAGGTGGGAGCTGAAGGGACTCTCAAAATTATCCGGACCAACCATGTCCTCACCAGACAAGGACCCTGTGACTCAGGCAATTTTCATGACTCACCCACTGTCACACAGCGGAACTGGCCAGGGAGCTCTGGCCACTCTCAAACTGCTGCTCAATTCAACTCAACAAATGTGTCCAGGGCCTGCTCTGGGAGTGAGCAAGTCCCCTGTGCTCGGTGAGCTCACAGGACACAGGAGCACTAAGGCCGACCAGGGGAAGAAAGCAGAATTCACGGTGCGGTGAGTCACGAGGAGGCTTTAGCCTTGGAAATAGCGGGGAAGCTTCATGGAGACGCAGCCTTTGAACTGAGCCTTGACAGATGAGCCAAGTATCGAGAGGAGGGACGAGGAGTAGAGGGAGGGCCCCAATGGCATGTCTGGAACCCCCGGGCTGCGGAAAGCAGGGCCAGCAGCAAGGTCAGCCTGGCAGCCCCTCTGCTGGACCCCAGTGGGATGTGCAGAGACCCCAAGAGACCCCTAAGGGCTCCATAGATGGGATCTTGCATGAAGTAAGCACTCCAACTCCGTCTAGATGGATCCCTGAAGAAGGCTGGCTGCTAGGCTCACTTCCTCTCCTGAAGTCCTCTGTGGCCTCCTCATCTCCTCATCTCCTCTCTAGTCTCCTAGAAGGCCACTAGCTGGGTTCCCCTGGGAAAATCTCTCAGCCTCCCCTCCTGCCCACACTCCAAGAGCAAACTCAAAAACCTCCCTGAATGCACGTGCAGAGCCCTCCAGCCCATCATGCTGTCTCATTTCCCCTTCACCATGACCCTTCATTATCTACCTTTCCCCCATTGCCTAGGTGAAAAAAACGAGGGTCCCAGTAATGTACCCAAGGTCCCCCTGCTGGTGCAGAAAGGGGCCAACTCCCCAGACTTCTTCGCACAGTCTCCGAAGCTGATTCCCCAGCCCTGCTTTAAGCTCTGTGACTTGGGCAAATTACTCAACTTCTCTCTGCCCCAATTTCCTCATCTGGAAAACAATCGTAATAATAATGTCATTTATCACGTAGGATTGTTGTGAGGATTAAATGCACTAATATGTACAAAGAGCATAGAAAAGTACCTGGCACATTATAAGTACAACAGAAGTAAGAGCTACTATTAGCATTAACCCTGATCCAGGATCCCAGCAGATTCTTCCTATTAGGTTCCTGGGCATCTCTGGGTGCCCTCAGGCAAGTTGCTCATCCCCTCTGTGCCTATGCACAAAGCTGGCCCTCAGGACAACTGGAATGCTCCCTGAGTTTGTCTCATCTTTCTTCTATTGCCCCCCCATTTCCACTTCTACCCTCAGCAGTTGCTCCCCACAATCCCCCTCCCCACACCCACACCCACACCAAATCAGACAGCTGTCCCAAGAGTCTATGTGAGGAACCGATTCCATCTTTGTATTCAAAAGCTGTCCTTTACAATGGTAGTTTTTAAATGTTCAATACAAAGAACTAGTTGTCTCCTTTAAGAGCCCAGTTTTGAATTTTTTTAAAAAAAAGCTCTCCAGTGAGAAGCAGCTTTGAATCTGCTTCCCAGCAGCAGCAAGGGGATTATCAGCAGAGAACCATATTGCATACTTAATTGCAAAACCATCCCCACAGCCAAAGCCTGGTCTAGGATAAGAGGCAGCTTTGGGCCCTCATAACTGCTACATCCAAGTTCTGCAGAGGACATCATGGTGCAATTAAGAGGATCCCAGCAGAAACACTGATCTCCAACACTCAAGAATGACAGAGGTGAGCCCTGGACGGTTTGGCGCAGCGGTTGGAGCGTCGGCCTGCGGTACTGAGAGACCCGGGTTCGGTTCCCGCTAAGGGCATGTACCTTGGTTGCAGTTTGTCCCCGGCCCTGGTTGGTCATGCGGGTGGCAGCCACTCAATGTGTCCCTTCACATCGATGTTTCTCTCTCTCTCTCTCCCTCCCCCTCTATCTGAACAAAAAATGGAAAAATGTCCTCGGGTGAGGATTAAAAAAGAATGACAGAGGTAACCTCCCAGACTGGTGTTTGCTCTGACCTATGGCCTCTTAGAACCACAGTCTGGACACCTAAGAATTACCCTAGGGAAATGGAAGAGCCAGGAAGGGAGCAGATCCTGGAGCTCCTAAATGCATGCTGATGCTGCCCAGGTGCAGAACGGGCTTTGCCTAAATCAGAGAGGGCATTGGGTGTGCCTAGACTGCTTCCATCTTTGGGCTGGCGAAGTGTTTGGCGACCTGCTGGTGTGAAGGGAGCTGAGTGCTTGGTGCGCAGGAGGGACTGGGGAAATGTCTGATGGGTGAATTGCCCAGAGGTTGATGGTCCACCCACTTCCAGTTGTGGAGTCAGCGTTCAGGGCCCCTCCAGGGTGTGACTGGTTGAGGACTAAGCCACCTCAGTGCCCTCTCCTCCAGTGAAGGAGGAACATGCTTCAGAAAACTTGATCTCGGGCCTTTCAAGTGGAGATAGTGGAAGATTACCCAGCTCAGTAGCTCCTCCTGACGTAGATCAGCAGATTGAAGCTTCTCAGAATCCCGGGGGAGCATCCAAGTTAAGGGATGGAGAGGGATATCTTGCAGGGGCAGGTTTCCTGGGAGTGTTTGGAACTTCCTAAATACAACAGGAAATGAATGGCATGAAACAGCCAGCTCTTACCCCCCACACCATCAGAAAAAATGTCAAGTTTTATAGAAACTTAACTAACCCACCCCAACCAGTCGTTCCAAGCCACTGAGTTTAGTAGCCTCTAAAGGGGAAAAGACTGTCCTAATGGGGACCCCCATCTTTACCTGGACCACCATCACCAGCCTCTTTTCCAGGTTACCTATCTCTAGTCCTTCATCCAATTGTCTTCCAGACCATCATTGGAAATGTGTTTCCAAATCACAAATCTGGTCACTTTCTTAATACTCCCAAAAGGCTCCCATTGTCTTTAAGGTGGAATAAAGATCCCTCAACTTGGCATGCAAAGCCCATCAAAATCTGGTCTCCATGCAAGCTTGAAAGGCAGCCAGTACAAAGCAGTAAAGCTGTTAAAATATTGAGATACCTCTGTGCTCTTCCAGTGACCCTTTGCCATTCACCAGCCAACCCCCTTGCCCACTTGGCTCTGGGCCAGAACCCTGGTGAGGAAGATGATGTCTCAGATGGCATTTAGCACTGGCTCCCTGATACGGACCAGCGTTCCCCAGAGAAGCCCTTGCATGGGCACTTTGGGAACTACAGCTTCAGCAGAATGCTGCACTGGTCGTTAAATGCAATATTTTGAATACTACTCCTGCCTTAGTCAACTTTACAAGACTTACTGTTTGCCATTCCCTTGTTTATTTATTTGTAGAATGAATTAAAGAACTCCTGAATGAATAAAGGAGGGGATGATATATGACCAGCACCTGCTACCTTCCCAGCCTCGTCATGAAGGAAGGAGGTCTATCGGGCATGTTGGTGGGTTGGAGGATACACAAATAAGATGCCACCCACAGTGACCTCAGAACTGCCATTTAGTGACCAAGGTGGTCACTCAAGCAGGGCCTTTCTTTAGTGGGTTATACCCTGGCCAAGTTCTCAGCCATCCAGATTCAGAAAGTGGACTTTCTCATTCACCCCAAAATAATCAGTCTTTCAGGGAAAACTCACACAATCCAGCTTTAAGAGATACTGATGCAAAGTGAGAATTGGAACTGAACTGTTTATGATGATGACCACAGTGTCCAGGTGTTTCAGGTGATACCCTGTCAATTGTGAAACAGAAATCCTAATTCAAAATGACTTAAAACACGAAAGGGATTTATTGGCTTGCAAAGCTGAACGTCCCAGAGATGAGTCTGGTTTTGAGTACAGCTGGATTCAGGGCTCAAGTGGTATCAATGGGACTCAGTTTTTTTTCCTTTCCGGGGTCTCTCTCCTTCCATCTTCAGCTGCACCGGGTGGCAAGGTGGCTTCCCGACATCCGGGGTCCCATTTCTCAGCTTTCCGTCTAGCTGGCAAGAATGAAAGACTGTCTTCTGGAAGCCCCAGTAAGCATTTCACGGCATCTTGTGGGCTCTACTAGGTCAGCTGGCCCTGCACGCGTCCCTGTGGCCAGCAGATGAATGTTGTATTCTGATGGCCTGAGGCCTATATCACCTAGGAATCTGGGGATCTTTCATCCCTAAGCCAAGAGGTGGGGCCTCATCCACAGCTCAGGGCTGAGAGTAGGTGAAAGAGAGGGAAGTTGGACCTGGGGACCGCAATGCCAGACAGCAAAGCCAGCTGACGCCCACGGTTCCAGGGCACAGCTCTGAGGACAGCAAATCATCCGTTCGAGGTTTGCTTGGTGCGTCAGAGTAAAGCAAGAGGAGTATTAGAAAGTGGGGAGAATAATTTCCACTAAGACCCAGGAATTGTCCTCCCCCAAAGCAGAAGACCTGTCTCTAGGGCAGAGCTGGGGGTAGGAGAACAACCCACCTCTCTGGAGCCCCATTTCTGTGCTGGGCCCATCCCTTCCGTTGGCTCCTCCTGTCTTTGTTCAGAGGAGACAGCATCCCCGACTCTCTCCCAGGGCTGTCGGGGAGTCACCGCCCAGCCTCACCCGTCCTCGAGGTTTTCTCGACTTTGGTTCATCCACGTGGATCTGTGAATAGAGCGCATCCCCACGGTCCCTGCAGCCTTCCTCAGAGCTGTCCTGCTTCCGCTCTGCCCTGCGGCCTGGCGAGTGGAGCAGGGCAGATGTCCACGCCTGTCTCACAGGTGCTGTGATGGACAGAAAGAGGAGGCAGCACCCCGCCCAGGTTCCCACGCTGCACAGAGGCTAGCTCCCCACGATGAGCCCCTGGCCCAGCACTTCTTCCATAAAGGAAGCTGCTTTGATGTCTGCAAGGGGTCAAGGTCCAGACCCTCCTTAACCACTGACATGTGCCTGAAGACTCGCCCTCACAGTGGAGGCAGAGGCCTTTCTCTTGGCCACCCCAGGCAGTTCCCTGCTCCTTTCTCCTGTCCTTAGCTCCTGAGCCGCCCTCCGCGGCACTGCCCTTGTTGTTAACAGGCTGGAGGGCCAAGTCCTCCTGGCTGTGGGCGGGGCCTGCACGCGGTCTGCCCCTAAAGACTGACGAATCTCCTATCTAGATGCAGCTGGTGCTCAGATAAGGCCAGATGGATGGCAAACAACGTTTGAACTGGCAGGTGCCATTTGTTAATGTGCTTTAGATCAATGGCTTCCAAAATTAAAACATTCTGTATCTGTCAGATGGTCCCCACCAGGCCTCTGGCAGGGCAGAGGTGCCAGCTTCAGGTTGGTGTGAGGGTAGGGGCAGGGGAGGGAGGACAGGGGGAGGGGGTATTTCCCACCAGAGCCACAAAGAAGTCTCCCCCAACCACAGGGGCTCCAGAGGCTCCCCCAAAAGTCAGAAGATGAGGAGCAGGAAGTGCAGACGCTAATGTTTTGTAGCTGGAGAGTAGAGGAGCATGCTCCCCAAGCTTCCCAGAAATCGGAGCACTGTCCTGGGTTTGGACACAGGCCTGAAACATCCCGGCCTCCCTCCCTCCCGTGGAGAGCCAGAGCCAGTGGTGAGAGGCCGGTTCCCCTTCTGGCATCCTTCGGGATCGGCGGGCATAGCGGAGGCTGGGGGTGCCCCGTCTCATCTCCCTCCAGCCCCCTGAGTTCGCCTGAGTTGTGAAGACGGGTCTCAGCACTCACTCCCAGCACCAGTCGCTCTCCTCTGCCTTGCTGGCCTCTCTGAGTCACCAGGCAGGGCTGGGAGTGTGGGGAAGTCAACGCCTGGGCTGGAGGTCGCAGTGGCTACACAACTGCCCCTGCTCCTCCCCAGACACCCCCACATCCTTCACTGGCGCCCTCCTGAGGCAAGGGCCAGCCACATGGTTTCCAGAAGTTCCCCAGGGGACTAAGTCTGGCTGCCCATGATGGTGCCGCTTTCGTGAGTTTCACTTGAATGTCTCTCTCCTCCCATATCTAACTTGCCCACTTCTTCCTAGTGCTTCCTGGGATCACCTTCCACAGAAATACCATCTCCTTGTCCTGCACGAAGGCTCCTCTCTGCCTGCACTTGGCCTCCTCCTCTCTTCCTCTGAGCCTCCGGGACCACAGGGCTTTGCAAGCAGAGGGCACAGAACGGCCCACACTTGGCTCCTGGCTCCACCCTGATGGACGACAAACCCCAGAGCATGGCCCCCTCCTCGCCCACCCCACTCTCACCTTCGCCTCGGCTTACCAGTCGGCGGCCCAGCCACAAGCTTGATCTTTCTGGACCCGGTGCATCAGCACAGTAACGTGGTAGGAAGAACAAGGATGGTGCTTGGCTTCCAGCGTTGGCATTAGCTGCGTGGCCTTGGGGAAGACACATGACCTCTGTGAGCCTCAGTTTCCCCGTCTCTATAGTTGGAAAAGTATCCAGACCCGGCTGGTGGATTGTTGTTGCTACAATCAAATGAGGAAACATATCATTGTGAAACTCGTTGTGAATGATGATATTTTCCGTGGCTGAGATTTAACGAGTACCCACCAGAACCGCTCTACCTGTTGTTTCTGGCTCTTGTTTGCTCTGCTTGTTTGGGGCCTGTGCCAGCGGGTTGTTAAATCTTTTCACTATCACCTCTGACTAACAACACCATGGTTGCAGGTACACCTTGTACCCCCTGCACGGCAGCCACCGGCCTAGCTCCCCGAGTGGTAGAATCCCAGCTCATCCAGAATGGGAGTTTTGGGGAGCTCTCCCTTCATCTGACTATGCCAAGGGAGAACATGTCGATGTGTCCTAATGCATCCCCCAGACAGATGGACGCCTCTTGCACCGCACAAACACAGCCACTTGCGCAAACGTGCCACAGGGCGGGCGGCGAGGCCCAGCCGGTTGCTGGGAGTCCACTGTTCCACCAGCTAGTTCGGCAGGCGTGCCTGAAGGGCTACGTGCTCTCTGAAAAAGGCCTCCACACACGAGGTCCTCAGCAGCATCGGGTACCTATGCAGAGGGCCCTGTGAGTGGGCGCACTCTCGCTGGTGCAGAGAGGCTGACCTGGGCTCAGCTGTGTGTCACCCAAGCCCTGAACAACACTGGAGGTTGAGGAGGACAGTGTGGGGACAAGACAGCAGGAGCTCGGGTTGGGCACAGGAGGGGTGTACTGACAGGACAGAATGTGGCCGCCTACGGGATGGAATAGGAAGACAGGCTAAGCCTTCATTAACATCTGTTCGCATATTCATCATCAACTGCGAGTTGTTTAAACTAAACTCAAGCATACACAGAAATCACAGTGACTGTCAGAAAATAAGACTTTTCAGTTCTGCCTTTTGCCTTGGAGGACAAAAGATTGTAAATCTGCCCTGTGTAATATTCATAATCAGTGGTCAACTCCAACTTAATTAAACTTAAACACACCCACCCTACCCCCCACTCCCAGCCCCAGCCCCAGCCCAGCCCAGCCCAGCTCGGGATTACACTAAACGTCCTTCCTGCCCAGTCATGACAACTGGGGCTTTGAGGCTGGCACCAGGCCCTGGAATAACTCACTCGTGGGGAGAACACAGCCATGGTGGGGATGTCGGTCTGTGTGCCATCCTCGGGTCAAGAGGCAAGCTTTGATTGGGGGTGGTCTGGTGTGCAAAGGAGGAAGCCAGGACTGAGAACACCAGTTTCAGGAGGAGAGAAAATGGACATTTATTCAGAACTTCCTGTCTGCAACCCTCAGTGGTACCTGTAAGTTCTGGAAAGTTCTGTGAGTGCAGCCTACGACATGGTGAACACTTCTTATTGAATTATCTCAGCTGGGTGCTGAGTGTCATTTCTGTCCCTCTTCCCTTTCCCACAGTCCCCTCCGTCTTACCTGCTGTCGCTTCGCCAGGCTCCTGCACCGAAGGCCTTTAGTCCTGTACCATTTCACACGAGGAGGAGGGAGGGAGGGGTGTGGGGAGGCAGCTTTTCCTCCTGAGCTTAACTCTACTATGTTACCATGTTACAATATTACCACACTGTCGGGATGCCACCTGTTGTCTCTGTGAAGACTGGCCCCTCACCCTAGGAGGTGGGCAGGGGAGGAAGAACATCCTGTACCCTCACAGTGCCATAGGCCCCATCGCCCACACGCGCTCACCTCCTGCTCACAGCTGCCTCATCGCGGTCCAGCCCCTTCTGTAACTGAGGAAACCAAAACTCAGAAGTGCCGAGGGACCCCATAATACAGGGAGCGAGTCTTGAAGCCAGAACTCAAGACTTGTCTCACATCAAAGCCCATGCCCCTTCCCTGAGCCCCTGCCTCTGTCCTGGCTTGACCCGAATCCATTATTCTGTGTCTCACGGGGTGCGATGAGCTCGGTTTAATTCTGATGTTTCAGGTACAGCAAAGAATTTGGTCAACAAGTAGAGAGAGCATTGCTGGAGGAGCTCAGACATGGGGGATGTCCAGGGTCCCAGAGTCCTAGGGGCAAGGCCCAGCCCCTGGGGAGCCAGATGAGGATGAGAACCCAGCTGTGGCGGCTACACTTCAGGGCAGGTTTCTGTAGTTGGTTGAATTACCCGGACGGGCTCTAAATCATATGGCTGGTGTCTTTATAAAGGCAGAGATGGGGAGATGAGACACACAGAGAATGTGGGGTGATGGCAGAGCAGAGACTGGAGCAACGTATCGACAAGCCATGACACCAAAGACTGCCAGGGAGAGATGTCTCCCGCAGAGCCTCAGGAAGAAACCCACCCTTTTGACCTCGGGAATTTGGACTTCCGGCCTCCACAGTGAGAGTACATGCCGTTGTTTTAAGCCAGCCAGTGTGGTAATCTATCACAGCAGCTGGCAGACGACACAGCTCGGCTCCTGGATAGACTCAGGGACGATCCAGGAAACACCAGCTATGGGTGTTTTCAGTGGCTATAGGCAGAGGCTGGTCCTGGTCAGAGAGGAGCCAGAGTCTCCCCAGGAACCGCACACTGATGATAGAAGCTCAAAAACTCCTCCCTCCACTTGAGGGAGTGGCTGAGCTTCAAGTGCCCTCCAGGTCCGGGTCAGAACAGGTTCAGGGTCTTAATGGCGAACAGGTTCGGTGCTGCTGCTGAGTGAGGCTGGGGCAGGCAGGAGCAGGCTCTGGGCAGAAGGTCAAGCAATTTCAAAGATGTATATGGTGCCCTGTGGTGGAGCATGTGGTCCTACAGGTGTGTGCAGGGGAGGGGAGATGGACTCATCTGACCTTGTCTTCATGAATTGACTGTACATTTGAAAGAACAGCTGCAAGGCCAGCTAACTATCACCCTTTGGTCCGCAGGTTGGGTTTGGCTTCTCTGACACAGAGCTGGAGGGCGCCTTCCACTCTCTCCTCTCCACACTGCACCCACTAAGCACCATGCCCATGAGGGAAGGAAAGCCCAGTGCGGGCCCTACAGGGGCCCTGGCTGAGGGGCTGAGGTCAGGAGCCAGGACTGAACTTATGCAGGAATTTCTACTTGTAGCATCTTGGAGCCTGAAAAGCAGAGGAGTCAATGCATTCAGAGTCCCAGGGAAAGCTAAGATCCAGAGGCCTGGAAGACAAGGCTCAGGCGCCAAGTCCAAGTTCTCAGGATGCAGAATCAAAATCGAGGTGTCAAGGCAGGAATTCAGAATGGAGCAGAGATGGAGTTTGGAGGGAGAACAGACCAGGGATGAGCAAGGCAAGTCCAGGGTAGCTACCCTGCTGCACTCGTGCTAAACGACTGTGGTTCCCCTTTGAGGGATAGCAGGACCTCAGTACGTGACTTGGGGTGAGGGGAACCCAATTTAAAGGGATCAAGGTAATGCTAACACCAGCCAGGGAGCCCTATGCTCAGCTGGAAAGGTCAAACCATAACACTGGGCTTCAATTCAGGGGTCAAATTCTCCCCTCTCTTCAAAACCTCTAAAGAAGCCCCTAAGGTCCACCTGGGAGTGAATCTGTCTTCAAGGTCAAGCCTGGGAGGAGGGGAGCAGAGCAGAGGCTGACAGAATGGGCAGCAGTAAACACTCCAGAAGCTTCCAGTAGAGCACAAACCCCGAGGATGGGGTCTGAGGCCCAGCACAGCAACACTCAAAGGCACCCACTGCAGGCCCCAGGAGGGTCAGCAAAGGCGGCAGACACTGGGAAAATTTTCCCAAAGAACTTGGACTTGGTTTGCCATCTGTCTCTCGCTGTCCTGTATGTCACCTCTGCAGAAACTCCTAATTTAGATCTGGGCCCTGAAGCTCCCCACAGAAAAAAGAAAAAAAAAAAAAACCCTGGAAAAAGCGAGGGCCAAACCCCTCTAATGCAGGTTCATTGTCTTGAACAAGAAAAAAACAAAGGATCAGATCTGGCCTTGCCCAGGGCGTGAGGTCATGGTGTTCAAGTGTCGGGCTGGAGCAGAGCTGAGTGCCAGAGATAACAGAGACTGAGAGTGGGTGTCGTGAGTGGATTCTGACTTCTCTATGACCCTCTGAGGACATCCTCCTGAACCAACCACAAGGGGAAGCAACTGGATCATTTCCCCCCAGGGAGCTGGCTCACTCTGTAGCATCATTAGTTTCCAATGCAAATTTAGGTAGAGCAGCAAAAATATATACATTCGGAACAGAATCATATTAATATGTAGAAAAGGTCCAAAGCAAATTGGAAAGTGACAGTGGAAAACCCTTTGATAAATGGCTCTGCAGAACTTAAGACTCCATCTGGAAGCTAGATGTCAAAGAGGTGACAGGTGGGGTTTCCACAGAGGGCTCTTGCCTCCCAGACTCTGCCCACACACGGCTCAGAAACCGCTTTCGAATCTACATCAGCATACGGTGTGACTTCCCCAGCAAAATGGCTAATTCTTTCCTCCTCTGAACTATATTGTATCCAAAGCTGGCCATGGTAGCAGACCCTTACACGGGCGCACTGGAGGGCGTGTGAGATGACCTCTCCTCTGGAGGACAGCTGGGCAGAATGCATCAACAGCCTTGAACGTGTTCCTGTTTCCTGACCTAGTCTTGCACTTCTAAGAAGCAAGTCTAAAAAATTACGGTTGAGGGTTTGTACACACACCCCACCCCATTCCGATTCAGTTAAAAGAATATTCATTAAAACTTTATTTCAGGGGAAGGAGAAAATAAATAAAATGAAGTACAGTGGAGGGAAGTAAAATAAATAACATTGAACTCCCACCCCTTGTCTTCTTGAGGGGTGGCACCTTCACCTCGAGAGCAGGTGGCTGGCTACTTGGTTTAGAAAAGTCCTGGCTGTTTGGCTAGAAAAGAAAAGGCCTTGGACCGGTCTATATGGGAGAGACACAGACAGAAAAGGAATGAAATAGCCTAGCACAACAAAGTCACAGGGATTCTAGAGTGGCCCCCAGGCAGCTCAGGAGAAAGGACTTTTGGAAACCTGAGACAGCCGAGAAGGGAGATGGGGAAGAATCTAGAGAGAGATCAGGGCCCAGCAGGATCATGGACCAAGCAGAGAGGCAGTGAAAATCCTCGAAGAAGTACTCATGGGGTCTAATATTCCTTTTTCCGTGGTAAAATCCCATTTAACCCAAACCATCTGATTCAGGTCATTATACAATAGACTTGTGTTAACGGTCCTGTGGGACATGAAGGAGGAACCAGCAAGCTTGTGGTTGAAATAAGTGAACCAAATAAGCTGGCACAGCTAACAGGAGCCGCGAAGACAGTGAGACGGGGCAGAAATGGTGACCGGAGCAAGAGTGCAGAACCAGAGCAGCGGGCAGGCCAGGCACTGGACCCCCGCGCCCCACAGGACCCCTCACCCCTGCCCCACCGCCCAGAAACATTAGCCAGGAGGAAGCCGGAGGAGACACTACTGAGAACACCTAGACACATCAAGTGTTTCCAGTGATTCTCTCCGGGTGATGGGATTACGCTTTTGTTTTGATTTTTTTTTTTTTCTTTGCTTATATGTATTTTCTAAATATTTTAAGAAATATGTATTCTTTGAAAAGTAGACATTTTAAAAAGTTTGCTGACCGGACTGCAGCAGGACTTCCATACCCAGCAGGAGTCCGTAAGCATCACCCCAGACCCATCTGCTCTGGACAGAGGAGGGGCACACAGCCCCTGCAGCCTGGCCCCCCCGAAACCTGCACAGGACACCTGCTGGGCAGCCCCGTCGACACGGCCCCTTTTGTTCTCAGGCTCTGCCGACAAGGCTTCCAGAACCCCCAGGAAGGCTCACGCGAGAAGACAGCCAAGGCAGTCGTGATCATTAAAAGGGTCACCTCACTCTCATGTTTTCTAGACCCAGTGTTCAGACGTCTTCAAGAAGAATCACATGTGGAAAGTGGGTCCTTCCAGAAGAGAAAACGGCTGTGCATCCCAGCTACACCAGCGCCTGCTCTGATCCTTCAGGAACATGTGAAGAGCCAAGGTTTCTGTGTCCCAGCCGTGACGGCACACTGACGACGAGACCCCGTGCTCGCGGGCCTCGTGAATCCCAGCGGGGGGCTGCTGTCCTGTGGTGATGACTCCTGTACTACTTTAAGTCTTTTTGAGACATACTTGCTAATTAAAATGTGAAACATTTTTTATCCCTTTAATTAAGACACAAGATGGGAAGCATATTTAATCCAGTCTATTGGAAATACCAGTATTATTAGCTCTATAACTTGTTTCCATTACAGATGACTATGTTCAACAATGGTTTTCACTCCCACGCTCGCTGGAGCTTTGGCATCTGCACTGAGTCCTGAGGCACTGTGGGAGTTTGGGGACTGTGACCCCTTTGAAAGGAGTCGCGTGGAAGCCATAGCCACCAAGAACATGAGCTTTAGGACCCTGTCATAGGTTGGGTTCCCCCAGAAGCAAACCCTAAGAAAGATCTGAGCATAACAACTTGTACAAGAAGTACTTTTAGGGGAACAAGGAGTGAGACAGGCACAGAAAAGGGGTCAACTTGGGTGAACACATGAGAAGATTACTGCTGCTAGGAACTGAGGGTAACTTCACGGGCACACCTGCTAGTGTACAATACCCCTCAGAGATGTCCCACCTGAGGGGTGAGGAAGCCAGGGTGTTTACCCCCGATCCCCATCCATCCTTGGCTAAGGGCTGCTCCCAGGGATGTCAGCTCCCAGGCCTTCCGGCCTCCCCACCCCCCTCAGGCAGAGTTGCAGAAGGCAGCCATCAGTGCTGAGGGGGGAGGGTGAGAGATGAGCAGGACCTGGGGAGCATCTGTTGCATACCAGCCTGTGCCTGCAACTGCAGAAAGAGACAGAAGGCATGCGGGGCAGCTATCAACCACTGACTTATTAGTAAGCTCTTTCCTTGGTTCAAAGACAAAAATCTTGGACTGGCAGCCAGAATGCTCACTTGGAAGTCTCTGGGAAAGGCACAGAGCAGAAGGAGAAGCGTCAAACTCGTTGACCCAAAGTCAGAGACAAAGGTGGGGAGACAGGGAAAGCACTGTCGGGAGCCCAGAAATGGGAATGAGGTGGAGTTCCCAGGTCGTTTCAGCCAGTTACACCCAAAGGGAACTTTCTCACCCAGCACTGGAGCCCTGACCTCCTCGGGTTCGCGTCCTGTGGAGGGCTGGGTGTGGAGCACAGCTTCTTCCAGCTGAAGATGGAGACAGCTGTCCATCTGACCCTGTACTAACAGGGAGGCTGGTAACTGAAAACTGGGGAGTGAACATATTGTCTAAGACCGAGTCTGAGAGGGCGCCAATCAGTCAGAAATGACATGGGCTGGGGAGTTGGCTACAGGGACGATGCTGGAGGTGAGACTCCAGATCTTGAGCTGAGTTGAAAACTGAGGATGATGGGAATCAGAGAACTGGGGCTCAGGAAGGAGGCGGGGGCATTAGATGCCTGAGTCAGGGAGCTATAAGCAAGCCAGCCGAGGAAGGAAGGGCTCACTTGGAGCCCAGATGGAGCAAGGTGCACAGAGTAGGCATCCTTAGTCAAAGAAAGCATGGAGGGGCAAAGAGAGCTTGGCACTGGGAGCCCGACCTCCTGGGGTTCGAGTGTGATTCTACCACTTACTAGACGAGTGACCCTGGGCAAGTGGCTTGGCCCCTCTGAATCCCCACACAGAACTCTGTGAGGGCTGATGAGGTAACGTAGAAAAATCCCCAGCACAGGGTCCGCCCCACGGTGGGAGCCCATCAAAGTTACTTCCTGTCCTGCCCTTACCTTAGATTGTAACCTGGATAACACTCTGGGACCCACAGCCTCAGGGAGTCCAAGCACAGCAGTTTCTGACTCTGTGTGTGTGTGTGTTCATGTGCGTTCACACGTGTGTCAATGTGTAGGAGGGGGTAGGAAATAGAACCACCCTGTCTATCTCAGTTTCTCTGAATGTGTCTGTCCTACAGAAAAATAAAAAGTAATCTAGCTGCGTGTAAGCATGCCCTCCTGCCGTCGGCATTCCCAGACAGGTGAGGACACCAAGGCAGAGGGGCCTCCAGCCACACAGCTGGCGCTGCCAGAGCAGGCCCCTGAGTGCTCTTAGCCACCCTCCCGGCCCTGCCCTGGTCCCGCCCTGGAGGGCACCCCGGCCAGGCCCATCACCAAGCCTCCACCTCGTACTCTGTGGGGTGTGCAGGCCTTTCAGGGCAGTAGTGGGGAGCAGGGGCAGGGAAGTGAATATCTGAATCTAAGCAGAGCTTGCTCTTAACTGAAGAAGTTTTTCTGTCCCCCCCACCCCAACAATCCCTACTGAGAAGTGACGGGTGACACACATGACGCTGAGGGAAGAACACTGATTCAGTCTGAGAAACACAGGCCTGGAATTCCATCCGGGAATCTTGACTGACCACACAGACACGCAGGGGCTGGAAATCAGGGCCCCAGGAGAGCGGGCTGCAGGGCGCCCCCTGGGGCTTAGATATTTGGGGTCTGTGATTAGAGAGATATCAACATTAAATCTAACTTCCATAGCCTTTAGATATGAGAGAAAGGGGGTTTTGAAAGACCCCTGTCCTCTTTATTACAGGATTCCTTAGGTCAACGAAATAGTTGTGAAGCATTTACTGTTTGCCAAGAACTGAGCTAGACGCTGGGGGCCCAGAGATAGAGAAAAATGCCTCTGCTCTCAGGAACCCCGTGGGGAGAGAGATGTGCCAGAGATCAGTGGCAGCCCCCCGTGATCAGGGCTCAAACAGATGTGTGAGCACCAGGGTCCGGGGCCCACAGTGGAGGGCGTTGTGCCTTATATGATGTTGGGCGAATCATCAAGGCTTCACCGAGGAGGAAGGCTTATGAGGACAGAGAGTTTGCCGGATGGACAAAGGAAAGAGGATGTTCCACACCTGCACAGTCGCTCACCAGTCCTTCTTCCCTTCCTTCATCTACTCATCCGGTTACTGAGCCGATACTATGTACCCGACACTGAATAACCTCAGCCCAGCACCAAACAGGCTCATACATAATCTGGTGGGGAGGAATGACAATTTTTACAAATGTTCATGTGGAGTATCGGAGGAATAGTATGAGACTCCAAGGGAGAAGATGATTAATTCTAACAAGGATGGAAAATGACATCAAAAAGTTGTCACTGGAGCCCTGGCTGGTTTGGCTCAGCCCGTGGACCAATGAGTCATGGGTTCGATTCCAGTCAAGAGCATGTACCTCGGTTGCTGTTCATTCCTGGTCCTGGTCCAGTCATGCAGGAGGCAACCAGTCGACGTGCCCCTCTCACATCGTTGTTTCTCTCTCTCTCCCTCTCTCTTTCTCTCTTCCTCCCTCCCACTCTATCTGATGATAAATAGAAAAAAATATCCTCTGGTGAAAATTTAAAAAAGAAAAGAAGAATAAAAAAAAAGTTGACATTTGAGCTGAGTCTTGAAGGCAGAAAATAGAATAAAATGCCATTCAGAGGAAGTAGCCACAGCAATAGTTTATAGGCTTAAAATCACAGTGTATGAACAGGAAAAAAAAAAAGTCAAGAAGCTCAATATGATTGGAGCAAAGGAAGCAGATAGGAGAGAAATATAAAATAAGATTAATGGTAGACCAGCCCAATTTGGAGGATCCCAAATGTCAGATTAAGTTTTCTGGATTTTTTTCTGGAAACCATAGGAATCCGCTGGAGGTCAGCAGTTTGTAGAACGATTCTCGCTGCGGAGGACCAGTGGGAAGAGGGTGGGGTGAAGCTGGAAGGCCAGTTAGGAGGCCGGCGCCCGGACCCAGTGAGAGACGGGGCGGGGTAGAGACATGGAGAAGGTGGGAGAGAGGAGGCGATGAAGAATGAGGCTCTCTTCAGATGTTGAAAACATGTCCTCTGTCTCAAGGAGTAAACAAAGAGTAGCCGAAGAGCACCGTGAGACCTGCACAGGGCTCACCTGTCTGCAAAATGCCCCAAGTCCTGCCCGGCAGTCAGAGGAAGCAAGCCCTCTGCCAGCCTGGAGTTGGTGACTCTCCTAGGGCAACTTACTGGTGTCTGCACCGGCTGCCTGCCTGTGACAGCCTCCCACTCCAAGGCCAGAGCTAACGACAAGGCTGCAGTCAGAGCAGGGCCCTCGGCACCCCCATCTGAGGTGACCTGGTTTCCATATCTGTGAGCCCCGTTGGAAGACAGAGCCCAGGGCCTGATAAATCACAGGCTCTCTTTCTCAATTTCACACCCTGAGAATTCAACATCAATTTTTCGTTAATAGGCAATTTACGTATTAATTCCATTTTTCTTCTATTGATATCGAAAGGTTCTTATTATTCCAATATAAAGCACCACTCTAGAGTGGCAAACAGCCACAAAGAAGAAAAAAACTGGAATTCCTATCCTGAGGCGAAAAAGTAATCACGAGCTCTTCAAAATTATAATTAAAAGGATTTAAAACTGATCCCATACCTACTGAGCTTCTGACAGGGATTATTTAAAGCATTATCTCATTTCATCTTCTCAATGACTCTGTGAGGCGAGATCAGGATTACCATTTAACAGATGGGGAAACTGAGGCACGAAGAGTTTAGGCCACGTGCCCAGTGTCACACAACTGCTGGTTTGTAGATCCAGGGCCTAAATTCCAGTCTGCCTTATTGAAAAGACCCTGTTTATCCCATCACATTGTGCCCATTCAGAATGGCAGCGCTGGGCACAGGGACTGGAACCTGAAAAGCATCCAAGCTTGGAGTAAGGAGGCTTCAGAGGAAGCCCTGGGCCTCCTTAATAGCTCCATGACCTTGGACAAATCACGTGGCTTTGTGAGCATCGGTTTCACCTCTAAAATGACATGATGTATTGGATTATCCAGGCCCATAGTTCTTTGTTTCTAAGCCAAGCAAAAGAACGTGCTCACTGTCATATGAATACAATTTTATAGACAACATTTCTACTTTATTTGACGTTGGAATGGCTCTCTGCATGTGTCATACAAATGAAACAGAGCCTTGATTTTGAGTTTGCGATTGAGCCCATTGCTTCGCCGGTCTGGCCTTCATAGTTACCTCTGATCCCACTGTGTTTGTTGCGGGTGTATTCTGTGTTGGGTATACTCTGTCAACAGCCCAGAGGCGTATAGGAGAAAGAACTTGCCTGGCAGGTACAGTCCTAAATGCAGTTGTTCTGTATCTTCAAACTAAGTGAACTTGCTGACTTTTCCCAAACTGTCTTTTGAGAAACACAAATTTCAGCAGCTAAAAGAGGTTATAGGACCAAGAGCATTCTGTACCAAAAAAGTTTTAAAAAACTGTATTAAACAAGGAGAAATAAGCTTCTACATTGTGGGGCTCCTCCCAGGCTTTGATAAGCTGATGTCTTAGGAATCTTTAAGAAAGAGAATGAGCAGGGTTTGCCAAACTTTCTGGACGACAGAATCTTTTTCAAGGCATACCTAGCCAAATGAACGTTCCAGTGACTACACTTTGGGGTGCACCAGATCATGGGCTTAATTAAGAATCTTTGCCCTGGCTGGTTTGGCTCAGGGGTTAGAGCATCAGCCCTCAGACCAAAGAGTCTTGGGTTCGATTCCGGTCCAGGGCACGTACCTCAATTGCAGATCTGGCCTGGCCCCTAGTCTGTATCGTGCAGGAGGCAACCAACTGATGTGTCTCTCTCACATCAATATTTCTCTCTCTCTCTCTCTCTCCCCCCCCCGCCACTCCATCTGAAGATAAATGGAAAAATATCCTTGCGTGAAAATTTTTAAAAAATTAAGAATCTTTATTAAACAGGGGCTGAGTTGTAATTATAAATGTGTTGCAATATGTAAGATAAGAGGCCCCCGCCTGCCACAGCGGTGGTGTTCATTTAATGTTAACAGTCAGGGGATCCAGTCTGAGTTCATAATGAGCACCATCTCTGGCTGGCAAGTGGCCCCACAGGTCTTATTATCTCTGCTCAGCTAGGAAGGGGGCAGAGGGTGTCAGGTGACTCTGACCTTTGGGAGCACATTTTCCAAGAAGGCATTCACGGTTTTTCGTCAAATTCCAAATTTGACTTTTCTTCCCCTGTGACGCTTCAGGAAGATGAGTCATGGGGCAGGGATGGATCCTCACCCTTCTTCTAAGTACACCTGCTTGTCAGCAGGAGGCTTATCCAAAGTCCTCGTCTCGTCTCGAGTGGCTGGTTGGTGCGTTTTATCATGAACCTGAAGACGCCTGCAGGATAGAGTCGGGCCCATGTCCTCTTGAAGCATTTCCAGGAGCTGATGTTCTTCACAGTTAAAGGGCGTTGCTTTCTCCCCCAGCTGCAGACCCGGCACAGAGCAGCCCCCTGAGGAGGTTGCATTTGTGAACACGGTGAGTTTATTCTGTCATTTTTTCATAAAAAAATAAAAACGATCTTAAAATGCCCAACGAAATAGCACACAATGAATACAGAAGGGTCTGCTTATCTTTAAAAGTAATTTACTTGAAAAAGAAAATATATCTATTTTTTTAATTCTTTTCCATTTCCACCCTTTCAATAACCCTTAATTTATTTTATTATTATTATTATTTTGGGCATAAAAAAAGTAAATCCTTCCTATAAAATTTGGAAAAATACAAAAAATTATAAAGAAAAAAAATAGAAATAGTCAGTAATCCCATCATCTGTAAAAAAACCACCAAGGTTTATTTTTTTCTTCCTTTCATATGCATTCCATATGCAGAGTTTCATTTTCATGTATTTCTTTCACCAGCAAGAAATATATTTATTTATACTTCAACATACATATTCATAAATACATGTATCACATAAATAAATGATGTACATACATCATGCTGGAAATAAACAAAGAGCTGTTTTTACCAGGTCGAGAATGTACCGTGCACAGTTTCCAAGCTGCTTTCTTTCCTGAGCACGGTGTCAGCAGTCTGGAGGCTGAAGGTCCCCAGTCCCAATCGCCTGAGGTGTCGGCTCACAGCCGCTCTAAAGAATTTACAAGCTACTGTCAAACATGACAAGTGACGGCTGTGGCATTCTTAGCAGTGGTTCTGGAAAGCAATTAAATATGGTATGGCTGTTGCTACCTAATGTGTTTATATCAGCTCCTGTAATTGTTTTCTAAAGTCATAAATTTCTCAAGTTAATTATAAACAAATTGCTCTGCTTAGTTAATGGGTATCACTAATGGGTATTGTCTAAGATGCCTGTGAATAAACCTCGTGGCAGCCTCACAGGGGCTGGACCACGGGGGTGGAGAATGTCAAGATGGTGGCCCTGGGAGAGAAGTCAGTCACTCAGAACTGGGGTCTCGAGTGCACTTCAGGAAACCCTGGGTCCGGAATCTGCTGGAGCAAGAGTGTCCCAAGGTTACCGGTGCCCGTACTGGGTCTTCGTGAGGTATGTCCCCCTGGACCTGCCTGGCTATGCATCAAGAAGGGGCTGAGATGAAGGTGACTGGATGTGCTTACAGCTTAGTAATGGAAGTCGGTCTCTTGCAGCACAAATTTCTAGTCTACGCTACCCAACCTGGTCCTGCTCATACCTACCTGCACTGTAGCTAGTTTGTCATGATGGTGTTGACGCTGGACACTAGGGCCAGGCTCCCAGGATTCAAATCTCAGCTCTTCCAGCTAGTAGATGGGAGACCATTACCACTTAATAGCACAGTGCCTCAGTTTGGCCATCTGTAAAATGGAGATAATCATTGTTTCCACCTTGCAACCTTGTTGTGAGGACTAAATCAGTTAATATGAGTAAAGTGAATATAATAACGATAAACAACATTAAACATTATTTTTAGGTATTGTCAACACCCCAGTTTACAGATGAGGAAGCTAAGATTCTGTGACCCACACCACTACTAGGGGGAGGCAAGAGGGTAAGCACTCAGGGTGCAAATGGAAGATGCTCTCTCTGCATTGCTGTGACCTGTCCACATCCGGCTTGGGTCCAGATCCAGATGGCCCCAGGGCCCTCTCTCTCATGAAGATACCCTGTTCTCTTAGCTCTCCTTCCTGGTTTTGACAACCTTGTTCTAGCAGGGCCGAGGGCCTCTCCAGGCCAGCACTGGTTGGATGGCTGGGTTCCCTCTGCAGAAACCGTGCCCACCCTCTTCTCTGGTTTCTAATAGATGTGATGAGGACAGCAGAGTAGCAGTGCTTATAACCCATCATTCCCACTGAGGCTGTAGCAAGATTCTTGAGCTTTGGTCGAAAAGATGACAGCACAAGTTTTGCCCCAAAATAAGAGCCAATATATCTCCCATGTTCTTGTCTTTAGTCCTTATCCACACGACAGTCTCCAGGCACTTATTTAATTGCTCGGAAGAGCAGCTCCTTGTGGCCACTGGGAGCTGTAGGCTGCCTTGGAAGACGACCCAGGAACCCTAGCATCACTGAAGGTGAGGGGATGGGGCCAACAGGAGGGAGAGGGGTCAGTGGAATTAGTGCCCTTCTGGAGCCTTGTCTGGGGTGGTCAGTGCCAAGGGCCTCCTGTCAAGGAGCAGCTTCTCTCCTTCAACTGCTACTATTTTCAACTTATTTTATCAGACAAGAAGAAAACTGGCCTCTATCATATGCTTATCATGTGTGCCTTCTTCATAGTTATTATTATCCCCAGTCAACAACTGAGTAAACTGAGGCTCAAAAAGTTACACTAATCACATAGTAAGTGAGGTGCAACGTGAGGGTCTGGAGCAAGATATGCTGTACTCTGTGTACCTGGCACATCCCTGGATCTCAACGTGAGTTTGGGCCTCATTGCGGCCAAAGTGTCTGCAGACTTCAGGCCTTACACCTCTTGCCCCAGTCTCCTTGTAGGCAGGACAGGTGTCAGGGACTGAATGCAGGTACTAAAGGTCATGGTCATGTCCTGGACAATCTTGTTGGAATTCAGTGGCAATCTTGAAAGACTCAAAGCCAATGAGCCAAGGGGATGTTTGGAGTTGAAAATAGAAAACAGATTCTTGAATGGGAGACTTCCAGAAATAAAACCATATGGCCAATCCTCAAGAAGTAACCTCCCCCCAGAACCTCCAACAGGGCACAGACTGCTCCAATTCCCAACTCTCCTCAACTGAATGGTCTCAGATTCTACTGATATCTTTCCTGAGAATGATGAAATAAATATTAATGTGGGGTAAATTACTTCAAAATAAATAACGTGTGAAGCTTATATAAATATAGATAGATAGATGATAGATGATAGATAGATATAGATAGATAGATAGATGATAGATAGATAGATAGATAGATAGATAGATAGATAGATAGATAGAATAGACATTTAACTTATTCATTGGTCCATTCATTCATATTTTTTTATTCTTGAATTTATTTACTTGTATTATCATTGATTCAATCACTCACTCGTTTATTCATTTACCCATTAACCAGTCCATCTAACTAATCACTTATTCAACAACCCTTTCCTGAATACCTACTATGTGCTAAGTACCATACTATGTGTCAGGAATATAGAATTCAATAAAACAAAATCATAATGAACTCACAGTCTAATGGATTAGATAGTCATTTACATACATAATTGCATTAGAATGTTTTAGGTCCCACAGTGGAGAGATACAATGTATCTTGTGAGTCTAGAATTGATTACCCCTGCTTGGAAGTGAGGGGGATCTGGACTGCAGAAGGAGTACTCGAGTGAGAGCTCATCAAGCGAAAAGGGAGGTGGATAAGGACAGGAGAGACCACGAAGTACAACCATGTGGAAATGGGCCCACGGCTCCCATAACTTTTAATTCACTTTTCTTAGACTTACGTCATGAGGCCTGTGTTCTGGGGAGAATGCACGTGGGTGGAAGAAAAGACAAAACATTCTGCACGTTATCTGCCCACTTCTCCCCGTCAGCAGAAGGTGGATGTGACGGTTTTCAAGTTTTCAGGAAATGTTCTGAGATGAGGAGGACGTGGACCCCTGAGAACTGGAGGTCCTGCAGGGGACTGCCCACCTACCTGTGCTCAGCTCAGTCCTCATGGTTCTGGCCCCTCAAGTGTCCCTGGTCGCCCTTAGCCACCACAGGCATAAACCGCTGGGATGTGGAGAGAGATGCACTCCAAACACTACAAAGGGTATTTGTGGAAAGTGAATACTGTTTACTACTTTACCGTGGAAATTTCCCAGCTTCTCTCTCTAAGGGACTCATAAGGCTTATTCTCGATTTATATAATATCTTTCCTTCGAGTAGCTTTATACATTTTTAACCAAAATTGTATTTTAGAAACTAAAAACTACTTGATTTCTACCAGACTGTCACACTGGAAAGGAATTGTATAAATCCCAAATGGGGTTTTCCAATGTCTATATTTCTTCTTCAAGTGCGCTTCCAACCAAGCCTTCAGATTTTCTTTCCTTGTTTTAAAAGGACCTTTTACGTACAATGTCAAATTCAAAAATGTGACATTCGGTAAGTGACATTCTATTTTAATTCACTTTGACAAAATAATGAACTCTATTTGTAGGAGCAATAGAGTCTCGTCTGACAAGGAGATGTCTCTGGAGTTTTGTTATAAGTGAAGAAGAAACTATTTCATCCTTTTTGTCCTGATAAAATAGCAAGTTTGAGATTTTGGAGACACTCTTTGAAACGATTAACAGCGTCCATGAATCTGTAGGTGGGTCCCCACTGCAATCACGTGCCCTCCTGTTTGTCAGTCACATGGGGGGGGGGGGCAGCAGGGCCTCGGCTCCCCACCAAAGGGGGTAACCAAGGCATCTCTTTCCTCTCCCGGTGGCACAAAGGGACACTGGCCCAGATGAGAGTAATAGTGGACTGGGATTAGCAACCCCAAGGCAGGGGCCCTGGTCACAGATCCAGCTCATAATCCAAATCAGAGCTTCTTTGTTTTGAATAGTTTATGTTTACTAGCTCTCTTTGGTCATTTTTAAAAATGAAAACCTGAAATGGGAGGGAAGGCTAACTTTCGAGGTAAGCCTAGGCACCCGGAGTTCTCGGTGAAGGCCACCAGCATGTCCTGGAGAAATGGCGGTGGGGACTTGGGTCCTAACTGTCCCGCCCTTGGACTCCCTGCACAAAGAGAGAGCGAAGGCTGCCTCCACCCCTTGGGGAGAGAGCAGGAGCTCACTTCCACGTGGGGGCAGAACCCATGTCGTCCTGCCCACGACACTCGCTGGCTGTCACAAGAAGAGGTGCATTTTGTTTTCATTTTTTATTTGAAAGGCATCTTTAAAACAATAAAATAAAAATCATGTATAAAATGTTAAATTATTAAAATAGGAAAGAAAACTCTTTCTCTCTATCCTGACATGGATTCCCCTTTGCCATTCTAACCATTGTCCATCCTTCCCCTGACATATATATGTTGGGTTGTTTGTTTGTTTGTTTTTTCATTTATTTACAAAATAAGACATGCCATGTATATTGGCCCACATGGCCATTTTTTCTTTAGCTACGTAATTTGCCACTCCCATACATATAAAAGTAGAGGGTTTTTTCCTTATTATTATTAACCTGGTCACGTGCCTTCTGATCCTAGGGAGCCCCAGTGGCGTTGTTAGACAAGACTGGAGACCAGGGCCACTGTAATCATTTCCCAGATCACCACTGCCATCTCTCCTGGCTCCAGACAAACAACAACGTGGTGTGGGAATGTTCCTGTCCGATAGCCCCTTTGGTTCTAAACCCAGCTGGAGACAGAACAGCAGGCGTTGTCAGTAAGAAGACGCGACAGACTGAGGAGAGCAGATACCCCTCCCCCGTGTGGGTGGGCTTTGTCCAATCAGTTGAAGGCCTAAGACGAGCCAAAAGGCTGACCCTTCCCCAAGTAAGAGGGAGTTTCTCCTGCCAACTATTCTAGCAGGGACATGGGTCTTTTCCTACTTTCAGACTTGAACGGAAACATTGGCCCTTCTTAGGCCTCAAGCCCGCCTGCCCTTGAACTGGAACGTACGCCATGGCTTCCGTGAGGGTCCAGCTCGCCAACTGCAGATCTTGGGATTTCTCAGCCCCCACAACCGTGTCGGCCAATTCCTCGTCATAATCTCTCTGTCTCTCGCCGTATATGTACACTGCTCTATGCACATATATACTGTTTCTGTTTCCCTGGACAACTCTGACTTCTGATACTACAGTAGAGAAAGAATTCTCATTAAAAGAGATAATTGGGAAAAACCAGGCAAAAAGATCGTCAGCGAGCATTAAATATATTTAACTGCAGAGCCAAAATAGAAACAAGTGTGGAGGGACAAGTGACCTCTCAGAATGTAACTAG
Source organism: Molossus molossus (assembly GCF_014108415.1). Classification (NCBI taxonomy): domain Eukaryota; kingdom Metazoa; phylum Chordata; class Mammalia; order Chiroptera; family Molossidae; genus Molossus; species Molossus molossus. Next base: position 54,418,566 of record NW_023425348.1, on the reverse strand, counting down.
TACGCACTCCCACAATCCGGAAACGAGAGAAGGGAGAAATGTGCTGGGATAAGAACCAGCGAACGTATTACTTCAGTCCCGACAGCTGGGAGTCAGCAGGCACCATTCAAAGCTCACTGAGCGGGGCACCTGAGTGTGGCAGCGGAGGACTAGACTCAGAGGCTTTAGGACAAACACAGCTGTAGAATGAAGACTTCCCTCGAGTTTAATTCTGAGCTCTGAGTTTAAGCAATTACATTTGCCTGGACCGTGGAGATGCTGATTCTACCTACAACAATCACTCTTACTAGAACGTCGCCCAAAAACAGACCGGGCCCGACCCTGGCACCCCGGCTGTTGTGCTAAGAAGTCACAGCTCCTCTCCTCACCGGCAAGAGCAGACACGGAGCTCGTTTCTGTGGAGGAGGTGATTCAAAAAATTCAAGACACCACCTTACTCCTCTAACTCCCTGCTCAAGAACGTTCGGGCATCAGCCGGCTCCTGCCCCACTACCTTTTTTGTTTGTTTGCTTTTAGTTTCTCTTGCTCTCATTCTAAACATTTAAAAATTATTTACAGATGTTTCTCTAATCTTATTCTTGTGATTTTATATACTTTTGCCTTTATAGTTTTAATTTTTAATTTTAGCTTTTAATCCTTAAATCCCATCTTCTCATTTACGTGTTTGCCCTTTTATCTTAATCTTTCATCTCATTTACTTTGATGTTTCTAACCTTTTATTTTGTTGCCTAATAGCCTTTTATATTTTCTTTTAAATCTCATCCACTGTATTCCATGGTTATTTTTAAGTTGCTAACCTTTTGCCTTCATTATGATTTATATTCTTTTAAAAATGTGAATTGCTTTTTTATTGTTGTTTCAATCTGCTTCTAACCTTCCATACTTTCTCATGATTGAAATAATCTTATTCATTTTTCCCTGTTCTTATACATGCTGTAATTTTCATTGCTTTTTACAACGGACAGCCAGAATGCGTTGCCATAGCTGAGGCTGAGGAGAAAATCTCACAGTAAGGAGGGCAGATCCAGGCCCTTCGTCCTGCATCTGTCCTAAAAGCTACACCCTGTTCCTTCCAGAGGCTGTCCCTTCCTATTCAAGGGTCTCTACTCCACCCCGCCCCGTCAAACTCCAGAAGACCCCATTAACCCTCCCAGAATTCTAACTCTCTTTGCACCACTGACGCGCTTGATGGAGGCGGCCATGCCGCTGCCTACAGCTCAGACCCTCCTGTTTGTAAACCCCTCATCCCCAAGTCACTAAGACCCTGCAGGGACCAGTTTCCAGCTAGGGGGCTATTAAACTTTACTTCCCTTGCCTCATGGGAGATGCTTTCTCTCTGACTTTCTACCACACAGAAAGCTGATCAGGTAAATACACTTCTACCCTCGTTGTAGCCTAGGAAATACGGTGCTCACTCACCTAGTGTGTGGTTAAAGAATAACCTTGAGAAGGAAAGAAATCTCACTGACTGCGCTTGATCTTTTCCACAGGTGTAATTGATTCAGACCACAGGAACTAGCAATGGGACCAGAGTCCAGAAAATAATTATCGGAGGTATGCATTTGGTGATTGAAAGAAGGGCCATTTAATTTTTACAGCATTACTAAGCAAGGTCAGTTATTCAAACCTTGTAGATCGCAAGCCACTTTCTGGCTGGTAACGCGATGGCTCATTTTATATAATTGATTAAAACAAGTCCTCAGGCTAAATAAAACCCCTGAAGAAGAGGTCCTGCATTCAGAACTGCTCAAGGAGGGTCTCAGCGATCTGATTTTGGACTTTGGTTCTGTTAGTGGCTATTCTGGGCACGATGGCTTAGGTACGTAGTAATTTAACAATAAATATTTGCTGGGATAATTAAGTCAATGTCTCAGAAAGTCCCATCTGCCATTTTGAAGAGTATTCCTTTTAGGCTCCATTATTTTTAGATATTTTGTCTAAATGTATGCCTCTGCCTTTTTGTTTTCTTATCAAAAGCTGAACCTAAGTTTCTCAAGTCAGTGTCTCGTATTGGTCCTACTACTGACTGCTGTACTATTCCTCATGAGGACGAATCTAAGATCATTGCTGGTATTTGACAGTTCTCTGGTCTGACTGTGGACAGGGGTACGTGGGCTCAGTGCAGATGTCGTTTATGTCATCCAGAGCAGCGGTCTGCAGGCTTTTTCTACAGAGAGGCACACAGTCTGTGCTGCACCCACTCAGCTCGGCACTGCGGCATGAAGGTAGCCACAGACGATACATAAACAAATAGGCATGGCTGGGCTTCAGTAACATTTTATTTATGGACACCGAAATATGAATATCATATCATTTTTATGTGTCACAAAATATTCTTCTTCTTCTGATTTAAAAAAAAAACAACCCAAACCTCAAACCAACCATATAAAAGGTACTGAACTTTATTAATCATCATAGAAACAGACTCATAGATACAGAGAACAAATGCTGGTGGCCAGATGGGAAGGGGGTAGGGGGTTGGGGGGAAAAGTTAAAGGGATTAATAAGTACAGATTGGCAGGGACAAAATAGTCATGGGGATGTAAAGTACAGCATAGAGCATGTAGTCAACAATATTGCGGTAACTATGCATGGTGCCAGGTGGGTACAAGACTGATCAGGAGAGCACTTCATAAATTATTAAATGCCTAACCACTATGCTGTACACCTGAAACTAATATAATATTGAATGTCCACTATAATTGAAAAAAATAAAATACTCAATGAACGTCATTAATCATCAAGGAAATGCACAGTAAAGCCAAAAGGCTGAAAAGGACATTGGAAAGCTCCGAATCGAGGCTGGTGAGAATGTGGAGTGAAATGGATTCTTCTGCGCCGTTGGTGCCAACGTAAGTCAGTGCAATTGTTTTGGTAAACTGTTTCTCAGATATGTCTAACAAAGCGAACATCTGCATGCCTCATTACCCGGCTCTTTCCCTTCTAGCTATCCGCCCGGCAGAAATGCACTCATGCAGCCACCACACAGCATGTGCTGTAATGATCACTGGCAGCCCCGTCTGTGACAGGGAACCCAAACATTATCCAGATGTGCCTCCGCGGCTGGCTGAGTAAACAAATTGGGACGTGATGGACTAGCGGACTACATATTCCACACGATGGGCGTGCGTGCAAGAAGGCGTATGAAATTCAGAAAACACAATATGGAGTGGAAAGAACCAGACCCCGATGAGTATCTGTTTACTCTCCCGTCCACACAGAGTGAAGCGATAGACAGAACGAATGTGTCTTGTTAGACATTTGGACAGTGGTCAGCTTTGGGCAGGGGTAGTAACGAGAAGGAAACACAGAGGGACTTTGGGGTACTGGTCATGACATATCTTGATCTTGGTGTTGATTGCTTGTGTGTGTTTCATTTGTGAAAATTCTCTGAGCTCCACATGTACACCATGTGCGCTAGAAATGTATAATACACTTCGATTTAAAATCCACAAAATCTTACTTTATGCTGTGTGCTATAACAATGCCCGAGGACCGTAATTCTCAGCACAGGCCCTGGCACATAGTAATTATTCAAAAAAATCACAACTATTTTTATTATTGCTCCATGGTATCTATTATTCCATGATGAATGCTGTCTACCACTAATACTACCTGCTTCATTTGACTATGCTTGACATTCACCTGACAGATGAGGCCTCATCCTGACTGTTGCAGCGACTTTGAAATTTGTCAAAATGTGTGCAGTGATGTTGAGCATCATCAGATGTGTGAACTGAATCCCACTAAGCAGCAATGTCTTTAACATGGAATTCTTTCTCTCCACTAAAACATGTTTCTGAAGCCGTTCTGGCAAGTGAGGTCGAGATGCTGAAGGGGCAGTGACGCAGGTGTCCAGAGCCGTGTCTGACGGGGATGTCACATGCAGGCACGTTATCTAGGCAGGATTCAGAGATGGCTTCACGGCGTCTTTCGCAGGAGCTGAGGTGTTTGAACAGCATTAGAGATGCCAAAATGTCATTGTTTCCTGGCTCCTGAGCACATCTTGGTCCCATTTGCCCACCGTAGGAAGCTTTTTATCACCTCCCTGTGTTGTAAGGGTCCTACAACAGATTCCCCGATAGACTCAGATGCAATTCATGCTGAGCAGCCCCATCCGTTTGTCTGCTCACGCTCGTCCTGTCTGTTCGGAAAGGCTCACAGTGGCTTCCACGCAGACAGCTGCGGGAGCCTAGCCTGGGGCCTCCCTCCTCTGAGGACCGCCTCTCCCAGCCATAGTCCAGACGCCACATCTGCACCTCATTACCCCTCCCCGACGGGCCCAGGTACATAGACCTGGAGGAGATGACTGACCCAAGCTGGGCCAACTGCAGTCTGTCTCCCGAGAATCTGAGATTGGTACGTGGAGACAGCAGTCACCTTCCACTGGCTGGCTGAAGGAGACCATGTCGATTTACCTTCTGCACAGAGAAGAAAAGAAAGCTGGTCTACAGAGACAGACAGTGAAATGGATAAATAGGAGCAAGTAGAAATAGGGTGTTTGGGGAAGAGAAAGGACAGTGACTGGGAGAGGGGATGCCTTGGTTTCTGATATTTCTCCCAGTCCTACTTCTTATCTCCCCTATGGCCCAACCCCCTTCCTCCCCTGTGTCCATGAGGTAACCCTGTAATGTTACAATAACTCCCTCCTACTGTTTAGCATAAGCTAGCTCAAGGAGGTTATCCGCAGTCTCCAACCAAAATAAAACCCGTTGCAACAAAATAGAGTCACATTTAAAATGTCGACAAAATGGAAAATGAGACCTGAAGGCTAGTATGACGTCAGGAAAGAGGAGGATACCAATGGCAGCCACAAGGCCCTGTGTGTTTGCTGCTACCAGCCAGCAAATGCCAAAGAAGATGAGCCGTTAGGTATCAGTCCCTCTCAACCCTGACTCTGCATTAGGGACTCTGGAGAGCTGCTGGGAAACACTTCCAGGCTCTGCCCCAGAGATCCTGAGTTATTGATGTGGATGGGCATCTTTATGTTGCAAAAGCTCTCTTAAAGTGTGGCCAGGGTGGAGAGCCACTGAGTTCATAGTCACAATATGTAGAAATAAAAAATGAATCAAACAAAAACAGTTCCTTATGAGAAGTACAGGAATGTTGCTGAGGCCACAAAGAGAAATCTCCCCTGCCCCCCTGGATCCTCATTTGCAGGGCATGTGTGATGACTAAACAATGTCCTCAACAATATCCTTAAATACTAAAGTGTCCCTGGAGGTGAGTTTTTGGATCATCCCAAAGCATCATCCTAGTTTACACTAGGACTCATGAAATTAAAGCAATTTTTTCTTCTCTCTGAAGAGAGGCTTTATCGTTTTCATCAGATTATGAGAGGTGACTTTGAGCTCTTCAGAAGTTTTAGCACCAGTGGGAGAGAAGAGTTCCGGGGCTGAGCATCTTTCTGACCATTCTCTAAGCACGCGGGAACCTCTCCAGTGCCAGCAGGGCTCCCAGCTAGACAAACTATGGGCACCTGGCATGCGGCAGAGCCCGCCATACTGCAGACTTGACCCCGGGGCAAATCTGCCTTGATGGTCAGCTTGGAGGGTGAGGATACACGTCCCCTTTGGAAAGCGGAGGAGTTTGTCAAGGACACAGGCATGAACAAAAAGTAAAGAAGCAGACAGGAGTTGTTGGTCAGCCAAGATCCTCCTCGGGAAGCATCTGGGATACACTCCAGTGCAGACCAAAGGTCAGCCGAGCTCCAAAAGTTCTCCATCTGAACACAAACAGCAATAACTTCTGCTTGGAAAAAATCTAAAGCAGGTGAACCAAATACACATCTTGTTCATAAAACATCTCTATGAACACCCAAGGAACATTTAACCTTGAGAAATATAGTTTCCTGGCTCCCTCTCTCAGCTAAATTATTTTCAAAATATATGACTATGTGACTGAAATAGTTAACTTGTTCCGTAGGGTTATTGCCCATAAGTCAGTTTAATGTCGGAGGCTGTCTACCCAAAATGATGACCTTGTTTTTAGAAGCATTTGATTTGTCGTTCTTCTTCACAATATTAATTAGATAGCAGGTGAGTGATCTAGTGAGGTCAGCACTGTCTCTGCGAATAAGTGAAGACCCCCTATCAATGTTTTATAAAAAGGGGGTGATATCCTGATATCTTAATCACTGAAGAGGAGTAGCAAGACTTTGAGATATTAATTAAATCGAAGGCAGACCAGAATAAATATGTTTTATCTGTTTGGGAAATGCCATCTGATTCATCAAAAGAATATTCTTGTTGGGTAGTTCCTAAATCAGGAGTCAGAAAACCACAGTCCATGGGCTGAACCTGGTCTTCAGCCTGTTTTTGTGTGGCCTACAAGCTAAGAATGTTTTTTGGTTTTGTTTTGTTGTTTTTTTACATTAGCAACTTGTGAGCTAAATCTTGAAGGTTGAGGCAGGGAAGATGGGAAGAACACTCCAGGCAAAAAGATTGGTATAAGGAAACATGGGGACCTCACTTTACTCTCACAGCAGCGGAACAGACTGCCTCACCTCTGTGAAGAATTAAGGAATTCAGAGCTCATGACAGTAGAGTTTGACTGTATTGCCGGGCACCAGCTTGTACAGGATGAGCCATTTGGTTCCTCAGTGTGACTCTGTGCTCATGGGGCAACAGGAGTGAGCATGCCTGAGCCACCAGGAGCTGGTACCCTCAGGGGGAGAGGTTATTGCTGCCTGGTCAGAAATACCCAGCAAGGAAAGAGGTGATGTGATTCAAGCCCTGAGAGAGGTAATGAGGAGAAACTAGTTCCTCCTCCACAGCCTCTTCCAGGGCAGCTCTTCAAACAGGTGGGAGAATGGTGATCCCACTCAATGGAGCCCATTAGGCTTTGTTGGGAGACACAGAGGTCAGTTAGAGCCTATGAGGTGCGTTGTGTCCGATACTGGGCACGCAGTCTGATGCTGAGTGGACTCAGAACCATCGTGCCTGAGGAATATTGTGGGGTTGGGCAGTTGGAAGATGAACATTTTGTAACCTTCTCTTAATGCACTCTCAACCTTGTATTAATGCATTCTCGGAAACCTGGCCCACCCAGGTGCATTGAGTGCTTCATTTGCATGTGAATAAGGGTTTGTTATCTTTTGGCTTCAAAGTCTCTTCCCGTAAAAAGCAAGAGACAAAGCTAGGGTGTATGGTTTGCAGAAATGCCATCTCAAAGAAATAATTTACATAAATCCACTTGTAACCAATCTGCAAATAAATGGGACTGTGTCCAAAGATCTGGAGCATTTGCTCCCTTGCAAAGCTCCCCCTCACTCTAAGCAGCATGTGCTTGTAGTTTCATTGCATTGCACTAATCCCAGCAGGCCGAGAGACTGCAGAATACCTGTTTAAATTGAAGCAGGACAGAAGGGAAGGGGCCCAGCAGGAGCAGTCTCTTCCATCTCCTGCATATCATGGAAGATGAATTAGGTTTTCTTATTCTGCACCAGGAAGGAAAACTAAAACCTCAGATGAAAACAACACAAAGGGAGATTTTGGCTCAATGTAAAGAATGTTTTGATCACTAACAAATATTTATTGAGAAGCGAATATGTGCCAGAACTATTCTAGGCACTTGATAGCAATGAGCTACCCAATCATGGAACGAGATGCCTTGCAAGGTATTGAGCTCTATGTCATAAGAGCTGTTCAAGCAGAGGCAAGTTGACCTCTTAGCAGAAATGATGAAGAAGGAATTGAAGCTTAAAGCAGGAAACTGACCCAGTTGGTTTCCATTTTCTCTTTATCCCTGTGACTCTATGTCACATGCATTCTAAGGACTAAAGACACCCATGTAAGCCACAGTCAGAGTTCTGTGTGAAGTACCTGGAGAGACACAGGAGAAAGGGAGACATCCTCATCCTCAACTTATGGGTAGAAACGAATACAAGAAAAGTGAAATGGGAGATTCCAAAATGGTGGTGGAGTGAATGGAAGTGACACAGACCGTCGCCCTGGACCAAACTGCAATTACAACTAAAATAAAGACAAATTGTCAGGAAAAAGCAACAGAAAAGCAGTTTGCGAGGACCATATAACCAGGGACACTAACTCAATCCTGGTAGGATTGCAGAGGTGCAAGAGGGGTCCTGGGAGCCCACAGACAGCAGCAGCCATAGCTGTGAGTAGCGCCCTCGGGTTAAACTCCCAAGCGGCTCCACAGCCCAGAGCCAAGACAGACGCTAAAATAGCCATAGCCACTTACCTTGGGCTTTGGCAGAGGAAGGGCAGACTGGAACTGTGTGGGGACACTTGGGATTTGGAGGATGCTCAGAGCTTTTACTCAGTTGCAACCATGCAGGACAGTGGCCATCTTACTCCTTCCCAGGGCTCTGGGGAGAGGCAACAGCCCCTCCCTCAGAGATTCAACCCCACCCAGGTGGGCCATTGAAATGCAAATTGAGGCTCATTAACAACCAGCATCTGCCCCACCCTCGGGAAATCCCCTTACAATGAACACCTGAGGGAGTTTTTCTTTCCACTGAGAATCCAAGGCTCCTCGATTAACCACTACTGATAGCCTCCAAGCAAAAAGTTAGAGGATAGCTTAACCATTCCTGGGCTAGAAACTCGAACCAGGAAAGTAAGACTTGACAGTGGTGTTAAACGTGGGTCCTCCCTTGCTCATCCAAACCCAGGTGAGGGAGCCACAAACAGCAGAACACCAACACCAAAAGGGAAAATTGGCAGGCTTCAAAGCCCACTGTGATAGCCAAAATGGTGAAACAAAGAAACAAAAGCCAAATAAAAGAACAGGAGACCTCTATCAAAGATGAGATAAATGTGGAGCAGTTAAGCAAGTTAACAGAGCTAGAATTCAGAGCCATGATCTTGAGGAAGCCCAACAACTTGAGTAATGACATCAACACCATAGAAATGTTAAAAATCAACAAATTAGAAATAAAAACCACCAAGAAGAAATCAAGAATGACATATCAGAAATGAAGAACACATTGGAAGGTCTAAACAGTAGAGTAGAGGAACCTGAGGACCGGATCAGTGAATTAGAAGACAGGGTACAAAAAAATCAACCAATCAGAAAACCAAAAGGAAAAAACAATTAAAAAACAGGAAGACAGCTTAAGAGAACTGTGGGACAACTGGAAACATAATAATATTTTCATCATAGGAGTCCCTGAAGAAGAAAATGAGCAAGGATTAGAGAATATATTCAAAGAAATAGTGACAGAAAACTTCCCTAATTTGGTGAAGGAAGAAGGCATTCAAGTTCAAGAAGCACAGAGAGCCCCAAGTAAGAAGAACCCAAACAGGCCCACACCAAGACACATAGTAATCAAACTGCCAAAAATTAAAGACAAAGAGAGAATCCTAAAAGCAGCAAGAGATAAGCAACGGGTTACCTATAAAGGAAACCCCATAAGGCTCTCAGCTGACTTCTCACAAGAAACACTACAGGCCAGAAGAAAATGGCATAAAGTAATCAAGGTCATGAAAAACAAGGATCTGAATCCAAGACTACTCTACACAGCAAGGCTATCATTCAAAATAGAAGGTCAAATAAAGAGCTTCCCAAACCAAAAACAAGGCTAAGGGAATACATTAGCACCAAACCAGCACTGCAAGAAATGTTAAAAGGACTGCTGTAATTAGCAGAAAGAAAAATAGAACCACACTAAACAAAAATGGCAATAAATAAGTACATATCAATAATCACCTTGAATGTAAATGGATAGAATGCTCCCATAAAAAGACACAGAGTAGATGATTGGATAAGAAAGCATGACTCATCTATATGTTGTTTACAAGAGACCCACCTTACAACAAAAGACTCACATAGGTTGAAAGTGAAGGGATGGAAAAAAAATCTTCCAAGCAAATGGAAAGGAAAAAAAAAACTGGGTTAGCAGTACTCATATCTGAGAAAATAGATTTCAAAATGAAGACCATAACTAGAGACAAAGAAGGCCACTACATAATATTGAAAGGATCTATCCAACAGGAAGATATAACCTTGATAAACATATATGCACCCAATATAGGAGCACCAAAATATATTAAAAATATTCTGGAGGACTTCAAAAGAGAAATCCATAGCAATACAATCATAGCAGGGGATTTCAACACCCCACTGACATTACTGGATAGATCCTCTAGACAAAAAATTAGCAAGGAAACAGAGACTCTAAATGAAGCACTAGACTAAATGGATTTAATAGATATCTACAGAGAACTACACCCCAAAACTACAGAATTCACATTCTTCTCAAGTGCACATGGGACATTCTCAAAGATAGACCACATGTTAGGGCACAAACTAAGTCTCTACAAGTTCAAGAAGACTGAAATCATATCAAGCATCTTCTCAGATCACAATGGCATGAAACTAGAAATCAATTCCAAGAAGAACATACAAAGACATTTGAACACATGGAAGCTAAATAGCACGTTATTAAACAATAAATGGGTCACCTAGGAGATCAAGGAAGAAATCAAAATCTTCATGGAAAACAATTAAAATGAACACACAACAACACAAAATCTATGGGATGTAGTGAAAGCAATTTTGAGAGGGAAGTTCATAGCACTACAGGCCTACCTCAAAAAACAAGAAAAATCTCTAATAGACTATCTAACCTCACAACTTAAAGAACGAAAGAGAAAACAAAAAGAAAACCCCAGAGCAAGTAGAATGAAAGAAAAAGTAAAGATCAGAGCAGAAATAAACAACATAGAGACCAAAAAAACAAATCAAAAGATCAATTAAACAAACAGCTGGTTTTTCGAAAAGATAAACAAGATTGATGAACCCTTAGCTAGACTCACCAAGAAACAAAGAGAAAGAACCCAAATACACAAAATCAGAAATGAAAGAGGAGAAGTAACAACTGACACCAAAGTAATACAAAAGATTGTTAACAACTACTATGAACAATTATATGGCAACAAATTCGACAATATAAGCGAAATGGACAAATTTCTAGAAACACATAGTCTCCCAAAACTGGACCGGGAAGAAATAGAAAACTTGAACAGACCAATAACAACAAAAGAAATTGAAGATGTAACCAAGACTCTCCCAGCAAACAAAAGCCCAGGCCCAGATGGCTTCACGGGGGAGTTTTACCGAACATTCAAAGAAGAACTAACACCCATTCTCCTCAAACTATTTCAAAAAATTCAAGAAGTAGGGAGACTTCCAAACTCATTTTATGAGGCCAGCATAATTCTAATTCCAAAACCAGAAAAAGACACTACAAAGAAAGAAAACTACAGGCCAATATCCCTGATGAAGATAGATGCCAAAATCCTGAACAAAATACTATTAAATCAAATCCAGCAATACATCAAAAAAAGTATTCACCATGACCAAGTGGGATTATCCCAGGGATCAAGGCTGGTACAATATTTGCAAATCAATAAATGTGATACACCACATAAATAAAACAAAGAATAAAAACCACGTAATCATATCAATAGATGCTGAAAAGGCATTCGACAAAATCCAGCATCCATTTCTGATAAAAACACTCAGCAATGTGGGCATAGAGGGATCATATCTCAACATAATAAGTCCATATATGAAAGACTTACAGCCAACATCATCCTCAATGGGCAAAAACTAAAAGCATTTCCCTTAAGAACAGGAACAAGACAGGGATGCTCACTTTCATCACTCTTATTTAACATTGTACTGGAAGTCTTAGCCACAGCAATTAGACATGAAGAAAAAATAAAAGGGATCCAAATTGGAAAGGAGGAAGTGAAACTGTCATTATTTGCAGATGACATGATACTATACGTAGAAAAGCCCAAAGACTCCATCAAAAATCTACTAGACTTAATCAATGAATTTGGCAAAGTAGCAGGATACAAAATTAATGTCAAGAAATCGATGGCATTCTTATACACCAATGATGAACGCTCAAAAAGAGAAACTAAGAAAACAATCCCATTTACCATCACGGCAAAAAAATTAAGATACCTAGCAATAAACTTAACCAAAGAAGTAAAGGACCTATTGGCAGAAAACTACAGGACATTAAAAAAAGAAAGAGAGGAAGATATAAAAAAGTGGAAGCACCTTCCCTGTTCATGGATTGGAAGAATTAACATCATTAAAATGTCCATACTACCCAAAGCAATCTACAGATTCAATTCAATCCCCATCAAAATAGCAACAACATATTTCACAAAACTAGAAAAAATACTTCATAAGTTCATATGGAACCAAAAAAGACCCCAAATAGCCACAGCAATCTTGAAAAAGAAGGACAAAGTAGGTGGGATCACAATACCAGATATCAGATTATACTACAAAGTGACTGTAATCAAACAGCCTGGTAATGACACAAGAACAGGTGTATAGACCAGTGGAACAGAACAGAGAACCCAGAAATGGACCCAAGACATTATGCTCAATTAATATTTGACAACAGAGGCAAGAGTATACAATGGAGTAAAGACAGCCTCTTTAATAAATGGTGTTGGGAAAATTGGACAGCTACATGCAAAAAAATGAAACTAGACCATCAACTTACACCATACACAAAAACAAAGTCAAAATGGATAAAAAACTGAAATGTGACCTAAGAATCCATAAAAATTCTAGAAGAAAATGTAGGCAGCAAAATTTCAGACATCATACGCAGCAGAATTTTCACTGATACATCACCTAAGGCAACAGAAACAAAGGAGAAAATGAACACATGAGACTACATCAAACTCAAAAGCTTCTCTACAGCCAAAGAAACAACCACCAAAATGGAAAGGCAATCCACTCTATGGGAGAGCATAATTGCCAATGATACATCAGATAAGGGGTTAATTTTCAAAATATATACAGTATTCATACAGCTCCACAAAAGGAAGACAAAGAATCCAATTGAAAAATGGGCAGAGGAGCTGAATAGACACCTCTCCAAACAGGACATACAAATGGCCAAGAGACATATGAAGAAATGCTCAACATCACTAATCATCAGAGAGATGCAAATTAAAACAACAATGAGGTATCACCTCACACCTGTCAGAATGGCTGCCATCAACAAATCATCAAACGAGTGTTGGTAACGGTGTGGAGAAAAGGAGACTCTAGTCCAATGCTGATGGGAATGCAGACTGGTGCAGCCACTGTGGAAAACAATATGGTGTTATCTCAAAAATATTAAAAATTGAACTGCCATTTGACACAGTGGTCCTACTTCTAGGAATATACCCTAAGAAGCCTGAAACACCAATCAGGAAGAATATATGTACCCCCATGTTCATAGCAGCACTATTTACAATACCTAAGATCTGGAAACAGCCCAAGTGTCCACCAGTAGACGAATGGATAAAAAAGCTGTGATACATATACACAATGGAGTACTACGCAGCTGTAAGAAAGAAAGATCTCTTATCCTTTGAGACAACATGGAGAGACCTGGAGAGTATTATCCTAAGCGATACAAGCCAAACAGAGAAAGATAAGTATCATATGATCTCATTTATCCGTAGAATATAATGAACATAACAGTCTGAGGAATAGGGTAGACCCAGAGACGTGAAAGTAGGTTCCAGACTGACAACCCTCACAAGAGGGGTGTTGGGGGGGTGGGAAGAGATAAACCACAGAACTTATATGCATGTACACTTAACCAATGGACATGGACAACAAATCCGGGGATGGGGTGGGGGGGATGGGGAGGAGGGTGTCAATTGGGTAAAAAAGGAGAAACATCTGTAACGAAAATAAATTTTTTTTAAAAAGTACAAATTGCTAGACTGACAAACCTCAAAGGGAAGGGGGTTTGGGGGTGGGAAGAAATAAACCAAAGAACTTATATGCATAATGAATGGACACAGACAACAGTGTGGGAAAAGGCGGGAGGGGGGCAGAAGTGGGGAGGAGGGTGTCAATGGGGGGAAAATGAGGAACATCTGTAATACATTCAACAATAAAGATTTTTAAAAAAAGAAAGAAAAGTGAAATGGGTTTATTAAGGCCACCCAGATAATGGGTCAGAAGTAGGGCTAGAGGCCAGGGTTTGTGCCTCTGAGTCCCGCATTTGTTCTTCTCCACCACGTGGCCTGACACCCCACTGGCTTGCTGGCTGATAGCCCTGAAGGGGCCACAGCCCCACGGCCTTCCGGGCAGCACAGTGGGTCCTTGCCTTGCTGTGGACCAAGGGTACGGCCAGGGCGGGCCTTGTGGGCAGTGCAGTCACACAGGCTGCTCCCTCAGACGGGCCCTGTGCTTTGACTTGAATGCGCTGTGGTTGCGTCTTGAAATTTTTGATAATGTTGTTTGTGAACTCGTGTTTGCCAAGTGAGGTCTGATGGGACAATGGAGCATTCACATGGTCCTGCCTCCTGCCACCTCTCCAAAACCATTCTCAGCAGTGGCGATGCTGCAGAGTTCCTGTTTCCCCAGCCCCCACCCCACAACCGCTGCTGCCCCCACCCCAGGCAGGGCAGAGGGAGGGTTGGGGCCCTGCACACACCCTACATGCAGCATCTTGGGGTGCGGCTCAGCAGCACCATGAGGCTTCTGGTGGATGGCTGAACCTCTCACTTACCCCCAATCCAGTTACCAAAGCATCCCAGCATGGACTGTTTTTTAATCCTCACCTGAGGATATTTTTGTTTGTTTGTTTGGGGCGGGGGCGGTGTGAGAAAGAGAGAAACATCAATTGGTTGACTCCCATACATGTTCTGACTGGGGATCCAACCACAATATAAGTATGTGCCCTGACTGGGAATCAAACCCACAACATTTTAGTGTTCAGGATGACACTCCAGCTGAGCCACCCTGCCAGGGCTCCCAACATGGACTTTTAAAAGTCAGTGGAGGGACCCAGCCGGTGTGACTCAGTGGACTGAGCATTGTCCGGTGGACTGAGAGGTCCCAGTTCGATTCCCCATCAGGATACATGCCTGGGTTGCGAGCTTGATCCCTGGTAGGGGGCATGCAGGAGGCAGCCAATTGTCTCTCTCTCACATCAATGTTTTATCTCTTTCTCCCTTCCTCTCTCTCTAAAAAAAATCAATAAAAACATATATTTTTTAAAAAGTCAGCGAGGGAACCCATCCTCTGTGCTGTGGGTGGTGAGCTCATGATTAAGGGAAGATGCCTGGCTTCATTGCTCCAGACCCTAGTGGCTGCAGGGAGCCTCAGCCCTGAGGCTGGCAGGACAGGGGTCCGGAGGGGAAGCCAGCAGCTCTTAGGCCAGAAAGAGCTGAGGATCCATACTCTCCTACAAGTGTCCCCATGCCTTGAGCGCCCCCTCTGGCGGCCCCCCTGCCTGCGGATCCTCTATTTCCTCTTCAACCTTCTGGAGCCTGGCTTGGGTTTGTCTCTCTGGCCAGCTCAAGACACCCTCTAGGGAGGAGCTACAAAATAGGAATTGTATTACTTTGGTGGCTCCACCTAGAAATTATAGGCTCTTATATTTGCATTTAAATTCGCATTGCACAATACAAAGATGAACAGTAAAATTCATGTTAACAATTGAAAACTAATTTCTCTTAGAACGACATTAAATAGCAAAGGAAAAATACTATGACAAGTGAGAGAGACAGTAGAAAAAAAGGAAACGCTTTATCTAGAAGAACACTTTTTCTTGCATTTTAACCTTGGGGCCCCACATTTTCATTTTGCACCGATCCTCACAAACTATGTAGCCAGTTCTGGTGACAACTTTGCTCCTCGCTAAGCCAACGCTTGTACAAGCCTGGCAGCTGACCCTGAAACCATAGCAAGAGCCCAGTTCCACAATAATGTTGCTTTCTGTGAGTGCCCCGTGGTGACTCACAGCTCAAGGCTGTATATTTCTCACTTGTCTGAATGCAAAGTAAAAGTGGCTATTTTTATAGAACAAAAACCTGAGAAAAATATGGAATTCAGGACATCTCTATGCACTGCTGCACCTGAGACACTCAGCACACATAATAAATCTGTCTTTGGAAACTTGCTCCTTTGCAGTTTTGACACAGATAAATGACAAGTATTAAATCTTAAGGGGAAAAAACCAGCTGCCGCAGTTGTTGAATTACAAAGACATAAGCCTCCAGGCCTGCTGATCTGAAGTAACAGCCAGAAGCCTCCTGGAAAAGGGTACAGGTGAGCTAGGGGAATGTCAGAGGTGACTTCACAATGTCTGTCTTCACCAACCCAAAGCAACTCAATGTCACATCTAATATCACTGGATCTGAACTTGGGAAGCCACTGGATGTTGACCAGTAAGAGGACCTTGTTGGGGACAGATGCTACACTAAGCCAGCGGTTCAGAACTTAGATTGTCATCTAAAGGATTTTTTTTTTTTTAACCAGAATGGATACCTGAAGAAAGAGCAAAGACTAGCAACAGATAAATTTATTTGTTCACTGCTCAGCCCAACATTGTAGGTGGGAGTCAAGGGCGAGAATAGGAATAATTCTAGAATGCCAGAGCCAAACATAGAAAGTAGGTGATGTATCCCCCCACCAGAGTGTTCCTCTGTCCCGGGGTGAGGCCTCCTCAGGGGAGGGGCCTTAGCACTTTTGATTTTACATCCTGAGTGTCCCATACTTCACCCACCTTGGAGTAGGAGCTCAGGGCACTTTCTTAAAAAATTAAATTCAGCCTGGCCGGTGTGGCTCAGTGGATTAAGCATCATCGCATGCACCAAGAGGTCCTGGTTTGATTCCTTCAGGGCACATGCCCAGGTTGCAGGCTTGATCCCCAGTAGGGGGCGTGCAGGAGGCAGCTGATCCATGTCTCTCACATTGATGTTTCTATCTCTCTCCCTTCCTCTGCTCTCTCTCTAAAATATCAACAAAAACATATTTTTAAAAAATTAAATTAAATCCAACACCTTCATTCTTTAGATGGGGAAACCATGGCCCAGAGAGTTTGAGTGGTATTTCCAAAATCACACAGCTACCAATGGCGCAGCTAGAATCCGAACCAAGGCCTTCTGACCCCGATGTGAGCTGTTCCTATTCTTTTGCACTCAAAGAGAGCATCGGTGTTTCCGTTTCTTTGGAGGGTATATATGTGCCCTGTGGATGGGAAAAAATCTCAACAATGAGCTGTTTCCCAAAACGTTTGCAGCATTGAGGCCTGGGAAGGGTGGAGGCCGGGGTGCAGCCAACACAATCATGGCTGACAGACGCTCAGACAAGGAGAGCCCCGGCCCCTCAGCTCAGGGGACCCGCTGTTGGTCTCAGCCAACATCCCGAGGTGACAGGTTTTTCAGGAAGGTAACGCCTGTCGATGGGAGGAAGAGCCAGACACTCTTCTCAGAGAGCTCCATGGATGAACTCACCTCACCCTAGCTAACCAGTTAGTCAGGCACGAGTATTGATTCCACTGGCCTGAAACTGAGGGCATTTGCATGAGAAGTGGAGTCTGTCTTCCGCCTGAAGGCCTGAGCCTGCCCTCTCAGCCTCAGCTCTGCGGCCTGGTCATCTGGATGCCTGGCACCCGGGACCGTGCAGGGCTGGGGCCTGGCATCTGCCTGCCTTTTGCTCCAGTGGCTGGACACGGAACCTCCCATGGCTTCCTTGGGACTTTCTGTTCAGCTTCTTCATGCCTGCTACATATTGTTACATGGATGTCCGCATAGTCAGGCTCTCCTGGCAGAACCTGGGTTCGAGGAGCGTGGGATTCCAGGAGGCAGTATCGCATTCCCGCAGAGTGAGCTTGGAAAGCCAGGCGGAGACCTTCCCTCCGGAAAGCTGCCCCAACCGCTGTGAGCGGGCTCTGGTGCCGTCCTCCCAGTCACTTCCTAAGTGACAGTGCAGTGTCATGAATAGCAGGAAAAACTAGCTGACATGCTGTCATTTCCCAGAGGCAGCAGCAACCCTCTTACACACAGCTATTTCTAAACCTCCTCAAAGTAAAGTTGCCCTTAGAATTTGAGTCACACAGACATACATGTGTGGACAAATGCAGAAAATAGGTACATCCTTCCCGCGTCTCCAGCCCAGTGAGTGACCCCACTCTCCAGCTCCCCAGGCGCGAATCTGAGGGGTCTCCTTGACACGGCCCTCTCCTGTCCCTTCCACCAAACACGGTCAGCTTCGCCCCTTAGGGACCCTTTCAGTCCTCCTCCCACGACTCTTTCGTCACAGTCCCCTCCTTCAAGCTGCCGCCAACCTCCTCTGGGGCCCAGAAGTGGCCTCTAAATTAGTCTCCTCACATCTACACCCGCCCCCATCCAATCTGTTCTCCATTCTGCAAACAAATGGTCTTTTAAAAAAAATACAGCTCTGGTTATGTATTTCCTGTCCTTAAATTCCTTGTCTTCTTACTCATGGCGCTCCAGAGGAAGAATAAAATTCTTAGTGTGGCCCACAAGCCCCTACCAGGCCTGAGGCCGCAGCTCGCTCCTGGCTGCCCCCGCCCCCTGGCATTACCCCTCTCCTCCGCCTGCCTAAGTGCCTGGGGTCAGCGCTGTGCCTGCAGACAGGCGGGCGGGCAGCTTCACATCCCAGCTCCCGCACTTGTTTAACTGTGAGGCTCTGGGTGGTTTACGGAAGCCTCCACCTCGGGGCTCCTTCTGTCCTGGGAGCAATAACGTGCCTGCAGCTGCAGGGACAGAGAAGGTGCAGGTTCAGCCCTTAGTGCCAGCGCATCGGGCGCACTTGGACATGTCAGCTGTCATCCTGAGTCACCAGCAAGCACCTTCCTGGGGAGGTGATCCCTGGAGTGCCTCCCATGTCCCTCAGCCCGCCGGGTGGTCTCCTAGCCCCGTTCCCACCTTCCTGTCCGCAGTGCGGTTCACCTGCTTCTGCTCCGGGCCTTAAGCTCCCTCCAGGTGGAAACATGGCCCGTTCGCTCGCCTTTCCACCCCAGGACCCAGCACGGTTTCTCAACACAAACACTCCCCTTTCGGGGGCAGGCTGGAGGGTGTGGGTATGGGGACCGATGTGGGCTTTCTGTCACCACATAAGGAGCTGGAGAATGGGGGCCAGAGAAGGGCAGGCCTTCTAGAGGCTGCTGCCTTAGGAACGGTCTTCACTTCCAGCGGGCTCTGAGGAAGGCGGTAGGTCAGGCCAGTGTCCCTGGCCCGCTGGGCAGCTGTGCTTGCTGCCTCCCGCCATCTGAGGACATCCAAGTGCGGCCCACAGCATGGCTTCGGGGCTCCCCACGCAGGGCAGCCCTCCCACGCTCACTGACTCCCCACTCGGAGGGCAGCCCTCCCCACGCTCACTGACTCCCCACTCAGAGGGCAGCCCTCCCCACGCTCACTGACTCCCCACCACAGAGGACAGCCCTCCCCACGCTCACTGACTCCCCACCACGGAGGACAGCCCTCCCCACGCTCACTGACTCCCCACTCGGAGGGCAGCCCTCCCCACGCTCACTGACTCCCCACCACAGAGGACAGCCCTCCCCACGCTCACTGACTCCCCACCTGGAGGGCAGCCCTCCCCATGCTCACTGACTCCCCACTCGGAGGGCAGCCCTCCCCACGCTCACTGACTCCCCACCCGGAGGGCAGCCCTCCCCACGCTCACTGACTCCCCACTCAGAGGGCAGCCCTCCCCACGCTCACTGACTCCCCACTCGGAGGGCAGCCCTCCCCACGCTCACTGACTCCCCACGCTCACTGACTCCCCACCACGGAGGACAGCCCTC
Organism: Molossus molossus; assembly: GCF_014108415.1. NCBI lineage: Eukaryota > Metazoa > Chordata > Mammalia > Chiroptera > Molossidae > Molossus > Molossus molossus. Next base: position 54,399,002 of record NW_023425348.1, on the reverse strand, counting down.
CCCACGCTCACTGACTCCCCACTCGGAGGGCAGCCCTCCCCACGCTCACTGACTCCCCACCACAGAGGACAGCCCTCCCCACGCTCACTGACTCCCCACTCGGAGGGCAGCCCTCCCCATGCTCACTGACTCCCCACCCGGAGGGCAGCCCTCCCCACGCTCACTGACTCCCCACTCGGAGGGCAGCCCTCCCCACGCTCACTGACTCCCCACGCTCACTGACTCCCCACCCGGAGGGCAGCCTTTCCCACACTCACTAACACTCCAGCCTTGGTCAGGTGCACCAGCATGCCTAGCCTGGCTACAGGGCTGTGTCGTTTGATTTCCATCTCTCCATTACAGATCACAAAGAGATGTTTGCACTATAATAATACTTCACTTTGAGTCTTAGTGATGCTTGGTCACCTCACTGTCAGGCACCGGGTGGCTCCTTATAGAAACAGCCCAGTGCTTGCTCTAAGCCCAGGATAGGTTGGACCTTCACACTCGCATTATCCCATTTTGCAGATGAGGAACTGAGGCTTCAGAATCCCAGGGCTCACAGCCACTATGTGATAGACACAGAGTTTGAAGCAGCCTGATCCAAACCCTGGACTTCACATCTGGGCTCTAGTTGATGCTTCTGGGCTATATCTTTAGACAGGGCTAGTGCGGGGTGGGCAGGCGGCATGGGTCTGTGCAGCATCCCAGGGCCCAGGTATCTAGAGGGGGCCTAGGGCCTAACTATGTAGCATAATGATACTAACTGTGTTAAGAATTTTATTTTGTCTGCCATTGCTGTTGAAAATGTTTCCCCAGGGTCTGAACCTGTTTTCTGGCTGCCCTGTCTATGAAAAAGTAGAAAGAGCAGAGCTCAGAGAGTCAGGGAACCCCGGGTATGCACTCTGGGTGGGTCACGTCCCTTCTCTGGGCTTCCTTTCCGGACCATAAAACACAGGCAGAGGAGATGGCCTCTCGGGTCTCCTCTTACCAGATCTACCAGAAGCTTATGTAAGTTGAAGCCTCAATAATTGAGCAGCTGGACATGATCAGGCCTCATAGTGATTGAAGGGGCGTCTCAGGCATCTGGACTTTCCCATCATATCCAGTCCATCGCTTCCTAACACCTGATGAGCCGTGTGGGCTCGTAAAGTCTGTGTTTTATGAAAAGATTTCAGGGCCCATTCCCAATCAGGGAGCATGGACTCCTCAGAGGAGGAGTCTGTGATGTCACTGACGTGGACGAAGAGACAGCATAAAAAACAAACCAATCCCACTCGAATACTGACGTGAATATTCTAGACAAAACACTGGCAAATTGAATTCAACAGTCCATTATAAGAATAATTTACCCCAACCACACAGGGTTTGCCCAAAGAAGGCAAAGCTGTTTTTGTTTTTTGTTTTTATCCTCATCCGAGGACATTTTTCCATTTTTTGTTCAGATAGAGTGGGAGGGAGAAAGAGAGAGAGAAACATTGACGTGAAAGGGACACATCGAGTGGCTGCCACCCGCACAACCCAACCAGGGCCGGGGACAAACTGCAACCGAGGTACATGCCCTTAGCGGGAACCGAACCCAGGTCTCTCAGGACCGCAGGCCGACACTCTAACCGCTGAGCCAAACCGGCCAGAGCGGCAAAGCTGTTTTAACAAGAGTAAATCTGTTTATAGAACACATCCACGGGTCAAATAAGATAAACCACATGACTATCTCAATAGGAGCAGAAAAATAATTCATAAAGATGCAACATTAATTCCTAAGGGGAACATTCTTTAAAATACTAGGAATAAATGTACAAGTGGACATTTGTGGGGGGTTGATAGCAGGAGGACACTCCACATCTGAACCCCCTCCCTTGTTTTGGGAAGTTCCCCAGTGTCGGGGTTTTGGTGGGAGGCAGAGCAACCTCCCACCGTTGAGATGGAGAAAACAGATGCTCACTGTTTCGGGCACGGGTCCCACCCTTGCAGCAACAGTGAGGTGCTTGCCCTAAGCTGAGATGGTGTCACAAAGAAGACAGGCAGCAGAAACATTTTCTTCTTTAATTTTAGCCTCTCTGAGAGCAGGGAATCTTTTACGGCGGTTCCAGTAAGAGCCGCAACATCAGTCTGCAGGGAGAGCGGTAGCCACAGCACAAGTCTCGGGCTGCATCCAGGCTCCAGGGGCCGGCAGTGCTGACCTCCCGGCTGTGGCTTCCCAAGTTCCTCTCTGCTCCGTGTCATGATCTGGCTGGACACAGCTGCCAGGCTCTCTTTGTTCCTGACCTTCCGTGGTTCTCTGAGAGGTCGATAAATTCCTTTTCTGCTTAAATCATCCAGAATCAATTTCTGTTATTGGCAGCTAACAAATCTTAATGATACAGGAGGCTATTTCCTTAACATAAAAAATATGTCTTTTTTTTCAAACCTGTGGCCAAAAAAATTCACAAATAGCCCTGGCCGGTTTTGTTCAGTGGTTAGAGCGTCAGCCCATGGACCAGAGAGTCCCAGGTTCAGTTCCCACCAAGGGCACGTACCTCAGTTGCAGTTCACCCCTAACCCTGGTTGGGGTCGTGGGGGTGGCCACTGGTCGATGTATCTCTCTTGCATTGATGTTTCTCTCTCTCTCCTTCCCGCTGTATCTGAAGATAAATGCAAAAATATCCTCAAATGAGGATAAAATAAAAATCCATAAATAATGACATACCTATTAGAACAAAGAGCAAAACAAAGATTACAGTTAAGACCACAATTATTTTTTTTAACCTATGTATTCATGTCTTTTTTTAAAAGGTTTGTTGAGATACAATTTGCATACACTAAAATTTACCCCTATAAAATGTACATTTTTATGGGTTTTAGCAAAGATCTATAGTCACTTAAGCACCATGGCATGCAATATACATATAAACTATTTCCATCACCCCCAAAAGTTCCCTCAAGCTCCTTAAAGTTAACTCCCTCTCCTCCCCCAGCCCTGGCAATCATTGATCTGATGTCTGTCCCCAAAGTTTGGCCCCTCTGGAATGTCATATAATAAAATCAGACAGTAGCCTTTGGTACCTCTCTTCTTCCAGCTGCCATATGGCTTTTGAGATGCATCCATATTGTGGCATGAGCACTTTTCCATTGTATCAATGTACCAAAAGGTATTTATCCATTCAATGACATGGGGTTGTGTTCAGTTCCAGACTATTATAAATGAAGCTTCTATAAACATTGGTGTGAAAGTTTTCATATAAACATATACATTTATTTGTATTGGGTAAATACCGAAGAGTGAGAATGCTGGGCCACGTTAAGCAAATATTAACTTTATAAGAAACTGCCAAACTACTTTCCAAAGAGCTGTCCTGTTTCGTTTCCCTCTAATGCGCCAGGACACCGGCAGGTCCTCCTCATTCTCACCAGCATGTGGGATGATCAGTCTCTTCGTTTTGGCTGTCCAGCAGATGCACAGTTGTATCTTGGTTGGGTTTTAATATTTATTTTTCTTATAACTGTCGATGTTGAGCATCTTTTCATGTGTCTATTTGCCACTGAAATATCTTTTTTGTGAGGTGTCTGTTCAAACTGTTCTCCTAGTTTTTTATTTAGTTGTTTTTCTTATTATTATTGAGATTTTAAAAATATTTTTTTAATAAAAGTTCTTCAGCAGATTTCTGTTCAGCAAACATTTTCTCCCTATTGTTTGTCTTTTTGTTTTCTTAAGAGGGTCTTTCGAAAAACAAACGTTTGATTTTGATAAAGTTCAATTTTTCATTTTTTTCTTTTAGGATTCATGCTTTATGTGTCCTACCTACAAATTTAATGCCTAACCCAAAGACACAAAGAATCTATTTCTCTTATGCTTGTCTCTAAAAATGTTATAGATTTAGCTCTTACATTTGAGTCTATGATTCATTTGAGTTAAATTTTGTATATAGAACAAGAAAGGGCTCATTTTTGCATATAAATATAAAAATTTTCCAGAATAATAGTGTTGTGTAACATAGTTCTAGAAGTCCTGGTTGGCATAATAAAATACAAACATAAGAGATAAAATTATAGGAAAGGAGGAGAAAAACCATCATTATTTATAGTCAATATGATTTCATACCCCTAAACCTCAAGAGAATGTATTGAAAACACATGGAATTAATAAGGAGAATTCAATAAAAGGATTCATTACAGAATAAACATGCAAAAACCAATAACTTCTCTATATAACAGCAGCAATCATTTAAAGGATGTAGTAGAAAAATAAAGAATTCTGTGCACAACAGCAACAAAAGACATAAATGCCTACAACCGATCTTTTTTGTGTGTGGTATGTTTATTTATTTATTTATTTACTTTTCAATTCTAGTTTACTTTCAATATTGTTTTATATTGGCTTCAGGCAGACAGCGTAGTGCTTAGACAATACTTTACAAAGTATTCCCCTCAATATTTTCAGTACCCACCTGACACCATACATAGTTATTACAATTTTATTGACTATATTCCCTATGCTGTAATTCACATTCCCATGACTATTTTGTAACTGTCAACCTGTATTTCTTAATTCCTTCACCTCTTTTACCCAGCCCCCCAGCCCCCTCCCCTCTGGCAACAACCTGTTTGCTCTCTGTGTCTATGAGGCTGTTTCAATGTTGTGTGTTTGTTTAGTTTGTTCTTTAGATTCCATATATAAGTAACATCTCTGTCTGACTTATTTCCCTGAACATAATACCCTCTAGGTTCATTCATTCTGTCACAAATAGTAAGGTTTCATTTATTTTTATGGCCAAGTAATATTCTATTATACCCACAGCTTTTGTATTCCCTTGTCTATTGATGGGCACTTGGGTTGCTTCCATATCTCTGCCGTTATAAACAATGCTGTAATGCACGTAAGAATGCATAGATTCTTTGAACTTAGTGCTTTTGGTTTCTTCAGCTATATTCCCGAAGTGGATTGCTGGGTCATAAGGCAGTTTCATTTTTAATTTTTGAGAAACCTCCACACTGTCTTCCACAGGTGCTGCACCAGCCTGCATTCCCACCAACAGTGCATGAGGGTGCCCTTTTCTCCACATCCTCACCAATAGTTGCCATTTGTGGATTTATTGATAATAGTCATTCTGACAGGTGTGAGGTAATATCTCATTATGGTTTTAATTTGTATTTCTCTGACGATTAGGCCTATAACTAATTTTAACAAAGAAAGCGCAGGGCCTAGGTAATGAAAATCAGAAAGCTTTGTTGAAGACATACAAGAAGATAACTAAATATAGATATGCCAGTCTCTTAGATGGAAAAACTCAATAGTCTAAAGATTTTAATTTTTCCAAAGTATTTGTAATATTGGAGGATTTTGGAACATGATAAAATAATTCTAAAATTCATCTGGAAGCGTGAACAGTAAAGCGTAGCTGATACTTTAAAAGATATTATAAGTCTTGGCCAGGTAGCTCAGTTGGTTAGAGCATAGTTCCCGTACACCAAGGTTATGGGTTTGATTCCTGATCAGGGCACATATAAGAATCAACCAATGAACACATAGATGGGTGGAGCAACAAATTGATCTCTCTCTCTCTCTCTCTGAAAATCAACAAATTAACATTAAAGTAAATAAAAGATATTATAATCCTGTTATTATGTAAGGGCACAAAATCAAATAAATACATGGATCAATATGTTAGAATAAAATAAATTAGTCTGAAACAGAACCTGATATATATTAAACCTTCACGTATAATAACTGAAGCATCATTAATCAGTTGGGATCAAGATATACTGCAGAGTGGTGAACACTATAAGATACACATGATGTATTACAGAATTGTACACCTGAAACCTATATAATTTTATTAACCAATACCACCCCAATAAAGTCAATAAAATAAAATAAAAAATACACTACAGAGTAGCAAGAGTGGAAAGAAGAAAACCAATTAAGAGGCTATAAGACTAGTCCAAGAGAAATAGCATGGCAGACATGTTCCCTGGGTCCCTAAGCCAGAGCAGCTCCACAGTCGCCAGACCGGCAGGGACACCTCTGGGGAGCAGAGCATTGCAGGCTGGCAGGCAGGTGTGCAGAGGGAGTCGGTCGGGCACACCCAGTGCCCGGTACTGACAAAGCTTAACGTCATCCCACCTGGCAGAGGGAAAAGACTGTATAGGGCTCTTTTTTCCCCCAAAGTTCAGGCAATAAGCACCGAGTTTGGAGCTGACAGGTAATGTATTGATAACGGACACAGGATAACTCAAACACAATTAGAGTCTCCACTCTAACACATTTGCTAACATCCCAATGGCCAGAGAAAGTCACCTAACCAAGTCCTATATCAATCAGTTGGGGGAGCAAGCAGAGGGGTCAGTATACTCTACAGAGAGGCGGGGAGGGGAGTGGACATTTGCTAAACAATAATCTAAACATCACAGAGAAGGTACTGGTAGGATGTCCTGATGGATTGAAAGGGGATGACTTTTAGAGTCTGGATACGAACAGCTGAGAGGATGCTATGTACTAATATAGGAAGGACCAGAAGATGAACAGGTCCGCTGGGTAAAAGCAGGAGTTTGGACTTGTTAAATATTGACATCAAAGAGGAGATTTCAAATAGGCAGCTAGATATGAGTCCAGGGCTTAAGAGAAAGGTCACATCTGGAGATCTAAGCATGCTAACCATCAGCTTACAGGAAGGGTTTTGTGCCTTGGGTTTTCTTGAGGTCACCTGGGGAAAGTGTAGCTGGTGCAGAGACACTGTCCAGGGGTGGAGCCCTGGGAACTTCCATATTTAGATAACAGGTAGGGAGAAAGCTTCAGTAGCGGACCGCAAAGGAGTCGCTGGTCTTGTGGAAGAAACCAGGAGAGTGTGGTGTCACAGGAGCCAAGAGAAAAAGGTGTTGGAGCCCTGGTCAGCAGTCAGAACGTCAGCCTGCGGTCCAGAGAGACCCGGGTTCAGTTCCCGCTAAGGGCATATACCTCGGTTGCAGTTTGTCCCCCACCCTGACCCAACCAGGACCATGCAGGAGGCAGCCACTCGATGTGTCCCTTTCACGTCAATATTTCTCTCTCTCTCTCTTCCCCTCTCTCCCTCCCACTCTATCTGAACAAAAAATGGAAAAAAATGTCCTCGGGTGAGAATAAAAAAGAAAAGAAAAAGGTGTTCGAAAGAGGAAGGAGTGCCATAGGAAGTAAAATGTTACTGGGAATTTGAATAAGCTGAGAACAGATGAAGGTTGTTGGTGACCTTGGCAAGAGCTATTTAGGGGACCAGCTCTACGAAGAAGCACTGTGTTAGGTGCTGGAGATAAAAAGATGAATAAGATACATTTCTTGCCCTTTAGGAAATCTCTGCCTGCTGAGAGAAAGGCAGCCGTGCAAATAAATCATTGCAATACAGTGTGATAAACCTTGTGACAGAATAACACTTTTCTAAATGTGTCCCGCTGAACACTACTGTTAGAGGGAGATGTTAATCCGTGATCTAAGACCAAAGTGTTCCAAAACCAAATGAACTTGGGAATGCTGCACACTGAGCCCCGTCCCAGGCCACAGAGCCCAGGGCAGGGCTATCAGCTCTGTGCTCAGGCCTTAGGAAACAATGAACTGCACCTCGGGTTCCTGTCCACGCACCCAGGTCCTGTCTGGCATCCTCCCAGAATTAAAGAAAGAAAAGACCATCTCCACAGTAGAAATAGCCACCAGGGGTAGGGAACTCAGGCTAAAGAGCGGCCTCTGGCAGTGGGACCTGGAGCAGAGTTGCTCGCACCAGTGATGCCGAGGCCAGGATTTCCCTGGGATGTGCCCTGGGACCCTTGGCAGAGCAGCAGGGAGACAGAACGACTATCCCAGGACCCATGGGCGGCCCTGTACCACAGGACACGGCGCCGGAGACCTCCCAGCTGAGTGCATGGACCTGCGTTCCCCAGGGACAACCACCCACACGCAGCAGAATTGAGAGGTTTGGTTCTCAATTAAGCTGGCAATTTCCCCAGAGGTGGGAAAATTAAATCACCAGCTGGCCCCTCAGCAATTTCAGGTCTTCTTCATTTTATCCCTGAAAGAGGCAGCGGAGACCCCATTAATACTTTGTTGAACAAAGCAGATGCTGCTGAATGACAATCAAGTCATTAGTCCATAGCTCTGGGATTCCCATGGGCTTTCTGAAGCCCCCTGCCTGGGTAGAAAGGGGCAAGGTGCGTGAGGGGCGGGGCTCTCACTCACACCTACGGTGGGGAGCAAGAGGAACCTCTGATCTGGCAGGAGAAGCTGGTCCTGATCAGGGCTGGAGAACCTGGGTCTGCCCTTAGGGCTTCGGTTGTTCTAGCTGTGGAGGACCCCCAGGGAACAGGAGCTGGAGTACCTCAGACACAGGAGACCACAAGGAGAAATAGCCCACCTTCTCCTCCTCATTCTTCTTGACATTTTTGACAAGCCCTTTCAAACACAGGCTCTTTGGTTTAAAGGGTTGTCTAAGTCACCTTTCTAAAGAGTCAAGGGAAAAAAGACTATTCTACTTGGAGTTGTTTTTGTTGCAATGAATTAAACGTCACTCCAACTGGCTCATGAACAGAGGTGTGAGTGTTACCGTGACACAGAGAACTCACACTAAAGGGACGGGATGGAAGGCACAGCCAGGCCCCATGGGGTCTCGGCCTGGGAATATCTCAGTTTCTGGGCCACGTGGCCTCTCTAATTCTGTTTCCACTTGAGTCTTGATCAACTGACTTCCTCCGCTTATGCATGCCGTACTTGGCCCTCCATGGCAACTATCAATCCTGACTCTAGATCACTTTTAGTCTAAAGAAACTATCATTAACTGGCTACAGTGCCTGTGCAATTTCATCCAAACTCGTCAGAACCGAGTCACTGGCTGGTAGAGGGCAAGGCAATGGGAGAATGGGCCATTCACCGGGAAGTAGATCAGCTCTTCACCAACAACTGCCATGCCAAGGAGGCTGCCATGTGAAACTGGCACTATCCTTTGAGGGGATGTGAGCAGGCAGACATTGAAGCCCAAATAGTATAGAATTGCCAACGATTACCATCAGAGATGCAGACTTGTTGAAAAACTACATAGCAAAGCAGGTATGGCCCCCAAAGATGTTCACATCCTAATCCCGGGAACTTGTATATGTGTTTACCTTATATGGCAAAATGGACTTGCAGATGTGAATAAGTGAAGGATCTGGAGATGGGACGATTATGCTGCTTATCCAGCTGGGCCCAATATAATCACAACCGTGTGTGTAAGAGGGAGGCAGGAGGGTGAAAGACAATGTAGGAGACGAGACCATGGAAACAAGAGGTTCGAGTGATTCGAGGAACAGACCACAAGCTAAAGATGCAGAGAAATGGATTCCCCACTGAAGCCTCTAGAAGGAACACAACCCCACCTACATTTTGACATTAGACTTTTGAACTCCCGAACTGGAAGAGAATAAATCTGTGCTGTTTAGGCCATTACGTTTGTGCTCATTTGTTACAGCAGCCCAAGGAAACTAATACACCACAAACCGTGGGGTGCCATGCCCTCTGGCCTCTCTCAGAGAACCAGAACTGTAGCTCATTATTGTTTGGGGCACAATTGGAATGCAAGTATACGCCACCCTGTTGTGAATACCTTGCACTTACTCTTTCCCAAACTGAAGGTTTGATTGAGTTGGTTCATCACTATCTAATGAACAGTCCTCCTACTGGCTATACTAATGGAGCGCCCTGAAGGAGTTTCCTGCCAGTACTTCTTGAAGGGGAGGCTTCCACTTTGTCCAACACTAGGGCCTTGGGCCAATCAGCTGTGGCCAGGGCAGCAAGATTGCTGTCATTCAGCAAAAATGTGCACACACACAGAAAGTTATTAGGGAAAGAACAGGTGTGAGCGGCTTGTGGGAGTCACCTGAGGACACCTCCCACAACCAGTAGGGTTGAACACAGAGAAGTTTAGGACACAATTCTGAGGTTTTGAGAGAAGAAAGGCCCTTTCTGACCTATTTTATCAACTTTAATGCTGCAGCTTGAATTGTCAGACGTGTTAGAGCTAAAAGGCTTGAGATTCCTTTCTTTGGGGTCCTTTGATCCTGAACCCACTGCCTCCAAACGCCAGCACCAAAGGCACTGCTCCTCCACAGGTCCACGGAGACCCTTCCTCCTGCACCCCCACCTTGCCCGTGGCCCCGCAGATCAGTTTGAAGGACGGCCCAGGCTCACTGCTGGCCCAGGAGCAGTATTTTTAGGAGTTTAAAGAAAAGAAAAAAGCGTCTGTCGAAGCCAACTTCAGGTTCTAGGCATGAAAAGAGAAGTGCTGCTTGAGTTCCGGCAACCAGGATGGGCAGGAAGTCAGAGACTTTTGCGTGACAGCCTTTGGGGCTGGGAGAGACCCAAACAATCAGAGGGGCAAAGACACAGAGTCACGCTTGACAGGTGTTGCTATGTCCCTGAAACCAGGTCTCCAGGCCCCCTGGAGCCTGACCTCATTTAAAGCTGCTGAAAAATTCATGTAATAAGCTCACTCTGAAGTCTCCTTGACGATTCCGCTTGGATCGGCCTTTTTCCTACAGAGTTTGTTTTCTTTATGACTATTACATTTTAGTTATTTATGTTTTCCTCTTATAACATGGTACTTTTTATTAAACAACTGGGCACCCCAGATCAGACCATCTAGAAACACACTGGTGCTCTTCTCTGGTATTTGTTAAAAGGCAAGGGTTTTTAACTATTATTTACCTTCTTGTGTACTTTCAATGACTCATCTCAGAACAGTTCCACCAGCTTTTTTAACTTGCATCTTCAGTTAGGTTTCGCAGTCCCCATCATCAAATTAAAACCTTTAAAGTGGTTTAAACTTTATTGAGGGTATCGTATATATCTTCTATGAGTCCTTTAATAAAGACTAAGTAACTAAAATGCATATATATTTTCAATATACATTTATATAATAGACACATTTACCCAAGAATGTATAATCCTACCTGACAGTCTGGGTTCTGGCACAGGCACGGGTAGCCCCTCACCGGGTCCTGTGGACCCTTCTCGCTGGGCCATGGCCTCCCTCCTGCCAGGCCTGGCCTCCTCTCGATACCCCTGGTCCCCTGGAAAGATCCAGGAGAGTGTGGGTGGCTCTGGGGAGAGCAGTAGAAAGTCTGCCAAGCCCTGGCCAGTTTGGCTCAGCGGTTGGAGCGTCGGCCTGCGGTCCGGAGAGACCCAGGTTTGGTTCCCGCTAAGGGCACGTACTTCGGTTGCAGTTTGTCCCCGGCCCTGGTTGGTCGTGCGGGTGGCAGCCACTCGATGTGTCCTTTTCACATCGATGTTTCCTCTCTCTCTCTTCCTCTCTCTCCCTCCCACTCTGTCTACAAAAAATGGAAAAATATCCTCGGGTGAGGATTAAAAAAAAAAAAAAAAAAATGTCTGCCAAGAGCTGGGCTGGAAGAGAACCTCATCACACGGGGGAGACAGAGCCAGTCTCCTTGGGCACCTCTATCTCCCCCATCTCTATGGAGATCACCTTTCTACCCCTTGTCTGGGCACAGTCCCAAGCCTACAGTCTTGCCGACAGCATCTTGGAGGCAAGCTGGATAAACCCTCAGGCTGCCATGAGACCCAGAAGCTGTGCCCTGTGGCCAACACGGGAAGAATAAGCGGGCGTGGTTTCGGAAAGCCCAGTGGCACCTCCTCACACCCAGGCCCTGACCCCCAGCGAAGGCAGCTCTGTGACGCCAGCGTGTCTGGGCCGAGGATGTGCTGAGTGGCGTGCCAGCAGCTACCCTGGTCGCCCGCCCCTTTGTTAGCCCTGGATACATCCTGCCCGCAGACACAGGGCCAGGAGAACTGGGCACCATTCCCAGGCCACCTCTGGGCCCCCACTACCTCCAGAGGCTTTGCCGAGAACTCAGATCATCTGGTTCAGGGAGCTGTCATGAGACCCTAGGAAGGGCTCAGCTGACAACGAGGAGTAAATTGCTAATCACAGTTCCAGCTGTGCCCACTTGCCTGGCCTTCCCAAGTGTATTTGCTTCACCAAAAGAACGGAGCTCTAATGAGAGCCCCGTCTGGTTCCCCCCAAATGAGAAGGCATCCAGTCCTGCCGCAAGGCTCCCAGGGGGCACCTGGAGCCCAGGACAGGGGGTTCGGTGCCTGGCTGGAGGGACTGGTGCCTTCAGGCCCCTTGTAGCAGGGGGTGCAGGGAGTTGCGTGTTCAGGCCTCGGGGCCCTTGTTACTTCCACAGTAGGAGCAGTCATGGATCGCTGTGCTATTTTCAAAAATGTTAAGCTCCTCATGGAAACTGTACGTTTTTCTCAGAAACCACCACTCCCCTGGAAAAAAAAAAAAAAAACACTAAATGAAGCTACAAGCTTCAATTTATATCAATTCAATATTTATACCAACTGTGAGATCTCTTATGGATCAGAAGCTCTGATTAAAACCAGTTGTACCCGGTTTTAATGAATAAAACTGTGAAAGTATATTTATTATCTGTAAGTGAGGAGTACGTGGTAGATAGGATTTTCCAAAGCATGCAGTTCAAGGGAAAAGCAACACAAAGGGTATCCATGGTGATGGGAAGGCTGGGAGCACGGAAATAAGACGACCAGGGCAGGGGCAGGAGCTCAGCAGGCTGCACTGGACGTCGTCTGTTGAAATGAAAAGCCATGCATCGTGGTAGAAATAGTGCAGTGCATACAAGAGAACTCTGGGCCGTTGCCTTGCTGTGTGACCTTGGGCAAGTCCCTTTTGTTGCTGGGTCTGTTTTCACACGTATTGAAGGGCTTGTCTGAGTCCCCCTTCCAGAGCCAGGGCTCCTGACCCAGCCTGGAGAAAGGGGTACGGGGGATACTGGTGCCATTTCAAGGCTGTGTGACCCTGAGCAAACTGCTATACCTCTCTGAGCCTCAAGTTTCCATTAATACTAGCACCTACCTCTCAGTACTTTATTAAGTCTCCAGAATTCTTCCAGCTGCTGATTTTACTGTTGCTTCTAACCTCTTTTGAACTCTGACCCCTGGCTTGGATTTAGGGTTGTGGCACAGATAAGTTAGCTGAGCCCAGGACTAACTGCTCACAGACCTCTTGTGACAGCCTCCATCTCAGGGCTGGTGCCACTTTGCTATCAGCTCTCCCGTCTCAGCATCTTTTCACTCTTTCCTTTTCAGCCGGTCACTGAAGCCCTGGCGGAGGAAGGCACTAGACCCTAACAGACGTGCCTCAGCCTTGGAGTAAGTGCAGGGCTAATCCACCCCCACCGGAGCAAACATACGTTGCCATCTGAGCCATGCCAAAGGTGACTTACTGAAATGGGAAGTTTTCCGAATACAAGATAAAGGAAGATTTCGAATACCCGACAGTTAAACCCAGGCTTCAGACAGAGTTCGGCCACTGCAATTTCTGGAGGATGGGTGGAAGGAAAAGCTGTCCCTTCTCTGCTGGAAGACATGGAAACCTTAGGGACTACACGGGGGAGAGAAGTCTTTGAGTGAAAAATAGGCATTACCGTGTTGAGAGCCTCTATTGAGGTAAACCTCCCTCAAAGATGGACAGCCTCGGTGCATGTGGGGTTCGGCTCTGGCTGAAGGTGAGAAGATGGGAAAGGGAAATATGACTCGGTTGTGGTTAATGGCACCTGTGAAGAGGGGAGACAGGTTGGGGACAGGTGTCGAGGAGAGGCGGGTTCCAAGTGAGGTGAGCAGCCCCTGGTTGTCACATCCCTATGTAATCCCTCCCCTTGAGTGCGGGTTGCTATGAACAGTGGTGGGATAGCATGTCTGACGCTAGGTTATAAAAAGACGGTGGCTCCTGTCGCACGCCCCCACTGTCGCTCTCTCTTGCTCTGAGGGAGTCCAGCGCTGTGCTGGGAGCTGCCCGTGGAGACACCTGCAAGGAGCTGAGGGTGGCCCCCACCAGCAGCCAGCTGGCACCTCAGTCCATGAGGAACTGAATCCTGCCAACATCCATAGGAGTGGGCTTGGGGGTGGCTCCCCTCCTGTGGAACTACCAGCTAAGACTGCAGCCCTGGCTGGCACCCGGCTCTTTGGAGGAAAGAAGAGAAAAAGAAAGTTGAGTCATGCACTTGACACACTCTGCCTTGAACCCGAATTCATTCTGTGAGGTAGATGTCAGTACCTCCATTGTGTAGATGAGGAAACCACGTCTTGAAGAGGTTAAAACATGCTGAATGTCACGTAACAGTGAATAGAAGAATGGGGATTTGAACCCAGGACTGACTAATGTCAAAGCCCACACTCTGGTTATTTCAGAAATACAGTGTGTTTATTTTCCATGTCTCCAGTGGAACTTAGGAATAAAAATGGATAGCTGTCCAATTATCCAACCAATAAGCACACGGGGACAGCAAGAACTGGGGCTGGATCACCATGCTAACCAAGGCCAAAGCTTCCCTGGGCAGGAGGCAGACCCCCATGGCAGCATCAGAAGCTGATCGGAGCCTATAACATACCCTTGGGGCAGAATTCTCCACATGGAAAGTGATCTAGTTTATTCAGTTTCTTTTAAAAATCTAATGTCACGCCCTGGCCGGTTTGGCTCAGCGGTTGGAGCGTTGGCCTGTGGACCAGAGAGTCCCAGGTTCGGCCCCCGCTAGGGGCACGTACAAAAAAAAAAAAAAATCTAATGTCACTATGAGCCAAGTACTACTTCTAAGAACTTTATAAGTTTTAACTCACTTAAACAACCCTATGAGGAAGTTACTATTATAGTCACCAATTTACAGATGGGGAAACTGAGTCATGAAGAAGTTAAATAATTCACTCCAAGTCACTCAGCTGTAAAGTCACGGCCAGAATTTAAACCCAAACAGTTTGGCTCCAGGCGTCATGCAAGTCTCTCTGGGCCCTGGGATGTCACGTTGCCTGGGCTCCCAGACAGTAAGTCTATCTCCTTTACTGATCGGGTTTCAGGGCCCCAGCTTCTGGACTCAACCCTCATCTGTGACTTTCACTATTCAATTCCTGACTCCCAGTCCCCTGCCTTGACGCCGTCTGTCCTGACTCCCAGGCTGCCCACACCTGCACCCTGGCCCGTGCCTGCCTCCTGGCCTGGCTCCCCACTCACTCACCGCCTGCCAGTCTGAGGCTCTGCCCACTGCCATGCTTCCCCAAGGGCAAGACCAGCCCCTGGGACAAGCCAGGGTCAATCTCCTTAGAGTTATAGGTGGCGTCCATTCTGAGGATATTATGTGAAGAGAGACTGTTTCCAGGCAAGGAAGAGAGCAATGCAGAGGCAGAAGAGTATGATGATGTGGATGAAAAGATGACACATAAAATGGACCCAACAGAGCCGAGAAGTTAGGTTAAGGTTACATCGATCTGGTAGGGAAGATAATAGAAGCTGTTATAAACCTCCAGGGCACGGTGGAAAGGCAAAGCTGCCCATGTTTATGCAGATAACAGAGGCCGTTACAGAGGCCACAACATTGATCAGATGGGATCTCAATAGCCCTGCAAGGGACTAGAATGAGGATTGTGGGGTGGCAGGGAGGAGGGGCCACAGAGCCGACAGTGACCCAAGGCTCTTCTCCAGGGGACTCTGTTGGGCAATCGGGAAGAGCATGGGCTATCTGGGCAGCCATCCACAAAGCCGACTGCAATGAGGGATGAAGAGATGGGGCTAACATGCTAAAAGCAGCATTTCAAACAAGTCTCATTTCAGTTTAGTCTTCCCATCTGTGACGACTTTAAAAATACAGTCCCCAAATTGCCTGTGGCATCTGGGAAACAGCATCTGAGGGCGGACACCTGCTCCCAAGTGAGAACTCAGAATGGCATTTCTGGGAGGGGCCCTTGTGGCTTGGAGATGGATCCGCAGGACAGACTTACAGAATCTCAGAACAGCAGAGCTGGGAGGTTCTTAAAAATGACGTGAACTGCCCACAGAGGTGAGTGGCATACGCTAGGTCCACAGCTGGCAAAGGAGGGGCTAGCAGTCCTGCCCTGGGTCCCTCTGAGGCCTCAGCAATCCCTGAGTGAAGTGGAAGTTCCTCAGTGTCTCCTTGAAGGAGATGCGGAATAAGAGGCGGCCTGCTAGTTGCCATGGAGAAAGCAAGGGGGAAATGAACAAAGATGGATAAATACAGATCTGAATTCTCTTTAGAAAAAAAAAAAATTCTAATAATTATTATCCCTCATTAGCTTAGAGAAAGCAAGAAAACTACGGGGTGGGCAAACATAGGTTTGCAGTTGTGAATACGCGAAACACAGAGTTCACTCTTGTATTGTTATTCATTCTTGGATGATTTATTTGTATTCCGACTGTAAACCTCCTTTTGCCCCCTGTACATAACAACCAGACTAGGAGCAGCAGTCGGTTCCCATAGAAAGCAACTACCCAGGAGAAAGTGCCCCACCCGCTGAGCATACTGTGAAGATCAGTGCAAGTTAACAAACCTGTACCTGTTCCAGGTGACTGTCCCAGGGCCTCCTCACTTCCTCTGGGCCGCTGCCGCTCTCGTCTCCTGCTTCCAGATTCCTGAGTCTATGCCCCTGTGCTGACATTCTTCTAGCCTCATCCGATGACTCACTTAATCCCCCGCCCCTTGGACCTCAGCTTTCTGCACAGTCCTGAGCTCATGTCAACATCTCCCACTGAGAGACGCCTGCTGGCCATGCAGCCCAGAGGCCCACATGCTAGACTCGCCCCCATCCTCTCCAGTAGACACTTTTTTAAAAGATAGAATGGAAGGGAGGGAGGGAAGGAGAGAGAGTAACGTTGATGTGAGAGAGACACATCGATTGGTTGCCTCCCGTACAACCCTGACCGGGGCCGGGCATCAAACCGGCAACCCAGATACATGCCCTTGACCAGTGATGGAACCTGCGACCCTTCGGGCTGAGGGACGGTGCTCTAACCACTGAGAATACCAGCCAGGGCTAGACATTTTGTCTTAAACCCTACATTCTCCCCTGGGAGTGAGGGATGGGGTTATGACAACTCTGCACATCTTATCTCAAATGCCAGCCACCGCTCCCATGCTGCCTCCCGTGCACAGGTGCATTTGGGAGGGAGGAAGAGGCGGGAAGGCAGGGCTCTGGGGAGAAGATTCCCCAGTTCTCCCAGTTCTCCCACAGCTGTCCTCACATTGGCCACACAGAAGGGGGTTTGTTGGACAGTATTACCTCACAAGCCCAGAGGGAGGCTGACGGGCTCAGCCGGAGCGAGCGAGGCTCTGCCCCCCTTCCTCTCCGCCTGGCTCCCTCCCGCGTGACGGTTTCATTCTACGACCTCTCACTCTCGGTGTGGTAGGAAAACGACTCTGGCAGACTTCAGTCACTGTCCTCAGAACTGACTCTCCAAAGGGAAGAGCAGATGGTCAGGGAAACCACCTGGCCCTGGAGGACCGTATGCTCTCCCAGGCTGACTGCACGGCCAGGGGAGGAGGGGCTTACACACCGTGCTGGGTGGGGTGGAAGAGGTAGCATGACTGACAGGTCCACCTTGAGTCAGGGAGCGTGGTTCACCAAAGGAAAAGACGTTAGGGGGGAATGTGTTCTCTGTAGGACCTTCATGTCCCATTAGTCTGGGGAGCAGGAGAGATTCCTCACCACCTACAACTGGGCAGCCCCCCAGGGGCTGCACAGATGCATGCCTCCCTGTGCTAATTGTTCAGTAGCCCCCCTGCTTGGGCCTGTGCAAAGATGTGCCAAAGAGTTCCCTTATTTCCTGCTCAGCTGCTGGAAGATAATCAACTATAATATTAGTCCTAATTCCCAGAAGGCCTGAGCAGGTTGGCCGAAGACTGTTTTTCATGACGATGATCTAACCCTGCAGCCAGTGTGAACAGGTACACGTGTCTCAGTGTGAAATCTCGGTTTGTAATCCAAGGCACCTCGTCACGACTACAATAAACCCCTTTCTTCGAGCCTGTGGGTAGGAACAGGTTCCTGGAAACAGTAATAGCTCGGATTTCACTGTCTCATTACTTCCTCTGCTCACACAAGACTGCGGCCCCGGGCCTCTCGGGTGATGTTTTGGGTGGCATTGCCCATTCTCCATTTCCCGCCAGGTCTGTGGTCTCAGATCTCCCTGCTCGTCTTCCACAGAGCACCCCACGGAGGCCCTGAGGCTCACTGCACGCCACAGCACTGCTGGGTCCCAGGTGGGCGGGCAGAAGGCCCCGCGCCCTGACCCCGATTCACATGCTCATGTGAAGAGCTGCCGTGTGCAACCCCATGTCCGCTCTGTGAGAACAGCTCCTCCGGCTCCTGCCTGCAGTCGCTCTCTCCAAAGGGGCTGGGGCACCGGTCCAGTGGCTGGGGTGGGCCAAATAGCAAATCAACTCCCACAAGTAGAGCTTGGCTTCATGCATTTCTTCACAGAAACATATATATAGATTTTCCTACTTTGTGTCAGACACTGTTCAGATTCCAGGGCATGGCAATAAAAATTAAAAAAAAAAACAAACACAACAACAACAAACAGACAAACACCCTTGCCCTAGTACAACTTAAAATTCCGTTTGAAACACATAATCAATAAATAGGAGCATGATATATTATCAGAGGGTATGAAGCGCTGTGAAGAGAATGAAGAAGATCGAGGAGATGAAAGTGAGTCTCGTTTCCATACAGTGGTCAGGGAAGGACTCTGCGCGGATGACACGGAGCGGAGAGCTGCCAGGCGTGAGCTAGGGAGGCACACGGAGGGCGGGGAGGGCATCCCAGGCAGAGGGAACTGCCATTGCGAGGACCCTGAGGGCAGACTGTGCTCGGCGTTTGGATGAACAGTAAGGCAACTGGTGTGCCTGGAGCCTGGCGTGTAGGGGATGAGCTGAAAGGCCGTGGGGGGTGGAGAGTCGAGCACCTTGCAGGTCACCGTGCGAGCTTTAGTCTAAGGTGATGGGAAGCCAGACCCCACAGACCTGTCTGAAAATACCCGTGATTTTATTATTATCTGGATTCCCAGTTGCAGAGGAAAACGCAGGTGTGGTGAGGGCACGGAGCTCCCCAAAGAGTTCACATTAAAAGCAGGCTCTGAGGGATGGCCAGGAGTTTGTCGGGTGGAGGAAAGAAGAGGGAGCATCCAGGAGGGAGAGAAACAAACAAAGTCACAGGTGAAGAATGGCGAACGAGGGAAACGTGCTCCGGATGGCTGGCTGTCCAGCGGGCTGGAGTTTGGCTCTGGAGGAAGTCGGAACAGGGTGCAAGGCTCAGAAGAAGGGGGGCCCGATGGGAAGGGCCTTGCAGAACGCGGCTTCTCCAGCTTCGTTAGGAGTGCACCCCCTTCCTGGAGAAGCACATGAATGCTAATGAGCCGAAGTCACTCTGTTAACTCATCGCAAAGTAAGCGAGTGCTGTTCTGGGAGGCACGGCTGTCTCTCTGTTCCTCCTCCCAGACACCTCGGCTCCCAAACCCAGGCTGCTCCCTGGGGCAGATCAACCCACCGATGTGCTTGTGGCTTTCAGACAGTTTTTCCCTAACAAGTAAGCTTTTTAATTTAATCTAGGGAAGTGAGGTGCTATTAAATTAATTTCTGAACTGTCATTGCAGGAAAGCTAGGACAGTGTAGTGACAGGCAGAGGAAGGGCAGGGAGGCAGAGTTTGCGACTCCCGGCCCACGTCTGCCCCGCAGTCATCCGCACGTGGGCTTCCTGCCGCCCGCCGGTCTGCTGGAGACCCTCCGTGACCACATAAGGAATGTGACCCCCCGACGGGGTACCCAGGGCCCTGAAGATGATGGAAAGGTGGCCTGCCTCCGCTGTGGGCCAAGCCCAAAAGTAATTACCAGGATATTTGGAGGATTATTGAATAAGTCCCTGTAACTGGCACATTGATTTATATAAGACCCAAAGATTTTGAGAGATTTGAGAGAATATTAAGAATCAGTCAATATTTTCATTTATATCGGAGTCTCCAGCTCCGCAGCACCGCTGGGAGGAAAGGGCGGCCCTGCCCCAGCGGGCGGCCAGCGGCAGGAGGCGCTGCCACAGAAGCCTGTTTGGCAGCAGCTGCAGGGAGAGACCGTTTTGTTCTGGAATGTTCTCTCTCTACCTGACGCCATTCAGAGTGTCAGGCAGCCAAGGGCGGGGCCTCAGGGTGCATGTGCTCTGGGGCCCAGGGGAGGAGGGGCTCTCAGCTGGGGGATGTGGAGCTCGCTCCTCCCAGGACAGAGCACCAGGGCCTGGAGAGAGGACCCTGCAGACTCTTTCCCTTCCAAGGACACTCTACTGGGTCTGGATGACATGTCCTCTTCAGGGGAGGTCCAGCATCTTCTCGCTGGGGCCGCCGCCGCCCCATGCCCTCCCACAGGAGGGCCGAGGCTTTGTTTGTCCCAGTTCTCCGAGCACCGGAGCACCTGTCTCCGACCATGACCAGCCGCACATCTGATTCCAGGCAGACTGTAAGGTTCATTGGGGCCAGGATCATGTTTGATCCATGTCTGTGCCCCAGAACCTGGCATCCTGCTTGGCCCAGAACAGGCAGATGCAAAAAAAATGCATTGAATCAATGAATAGTCAAATGAACTAACACGGGAAAAAAAATATTTGTTTGTGGAAATGGTTTTTAAAGGTCACACGATATATTTGGATCAGTCAAGTTTCAACACCAGAAGGCACGTTCCAGTCGGGTCCTGAGAAGGTGGAGACAGCTGAGGAACTGGCCACGGCGTGCAGCCCCCTGGGGCCGGTCACAGCGAGGGAGACGAGGGAGACGAGGGAGACGAGGGAGACGGAGCTGTTGTCACCCCAGGCCTGGTGGCGCCTGGGGAAGAGCAGTGACCCGGCCTGGGGAGCCCGCCCTGCCGGGAGCTGTGGCCTTTCAGAAGGGAGGCAGCCAGCTCCTCACCACCGGTAGAGGCCGCACTCTCTTCCCTTCCTCAACTGGCCTCCCTAGTTCTCATTGGCCAAAGCCAAGCGGAAGCCGCAGGGCAGGGGAGCCCCTTTATTGGGGTGGAGAAGGGTGGAGAGACCCAAAGCCATCCAGCATGGGGCTGTCAGTTAACTCTGCCTAGGACATTCTGACTTGCCCACCCTGTAAGAAGGACAGACTTGGGCGGACCCAACAGACAGCCTCACCCAGAGGTTGTGAGCAGGGGCAGTGTGTCCCCCAGGAGACACTGGGGACTGTCTGTAGTCAGTTTGCTTTTTACGGTTCAGGGAGGGAGGGAAGATGCTACTGGCTTGTGTAGGGTAGAGGCCAGAGATGCTGCAAAACACACACAAATGTACAAGAGGCCCCACAACAAAGAACTGTCCAGCCCAAGACATCACAGTGCTGGGCTGAGAACCCCGGGTTTCACAGACGTTTCAGATGAACCCAGGCCCAAGGCAGGCCCTGCACTGCCCTGGTGTGGGCCGGAGAATGTCACCCTCGCTCTTCTGGAAAAGGTGGCATAATTCGGTCTGACCCTGAGCCATCAGCCCGTGAGGGAGCTGTGTTCTGCTTTCTCATGTACCTTGGCGACGGTGCCATGTCCAGGCAGAAGCCCCTGTGCTCTCCATCCCTCCTCACGGACAGCAGTCCCCAGGCCGAACGGCACTGTCCCTGCCAGGGGCCTCCACACTGCCGTCTCCCAGAGGCCAAACCTCCTTCTCATTCCTCTCGTTTTCAGTTTTATACTCACACCCTAAAAACATTTGGTAAAAGTCAATCAAGTCTTGCCATCTGTCTCTTTCCCTTTTATTATATGTATAACAAAAAGAAGAATCGGGAGGAAACTGAATCCAAACTGCAAATAATGCGCTGCTTTCCTGGCAGCTGGGCCCCGAACCAGGCTGCTCCTCTGGGTGCAGAGGGGAGAGGACACAGGTCGCGTTCCCGTCGAGGTCACGCGCACTGCTCACGGCAGCCCTGCGGTGCAGGGATTATTGTCCCCATCGAGAGATGAGGAAACTGAGACTCATGGGAGGAAATTAGACATCCGAGGTTGAGTTCCCAAAAAGTAGCAAAGCGAAATCTCAAGCCCTGTGCTGGGCCTGTCGACTCCGAGATGTGGACAATGTCGCTCCCTGGTCCGTCCTGGCCTCAAGTTGTCCCTCGTTCCCACTGGGGTCAGGTACCACATTAAAATGTTGGATATAATATTGTGCGTCAACTATACGAGTTTAAGTAGCTGGTCCTCAGGAAAGCCTCGTTTTTCACATCTTAGGGAATTGGCCTCTCATCGGACCCTCTGGGGCCAGAACTGGGGAGAGAAAACGTTTCATTCATACACTCACGCCACAGATTTTTATCGAGGGCCAACCACGTGCCAGGTGCTACACGTGTGGTGGCCGGAGAACACCGGACTGAGCGGAGCAGACCTTAGCTGACCTTCAGAGGGGAGACTGTGCTCACTGAGCGCTCACCGGGAGCTGCTGCTGTCAAGTACTTCACACTGTGCTTTATTCTTACTCAGCTGTGAGGCCCCCACTTTGCAGAGGAGAAAACTCAAGCAGGAAAGGAAATTGCTCGAGGATACCGAGTTTAATAGTTGAGCTCCGTTCTGACACACCACAAGGATGAACCTTGAGGACATTATATTAAGTAAAAGAGGCCAGTCGCAAAAAGAATAACGACCGTATGATCCCACTTACAGGAGGTACCTACGGCGGCGAATAGTGAAATTCACAGGCAGAAAGCAGAACGATGGTTGTCAGGGGCGGAGAAGGGCAGACTAGGGAGCTGGTGTTTACTGTGGACAGAATTTCAGGCTGGGAGATGAGCTCCTTCTGGAAGTGGATGGTGGGGGCGGTGCACATGGTGAATGGACTTCATGCCACCAAAATGGTTAAAATGGTCAATTTTATGTTATGTATATTTTGCCTTAATAAAAAAAGTTTAAAAATATAACTTTTAAGTTGACCCTTAAAATTCATACTTTGGTAGGTAAAAAGTTGGCGGTGGAACCCATTCTCTTCACCACCCCCTGCACCAGACTGTTGATCCCTCCAGGCCACCTCTGAAGAGAGAATAGACCTGGTGGAAGCCAAGAGCTGAGATGGTGAAATGAAAGCCAGAGGTCCAGGTAACCTTGGGTCCAAAAGTGGGGACAGACCTACAGCAAGTGGACTGAGACGTGAAAGCCGGACAGAGACTGAGCAGACAGGGCAAGAGGCGGCAGGAACAGGCTGGCTTAGGGTGTGGTTTTGGCTGCCGAACCTCTGGACTCTTGCCAGGCGAGAGGCATTCTGTGCTGGGGCAGGTGGCCACATGCTAATTCAGCAGCATTTTAAGGTACATTATCTTTCTTCTGGAAATTTTTCCTGGGTACCGGACCTTTCGAGAGTTCTGGCCCAGCCAGTTCTGCAGATGAGACCTGAGCGACACCAGATGTGCACATCTGGAGCCCTGCGATGATATTACTGAGCACTAGGGACCAGCGGGGGCCCCCTAAGCTGGCATCAGGGTCCTTGGCTAATTCAAGATGAGGGCTGCTGGGAAGGGCAGCATATAGGTGTGGTGGCTGGGGCCAGGTCAGACAGGATGCTCCCTCTGGGGAGACACTGTGTGGGTGTCAGTAGCCAGGAAATAAAGCCAGAGGTTGGAAGCAGGAAGTAGCTGATGGATGCAGCCAAGGGAGAGACTGGGCAGAGGAGGGGACAAAGGACCAGAGGGCTGATGCTAAGCAGGTGGGAATATGGAAGAAGGGACCAGTAGGAGACATGCAGGTTTAGGAGCTGAGTTTGCAAGTGTGGGAAGCTGATCTGGGCCCTCCTTTTACGAAGGAACTGGGGCCTGCCCCAGACCAGGGACAGGCCTTTAAAGGGACTGGCTTCCCATGAGTCAACACCCCCTCCAGCTCCGACGAGCGATCGGCTTTAAAGGGTACAGTGATCGTCTTTGGAGAATCAGGGTGTGGGCACAAACCCAGGAGATCTGGCATCTCACTCCACACACCATGTAACCCACGAGCTCCTGTTTCCTCATCAGTAAAGGGGGTGATACTGACTCCCGACACACCTCACAGGCACGTTCTGAGGACCCAGCGAGAAAACAGGGGTGAAAATCCTGCTACATCTACACTCTACGATGCCTTTGTAAGAGGGCTTGAAAATGCCTAATAGCACAATCACAGCGCCACAGAGCCCACCTGCCATAGGAGAGGGAGACGATGCGACTTCAGAGTGCGCGAGGTCTGGAGTGGTGAGGAAACGGTAACGGGGTGTAATTATAGGACTGTATTCTCATTAAAAGCCAAAACCAGAGGTTTGCAAAGATCCGGCTGCTATGAAGCCAGTGTCAGTTGGAGCACAAAATTGCAGCCAGGGATCTAAGAACAGACAAGGATCATGCCCAGCCCTGGGCTGTGGGACCACACAAGGTCTGGGTGGCAGGGCAGCAGAGGCCCCGGTCCAGGGACTGTGGGTGGGCAGTGGAAGGGGGGGGGGGGAACAGTGGGGGTGGGGGGGAGTTTGGGGACTCTGCACAGATTTCCTGTTCCCTACTAACTAAATGCTCTCGAACCACCCAGACACCGGCAGGCTCCATGCACCCTCCCCATTGCTCCCGGCCTTCCTAGACTGTCCAGTCAATAAACAAAAGTAGTGCCTCAGTAAATGACAATAATAATGGATACCAGGAATTAAACGACTATAATGATGGCTACCCTTATCTCCTAGAGGCCTGGTGCCCTGTTCAGTATTTTGTATCTATTATCTCATTGAATCTTAACAACTGTGCGTTTCACATGTAAAGAACCTGAATTTTTGAGAGATTAGATCACCAATCCAGCAAGAAGAGCTGGGATTTGAACCCACGTCTGTCTAATGCCAAAATCAAATATATCAGCCTGCGGGGCCCCTAATATCTCGAGGGCTAGCAAGCATGTCGGACATAACCCTGCCCGTTACATGAATAATCTTAAGTATAATGGCAAAGAAAATGCCGCTATGATGACCTGGACAATTTAAGTCCCTTAAAGACTGAAGAAGCTGCTTGGTAACGTAAATCCAGTGAGGATTTCCATGGGAGAAAGATGTCCATGAATTTAGGAGCATCCACAGGGTGCTTGGCCAGCAGCTGTAAATAGCATTCCCCGACTAATTTCCAGGTAATGGCTCTCGGTGTAGAGTGAACAATTGTAATAATAGGCAGGTTAATCTGCTCCATTATTTATACTTTGTAAACTGTTGAGCAGAGAAGCGTTAATGGTTTCAACAAAGCAGAGCAGAAGCTGCGAAGGTCTCTCTGCCCTAATTGTTCCTCAGAAAAGGCAGTTTCGCTTGTGACTCGGGGCCTGTCGAAGTGGAAACAAGCTCCCACGGGAACGAGAGGTTGCAGCCCTGTCATTTCGTTCTCCTGGCTTGCAGAGAGGCTCGGAGGGGTGGCGGTGATTAAAGCCATCCGTCACCCACAGGCCTCCACAAGCTTCAGAATCAAGCCGGGGTTTGGAGGTGGGCTCCCCTGTGTAACTACAGTGTAAGTTACTATGCAAGTTACTAGAAGTTTCCAGAGCCCCATTTACTCCCCTGCCCCACACACCTTTTGTCGAAGCAATTTATTCTGGAGAGTAAAAACATGACTCAGTAAGCATTCTTTTACTGTGTTCTGGAGAAAAATGTACTGTCAAAATTTAGGGACGGAACATAGGCCCCTAAAATGCTTGAAGATCAGGCTGTTTTTCCTTCTTTCTCCATTTGTTTCATTTCTAACAATAACCAGGAGACATCCTCCGTGGTGTATGATGGAAGACCACGGACATCACAGTGGGACAGAATGCGTACAAACCCCCTCTCCCCACCCACCCACGCTCTGAGATCCTGCAGAGATTTGAGCCTTAGTTTTGGGGCCATTCCTGTTTTGACTGTTCTTGAGTAACCCTAAAAACGCAGGAAGTGTACATTTGCTGAGATGACAGTACAAGTTTTATGTTAGGTGGTCCTCGGGGAGTGGATCACCTCCCCCAGTACCCACAGCTCCACACAGCTCTGCTGCTCTCTGCTTGAGCTCAGGTGTAGATTTTAAATATCATTTTTATTGTAAAATATAACATTGTATACAGAAAAAACACACATAATAAAAATGCACAGCAAAGATAAAAAATGTGGAGGGCAGCATTTGTCACAAAGGAACACTCGTGAAATCAATTTCCAGGTGAAGATTTAGGTCAGGAGTCAGCAAAGTTGTTCTATAAAAAGCCAGGTAGTAAATACTTTACTGAGCTGATCTGGTCCCTTTAGCAAATCCCCAATTCTGCCGCAGTATCGGGAAAGCAGTTATGAACAATAGTAAACAAGTGGGCCTGACTTGTTCCAATAAAACTTTATTACAAAAACAAGCACAGACTAATTTGCTGGCCACTGATTTAGATGATTATCAACACTCCAGAATCTATTTCATACTTTCTCCTCAACAAGGGCAACATTATCCTGATTTTCATGGCAATGACTTTCATACTTTATAGTTGTACAACCTAAATACACATCCCTAAACACTAACCTTTGCCTGGTTTTTGCACTTCATGTAAATGGACTCTTATAGTATTTATTATTTCAAGTCAAACTTTTCCACCACACATTACGGACACATAACTCCAGAGCATTCATCTTGACTATCTGTGCACATTCAGACTATTCCCAGTTTGGGACCGTGGTGAATGATGCAGCCATGGATATTCTTGTACAAATGTCTTAGCACACCAGTGCAAGAAACTCTCTTGGGTATAAACCTAGGAATAAAATTTTGGGGTCATAGGATATATATATACTAACTTTAGAATATAATGACAATTCTCTTCATAGAAGTCGTGTGAATTTACATTTCTGTGTGCTGCATAGTAAGAGCTCCAAATTTACTCCAGCACTTGGTATTACCAGGCTTTTAAAATGCATCCATTCTGGTTGAGTGCAGTGGTAACTCATGGTTTTAATTTATGTCCCCTGATTAGTAATGGAGTCCAGTACCTTTTCATGTGTTAATAATTTAGATAGTTTCAATTGTGAAGGACCTAGTCAAATCTGCCTATTTTTATATTTGGCTGTTTGACTTTTTCTTTTTCTTTTTTATTAATCTTCACCTGAGGATATTTTCCCATTTACTTTTAGATAGAGTAGAAGGGAAGAGAGAGAGAGAGAGAGAGAGAGAGAGAGAAGCATTGATGTGAGAGAGACACATTGATTGGTGGCCTCCCACACGACCCTGACCAGGGCCGGAAGCAAACCCAAGATCCTTCAGTCTATGAGCCGACACTCTAACCACTGAGAAACCTGGCCAGGACTTGACTTTTTTTTTTTTATCCTCACCCTAAGGGACATTTTTGAATTTATCTTCAGATAGAGCAGGAGGGAGAGAAGGAGGAAGAGAGAGAGAGAAATTTCGATGTGAGAGAGGCACATCGAGCAGTTGCCACCCATACGACCCCAATCGGGGCCAGGGACAAACTGCAATTGAAGTACGTGCCCTTAGCGAGAACCGAACCCGGGTGCAGGCCAACGCTCTAACCACTGAGCCGAACCAGCCAGGGCCGGGCTTGACTTTCTCTTGTTGGTTTGTAGAAGTTCTTTTTATATTCTTAGTATCACCTCTTTGTCTATCATGTGTATAGCAAATATTTTCTCTCACTCTTGGCTAAATTTACCTTTTTAATGGTGTTATTTGATGAACAGACAAGTTCTTAATTTCAGCATACTAAACTTGATTAATATTTTTATTTATAGTTAGCACTTTTTTAATCTCCTGTCTAAGAAATCTTTCCACACACCAACATTATGAAGATCTACACTTTTGTTAAGTTGCATTTTTCCAGAACATTGCTGGTCTAATCTAAACTTAGGTGATGTTATTAATAATAAGCATTAATATCATCTTATTATTTTTAATGTTAGCATAAAAATGTTGCCTTTTTCATTCCTAACTTTGGATACTCACCTTTTCTGTTTTCTTCTTGATATACCCAGTAGAGGTATAGCAAGGATTTTAGTCTTTTCAAAGGACCAAATTTGGGTTTCGTTGATCCCCTCCATTGTATTTTCTTTTGTTTCATTAATTTCTGTATATATTTATTATTCATTTACTTCGTTTCCTTTCTCTTTTTTTTGCTATTAATGTGTTGTTCTTTTTCTAACTTCTTGACAAAGAAACTTGATTTGTTACTTTGTACTATCACAGGATAAAGATACTTTCTTCTTTACAAACCTACACACAAAATTTTTGACATTTTTATTATTCAGTTCAAAAAATTTTTTGTCCTTTGTGACTTCTTCTTTAACCCACAAGCTATTTTGAAATGTATTTCTAAATTTCTAAACATGTGGAAAATTTATTATTATGCCTTTGTTATTGATTTCGGGTTTAACTGCATTTTAGACAGAGGACATACTCTGTATGATTTTAGGTCTGAAATTTGTTGAAACTTATTTTATGACCCAGCATAAGGTAAACAAATGTTTTAGTTTTAATTTATTGAGTGTAAATGTGTTTCTGAAGCTAGCTAGACAAGTTGATACTAAAGTTCATGGAAAAATGCACACACGGGAATAACTAGAAAAAATACTGAAAAGCAAGAACTCTGAGATAGAACTAGCCTTCCCAGTTATTAAAACATACGGAACATTCTCTATAACTAAAATAGTGGTACTGACACATGAATAAACAGAAAGACTATTGAAATGGGACAGAAATTCAAGAAACAGATCCAAGTACATATGGAGATCTTGTACATAGTATAGGTAGTATCTCAAATCACTGGGGCAAAAACTACTTTTTCATAAATGGTGTAGGAAAATGAGAGCCATTTGTAAAAGCTATGTCCTTTTCTTATACCAAACACAAGAATAAACTTGAAATAAATCAGCTATCTAAATACACAAAGTTAAACCATGTAAGTACTAGAAGAAAACATGGATAAATTCCTCCATAACCTGGGTGTAGGGAAAGATTTTGAGTCGTTATAGTTACTGTATTTTAACCTAGAATTCCCATTTGATTTCTTTTTAGAGTTTCCAGATATCTACCAAGATTTTCAACCTTCTCTATTATTTCCTTGAACATAGTAATCATCGTTTTTTTAGATTTATCTGATATCTTCAATCTCTGAATCCCCTGTGGGATTATTCCTGTTACTAGTTGATTCTACAACTGTATTTCTGCTGCCAAGGAAGAAGAATAAAGGACTCTATGTTCTCTTTGCTTATACAGGCCTTCTTGCTGGCTTAAGTGAAATGCCTACAGGGACAAGGTAGGTAACACAGATTAATACATTTAGCCAGGTAAAAAGTAACAGGGAAGGGTGGTGACTGTGGCTAACTGGGGAATACATTTCCCTCCCAATGGCCTTCAAGTTCAAAAACTGAAAATACTTTCAAGTCAAACAAAACATACCTGAGAACTAATTGGCTTTCCCAGTGCCACACACATATGGTCCCTAAACTAGAGACGGATGTATTCCGTCTCTTAAGAAATTTTTGGGTAGCTGCATCTATTTACTTCTACCAAGGGATAAGTCCCTGACAAATTATTGTGAAGTCTTGACAGCACCAATAGCTAAAATTTATATAATCTACATTATATGCTAAGAATTCCTCTAAAGACTTTACACGTGTTCATTTAATACTTACAACAAGATTATGAAGAAATCCCTCATCATCCTGATGGTAGAGATGAAGACACTGAAGCACTGAGAGATGAAGAGACTTGACCAGGGTCGCTCAGCTAGTCAGCCGCACAGCTGGGACTCAGACCCCAGCAGGCTGGCTCTAGGTCCATGGTCTTTATCACTACACAGCCCTGCCTCTCAAGACACAGAGGAAGAAAAGAGCTCCTGTTCTAGAAGCTGAAATTCCGGACTGAGTTCCACTTGGTTCAGTGACCACAAAATCCACAAAGGAGCAGAAAGAAATGTGCTGTTTTGTGAGTATTCTGAGGTGCTCTGTTCCCCGAACCCCACTGTGTTGTCATTCTGCCTACTGCAAACCAGGATGCATGGGAATGTCCATTTAATTAGTAAACGTAAAACCGTTACCTTCATAAACCATACTTTGACATTTAATATGCCAAACATGATCATTTTATGGGCAAACCAAGTTATCCATAACACATTTTTATGTTCTGCAGCTATCAAGATGGCTTCAGAATTACAGAGTGCTAGAAAAACTATATCATAAATCTCAATTTTCCCGAAAATTGCCTTTTTAAAATGAACCAGGAAAAATTATATTCTTGTCAATATCTCCCTTCTAGTAGGTTCCGAATTCCTGAAGAGTTGAAATTACTCAAAGATTGTGGGTCCTTGTTCAGCTCTGAACAGTCACACATATCAAAGTATGTCTTCAGTTCTGTACTATTCCGGGGGAGGGAGCGGTTTGCGGAGCTGCCCATATATTCATGGGATTGGGGCAGACAGACCCGCTCCCCAATTTTAAAGAGTTTAGGTGCTCAGCAGCATGTGCTCTCAGGGCTCTGCAAAGTTGTTGCTAGACAAGACCTTGCAGGTGGTGATGGGAGGGGGCAGGGTCTGGAGCTCTGAGGGAGGAGTCAGGGGCCAGTGGGGTGGAGAAGCCTGAAAATCTGCACCCAGCAAAGCTCCCTACTCCTTCCTCAGGGCTGTGGATGGTAACAGACTCCTCAGGTCCTGGAAGCCATCCCTGCCCCCTGAGAAATCCAAATTGAGTGAGAGGCAGGCAGGGCACTTCATCAGGGACCTCCGAAGACTCAGGAGAGCCTCTGAGTCAGGGACACTGATGGGGCCACACAGGAAGGACAGCATATACCTATCAAAGGGCAGGAAAGGCAAGGAACACACTGGATTCAAGACTGGTCATTGGCTCAGGTTGTCACACCCCAAAAACCATGAATGGGTTTGAGGTGACGGAGGGTAGAAAGGCAGAATGATGACAAAAATCAGTAAGATCACTGAAACAGAACAGAAAGCTCAAATGAGATCCCACTATATATATTGTTTTTGTTTGTTTGTTTTGTTTTTTTGTTTGTTTTTTATCCTCACCCGAGGACATTTTTCCATTTTTTATTCAGATAGAGTGGGAGGGAGAGAGAGACACATCAATGTGAAAGGGACACATCGAGTGGCTGCCACCCACACAACCCAACCAGGGCCAGGGACAAACTGCAAATGAGGTACTGAGGTACGTGCCCTTAGCGGGAACTGAACCCAGGTCTCTCTGCACCACAGGCCGACGCTCTAACCTCTGAGCCAAACCAGCCAGGGCCAGATCCCACTAAAAATGAGAACTTAGTTTACGGCAGAATAGTTTTTCAAGTGACTAAGGAAACCATGATTATTCAATAAACTATTTGATACAAAACACTAACCATTGGGCAAAAATGAAATCAAGAATCCACCTTATACCATATGGGAAAACAAGTACCAGATAAATTAAAGATAAACATTTGAATATTATTTTTTTTAAAAAAAGAAAGAAAATATTCAGGAAAAGGTGGCAGTACATGAGCAAATTTATAAAGCTTCATTGTCCTACATAAGTAAACAAAGAGAAGTAAATAGCAAATATACCCTTGACATTGAAACTGTAGAAGGATCCATATCTCATACTGCAAATTTCAAGAAATACCCTGAAAATGAAATAAAAAGTATTTGGCTCTCAGAATTGTCAGAGAGAGTGCAAAACAGAGTCATGGAGACTAAAGGAAGAACATTCTTCAAAACCTTCCTAATGCCCACCTTTCCGCATCCAGTTTGGAGTAATGGGAACTGGGGCTAGACGTGGCCGGAGGGAATGTGCAGGGGTCCCCCTTCAGCTCCTTTTCCCAACGTGCCTCCTTTCCTGAGCATACCCTGGCTGGTGTGGCTCAGTAGTCTGGGCATTGTCCCTTACACCCAAGGTTGCTGGTGCGATTCCCAGCCCAGGCATGTGCCTGAGTTGTGAGCAAGCAGTAGGCAGCCAGCAGATGTTCCGTTCTCACACTGATGTTTCTCTTTCTCTAAAAATCAATTTTAAAAAAATAATAATAATAAAGGCCATTTCAGTCCAAAAGCCATGAATCTCTAGGATTTTATGCCAATATAACCAGCTCACCCCAAAGCAGAGAACAAACTAAGGACTGGAGAACACAGCCAGGGGCAGAACCTGGCCCCAGGTCAGCCCGTTCTCTAGAACAATGGATCCACATAAGCCTTTAAGTCTCAGGAACAAAGCAATCACAGTTCCAAAACAGGTGAAATTTATAATTCCTGAAATAAAAACAACTTTAGGAAAAAATACATATTATAAACAGAAATAAAAATCACAAACCATACCAACAAAATATTGGACATAGGAAGGTATAAGGAAAGTATGTGCATTCATTTTCTTATCTTTCGTAGAAGGAGGGACTGTAAGACCTGAGCCTGCAAGTATGTTTAACTGTGTTATTTAAGTTGCATGCAGACGTACTATGTAGTAGAGCTGAAAACAGGTTGTCCACCTTCCAAATGAGCAAAGCAGAAAATACAAAATGGACAAGAATAGCAAATGACAAAAGAACCTAGAAAATAGCAAGAAAGCATTTCTAAAATCATAAAGTAGAAAGTCGATGGCAGAAATTAGACTAAATACCTCTGTTATGAAAATAAGTGTTAATGCAGGAGAGAATAATTAATTAAAAAACAAATGCAGCCCTGGTCAGTTTGGCTCAACGGTTAGAGCATCGGCCTGCGGATGGGAGAGACCCAGGTTCGGTTCCCACTAAGGGCACATACCTCCGTTGCAGTTTGTCCCCGGCCATGAATGGGGTCGTGTGGGTGGCAACCAGTCGATGTGTCTCTTTCTCTTCCTCCCTCTTTCCCTCCTGCTCTTTCTGAAGATAAATACAAAAATGTCCTCAGGTGAGGATAAAATTGAATGAATGAATGAATGAATGAACACAATCTTTTCTGCATCACCAACCAAACGGTGCAAACAGCCTACAAGTTCCTTTTCTCCACTCAGCTTCCCCTCCGTCGCTTGAGCTCAGCCTCGGAGCCTGGCTTTCCTCTCCCACTCCCAAGGCAGGAGGACCAGTGTTCATTCACCTGCTGTCCAAGCCCTTGAGGGAGGGTGAGCATTTACCAGGTCCCTGCTACACCCACTCAGCAAGCCAGTCTGGGCCCAGAAGATAAGGAGCTGACTGTGATGTTAAAGTTTCTGACATATGAGAAAGGAGATTCCAGCTTAAATATTGTAGGAAAGGAGCCTCAAAAGGTACGAAAGGGCATCTTTCTAATCTACTAAGAGGACTCCATACCAGGCCGGAACAACTCCCCATAACTTCTCTAAGAGGGTGCTCGTTAGTTCTGTCATGAGGAACCAGTAGGTATTCTCATCAGAACTATTTCTAGGTCATTTATAATTAGCTATGTCTATTTATGCTCAGGTCAAGGTAGAACGAACTATATATAATTCTCATTCTGGAGCGTGGATACAGAAATTCCTCAAAAATCCTTTTGTCTTTCCCTTCAGATTTCTTTTTTTTTTTTATCCTCACCGGAGGACATTTTTGCATTTATCCTCAGATAGAGTGGGAGGGAGAGAGGGAGGAAGAGAGAGAGAAACATCAACATGAGAGAGACACATTGACTGGTTGCCACCCACACAACCCCATCCGGGGCCAGGGTCAAACTACAACAAAGGTGCGTGCCCTTAGCGGGAACCGAACCCGGGACTCTCTGGTCCATGAGCCAAAGCTCTAACTGCTGAGCCAAACTGGCCAGGGCCCCTTCAGACTTCTTTTTGCACTTCTCCTCTTCAGAGCTTACATTAAAATGCCACGCAGTGTTTGGACATGGAAGACCTAATCTGACTATAACAAGGCCCTCATTTCAGAAGGGGCAAAAATGAATAAGCAGGTCCCTTCCATCATCATCGTCATCATCATCATCATCATCATCATCATCATCATCAACATCACAAAAACAACAATAATGATAGCAGACAACCTAGACTGAGCATTTCCCTATGGTAGAAACTATGCCAAACCCTTCACACGCATCATTCCATCCATCCTGACAGATGAGGAAGGAGAAAGTGGGATTCAGACCCAGGCCTTCTTGACTCCACAACCTACGCATTTACCACAACCAGGCTTTTAACCACACCAGGCTTTTCTTTTTTTCTATGTAATCGTGCCGAATGGAGCACTTTCACAGTGGTCTCCACGTGTCCCCTTGCAGCCACCCAGCGAAGCGAGAATGATCATCCTACAGATGCGGTCCGAAGAAGTGAGAGAGAGTCTCAGGTCAGGCCCTGAGTGAGTGGTAGAGCCAGACTCCTTCCTTGTCTAAAACCCCGGCTTTTCCACGCAGCCTTTTCTCACTCGGATCCTTGCTCTCCTGCTCATCAGAGGGACTCGGAAGACAGAATTGCCCCGGGTTCCACACGGGACTTTCCTGTCTCCCTCTTTTCCCACTCACCCCTGGAAAACAAAGCACTTCTGTCCTCGTGGAGTTCATTACACCTCCATTATCTCGAGGTGTTTTTTTTTTTTAATCTTGTTGACTTTTTTTTCTTCTCGATTTTCTTATCAGGGGGTTGTACACAGGCTGCAATTATGCCCCTCAAGGTGACGGCCACTTTGGAAGTTCTCCGCACATGAGTACATTTAGGGAATTGTCAGCAGGCTCCAAGGAAAGCGTACGTTTCAGCCAAAGTAATTGTTGGGGGAGGAAAGCTTCCCAGAAATGAGGTCAGCTCTGTTCCCGAGGCGCTCCAGTCCCTTTGGAAAGGTGACTAGAGCAAAGTGGTAAATGCCTTTTCCTACCAAATATCAGAAAGCATACTCTCATCCCAGGCGCTTTTCTCAACCGAGACAGTACCATCCAAGACCAAGGGATAAAGAACTCAGCCCTGCGCGCTCGAACAGAGAGAGATGCATAATGTGAATTGTTAGTCAAAGAAAGTGATGATGGACATCTCTAAAATGCATGTGTGTGTGTGGATTTAAAAGTGGGGGGAGGGCCCTGGCCAGTTTGGCTCAGCGGTTAGAGCGTCGGCCTGCGGTCGGAGAGACCTGGGTTCGGTTCCCGCTAAGGGCACGTACTTCGGTTGCAGTTTGTCCCCGGCCCTGGTTGGTCGTGCGGGTGGCAGCCACTCGATGTGTCCCTTCACGTCGATGTCTCTCTCTCTCTCCCCCTTCCTCTCTCTCCCTCCCACTCTATCTGTACAAAAAATGGAAAAATATCCTCGGGTGAGGATAAAAAAAAAAAAAAAGTTGGGGGAGGGTTTCTGTGGAAAGTAACCCATGGGGTGATCCAATCTTATTCCTAACTGGGCAGGTCATGATGGGTAGTCATGCCTGGCCTATAATTCTTTAGTAAAAGGCTTTACGCCAGCCCTGTCCACTGTTCTTGTGCCTCTAGATGAGTATACCTTTGACATACCAGAAGGACTCTGCCCCAAAGCGGGCATCAACCTCAAGGGAGCACATCGGCTTGTTAACTGTCCTGTAACCTGGCCCCTACCCGCCTTGCTTTCTCCCAGCTCCACGCCATTTCCTTAGTTCCCTCCCTGATTTCAAATGCATACGAGAAGCTGCAAATCTGTTCTTCTCCAGGAGCATCTGAGATCTTGCTCCCTGGCACCTGTCATCAGTTTGACTCAAATATACTCTCATTACAATTCTCTACAGGTTGAGACATTTCTAATATCGACATATGTTATTGGCATCTCTTACAAATACTTTTGGAACCCCCTAACGTGGGACTACGGGGTTCCCCTCACTTCCCCCCGAGTATCATGAGAGCTGCCCTACATGAGTATAAAGGTCAGCGCCTGCCTTGCTGACCATAAGGCAGTTCTCACCGGTGATCTCAGATTTTATTTGTGTATAAAAGAAAGCCAGTGATATTCAGGGCAAAAGATCGATGGTGTGGCGGTCATCTAGGTTCTGGCTGGTAAGCACGGCCCTTACTCCTTCTGTAGGAGACAGAAAGGTTTTATTTTCAATTCTGAGACTGTAATTTTTTATTTTGCACCATAAATTAAGCCCAGGTGGCAGCTTAAAAACTCTCTGGTGGTTTCTGCTTCTGGCAACGGCTAACTAGGTTGTTTCAGCCCAAGTCTCTCTCTCTGAAAACAATTATACAATCTAAACAAAATGTTTTGAAAACCTGTTAGGAAAGCTCCTAAGATCATATTTAAAAACATACAGCATGATCAGAATAAAAGAGAGAAACGAGAGTTTAGCATTGGGGGTTTCTGAGGCAGGAGACGATTCCAAAAGCAATGACTGAGAGGCTGAGGAACTGAGCAACATTTTCTGAAATCACACAGCTTGGCTGGCAAACAAAACAGAGTTCCTGGTTTTTTAAAGAGGGAAGGCGTTTTCAGTTCCAGAACTTCAATCGAATTCTTTTTGATAGCTTCTAAATAGTTGCCCATTTTTTTCCACCTTGATATTTCATCTTCAAGATTGTTAACATAATTATTTTAAAATCTGTGTGGGACAGCTCTGTCAGGAACTCCCATGACTATGTCTCTTTGTTGTTGTTTTCTTTCATATTTTTAGGCAAATCCCGTCCTCTTGCATGTCTTAGCACTTCTCATTGCATGCTGCACACTGTGTGTGACAAATTGTTGACACCATTTGTGGCTCTGGTGTTTCACTCCGGAGAGGACTAGCTTTTGTTTCCGGCAGGTCACCGTTAATTATAATCCACGGTCAGGTGACTCGAAGTTGAGCTTCGGACCTTGTGAGGGCTCATCTACTCCTGGCCGACACTTTCTTCCAGAGAGGGTAGGGTCCTGGTCACCCCACAGGCTTTTGGTTGGCACCCGTAAATATAATGTTGGCTTTCTTCTGCTGCCTGTGCTAAGAATCCATTGCTTAATCCAAGACCGTGACACAAAGGAATAAATGCCCTTTTGCTTTTTCCAAAGAGTTTATAGTTTTAGCTGTTACATTTAGGTCTTTGATCTATTTTGAAATAGTTTGTGTATGTGGCCTGAGGGAGGGCCCCCACTTCATTCTTTTGCATCGGGATATGTAGTCCCAAAATTGTTTGATGAAAAGATGATTCTTTCCCACATGAACTGTCTTGTCACCTTATCAAAAATCTATTGGTCATTAATGTCATGAGGGTTTATTTCTGGACTCTCAATTCTTTTCCATTGATCTGTATGTCTATACTTACGTCAATACCAATCTGTCTGTATCTTTGTAGTAAGTTTCAAAATCAAGAAGTGTGAGTCCTCCAACTTTTATTTTTTTAAGATTGTTTTGGCTATTAATGGCTCCTTGAATTTCCATATGATTTTAAGATCGGCCTTTCAGTTTCTGCAAAGAAGACAGCTGGGATTACAGGAATCATCTTGAATCTGTAGGCCAATTTTGGAATAGTGCTATCTTAACAACATTGAGTCTTCTAATCCACGAGGTTCAAAGAAGTTACCTACCCATAGCCAGCAACTTTTATAAGTAATAGAAGTGAGCCTGCTCTCCCCACCAACTTCTGCCCCAGTTGAGTGCTAAGGGGACTGACCTACCCAGCACCACCCCCCAGAGCCTGACAAAGATACTGCCATCTGAGCAGTTGTCCAGGGTGTCATTTGAAAAGTGACGCTAAACTTCTCTGGACATGTCACAAGGTACAAAAAATCTGTTTGTTGAAAGAGCTCTCAGAAAGAATCCCTCCGTTTCTGGCCGGTGTGGCTCACTGGTTGAATGTCAACCCATGCACCAAGAGGTCGCCGGTTCGGTTACAGGTCAGGGCACGTGCCCAGGTTGTGGGCCAGATCCCCAGTCGGGGGGCATGCAGGAGGCAGCCAATCCATGTTCTCTCTCATTGATGTTTCTGTTTCTCTCTCTCCCTCTCCCTTCCTCTCTCTTGAAAAAAAAAAGTAAGAATCCCTCCGAGAACGACCTGGGAGAGAAGGCAGGTCCTCCCAGGCATCTCCAGTCACTTCAGAGGTAGTAGCAAACCTGATTTCTGAGAAGGGTGGGCCTCTGACTGCGGTCTCGTTTGCCGAGTACTTTATGAACGTTTGGGCCCGAGGCGAATTGCTTGACGCACAGGAAGAACTTCACCTGGCCCAGCACGCCCTGATCCTGCTTCTCCTCAAGGCTGCGCTCAGCTTCTCTCTTACCAAATGTTGAACAAATATTTTAAAAATATTTTGGTGACGAGGCATCAAATGATCAATCTGTTTGAGGTGCCCACGTGTCTGCCCAGCCCTGCCTCCCCTTATTTGGACAGGGCACAGCCAAGGGCTCTATGGCCCATCTCAGGAATTAGCACGGGGTAAACTGTTCGCTGTGTCCACAAACAGCGTGGATTGGGGTGTTTCTGCTTGGCTGATTGGAAAATTGTAACACTTTGGCTTTAATGTTTTCAGCAGCTTTTAGCGAGGCATTCATTAATTATGCAAAACAGGCTTCAGGAGAATGATTCTTTTGAGTTAATTAATACCAAGTGTTGCTAACCAATTAGCAGCCTTCCCTCGTATTGCGGGGCGGTTGCCGTGGGACATGCCAGACAGAGCTGGCTCCCCTCACATCTCTCCTCTGTCCTGCGCCACCTCCCTTCCATGACAGAAGTCAGGAGCAGCCTTACTGAGGAAGGCCATAGGTAAGGACTTCCTCTCCACCCTGGACCTCCCTTCATCCTGGACCATCTCAGTGTTCATTTGGATACTGCACCTAAAGTGTGGTGTGTGGGCCAGCAGAATTGGCATCATGAGGGTGTTTATTGACATGAAGAATCTCAGGCCCAACGCCAGACTCCATGAATCAGAACCTGCATTTTAACAAAACCCCCTACTGAGCCACATGGACATTAAAATTTGAGAATCACTGAGGTAGAAGACTCTCCCAAGGCCCCTAGACCCTGCCTCTCACAATTCCTGGCCCTTTTTAATCCAGAAGTTCCTGGTCATTTATTTTAGCCATGAACACATCTAGAGCCTTGCCTGACTTCCACCTATGTCATTTTACCGTCCTGTCCTACTCTCTGACCATTTTCAAATGCCAACGTGCATCTCCCTCCTCCTCTTACTCCCAGTGCACACCTACCCGAGTCCTCCAGTCCACTGGCCACGCGTAATCTCCCCGTCCGTCTGTGGCCTTGGAGCTGCCTTTCTGTCCATGATAAGCAGCACTTTCCTCATTCCCTCTTCATTGTGCTCACCTCTCCTGCCAATGCAGATCCTCTCACAAATGCTAAGGCTTCTTTGCTGCTGGAAAATCTTCTACGTGTCCCTAGCAGCTTTCTCCCCCATTCCAGGCACTGTTCCAAACTGCTAACCCTCTGTTCAAGCTCCTCGCTTGAAATTCAAGCCATCCACACAACTCCCTTTCTTGTCCCCTTCCAACTTACCTGCATCTGCATGGATCTCTTTCTTCTTCCTCACCTCCCTTCTTCAATGAAAGACGTGTCCCTCCTTCTGTCTTAAGTTAGACTTTCAACCTGGTAGGGAAGGTCCCTTAAAAAACTTGGTCCCACCAATCACTATTTCTATAACTTGAACTTTTCCCTCTCTACTAGTTCCTTCCCCACAAATTA
This sequence comes from Molossus molossus, assembly GCF_014108415.1. Lineage (NCBI taxonomy): Eukaryota > Metazoa > Chordata > Mammalia > Chiroptera > Molossidae > Molossus > Molossus molossus. The sequence goes on along the minus strand of NW_023425348.1, from coordinate 54,359,717 downwards.
TAAGTGTGCATGTGTCTCTCCCGACTTTGAAAGAAGTGCCTATCATAGCCTTCCCTGAAAAAGGGAACCTCCTTTCTTTAGTCCGCACTTAAGAGACAAGCTTTCGCTCAGCCAGGGTGGCTCGGGGGACGGAGCGCCATCCCGTGGACTGAGAGGTCCTGGATGCGATTCCCAGTCAGGGCACCTGCCTGGGTTGAAGGCTTAATCCCCAGGAGGGGGCGTACAGGAGGCAGCCAATTGATGTTTCTCTCTCACATCAATGTTTCTATCTCTTTCTCCCTTCCTCTCTCTAAAAAATAAAATAAAAAGTTGATTTAAAAAAATAATAAAACAGAGTCAAGCTTTCTCCACTCCTCAGCTTTGAACAATTCCTTAAAGGCCACACAGACTCTAGGGCACCCAGCAATGTTGCTTCCTCCAAGAAGGTGAGGCTCAAGGAAACCAGGTCACCTCTGGTCATCAGACTTGCTTTTCAAGTTAAATACTCTTCCTTGAGAGCAGAGAGCAACTTCGGGGTTCTGTTCTAACTGGGAGAGCCCTCCTGGGCACAGCTCGCCCCACGGCAGAGAGGGGCCACCACGCCGAGCTGAGTACTTGCTGGCCGCCTCGACACATGCTAGAGCACCTGCTGCCACGAAATACCAAGCAAGCAGCGGAATGCCACTGCCCGCCGCTGGCAGCGAGCGGGAGCCACAGCACTGCCGTGGGAAACTGTCCTGTTGAATTTCTCATATTTCTGCTGTCAAAGTGAGTCGACCAGACCCTCCCTGGGAGAGCAATGAAGGGGCCCAAAGCAAAGCATAGTCTCGGTGTTCTTGTCAGAGCCCATTAGGGTGACCAGTTCAGACAGCAGATGGTGGTATTACTGTGCAGTTTCCATGGTTAATTTGAAGATCTCCCCCACCTCCCTCAGGCACAAACACACACACACCTCAGCACACTCAAGGTCCAACCTGAGGTAGCTGGAGCAGCATTTCCCACAGGGTGTTCTGTCAACACTCATGTCAAGGCAGGTTCACAGGCTTGGGGCTCACACAGGGTCCTAAGCTCTGATCATGTGGGGAATGGGGGATCAAACAAAGCTGTCTGTTTCCCACAGGACTCCTCAAGACCTCCAGTACATCCATGCCTGCTGTGAGTCTCCAAGAGCAGACAGGGTATCGGAATTGACCAAATGCTCCGCCCACTGGTGTTGCAGGCGACACCCCGTGGGAACTGCTTTCTACAACAGCAGCCCTGAGCTTCCGTTCTCCTCAAAGCTGCAGATGCTGAGGCCTCTACCTGAAGATTCTGCCAGCCCAGTTCTGCAGCCAACCTGACAAGAGCAGGAAGACGTTGGTGGGCATAACCCGCACTTGCTTCTGACCCTCTTCCTCACCTTACATCTGGGCTTCTGCCCAGTGCTTGAACCCCATTCTGAGCCTTACCCCATTTGGTGGGACCCTGACCCTTGCCTCTTTCTTGCCATCCCCTCCCCAGGGGCTGTGTTTTGCAACCAGATACTCTGTTTCTTCCTGAGAGCCCCCTGCCGCTGGAATGTTTACTGAGACCAGTGCCTCTGCCCACATGACCTCAGAATCATCTGCTACTTAAGTGAACCTGACCTCGCCCACCCACTGGCCCCTGGCACGGATGTGTATTGTATATACCCAAGTGTGTCAAACCTCTTGGCTTTTGGACAACAGAATACCCATTACTCCCACTGGTACCATACTCACAGCCAGGCCACGTGCCAGTGCCCAGCCCCCCGTGCCAGCTTCCTTTCACCCTCACTGGTCTCTTTTGGTGAGGTCTTGGCATGCTTGGTGGCCAGGTCCTTCCCAGGTTGTGACTAGGAAGTTGGCATTTCTTAGACAACGTCCCCATCACACTACAGGTCAGCAAGACACACAGCGGAGGTTTGAGACTCGAGATCAAAGCACGGGTGCTGACAAGTCCTGGTGTCCCTTGCTCATGGTGCTTGGCTGAGCCATGTGGCACACATTCTGATGATTTCGATTTTACGGGAAGAACAGGACAGTTATATTAGATCGATGATTTCAGGCGTTTGAATTTTATGGACCAGTACAATTTCAAAAATACTCTTTGAAAGGCTTTATAATGTTAGCAACTAAATAAGGGACAATAAATATAACAATAATGTATAATCACCATCATTTCACACAGGAAGCTATATCAATACCGAAGCAAAGTAGGGAAGACAATCTCAGCATTTGAAGAATTAGTTCTCTGGAAAACGCCTATGCTTTTCCTGTTTAACCAGAGGCCCAGAGGAACTGGCCGTGGACCGGCCCTAGACTAGGGTCTGGAACTGAGGGGCTCCAGGCTCTCAGATGTCCTGCTCACCCCGCACCCGGCACAGACATACCTGACAGCTCAGCTTACCCTGGGGAACTTCTTTTTATGAAAACAAGTCTGTCTTTCTGCAGCTCTCACACCATGATCTTAGCTCTGCCTTGGCCCAGAACACGTGCACTGTCTCTTTTTTAAGGTGTCCCTTTAGACATTTGAAGCCTGGGCCATGGGCCTCCCCCAGACTCCCCTCCCCTCACCCTTCCCCTGGGTCAGGGCAGGGTTCAGAGGAAGGAGAGAACGGGAGAGGTCTGAGCACTGGGGAGGGCTCTGCTGTTCTCCCTTCCTCCCAGGCCTGCCTTCAACCACTCAGGGCAGGAAGGTGCCCAGACAGAAGACAAGAGACCAGACGACCAGGGGAGGGGGGCTCCTGAGCAGTGGGAACCTGGAGCCTGAGATGAGAAAGCTTTGGTGGGGTCCAGAGACATCATGGGCCTCTCCCAGCAGGGTGCCTGTCTCTGTCACCTCCAAACCCACAGCTGTTCCAGGGCAGGTCATTTGGGTGGTCATCGCAGCACCACTCAAAGGGGGACAAGCTTGCAAGCCCCTTCCCCCTCCTCTGGGGAGCATTGTCCCAGGACGCAGCTGTGTGCAGGCACATGTGAGGGGCCCTGGACAGCTGTGGCAGAACAGAGCTGCTCCGGGAGGCAGGGCGGCTGGGAGCCTGGAGGGGGACCACAGCCTCAGCAGCCACCTGGGGGAAAGAGCTGAGGATCTTTGGGAGGCCACAGGCGTTCGTGAGCTTCATTCTCTTGTAGTGAATGTTGAGCTTAACACTCGTCAGTGGCTTCCCCTTGTTCCTAAGATAGAAAGAGAAAACACCACCACCACCACCACCACCGTGCTTCCCGGCCTAGGCTAGCAGCCGGCCTGGGAGCCCCACACCTTGCTCCACCCACCTCCCCCAGACCCAGCCACACTGACCCCCTCAGGTCCTCCCGGAGCCCGCCCCCAGGTATGGGCTGTTCCCTTTCTCCGGCCGCTCTCCCCATCAGCCCCCATTTACTCCTCAACCTCTCCTCATCCTTCAGACCTCAGCTGAAAGGTCCCTTCCTAGGGAGGCTCTGCTTGACCCCGGCCTGGAGGTGCACCGGCGGGGTCGCCACCCGCCACTCACGGCTCCTGAGCACTTCAGCTGCGGGTCCGAACCAGAGGCCGGAGCGTGCAGTACCCGCCGCGGTTCCGAGAACTTAGTGCGAACATAAGAATGCCAATGATCTCATTGACGATTTGTAATGTTGATTAAGTGTGGAAATGGCAATATTTCAGACATAAATAAAATATACTAAAATTCATTTCGTCTCTCTTTCTTTTTTACTTTTGTGACTGTGGCAACCAGGAAGTTTAAGTTACATGTGCGGCTGCATTTATGCCTCACGGTGCATTTCTGATGGATGGTGCTGGCTCTGAGCACATCGCCCTGGTCCATGCTGGATAGAACCATACCTTTCGTCTTCCTGACCTTTATTGCCCTTTATCACGATGTGCTCCCACCGGAATGTAGACTCCCTGAGGACAGAGATTGTGTTTGTTTTGTTTTGTTTTTTTATCCTCACTCGAGGATATTTTTCCATTTTCTATTCAGATAGAGTGGGAGGGAGAGAGAGAAACATCGACGTGAAAGGGACACATCGAGTGGCTGCCACCCACACGACCAACCAGGGCCGGGGACAAACTGCAACCGAGGTACGTGCCCTTAGTGGGAACTGAACCCGTGTTTCTCTGGACCGCAGGCCAACACTCTAACTGCTGAGCCAAACCGGCCAGGGCTCGTGTTTGTTTTGTTTCCCACGGTGTCCTTAGCTGCTAACACAGTCCTTGGCACACAGTAGGAGCACAGCAAATGCGTGTTAAGTGTATTAGTGTAAGCTCTAATATGTGCCAGACACTTGCATGCAGTTTCAGACGTGTGTGTGAGCGTGCCTATGCATGCGTAGGGAAAATAAACACTCCTCTTGAAAGTTTGTACAGAACCTCGTCATACAAAGCAGAGCACAGCAGAACAGTTTTGGATGAAGCTGAGTAGGGGCCTCTGCTTGATGGCCCTCGTTGTCCTGGTGAAACCCTAGACACTTCCCCCCATAGGTAGTATGGAAAGGGTTAATAATGTTTTAAAGGGTAAAGGCAAAAGCTTGCAAAAGGTGAAACTGTGAAAAATGTGTTGCTTGCATGACCTTTGCTCAGCCTTCTGTTGAGTACGGATAAGAATTATCTGGATTATCCACAAGATGTGAATCACCCAGCAGATGCAGGAGATACCAGACCAGTCTAACTGCAAAGTGGACAATGGGCAGGCAGAGTACATCAGGAGAAACGGCCAGAAGCTAGAAGTAGAATATATAACCTGACCCCAACTGTTATTTGAGGCTGACCCCTTTTTGGGCTCAGCCCGCCTGTACCCAGGTGTATGCAATAAAGCCATTTTGCTCTACATTGGCCTTGCGTTGTGGATGTGATCTCCAGCCGGCTCAGACCTTTGAAGATGAAGACCACTGTGTTGCCTCATTACCCCCTTAACCGCTCAGTGAGGAACTGTGACAGAGAGTGTCATGTGTTCAGCAGCCATTGTACACTGGGGCCAACTAGGTGCCTACTGAACAGCAGATCCCAGCTGAGCCCTACTAGTGCACTGAGGACACCGTGGGTAGAGCCAGTGAGGCCTCAGGACTCCACTCATCTCCCTCCAGAGCAGCGAGCTAGAGCCCGTGTGACTTCAAGCCACTCCATCACTAGAGATAAATGGAGATGAACACATCTAGTTTGAAAGGGTTTCTGGGGGAGATTAAATGAAAAAATGTATTATAGCACCTGGCGTATAGTAGGTAGTCAATAAGTAGTTGTTGTTACTATCATCATTATTTAAAAGAGGCAAACAGTAAGCCTTTGCAATAGCAATCTAAACAGTAGCATACTTCAATCACTTGCTAAATGCATTTCCTTGCTGTCGTCATTAGTGATCTGTACCCATGACTTATAGGCAAACACACACACGCACGCACAGGGATGTATGCACTAAATGTGCACGCCATTAAACTCTACAGTCTGTTTTTATAACGTGTGCAGGACAGAAACTGAGTGGTCCTACACAGAGATGAGTAATCCTCAAATAGAAAACCAACTGTGTCACCTCTCAAAACAGTTTCATACCCCTGTCTCTATGAGCTGAACAAGGGGCATATGAACATTTGTTCCTAATTAACAACAACAACAAAAATCTGTCTCCCTTATTCTTGGTAACCAATCCTAATCCCAGTTTCTGACGTGCTACTTGTCATGTTTCATTTGACAAAGGCATCATCACGTCTCCCCGGTGCCAAGGACAGACTCCAGGTCTCTGCCTTGCAAACCCAGTGGCAGCTCACATCCGTCACGCATCCACAAGGCAGCAGGCAGGGGCACTGGCTGCCCAAAGACTTGGTAACAACCCAGCACCTGTCAAAGCACAGCCAGTGGAGCCGAAAACCGTAGTGTTTCCACTGAGAACGGTAGGGGCGGGAGCGTACAAGGTGAGACCTGCCAGTCAGTGACTGGCTAATGGACATCTCCATGGGTCCCAGCTGCAAGATCTGGCCTGGAAACCGGGTGCAATTCTGTTGCCCCCACCTTCCACCCACAGCACTAATTCAGAAACTGCATTCTGTGGTCCTTCCCCAGGGGTCCATGAACCCAAGACTGGGGTTACGGAAGGCTCCAGGGTCTGATAGGCCAGCAAAGGACACCCAGCATCGCAGGCTTCCTGGCTCTGCTCGCCTCCCTGACAGCCACAGCCGCGCAAGGCACACATTGGCTAAGCACACAGAGGCCTTTCCCTCCCTCTCCCCACTCCTTTCCCCCGTCATCACACTTTGTTCGTGAAAAGCAGTTTTTAAAGATTCAGCCTGGCACAAAGTGTGGTAACCACAGGGGTTTGCAAACTCTTTCTGTAAATGGCCAGACAGTTAAGTATCTTTGACTTTGTGGGACCTACCAATTCTGTTGTAATTACTTGTCTCTGCTGTTGTAGACAGAAAAGGACAAAACCATATGATTTCACTCCTATGTGGAATAAAAAAATTAAAAAAAAAATGTAACTAACAAAACAAAAACAAGCTCACAGACACAGACAACAGAATGGTGATTACCAGAGGGGAAGGGGGCAGGAAGTAGAAATGGGTAAAGGGATCAAATACATGGTAATGGATGGAAACTAGCACACAACAGTATACAAATATGAAATTTTAATGTTGTAAACCTGAAATATATACAATATTACTAACTAATGTTACCTCAATTTAAAATATGCATTTAAAAAAAAACCAAACCTCTCCTGCTGTAGTGCAAAAGAAGTCATAGATGATATGTAAATGATGGGTGTGGCTGTTTACCAATAAAACTTTATTTACAAAAACAGGTGACAGGTAGAATTTAGCCTGCAGACTGCAGATAGCCAATCCCTGCTTTATAATAAGCAAAGTGAAAACAAGTTCAGGTGCCACCCAGAACTTTAGTTTTTAATTTTTTTTTTCCTTTATTGATTTTAGAGAGAGAGGGAGACGGAAACATCAGTGAGAGAGAACATCGATTGGCTGCCTCCTGCATGCCCTCCACTGGGGATTGGGCCCACAACCTGGGCATGTGACCTGACCAGGAATCAAACCAGTGACCTCCTGGTGCATGGGTCGGTGCTCAACCACTGAGCCACACCAGCCAGGCAAAACTTTTGTTTTTAAATGAACTAGGGTGAGACGGGTTAAGGTAGCTAGAACAGAACGTGCAAAGTTAATTGCATGAGGAAATATGTACTGTTTTGTGAATATTTTGTTACAAATATGTTTTAGCCAAACACACCATATATATGTGAGAGTGTGTCCTAGATAGCGATTATAAATGCATTTCTTAGTCTGAGTCAGGATCAGAAAATTTTGAAATACACTAGTATAGTGGATAGAATCTTCAACAGGAAGCCAGGAGTTCTGGATTAAATCTCCATTCTGCCATCAGTATACACTTCCATCTTTTAGAAGTCGCTTCGCTTCCCTGGGCCTCAGTTCCCTCATCTGCAGAATGACAGATCTGGATGAGGTCCAAGAACTTCTGGTTCCGAGGTTCTGTGGAGGTGCTGTCACCAGGCAGTGTGGGTGATCAGGGACACCCCCAAACCAGATGATCCTGCTCAGAGACTCGGGCAGTTTGGTTTCATCCCAGAGTCTCTGCCCCTCTCCAGCCCTATCTCTTCTAAGCTGAGAAACATTTGCTTTATGTCAGAGTCCGAGGCCTCATTTAATAAATCAGCCCCAGTTTATGGATGAGACTGAAGCCCACAGAGAAGGACTTGCCCAAAGACACTCATAAGTGCCTGAGCCAAACTCCAATGTTGGCTAGTTGTCTAAATCTATAGCCCTTGCCTTTTTCTTCATACCCTGGTCCTCTTTGGGGAGATTAGTTTGCTGCAGCCCCAAAACCCAAGCTGCAGCTCACCCTCTATTTCTACTTAGTAATAATGGCCAATCAATTCCTGAACACTCAAAAACGGAGCAGGGCGTGCCAGAAGCCACTGTGGGCTCACCAAGAACAGGTCATGTCTGTGCGGGTCCTTTCCTTTGTCATGGATTATCCAATCTATAGACCAGGGAAACCAAGCGGAGAGCATGTAGCTGAGCTTCCAGACGGTCTGACGAGGTGTCTCGTAGGGCCCTGTGGAGCAGCTAATGAGATAAAGGCTGGAGAATGAGTGAGCGAAGCAGGTTCTTGGTTGGTAGATCAACCATAACTAAGAAGCATCAGTTAATGCAGCAAGGAGAACCGGGTTGTGGGAAGGGGACCTAGATGCTTACTAATGAGTGGAGGGAATGGTGATGTTACCGGACTAAGGGGGTCCCTTCACCTGTCCAATCTAATGTGAACAGGGGTTTGCAGCAAAGAAAGTTGAGGTTTACTAGTTTGGAAATTGGTGCCAAGCCTGGAGTCACAGGTAAGCTAAAAGACCTTGCTCTCTGATAGCTTCCAGGAGTTGAATTATATAGGGAGGAAATTATTAATTAGGGGGCTAAAGGAGTTGGGGTTGTGGGCTTTACTGATTGGTTGGGGCCAGGGAGTAGTTGATCATTATATCAGGTCCTATTGTCCTAATGTCAGCCATGCATGGTTCTGTTTGGTTTTGTGAGGGTGTGGTCCATAGGGTAGTCTGTTTTCATGGCCTGGGGCTCAAATACAACTGCAGTCAAGATGCTACCTTTAGCCTCACCAAAACTCTCTTTTTGTGGTCAACAGACCTGAGGCTTTGTTCTTAAGACAGTTTAGAACTGATCAGAATCTGGTAACCTAAGGACTTAATGATTAAGGGAGAAAGTGGACAGACATGTTAAAGAAATGGAGTTTCAGCCTTGGCTGGTAGTTCAGTTGGTTAGAGCATTGTCCTGATGCACCAAAGTTGCAGGTTCGATCCCTGATCAGAGCACAGTTGATGTCTCTCTCTCTCTTTGGGAAGAGTGGCCAGTGGGCAGGGGTATAATCAGTGTACCAGGAGCAGTAAATGCAGTGAAAACAGCAAGGTCTTTGGAATCACAAACCAGGGCTCAAATCCCATTTCCATCACTTATAAGCTGCTTGACCTTGGGAAAGGCACTTGATTTCCCTGAGGCCCTCCCTTTCCTTACCTTCCTGTGGTGATAATTAAATGAGATAGTGTATGTAAAGCCCTTAACACAGTGCCTGGCATATAATAGGTTAGTTTATCTTCTTCTCAATCATTTCCTCACTCATTCATTTATTTAACAAGTTTTTATCATGGTGCTAGTGGTGAATGCAGGGGAGATGCAAATATGCATAACAAATAGCTCCTGGTCTGAGAATGCAAATTAGTAGGAGAGAAAGAAATGTTTCAAAGGAAATTCTAATACAGCATGATAACTACAACAATAGAATCATGTACAATACACAGAGGCAAAAGTGATCAGCCTCCAAGCAGAAGCAGAGGCATTACCAAAGTGGACTTCCCAGAGAAGGGGATGTGGACAGCAGGTTTGGAACATAAGTAAGAGTTTTCCTGGCACTCAAGGAGGGAGAAAACATGACAAATACTTGGAGAAATACAATAGCATGCTAGGCCTGGATGGAGTATAAAGAACAAATGAGGGGCAGGGGGTGAAATTGGAGCTCAGCTTTCTCCCTACTCTTCCCACCCAAACCCTATGCTGCTGTGATAGTCAGCAGGTCAAAAGGGAAGAGAAGTGTCAAAGTTAGACAGAAAGCCCGAGGGGGCTACACCAGGTCACGGAGAGGGCAAGAACGGGAGAACCTTCTTGCTTGCTGGAAAGAACAGCCCTCCATTCAGGAGTAGCATCCTCCCGACTCAGGAAACTTGGACTGGCATTTATGAAAACATAAAGGATCTGCCGGAACCCAGATATCCACACATTCCACTAATGGTCAGGTATATCTCAAAGGTTGACTAATGTGTTAAATTAATTTCTACGAGGACCAAGACTTGTCTCATTCATCACCAAACCCTCAGGGCCTAGAATAATGTCTGGCATGCACTAGGAGCTCAGTAAATATTTATTAAGTGAACAAATGTATGGATTCACAGGAAGTCTGCAAAGAAGTATGATAATGTACCCGAGTTCTCAGGGCCTAGAATAATGTCTGGCATGCACTAGGAGCTCAGTAAGTATTTATTGAATGAACAAATGTATGGATTCACAGAAAGTCTGCAGAGAAGTATGATAATGTACCCAAGTCCTCCATTCTCAGCTCACCATGATTAATAATTCAATGAAAACATAAAGGAATTTCTGGGGAAAAAAGATAAAATAAGGATGGAGCTGGGAAGAATTTTGAACGTATTGGTGAATTGACTCAAGATTCAAACTATCTGAAGAAAGCAAAACAATCATCTATATAATGATAAGAGATTCTAACAGACTTGCCGTTCCAGTTGAGAGGCATGATTTAGCAGCAGTGCACTTGGAAAAGAATCACGGGTCTTAATTGGCCATAAACTCAGTTGGAATTTGAGGTATGAAAAACCTGCCAAGAAAGTGACTGTGCTCTGAGGTACCAGATCCAGAAATGTGGGAGGTGATGGCCCCAGAACAGGGTGTGCTGCTCAGACCACCTCTGAGCAGGCGGGAGATCACATCCACAACGCAAGGCCAATGTAAAGCAAAACAATTTTATTGCATGTGCCTGGGTGCAGGCTGGCTGAGTCCGAAAAGGGTTCAGCCTCAAATAACAGTTGGGGTCAGGTTATATACTCTACTTCTGGCTTCCGGCAGTTTCTCCTGACGTACTCTGCCTGGCTCATTGTCCACTTTGCAGTTGGACTGGTCTGGTATCACATCCTGCATCTGCTGGGTGATTCATTGTCTTGCGGATAATCCGATAATCTGTGCTCAACAGAAGGCTGAGCAAAGGTCATGTGAGCAATGCGTTTTCCAGTTTCCACCTTTTGTGAGCTTTCATCTTTACCCTTTAAAATGTTACTAACCCTTTCATGTAGTAACTGGCTTGGTACCTGAAATATGCTCAAAGGAGGGAAATCAAGGACAGTATGGAGATTGTGTCATATGAGAAACAATTGAAGGAACTGACGTGCTCAGCCTAGGGAAGTTTCAGAAGGAATATCAGTGTCCCAAACTGCCATAACAAATTACCACGAACTAGGTGGCTTAAAACTACTGAAATTTCTTCTCTCATAGTAGTGGAGGCCTGAGTCCAAAATCAAGGTGTTCACAGGGCCACGCTTCCTCTGGTCTCTAAGAAAGGACCCTTCCTTGGCTCTGGCAGCCTGAGGTGTTCCCTGGCGGGTGGCAGCATCGTTCCAGTCCCTGCCTCCATCTTCACGTGGTGTTCCCCTTTGGGTGTCTGTGTGTCTTCTCACAAGGACACCAGTCATCTTTGATTAAGGGCCCTTCCTACTCCAGTATGACCTCATTTGAATTGCATCGACAGACAATGACCCTATTTCCAAATAAGGTCCCATTCTAAGGTACTGGGACTTCAACATATCTCTGGGTGACACCAACTGACCCATGACAGAGGGCAAGAGAACTGTCTTCACATATCAAAGGTCTCTCTTGTAGAGGATTTGATCTGCATGGGTCGAAGGGCAGAACTAAGAACAGGGAGTGGACGTTACAGTGATGCAAATTACAGCTGCGTACAAAAGACTGTCTAAGAGTTTACCTGCTCCCCTGGAACTCCCAACCCTGAAGCTGCTGAGGAAGAGGCGCGACAGCCCACGAGGTGGCATTGGGAGAATTCTTTCCCAGGGAAGAGATTGAGCTGCATGGCCTCATGTCACTCGCCGACGACTCGATTCCATGTGACTCTGCCTCTGGTTCTCTGGCACGAGGGGACCATTTTTAACCAAGCTGTGATTTCCGTGGCTGTTTCCAAGAGGCCATGGAAGTAGATGGGCTCCACGACAATGCAGGCTGCTTATGAGAAACGGAGCATGGATTGCAGGCCCAACAAATGAAAATCGATTCAGCAGCTATTTTAATTTTTAATTGGAAAAAAGCCTATCCCAGCCAGAAAAACAGGAGAGCGTATACTTTGCACAGCACGATGGAAAGCATTTGTTCGCACTGCTGAAACAAATGGTGAAGCCGCTTCTCCTCTGCTGTCCTCGCAACTGGGATGGGAAAGACTCGACAGGGGTGGCTGCCGCTGGCCGCCTCCACGGATAATGAAGGTCATGGTTTAGGAGCACGAACTAGCCTGCTCCAGACGCAGCGTCATCGGTATGCAGGCGTGGAAACCCAGCAGCCAGCCCCGTGCACTGATTAGATTTTGGAATTTAGTAATGATGTATCTCCTCTCTAAATCCCTCCCACTTTAGGGGACATTTTTGCACTCAAATGGAGAAGCTGGAAGACAGAAAGTGGTCAGGGGAAGAGAAGTGACACTTATTAGGCGCTTACTTTATGCCAGGCATTGGTCTCCCTGAATTGGGGAGGCTTCAGGCTCCGTGGATGTGTCAGATTGTGTGTGCATGTGTGTGTGTGTGTGTGTGTGTGTGTGTACTTGCTTGCACACTTATGATCCAGATGGAGAAGAGGAGGGAGAGTGGAAAGGTGCAAAGTGCTTAGAAGATGGGAAGTTTATGGATCAAAAGGTGCATAAAGGGTCCAGGACTGGTCTCATGGGGACGATGAACTAGCCAGTTGGTTGGGGAAGTTCCTGTCTCCACCAGGACCATCCAACCAGGACACATGCGCAGGGTCAGCTCCGAGCAGCCGTAGGGTGACTAGAATCAAGGCCTGAGAAGGAAGAGCACCGAAGGGTCGGAGAGGACGCAAGTTCTTCCAGGTCACATGGGCCTCGGCTGAACACGCAGGTATCTGTTCAGGGTCGGAAAGCACCCAGAGCCCTGGACTGTTATTTTTGTTCACTGTACATCTACTTATTTGCTTGATTACTTCTGAAACCTTAGTAATATTATTCCCTTTAAGGCTCTCGATCTGTGAGTCTCACAGTTTGGATGCAAATGGATCACGGGGGAGACTGTTTATAAAGCAGACTCCCAAATTTCACCCTCGGAAAAAGCCAGATTCAGTGGGTTTAGGGTGAAGCTTGGTGATCTGTACTTTTAATGAGCATGTCAGGTAAACCCAGGGCCACACCTTGAGGAATACTACTTCAGATTATTTATGACTTTGTCAGAAGAAAAAGAGGATGTGCCCACACCTGGACTAAACGGGATAAGGAGGAAAACTGTCCCTAATGGCCAGGTGTGCTGGTGCCACAGAATGGGCGCTTGGGGGCATCATAAACTGCCTCTCAGCCGTCCAGCTCCCAGAAATTTTAGAGACTCTTGGTTGTGCCTAAAATCTCACCACTGCTCCCTCTTCCTTAGAGTAAAGGAAAGTTCAGCTTTGTCAGCCATTAACACCTGAGCATGAAGCAGACCATACGCAACCAAATCCTTTCTCAGATAAAATAAACACACAAGGAAACTCCTTCTGTGGAGTGTTCCCATGGGTGTCTAGCACTGCGTTCACATCCTACAGGGAAGATTACCAAATGAGGCGTGGGATTGCTCACACTGACCCTCCGAGATGGTATCTTTGGCACTTGACATATGGTGAAATTAAGCTCAGAGAGATTAAGTATATTGCTCAAGGTCACTCGGCTGATGGTAACAGACCCTAGATATAATCCAAAGTCTCTCTGCCTCGAAAACCCATCCTTTTCCCGCCAGACACTTTCCAGCCACCGACTCCAGTAAGAGGGGGGAAGAAGGGGAGACCTGTTGAGATGAGCGGGCCGGGGTAGGCTGCTACAGAGGGGAAGAGAGCGTGACCAGTGACCAGGACAGGACACGGGCATGGAGGTAGAAATTGTACTTTTCTACAATTAGCCTTGATCTTATTCTCAAAGTGAAGCATCTCTCCATCTAAACGAGCACTGGCTTCTGTCAAGAATAGGCTAAGGACAGGGAGCATCTCTTTCTCTGGAGGGTTGGCGCTCTAAGAAAGAGATCTGGGAGGTGGCAGCTGGTCACACCTAGGACTGATGGCAAGAATTAGGTGGAGACTGTCAAGAGTGCAGTGGAAACCAGCGACTCCACGGGCCAGCTCTCAGGGCTCAGCCTCACCTGGGAGCACCCACCTGGCAGCACCCATGGCTGAGGACCATCTCTGCTGAATGCCCTGCCATTCCCTTGACCTCCCCCCAGATCAAACCGAGCCCACCGGCCTGTCTCCAAAATCAGTTTCTACTTTGAATTTACTCTCTTGTCAGAGCACCATCATCCCTGGAAGTTCATCAGCCGGACTGTCTCCGTGCATTCCCTCTCCCCCACCTCCAGTCACTTTCGAGTCCTCGGATGGTTTCTATGTGACATCTCCCACCTCCTCATTCTCACTACCATGTCCCTAGGCCAGGGTCCAACCCACAGATCCCTCAATGACAGCAACTCCACACTTGGCTGTTCAAAGCCTTTGACAATCTAGCCACATCCTAACTCATAAACTAACTCAGTCTCCCACTGTTCACTCGGATGAGCCACCCACTCCCATCAAAATAGCCTGCATTAAGCCACCCTCCAGGCTTGCGTGCAGGACATTTCTTCCATCTGGGTTTCCACTTTCCCTGTGTGCGCATTCACCACCACCCCCGTCCACTCCTCCAACAAGCACTAACGAGTGTCTGCTATGCGCTAACAACGTTCCAGGTGCAGGGGGTCCCGTGGTGATCAGGACGAAGCCCCCAGCTCTCAGAGCTTACTTCTCGAGGGGAAACTGTAAAATAAAGCATGATAGAGAGGTAAAGGATGGCGCAGGGGTGTGTGTTTGAGACAGGATGGTCGGAGAGGCTTCTCTAGGGAGGTGACTTTGGATGGAGACATGAATGAAATGATAGTTACTCATGTGAAAACTGGAGTTAAAAGTCTTCTCTTTCTTGAGAGATCAACATAAGCTCTTTAGAAATCACCTGCACCCCCGAATTTCAGGATTTGCTGTCTGAGATATCCACACACCCCTGAGTATATCCTGCCCTGAATTGCTTTTTTTTTTCTTTATTGATTTTTAGAGAGAGAGAAAGGAAGAGGGAAAGAGAGATAGAAACATTGATGAGGGAGAACATCGATTGGCCGCTTCCTGCATGCCCCCCACTGGGGATCAGGCCCACAACCTGGGCATGTGCCCTGACCAGGAATCGAACAGGAGACCTCTTGGTGCATGGGTCGATGCTCAACCACTGAGCCCCACCTGCTGGGCCCTGAATTGCTTTTAACCTTCTTGTGCCTAACCAGATGGTAAGTTGTTTGAGGGTAGGAGCTGGACACCACTTCCTCAAAGGCACGGGTTAATGGGGCATTGTTGAGTGCAAGGATTACCCAGCTAAGGCAAAATAAAGGAGAAATCATCTCAGTGTGCTTCTAAAGGTTTAGTCCGCAAGAAAACATTTTTTTCTTGTGGTTTGAGGAACGACTTCCCTGGAGCCACCTACCCGATGGCGGAGGTGTTTGTATGGAGGAGAGAAAGGCAGCTAAGGCCCCTCTGTCCGACTCGATTCCATTAGCAAATGATAAACTCTTGGTGCTGAGGCAGAAAATGCCACCAGCGGGTCTAAGATGGGAAGACATCTATTATCAGACTATCTTGAAATCACTGAGCTGAAGTCACAAAGAAAATGCCATCCTGGGGATGCTTCTGATGTTAAGATAATGATTCCAGGATAAATCAGTAAGAAATGTTTTCATGACAAGTAGCCGTTACGGATCAATGAAAAGGATACTGAGATGCATCTAGAGTTTATTGACTCGAACCTCGCTTTGTAAATATTTTAAGGTATATATTGTTAATATTTATAAGTGCGTAGTGTGTTTTTACTTCAGTGCATTTAGCTGCTTTAATAATTGTATTTTTGCCAATCAGACAACACATTAACTGAGCACATCCAATCACTATGGATACACTGTGAGGAAGGTGCAGGAGTGACTGTGCCCAAGGAACTACAATCTAGCGGAGAAGACAGATGCTAAATAAGTTAATATCAGCAATTCAATGATTAAAAGAAAGCAAAACATGGGGGCTTTTGGAGTGTATGGGGAAGGGGTGATCAGAACAAATTCCCTGAGGAGGGATATTTCCTCTAAGACACAAGTTGGCTAATAGCAGGTGATAAAGGTAGGTAGCACAGGAAAACATTTTGGCCAGCAGAAACCACGTGTACCCAATCGCCGGTGGGGAGGAGCATGACGCTTAGAAGAATATTAAGGTCACTGGGGCTGGAGTGAAAGAGACGCCGGCTGGGGCTGGGGCTGGGGCTGGGGCTGGGGCTGGGGCTGGGGCTGGGGCTGGGGCTGGGGCTGGGGAGAAGGCAGCATAAGGTAAAACCAGAGTAGGGCTTCGTAGGATTCTGACTTGACCCTACAAGCTACGGAAGGCCATTCCTCATTTGGATATTGGACAAGTGTACTAAACTCTGCAACAACAAAAAAACAACAACAACAAAAACCAGAATCATATAAATCCCCTCTTCAAAGAAGAAAACTTTGAGATGAGAAATGAATCACCTTTGAAGAAGGGAATTGGCTTTAATTAAAGGAACTGGAGAAAATCACCTGGACCTGAAAGTATTTTTGTTTATCCAGGCGTTGTGCTGTAAATTGCTTTTCTCAGCTGATAAGAGAAGCTAGAAGATAAAGATTATTTACAACCCAGGTAGTTAAAGAACCTATTTGCTTACAAATAAGATTGAGACAAGGTCCCCAGTAAAACCAAACTAGATTATGCTCCACTGAGAGAAAAATTTCTCAGCTGCTAGTCCTATAGAAAAAGATAAGGACTCCTCCTGTCAAATCGTTTTGATGCACCTGTTTTTGCCCGTCTGCAATGCAAACCTCTAATGTTTATATAACGAACACCCAAAATTGGAAAACATGTTTTAGACAGTCATGGGAAGTTATAAACATAACCGGAGGTTGTAATAGTGGGAAATGTGTAATTATTATTAGTAACTTCAGATATAATTAAACATAAAATGGATTACATTTTTTTCTTTTCTTTGCCTAGACCCCATTGTTGACCAACAATATAAAAATCTCAATGTGTGGTTTTGGGAGTTTGAAACGGTAGTAGTCAGTCTTTGAAGCTATTAAAATAAGAATGAGAGCTTTGCTTAGACTTCATCCCCTGCAGGTAGCCTGTCGGCAGCTGTGTTCTCCACTCCGTCCCAAAACCCAGCCTCCACAGCTTGGCTTGTGCCATTGCCCCTGACTGGAAGTCCCTTCTCACTTGCAGCCCCGGAGCCTGGCATTCCATACCAGATGTCTAAGAAGATCCTGCTACTTATTGGAAAGAAACTCATTTTGCAAACTCAGGTCTTTGCAGTGATGAATAAGCTTGCAAGTTGCAACGCTAAATCTAATTTGCCACCATTTGCTGATTTCCTTCGTTATGCAGGGACTGAGACCCAGGGACAGAACAGACTGAGACCACATAGTCAAAAGACTTGCTCCATAAATCCAAGTGGCACTCACTGACCCACTCATAATAAAGCATGTGTTTTGTGCGACTCCAGTGGCTGAGGTGAGAGGGCCAAGGAGCTGCCCTCACTCTCTCCTCCAGCCCCCGAAAGATCGAAGACAACCACTGCCCTTGACCAAGGTTATAGACATGTTTGTGGCCAGAGTGAGGCTGCTTGGCTCACATGTGAATTGAACCTGTTCATCTTGGCCTCAACTAATGCCAAGCAAATGGCAACACACAATTTGAGAAGCGGACAACCCTGGGTCTATGTCCCTTGGTCAATCTGGTGGTACTAATACAAATGCCCGGATCATTTAAGATAATACATTGGCACCTCTTCAAAGTTTCTCTCTGAGAAATGGGAACTTGGCAGGACCAGTCTTGACTTATCAGAAGACAGAGGTCGGATAAAGAATAATACTCCTCATGCTGCAGGGGAGAGGATGAAGCCCAAGTGAGTAACTTCCGGCTTACTCCTGAGTACACAGTCCTTCACCTGTACCCAAAGCTATATGCGTAAACCACCGATCGAAATGGAAATCTTCTGTTGTTTGATATGGGTGGACAGTCACCTCAGATCACTCGAGCCAAGAACTTCCCGATTTAATGATCCATGAGTCTTCATGGATCCCTCCTATTAGTTCAGAATGTGTCCCATGGAGACAGACCACAGGACTCCAGCAGTTAGATGATGCCACCTTTGTCATCCCAAACACCACTGTGCAGGGCAGCCGCTCCTCTCCAGGCTGTCCTAATTAGCAGCATGGCACTCAGTAACAGCTGCTGCGTGTTTAACTGTTCTCCCCCACGTGGAGCAGGGCCTATAAAACCTCCCCAAATACATCCTCCTGTGGAAGCGGCGAACGCCATGGCAGCAGACGTTTGCTGGCAGTGGGCCTGGCAATCGGCTCTGCCCAGATCTAAGATGCTCCCCCAGAGCCAGCGAGGACAGGGCACAGCACCCCAGAGAGAACACCACCATCACATAGACGCACAGGGCACAGCTGAGCACCTGGCACATAGTAGGCACGCGATTAATGTTAGCTTCCAGTAGGGCTGACATTCTGCTAATGAGCACCAAGACTGCACAGTAATTGTCAAAGTGTGGGAAACTCCCGTACATGATGATAAATATCTGCTTCACCAACCCAGGTCCACCCAATGTCCAGCACCAGCACCAGCACGATGGTGTGATAGCCTTCCGCAGGACCCTTGGAACCTCCTCACGGTCCAGCAACCATTCTGAGTGGTCAGTGCCATAGTTACAACACCATGCCTGGTTATCATCCTCCTCATTGTCGTCATTATTACTTACAGACCCACATTCTCAAAAATATTTACATCCAGAAACTCAGCCCTTTCTCCACCGGTTCTCTCCTGCTCCTCTGATTGCTCCTTCTCCTTCCCTGCAGCAGGCTCCTCTGCCCGTCCTCTCAATGGTGAGATTTTGTCATCTCATCCACAGCCATGACTTCACGTACCTTGCGTGAGGATTTATCAGTCCCCACTGTGGGGGATTTGTCAATAATTTCATTTCCTGCATAGTTTGGGTAGCCTGGGCCACAAGAGACATTTTACGTGAGATTTGGGAGGCAGAAGTGAAGCAGAGACCATTTTTGTTTCACTCTCAGAAAGCCGCTGCTGCCACTTACTCGCGGGCCCTCTTCCCCGGAGCGAGGCGACAGCCCGGCGGCAGCTCGGCGGCAGCTCCTCCAGCTCCCGCCGGATCGCTCCCTCCACAGCTCACACTGCTGGGCCAGGTGACCATCTTAGCTCTGTGATAACGGTCACCAGCCTCTCCTGCGATGAAAGCCTAAAGGAGGTGAGAGGTCAGCGAAGGTTCTAGCGCACTCTCGTGAGTTCTCTGGCTCATCCTTGCAGATTCCCTATTTGTCTTGAATTCCCAGTATCACATCCATCTCCCTTTCCTGGCCACCTGCCCTGCAGATACAAAGTAACAGCCGTACAAAACTGTTGACCCAGCTCCCACACTGCATAATGTCAAGCCCTATAATAAATCTATATCTATAGATGATAGAAGATAGATATAGAAAAATAGATCTCCTAATGGTTCTGCTTCTCTGATTGAACCTGATTTATACAAATACCCACCAGTCATCTAAGCCATAAATTAAGAATGATCCCCACTTCCATCTCCCCGTCGTTCCCAACGTCTAAGCATTCACCCAGCGAGCCGTTCCACCTTTCAAGCTGTTTTGTTCTTCAAGTATATGGGTATTTTTGTTTTGTTTTATGTTGATATTTGACAATGGAATTGTTCATTTTATAAGTAGCAACTAGAATATCTTGATAGAAAAAGCAGAAGGGTATATATGAGCGACTGCTACTTAAAGGCTCAACAAAGAAGTTTAAATAACCTAAGTTCAGGTCGGCTTTCCTTTTCGACCCCTTGTGACTGTGCAAACATTAAGCCACTGGATGTGATCCCTTGGAAGGGCATGGCCACGGAAAGCATGCCCACATTTGCAGGTCAGAGCATCTTTTGAAACCAGTGACAAACACCGCATTCACTGGGGGCTGGGCAGCGACTTAAATATTAAGAACACTTGTTACAAAAATGTGTCTGTATTTATTCATCATAAGGTGACAGGAGTTGCTAAGCAAATTCATAATGGAAACAGCAGAAATGTTAGTCTACTTCAGAGCAAGCAGCTTAAGTACTGGCCTTTATGTTCACCTAATAAATATGCTCATTACACATCTTCCTACCTCTTTAATAATGTCCTGGCAGGGATCCCTCACACGTCCTCCTCTTCCCTTTCAGCATTTGTCCTGTGGGTGCCTGATTATAATGGAAATGCATTTCCTTACAAATGTTCTGTTTCTCTAGCCTGTCATTCATCATCGACTCACAAAACATTTATTAAGTGCCTGCTGTCTGCCAGGTGCCGGGAATAGGACAGCTTATTAGTACGGAATTTCTATTCGTGGAGTTTTCATTCTAATAGGGAAGATCATCTATCAAGAAGTAATCAGATAAATAATATCATTCCATTTAGTGATGGGTGCTACAAAATAAATATGCAGATGTACAAAGTTGGGTAAGGGAGAGTGGGTGGGAACGGGTGGTCAAAGAAGGCCCCTTGGAGGAGATGACAACCCAGCAGAGACATGAACAGCGCAAGGAACCAGCCATGTGACCACCTCAGTAACAGCTTCTCAACCAGAGGGAGCTGCAGGATTCAAGGCCCCGAGGGAGGAAAGGCGCATTCATTGTGTGACTAATAATGAGAATAATGACTTCTGAATGTTTTTTCTTTGGGTTTCTGGAACATTCAAAGTTCTTTTCTGCCTTTGCATCTTCTGTTCCCTTACTGGATCACTCTTGCCCTTGCTCTCATCTGAACGTCTCCTCGTGTCAGGTTTCGGTCCAAATGTCCCTCCTTCAGAGACGTGTTCCCTAACTATCCAGTCTCAGGTAGGGCTTCTCGTGGTTTTCTCTGATAACTGCTGCTTTACCATCACAGAGTGTAACTGTGTGTAGTCAGGGTTCCCCAGAAAACACAACCAACAGGAGAGATACAGGTACATGTACAGATACTGGTGTAGATACAGGTATAGGTACAGGTACAAGTACAGGTACAGGTACAGATACAGGCATTGGTACAGATACAGGTACAAATATAGTTACAGATACAGGTACAGATGCAGATACAGATACAGATACATTTAGTATAGGAATTGGCTCACATGATTGTAGAGTTTGAGAAGTCCCATGCTCTGTGGTCTGTAAGCTGAAGAACAAGGAAACCTGGTGATATAATTCAGTCCAAGTCCAAAGGCCTAAGAACTGTGGGGCCAATGATGTCCTGGCCCAAGTCAGAGGCCTGAGAACCAGGAGTGCCGATGTCTGGGGACAGGGGAAGATGGAGGTTCCAGCTCAGGCAAAGAGCAAGTTGACCCCTCCTCTGCCTTTTCACTCTACTCAAGCCCTCAGCAGACTGGTGATGTTCACTCTCATTAGTGAGGTTGATCATCTTTACTTACTCTACTGATTCAAACGCTAATCCCTTCCAGAAAGACAGACACACCCAGAAATAACCTTTTACCAGCTACCTGGGCCCAGCCAAAATGACTCATAAAATTCCCCATCACATACATGTGCTTACTGAACACATAGAAAGCATTTAGAATAACTGTTGAATGACTGAACCAATGAATGAATCATAAAAGAGTCATCCATAGAGCATCCAAACCAGGCAGGTTGAGCATTGGAAAAGGGGTGGCGGTTGAATATAAAGGAAATAAAGTTATTGAGACAAATCAGGATTTAAGGAAGAAGGAAAGAAGGTGGAAGGGAACATTCCTAAGAGAAGCCAAGCAGAAGGGCTCAGCTAGAGAAAACGAGGCAGAGAGCAAGCCAGGCGGGACAGTGGGCAACAGAGGCAAGAAAGAAGCCTAATTAGGGAAACAACAGCTGCACGGCAGGCCAAGTGCCAGCAGAGGCTTCAGCACTATTCAGAGGGACAGTGTCATGTAAGCCTGGGAGGCAAGCTAAGCAACCTGCTACCTACCACCAAGTCCTCCCCTGCCTGAACATTGCAGCAATGGACAGGGTGCTCACTCCCAGCATCAGTCATCTGTCAACCTCCCCCCCCTCCCCCTAGCCAGGCCTTTCTTCTCTACTCAGTGCATTCCTAGTCCCTCAGTCATTCTTCACAGGACAGTAGCTAAACCATCCACCCTCTGGTCATCCACCCTCTGGTCATCCACCCCCATGACAATTTCCAGTTTGTTAAGATCCCCTTTGCAGGGTGTTGCCCACCGCAGTACCCGCTGCAGCAGATGTGGCTGAAGCCCTACCCAATGGGGTAACTGTGACATTTGTCATTGTGATGGCATGACCTTCTCGAGGCCTTTGAAACTGACAAGCCTGCCAGCTGGGAGAAAGCCTGGGATGGCTTTGAGCCCTGCCTGCCTTCACAGGAAAGGGCACCGCAAGTGCTCTTGTCTTTCACTGTGTGCTGAATGAATGCAAGGCGGGAGGAGAGGAAATCGAATGCAGGGCAGGGTCCGAGCTTTCTGGAGGGCCCCCACAGATAGGGCCATACATAACGAGATAACACAGGTTCCAATCCCAGGGCCAGTCGCTGAGGCGTGACTTCTTTCTTAGTGGAAAAACAAGAAATTCTCCTTGAAATGAGAACAAGGCAGACAAATGTGCCCACGGGAGGTTGAGGATTGAATGCCCCCACAGGGCTCTTTGGGGAGCCAGCAAGTTCGATTGAAAATGCCACCGCAGGTGGAGGCAGATTCCTTTCTACCTGCTCAGACTGGATGAAAAACAGACCCCGAGCACCCCGTGTGCGCCTTCCGGAGGCACGGGGGCGCCTGCATCTCTGATTGATGTCCTATCGGACAGCTTTCTCCTCAGAGCTATTATTTCCCCAGTTTTCTTATGCCAGAAAAATAACTAAAGAGCTCTGGTACCCTCCTTCCCTGGGACATTGTTTTTAATGTATCCATAAAAGTATATCTTAAAAAGGAGTTGCTCAGTTTTCAACATGTGGATAATTGATTTGTTATAACTCACAAAAGAGCATTTGTCATTTCAAAACAACCAAGACCGACGCGCTTCTTCCTCCCGAGATGAGCGTGGAGGCACTTGACTTATTGCTGCCATTAACTTGAAGTGCTCGGCTGATTATTTGGTATTTCAGAATCCCTTATAAATCACCACCTTATTTTGGTGATTACAATTTTAAGAAGAGGCATTTGATTCATAGTCGACACCGGGGAAGAGGAAGGAGGAAGAGGGAGGGGTCAGGAGGGGCAGAGGAGACAAGAGGCTGGATGGAAACACAATTGGAAACATCTGTTTGATACATCACCCCCTTCTCCACAAATTGCAGCCCTGGAATATGCCTATGCCTGGGAGATTTTCATTACCTGAGTTTTGGCAGATAAATATAAGGATAGGGATAGAGGTTGGGGGTCCAGGGCTCTTTGCAAATTGGGATGTACCATTCCATGCAGAATTCTGGTTTCTCCCCAGTAGAAGAGAGTGGAGCTCCAAAGTGAAATTTATCTTGTGATGCATGGGCAAGCCATGAGATCAAGGTCCATGTCCACAGAGGAAACAGGCAAGCAGAGGGCTGGCTCCACCTGGACACAGCTGGATTCTGAGATGCAACAGAGCGGAAAATGACTTCTTAGGCCCCAGCGAGTTCATAAGTCAACTGAATTTACTGGCAGTCGAAGGGAGACAGACAAATACAGCAGGCTCTTCGGAAGGACCCAGGAATGATCAAAAGTGATGCCCACTTTGGATAAACTTACAGCCTAACAGGGAGGACCTAAGTGACATGCTGATTGTTCCCATCAGGTTAAAAAGCATATAAAATGTGTCGTGGGTGGTTCTGCATCAGTGGCACATAACTGGTTCATGGTGCCTCTCCCAGCCAGGAGTCAGGGTTTGAAATTTCTTTCCCAGAGAACAAAGACCTCTCTACTCCAGCACTGGGAGGCCAGGCTTGAGTTTCAAATGCCCCAGGAGAAGGACCCTGCCTGGTCCTTCTGTATCTTTACTTGTTTTGTATTTTGTTGTTGTTGTTGTTGTTAATCCTCACCTGAGGATATTTTTCCATTGATTTTTAGATAGAGTAGAAACAGGGTTGGGAGAGAAACATCATGTGAGAGAGAGACATTGATTGGTTGCCTCCCGCACGATCCTGACGCAGGGCCAGGATTGAACCTGCCACCCAGGTATGTGCCTCTGACCGAGATTTAAACCCGAAACCCTTCGGTCTGCAGGCCAACACTCCAGTCGCTGACCCTACCAGGCCACGGCTCCTTCTGTATCTTTAAATTAGAGCATGTACAGACAGTGAGGAGGCCAGGATGGTGAGAGAATCTGAACTAGTCTACGGGGAATATATCAAGAAAATGGGGCATTCGGCCTGGAAAAGAGAAGGGATATAAGAGATCATGCCTATCGGAAAGGTTGTCATGGAATGGGGGAAGCAGATTTATTTGGTAAACACTCCAGAGAGAAGAGTAAGGATTACTGGTGGGAAGCTGCCCAGAAGCAGATTTCAATTCAACATAATCTAGCAATTAGGGCTCTGTGGATACAGGGAAATGGCAGTGAGCTCCCTGCCATGGGAGTTGTCATGTTCGAGTCACCACTGAGGAAATTCTGCATTCGGTGTGAAGTAAAGCTAGATGCAAATTAAGGTCCCTTGTCACTGTAAGATTATGTGATTCTGTAACTTGAATTCACATTTAAAGTGTAAATGGTTAATAGGTTATTTCCAGAAAGTATATTATAATAAAAACAAAGGAAATCTTATAAAATGTGATGGATATATCCATGGAACCCTATGTGCCCCTAACAGGAGAAATGGGCCTAGAGATGTGTGATGGTGGGTGTCCATTCCAGCGCCGAATGGGGCATCCTAAATTGGAGCAGCAACATCGCAGAAGGACTAAGAACAAATATGCGTCAGCAAGCGGTTATAGGTTCTGGTTCTATCACTTACTAGCTGTGTGGCCTTGGAAAAGTTACTTAAACTTTCTGAGCTTCATTTTTCTCACTGGCCAAGTGGGGACCCTAATAGCTCCCCTCTCATGGAGACAATGTGCAGACTCAATCCTATCATTTATGCAAAAATTTCACACAGTGCCTGGCACATAGCAAACAATCCTTATAAGCTATTGGGAGTAATAGAGCATCTCCTTAATTTTAGATGCATAACTTTCTGTATTTTAATGTTTCTGAAATCAGAACATGTCATATAATAGATACTCGCATGTATTATTTTCCCCTTTCTCACCATGCAGCAGCCTTTCATAGTTACCAACCTGAACTCCTTTTGAGAGAATGAAAAGTGAAATCTGCTAAATCAAGTATGCAGCTACATTTGTTTCTTCAACACCCCATGCAGGATCCCATTCAGAATTTAGCAAACAATAGAGGCTGCCGTTTACCCTGCTCTTTGTGTGGCCTGGTGGTGGTTCTATACTAGACGGCTGCACAGACATCATCTCATTGAGTCCTCACGTCAACTACGTGAGGGCATCACTCTTATCCCCATCTGCACTGAGGCTCAGCCTGTCTGAGAGGCTGGATCAGGAGCACATAGCTGGAAAACAGTGCATCTGCTTTATAAACCAGGTCTATTTGACTTCACTGCCCAGGCTATTTCTGGGGATGCTATGAGAAAGGTGGAATTATAGCTCTTCGAACTTCCGGGTTATTGACTCCCAGGCTAAGGCTTCATATGTGCCTCTAAAAAACAGAGGTTCTCTGGAGGCGGGGGAGAGGTGTGTGGTATAGGCCCCAGTGTCCTCTCCTACATCAATCCTTTATACAGCTCCTGAAGGGGCATGTGTGCACACCCAGGCACACGTGCACACACACATTCACACACATGTGTTCACACACACATGTTCACACAGACACAGACACATATAGCAGCCATCTGAGGGAAAGGCCTGGGTGAGGGTGGCCCCACTGGAGCAAGGATCCTGGTTGTTCCCCAACAGCCTCCCAGGGCAGCAGTCCCCACTTTAGCCAAGTTCCCAGTCCAGGGATTGATCCTCAACTTCATAGGTATAGAAACAGGATTTTGTCAGTCCCCAGAGGAAGAGGACTCAGAAAACCTGACTCAGACCAACACTCACAGAGGACTGACGTCTAACCCGTTTGTCAGTATTAATCTGCAGTGAGCGCCCTGAGTGCCAGTGGCCTGCACTGGGCGCTGTGTCCCTGGAGACAGACTCTTACAAAGCCCAGTTGCCAGCAGGTGGCTCAGTGAGCATGGAGTCAGGGCGGGGTGACAGGGATGGCCTGCAAGAGCACCAGACGCAGGTGCAGGCCTAGCCCTGTCCCTCCCCCTGAACAAAGCCCTGCCACCTTTGTCCCTGCGGCTCCTATACGAGGGATCCTGAGCCTGACCAGCCCTCCTTCCCCTGACGGTCCCCACCTCTTCCCGGAGGTGGCAGCTCAGTGGCTGGCTGCCTCTCTGAGAGGAGTTGCTGAGCTCTTCCTCATCACTGCCCAACCCCCGACATGAGCATGGTGGCCACCTCCCCTGGAACAGTAGGTGAGGGGCCCTCAAACAGCAGCACCTGCAGTGTGGAGGAAGAAGTGCTGGCCTATTCCCCGCTCTCCTACACAGCTGAGAGAGCCCAGACGCAAGGCCCCCACCCATCCCACGATGGTGGGTTCCGGTCATTTTAGCGCCACCATCCTGAGCCTGGAAGTAGATTCTCTTGCCCCAGATCTGACAAGGTACATATATGCAGCGGATGAGCCTTGAGGAAGGACCCCTCTAAGCCCGGTTCCCAGACCTCCGCATCCTTTGTCCCAGAGGCTCCTCTCTCAACCCTCACCCCATAGTCTGCCATATTCCCTGCCAAGTATCCCAACCTCTCTCCAGCCCTGAGCCCAACCCTGAGGGACACCCACCACGTTCCTGTAGCCACTCCCCCATGAGGGTGATCATGCTCCCAGGGGCTCCCCGGGGCCCCCTAGTATGACCTGAGACCCCTGAGAACATCTCAGTAATGATAACAAACATTAATAATAATAACAGCATCTATTATACACATATCAAACATGTACCATACACCAGGTATTCTGCTAAAATCTTTACATGCATTAGAATCTCATTTAATCCTGCAAACAACCTTGAGAGATGGGTATTGTTCACATTTCATGGATGAAGACACCAAGAAGTCAAGGGAAGAATCCTCAGTGTCACCCAGCTAACACGTGGCAGGGCCAAGCCTTGAACTCACCCCGACTAACTCCAGAGCCCATGCCTATAAGCACTACTCCATCTTGCCACCCCTCTAGCAGTGCCACTTGTCCAGTGGCACTGTCACGTGTCCCACAGTGGCAGGAATAGTCTGAAGCTTTATCTCTTCCATACTTTATTCAGGAGGGCTAGGAAGAAAACAAACATAGCTCATGGGCTAGGAATAGTGGAGGGTGCTATTTAGATGGGGTGATCAGAGTTTGGCTCTGTCAGCACCCCTATACTTTAATATGGACTATTAAATTCTTAATTCTATATATTTTGCTATACAAAAGCAGTTTCAATCCTATTTCTGCCCAATTGTCACCACCGAAAGCCTGGATATTGATTCCTCCATCAATATCCAGGGCTAGGACCACTCCCAGGTGAACCCGCCCACCCGGTGGGCCTCCTGGTACCAGCACCTGTCCCCCTAGGACTATCTTCTGTGGCCAGGACAGCTGTCACCAGACTGTGCCTCATGCCCTGGCTGGCAGCTGTCTTCCAGGTCCCCCGGCTCCCAGCCCGCGAGCTCTGGCAGCTCCCTGCACCCAGGCCGTCCCTCTGCACATGCAAGAGCCCCTTCTTCCCGCCAGTCCGTTGGCATGGCATCCGAGAAGAGGAGAACTGCAATGCGGCAACAATGAAGCTACGGTTTGAGGATTTCCTGGCATAATTCAAATGAAGATTATGCTAAGTCTAGAGACAAAAATCTTTTCATCAAAAGAGCATCATCGGAATTTTCCACATCTTTTAAATTTCTGTGATAAGTTAAACCAGTGAATTTGTAAAACAAACAAACAAAAAAAAAAACACAAAAAGAAGGATCGAAAAATGGCGGCGGAGTGAACGGAGCTACACAGACCGTCTCCCAGAACCAAACTGGAATTACAACTATAACACAGACAAATTGACGGGGAAAAGCAACAGAAAAGCAGCTTGCGAGGACCATACAACGAGGGACACTGACTCCATCCCGGTAGGCTTGCGAAGGCGCGAGACGGGGGCTGGGAGCCCACGGTCGGCTGCTCGGCAACAGCCTTAGCTGGGAGCAGCGCCCGCGGGTTACACTCCCAGGCGGCCCCACAGCGCAGCCGGGACAGAGGCTAAAACAGCCACAGCCACTCACCTTGGGATCCGGTAGAAGGAGGGCGGACTGGACTGGAGCTGTGTGGGGATACTCAGGATTTGTAAGGCACCCAGAGCATTTGCGGAGTGCCAGCCACCCAGGACAGTGGCCACATTGCTCCTTCCCAGGGCTCTGAGGAGAGGCAGCAG
The DNA here is from genome assembly GCF_014108415.1 of Molossus molossus. Taxonomy (NCBI): domain Eukaryota; kingdom Metazoa; phylum Chordata; class Mammalia; order Chiroptera; family Molossidae; genus Molossus; species Molossus molossus. Next base: position 54,331,360 of record NW_023425348.1, on the reverse strand, counting down.
CCCCTCCCTCAGAGATCCAACCCCACCCTGTGGGCCATTGAAGTGCTAATTGAGGCTTACTAACAACCAGCATCTGCCCCACCCTCATGAAAGCCAGTTGTGCTGAGCACCAGAGGGTGTTTTTCAATCAACTGACAACCCAAAACTCTTCAAGTAACCTGGACTGCTAGCCTCAGGCAAAAAGCTAGAGGATAACAGTACCTTTCCTGGGCTGGCAACTTTAATCAGGAAAGTAAGACTTGACAGTGGTGTTTAACGTGGGGCCTCCCTCGCTCATCTAAACATAGGAGAGGGAGCCACAAACAGCAGAACACCAACACCCACAGGGAAAACTTGAGAGGCTCCAAAGCCCACAGTGATAGCCAAAATGGTGAAACACAGAAACAGAAGTCAAATGAAAGAGCAAGAGACCTCCACCGAAGATGAGATCAACGTGGAGCAATTAGGCATGTTAACAGAGCTAGAATTCAGAGCCATGATCTTGAGAAAGCTGAACAGCATGAGTAAGGACATAGAGACATTGAAAATAAGCCAACTGGAAATTAAAAACCATCAAGAAGAGATAAAAAATGACATATCAGAAATGAAAAGCACATTGGAAGGTTTAAAAAGCAGAGTAGAGGAAGCTGAGGACTGGATCAGTGAATTAGAAGACAGGGTAGAAAAAATCAACCAATCAGAAAAAAAAAAAGGAAAAAACTATTAAAAAACAGGAAGACAGCTTAAGAGAACTGTGGGACAACTGGAAACGTAATAATATTCGCATCATAGAAGTCCCCGAAGAAGAATAAAATGAGCAAGGGATAGAGAATATATTCAACAAAATAGTGACAGAAAACTTCCCTAATTTGGTGAAGGAAGAAGGCATTCAAGTTCAAGAAGCACAGAGAGTCCCAAGTAAGAAGAACCCAAACAGGCCCACACCAAGACACATAGTAATTAAAATGCCAAAAATTAAAGACAAAGAGAGAATCCTAAAAGCAGCAAGAGATAAGCAACAGGTTACCTACAAAGGAAATCCCATAAGGCTCTCAGCTGACTTCTCACAAGAAACACTACAGGCCAGAAGGGAATGGCGTGAAGTAATCAAAGTCATGAAAAACAAAAATCTGAATCCAAGACTACTTTACCCAGCTAGGCTATCATTCAAAATAGAAGGTCAAATAAAGAGCTTCCCAGACAAAAAAAAGGCTAAAGGACTACATTAGCACCAAACCAGCACTGCAAGAAATGTTAAAAGGACTGCTGTAATTAGCAGTAGAAATGGGAAGAAAAATGGAACCACACTAAACAAAAATGGCAATAAATAAGTACATATCAATAATCACCTTAAATGTAAATGGATTGAATGCTCCCATAAAAAGACACAGAGTAGCTGATTGGATAAGAAAGCATGAGTCATCTATATGTTGTTTACAAGAGACCCACCTCACAACAAAAGACTCACATAGGTTGAAAGTAAAGGGATGGAAGAAAATTTTCCAAGCAAATGGAAAGGGAAAAAAAGCTGGGGTAGCAATTCTCATATCTGATAAAATAGATTTCAAAACGAAGACCATAACTAGAGACAAAGAAGGCCACTACATAATATTGAAAGGATCTATCCAACAGGAAGATATAACCTTGATAAACATATATGCACCCAATATAGGAGCACCAAAATATATTAAAAATCTTCTGGAGGACTTCCAAGGAGAAATTGACAATAATACAATCATAGCAGGGAACTTTAACACCCCCTTGACAGCACTGGATAGATCCTCTAGGCAAAAAATTAGCAAGGAAACAGAGACTCTAAATGAAGCATTAGACCAAATGGATTTAATAGATATCTACAGAGAGTTACACCCCAAAACTACAGATTACACATTCTTCTCAAGGGTACATGGGCATTCTCAAAGATAGACCACATGATAGGACACAAACTAAATCTCTACAAGTTCAAGAAGATTGAAATCATATCAAGCATCTTCTCAGATCACAATGGCATGAAACTAGAAATCAATTGCAACAAGAACATGCAAAGACATTTCAACACATGGAGGCTAAATAGCATGTTATTAAACAATGAATGGGTCACCGAGGAGATCAAGGAAGAAATCAAAAACTTCCTGGAAACCAATGAAAATGAATGCAGAACAACACAAAATCTATGGGATGCAGCGAAAGCAGTTCTGAGAGGGAAGTTCATAGCACTACAGGCCTACCTCAAAAAACAAGAAAAATTTCTAATTGACTGTCTAACCTCACAACTTAAAGAATTAGAAAGCAAACAAGAAGAAAACCCCAGAGCAAGTAGAAGGAAGGAACTAGTAAAGATCAGAGCAGAAATAAATGACAAAGAGACCAAAAAAAACAATTCAAAGGATCAATGAAACAAAGAGCTGGTTTTTTGAAAAAATAAGCAAGATTGATGGACCCTTAGCTAGACTCACCAAGAAACAGAGAGAACCCAAATACACAAAATCAGAAATGAAAGAGGAGAAGTAACAACGAACACCACGGAAATACAAAAGATCGTTAACAACTACTATGAACAATTATATGGCAACAAATTCGACAATATAAGCGAAATGGACAAATTTCTAGAAACACAGACCCAAAACTGGACCCGGAAGAGATGGAAAACTTGAACAGACCAATAACAACTAAGGAAATTGAAGAGGTAATCAAGACTCTCCCAGCAAACAAAAGCCCAGGCCCAGATGGCTTCACGGGGGAGTTTTACCGAACATTCAAAAAAGAACTGACACCCATTCTCCTCAAACTATTTCAAAAAATTCAAGAAGAAGGAAGTCTTCCAAACACGTTCTATGAGGCCAGCATAATTCTAATTCCAAAACCAGAAAAAGACACTACGAAGAAAGAAAACTACAGGCCAATATCCCTGATGAACATAGACGCCAAAATCCTGAAGAAAATATTAGCAAATCGGATCCAGAAATACATCCAAAAAATTATTCACCATGACCAAGTGGGATTCATTCTAGGGATGCAAGGCTGGTACAATATTTGCAAATCCATAAATGTGATACACCACATAAACAAAATGAAGAATAAAAACCACATGATCATATCAATAGATGCTGAAAAAGCATTCGACAAAATCCAGCATCCATTTCTGATAAAAACGCTCAGCAATGTGGGAATAGAGGGATCATATCTCGACATAATAAAGGCCATATATGAAAGACCTACAGCCAACATCATACTCAATGGACAGAAACTAAAAACATTTCCATTAAGAACAGGAACAAGACAGGGATGTCCACTTTCGCCACTCTTATTTAACATTGTACTGTAAGTCTTAGCCACAGCAATCAGACATGAAGAAAAAATAAAAGGGATCCAAATTGGAAAGGAGGAAGTGAAACTGTCATTATTTGCAGATGACATGATATTCTACATAGAAAACCCTAAAGACTCCATCAAAAATCTATTAGATTTAATAAATGAATTTGGCAAAGTAGCAGGATACAAAATTAACGTCAAGAAATCAACGGCATTCTTGTACACCAATGATGAACTTACAGAAAGAGAAACTGAAAAAACAATCCCATTTACCATTGCTCCAAAAAAATTAAGATACCTAGGAATAAACTTAACCAAAGAAGTAAAGGACCTCTTTGCAGAAAACTACAGGTCATTGAAAAAAGAAATAGAGGAAGATATAAAAAAGTGGAAGCACATCCCCTGTTCATGGATTGTAAGAATTAACATCATTAAAATGTCCATACTACCCAAAGCAATCTATAGATTCAATGCAATCCCCATCAAAATACCAACGACATATTTCATAGAACTAGAACAAATACTTCAAAAGTTCATATGGAACCAAAAAAGACCCCGAATAGCCACAGCAATCTTGAAAAAGAAGAACAAAGTAGGTGGGATCACAATACCAGATATCAGGTTATACTACAAAGCGACTGTAACCAAAACAGCCTGGTACTGGCACAAGAACAGGCATATAGACCCCTGGAACAGAACTGAAAACCCAGAAATGGACCCAAGGCAATACGCTCAATTCATATTTGACAAAGGTGGCAAGAGCATACAGTGGAGTAAAGACAGCCTCTTTAATAAATGGTGTTGGGAAAATTGGACAGCTACATGCAAAAAAAATGAAACTAGACCATCAACTTACACCATACACAAAAATAAACTCAAAATGGATAAAAGACTTAAATGTGACCCGTGAATCCATAAAAATTCTAGAAGAAAATGTAGGCAACAAAATTCCGGACATCATACGGAGCAGAATTTTCACCGATACATCACCTAAGGCAACAGAAACAAAGGAAAAAATGAACACATGGGACTACATCAAACTAAAAAGCTTCTGCACAGCAAAAGAAACAATCATCAAAATGGAAAGGCAACCCACTGTATGGGAGAACATCATTGCCAATGATGTATCAGATAAGGGGTTAATTTCCAATATATATAGAGTGCTCATACAACTCCACAAAAGGAAGACAAAGAACCCAATTTAAAAATGGGCAGAGGAGCTGAATAGACACCTCTCCAAACAGGACATACAAATGGCCAAGAGACATATGAAGAAATGCTCAACATCACTAATCATCAGAGAGATGCAAATTAAAACAACAATGAGGTATCACCTCACACCTGTCAGAATGGCCGCAATCAACAAATCATCAAACAACAAGTGTTGGCGATGGTGTGGAGAAAATGGGACTCTAGTACACTGCTGGTGGGAATGCAGACTGGTGCAGCCACTGTGGAAAACAATATGGTGTTACCTCAAAAAATTAAAAATTGAACTTCCATTTGACCCAGTGATCCCACTTCTAGGAATATAACCTAAGAAGCCTGAAGCACCAATCAGGAAGAATATATGTACCCCCATGTTCATAACAGCACTATTTACAATAGCTAAGATCTGGAAACAGCCCAAGTGTCCATCAGGAGACGAATAGATAAAAAAGCTGTGGTACATATACACAATGGAGTACTATGCAGCGGTAAGAAAGAAAGATCTCTTATCCTTTGAGACGACATGGAGGGACCTGGAAAGTATTATCCTAAGTGAAATAAGCCAAGCAGAAAAAGACAAATACCACATGATCTCACTTATATACGGAATATAATGAACATAACAGTCTGAGGAATACGGTAGACCCAGAAACATGGAAGTAGGGCACAGACTGACATCCCTCAGAAGAGGGGGTGGGGGGTGGGAAGAGATAAACCACAGAACTTATATGCATGTATGCATGACCAATGGACATGGACAACTAAGCCGGGGACGGGGTGGGGTGGGGGTGGAGAGGGGGGTGCCAATGGGGTAAAAAAAGGTAAAATATCTGTAACAAAAAAATAATAAAAAATTAAAAATTAAAAAAAAAACACAGAAATAATGTTAATGATATAATATCATTTTAAAAGCACATAAAATATGTTTAAGCAAATGCTCAAAATGTCTTGACATGGGTCCTTCTTCTCTTCCAATATCACCAGGAACTGACGGTTTTCTGAATACCTGGCCTGGAAGGGAATCAGGCCTGGAAACCTGGCCCCAGGATTATCGCACAGAAGAAAAATGGGCGGGGCCGCAATAAGATGAGTAGAAGATGGCAGGTCTGTTCAACAGATATATTCTGAACACCTACTGTATGCTGGGCCGTGTGTCAGGCATGTATGATACAGACATTTTAAAAATGGGAAAACACAGCCTCAGGCAGTTCCTAGTCGAATGGGGGTGTCAGACTGGTGCGCCAGCAACCCCGGCGTGATGAAAGCACAGAGCGCCTTTGACATACACAGGCAGCAACTCTCGAGTTCAGTTTCCAGCTCTGCCTCCCCTGGGAAGCTGGCTGCAGCCCCCTGCACCTCCCTCTGCTCACTGAGAAAGTCAGGACAGCGACAACGAGCTGAAGTGTGGAAATGCCCTAGGATGGCGCCTGCTACCTGCCGTAGGTGCTGCCCTTGCTGCTGCTGCTATCACAGACAGGACACCCAGGCTAGCCCCCCCACCCAAAGGCAAGGTTTGGGGAAGGCTTGCTCAGCTGTGCTACCGAGGATGGGGGTTGGCCGAGTGGAGAAGGTGAGAGGAAACAGTATGGGAGAAGAGGCTTATTAACGTGGACGTTGTATGCGAGGAACTCTAGCACAAGGATGATGGATAATAAGATTTGGAAAGGCAACAGGAGCAGACAAGGCAGAGAGATACTTCACAAAGGCAAGTCTGAAACAAACAAACAAACAAAAGAAACAATGCCATCAAAATACTGAGGGAATTCTATACTTATTCAAAAGACCAAATAAATGTGATAGTCAAATAGAAACAGAGACTTGCCAAGCTAAAAAATATAGATCACCTCCTATGACCCCTTTCTCGGAAAGTTACTGGAGGACATGACACACGAATGTGAGGACGTGAATGAAGAATGGGATGCAGGAAACAGGGCCCTGATGCAGGGGAGAAGCGAAGGGGCCCCCAGCAGACTGGGGAAGAGTGCGTGCGTGCGGTCTCTATGCGGCCGGCATAGGGGTCAGCAGGCAGCTCGGGGTTGGTCAGAAGCTTCACGAGCAGTTTCTTCAAGAAGATGCTGATAAACTACCTTATATGTTTAAATATGTTGAGAGGAAATTTAGACATCTGGGAGAATGCTTAGGGGTTGAATTAGTAATGAATACAAAGAACACCACGGAAAAAGAGTAATAGAAGATCATTATAAATTCCACAGAGAACCAAGAGTTGTGCCGGAAAGGACAAGTAATAACTAAGCTGGAAATAAAATTTACAGGCATAATCATACAAATGCGAATCTTGATCAGCTGGAAGTATCATGAATATGACGGGAGAATGAGGGAGTTACAGAAATGTGTGGTGTGTGTACATGAGGAGACGAGAGTGAGCATCTAAATGCTCAGCCACCACAGAAGTCACCAGGTGAGACCAACGCTGAACTACCAGGAAGAGGTACTATGAACATACAATTCAGAGCGGGAGGGAAATACTGAAATAACCACAGAAGGAGCCGGGACTCGGTGGGGTGCAGTGACCTGGGGCGAGCACGGCGATATTTCTGCAAAGGACTTGGAGAATTATCTGACTGTTTAAACTATGGTCAAATGTAACTTTGTTAAAAAATTAAAACTGTAAACAAGGGAGCTACCTAGGATTGACAGAATTTTCTAATTGTGGGGAGAAAAAAAGAAAGAGAAGTATTAGTCGGCTCGGGCTGCCATAACAAAATACCATAGATTGGGTGGCAAAACCCAGAGGAATTTATTTTCCTAATTCTAGAGAAAGGCCAAAATCAAGGTCCAGCAGGGTCAGTTCCTGGTGAGAGCTGCCCTCCTGGCCTGCAGCTAGTCAACTTTTTGCTGTTTTAGCACATGCCCTCTTCTTCTGAAGCCACAGTCCTCACAGATTGCCACCCTTGTAACCTCGTTTAACCTTAATGACCTCCTAAAGACTGTATCTCGGATATGGTGGTATCAGGGACTAGGGCTTCGACATTTGAATTGGGGGGTGGGGAGACACAATTCAGTCCATCGCAAGGAGTCAGAGTTGATTGTGTGTTGTTTCTAGTGGGAGTGAGTGAATGGATGGGGATCTTACGACATGGATACAAAGCCTAGGCGGGAGGGCAGGGAGCCAGTCAACCGGCAATGACAAGTTCCAGGTTCGGCTAAGGGTGCAGTGCCCGGGGGACAGCTGAGAGCAGCATCCAGCTGATGACTGTTCATGAGGTCAGAGCTCAAGGTCCAGGCCAGAGCTGGAGACGTCCTCACAGACCTTCTGGGAAGGGAAGGGAAGGGAGGGGAGGGGAGGGGAGGGGAGGGGAGGGGAGGGGAGGGGAGGGGAGGGGAGGGGAGGGGAGGAGAGGCAAACTCAGACCCCTACAGGCTTAAGGGTCAGAGGATTTCATGAAGAGGAGACCCCAAGGAAGCTGAGGAAGTGATCAATAGATACATGCTCCAGAGAGACCCAAGGACACAAGGATTGAAACTGTCCACTTGGTCTGATGGGGGGAGGACATTGCCCAGAGGAGCAGCCCTACCTACCTACTGAGAAAACATAATCCAAACGCCTCCTCTGAATCTACTACTGCCTTTAAGTATTTTTTTTCACAGGTGCATCTACATCTTTGCAACATGAGTGAATACATAATTTCAAAATACACCTGTGTATAAGCAATGCTTGGTGAGTGTATGGATCTGAGAAATTCTTCGCAATAAATGTACTTTTTCCCAGTCATCGGGGTCCAAGTTCTTCTGGCTGAAAAAGATTGATCTAGACTTTGCCAGGGTTTGGGGATGGGGGGATACTCAGCCATGGAGGAGAAGTATCTTCATGAGGTCAAACCAGATATCAGCAAGATCAGGGAATGGAAATCCTCCCCAAGAGTTCTCAGTGTCTTCATCTCTTCCTACGTGGAGTTTGCCACCCATGCCTGCAGGCCCTGAAGAATAATAACTAAATGAGTGAGTGACTTCCCACGTCTAAATGAATGTGTCGAGATCACTGGAGTGAACACATGTTTAAATTAGTAACTATGTCAGTTATTATTTGTACCAAAGCTCTCTCTTCAGTCTTAAGATAATTGCCCTTGTCCCTCCATCTCCACCCACTCAATTTCATAATCCATTATGTGCCAGCCTAGGCCTGCATATGTATCTCATATGTGATCTCATTGACTCTTGACACCCTCATGGAGTAGGTATTATTATCCTCATTTTATAGATGTGGAAACTGAGGATCAGAGAGGTCAGTTGTTTTGCCCAAGGTCACATAGCCAATAAGTGATGGAGTTAGGATCCAAGCTCAGATTCTGTGTGGCGCAAATTCTCTTTTCACTACAATACATAGTCCTTTTCCCCCCTGAAGTACAGAGATTTTGTTGAGAGATAAAGTAGAGGCAGGGGGTGGGTGGTAGTCATTTTTTAAGCTGGTTCCCGGCAGACGGAGCTCCTCCTAATGGCGTTTCCATAATTAGAATGCATTTTTTCTGATAGTGATAATGCAGGCAATTGCAGTGACATTCCGTTGAAACCTGGCATGCAAGATGTTCATTTCTCTTAAAAGTTCACTTTTAATTGGTCTCAGTTCTTTCCAAGTCTGGAAGAAGTGCACAATGTGTACTTCTGATGTTTCCAGTGTCGAAGTCTGTTTGACAGTACTCAGTCCCTGGAGTTTATTCTGAATTCCCTGGCAAGAGACAAGGAGGACGGGGTGGGAGAGGCAGACAGAGAGGGTAAGGGCGGGGGGATCGTCAGAAAGAGGAACTGCTTCCCACAGGGACTATTCCCAAAGGACTCTAAAATCCAGAGTGTGTTCTATAAATCACGGGGGGTGGGAAGATGCTCCTCAGAGGAGAATGCACGCCCTCACTCCCCTCAGACCTTCAGGGACACATGGGCTGTGGCCATGACGTCCCCCTTCTATCAGTCTGAGCGGTCCTGGTCCTGGCTGAGCCTTCCACCGTAACTGAGGTGGACACCCCCAAGAGTAGCTGGACTGTGCTTGGTTAAGTAAGACTCTTCTAGAAATCGCAATTCTCTGGACTTAAGAAATAGCCCAAATCCCAAAGAGTTCTGGAATTTGCACCAAATGAAGAGAGAAAACCAGGGAACCAGGGTGGAGGGGAGAACAAAGGATGAAATAGGACCAACGGATGTAGAGTGAAGTCTGCTGCTTGCTATCGACGTAAATTCCTTGAGCCTCAATTTTCTGGACCAAAAAGAAACTGAGTCAATAATCCCATCAGGTGAGGGCTAGATGTGTTATATCTAGCCTAGTTCAAACTACTGTTTCTTACTACAGCAGACTAGATGTTCTGACAAACCCCCCCGACTATGCTAAATAAAGGATGGAAGTAAATGAGTTAGAAAGAAAGTGAAAAATTCTCAGAGGCCAAAAATTAGGTTAAATTGTTGGAAACCTAAAAGAAAATGAAACCAACTTTTCCTTGAGGGCATTTGGCAAACCCAAGTGACCTTGAACATCCATATTCACGGCCCAGAAGTTTATAGGGAACGAGACAAACTCTATGGCCCATCTAAAGTGGGGAGTCTAAACAGGAGAACCGTCACCCCCGTAGACAGCTAGGAACCCAAAGCACTGTGTCCTCACGGGTGACAGAAATAGCAGCCAAGCCCCTCACCAGAGGGGACGGTAAAAAGAGGTGGACCACCTCAGACCTGGGCTTCTAAGTGAAAAAGACAAAAATTTCTGAGAATTGCAGCTACAAACTCAAGTCATAACCAAGATTTGAAGCTCAAATAGTTATTATCTGGATTGTCCACAAAACCCCAAGCAGAGATGTAATTTAAAGATGCCCCTGTGTAATAGTGTCCCCAGGAGCCTGTTGGAAACCAGTAAATCCTTCTTGGAGAAACTCATCTTCAACCCAGTCTTAAATAATTTCTACAGCCCTGGCCGGTTTGGCTCAGCACTTAGAGTGTCGGCCCGTGGTCCAGAGAGACCCAGATTTGGTTCCCGCGAAGGACGCGTACCTCGGTTGCAGTTTGTCCCTGGCCCTGGTTGGTCGTGCAGGTGGCAGCCACTCGATGTGTCCCTTTCACGTCGATGTTTCTCTCTCTCTCTCTCTGTTCCTCTCTCTCCCTCCCACTCTACCTGAACAAAAAATAGAAAAATGTCCTCAGGTAAGGATAAAATAATAATAATAATAATAATTTCTATAGATAACTCTCCACGAAATATGTAATCTACTCAAAAAGGCATAACACATAAGCAAACATGACATCATAAGTAAAAGCCAGCAGAAACAGCATCAGTTTCATCTTAACTGGTAAAGACGTCAGATATTTGAATTAACAGACACAAAATAAAAAATATATTTGATGTGCTTCGGAGTGAAAATAATAGCAGGAAGAACTATAAACATGACCAAAGAGATTTAAAAAATCAAAAAAGTATAATAATTGAAATCAAAAGTTAATTCATGGGTGAAACATTCTTAGATACACCTAATGAGAGATTTCATCACCTCTAAAGCAACCCTGAAAAAAATTACCCAAAATGCCACATAGAAGTTTAAAAAAAATGAATATATGGAAGAGAGGTTAAGAGACATGGTGGCTAAAGTGAGAAGATCTAACTTACATTTATCCAGTTTCAGAAGGAGAGGAGAGAAGCCTTCTTTGAAAAACTGGTGGCTCAGACTATCAAGACTAAAAAAGACAATAATCTTCAGATTCAGTAAATTCCAAGCAGAATAATTAAAACAAAATTAACTTCTAAACATACTGAATCTGTAAAACACCAAAGGCAAAGAAAGGACCTTTAAAATAACTAGGAGAAAAAAAAGACAAAAAACAATCGAACTGACAGGTAACTTCTCAATGAAAGCCAAAAGACAGAGGAATGATGTCTTCCGGTGCTGAGGGAAAAATGAATTGCACACCCAGTGAAAACATCCATCAAGAATGGGGCAAAACTTCCAGGCGAAAATTGAGACAGGTGCATCAGGAGACCTTCACTGTACCAGTTATCGATTTATTGTCTCTCAGCTCCAAATTTGTTTTTCTGCTCTGCGAAAGTGGAGATGGGCTCTTTAAATATGTTTCCTTTGCCAGCTGGCATCACAGTAAGTTTTGTCAACAGGGGGCACTGGAAAGACACTGCAGAGGGGTTTTCCTTCCAGGTTCCAGTACTTGACCTCCCAGCGCAGCTTCTCCAGCACCCGCTCCTCCCTGACAGGGTATTAGCATCTAGCAGCCAGCAGCTTCCCCAGCAGCTCCCTCAGGGCGTGTCCTCGAGGAGGACTTCTGGCAAGACAACTCCTAATCAACAGCATTCTCTGGTGACCTGAGGACAGATTTTCACAAGTTCCGCCACAGCCAGCTTTCTGCCATTGAGTGAGCCTTGGCCACACCCTCTCCAACAAGGTCTGGATCTCAGGGGGCTTCTTCTTGGGCTTTCTATCCCTGCCCCAGGAGTGCTGGCGGCCCCCAGACCTGCTCTTCCCACATTCCTTAAAGTTCTCTTTGCTACTTATTGCCCAGTCCCTTATTATTCCAATCTCCATTATAGCTGATAATTTATATTAGAAACTTTCTCTGCTCAAGTGACTGTGTGGTTTCTCTCTGCTGATTGGGCCTTGACCGATAATATTCATTAAAGGGCATGTGTAATTCAGAACAGTGATCACAAATAGAAGGCCTAAGATGCAATAAGGAATGATAACCAAAGAAATGGGTGAATATGGGCAAATTTTAAAAATACACATTCATTTCCTTCTTTCCCCTTCCTAAGTCTGGTGCCTCTAAAGCAGCGGTTCTCAGGCTGTGGGTCGCAACATATTTCCGATGGTCTTAGGAACGAGACACCGAATCACCGCTCCTGGTCCGTCTCCAGGCGGGTCCGCCCACACGCAGACACGCCCACAGACAACAGGAGGAGCTGTGTTAAAGGGTCGCTGCGTTAGGAAGGGTGAGAACCACTGCTCTAAAGCAAATCTCCCGAAAATTGTCCCTGTGTTCCTCCCCTTCCAGGCAAGCCAGAGGGTGGCCTGATGAAAGCATGAGCTCTGGACTCAGACAGACCAGCGCGTAAATCACAGCTCTGCCACGTGCCAGCTTAACACTCTTTAAGCCTGTTTCCCACCTGAAAACCGAGATAACAATAACTAAACCACCCATTTGCCATGAGACTTAACTCAGATAACCTATTTGAAATTGCCTCGAACATAGTCCCTTCTCTCTTTCGAAGAAACCATTTGAAAAGACACCCCCATACCCACCCCCACCCCCAGAGATCCCTGAATCCTTTCCTGGTCATAGAGTTTTCTTTCCTCCAGAGGACCTCCATGCTCTTGAAAGGAATTCTCCGGTGTTCTTTTCCTAATGGGTTTATTTCATTAGCTGATGTCTGCGTAGAGCTCAGAAAAAGAAAAGTGTTGAGCCAGCTCTTTCTACCACCTGGTTCTCTTCCCCCACCTAATGGATTTCTAAATCTTTAAATCTGAGCCCTGGGTATTTGGCTGTCCTGCTATAATCAGATCCAGGATAGACCAACTGTCCTGAGCCAAGGATGAAGTGGAAAGGCAAGGATATCTAAGGATATTTGCTCTTCAGTGAGTTTTAAGCCTGTCCATCTTTGCTGACTCTGACTGAGCCATATCATTATGTAATACACAGGGCTGGTGGGGGAAGAGGGGAGTTTGACATCAAGGCTTCCCCAAGCCCACAGCATAACCTGGGTATCGGCCAACTCTGCTCGCCCACCCTTGATGTGTTTGAGTCTGGCTGGTTTGAATGGATGCCAATTAGCCATGTACTACTCAGTCATTTAGCCACTTGGTCATCACTCTGTTAGTGACACAAACATCATTCTGTGGACAAAGCCTGGCATGAGGATCTGGGCCAAGCAACTGTAAAGTTACACATGGCCTCTGTCCCCTGGGAGCTCGTCCAAAAAAGAGCAAGTGAATTCACAGTTTCACACTCTTAGATGTTGTCTAGTGCATCCTCCTCCGCAACCCAGGACTTTCAGCCTCCAATAGAATGTTTGCAGGGATGGGTGTGGAGTTCACATTCTCCATGGAAGGGTCTCCCACGAGAGTATCAGAAAGTTCTTCTGGGCATGCAGCTGAAAATTCCCTTCCATGAATAAAAGCATACAATGCCAAACCTCAAAGCAAACGGCAGGTTCAGTACCTGAACTACAGATATTATATTCAAAAACAGATATGTGGGGTTACTGGAGTGTCTCATGCCTGGCAGTCAGAGGACAGTATTCAGTGAGTGCATCATGGCCAAACTGGGACTTTCCACTGATATCTTCTGAACCACAAAAGCTCTCCCAGAGCATTATGCTCAGTGAAATGAGCCAGTCAGAGAAAGACAAGTACCATATGATTTCACTCATATGAGGGATCTAATGAACAAAATGAACTAACAAGCAAAATAGAGATGGAGCAGGCTGACAGCTGTGGGGTAGGGGGGTCTGGAGTGGGGAGGAGGTATGAGATTTAGCAAAAAAATAAATAAAACTAATGGAAACAGACAACAGTGTGGTGAGGATGGGGCAGAGGGAGGAGGGGGCAGAGGGAGGAGGGAATGGGGGGATAAATGGTGATGAACAGAGACTTGACTTGGGTGGTGAACACACAGTACAGTGTACAGATAATGTGTTGCAGAACTGTGCACCTGAAACCTGTATAATTGTGTTAACCAATGCCACCTGAATAAATTCAATGAAAAGGAAAATAAATAAGTTTCTCCACAGAGGGAAGGACTTCTACTTCTGGAAAGAAGGATTAAACATACTTTCCCCTCTTCCTCCTGCTAAGTACAACTAAAAGCCCTTGATATTACATTTAAAAACAAACCTAAGAAACAGCTGAAAAAATGGAGAGAAGTGGGTAGATCAGCTAGAGACCGTAGAACCAAGAAATGAGGTGGTAATAAGTTGCATGGGTTATATTTTTGGCTCCTAAAACCTAGACATGGAGCTAAAGAAGCCAGCAACCTGAATATGCCAAGAGATGCAGACCAACAACAACAGAGCCTGCTGTCTCTAGCCACAGAATCAGAAAAGGAACAGCCAAGTAAGACAGAAAACTTTTAGACAACTACTCAATTTCTGCCAAACACCACATAAAAAAATCTGTGGCCCCCTATGCCTGCAAAGTTTGCGTGGGGAGCCTAGACTTCCATTTTTGTGAGGCTGTAGTGAAGCACCATAACAGCCCAGTTAGGACAGTGTCAAGGGAGGTTAAATAGGGAGCTCAGACTTACATTCCCACCAGACAGTAATGAGGCCAACCACTCCCCCTGCTGCTGTGTTAGGGAGACCACTGGGGATTCTGGACTTTCATCCCCACCCAGCAGTAATGAGAAATCCTTCCACTCTTCACTGGAGTCGTGTCAGAGGAAGCCTAGGGAAGAGTTAGGACTTTCTAGTGAAAGTCCCAGTAACAACGAGGCCACCCCTAGGATGTATGTTAACAGAGACTGAGTAAGGAATCTGCATTTCTAGTTTCGCCTGGCCACAATGAGGCAGCAACCCTCCTCCCCCTGCCAGAGCTTTGTCAGAAAAACCAATTAAAACAAAAGGTTTGAATAAGATCCAGAGTCTCAGAACATTATGCATACAAATATGTCCACATTTCAAGTGAACATCTCTTGTCATACCAAGAACCAGAAAAATCTCAAACTACATAAAAAAATAGAATCAAAAGATGCCAACCCCAAGATGAAAGAAATGTTAGAATTATCTGACAAAGATATTAAAGTAGCCAAGCTTTTTTCTCTCTCTCTCTTTATTGAATTTCTTGGAATGACACTGGCTAACTAAAGTAGCCAAGCTTTGGAAAAAAATAAAAGTAAAAAAAGCTTCAGTTAGCAATTACAATCATGCTTGAAACAGATGAAAAATTGGAAAGCCTCAGTAAAGATATAGAAGATATGAAAGAGAAACAAATGAAAATTTTAGAACTAAAAAATACAATAGCCAAAATAGAAAGCTCAGTGGATGGGCTCAATGCAGAATGGAGGGGACAGAGAAAAAAAATCAGTAAACTGGAAGACAGAACAATAGAAATTACTCTATCTGAAAAACAGAGAGAAAATAGACTTAAAAAAAAAAAAGGAACAAAGCTTCAGGCACCTATTCGTGATTTTAGAAAACTTTCAGGAAAATAGAAACAGGAACTTCCTCCACTTAATAAAGAACATCTACAAAAAGATCTACAGTAACATTATAATTATGATAAACTAAATACTTTCCCCCTAAGATTGGAAACAAGTCAAGGGTATTTACACTCACTGATCTTATTCAAAATAAGAACATGAAAAGCAGTGCTGGAAGATCTTGCCAGTGCAATAAGACAAGAAAAGAAAAGATAAGGCATACAGATAGGAAAAAAAACTGTCCCTATTTACAGATGACATACATGACTGTCTGGGTTGAAAATCCCAAGTCATCTGCAATATAACTCTTAGCACTAATAAGTGAGTTTACCAAGGTCACAGGATATGAGATGAACAATAAAAAATCATTGTATTTCTATGTACTAAACTGAAGTCTCACATGTTGTACAAAAATTAACTCAAAATGAATCATAGACATGAATGTAATACATAAAACTATACAACTTTTGGGGAAAATATAGGGGAAAATCTTGAGGATCTAGGGCTAGATAATGAGTTCTTAACAGCAAAAGTACAGTTACAAAAGTAAAGCTTGATAAATTAGACTTCATCTAAATCCAAAACACTTTTTCTCTGTGAAAATTCCTGATAAAAAAAATAATAACAAGCTACAGACTGGGAGAAAATATTTGCCAACCACTTACTCAACAAAGGACTGTATTCAGAATATATGGAGAACTCTTAAAACTCAACAGTATAAAAACAAACAATGGGCAAAGGAACGAAGAGACATGTCATCAAAGAGAATATACAGATGGCAAATAAGTACATGAAAACATGTTCAATCAACATCATTACTCACTAGGAAAATGCAAATTAAACCCATGATAAGCTATCACTGCATATCTATCAGAGTGGCTAAAATAAACAATAGTGGTAATACCAAATGTTGGCCAGGATTCAGAGGAACTGAATTGCTGGTGGGAACATAAAATGGCACAGCCACTCTGGTAGTTCCTTTAAAAAGTCAACATTCAGCCCAGCCAATGTAGCTCAGTGGATTGAGCATTGGCCCACGGACTGAGAGGTCCCAGTTCAATTTCTGGTCACGGTACATGCCCAGGTTATAGACTCGATTTCAAGTAGTGGGCATGCAGGAGGCAGCCAATCAATGTATCTCTCTCACATTGATGTTTCTATCTCTCTCACTCTTCCTCTCTCTCTAAAAAAAATCAATAAAAACATATATTTTTTTTAAAAGTCAACATTCAACTACCACATAAGCACTTTTGCTCCTCTAGAGTTGTTCCAGAGAAATGAACTTACATTCACACAAAAACCTGTATATGGATGTTTATAGCAGTTTTATTTACAACAACCCAAAACTGGAAACAACTTAGATGTCCTTTGATGGATACATGATTAAACAACCTGTGGTACATCTGTACCATGGAATATTACTTAGCAATAAAAAGCAATAAACTATTGATACACACAACTTGGATGGCTCTCCACAGAATTATGCTGAGTTAAAAACAGTCCTAAAAGATTACATATGGTATGATTTCATTTATATAATATCCTTAAAATAACAAAATCTAGAAATGGACAACAAATAGGTGTTTGCCATGAATAAAGAGGTGATAGGGAAGTAGAGAGGAAACTGTGGTTGTTAAAGGGCAACACGAGGGGTCCTCGTGGCCAAGGTGGTAGTCTTCAGAAGTCTGAGTGCTATCGTGTAGAAAGGGAGCTATGTTCTGTGTTACTCCCTGAGTAATAGCTGCAATAGCCTGAAAGAAACTACAGAAAAAAGTATTTTTTTTCTAAAGCGTCTCAATGATAGAATGGGTTGTCTGGGGCCATGGCAAGCTCTCAAAGCCAGTGGAGGTGTTAGGGGTGATGGTCCTTTATAAGGAAAGTCGGGGACTAGAATCTTAGATAACTTAAAGACTTTCAGAAGAGGTATTGAACCAGGATAGAGAACTATGAGTCCTTAGAGCACCAATTCTGATTAAAGCAGCCAGGCTAGAGATCAGGCCTGTTAGGAAGGCAGGATTCATGCTGCGGGTGTGGTCTTCACCCAGGGATCCTGACAACCTTTAGTGTCTAACCCCAGAGAACTGCGGGGTCAAATCCTTGCTTGCTTCAGGCATAGATACCATGTTGAAAACTCCTAAAGGAGGAGGAAGCCTCACCCGAGAGCCCAAGGAGCTCTCCCCCAAGGACACGGCTACCTGGGTAGCAACAAAGTGTCCCGAGTACAAGTCCTCTGTCATCCAAGTGCCATTCGGGAAAAGCTCTCTGGAGTATCTCTACCCAACATCAATGGACCAGCTAAAGCCAGTTCAGTGACCCAAGCCTAGCCTGAACCACACTGACCCGAGCAGAGATTACCTTGTGGACACACCTGCAAGACATGTGCTGCTCTGCCTGCCCTGGTCATCCAGCTGGTCTTTGTTTTAAACCTGAAGTCAGCAAACTTTTCTATAAAGGCCTGATAGCAAATATTTTAGACTTTGAAGGCCAAGTAGTCTCTGTTGTTGCAAATACTCAATTCAGAGTGTGTAACATAAAAACAGCCAGACAGCATGCAAATAAATGAACATGACTATGTTCCAATAAAACTTTATGTACAAAAACAGGTGGTGGGCCAGATTTGGCCCATGGGTCATAATCTGTCAACCCCAGATATAAGCACATGACCACCTTAGCCTAACAGGCTGGATTCTCCCTGATTCTGAGTTGCATTCATCAAAGAGCTCTTCCCCTCTGTGCCTCGCCAATTCTTCCAGGACTTTGGCTCTCCCGTGTCAGGCCAGGGCCAGAGAACCTAACCAACACACCAAATACCTTATGGTTGTCCAAAGTTCCCCTCCAGGCCTTTATTCATCCTGTCCCCTCTGCCTGGACTGCCCTTCTTCCTCCTCTTCACCAGCTGTTTCTTCAACCTCTATGGAGCAGCTCAGCCATATGATCTTCTAGAAGTCCTTCTCTGCACCCCCCCCCCATCACTCTGCACCCCAGGCTGAGCCAGAGGCTCCCTCATTTCCATTCCCATAATACTCCATGATTTCCCCATTGTTTGAAAATTATTCACTTATTGCTCTCACTCTCTAATTAGGTTTTAGTTTCTGGAGGGCAAGAATAGTTTCTTACTCATTTATGAGTCCCTAGTATCCAACTGTGGCTCAGAGTTGGTGTCCGGTAATGGCTGAGAGAATAATCAGCTGGACAAATGAATCACCATGCACAGCCTTTTGCAGGGAGTCTCCGTGCTCTGCATACACATGTCCTCATCACCTCGCAGATGCCCTGGAGCTTCCTGCGATCGCTTCCCCATGTCTGACTCTCATCCCATCCCCGTGCTGTCTGCTGTTTACACACTCAGTGCTCTCCTTGGAAGATGAAGCCTGCTGTCTTCTTCCCCCTTCTTCTCTGCACTTCAGGAGAACCTCACAGTTCTGCCACCTTAGCAACTTCTCAGAGGTGAGCATTTCAATTTTTTTTTTTAATCCTCACCGGAGGACATTTTTCAATATTTTGTTGAGATAGAGTGGAAGGAAGAGAGAGAGAGAGAAACATAGAAGTGAAAGGGACACATCACGTGGTTGCCACCCACACGACCCAACCAGGGCCGGGGACAAACTGCAACCGAGGTACATGCCCTTAGCAGGAACCAAACCCGGGTCTCTCCGGACCGCAGGCTGACCATCTAACCGCTGAGCCAAACCGGCCAGGGCACAGGTGAGTATTTCAGTAGCAGACATGATCAGGGACTTCAGATGTGTCATACCTTGGAATAAAAGAGGACTTTTCAGATCTGAGAGCACCGTCACCATTAGAAGATGTTCTGTTGGCTGTTAACCAGAGGAGACTGTGGGTGCAAAAAGGTTGGCAACGTAAGAAAGAAAACACAACCCTGGATCCCAGGCAGAGATCACAGTGCTTAGTGGGTAGTGGAGAGGCGTGGGAGGAGGTGCGTTTTAGCCAGCAGGAAAGCCGAAGACTCTGTCTTCACCAGCTCCTCCCCACTGTTGGCACTCAAGCCAAACATTCGTACATTCATCCCTGACCAATCCTTAAGGTTTTTCTGAACCAGAATAGGGAGAAGTTTGGGAGCCTTGGTTCTGTTAGCAGGCCTGGCTCAAGAGAGCCCTGGACACCCGTGTTCTCAGAGACTCATCAACTCCCCCAAGATCCTATTATGTTGACCCAGGCGATAGACCAAGTTTCTCTCCATTTCCCTCCCAGCACGTCAGTTCTCTACTGGGACTGCCTGTCCCTGAGCCCAGCCTGGTTCATGCCATCATTTTCTCTGGGGTCTAAATCCTCTTCCTGCACTCCCTGCCACTACCACCCGCCTGACAATAGCTGACCAACACACAGGAGGGTCTCATCACACGTCCATTCTGACCCTCTCTGAGTCTCATCTCTTCCTCGAGCAGTGCCCGAGGCCAGTGCCCACAGGAACAGCTTCTGTTCCTCTCCTTTGAGCCTTCTCCTCTAGAAGAATGTCCTCCATCCTCCTGGTGCTCTGAGTTTCCTGGAACATAATCCGGACTGCACAGCATCAATTTTGGCAGGTTTCATCAATTAATCTTTCATCTGCATTGATCCTCTGGAAAATGACTTCCTCATTATCCACCTTGCAGAGTTCCCACTTGGCCGTGTGAATGGCAAAGTTCTCTGTTGCAGAGAGAGAGCCAGGGCTTTCGACTGAAACAGACCCAACGGAGAGGCCCAGCTCTGCCACACTTCAGCTGTGTGACCTTGGGTGAGTCATTTGGTCTCTCTGAACCTCAGTTTCCCCATTTGTAAAACTGGTTAAAAGAACTGTATGGGAGAGCATAATTGCCAATGATATATCAGACAAGGGGTTAATTTCCAATACATATAGAGTGCTCATACAACTCCACAAAAGGAAGACAAAGAATCCAATTAAAAAATGGGCAGCGGAACTGAATAGACACCTCTCTAAACAGGACATACAAATGGCTAAGAAACATATGAAGAAATGCTCATCATCACTAATCATCAGAAAAATGTAAATTAAAACAACAATGAGGTATCACCTCACACCTGTCAGAATGGTCGCCATCAATAAATCATCAAAAAACAACTGTTGGCAAGGGTGTGGAGAAAAGGGGACGCTAGTACACTGCTGGTGGGAATGCAGACTGGTGCAGCCACTATGGAAAACAATATGGTGTTACCTCAAAAAACTAAAAATTGAACTTCCATTTGACCCAGTGATCCCACTTCTAGGAATATATCCTAAGAAACCTGAAACACCAACCAGAAAGAACACATGTACCCCCATGTTTGTAGCAGCACTATTTACAATAGCTAAGATCTGAAAACAGCCCAAGTGTCCATCAGTAGACGAATGGATAAAAAAGCAGTGGTACATATACACAATGGAGTACTACGCAGCTGTAAGAAAGAAAGACCTCTTATCCTTTGAGACTACATGGAGGGACCTGGAAAGTATCATCCTAAGTGAAACAAGCCAAACAGAGAAAGACAAGTTTCATATGATCTCACTTATTTGTGGAATATAATGAACATAACAGTCTGAGGAAGGGGGTAGTCCCAGAGATGCGGAAGTGGGATACAGACTGACAATCCCCTAAATAGGGGGGTGGTGGGGAAGAGATAAACCACAGAATTTATATGCATGTATGCATGAACAGTGGACATGGACAACAAATTGGGGAAAGGGCAGGGAGGGAGAGGGAGGGGGGAATCAATGGGGGGAAAAGGAGAAACATCTGTAACAAAAATTAATTAATAAAAAATAAATTAATTAAAAAAAAAAAAAAGACATGTTGAGGAAGGTCATAGAGAGGACATGATCACCAGTTTGACCAATGAGCTGGACCCGGGCAATTGGAGGCCCCCCACTCCCTCCCCAGTGCTTGGAATGTACTCTCCACTCACCGTCTCGGTGCAGGTAGCTGCCCGAGGACACAGCCTTGACGTAGCAATGTCTATGAAACCCTCTAGACTGGGAATATGTCTTAACCCAGTTCAGGCCCTCTGGGAACATGACTTAACCCAGTTAGGCCTCTATATAAACTTTTAAGATTTGGCAGGTGGGTACGGAAAACTACACATCTTGAGGCCACCCAAGAGAAGCCTCGTAAGTAAGCTCCCTTGTTTATTAAACCTGCCACCTACCAATCTGAAGTGGTCTGCCTCTTTCTTTGGGGTTATTGAGAAGACACAATAACACAATTCATCTGAGATTTTACAAACTGCTACACAGATGTAAAGCCTATTTTCATTATTATTGTTTTTCACTGGTTCCCAGGCTGACTGAGGCTGACCTTCAGTTTCTAGGCTGCAGAGAGGCAAAGTTGAGGGCACAGGCTCGAAAGGTGTCCCTGAATGCTCCCCATCACCCACTGGCTGAAGTCACAGCGTACCCTGCAAGGCAAATGTCCAGGAGGCTCAAGGTGAAAGCCAAGAAATGGGGGATATTTCAGGCTGTGGCTTTCCCCAAGGGGGTGTCCCTTTCCCAAGCATGAAGGAAAAGGGGCTGAAACTCCGCACACATGTCAGTGTGAGCCTGCCCCCTCTTTTCTGCTCCCTCTACCCTTCATGTCATAGTGATCAGGATGAACACAGGCTTTGATGTCACCCCCTGCTCATCTCTCTGGGCTTCAGATTCTTATTATAAAATGGAAATGACAATACCCATTTGTCAGGTTTCTCTGAAGACTGGATGTATATCAAACTGCCTTGTTACCCATAAAGTACTACGTAAATGTTATTTACAGCATTTCTTCCTCTCTGGATACCCCAGGTCCCTCTGCTCGCTACCTCCACCCCCACCCTCAAGGCTGCAGTGGATCAGATCAGATGCACTGAAACTGAAAATCAACTACAACAATGTGTTTCCCTCCCAGAGGGTATGAATTAACTGTCCTTTCTACTGAGAGAAGAGACAGTGCCTTCTATTACAAGATTTCAAACAAAATAAGCAGGTGAACAATTTATTTGGAATTTATTGGGTTCCTTGCCTCTGAGTCCTACTAGAGCCAAGGCTGATCCTTGGGGAAAATTGTTGCAGGGTACCTGGAAGTTGAACCAGAAAATATGGCAGAATCTGGGCAGACTCTTCCACTGTCCTTTCATCCCTTCCTTTATCCTTCTCCTGGTCTCAAGACTCCCGGAGCTGGGAGACTGGAGCTTATTCTCCCTGTGAAACTCCCTGTTTTTAACTCTACTCCTTGCTGTCTAAGTGACGTGGAGGCTGAAGACAGCTCGTCCATCGGACCTAGAAACAGCCCAATCACAGAGAGTCAAGATTTTTTTAATGTCCATCAGAATGACTCTTCGTTGTGAATTTGTCATTTGGGCAAGAAGCAGTCACGGATTAAAAAAGCCCATATTGCCCAGATTCAAATCCTTAGTTGAACGTATTATCTTGAGCTAGATGCTTTTCCTGTGTGCCCAGTTACCTCATCTTGAAAATGAGCATAAGAATAACACATTCTGCCCTGGCCAGTTTGGCTCAGTGATTAGAGCGTCGGCCTGCGGTCTGGAGAGACCCGGGTTCGGTTCCCGCTAAGGGTACGTACTTCGGTTGCAGTTTGTCCCCGGCCCTGGTTGGTTGTGCAGGTGGCAGCCACTCGATGTGTCCCTTCACGTCGATGTTTCTCTCTCTCTCTCCCTCCCACTCTATCTGTACAAAAAAATGGAAAAATATCCTCGGGTGAGGATAAAAAAAAGAATAACACATTCTTTAAAAGATTAATTTGTTGATATAATCTAAGTCCTTAGAATAGTGCCTGGTGTGAAGGAAGGGCCATGTGTGGTTGCAGCAGCTGTTATTGCTGTTGCTATTATTGTTTTACAGGTGTTGTGTTACAGCTGTTAAGGTGGTAGGCTGAGCACAGACTGAACCTAAAGTGCCCGGCACCCCCAGAATGCGTGTTTTAATAAGCCCCCCAGGTGACTCTGATGCACACTAAAGCTTTAAACCACTAGGCTAGAGGGTGAGTTCCCAGAAAAAGAAGCGTGGATACTCTTACCTCGGTTTTTTTAAATGTGCACTTATTACAAGAGAAATAAACATTAAAATTATATTGCAATATCATTTCTCATCATCCAATTGGCAAAAATCCAAAAGTCTGACAACAAATTGTGTTGGTGAGTCTATGGGGAAACTGGTATTCTTGTATATCACTGACAGGAACGCAAAAGGTCACATTTGGCAATATCTAGCAAAATCACATATTCATTCACCTTTTAAGCTGTAAGCCCACATCTAGGAGTCTATCCTAAAGGAACACTGGCAAAATATGAAGGGAGAAAAATGAATGAATGAATGAATGAATGAATGAAACTATTCATTGTAGCAGTATCTATAAAAGCAAAAGATTAGAAACCATTCAAACACAAGAGAGGACTGGCTGAATACACTGCGGTACATCTGCATGAAAGTACTAAGCACCTATGAAAAGGATGAAGAAAATATCTCTACCATGACGTAATCTCTAAGACACCAGGTTAAGTGAAAAAAAGAAAGTTGGAATAAAGTATACATGGTATTATTTTATCATTTGTCTAAAACAAGAGAATATATAGCCCAGTTGGTGTGGCTCAGTGGTTGAGCATCAACCCATGCACCAAGAGGTTGCCAGTTCAATTCCCGGTCAGGGCTCATGCCCAAGTTGTGGGCCAAATCCCCAGTTGGGGGACATGCTGGAGGTGACCAGTCGATGTTCTCTCTCATCAATGTTTCTATATACATATATATAGACAGCTGACCCTTGAACAACACAGTTTTGAACTGTATGGGTCCACTTATAAGCAGATTTTTTTCAATAAATACATAGTAGGCCCTCTGTATTTCCAGGTTTTGAATCCATGGTTGGGTATCTATGACTGTGAAGGAACAACTGGATGCATTGTTCTGCATCATTTTATATAAGGGATTTGAGCATCCATGAATTTTGATATCAAAAGGGGTCCTGGAACCAATCCCCATGGATATAGAGAGAGGACTGTAGTTAAGTTTCTGGAAAGTCAAAAGTTATATGCAGATTTTCAACTGCACAGAAGTGGGCACCCCTAACCCCTGTGCTGTTCAAGGGTCAGGTATATGTATATGTATATGTATATGTATATGTATATGTATATAATCTAAAAATATATTTATCCTTTTCAAAAAAAATACACAATGCAAGGATACGTGGGACTCTTTATGCCCCGTCTTCCTGCTTCACAGCCCATGTGTTAGCACCACGCAGCCATTGCTTCAGCAACCAGCTCTGCACCGCAGATCACTTACATTTTCCTCTGAGATGTGCCGGCCACTGCTGGCAATCACTGGTTCATAAGCACACCTGAAAGTTACAGGAAGTTAACACTCCCGGGACAGTTCTTAACCGACAGGGGACAAGCACACAGGAGCCAAGGATCGATACTGCCATCTTCCATGTCTTGAGCAGATCATTCTGAGGCACATGGTTCCTCACATGGTCCTCTGTGGCTTGAGCCCAGTTGCCCATTATAGTTATCAGCTCAATAACACAGTCTTGGATTGATCTTTCTTCCTTCAGTTTCTCTCTTCCTCTGTCTCTCATTACTGTCCCCGGGGGTCACCTCCCAAACTTAATTACCTGCACACACTCACTGTCTCATAGTCTGCTTTGTGAAAAAAAAAAAAAAAAAAAACTAAGGCAAAGAATAAACCATTTAAACAAGTGAGTGATTACCTATTGGAATGGGAGAGAATAAGGTAGAAATAGAAATAGAAATTAGATTGCATGACTATATCTTACATTTTAGACTTGACTTTTGATACATTTTAAATATTTTACAAAACTATAAAACAAGATTAAATTCCAAAAAGTAATCCCTAAAATTGAAAGTTAAATGAAGCAAACAAACCTAAACCTGTTTAATGTTGGAGGCACAATCACACAGAGAACTACTCCAAATGACTTGAAAACGTAATTTAAGTGCACTTTCCTAGCGCAAACAACCCTAAGAACAAAAGGAATAGAGAAATAATCTCCACCTGTTTTCAGGAGTCAGCGGTGGGCTGTGCCCACTGTTCTGAGACTGTTGTGTGCATAGTACAGGATGAGGCAGTGAGAATTATTTCGTTGTCAACATGAGAACCTGTACTTTTTACATGAGTGGAAAGAGATACAGATACAAGATCAATGAGGTTTCTTTCTAATTCATAATGTTGCTTTTGAGTGAGAATTATCAGTAAAAAAAAAGAAACTCATTTAATGTTTAAAAATATATATTTTCCAGCTTCATCCCTTTCTAAGGCCTAGAAGCAATGATGAACATGATTAGAAATAATCATTAGAAACAGCATTAATAAAAATTCTAGAGCACAAATTATGGCCAATTAAAACTATTTTTTATTTTAAAAAGCAAGTCTCCTTGGAGAAATGGCCAATTCCACGTTGGGGCAAGAAATGTATAGAATGAGCCTGGAAGATTTTTCATACAAGTAAGAAAAGAAATTATCAAAGACCACTAGGCTGTCTCAAAGGGTCTTGAAAAGCCACTTCAATAAATGTCTCCTAGTTGGCCAATGATGGGAGGATATGACTGAACATCAATAAGGATAAACACTATAGTGGACTGGAATTGCATCAAATATGTTTACAAATTGCAAATTGGTAAGTCTAGGGAAAAAATAGAGTCTTTTCCTACCTTTTCTATATGATTATATGTCAGGATAATTAAACAGTTAGTAAAGAGACATTTCTTTCTGTAGAAGTATTCTAATTTAATAAATAAAGAAGAAACGAGTCTGGCCGGTGTGGCTCAGTGGTTGAGCATCGACCCATGCACCAGGAGGTCACCGGTTCGATTCCTGGTCAGGACACATGTCCTGGTTGTGGGCCCGATCCCCAGTGAGGGGCATGCAGGAGGCAGCCAATTGATATTCTTTCTCATCGATGTTTCTATCTCTCTCTCCTCACTTCTTCTCTCTCTAAAATAAATAAAGAAAAAAAAATTTTTTTTAAGAAGAAGAAACGATAGAGGTAGAATATCACCATTTTGCAATCCTTGATGAATGAATGGATCCAATCAATAATCATTAAGACTTGCAACATCACAAAGTAAGAGACAACCAGATAGTATGTACTTCCTGAGGGACCACCTATAAATATTCTTGTCAAAAATCAAACCTGAATCTGCCAGACCTCGAGTTCTACCTACCAAGGAGGCAGAGGAGCATGTCAAATGACACCACAGAGAGGCCACAGCAAAATTCAGACTATGGGAAACTCTATAGGACAAAAGGCTCAGCTTCTGCAACATGTACTTTTAAAAAAAAAAGTTAGGGACCCTACACACGAAAAGAGACTTAAGAGACAGATCAAGCAATTGCAGTGTATGAACCTTATTTAGATCCCTTAGACAGGCCTCTGCTTTGACCATGCTCCATGCTCCAGCTGAGATCAGGGCATTCCCACCCTGGGGATCAACGGAGTCTGCTGGAGAGACATCTTGCAATGAGAGCATGGCCAGTATCCCTGTTCCCTGGTCCTTTAATCCGCCACCTCTCCCCTCCACCACACTCTCAGCCTCTCCCACTGTTCGCGACATCAGTGCTGAACTGTGTGTCCTGCTCCTTGGCCTTTATGTCACCCCGTTCTTCACTCCCCTGCTTACAAACCTCACTGCTCATTGTCCTGTTTCTGACTTCATTTATCCCTCCAAACATGATGCTCAACACTACCCTCCACTAGTCCTGGCTGCCCATCCCTCCCCCAGTGCAGGTCCTTCCTCTAACCACGCTGCCGTTAAGTGCCCACAGTAAATGGCACTCCCATCACAGGCTCCAAACTCCCCCCTTCACTGCTCAGCTACCTGGGCCCGTCAGCACCACCCAGACAGTCCACACACTCTCCTGGCGCTTGTCCGCTCTCTGCCCAGCTATCTTTCAGGGACTCAGAGAATGTCTGAGTGAGAAGTGGCCTGTTTTTACTGGTGGGTATTAAACATGGGCCTCCAAGGGAGCCTCATTCCAAAGGATCTGACGGATAAAGGCTCCACACTGTGTCCACCCAGCAGGGTAGACTGACCCAGGCCCAGCCTATCAAAAGCCAGGAAGCGTTGGTCCATGAGTCTCCACTCACACATTCACAGGACAAAGGCGTCGGCAACCCCACCTGAAGACATTAAGATCAAGTGGGTCGGTATTATGCTAAGTGAAATAAGCTAGTCAGAGAAGAACAAATACCACATGATCGCACTAATATATGGACTCAAATGAACAAAATAAACTAACAAACACAAGGGAACCAGAAGCACAGTACATGGGACAGACTGGGGGGAGCCAGAGGGGAGGGGTTTGGTGGTAACTGGATAAAGAAAGTAAAGAGATTAGCTAAAGAACATATATGTGTACCCCAGGGACACCGATAGCAGTGTGGTGAAGGCCAAGGGAGGGGGAGGCGGAGGTGGGCAGGGGGGCGGATGGGGACATCTGCAATAACGAAAGGCCTCTGAGCTACTCACCAAAGAGACACCCAGCCCCTGGCTGAATATACGTGTGCATTCTGTTTCTCACTTTTAAAGAGTAAAAGATAAAAAGTAGCTAAATCATTAATATTAGAAAATATGATAAGACAGGCCAAAGGGAAAGGGAACCATAATG